>NC_084940.1:15557145-16772457 GCF_958298935.1 Phragmites australis | reverse complement strand
ATATTTTTACATTAATTGTATATGATGGATAGAAGTTGGATGTACCTTGAGACTCAGACTTGTCTGAAGTACCTGAGCGGGGTGAAGCATTTCATAAGTGCTGCCTTGACGGATATGAAAGATCGTGGTAAAACAGCAATATATTGTCCATGTTGCGACTACAAGAATGATAAGAAGTTCCCGAAACCAAACAATATCTATGCACACTTGGTCATGCGTGGATTTAAAGAGAATTATACATGTTGGAACAAAAATGGCGAGGAAGGCCTTAAAGAGGGAGAGTTGGATCGGGCCTTCCATATCGACAGTGTGGATTAAGGACTTACACCTTGTGAAATGGATCATGATCTCAGGGATGAGGGCATATTAGGTTTCAATGATAATGATCTCGAGGATTTTGTGAAGAATGTGGACTAGATGGTGCGGGATGTCGAGCAGCACGACGAGTATAACAATGGTGAGTTTCCTAAATTCTAAGACTTTGTGCGGGATTCCAAGATGCCTTTTATCCCAACTGTAAGGAAAAGTATACACGAATATTTGGGAACCTAAAGTTTCTACAGCTAAAGGCAACCCATGGTTGGACTGACAAGAGTTCCGAAGCATTACTGGATCTGCTAAGGGACATGCTACCGGAGGGGAACCTAGTGCCCGAGGGCATCTATAACGTGAAGAAGATAATTTGTCCTTTAGGACTAGAAATAAAAAAAATACATGCATCTAAGCAGGATTCTATCTTGTTTCGTGGAGAGTATGCAGAGCTGGATTAATGCTCTGTTTGTGGAACCTATCGATATAAGCATAGAAATGATGGTGGTGACGGGGATGGAGACAAGAAAAGTAAAGGTGATCTTAGGAAGGTGGTGTGGTATTTTTCTGTAATTCCCCATCTAAAGCGTCTGTTTGCCAATAGAAATGAGGCACAATTAGTACGTTGGCATAAGGAGGGTTGTAAGAACAACGCAATGATACGGCACCCGGCGGATTCCGCTCAGTAGCGGATCGTTGATTCTACATTTGGTTGATTCGCTGAAGAATTGAGAAATATTAGGTTTGCTATGAGTACAGATGGTATGAATTCATTCGGTAATATGAGTACCTCACATAACACCTGGCATGTTGTATTGTTGATTTACAACCTTCCACCCTGGCTTTGTAACAATAAAAATACATTATATTATTGATCTTGATATCAGGATCGAAACAACCTAGCAATGATAGCGATGTGTACCTCAAGCATTTAGTCGATGATCTTAAGAAACTCTGGTCGGAAGGCGTCGAGGTTTGGGATCAGTACAAGCAAGAGTACTTTACTTTGCACGCCATGTTGTTTGTCACCATCAATGATCTACCAGCACTTCGTAATTTGTCAGGTCAGAGAAAAAGAAAATGTGAAGCTTGCCCACATTGCTTAGATGATACACGCAGTTTGAGGTTGAACAACTCAAAGAAAATAGTGTACATTCGATATCGATGTTTCCTTCCTAAGAAGCACCCATACTAAAACAGGGACAAGCAGTTTGATGGCACAAGAGAAAAAACGTTACCTCCGAGGCATTTCTGCGAGGAAGATGTCCACAATCAGGTTAAGAATATCAATGTTGTCCTTAGCAAGCGAAAACAATCCTCCAAGGATGATGAACAGTTAGGAATGTGGAACAAGAAATTAATACTATTTGAGCTAGAGTATTGAAAAAAATTAGATGTTTGTCACTCTATCGACAATATGCATGTAAAAAAGAATATCTGCGAGAGTCTGATTGGTACATTGCTCCAAATGAAGGGAAAAGGAAAGGATCATGAGAACGCACGAGCTGACCTTGAAGAAATGGGTTTAAGGCCGAAGCTCTATGCACATGATACTGACAAAGGAAAACACCTACCCCTGGCAGCTATCACTCTCTTCAAGAAGGAGAAAAAAGAGTTCTGTGAGTTGTTTCACAGTGTGAAAGTTTCCTCCGGTTACTCGTCCAACATTGCAAGACTTGTTTCAGTGAAAGAGCTGAAAATGAATTTTGCCATGATAAAATCCCATGATTGCCATGTGATGATGACGTCACTGCTTGCGGTAGCTATTAAGAATATCCTCCCAATAAAGTTTCGCGAGGCTATCCTGAGCCTGTGCTTTTTCTTCAATGCAATTGAACAAAATGTGCTCGATCCAAACTCACTGGAGGAGCTAGAAAGAAGACACTTTGAGACTCTATATCTTCTAGAGGTGTATTTCCCACCATCCTTTTTCGATATCATGGTACATCCCATTGCTCACCTTGTGAAAGAGATACACTACCTTGGCCCCGTGTTCCTGCATCACATGTTTCCATATGAGAGATATATGGGCATTCTCAAGTCATACGTAAGGAATTGAGCCTTTTCTGAGGGATGCATCGTGCAGGGTTATGCGACAAAGGAGGTATTGGAGTGGTCTGTTAATTACATTGACCCAAATAACCCAATTGGCATGCCTAAGTCTCGCCATGAGGGGAGGCTCGCAGGTGTGGGGGTTTTGGGGAAGATGGCAATTACTCCTGATCTGAAGGTATATGACCAAGCTCATTTCCTCGTGCTACAACAAATGAGCGAAGTGTACCCATATGTCGATGAGCACAAGCAGATGCTACTTGAAGAGAATCTGGGGAGACCGAAGCTTGGGTTACGAGGTAACATATGCGAAGGTTCACGACTTGGTTCCGGGATCAAATCAGACAATCAAGTACTCCTACAAGTGCTTTGATAAAAAAACTAGCATCGGACCCTATATACACAATTATGACATATCAAGGGTACGATATAAACGGATACACATTTTACACAGTTTTAAAAAATGAGAAGAGCATATACCAAAATAGTGGTATCCGTATAGATGCTTATGAGAACGACACGAAGTGGGGCACATACTACAATCAAATAGAGGAGATATAGGAACTGAACTACTTAGGATTTAAGGTAGCCCTATTTTGTTGCCGTTGAGTACATGGGGCAAAGGACATCACTAATGATAAGTATGGATTCACTAGTGTTGATCTCAAACATGTTAGATACAAGTCTGAGCCCTTCGTACTCGCTAAAGCTGTTCACCAAGTCTTTTACGTGACTGACATAGCAAACAAGAAACGCCATGTGATTCTCGCTGGGAAAAGACGCATCGTCGGAGTTGCAAACAACGTTGATGAGGAGGAGTTCAATCAACTTGATGAAATTCTCCCCTCTACTACTGCAATCGTGCCACGCCTTTCACCGACCGAGAAAACTCCATACCTGCGCTCCGACCATAACGAAGGGATCTATGTCAAGAAAGCACCAAAACGGCGAATTTGAATTTTAGTGTCAACTTTGTAATATTAATGTTAAATTTGAATTTTAGGTTTAAAGTTATTTGAATTTGCAATATTAATGTCAAATTTGAATTTGTAATATTAATGTCAGCTTTGTAATATTTATGTCAAATTTGAATTTGTAATATTAATGTCAAATTTGCAAAATCTTTCAGTAAAAAGTGACGGGTGATATAAATTATATGTGACGGGTAATATTCTTAACCTGTCACCTATGACTTATATGTACATGGCCGAGTCGAAGTAAAAGGTGATTGGTGATATTCTTAACCTGTCACCTTTTACTTAAAAAAGTGATGGGTGATAATTATAGGTGATGGGTGACATTAATCACCCATCACCTATGACTTATATGTATATAGGCCGAGTCGTCCCCGCATGCACTCCTCTCATTTTGCCTAAGTCATTTTGCTCGTGCGCGCTAGGGTTCGCCGCCTCCCTGTGCCCTCCACCGAGCCAGTCGCCGCCGAGCCCATCGCCCCCGTCGGAGCCCCGCCACACTTCGAGTACCGCCGTCACCTAGATCCCGCTCCGACGCGGTCCGCTGCCAGCCATCTGCTCCGACGCCGTCCGCTGCCGCATCTTCCCCGTGCACCCTCGCCGCCACCCCGTGCAACTCGGCATTCTCACTGGTAATTACAACCGCAGCATCACTAGAATTCTCACTCTCTCTGCGTAGCTATAATTTGATGATTTAGATCAAGAACCATGGTCGATGCGCAAATGGTTGAGGATTGCCTAGAACATGAATATCAAGATGCATGCTCTCATCAAATTCAAATATCTCACCTTCTTAAGTCATTGAAATGCAGCAGGATCTTTTTTTGGATGATCTCATAGGAAAGGAGTATGACATCCTTCAGAGGTCTGGGCATTTCTTCAACTATTCTCATCAAGAAAATACAAACGGTTGTAATTGTCTTCATGAAATTATAACTTTTAATTAGCACTTCATGAGAAACACTCCTAGCAAGTAACATTTACGAAGAGCATTTTGTATGGTGTATGCTACAAAGAAAAAGATATACTGTCAACCAACTTTATTTTTACGATGCATATCAAAAACGACTATTTGTAACATAATAAAACACTAGCAAGGTGCCCGTGTGTTGCAACTGATCTTAAAGAGACAATATACTCTAAACACTGCTCTCTGTCCTATTCATCATGCACAGGTAATTATAATAAATCAAGAAATTCATATCATAAGCCATATGATATAACTGTGTGCTGAAAATCCTATTCTCCACAGGGGATCCTACATGAATATGCACACAAAGATCAATCCACAGAAAATCCTCAAAGATGAAGGTTGTATAACCTACCACCATCACCACCACTAACTCCATCTTTTATAGTATGTAAAGATATGAGTGGTAATAGAACAACAAGCACTACTGACTTACCACCTGCTAAGATAGCAGTGACTACCATGTACGCATGTACACAAAGTGATTGAAGGTAAAAGGAAAAAATGCTTTGTTTTACATAACTACCACTTTACAATCATGGCAAGGACACAAAGAGGTCAAAAGGTCCTGCAAATATATGCAAGCACATACACATTTTCAATCAGACTTACCCGCCTGTCATTTTTTGCATTTGACTGCCGAAGGAAACACCGATGACAGAACACTATAGTTGTAACAATTGTAACTTGAGGCCTACATGATAAAGCTATTTGTCATGAGAAAGAAAAAGTTACACATATATAGGTATCAAGTGGAACAAGAGAGCATAATCCATGCAACAACATAAAGGGATGTTTGCTGGCTTATCTCATAAAGCAGTTATTCTGTCCCACCTAAAAAATGATGTTATTGCCTTAAGTTGCATGCCTGAAAAGTACTATTCGCCATAATGTAACCAATTAAAGGAGAAAATCACTGCCTCGACTTATATAGGTAATTTCTTACAATCTTGTGTTTGCGAAGAATCATCAAGTCACTTATTAGAAAAAAGGAACAAGAACAAAACTGATGTGCTCAACTTTATATGTACTTAAGTAGCAACTTTCTAAACACAAAAGAGAGTGAACAGGTGTGTGCTAGCACATCTATCAAGCAAACAGAAAGAACTATGGCTTGATAATTGAGAGGTTACATTTAGCATCAACATATCAAATCTATTTAGCACCAAATGATCACTAGAAGCTGGTATAGAAAACTAAGCCTAGACACAAAGCTCACAAGGCATGATTGTGGATAAAAATGAATCTGAACAAATGAATAAATTGGATAGCTCAATAACCATATTTATAAAGTACCTTAAAAAGGACATGTGACATGATTAAATTAGAACTAGTATTCAGTATGATTTACTAAAATACTAGGAGAAACCAGACAAGCCCATTCTATGCAATGGAAGCACAAATGATTAAATAGCCACTTAAATACATGGAAACTTTTATTCAATGGGTTGAGGATGCATGGTTGACTTCACACGTATCTATATTCTATAGTTTTGCTAAGTACTATTTTGTGCAGTACCATCGGGATAGTTCGACTAGTAGATTTAAGAAAATCCTTAACTTTGATTCCTTTTCTTTCCTTTAAGAAACCATGAGTAAGAAAAGAACTATCACCCCTGAGAAACAAAAAGCACAGAGGATGGTAGCACTAGAGGTCGCCCAAGCACATGATGGGGTGGATAGGAGCCCGCACCCGCACCCGATGTCCTCCTCCGGCAGTAGCGAAAGCTAGTATCACAGCCTGAGCCCTGACCCGTCAGCGATGTGGGAGAGCCGATGTCGGGCAAGTGACGAAGAATACAATCCTGCTGAAGAGGTATTAATATGATTCAATGCTTTTTATACTTGTTGAATGGAGGAGTATTTTTTGTTTATGTCAGCTCCCCTTGTTTTCTCTTTAGATGGTGAAAGCGCAGTTTCCAAGCCAATCAGCTAGTAGCGGTGCACGGGCCCAAAAGTCAAGGTCACAAACACAGTGGCCTATGGATAAGGTTACCATCACGGGAATCGATGCTGACAGACTGCCTATGGATGAAAAGGCCCTGAATAGATTCTGAAGGGTCGCAGGGCTCATTACTAGGGAGAGGGTGCTGATAACGACTAAGTTCGAAGTCCTCAGTAACAAGCTAAGAGGGACTTGTTCGATAATGTTGTCAAGGAGTATATAGAGTACCCTAGAAACATGAGCGAGTGTCAAACGATCACCGCGCTCAATGCAGCAATGAAAGCGATCGTGAAACTTCACTAAAGCTTTTAGAGCAAGCTTGTGAATCGGTACTTGGCTTAAGAGGTGGCGCCCTTCGAGAGCTACAAGCACTTGAAAGGGGAAGATTGTGATGCTTTTGTGCACATGAAGAACTCAAAGTAGTTCAAAAAGGAGAGTGAGGAGAAGAAGCAGCTAGGAACAAGCATAACCACAGGACCGGCGCAACCGGGTACGCTGGGAAAAGGCCAAATGGTAGGCACAGGATGAAAAGTTATCCAGAGAAGGCCATGAGAATCCTTGGGTCCAATTCCTAGGACGATTGCAGTCATATTTGCGTGCAAGGGGTGAGCTGTCCGAAAGCGGGAAAATCACATTCAGAAACACCGAAACCCAAACAGTAACAGAAAAAGTAAAAGAAAAGGCAGCCGAAGTCAGCCAAGGTTCTTTCACCAGGGTTAGGGAACATGATGTTCTCTTAGCGGCACTGGGAAACCCAGGTCGAGTGCGAGGTGTGTCAAATTCCCAAGGCTGGAAATACGACTTTCCTGAAGACTTCAGGCTGTACAAGAACAAGAAGAGGCCTGCAGTGGACATGGATGCATTGACACAGATATTGACACATGATATCACCCAGAAAGTTTACGCAAACATCATAGAGCAGCTTGCAGCAAAAGGAATAGATATTTCCATCCCAATAAAACCTAGCCCTGAAGCTGCAGGGAAGAGTAGCTGTGCCTCCAAGGAGGTTGATCAACAAGTAGTTGCTGCCGTGACTGAGCCGGACACAATTGACTTGCTAGAAGGGCCCACACCCTGTAGCCTTGTAATCAGGCCTGGCGGGTATCACATCAAGGTTGCAAGGGGTCAGGTGCTTCCATTCATCTGCATCTTACATACGGTCACGATACGTACAGGCTATACATGGTTATGGTGGACATGGTACATAGCAATGCCACCGATCACGTGCTGGAGCTCCCCCCCCCCCCCCCCCAAATGATGAAGTCACAACTCTGGGAGAAGCTCTTTGTTAAAGGATTCAAGTGGAAGAGGGATGACATCGTTGTCTCCAGTGCATCCTGGATGAGTTCCAAGTGCACCGTCGTCGCACCCTTCACTTCTAGAGAAGGTAGCTTCACTGCCTTCTCCTCCACCAAAGAAGTTGTCTTCACTGCCTTCTCCTCTGCATCCAGCAATCTCGCTTTCAGAACCAATTTCATCACCCCCAAAGAGCCCAAAGAAGAAGGAAAAGGAGCTGAGAAGAAAGGCTCTAAGAAGAATCTGCCGAATATGTCAAAAGTCATTGTACCCGTGAAGAAGTCCACAGACATTGGAACAGCGTGGACTAGTGCCAACACAAAATTTCAATATGGGAAGCCCATGATGACAGTATATGGCCTAGCAAGGGCGGGACAAGCATGTGTCGACCTACATAATTACTACATGCAGGCTTCTAGAGATAGCAATGCGACATCCATAGTCGTACAGTACAAACGATGACACCTCTTAAGTAATGACGATGGCTACTTCATTGTCGGTTTCAATGACTTATACGACCTCTTCAAACTTGATGTCCTAGACGTTTAGTTATTACGGATCTTCACATTGTAAGTCCCTTGAAATTGAATATTCATTAATTAATACTACTAAGTCTTGAATCTAACTATGTTGTTATCTGTAGACACTTGATGAAAGAAACAAAGAAGAATAAGGATTCCATTGCATGTCTTGACCCTGAGGCCATTACAATATCGGTCATACAACTTCACCCCGATTACGCTATGGACCATGTGGTCAGGGCAATGCAATAATATTCCAAAATGTAGTACATGATGGGCGCCCACAACACCGGTGGCCACTGAATCTTACTTGTCATTTGCCTCAAGTGGGACTTGGTGTTCTACCTCGACTCATCAAGACTAGTAGGACGAAAAGGCAAACCTAGAGAGCGTAATTACAACACTGTAAAAGGAATGCGCGTAAGTTCTGCCTAACTTAGTTTACATATTTAACTTTTCTAACATTCAAATGCTCCATAGTCGATCCATCCTTATGCAGGGCTTTTGACAAGTACATTCGAGTTCAACCTGACTATGACACGAAAGCCAGCTACAGACTAACACATAAGACCGGGTTTGCGGTAAATGCTACCTAACAGAATACCAAATGCTCTTTGTTGCTGCTTTTTTTCTTTTTATCTAACACTAAATTTTCTTTCTAGCAGTGCCACCAACAACCACTGGGCAACACATGTGGATTCTATATTGCGTGGAACATGCTCCTCACACTTCGCATTAAGGATATCAAATCATTCGATGTAAGTTCAATACAAGATTATTCACAACTACTTTCAGTAATTAGTTTAATTCTATGATAACATGACATATGTTACGCGTCAAATTATTCAGGAATTTGATGCTCTTTTTTCAACAACGGTGCACTTTCGGAGATTCGACGATGGATCACAGAGTTCTTGGTGGCTGAAGTCATAAGCCCACACTTTCTACTATAGAATCCCTAAGTTATGAGGTCTTATATATTTAATATGAATTGATTGAGACTTTATAACATTTGTGATTTTGTTGTAATGAATTGATTGAAACTTTGTAACCTTTGCGATTATGTGATGAAGCGAGTTCTTATATGCGTATTTGTCGATATAGATTTTGGTGTGTTGCTCTTGTTTGCAGGGAGAAGACGGCTGCTAAATCCTGACTACGCTCCAGGATGCAGCCTAGAAACAGGATATTCCCATAGGGTAATATACACATAAGTGACAGGTAACTTGGTTACCTATCATTTATATTAAATATAAGTGACGAGTAACTATATTACCCGTTACTTATGTATTCCTCCCAGCACATGGGTCATAGACATAAATGACGGGTTACCTAGTTACCCGTCACTTATGTTTTGACATAAGTGACGGGTTAAGAGATTACCCGTCACTTATGTTAGGATATAAGTGACGGGTGAAGACGTTACCCGTCACTTATGTCTATCATTCTAGCACATGGGAGACACTCATAGGTGATGGGTAACGGTACGATCCGTCACTGATGACATTATTAGTGATAGGTCCTTATCCATCACCAATGACTAAGTCATCAATGACGCGTTCGGAGTGACGGGTGCGAAACACATCACCTATGAGGGTTATTACCCGTCACCTATGAGCTTTTTTCACGTAGTGATTTTTTTTAATATGGGGAAACCCCTTCTCCATTACTAAGTAACGGAACTACCATTTAAGTATCTTATAACTAACCAGAAAGAATAGGAACTGAGAGAAAATGGTTCAGTAGGGATATAACCTATTCCAAGACTTAAAACACATAGAACTAAAGACAGAACCAAGCCACTAGAGACTACGCGACAAAAAACAGCAGACTACAGCCATTGGAGAAAGCTTCTGAACAAATTCAATCCTCTATATCCTTAGCAGGATCTTGATCTTTAGCATTACTCTGATCATCATCACCAAACTAATCTTCTGAAATGATCACTTGAGTGCTTGGAAGAACTCTAGATGAGGACTGCTGATGATTATCCATAGCACCGTGCAGAGCAGGCCGTGAGCCCCCTGCACAAACTCATCTTTACTCAACCCCTTCAAGAGATCTACCTAGAAATTCAAAAAAGAACAAGCATGAAAGATGATTTCACTATGATCACGAATTAATTTCTTATCATAACAAGTACGGATCCTTGCTTTCCAAATGGCCCAGCAAACAACATCCAAACCAATCACATGAAATTCCTTTTTTTTTTAGGTAGAAACTCAGCAATCCAACTGAAGAACTAAGAGACGGAATTAGGAATGGAGTTAGCACCAATGAACATGGCGACAAAATGTCAAACTGCTTTAGCCACTGGACATAGGAAAAATAAATGCCTGCAAGATTTTTTTTGGGTGCAAAAATAGCAAGTCTCATCACTAACCCATTTCCTTTTCAACATATTATCCTTAGTAAGCAAAGCATTATTTAAAAGCCAAAGAAAAACTTTAATTTTCAAAGGAATCTTAGCTTTCCAGATATGCTTAAAAGAAATGTTAGGAGAGCCTCCCACATATTATCCTTGTTTATGTTGCACCCAATAAGAATATCATAATAGAGATATTTTCTTCTAACAATCTGTTGCCACAGACCATCTTTCCTATTCAATTTTCACCACCGTTTACAAAGGAGGGCAATATTCATTTTAGAAAGGTTCTTAATACTCAAACCTCCTTTTTTCTTTGGTTTACAAATAATACTCCATTTAACCAGATGATATTTTTTCTTGGTTCCACCCCCCTACCAGAAGAACCTTCTTCTAGCTTTATCAATATTGTCCATAAAAATTTTGGAGAGCAGATACATTGACATATGGTAGGTAGGAACATTTAACAAACTAGCATTGATCAAAGTGATTTTTCCACCTATGGATAAAGGACACCTTTCATATATCTAATTTTTTGTAAATCTTTTCCTCCACTTTAATCCAATCCATAATGTGAAGCCTACTAGGATTTACAGGCACACCTAGGTACCTAGTGCGGAAATACTCAATCTGACAATAAAAAAGATTAGCATAACTGTTCAAAATGTTAGTATCCCCCCAATAACAAGAACTTCACTTTTTTGGAAGTTGTTTTTCAACCCAGACATGTGCTCAATAAGTATAGCAAAAACTTTAGGTTATTACCCCGATCAACTTCATGTTGTATACAGAGAATTGTATCATCAGCATATTGGAGCACAACAACTCCACCATCCACCAAGTGGGGGATTAAACCAATAACATTTCCAGATCTCTGAGCAGCATGTATCATTTTAGCTAAACAGTCAGCAGCCAGATTAAACAAAAAGGAGACAAAGGGTCCCCTATCTTATACCTTTAAACTTTTGAAATAAGAACCTATTTGATTATTCAATTTAACACTCAAGGTGCCACTGCTCACCACATTTTTAATCCATGATTGTCATTTAGGACTAAAGCCTCTAATATTAAGACACTGGAACAAAAAATACTAATTAACTTTATCATAAACTTTTTCAAAATCAAGTTTGAGAATAATCTCAATCTCATTCTTTCTTTTTGTTTCATATGATCTCATGCAGAGCCATGACTTCATCCATAATGTTTCTATTTTTAATAAAAGTATTTTGACATTTACTAATAAACTTGTCCATAACAGGCTCAATTCTTAAGGTCAACACCTTAGTGATCAGCTTATATGAACAATTCAACAAACAAATTGGATGAAATTGTTGCACTTTGTCAGCAACAGGCACCTTTGGTAACAAAGTGATGACACCATAGTTAAGCCTACTCACATCAAGATTGCCCATATAGAAATCTTAGAACAAATTCATGTGATCTTCTTTAATCAAATTCTAATAGTGTTGCAAAAACTCAACAGGAAAGCCATGAGGCCCTGAGGCTTTATTCTCTTTCATCTGAAAGAGAAGCCTTTTTTATTTCATCCTTAGAAAAAGGTTCATCTAAAAACAAATTCTCCACACCATTCAGATTTTCCTAATTACTCCAAAGAGAAGGATCAATAGAATAATATTCCTGGGAGCAGGGTCAAACAAATCTTTATAATAACTAGTAACATGCTGCAACAGCTCATTATCTTCACAGATCTTAGTATTCTCATGCATCAAATACAAAATAGAGTTATTCTTCACTCTCCCATTAGCCATACTATGAAAAAAAAAATTGTTTTATTATCACCTTTAAGCAACCATTCAGAATAAGATCTTTTGTACCAATACAACTCTTCATCATTATAAATTTTGTATAGTTCTAAGATAATCTCTACTCTTCATCATTATTGAAACTTGTGTACAGGAGCACATGGTTCTAGATGTTGATCGATCTTCAACTACTAGTTTTTATCTTCTAGCTCACCTAAAAACGAACAAAACTAGTAGAGAGTGTATCACCCAAGAGTACAACATTACTATAGAACGACATACCAGTGTCGATTGAAAAACGGCTTCACTACCAGTTTCTGGCTCCAATTCCCTCTCACATCTTCTTTTTTCACAACAGCGATGTTCTGTTGCTCTAAAAATACTAGAAATTTTTATACATGTTTTATAATCCATGCAACCCATTTTAATTGGATTCAGCCAAAAATCTTGTCTAGAATTTAAATCAAAATTCTCCAAAAAAAAAAGGCTACTTTATAAATTTTAACAATTGTCAGGGTCTCAAATATATTTCCAAAAATCTGAAAAAATTACTAATATTCTTCTTATGTAATGGACTAATTTCTAAAATTATTTTCAGCCCTAGGTTATAGGTGAAAAAGTAAATTCCTTTATAATGCTCTATTTATATGTATTTTTATCATTTTAAGTATTAAATTTGAATTCAAACATATACAAATGGGTTATAAAATATGTATATGTTTGAATTCAAAAAAATTCAAACAAAATTTGAACTTTGTATATGTGTGAATTTTGTTTGAATTCAAATTGAATTAAAAGAAAAATATTACATTAAATGATAAATATACATAGAAATATAGTATAATAAAGAAAATCACTTTTTCACCATATAACCTAGGTTGAAAATAATTTTAAAAATTAGTCTATTGCATAATAATAATATTAGTGATTTTTTTAGATTTTTTGAAATTTATTTGAGGCCCTAACAGTTGTTAGAATTTATAAAAGTAGCATTTTATGAGAATTTTACTTTAAATTCTACATAGATTTTTTAGATGAATCTAATTAAAATAGGTTGTGCATAGATTATAAAACACGTAAAAAAAGTTCTATATTTTTGAAGTAATAGAAGACCACTTTTTAAAAAAAGATGGAAGGGGAATTGGAGGCAAGAACAATACTCCTATCGAGTATTATTCATGCGTGGGCTTACCGTCCTCTAAAGAGGCTGTAAGTGTGTAGCCACCCAATCAGAAAGCGGTAAGGGCCAAATGGGTGGACTGCTTATCGCTTTTTCAGAGGGGGTAAAGGTCTAATCGTCTTATGAGAGGATGGTAGACGTTTATTTTTATAAATCTTTTTATGAGATATCTATTTATTTAATTATTTATATTAGAAAATATAAAAATAAAAATAACTCTCCGGTTGATGCCAGGTGGCTTGCTTGCAAGGGTGCATGTCTAGTAAAACTAGGTAAAAGTTGGAAATTGAAAACTACGTTAAAAAGTATTTTAAACAATCTATTATCTGTAGTAGATGTCATATAATGGCTCCACATAAAAATTGAAGAGCAAACTTGATCCGTTTAGGAGATACAAAATGACAAAATTTGAAGTACCTCTTGGGGACCAGCGGCTCACGGCCTAATGGAGAGAACTCTTAACAACATGTGTTCGGTCCGTTGTGTTTACAGGTGAATCACCGTACAAGTGATATTTTAGCCCTTTGATCACTTATAGTTGTAAAGGAGTTGTTTTAGCCTTTTGACCACCTTTTATGGGGCAGACTCGTGGGACGCAAAATCTTTTCAAACTAACCTGTTCTTTTATATTCATGTAACCTATTTTCGTTGGACATCCATGCAAAATGGTCTGCGAAGGCAAAAGTCATATGCTTAATTAGTCGTTGAGCTTGGGCCAGGCCCATTTCAATGTGTGGAGCAAATTAACGAGGGCCCGAATAGAACGTAAAGGAAAGTGGGCTTGTATACATTCCGCTAAAAAGCGTTGAGTTAGTTTTTCTTAGATGGAAAAGACATTTCCGTTAAACTATCCTAAGTTGAGCATCCAGGCTAGCGCCGGTTGGCAAAAACGCCGCTCGCACCGCACTCCATTAAACTATCCTAAGTTGAGTTAGCTTCATCACGAACAATATAGTTACATTTAAATTTAGAAATTCATATAATAGACATTACTATCCTAAGTCGGGTTAATGTAACTTGCATAAATAGTTTCATCATGCGTAAAGCATTTCTTTTGTCTAAAAACGTGCAATACACGTATTTCACTAAGAGGGAGAAAAAATAGAGCGTTACAAACAATCAAGGAGGGGCTAGCCTTCGAACAATTT
Source organism: Phragmites australis (assembly GCF_958298935.1). Taxonomy (NCBI): domain Eukaryota; kingdom Viridiplantae; phylum Streptophyta; class Magnoliopsida; order Poales; family Poaceae; genus Phragmites; species Phragmites australis. Next base: position 16,757,934 of record NC_084940.1, on the reverse strand, counting down.
CGATCGTAAGCCGTGAGTATAATCCTGGGCACGAAGCAGTAAAGGAAGAAAAGAGGGACAACCTAAAAACAACCTAGCCTCTAATGGAGCTATTAAGAAACAAGAGGTGTGGGAAAACGCTGATGAATACGAACCTCGATGTGTAGCATGCACAACGGCAATGCCTCCTCCCTATCTCCAACTCTGCTGCCACCTCACTAGCCGTTGGATCCACTGCTCGTTTAAGCAAGTACCTACAGCACTTAATTGGCGAGAAACGGACCGGGGCAGCTCGGATTTGGAAGGGCGGTGGGGAAAATTGGGGGTGGAACCCCCGACGGGAGGAAGGAGAAGCGAAGCTGGCTTGGGCAGCTCAGCCAGGGTCCACATGGCATTGGAACAGAGGAGGGAGGAGCGGCCCAGGTGTGCCAGTAGGCTGGCTCGGGCGCGGCCCAGCTCAGGGGAGTGAACGAGCGGCCCACATGGGGAGAGGAAGGGAGAGGGGGAGGGAGGAGGAAATGGGCCGGGGAGGGATTTGGCCTGAGATCCTTTTGAGAATTTTGAAAAGCCTTTTCTTTTCTTTCTTTTTTTAGATTTTGAACCAAATTCAAAAGAGGGTTTAAACGAGCAACTTCTAGCAAACTTTCGCAAACATTTTTCATGCGTAAAAACCTACTGCTACTACTGCAGCATGAATGTAAAAATCTTAAATATAATCTATTGCAAATTTAAATTTAGAAATTAATTTCCTTCTAAAATGAACAAACCTATAACTCCTATTTAAATTCTAGCAAAATTTAAACTATTGTAAAAATTGAAAATTTAGGGTGTTACACAAATCTCGGAGATACTCTTCCTATCACTTTGTCACCAGCATAATCGGAATCCGAATAGTAGGTAAGGTCAAAGGTTGAACCTTTAGGATACTATAAGCTAAGGTAAGGGGTATGAACTTACCTAAGAATTATTTTAACAGCTACTAAATGATACTCTTTTGGAGCAGCTTGAAATCTTGTACGCATGCATACACTAAGCATAATATCAGCTCTAGATGCACAAAGATAAAGTAAATAACTAATCATGGAGCGATTTCCTTTTGATCAACAGTCTAACCATCTTAATTGAGGTCAAGATGTCCATTCGCTTGCATAGGAGTTTTGATGGGCTTGGTATTCTCCATATCAAACTTCTTGAGCATATCTTTGATGTACTTGGTTTGACATATGAATGTGTCTTCCTTGAGTTATTTGATTTGAAATCCTAGGAAGAACTTCAACTCCCCCATTATTAACATCTTGAACCTTTTGGTCATGATCTTACTAAATTATTCACAAAAGAGTTGATTAGTAGAACAAAATGTAATGTCATTGACATATATTTGACAAATGAATAAATCATTATTTTTTAGTAAAAATAGTAGTATCCCCTTTGCCTATTTTAAAATCTTTTTTGACAAGAAAATCCCTAAGGCATTTATACCATGCTGTAGGTACTTGCTTAAGCTCATAGAGCGCCTTATGGAGTTTGTATACATGATGAGGATATTTGGGATCTTCAAATCCAGGTGGTTGCTGCACATATACCAATTTGGAGATAGGTCCATTGAGAAATGAGTTCTTCACATCTATTTGATATAACTTGAAATCATGGTGAGTAGCATAGGCTAGTAATATACGAATTGACTCAATCCTAGCTACAGGAGTATAAGTCTCACCAAAATCTAAAACTTCTATTTGTGTGAAACCTTGAGCAACCAATCTTGCCTTATTTCTAATCACTATCCCGTTCTCATCTTGTTTGTTGTGGAAGACCCATTTAGGTGCCAATCATATTTTATTGGGCCTTTCCACCAATGACTAAACTTCATTTCTCTTGAAATTGTTGAGCTCTTCTTGCATGGCAATCACGCAATCTGAATCTCCAAGTGCATATTGTACCTTCAAAGGTTCCAAAGAGGAAACAAAAAGAGTAATATTCATAAAATTTTGTAATTCTAGAATGAGTGGTTACCCCCTTTTGTATATGACCAAGAATGTTGTCAACCGGATGATCTCTTTGGATACTTTGATGCACTCTTGGATGTGACACTTGGGATTATGGTTGAATGTCATCCACTTCATCATCATCAAGGCATTTGTTGGAGTCATCGTGAACTTAATCTTGATCTTGATCTTGGCTTTGATCTTGATCTTGAGTTGATGTTGGTGGCTCGACTTGAGTTGATAAAGCTGGATGAGCTTGATCATTATTAACCACTTGTTACTTTTGGGGCTCTTTAGGCTTAATTTTACCATTTGCCATCTTCTTGATTGCCTCACTTGGAATTTTTTTCATCACCTAAATTGTTATAATCAACTTGCTTCATCAATTTTCACACCACGCGTGATTTCAACACAATCGGTGGTTTTGTTGAAAACACGATAAGCATAGACATTTGATCCATAACCAAGCAAGAAACATTCATCTATCTTAGGAGCAAACTTAGAACTTTTGGCCTTCTTGTTGAGAATAAATCATTTACTACCAAAAACTCTAAAGTAAGACACATTAGACTTATTACCAGTTAGAAGCTCGTAGGCGATCTTCTTCAAGATCTTGTGGAGACATAACCGGTTGATGGCATGGCATGTGATGTTCACGGCCTTCGCCCAAAATTGATCCGAAATCTTGTACTCATCAAGCATGGTCATTGCCGAATCTATGAGAGTTATATTCTTTCTCTCGACGATCCCATTTTATTGAGGTGAGTAGGGTACTGAGAATTCATACTTGATCTCTTCTTCATCAAGAAATTCTTTAACTTGTGTATCTTGAATTCGCTTCTATTGTCTCTTCTCACCATTTTTATCTTCACATCGAATTCATTTTGGCCTCTCCTCACAATTTTTTTGAATATGGCTTTTGTTTCACTCTTATCATGCAAAAAGAATACACAAGGGAAATGAGAATAATCATCAATAATAACCAAACCATATTTGTTACCGCCAATGCTTATGTAGACGATTGGTCCAAATAAATCTATGTGAAGAAGCTCACATGGCCTTGTGGTCGCCATCGCATTCTTGGCGAGATGAGGAGCTCTAATTTGCTTATCCACTTGATATGCACTACTAATTCTATCTTTTTCAAAAGAAATATTTATTAATCTTAGGATGTGCTCCCCTTTAGAAGTTTAGACAAGTTCCTCATGCCAACATAGGCTAGTCGGTGGTGCCATAGACAGCCCATACTAGACTTAGCAATCAAAAAAAATTTAGACATCACTTCATCTATTGAAAAGTCAACAAGATAAAGCTTACCATTCAAACGACCGATGAAAGCTATTAATGAGTCTTCCCTACTAGAAACGGTCACACCTTTATTAGTAAAAAGATAAAGTTGTGATACGGATAACAAGTTGTAACTAAGAGATTTGACTAACAACATATTTGAGATAGAATGATCATTGGAGATAGTAATTTTACCTAAACCAATTATATCTTCTTTCTCATCATCACCAAAAATGATATTTTCATTGGATTCTCCATTTTCTTCAAATGATGAAAACATTTCATTCTCTTCGGTCATATAATTTGTGTATCCACTATCAAGCACCTAACTTGATCCACCGGAGGAGTATATCTACAAAATAAGTTAAGCTTTTGTTTAAGATACCAAAATTTGTTTGGACCCTTTTAGGTTAGTCACAAGCACTTTTGGCACCCATACATTTTTTTTGACAACTCGATCTTTTGTGCGGGCACCAATGTATAGAGCAACCACTTTATCACGGTAGTTCCTTTTCAAAACATAAGATACATAAAAAGTAGATTGAGGTGCATGGCCCTTGGGTTGCTTGACTTATGTGGTGAGATCATTTTGCTTGTGATGCGTGTTTGCCCGATCTTCCAAAAGGTAATATGATAAATCGATTGATGGAGCTTCGACGTTGATGATCCAAAGGCTCCGAACAAAACAGATCAAGAACTCTCGCAATCACTACATCACTACTCCGTGGTTATCAATCGTGCCAAGACGCAGTTGACCTCACCAAGAAAGCTTTTCCTGCAAGCGAATCGAGAACACAAGAAAGAACAGGTAGATGCAATCTGAATATTGCTAATTACCAATGAAGTACTCAAGTTGGGGGTTCAACAAACCGATAAATGGCGAAACTGCTTAAAACAGAATAATCTAAGCTAAACCCAAGCCTAAACTACGATGGTTACTGTGTATATATAGGAAGGACATGAGGAGGTTAACCTAGGGTTATGCAGCCGTGGAAAGAGACGTGCACAACCTGGACTCTGACCCCGACACGATTACAAAATCCAACAGGGTCTAGAACAGTGGTGCAGCACCTTATTTCTTTGACTCTGACTAAACTATAAGGAATATTTGGCCGTGATCAGATCCATTAGAAAGGGCTCATCGTAAGCTTTCCAGACTATCCAAGATTGCCTAAAACGTACTTCGTATGACAGAGTTATGCCTGTTTTACTGATGTGTTATTCTGAGACTCGATCACAACTAGAGCTCAGCCTCGAGTCCGAGTAGACTTAGCCTTCAAGGGGTGGTACGGTTGTGGTGCTTCTCCCACATTTCTAAGCCATAAAATATCACAAGAATTTAGTAGTAATGCATCCAATGAAACATGAACAACAAGGAACGAGTTCACCTGGTAGTCTAATTGTCCTGCACGTGCTCTTGTAATTTGACCTTTTATGATTGAGGATTATTGGCGGTATCTGAAGGAGCCATGGGCTCATCATCCTCTGCCTCTTGAATTGGAGTCGTCCTCGACTCAAGCTCATCTTCTTCTCCCAAATATAGCTTCAAATCTGAAATGTTAAATGTGGGACTAACCCTAAAATCTGCAGGTAGATCCAATTTGTATGTATTGTCATTTTCTCAATTATCTTAAATGGTCCATCAGTTCTAGACATCAACTTTGACTTTCTTAGTTCTGGAAACCTATCATTCCTCAAATTCTACCAAACTAAATCACCCAGTTCAAATTTTATTTCCTTCCTACCTTTACTTCCAGCAATCCTATACTTTTCAGTCATGCTCTCTATATTCTTTTTAGTTGTTTCGTGCAACTTAAGAATAAATTTAGCATGTTTCTTAGCATCTAAATTAAGTCTTTCAAAAGTAGGCAAATGTAGTAAACCAATAAGAGCATGGGGATTAAATCCATACACTACCTAAAATGAACTTACCTTGGTGGTGGAGTGTATCGACCTGTTGTAAGCAAATTTAATATGTAGTAAATACTCTTCCCACATCCTCAAATTCTTCTTTAAAACTGCCCGTAACATAGTCGATAATGTGCTATTGACTACCTCTATTTGACCATCAGTTTGGGATGACACGTAGTAGAAAACAACAGCTTCATCCTCAATTTATTCCAAAGTGATCTCCAAAAGTGACTCAAAATTTTTGCATCAAGATTCGAGACAATAGTATTGGGCACTCCATGTAGACGAACGATTTCACTGAAAAATAAAGCAGCTATGTTTGTAGCATCATCGCTCTTGTGACAAGGTATAAAATATGCCATTTTAGAAAATCTATCTATAACTACAAATATGCTATTTCTCCACCTCATTGTCCTAGGCAATTCTAAAACAAAATCCATAGAAATATCCTCCCAAGGTGCACTAGGAACAGGAAGAGGCATGTAAAGACAATGTGGATTTAAACTAGACTTAGTTTTATTGCAAGTGGTGCAACATGATACATAGCACTCGACGTCATGTCTCATCTTTGGCCAAAAGAAATAAGCGGCCAGCACATCTTTGGTCTTCTTTGCTCCAAAATGTGCTATCAATCCTCCTCCATGCGCCTCCTGTAACAACAAAAGACGAACGGAACTAGTTGGAATGCATAGCTTAATAGCACGATAGAGCAAGCCTTCATTCAGTACATATTTATTCCATGTCTTCCGTTCTTTACAATTTTTAAGCACTTCTTTAAAGTCTAAATCAGCAGCATATAAGTCCTTAATGGTTTTTAAACCAAAAATCTTATGATCAAGTTGAGATAACATGGTATAACGCCTAGAAAGCGCATCAGCAATCACATTGTCCTTTTCTTTCTTATGTTTTATGACATATGGAAACGACTCAATAAATTCTACTTATTTAGCACGTCATTTATTCAGTTTAGCTTGACTTCTAATATGTTTCAGCGATTCATGATCAGAATGTATAATAAATTCTTTAGGCTATAGATAATATTGCCAAGTTTCAAGCACATGAACTAAAGCATACAATTCTTTATCATAAGTGGAATAATTCATACTTTGCCCATTTAATTTTTCATTGAAATAAGCTGTCGAAGATTACCTTCAAGAGTAGGGATTAATCACGAAGAGAGACAAAACAATGTATACAGGTTCGGGCCTCTGATTGGAGTAATACCCTACGTCCTGTGGGGGTGTTACTTCCTTGTATTGATGATCTTGAGTATAAGCAAGGTGGCTAAGACTATTACAAGGAGTCGATTGGATCTAATCTATCCTAGGGCTCAAGTCATCGAGTAACTCCTCTGTTGTTGCCTTCGTGTTGTTCGTAATTCCTTATTCGTGTCTGTTCTCGTTATTTTAGTTATGGTTATCTTCTCCCCCAGCCTTTCCTCCTTATATAGGGGTGAGGTACCAATTCCTATCCAGCTGTAGTTGATAGGGAGTTATTTTCCTTGATTTTCAAGTAGATATACCTGTTTTCAATACAGATCGTATTAGTTTGGGTAGCCAATCTAATCCCTCTCAGTATGTACTTTCTTAATTCCGGGTGTATTAGGTACCGCTGATTCGGTTCCGCGATATCTGGAGCTGCCGAATATGTTTCGTATATACCTTGTCAGTATATGATGTATTCCTTATGCGCATATACCCCATAGTTAGATATTCGACATAAGCAACTGATTTACCTTCTTGAGTTAGCACACTTCCAATTCCAATCCCACTAGCATCATATTCTAGTTCAAAGGTCTTACCAAAATCAAGGAGTTGGAGCAAAGGAGCATAGGTAAGTTTCTCTTTCAACAACTTGAATGCAAAGGAGCATGGGAGTTGGAGCAAAGGAGCATGGGCAAAGGAGCAGGTCCCCATTTAAAACTACTCATTTCTTTGTCAACTAGTTTAATGGAGCAGTAATGGTGCTGAAATCCCGCACAAATCACCGATAGAAACACGCAAGACCATGAAAGCTTCTCACTTGAGTAACAGTCTCAGGGGTTGGCCAGCTCTTTATGGCTTTAATTTTTACTTCATCCACTTCTATTCCCTGTGGAGTAACAACATAGCTAAGAAAAGAGACTCGATCCATACAAAAGGTGCACTGTTCGAGGTTACCGAACAAACGTGCATCTCTCAAAATATTAAAAATAGCACGTAAATGATCAAAGTGTTGTTCTTGTGTCTTGCTATAAATCAAGATATCATCAAAGTATACCACCACAAATCTTCTAATGAAAGCATGTAAAACTTCGTTCATCAATCGCATGAAAGTACTAGGTGCATTAGTTAACCCAAAAGGCATTACTAACTACTCATACAAACCAAACTTAGTTTTCAATGCAGTCTTCCATTCATCTCCAATTTTCATTCTAATCTGGTGGTATCCACTTCGCAAGTCAATTTTAGTGAAAATTATAGAACCACTCAACTCATCAAGCATATCATCTAACATAGGGATAGGGTAATGATATCTTATAGTAATATTATTGATGGCTCTACAATCAACACACATACGCCAACTACCGTATTTCTTAGGAACCAAAAGAATAGGAACAACACAAGGGCTAAGACTTTCTCGTACATACTTGCAGTCCAAAAGGTCTTGGACTTGTCGCTGAATTTCCTAAGTCTCTTCCGAGTTGGTCCTATATGCAGCACGGTTTGGCAAAGTTGCTCCCAAAATCAAATCTATTTGATGTTCAATTGCTCGAATAGGTGGTAATCCAGGGGGTACCTCAGCTGGAAATACATCCACAAACTCCTGCAAAAGGTTAGCAACATCAGGAGAAAAAGAGCTAGATATATTCTCGAGTGAAACTAAGGCCTCTTTGCATATCAAAGCATAGCATGGCAGCTCATTAGCATGAATTTCAGCAAGGTCAGATTTAGTAGCAAGCATAACACACCCTTTCAGTCTAATTTCATCGGACTTAGAAGTTGTTGTTGCTTTCTCCTTTTTGGGTAGAAAAACTTTTTTCGCTACTTGCTGATTTTCAGATTCATTCTCAAATTCTTTTCTCTTATTTTCAGCTATCTCTTGTTCACATTTCACAATTTAGCAGGGGTTAAAGGTAGAAAAGTTATTTTCTTTCCTTTATGCAAAAGGGTGTACTCATTACTTCTACCATGATGTGTTGCATCAGTTTCAAACTCACATGGTCGTCCTAACAAAAATGAACATGCTTGTATGGGTACTACATCGAAATCAGCACAATCATAGTATGAACCAATAGAAAAATACACCCTAGCTGTTTGCATTACCTTCACCTTACCACTATTGTTGAACCATTGAATATAATAAGGGTGAGGATGGTTTTTTGTCGGCAAGGCAAGCTTCTTGATCATATCTAAACTTACTAAGTTGTTGTAGCTTCCTCCATCAATTATGACTCGAACATGATAATCCTTGATTATGAAAAATATCTGAAACAAATTGTGGCATTATAGCTATTCCACTTGCTCTATTTGAGTGCTTAACACTCACTGCACAATGAGGGTCTGATAATCCTCTGTGGCAGTGGCATCGAAGACTTCCTCATGGTCGATATCCATCTCACGACCATCCTCATCACATGCATGGTTAGCTGTAAGTGCATATTCATCCTCAACATCACTAGCACTTACATATTCACTGTCTTCTGTTACAATGTACGTTCGCTGACTTGGGCAATCCTTCATGACGTGGCTCATTCCCTTGCATCGGTGGCATACAACCCCGATCGATCGGCCTATAGAAGCAATCGAAGAAGAGCTCTTGGCTGGACCCTGCACACTTACGGATTTGCTTACCTCGGGAGCGTGCGACGGTGTCAAAGGTACTACTGAACACACCCTACTCGAGAAGGGGGTAGCGGTCCGTGTAGCTGAACGTGGGGCTAGTTTGACTTGTTCCGATGTTGATTTTGAAGTGGTCGTGCTTCCAAAATCGCTCCTTGGCCTCTATTGTTGTCCATGCAATTCTTTTTCTGCCAGACATGCAAGTTGGAACAATCTAGGAACACTATCGTATTCTTTGTAATCAACTATGTCCTGAATTTTAACCCTTCATAAAAATGTGCCATTGCAGCCTCTTCATCCTCAATAATATCACAACGCAACATACTAATTTGTAGCTCCTAGTAATATTCTTCTACGTATCTATCACATTGGTTCAAACGCTGCAATTTCTTACGCAAATCATGTTTAAAAGAGGGTGGAACAAATCTGTTATGCATAGCAATATTTAAAGCATTCCATGTGGTAGGTGCTAATCCGTCGATGCATACCCTATTCCACCAGATGATTGCAAAATTTTTAAATTCACTAGTGGATTGCTTAACTCTATGCACTTCAGAAACTAAATGAGCATTAAAATTCTGTTCTACCATCATCTCCCAATCTAAATATCTTTCAGCATCATAAGCACCCTCAAAAGATGGTATAGTAAACTTAACCTTAGCAATGAATCATTATTAATATGTGGGTTATGTTGCTAAAAATTAATACCTCTCGTACCTTGACGATTGAAGTTCAATCGGTTCATTTTTCGTTCATCAAAGGCGTCACGTTCTTGTCTCAAAATTTCATCATCCGCGATGGACTCTTGTTCATAGGCTGCACCATGAGGGTCCACTTGACCATTGTTTGGTGGCGGATTAACCAATCGATCAAAGCATGTATTAAGCATTGCAATGCTTTTATTGGGTCGTTGCAATGCGGTATTGGTTCCTGCAAGCTTCTTGTCAATGTCATCATTAATAGTTTGTCGATGATCATCCAACAATATTGTGAGTTCTTCTCTCAAAACACACTTTTTCGCATCCGATGCTTCTCCAGCCATGGTTAGTCGAAGATAGAAAACAATGAAAGATAAATTATCCCTATCGACTACTAGGTGGTGGAGGTGGAGTCACACACTCTTAAGCATCTTACCACGCTCTTGCAAGTGTTCTTACCAATCACCGCAGTTAGCACAAACGGTGGCTGTTTCGTGATACCTTACCGGGTGTGAGTGAGGTAGTTGTAAAGGGAGAAACCGTTCTGATCGAGAGAAGGTGTAGCTTGGACAAGCAATATTTAGTAGCAAGGAATGACAATAATTGAAATCAGATTAGCAAAGCTGAATAAAAGTCCACGGTACTCGTCACAGTTGGTGGCCCGAACATGTTCCGAGAACTAGCTCAAGCAGATCGAAAACTATAACATACACAAGCACAATGGAACAAAATTCGCAATGCAAACTGATTCTCTTTTTTTGGAATTCTCTCTCTCTTTTTGCACTCTTTGCTTTTCTTTTCTCTTATTTTGGTACTCTTTGCTTTCTTTTTTTTCTTTTGTTTTGCGAATCTGACACAAACTCAAAATCTCTTCTACTGTCTTTTCTAAGACCAGTGAGGTACGTGTGTCACAAACTTTTTTCGAAGAGTAGGGGTATAAAGGTAATAAAAAGATACTCTCTCTCTCTCTCTAAACCTTGGTTATTTCAAGTAGGTGGTCGAAGTGATTGGTCGGGACCCCGAGTGAGTGGTCGGAGTAACTGGTCGGGACCCCGAGTGGGTGGTCGGAGTACCTGGTCGGACCCCGAGTAGGTGGTCAGAATGACTGGCCGGGACAAGTGAGTGGTCGGAGTGTCTGGTCGGAACCCGAGTGGGTGGTCGAAGCGACTAGTGGTCAAACCCAAGTAGATGGTCGACTCGACTAATGGTCGAACTCGAGTAGATGGTTGAAGTGACTAGTGGTCGAACACGACTTGATGGTCGACTCAACTAGTGGTCGAACTCGAGTAGATGGTTAAAGCGACTAGTGGTCGAACACGACTTGATGGTCGACTCGACTAGTGGTCGAACTCGAGTAGATGGTTAAAACGATTAGTGGTCGAACATGACTTGATGGTCGACTTGACTAGTGGTCGAACTCGAGAAAATGGTTAAAACGACTAGTGGTCGAACACGAGTTGATAGTCGACTAGACTAGAGACACAATCTCGACTATTGCAGACAAGGGCAGGCCGAGATACACGATGACTAAACAGCAAGACTCGACACTAGAAACTAGATAACGATGACTCGACCAGTAACAAAGACACTAAAGATAGACTCAAACTTAACAACATGAAAACTGAAAACAAAATTGCGAAGGCACAAAGTGGTTTGGATAGCGGAAAAACTAAAATCTAAATATTTTTTGTGGGGCAATTTTCTGGACTCTAGGTAATGGAAAACAACGAAACAAAGGGGATAACTGAGATTACCTAACGGGAAACCGTAGCTCTGATACCACTTGATGCGTATTTGCCCGATCTTCCGAAAGGTAATATGATAAATCGATTGATGGAGCTTTGACGTTGATGATCCAAAGGCTCCGAACATAACAAATCAAGATTTATCGCAACCACTACATCACTACTCCGTGCTTATCAATCGTGCCAAGACGCGGTTTACCTCGCCAAGAAGGCTTTTCCTGCAAGCGAATCGAGAACACAAGAAAGAACAGGTAGATGCAATTTGAATATTGCTAATTACCAATAAAGTACTCGAGTTGGGGTTCAACAAACCGATAAATGGCGAAACTGTCTAAAACAGAATAATCTAAGCTAAATCCAAACCTAAATTATGATGGCTACTATATATATATAGGAAGGACGTGAGGAGGTTGACCTAGGGTTATACAGCCGTGGAAAGAGGCGTGCACAACCTGGACTCCGACACCGACACGATTACAAAATCCAACAAGGTCCAAAATAGTGGTGCAGCACGTTATTTCTTTGACTCTGACTAAACTATAAGGAATATTTGTTCGAGCTCATATCTATTGGAAAGGGCTCGTCGTAAGCTTTCCAGAATGTCCAAGATTGCCTAAAACGGACTTCGTATGAGAGAGTTATGCCTGTTTTATTGACGTGCTGTCCTGAGACTCGACCACGACCGCGACTAGAGCTCAGCCTCGAGTCTGAGTAGACTTGGCCTTCGAGGGGTGATGTTCGGGTAAGGTTGTGGTATTTCTCCCACATTCTTAAGTAATAAAACATCACAAGAATTTAGTAGTAATCCATCCAAGGAAGCATGAATAGCATGGAACGAGTTCATCTGGTGGTGTAATTGTCGTGCATGTACTCTTGTAATTAGACCTTGTATGATTTATGGATTATTGGCGGTATCCAAAGGAGCCATGGGCTCATCAGCTTGCCTCCCTTAATGACCTTGAGGCACTCCTTACCATTTATCACCACACGCTCACTTGGCTTGCTTGTATGCATATCAAATCCAAGGCCTCTCTTTTGCTTATTGTCCTTAGCCTCAATGGTCTTGTATAGTGCATCCTTAAATTTCTATATCTTGATACACACATACTTAACCAAGGCACTTAGCCTCTCATTCTCTTTTTATAATGCTTGCAAGGATTGAATATTAGTAGCATAAGCATTTATATTAACATTGTAACAACGAGAGCAACCTTGACTAATGGAAGCATTAGAGTAAGGTTGCTTCATCAGAGGGAGAAGAGCTATTCCTAAGATCATCAATTTGTACTTTAAGAGTTTTATAAGTTTCATCCAAACACTTAATTTCTCTTAAAGTGTAGAATTGATATCGTCTAGACTAGCAATTGAGACATTGGCTAAATTAAGATATTTGGTCAATTTCTCAATTTTCTCCTTCTCTTTAGTAAGGAACTCCTCGAGTTCAAGGTTTCTCTCCTTTTCAAGGATGAGATACTCCTCTTGCTTCTCGAGAATCTCCTCTTGACTCTCTATTGTTTCCATTAGCTCCTTTATTTTAAATATAGTATTTTTAATTAAATCTTAATCACTATCACTATTTAGAAGCTTGGATTGTGATTTTACCTTACGTCTTTTTGCCATGAGACACTTGGGAGTGTCGTCATCGTCACTCATGTCACCAAAAAGTGATTTTGTCGGTGTAAGGAGCAAATAGCGATGGTAACGACTCCTTCATCATCGGAGTTAGAGTTGGAGTTGGAGTTGGAGTGCCACTTCCCTCACCAATGTGAGCTTGACCCGAATATTTCTTCTTGTGGGTCTTGTACTTTTCCTTCTTGAAAGACTTGCTCTTCTTTTCCTCCTTGTCCTTGCTCTTCTTTTTGTTTGGACATTCAACAATAAAGTGGCCAACTTCGCCACACTCATAGAAAGCTCTCTTGGATGTTCTTCTTTTGGGCATATCTCTCATGTACTTACTATAACCACCATTCTTCATGAATTTCTTGAATTTCCTCACAAAGAAAGCAATCTCTTTATCATCAAAGCTCTCATCTTCATTTGAGCTCGATTCTTCAACTTACTTGCTCTTGCTTGCTTTGAATGTTACTTCTTTGTTCCTGGAGGTTGAGCTTTGCTTGACTAGATTCTTAACTTCATTGGCTTCCTCCTCCATGAGCTTATGAGCAAGAATTCTACCGAGTACATCACTTGGTGTGAGTCTCTTATAGTCTCTTCTTTCTCGGATGAGAGTAACCAAGGTGGGGTTTCTTGGTGCAGAAGCTCTTAGCAATTTTCGCACCACCTTATGATCATCTAACTCTTCACTTTCAAGCCCTCTAATTTTGTTCACTAGCACCATCATACGGTCATATATTGTTTGGGGGGTTTCATCATCTTCCATAACAAATCTTTCCGATCTGCCTTCAAACAATTCTATCTTGGACTCTCTCATGCTTGTGGTGCCTTCACGTGCAACTCGAAGTGTATCACATATCACTTTGTCTTCCTCAAGCCCATCCACCTTGTTGAATTCTACGGGGCTCAAGGCGCCAAGCAATACACTTGCGGTTTCTGTATTACGGTGAAGATTTTGTTCTTGCTCGGAAGTAAGCTCTTTGTCCATATCTGGTAGCTCAAGACCTGTGTAAACACTCTTTCAAATACTTGGATTAAGAGAGATTAGATAAAATTTTATTTTGTGTCTCCAAGTGGTATAATGTGTGCCATCAAAATATGGCGCACGTCTGGATGGCACGGGAATGTAAGAGTTAGAAGCATTCAATTTATCATAATTGAATTTGATTGCAACTCCCTTGTCTTTACTCTCCCCCGACTTCGAAGCATAATCTTTTGGACTCTTCGGGCTTCCTAGAGCTTTCAGACTCTTCTCCCCAGATGTCAACATCTTCAACTCTCTGCTGTGATTACAGATTCTGGATACTCTGGGTCAATCTGGAGACTCCGGAGTCTAGAGGTTCTGAGCTCAACTCGGATAGTTCAGATGGAACAGGAAATAAAAAACTAAGAACATCTAAGCAAGTATAATTGAATCTAAGGGTTACCACATATTTCAAAGGAAGCTTAAAGACATTTTCACCAACCACCTGCAGCAAAAAAACTCGCAAACAAATAGATCGGACAAATTGCCCCAAAGATCAACTAGAACGAGAAAGTATGCAAGAAAGTAAAGGAGACAAGAATTTATTTGCTGAAGTTCGGATCAAATAATCCTACATCTCTGTTGAGGTGCTCACAAAGAGTAGGGTCTCTTTCAACCCTTATCTTCACTAAGTGACCAAGAAGATCGAGCTTGGGCTTACTCAAAGCTTCCTCTTCCCTTGTGGAGATGATGATGACCTTCACAAACTTCTCGGGGCACTCCACAAGCTTATATGCTCTCCGGTTGACGCCTAGCCGTCTATGAGCTCCAAGATCCAAGAGTAACGAACGTGAATCGACGACTTGATGACGAACTTAAGTGCTCAAAGGTTGAATTTATGCTCACTAGCACTTAATCTCACTTTCCCAACCCAACTCTTAAAATCTTGCAGGATTCGATGAACTATATGAGTTAGGAGGACTATTGAATGGCTATGAATGTATATGAGTTAGCAAGAGCAGCATGTTAAAGAGGAGGGTGAGGGGGTATATATACTCTCTCCTAAAAAAAACTAGCCGTTACAGTTATTTTTGTACTGACCTAGAGTATCCGTGTTATACTCAGAGACTCCAAGTTGGCACTTAAATGCATAACCGAAAGCCCTATCTGGAACCCAAATCGGAGGGTCCGGATGACTAATAGAACTCGAAGTATACGGGTCAACCCGGAGACTCCAGGTAAAAACTAACAGAGCACCCCTGCTGGAGCTGAACTTGGAGACTTCGGCTGACACACTAGAATCCGAAGTATCCAGGTCAGCCCAAATACTCCAGGTACTGACTAAGATATTGAACTTCCCAGTGTTCATGGGGTGATTTGTATCTCTCTTCTTTGGTCTAGATGGATACTTTCAGCAATGAGACATCTTCAAGTCAATCTATATGTATCCCTCTTGATAGAACAGCATACCTATACTCAAATTTGAAAATAAAATCAATTTAAATCTATTGAGTGACTACATGCCACTTCTCTTTTCTTTTTGAGGGGTGTCAATATCATTTAACTTCTTTGATGGGACTAAAACCTATTCATAACTTTGATAAACTCATTACTCCCTTAATCATTTGTCATCGATTACCCAAAACCCAAATAGGGGCCTAGATGCACTTTTAGTTCCGTCGTGCGCAGGAGGAGGACGTTAGGTGCACTATACAGCCATGCCCTGCCTTTGCTGAGTGGGTTTGGCATTCTCACCGAGTTCATTGGTTAGGAGGCGAAGGTCGAGATGGGCAACAAGAGGGGACCCTGGGATGGCGCCGAGTGGCGGTCCATCAGGATCATTGGTGGATGGCGCGGCGACGATGCTGGTGACCCCAACGATGGCGGCCTCCTCGATCTCACAAGATCCCAACCGTCGTTTCTTTTTCCTCTCATTTCCCCTTCCTCTTATTCTTCTTTGGGCCATTAGATCACAAGATCCCAAGCGTAGCTCGTGAAGCTTGGACGGAATTCTACTGTGAATCAGACGGGTCTGATCCACATGCATAGCCCATACCCTCTCGTTCGGCCGGCTAGGGTGCAGTGTCATGTGCAGGGGTGTCTGCATGCTGCCTTCCCCTTCTCTAGTGGCTTGCCTCAGTGTGGCAAGCTGTCATAGTGCCTGCTCGCTCCATTGGGCATCATAGCACAGTGACATCATGCAACACACTAGCCTGAGGAAAGAGGCGCTTCCTCTTCTCCTTGCCCTGACTCCTCGCTCCTACCACTGTTGTGGCTTGGCCTGACGCTCGCAAGTACGGCACACCCACGGTTTGCTCTGTTCCCTCCCTATGTAAAAGTAACATACACCTAGATTGCATCCTCAAAGAGGTCCTGCAGTGAAGGTAGGATGCCATAAAATTATGTAGATGCTTATAGAGGACTCCATCAAGTAAGGGAAAGGCTTTATCAACTAACATGTTATCGCGTCCTCATCGACAAAATTCTTTTGTCATCTGTGTGAGTAGTAGACCAATGATAATAGCCTCTCTTTTTTTCAATATACCTAGTCGATATGATGCATCAATGATTTCAATACATGTAGTCCAGCCATAGTAACGAATATAAGTTATCAATGCACATTGCCATGCAAGTGCAATTATATAATCCCTATTTGCATGTCCATGAAAGCTAAAAAAGATTGCATTGCCATGAATTCTGAACTATTGAAGCTATTTTTTGACCACCTTGATCGGTGTTACTTTTCTATCAATAGATGTGTATATTCATCTAGGTTAATGTCATGTTGCTTCTTACATCCAAGTACCCGATCTTGACTAATGCTTAAGGACAAATACCCTTTGATATGATCTTTGAGTCGTTCTATTGTTATTGCTACCAATTATCAGTGAGTTCTTACATCTGCCTATTGTCCAGTTATAGATCTACCAACAAGAATGCTACTTAGGAAGTGTTAAAACTGTTTAAACATTATGTCAGATGCATGTTTTAAGTGCTTAATTTATCTCCCCATTGTCGGTTGTCATTTTGATTGTCGGTGTTGGTAAGATAGTTTATGATTTTTCTTGTGATCTTGGCTATCTATTGATTTCTTCCTATTCTACATGTGCAGCTATCCAATTCCATTGCCAAATGAAAGCAAATATGTGGTAATAAGTCTGTGTTTGGCAAAATCCGGAGGGCTCCTTTCTTCAGGTATTGGGGTTCATTGTGGTGGTGTTGAGTATCTATTTTGGTGTATGAAATTACCAATTACTCGACTCACTTAATCGATGGTTCCTCCTCTGTCATCAGGTTGAGGTCACCATGAACGTCACTGGCCTGCATTGTTGCATCTACTAGAATGAGATCCATGGGTACCACCTACAGTAACTTCTCTACCCATGGTGGCAAACTCTAGAGGGGGTGTGACCTCGAGCACACCATGGAGTTTGGCAATCTGAGAAAGTAGAATGAAGAAATATGCTCATACATCGACAAAAATGCCATTGTCCGCATTCTACCTTCCTCTCCTTCAAAGTACTATTCCTTTTCTACATGTGATAGTTTTGCTTCGAATTAGGGTGTGGTTAAGTCTTACAGGTGACTCCTCTTTCATCCGGCCATTTAGATTGCATACCGCCATTGGGTCATATATGTTACAGATTTATACAATATTGGTCAAGTACTCTCAGCTTCTGATCTTCATATATGCAGTGAGCAACTAGCAAGCGGGTTATTTCTCTACCAGTCTTTACTTAAAATGCAGTTATCTTTCCTTTTTAAGTAATATTCCTAATTTGTTGCAATTATGATCGGCGCTTGCCTTACTTCTACTTCTATAGCCTTTTTATCCCGATCTTCTAATTTCATTGCTTATCTTATTTGTATTATTGATCAAGTGGGACCCTTTGCTATTTGCATATTATGTAAACCTTAAGTCCACTGTATGAATTTGGAAACTAGGTTGGCTAATTGCAAATTTGGAAAATTGCTATGGTGGGGTATACCTTCAGGCCCTTTGAGCATGCGTAGGAGCTATACAATATGGCAAAGAGGGTGAGAAAAATGAACTGTCGCATCTAAGGAAAAAAAATATTCCTACACTCACGAAATAACTTCATGTGAAATAACTGGAACACGATGTTACCATTCACCCCCATATGCTGTTGTTCATAAGAAAAAATCCATTCTTCATATGTAATATCTTTTTTGTTTACTCAACTTCCATTTTTTGTCGGTCTGCACACTATCACTTATGCAAAGTTGAAGTGTCTTTTGCAGATATGTGAGTTCTATCATTGCAGCACAGAGGATAAGCCTCAAAGTGCCCCCAATCATCATCATCAGTTTCACGGTCTAGTTTAGAGCATGCGTCGGTGGTTAAGCGGACCTAGTGTCCAGAGTGAGCTGTTTGTTTGTAGCTCTGTACATTTTTATTGTTGACTTTGATATGTGATTTCTCAATGCGCATATTCCTTTTCGAATAGTTAAGGCAAATCCAATTTTATTGAGTTGTATATAGATCAACAAGATGTTTTTATTTGTGTTACTTGTTGTCACTAATTATAATTTGTTAAGTCAAACTCTCATCATACATAAGCAATATCAATAGACGTGCTTATGTTCAAAGCAAATTTTGTTTTCTGTAGCAACCTACGAGTACTCAGCTAGTTTCTTTTAAATGTCTATTGCAGTACTGTCTCTTTCCTGCTTTCCAAGAGCGAACGGATAGTGTGCAGCGTTTGTGAATTTTGTCACCACGCCTCTGACCAGAGTCCTCGGTAGCCGGCACTCCAAGCCAACGGCTCTTCTCGCGGCAGTAGTGCTATAGTCGCTTCAGTCCCCACTCCTTTACGCTGCAGCAGTAAAAGATAGCTAATTTGCCCTTTCCACCGGAGAGGAGCTTCATGCTTAGACTACATTCTAGGCTCCCAGCGTCATCTGCTCACCACATTCTCTTCGTCCCTTCTCGGCTCTCCCACCAACTCCCCGATCCCACCCCAAAGATCCAGTTTTGATCCAAGAACCCCCTCCCAATCAGCCAAAGATCGCGGCTTAGGCCCCGGCAATGGCCGCCATCGCCGCGCTCCTGGCCCTCCTCGTGGTAGCCCTCTGCGCCGCGCGGGCCGACGCGGCGATTGGGGTGAACTGGGGCACCTTGTCCTCGCACCGCGCGCCGCCGGCGGTGGTGGTGGGCCTGATGCGCGCGAACCGGATCGGCAAGGTGAAGCTCTTCGACGCCGACCCGGGCGTGCTGCGCGCGCTCGCCGGCAGCGGCATCCAGGTCATGGTCGGCGTCACCAACGCGGAGCTCGCCAGCCTCGCGGGGTCGCAGGCCGCCGCCGACGCCTGGGTCGCGCAGAACGTGTCGCGGTACGTCGGCCGCGGCGGCGTCGACATCCGGTGAGGCCTGGTCTTTAGGATCTCTTGCGTTGCAGCAATGTACTGCAAATATCG
Source organism: Phragmites australis (assembly GCF_958298935.1). NCBI lineage: Eukaryota > Viridiplantae > Streptophyta > Magnoliopsida > Poales > Poaceae > Phragmites > Phragmites australis. The sequence goes on along the minus strand of NC_084940.1, from coordinate 16,738,494 downwards.
CATTGATTCTTGGCTGCATTTTCTTGCTGTTTGGTTGGGCAACCCACGATTTATGTTGTTAAATTTACTTGAGTTAGGTATTTAAGGTTACATCACTTTTTAGCTTTCGTGGAATATGTTTGCTTAGTTGAGCTTCTTTGATTGTTGTGGTGCCAAAATTAACGTTTTGTATGTTATTTGTTCGGTGGACATGAAGATGAGTTGTTTGAGGAAATGTCTATTTGAGATATACCCGGATGTCACACCACCACCAATTGATAGACATGAAGATGAAGCATTTTTTAGATTAAGTTGAATTTTTTTTCTTATTAAGTTTGAGATAATTCCTATTTGAAATACTCCCGGTGCCAAAGATGAGATTTTGGGCATTGTTTTTTCTCGACCACGAGGAGAGACTCCCCGGGCATTTTTTTAATTTAAACGGGGGGAGTATTGAACCCTTGCTGGCTAGTAAACTCGCTGAAACCAATTTTTCATGGAGGTACCCACAAAGTGGTGCGCTCTAGGTTTTAGCCCGGGTGGTCGTCCTCTCTACCGGAGGCACTAACCAACTGAGCTACTGCTCAGTTTGCAGATTTTGGGCATTGTGATTCCAATTTTGAGAGGAAGCTGGTGTATTGTTGCTCATCAGCTGTTGTTGTTACAATGAGATATCTGATTTCATTTACTTGAGTAGTGGTGGGTATGTATTGGCCATTTACTACCTCTTTGTCCTATCCCTTTAGATTTCTACTACCTATTGATCTGCTTGGCAGACATTTGTTTTATCAATGGCCTAATACATTTGCTCATCGGAGAATTTGATGTGGGACATTTCTGTTCCGATTAAGCATTCTAGACATTTCTATTCTATTTAAGCATTTTAGACATTTATGTTGTAATTAATTATTCTAGACATTTCTGTTCTAATTAAGAATTCTTTCTGTTTGTGAGTGCTTCCCTTAGAGACAGTGGCATACACAGGGTGCTCTATTTTTCTTCAAACTTGGGAATAGCAGCTGATATAGTTCTTATGCCCTCCACAAAATTAGTAGCCGCAGCTGCACCTGTTGGATCTGCCCCTGCTTAGAAATATAGTGTTATTTTTAAAAGAATGTGTCTCCTTCATGACGATGTTAAAATTTATTTCAGTTTTGGTTGATGATACTGCACTTCTGTGCTTTTAAGTCCTTATTAATGTATCTAAAGCAAAGTATCCCTAAGCTACTGTTGTGGGACATTTCTGTTCTAATTAAGCATTCTAGACATTTCTATTCTATTTAAGCATTTTAGACATTTATGTTCTAATTAATTATTCTAGACATTTCTGTTCTAATTAAGAATTCTTTCTGTTTCTGAGTGCTTCCCTTAGAGACAGTGGCATACACAGGGTGCTCTGTTTTTCTTCAAACTTGAGAATAGCAGCTAATATAGTTCTTATGCCCTCCACAAAATTAGTAGCCACAGCTACCCCTGTTGGATCCGCCCCTGCTTAGAAATATAGTGTTCTTTTTTAAAAGAATGTGTCTCCTTCATGACGATGTTAAAATTTATTTCAGTTTTGGTTGATGATACTGCACTTCTGTGCTTTAAAATCCTTATTAAAGCACAGTATCCCTAAGCTACTGTTGCTTTGAAGTTGAACAATCACTGAATCATTCTTCCTATCACATACTAGATTAAAAAAAAAATTGATGTGCGATCTTTGAGTCAGTATAAGTGTATAAGGCAAATCATGTTCTACTTGATTCATAGCAAAGTGTAAACGGACCATCTTAATCACTAACACGATTGAGAGGTTGAGAACAGACTTGACATGGTTAATGGTTTTTATTTCAGTTGGACTAGGTACAATTCTAGAAACAACTGTTCTAGGAGCACTGCAGAATGTACCCCTCCACAAAACTGATAGTTTTGTTTGGGCTAACATTGCGTACAACTTGCAAATGATTAGTTTCTTGTGCTAATCTGACCACGTTACTCTCTTTTGCATCAAATTTTCATGTGCAATAATGAATGAGGTGTGTCTGCTTGGGATTGACTTCTGAAATTTTTACAGATATGTTGCTGTGGGCAATGAGCCTTTCCTGACAAGCTACCAGGGTCAATTCCAGTCATATATTATTCCAGCAATGACAAACATTCAGCAATCACTGGTGAAAGCTAATCTTGCTAGCTATGTAAAGCTTGTAGTCCCATGCAATGCTGATGCTTACCAGAGTGCTTCTGTCCCATCGCAAGGAGTATTCAGGACTGAACTCACTCAGATCATGACCCAGCTCGCTGCTTTTCTGAGTTCCAGTGGGGCTCCATTTGTTGTCAATATATACCCATTCCTCAGTCTTTACCAAAGCTCCGACTTCCCACAAGATTATGCCTTCTTTGAGGGATCTACTCACCCAGTAGTAGATGGTCCAAACGTCTACTACAATGCTTTTGATGGGAACTTTGACACATTAGTTTCTGCTCTTGGTAAAATCGGCTATGGACAACTCCCAGTCGCAATTGGTGAAATAGGTTGGCCAACTGATGGAGCACCAAGTGCGAACTTAACTGCAGCAAGGGCATTCAACCAAGGGCTTATCAGTCATATTACAAGCAACAAAGGAACTCCACTCCGTCCTGGTATTCCTCCAGCTGATGTCTATCTTTTCAGCCTTCTTGATGAAGAGCATAAGAGCATACTACCAGGAAACTTCGAGCGACACTGGGGGATCTTCTCCTTTGACGGACAAGCTAAGTACCCACTGAATCTTGGGCTGGGCAATTCAGTACTGAAGAATGCTAAAGAGGTTCCTTACCTTCCATCACGGTGGTGTGTCGCAAACCCTGCTCGGAATCTTGACAGTGTTTCAGATCACATGAAGCTTGCTTGCAGCATGGCTGATTGCACCACTCTCTACTATGGAGGTTCTTGCTATGGCATTGGGGAGAAGGGCAACATTTCTTATGCTTTCAACAGCTACTATCAGCAGCAGAAGCAGGACCCAAAGAGTTGCGATTTCGACGGGCTTGGGATGATAACTTACCTTGATCCATCTATGGGCGATTGCCGCTTTCTTGTTGGCGTTGATGACAGTAAAAGCTCTGCAGTCGTCTCTTGCACTGGATGCTGTGGGGTCTTTTGTGGGATGTGGGTTTTAGCTCTCTGGGTGTTCATGTACCTTAGAATGATGGGTTCGGCTTGATGGCAAAACTGATCTGTTGATGCATGATACCCCTTAGAATGATGGGTTCGGCCTGATGCCAAAACTGATATGTTGGGGCATGATACCTGTGCCCATGTTAGATAGATTGTATTGTTGGCTTCTAGATCTAGGGAAGGAAGGCACTGTGGCCATATATAGATACTAGATTATTATGAAATTAAGAAACGACACACTCGAGTCATATATATGATATCGAATTTGTTGTTAAAAACACCGCTTTTGCACTTGTACTCCTTTCTGAATCTCTGTTTACCACCAGTTTACAGGACAAATTTAAGATGTACTAAACACTACTTTTTTGGTGTAGCACCTGAAGTTACCAAGAGATGTTTTATTGGCAAGCAGCAGCAAACATAACATGCTCACAAAAGAGCAGTGGGGGACAACAACATTCCAGCTGACTTTATTTTATATCATCATATCGTTCATGATCTATGAACAGGCCTGAGGATGTTCTTGAAAGTTGCAACGTGCTGACGGCGGCGGGGTGGGTGGGCAGCAGTTTTCGCCGCAGCAAGCATGGCCGCAGGTCACCGTCAGATGCTGCACTATCCAGCAGCATTGACATGCTGAAATGAAATGGATCCAAGACCACAATCAGGAAAAAAAGCCATGAGTTGATGCGAACATGCCAACAGCAGAGAAACAGGAGTGACTACCTAACTTACTGCAGGTCTGCTACTGTACTGAAGAGAATTACAAAACAGCATCTTGGTTGCATGTCGAAGTTCCATGGACAGCAAGAAAGATTAAAGAACCAAGTAATAGAACTAAATAATTTTTGCGACCGACTTGCGCAGTGAGGCAGTGGCTGTTGTGATGAAGAGTGCAAGTAGCATCAGACATGCCGCAAGAGCGACGACTGTGTTCTTCATGCCTCTGGATCTGATGATACTTCAGAATTTCCTTTTTCAGGTGACAAGCAGATTTGGTAAAGTGCTATGTATATATATAGGGTTCCAGATGACCGACCTAGCAGTTGTGATGTGCACCAGCTGGAATTTGTGATAAGATGCAGCTGATTTACTGGACTTTGGACTAATCTGTCAGTGTAGATGTTGGACTGACGATATCAGATCAGCTCTGTCTGCATCGACTTTTGGTATGGGTGTTTTGACAAATTGTTCGCAGGTCACGTTCAGTTCCTCTTAATTCAATTTTGTTCTTGTGACTCTAGAAACGTTGAGCTCGAGCAGTGTAAGATGTACACCATGCATTCTTTTTCACTGACGGAGTGACGGTCTACGGTCGGCACCGTCTGCAACACTATATATAGATCGGCTACATGGAAATTATATAGCTACGTTTGTCCTTCATAACACCTTAAAAGTGGTATACTATTATTAATAGTTATTAACATTAAGTTACAAAGCAGTAATTGTTAAAGTTACCGTGTTCAAGCAACTAAAACCATGAACCGTATGGTACATTTCGAGTGAGCCTCACGGCCTCATGTAATCCGTATGAGTAGAACCACCATGACAAACATGCAGGCCATTATGAAAAGCAGAAACCATTGGAAGCATGTTGTCTTGGAGGTCAAAGAATACACCTCCACTGCACGTGCATTTGCACGGCCAGTGCCTGCCAAGCTATGTTCCACTGCCCTCTCTGTTGAATCAAGTATCTGCAAACAACAGTATGAACATTCGGAGTAAGCATTTAGCATCCAACAAAGAATTCAACAAGCTAATCAGAGTGTTAGCCTTCGATGGACCAAAACTTGTACTGCAGGGATCCTGCTGCTACACCAAGATACCACATTATTGGCAAAGCCAGCGATTCTCACATCTTACCTATCTGAACTATATACAACTATCCAAAAATTCATAACAGTGACCCAAACACCTTCTGTCCATATAAAGGGATAGTGCACAATTCAATCTGTGGCGCATCAGGGTTATCAGTCTCATATTTCAATGGAGGAGTGCTATGCATACGACGCATTCTTCCGACTGGGTTACGGCCAAAGACAGCGGCAGGTTGTGGTTCCACAAGCACATTGCATGGGCACAGTGTGGTCATACAGGAGTCGGACGGATGCATCATACATGAAGCACTTCTCATTTCAATGATCGAAACGTAAATTTGGACAGAGGGTAAATTGCAAGTTATGAACTTTTTCACATTCAACACCAACATTTCTTTCTAAGAGGCTCCTATGAACTAGTCGCAAAATGCAGGAGTGATAAGCAGTTACCATTTGATAATCAAAATCATCTAAATTGTTGACCAAACTTCAAAACTGATCGAACATTAACAGAACATAATATCTTAAACAGTCACACACAGTTATATATTTCTATAATGAGGCTGCTGCTGGTGCGAGGACACAGAAGAGCTATAGTAAACTGCATCATGGACTTGGCATCCAGTAAAAATTATGGAATGTTCAATGATATGCATGTTTGCCTAGTTTTATCATGTGATAGAAACATGAGACATGAGAGTATCAAAAAGGTACCTTCCCCGTGTCTTGCACAGATTGGTTCATCATAAGGCTGCTCTCCTTCAGTTGGTGTACTAATTCAACCATTTCATCAGTCAAATCTTCTTGCAGCTTTCTGCATAAATAGAGGTCAAACCAATGAATGTATAATCACTACATCCATCCATTTGTGTTATGCGAGCCTAAATTCTTCATGATGGAGAGTGCCCATGAAGGAAAGATAAAAAAAGATAAGTCAGTGTTAAACAAGCAACATCCAAACCAGACACAGCTTCTGCAACATCGACAATCTTCAGAATAGTAGAAAGGATTAAAAAATGTTTCCCGACATGCCAGTAGGCAAAACAGAAAAATATCAAGTCATTAGACTAATAATTGCAAATGGCCAGGTAACATACATGAAAATTAAACAAATTTGAATGTACCTATATTTCTCAATGTGAGCCTGAGCTGTTGCATCCAGTCTAATAGGTGCTCCAACATCTCTTTGTTTCTCACTGACAGTTTGTCCAGCCTCTACTTGAGAAATGCTTAATAAAAAAATTCACAAAAAATGAGCTGGATCTACCATCGAGAAAAAGGTCCATCAACAACATTGCACATGCAAGGCAACATAGTTAACTTACATCAATCTCCTCCTTAATCCTGAGGATAAGGCAACTGGGCTTCCTACTTGTTCCACTTCAGGAGAGTGTTCTTCTTTGATTTCATTAATTGCCTTTGCATCATCTGGCTAATCCAGTACAAAAAATAGTTATAGAAAGTGCCTGTATGGTTGCTATGTGATTATGAATAAAACTTTTGCACCTAAATAACAGAGCATCAAAATTTCGAAAAATAAAACCACAAAGCAAAACATCACCTAGTGATTGTCATGAGCTATGACAACAGACATTAACTACAAAAAAGTGCAAAACTGCATAATCGTTACTCATGATATGAAGAATACTGGATACATGGAAGACCAGAGTCATCATAAAGATTAAACAGGGTGCAAATTGTATGCACAATATACATAGCTATTGTAGTGAATTGATTATAGAATCTCCTAATCAGAGTTACATTTATTAACTTTACATGAAGATGTAAAAAAATTTATCATTATCCAACTTTACAGTCTGTATGACAATATGATAGTTATAGCCAAAATCCTAATTTTTTACTAATAGCTTGATGTAACACCTCAGCCTTCCACAGGATCTGGAATGTGACTAAGGGACTAAGAAAAATCCTAATTTTCTTCAATACCTTTCTAATAACAATTTTAACATGAAATTTCTAGTAACAATTTGACATTTAACAGGTACGACAGGAATTAATTTGGATAAGATTCATCGGATTTAGGTGTTGATTTACACAAATATGATAGACCAACTTCATAATGGTACGGCAAGAACAACTCTAAAAACCTGTCCATCTAGATGTAGTCCATCAGATAGTGCCTATGAAAAATCCATGTACACATTTCCAGGAAACCTTGAAAAGATGCAAGCTCATACTTTATACAGAAATGAGACCAACAGGATAAAGAAAAAGCATACCACTTCAGGAGCAAGCCTTGCAGCAAGTTTATTAATCTTGTCTGAATACTCATTCAATTTGGCTTTTGAAACACTGAACCAAGGGAAGTCACTCATCAACAGATGTGTAAAAGTCGCAGCAACAACACAAGCAATGTTCAAAATAGCATATGTAAATATCACTACAATGGAAGCCAGATCAGCAAATCAGTATTTTGGATTCTTCTGAATAAAAGGCTGAAGAAAACGCTAGAAAAGTTCGATCAGCCAGAAGCATGCCACCATTGAATGATATAGATTAAAACACACAGTTCTAGAGTTGACACAAATCTCTCATCTTTGTAGATTGAGCAAGCATATTCAAATAAACAGAAGTACTATGAAAACATCTAACCTAGTTAAAACTTAAGAATATGATAGGTAACAAACTGATAATTTGAAATAAGTAGTCCCTTAGTTTGGCAAGCAAAGAAAGAACACAAAGAGTATTTTACAGGGGACCATTGAGTCAATGGATTGCACTAGAAAAACATAATTAGTTATGCATCATTCAACCATGTTTGCTGAGTCCTTGCTTGAAATATTGGTATGAAGGTGTTGTGGACGCCTTTGTGGGCCACACTTACCATCGCAAGAAGCCACGCAAGGCAGGCCCAGCATCCACAACTTCAGCAGAGAAGGTTTAGAGATAAGCCTCTCCCTTATTTTAGTTAGTTAAGATTATTTGCTTCAGAATCAAGTTAGTTCAAGTTAGCTTCGGTTAGAGACAAGTTGTTAGCAGAGTTTGTTAGGTGCCGGCTCTATATAATGAGCATCATCTGATTGATTAGATTAAGCAAGAATTAAACTCCAATTCCCCTTAAACTGGCAGTTCAGAGCCTCCTCAAGGAGGGCGAACCCGCCTCCATCACTTGCCACCCGATTCCATCAACCAAGCCATACCAGAAGGACCCTTGGTAGTGTCACCTCATTCATCAGCACAAAAATTTGATTGTTCTGAAATACACCATTGGTCAATGTAAGAAGCCAGTTCATTTGTTAGAAACAGAAAGTGCCATAGTACTTTCTTCAATTCATCCTAGAAAATAGGTTGCCACACTAATTCATTGCTTAGATGAATCAGTGCAAGATAGGAATGGATTAACAGACAGGGTAGCAACTAACAGTTATGCACCAGACTTTAAGCACTACAGCGCAAGGGAATGATTAATGTACAGCAAGTAATAACTAATAACAAGTAACTAAGTATGCACAAAAGATCTAAGTACTAATGGGCTAATGGCTAAATCGAACTAATGGTCAATGGATAGCAATGCTAACATTTGGGATCCTCAACTAATACAAGTCTGGTGACAACTGATAAATCTTAGGCAATCTGTACTATATACTATTTATTGTCTTAAAATGTGTCAACTGCTGCATTATTGTCCATGCGAAATTCATAGATACCTTGATATCCCTGCTGACGTAGTTTCTGCTGCCAGCTGCTCTAACAGTTCCCGGGATGTGGTGACATACTGCAGATATAAGCTATGAATGCTAAGAGAACAATGAAATAAAATATGGTAAAAAGGACACCTATTGGGTCTCTGGTGTTACAAATTGAGGTTAGCAAATAATCCAAAAATGCAGTATTAATTTGCCCTCGAATATTGCCACCCCCCCACCCCAAAAAAAAAAAAAAAACTTCCCTACCTATTTGCATTTCAGCGGGGAACTGTTAAAAATTGGCTATGCAAAACTGAACTAGCTGAAGGGAACGAATAAAGGGATACAATTGAACGATATAGGGTTGTTACGAATGAAAGGAACACCTGTGCTTACATCAACGAGCTTGGCCTGGTTCTGCTGCCGCGGAGCCGAATCAAGCAACCTTAGCAGACTCACTTCAGTCCTGCTGATCCCCATCGCGGGATACCTGGCCAAACATGGTTAACAATTAACTACAAATGATAGATAACTGGGTCGCAGAGCAACATAAGCAGCATCGCTTCAGTTCCGGAAAGATGAGACATAAAACATTCTCTATTTTTTTTGGGGGAGGGGGGGGGGTGTAGAGTTAGGGGTCAAAATAATAAAATGGGAAGCATCGTGCTGCGGGAATCAGGGATCCCGGCTCAGCTGGAGAGGAGAAGAGCAGAAAGATCCAATGGGAAAGGTACCTGAGGAGGGTGGGTTGCAGGCGAAGCAAGACTTGGCGTTGTCGGAGAAGACGGCGGTCGGCCCGCTGCAGACGTCGCTGGGTGATGTGTGGGCGACGGGCGCGAGGATCGGAGCGGTTGGCGGGGCGGAGGGAAGGAAGACGAAGGAGCGGCGAGGGGAAAAAGAAAAACTCCGGCCGCCTAGAATTGGTTCCCGTCCTCCGGCTGCAAGCGACGAGCCCAACTCGGGTAGAGTGACGATGTGGCGTGACGTGGCCCTGGCATGGACAGGACCGTGACTTTTCCAGAAAAGAAAATAAACCTGTTCTAATAAAATTTAAAATAAACACGAATATAGGAGTATCTTTTATCGAAATATAATTAATGGCCACGCCATCTGGGTCCGCGTGTTTCGTTCATGGCGCGCCGGCCTAACCCAAATCCTCCACGACTTTGCGTAGTAATGTCCTGCAACGCCAGCTACACTAGTGTGTCGAAAATGGATTAAGATGCGGGTTGTTCATTTTAATCTATTCGTTCATTATAAAAGGAGTTTACAGTCCCATAACGATGGGTAGAAAAGAGAAATAGCATGAAAAATTGGCAGCAAAACAAAACATGTTGTCTTTGATTTTGGTATTAAGATTGAATCACAGTCAATTGGTCTTCCCTCCGTCTTCGCTTTGATTCACCCATCATCCAATCTGTTGGGAAATCCATTGGTTCAGCGACCTTTGCAATTCCGGCTGCCCCTTCTTCATCTGTCAATCCACTCGAGCAAGCGAACTGAACCGTCGCTCCATCCTCCAATTTGATTTATAACCACTGCCCACCGCACCAGCAGTTACCAACCGAATTTGTTCTCCTCCAAACTGTTAACAACGGCAAGATCAGCTTTCGTAAGTCTCCTAGCATTCGAGGGGCCATTGCTTTTAGCTTCTATTCTTTTCTATTGATCCATGTATATATTCTCCACTCGAGTGCTTTGTTCCTGGCTGGAAGAAGACACTGCTCGCCCGTGATGCGGTGTCCAGTTTACCATTGCAGCTGCCATGCTTTACAGAAACGCTATTGCTAAAATTTACTCGGATAAAACATAGATATCTCTCACCTGATTTTATTCTCCCCGCTCTCCATCCGCTTTCTCCCACTCCGACGAGCTCCGGCCGCCTTCTCCGTCTCCAGCGAACCCTTCTTCTGTAGTTTCGGCGAACTACAGCGAGCCGTTAGGGTTAGAGTTTTGGGGTTTTGGGGCCGAAGTTGGGGGTTAAGGGTCCCTAGGCTTAGAAAGAGGTGCTGAGGAGGGAGACCGATCCGGCGGAGGAGGAGGCGGTTGGTGGGTAGTGCGGCGAGGCAGCGAGGGCGCCACCAGTCGGGGTGGTGGAGGAGACCCGGTGAGGAGGGTCGGTGGTGGGAGCGTCAAAACAAGAAGGGTTAGCGAGGGACCGGACGACAGAGGCAGATCCGGCGGTGAGGAGCCATCGGAGACGCGGCATAAGAGCGGGGCGGGGGAGCAATGGAGCGGGTGGCTGGTGAGATCTGTCGGAGGAGGAATAAAGGGGTCGGAGCAGGAAGAAAACTGCTAATGAGATTGAACGGCTCATAAATCGGATGAGAATTAGATCAGATTTAACCAGATGAGAGATGGACAAACCCTTACACAAAATTTGATTCCATGATATCCGTCTGGCCTTCATGCCGGCAATTCCTGCCATCTCCCTACAGTTGTCGAGCTCGCCCGCGCCATCATCACAAGTAGACCCCCGCCGCCCAGGTAACATCTCTCTCTCTACCTACCTATCCCCGCATTATTCGACAACTGTTCCGTGCAGGGGATTATGCAGCGAATGGCATCACAGGTTCCTAAACCTAGGTCAATCACGGTTAAACTAAGAAGACGGGTATCAGATGTGTAGTTTCTGCCTTCCATTAATTTACATTTCGCAAACTAGCGGCATCTTTATGTTGGTTAAGTTTCAGAACATGGAAGTCCTATAATGAATCCTACAGAAGTTCTTACCGTTATTGGTATCCAAGCCTCATGTCGCCATTCCCGTACAGCAGTGTTTGCCAATTTTCTTTTTGGGGGCTCAAGCCCCCAAGTTCTGATAGAAATATGTAAGATATTGCCAATAATCATCTATAAAAGAAAACATCATCATGTATCCAGCTGTGATGCCCAAAACTACTTTTATTCTGACGGTGATCAGCTTTTCATTTCTCTGCAGAGATGAGTTTCCAAATTTTTTTGTTTCTCACATTTTTATTTTTTTTCACACTCAATTCTCTTATCAGATAACACACGTGTATCATCTAGGCATTGGTTTCTTTGATCTTATTATTGATGGACTGCAAATATCCTTTACTGGCTGACAAAATTGTCGATTTGACCATAAACATATTCAAGGTTCACTAACTGAAGATCTACATAAACTACTTTTCAGATTGATTAAAAAGGATCCAGTCAGTGTTCAAGTGTCTATATATCATATTAATTGATATTCGATCTGCTTAGGACACATGTTTGAAGGAACATTGGTAATGAAGAAAATTTCGTGGGCAAATAGAAGCTGCCATAAGCATCCATTGGCTATGTAACAAATATCGTAGTGGCAACAACTGCTACTATTTGTTAGGAAATAAATTTGCCATGTAATTATATGACAAGGAATCGTTTCTTTTTTATATATAATATCATGCCGCATCTCTATCTATCAGTTTATAGCTGCATCCAGCTATTAGTATGAAACTTCATGTATCGACGTCGATTTTTTAGTATGTTTACAGCAAGAACTATATGATATTTTTAAAAGGAAGTTACTATTTTTTCTTCTTACATATATCCAATTCATTGTGTTAGTTCTGTGTTTCACTTCCATAGTAAAACATTGTTCATGGTATAACCTATCTACCAGGAACATTCTTATCGATCATTCAACGGCCAACCTGTCCACCACCTTGCATTTCACCAAATATGCCATGGAACACCAACATTCTGACCTACAAGCCACTAATGACAACAGCACCGATGGTTAACGGCATAGCTTTACCAATGTTCTCAAGATTATCAGGTTTTTTCCCATCCCATCTCTAAATCTTCATGCAATACTACATGTACTTCTCCAATAAATACCTCGTTCATATTTGCTTCTTTTAGCAAATGTTCATACAATTTCCCCTTAACATCCCACAACAAGTTACATAAAAGACCCCGACCCATTGCTAATAACTAAATTAAATTGCTAATAACTAAATTAAGGCATGATAGGGATACATATAACCGAATCAGGCCCATTTACAAACATTCAATTTAAGAAAGAGCCTGAAAGATGTAGACAACCGATCTGCGTCTAGTTACCAACAGCCAACTTTAGCAACAACCCAAAAATCGGATCTATTAAATCAGGGAGATTATTTTTTTAGATTTACAAAATATAAATAAAAAAGTTATGGATCATACCATGCAAGCTATAACGTAAGTGTTACGAACCATTTGATCAAACGCTGGCAACTACCCCTGCAAAAGGGACGTCTTTCAAACAGGCATGAACTTGACCGTTCACCTTGTATAAATGTACAAACATCATATCAATGAGAACACGATTTGGATTCTCGAGTTCATCTTTGTCATCTACAATCTTTACACTTTAACATGTTATCACGCACGCTCCTACACTGAGGGCTAATCGGCCACATCGAACAAAGAAGAACAAGGAGATCACACAAAGCAAATGAAGAGGATTGGAACAATTTGGAAGGTAAGATCAATGTGAGATTGGTCAAGGACTTACACCATGGCAACTGAGGCTATCCTCAGTCGATGACAGTGGCGGTTCTTTTTTGCTGCAGTGTTAGGACCAACGAGGTGCCGACACCGCCTCTCCTCGATGGCGACGGTGGTGACACCGCCTCTCCACGATGGCACCTCCCCGTGCGGCCAGCCTAAATGACGACTCACGGGATATGGGCACCCAGCCCAAAATGGCGACGTGTCAAGCCCCCCATAAGGCTTTCGACCGGTGGCAGATCCACCCTCAGTGGCTACCCGAACCAGCTAGATCTAGGAGCAACCAACAGCGGTGCTATCAAGCCCAAGGCTCAATCAGAAGAATAACTGGTAAGAAGTGAGAATTTAGGGATAATTTTGTGGAGATGGAATCACAATGAATAGCTATATTAATTCTACTTTAACCTAGAGTTCATCATAATCCATCTCAAGTTACATCACACATGCCATCTTGGCTTTATAGCCGGTTACAGAGCATGAGTCTCGCTCGATAAAACAGAGTTAACGATAATTACCAGACAATAAACAGTGATGGTAAAACTACCAAACAGTAAAAAGAAAGACAATCAAGCACCATTGATTTGCTTCCCTCATCCTGACCATAGGCTCATCATGACTGGGAGTCAGTAACTCTTCAACCTAGATGCCGGCTACTGAATAGAATGCAAGCTTGACAACGCCCTCCCCTTGCCAAATCCTTGTCCTCAAGGATTCCAATTTGGAAACCAAAATTTGATAGTGTCATCATGAAATTTCCTGAATAGCTTCTTGATAACATCCACATCTTCCCAAGTAGCATCATTAGGAGGGAGGTTGAGCCATTGGACTAACCGTTGAGTGACAACAATATCACCACGAGGAACAACCCTAGTTTCTAGAACAACAATAGGAGCAACCTTGATGTGTCCATTAGCATCCACTATTGGAAGATCAGCATGAGGAAAAACATTTGGACCAATGTGCTTTATCAATTGACTAACATGAAACACAAGGTATATAGTTGCTGAAGGAGGCAACTAAAGTTTATGTGCAACATTGCCAACCTTCTGTAGAACTCTAAATGCCTCGTAGTATTTAGTGGTTAGATTTAGGGAGGGCTTAATGCCAAAAGCAGCTAACCTGTAAGGTTGAAGTTCCAAATAAACCATATCACTAACAACAAAAAGACCTTTCAGATCTATTTCTATCAACATACTTCTTGATTCAAGCTTGAGCATTAGATAAATTTTCTTTCAATCTCTGTAGTGTGAGCTCTTTCTACTGTAAAAATTCCAGAGCAGAAGACTCAGGACCAGGAATGAGGACTTCACTGATTAAAGGAGGAGGAAAACCAATAGTGTTTGAAATGGAGTAAGTTTTAGTGAAGTGTGGTAATTGGTGATGTACCACCATTCAACTAGAGATAACCAACTAGACCACCTTTTAGGTTCCTTGAAAGTCATACACCTCAAATAAGATTCCAGACATTGATTCACCTTTTCAGTCTGGCCGTCAAACTGTGGATGGTAAGCAGAAGAGTATCTGAGTGAGACCTTGAGTCCTTTAAATATGTCTTGCCATAATTGACTAGTGAATATTCGGTCTCTATTAGTAACAATTGCAATAGGTAGACCATGAAGTTTAAAGATGTGATCAATGAAGATTTGAGCTACTTGATGAACAATATAGGGGTGAGAAAGAGGTAGGAAATGTGAGTACTTAGTAAGTCTATCAACAACTACTAGTATCACATCATGACCTTGAGACTTAGGTAAACCCTCAATGAAGTCTATAAAAATATGGATCCAAGCCACGTTAGGAATTGGCAAAGGATCAAGTAGCCCAGGATAATAGCAGTGTTCAGCTTTAGCACGTTGACAAATAGGACATTCAGTAACAAATTGCTCAACTTGATGTTTCATACCTGGCCAATAGAAGATTCTCTTAATTCTATGATAGGTTGCTCAAATTCCAGCATGACCTCCCAGAGAAGAAGCATGAAAGATTGAGAGAAGATGTTGCCTCAACTCAACTTTTTTGCCCACATAAATTTTGCCTTTGTGTCTGAGAATACCCTCATGCAAAGAGTAAATTGAAGAGCTAGTGGGAGTAATAGCCAACAATAATGAGTTGCTGACAGTGATCATCATTGGTATAAGAATCGAGAACTTTATAAATCCAAGAGGGGGTGATCATGGAAATAGCATGATAGTTGATGTCTCTTCTAGAGAGTGCATCTACAACAACATTGTCTCTACCTTTCTTGTACTTAATTTTATAATTGAACTCAAGGAGTTTAAGCATCAGTTTATGTTGGATACCTTCAGATAAGTGTTGATCTGCCATAAACTTTATGCTCCAGTGGTCAGTCCTGATGATCAATTCTCCTCCCATAAAATAATGTCTCCATTTCTTTAGAGCTTCAAGAATTGTCATAGCCTCTTTGGTGTACGCAGACTGTGCAAAAGCTTTAGGTCCCAATGTTTGACTGTAAAATGCTAATGATCTGCCTTGCTGCATCAATACAACACAAATAGCTAAACTTGAAGCATCAGTCTCTAGGACAAAAGGTAGAGAAAAATTAGGGAGAGCCAGAACTGGAGCTGGTGTCATTTTTAATTTCAGAGAAGAGAAAGCAACAGCTTATTCAGATCCCCAATGAAAACCAGTTTTCTTCAAAACATCATGTAGAGGTCTACAGATTTGACCATAACCCGATAAAACGCCTGTAGTAACCCGTGAGCTCCATAAAACTTCTCAATTCTAAAACTAAAGATGGAGTAGGCCATTGAGTGATTGCTACAATCTTTGTAGGATCTATTGCTACACCCGCACCACTGATAGTGTGACCCAAGTAATCAATGCTAGGGACAACAAAAACACATTTAGAAAACTTAGCAGACAGTTTGTGAACTCTTAACAGATCCAAGACTAGTTTTAGATGGTGAAAATGCTCATCTCTAGATTTGCTATAGATGAGTATGTCATCAAAGAAAACCAAGACAAATTTCCTCAAATAATCAGTAAAAACTGTGTTCATGAGTGATTGAAATGTAGCAGGGGCATTAGTTAAGCCAAATGGCATGACAAAAAAATTCAAATTTTGCTTAGGTTGATCATATTCACTCAGAAATACTTGTATATTAGTCTGTTTATATCTAGAAGATATTGAAAAAAATTTAATATAGATATATCATATCCATCAAGACACATATGATTATTCAATCCCTTGATAGGGATAAAGATCCATTTAAACTTCAGGATAATGATAAAGAGATATTTGGACCTAAATTTCTATATCTCAGTATCTTTGGAGCGCTACTATATCTTGCAAATTGCAACATGCCTGATATTGCATTTGCAGATAACTTACTAGCTAAACATAGCACAACTCCAATAAAACAGCATTAGGCATGAGTAAAGGATATCCTCAAGGTACAAGAGATCTTGGTTTATTCCATCAGAAAATCCAAGACACAGCTATAGTTGGATATAGAGATATCGGCTATTTATTTAATCTATATAATACCATATCGCAGGCAGACTTTGTATTCTTATATGGTGTGGAATAGCCTTTTTCATGGAAGTCATCAAAGCATACTCCTGTAATTACTTCTACTAATCATTATGAAATAATTACAATTATATGAAGTATCACATGAATGTGTATGACTTCACAGAAGGATTAACCACATACAAGAATCATGTAGTATTAGTTCATCAGAATCATCTACCATTATCTATAAAGATAATACTGCTTGTATTGCTCAAATGCATACATGTTATATAAAGTGCAACATCACATAGCATATTACCAAAATTATTTTATTCTCATGAATTACAGAATAATGGGGAAATAGATACTTTGCAAACAAAATCATGTGATAACTGACATATTTATTCACAAAGTCTTTACTAAAATTATTTGTCAATTAAAAATTAGAAAAAATGAACACTAAAAGAGATTATCTAAAAAGGATCATAAGAAATGTTAACGGCCAACTGTGTAGGCAAGAATTAGCTAGAAGATTTCTTAAATCCTAAAGCCAAGACAACTAAGCAATACTTAATAAAAAAGGAAAAATTAGGAAATGAAAGAAAACATTATAATTCTTGATAATACAGAATTGTATAGTTATTATAATAGCACTTTTAACTTTAGAAATTAGAATTGTATAACACAACAAACATATGCTCAAATCTAGCTGCGCAATTGTGTAGGCTAATCAACTACTCTCTCTAGTTACAAATGTAGGTCGTTTAGCCTCCTCAACTATTCTCTAAATATAAGTCATTCTCGAACTTCTATGTATTTTTTTTCTCTTTTGTTCTCGTCTTACCCTTGTTTAATAAATGCTATCACTCTCACAAATGAATGAGTTATTTTTTCCAATGCAGAATAAATGAAGGGCAACAAATCTAAAACGACCTACATTTGCAATCGGAGGGAGTAGTTTTTTTTAGAAAAAAAGGTTTAAATTTTAAGAGAATATGCTCTTCCAGGATCTCACGGCTTGGGTATGGGCGCACACGGCCTTCATGCATATGGTGTTATCTGCACCAGGATGGATGAGAATAATCATGCACAAGGTGATCGCGAATGGAGAAGATGATGCAGTGTATGGCTAAAGGTAGGACGAGAGCCAGAGGTAATGTTAGGGCTTGTTTGGTTCATTTCTAAAACTTTGCCATTGAGAAACTAAATTGAAATATATATTGATTTATATGTGATGAATGATTGATAAATGTGTTGATTTGGTTTGATAATTTTTGGATTGCATGAGCATATATATGTACTGTAATTGTAATCATGACTAACTAAAGTTGCAGAGGAGTTGGCGTGTTTGTTTCTGAGCCTAGAAAAATTATACCCGACGGATGATCTGACGCTAAGGAAAATGAACACACCGAATGGCCCGGTGTTCATATGGTGTACACGCCAGAACATTTCAATTCAGAAGAAAAGGTTGAAGTACACGTCGGATAGTCCGACGATGGGCACTGTGAACGCCGAAGCATTTCTTGTTGAGAGGTTGCAAATCAGCTCTGGTGGATTTACATGCGCCGGATGGTCCGACGATGGAAGATGTGAACGCTGAAGAATATACCAGACTATTTGTTGCAGAAAGATTGCAAAATGGTTATTTAGTGGAAATGAACACACCGGATGGTCCAATGATGAGAAATTGTATACGCCAGACTATTTCTTGCATAGAGGATTCTAGACGGCCAGTCTGGGGAGTTGAACACGCCAGATGGTCCGACACTCAAGATGGACGCTGGATCATCTGGCGTTCATAGTTCTTTTTGGGATATGTTTTAAGCTGAGAATTTCGATTTGGAACTAACTGAAGATGGTTTGAAGATATGTGTTTGCTTGTCTTGTGTTGTGCAGGTGATGGATGCAACTTGGCGGCCAACGGTGGGCTGATCAGGGCTAAGTAGGGTGCTTGGTGCCAAATAATCAAGGAGGTCGGGTGGAATCAAGGGTGATCCTAGCCGTGCACATGGAGGTTAAGCAAAGCATGGAAGGAATGAAGCAAAGTCAAGTGAAATGGATACCAGTGCAATTGACAAGGCGACCCAGAGGGATAGGAAGTGGGAGAGCCTTGCCAACGGTTAAGATCACAAGACGGAGTATACGCGTCGACGTCAAGATGCTCTCTTGGGGTCAGAGCAAGCGGCAGCGAATCACGCTTTGAGAAGCGTGCAAGGTGATTTCGCGGTTTAGCCTCAAAACAGTGGAAGGATGGAGTGCACATGACATCATCACAAAGCTAGCATTGATGCTAAGATAAGTCATGAAGGTGTCATGACCATCCGATGGACGGAGAAAAAATTTAGACAAAACTGCCCCCGGTGATAACAGGGAGTGCATTGTTAGGGAAGGGCAGTTTAGGGACAGGAACTTAAGGCTTAAGCAAGCCCCCTTAGCCTATAAATAGAGGGATATGACTGGTTGTTGAGGGGGGTGACTTAGAGAGTTTTTGGAGAGTTTTGAGAGTCTTTCACTTGTGTTGTGTGGAGAGTGAGAGAGGAGTGCTTAGTGTATATTTAGGTGAGAGATTTTGTAAGAAAAATACTTTGTAATCTATCAAAAAAGGGTGTTTCTCTGAACTTAATGAAGAGAGTGTTTTTGCATATGCTTGAGTTCATATCCTTTTAGTCTCCTACTTTTGGCTCCTGTATTTTGGTGTAAGTTTTTGGTGTTTTCTTGTTAATTTTCGTTTTCCTTAAGAGCTGCACCTTTGGGTTATGTAAGAGATGTTCTTCCTAGTGCTAGAAGGTTAATCTTCTCATATGAATTAGTCTTGAGCCATATCAACCCTCTGGATCTATCAACTTGAGGAATCTCTTTTTCTGGTGGCTAGTTCTCTTGTGTTTAGAAGTTTTTTCTTCTAGTTGATTGCTTTCTTGCGCTATGAATCTCGATATGGCCTTAAATGAAACATAAAGTTCTCATCCATACAACTTTACGCCCAATCATTCTAGATAACGCTTGCATCCTCTGTCTTACCGCGGCTGCTGGCACAGAGTTAGCTGATGCTTATTCCTCAGATACTGTACGAGCGTTAGTTTTGGAAGTCTTGCAATATGTTCTTGTCTCCCTTGCTTTCGCATGTGTTTTTGAGGTACATTTGTTTAAAGAATAAGAAAAGGCCATCAATTTTGTAAGAAATTTATTTAGACGTCTATTTACCTCCTTTTAATCGTCATTCTCGGTCCTACGGCCATACTACAACATAGGCGAGGCATAGTTTCTTAGCAATGTGTTTAATTCAATGTTACAATTGGGTTTGCCACACTTTTTTTAACATTGTGTTCCATGTGTCGTAGACTCAATTTGTAACCAAACTTTGCCACAGTTCTACTGCCCAGTTTGTTTATGTGGCACATTGCATTTTTGTCTAACTTTGATGAACCAAGCATGCCTTTAGTTCATTAATTTTACTTCACATGAGGTGAGCCCGTCGTCTGCCTTTGGAGGTAGCGTCTCTTTTTTATTTATTTTTGGAATGTTTGGAGCTAGTGTCTCAATCGCCTAAAATCTTTCCAAATCCCAGTCACAAGCATATGGTACGTTGGACTCCCATCAAGAGTCTACAACTCATCATCTTCCTTCGGACATCTTCATTCTCAAGACAGCACTCGCATTTCTACACAGCCGCATACCCTCACCCTGTCGACTCCTATCGCCTCGCTGACGCCACCGTCACTGTAAACCTTCATCTTGGGTGAACCCACTCCCCTGTGCTACCCTCCTACCTCGTCTATGGATGCAACTGCCAAATCTGTCGTCGTCCCATAATCCCACTACTCCTCATCACCCTCGTCTCTTTTCCTGCCCGCAGGGCTGGTCCTGACCTTTTGGAGGGGTGAGACAAATTAGAGGCCCTATATTTGAATACAAACAATAACAAATGTCTTGTGTCAAAATTATAAGGTAATGCTTAGAACATTACAAGAACACAAACTCAGTAATTACTTGCAATCTAATTATTCATAAATGTTAAGTAGGTTCGAGGAAACAATTGAGCATAGAAGAGAAGGAAAAAACAAAGAACATGTAACATATCACATATGCAATGGTTATATCTGAGATCTTTGAGTAGAATTGTTGCAAACGGATGAAATTATACTATTAGGGGCGGATTAAGTTCAAGCCATCGAGATTAAACCTTTGTCTTCCATTAACATCAGCAAAGACTGACCTAGTAGGCAAGGTTGCCTTCTTTTGAGGCGAGAAGGGGAATGAGTATATGACATGTCTTTAGACTCTGTGAGACCGTGATGGAAAGAATGAGAACAAAAGAAGAGTTTAGCCTTTTCAAATTAACGTTTTGGACCAGTGATCTTCTCTAAAGTAATCGCTCGAGCTAAATTTTGACTAATGGCTGACCAATAAATACTCACATGGGTTAGAGCATCTCCAAGAGAGACCCTAAAATTAGTTCCCTATATCTCCATATAGGGAGTCATCCTAAAAATATTTAGTCCTTAAAATCTCTCCTCCTCCAATAGATACCCTATTTGTGATTCCCTATATTTTAAAATTGGTCCACGTAGATAAACTACCAACCGACTCAGTCATCTCATCACCTGCCTAGCACCCAACGCAGCCCACGCCGCGATCCCATCCAGCCACGCCGCCGCTGCGATCCCGTCTAGCACACGCCGCTGCCGCGATCCCGTCCAGCGCACGCCGCATCCCGTCCAGCGCATGTCGCGATTCCGACCGAGCCTCGATGCCTCTCCGTGAGCGGCACACGCTCGAAGGTGCCTCCATGCCGTGAGCGACCTCGATCCCAAGAGCACGCACCGTGAGCCTCCACGCCATGAGCTCTGTGAAGCCTCGATCCTGAGCCTCCACCGTGACACGCCTGACTCGATCCCGAGTGGACTGTGAGCCACGCCGTCAACAGTGAGCGGGGTGAGTCCTCCGTAAAATCTATTTTTGATTAATCAATGAGCGGGTTGAGCCACGCCGTCAACTGTGAGCCATCAGGAGAAATTGATTTTTGCGATGAGTCATTGTAGCCTTCTCATGCAAGGGGTATTGGATTCGTCGTCACTCGGATGATGATGATGAATTCATTGTTGTTGCAGCACACGTAGCACAAAATCTATATCATCTTGATAATGAATCGCGCCATGGCGGATCTGTCCTTGGGCATCAAGTAGTATATTAGAACAGAGAAGCAGGGCATTTGAGACTGTATCAAGACTACTTCTCGGATGATTCTACGTACGGCCCTACTTTGTTCAGGCGCAGGTTTGTAATCAGTACATATATTTTTATTTGTCTTTGTTGTAGATCGTGATATGTATGGCTCATTCTTATCGTACCCGCGCAGGTTTAGAATGAGGCGTTCTCTGTTTGTACGCATATTGCATGCTGTAGAAGAACACGATGGGTACTTTGTGCAGAAAAGAAATGCAGCCGGTACACTTGGGTTAAGTTGTTTGCAAAAGGTTACCTTATGGAGTAGCAGTGGATGCTACGAATGATTATGTTCATATCGGAGAAAGTACTGCTATAGATAGTTTGAAACGTCTTGTCAAATCTATTATTGAAGTATTTGGAGACGAGTATTTGAGATCACCAAATGAGAATGATACTACTAGATTACTTGCTCTTGGGGAGGCACGAGGTTTTCCGGGAATGCTAGGATGCATTGATTGTATGCATTGGAAGTGGAAGAATTGCCCGGCTGCATGGAAAGGTATGTACAACAGCCATTTTCACGAGCCTACAATCATTCTAGAAGCAGTTACTTCACAAGATCTCTGGATTTGACATGCTTTCTTTGGCTTACCTGGGTCTCACAATGATATCAATGTTCTTCAACACTCCTCACTCTTTGCAAAGCTAGCTGAAGGTTACGCTCCAAAAGTGAATTATACCATCGATGGTCACGATTATACAATGGGATATTACCTTGCAGATGGCATATATCCTACATGGGCCATATTTGTAAAGACAATATCATCTCCACTAGGCAATAAGAAGAAATATTTCGCAAAAGCTCAAGAAGCAGTTAGAAAGGACGTGGAACGAGCATTTGGTGTTCTACAATCTCGGTTTGACATTGTTCGAGGACCAGCACGATTTTGGGATCAAGAAACACTCGGACAAATTATGAGAGCTTGTGTTATTATACATAATATGATTATTGAAGATGAGCGGGAGGAAGGACCGAAAGACTTCAATTATGATCAAGTAGGAGAAAAGGTGGAACCTTCCCATGACGATACGCCTAAACTTCATGAGTTCATCGAAACCTACAGAAAAATTAAGGATAAGGAAGCTCACTCACAGCTTCAAGATGACCTAGTGGAGCACCTGTGGCATCGTCATGGAGATTAGTATTAACGATAATTATTGAGGGAAAATAGCTAGCCCTCATGTCCTACTTCAATTGATGTAGTTATGTATCATCTGTAAATTCATACGATTTTATATAGATGGTATTTGTTCTGAAATTGTTGGATCTACTGCTTATTTATTCGAAACCATGTTATCATAATGCATCCAATGTTACTGACAAATTGTTGTTTTGACAGTTAGAATCCCATGAGACAAAAGTCCATGGCGTCAGAAGCAGTGCTTGAGTTCAATAGTTTGATTAGTCATGAGCCAAGGGAAAAAAAAATCCAAGACCACCCATTTCACACCAACGCTGGAGTTCAGGCAACTACAAAGGCCCAATCTTCATGTTAGTATGTCATAGCTGCTATCCTGTATGAAGTAAAAACATCCTGTATGAAGTGCAACCATCCTGTCACAACTCACAACTGCAGAACAATTCGAGGCCACAGATTGTTCTAAACCGTATGCCCATGATCAGGATAAATTGAAATCAGAGCATGGATAAAAGTTTGCAAGGTGCTTTACAAAATTAACATCAGGTTACAGTACTCGAATATGAAAGTTTCCTGGGAATGTAGGATGATGTTCCAGCAAACATCAAACTCAAACTACACCTAGAATCAAACTAAAAACAAGCACCACACACTGATACGTCATCTTCAGCGATGAAGTAGGATAGAATCTGAGGTCCGGCTGATCTAGATCTCTTGGTGTATTCCAGCATCCATAGACATTTCATATACACAAAATTAACATTATATACACAACAGGAAGAAAAAAAATATTGACTTACTGACCTTAAAAAGAATAAAGACATGCCACTAATCCAAGCAGAAGAATCTATCAACCCGAGCTGTTCATTCGTCGAGTCACTATCTCATCCTGCAAGCATCTGTAGTATTGTTGTTGCGTGTCAGACATGCTACTAATGTCTATTGACATAATTCTCTCTTCTTCCAATATTCTCTTGAACTCAAACTCTTTGCTCTTTAACTCTAGATTTTCTTTTTCAAGTGCAACCCTCTCTTGTTCCAGTGCATATGCTTGTTTGTATCTCTCTTCTTTCTTAAGCTCTTTCTCCGTATCAACCTCTTTCTTCTTAGCCCACAATTTATCTAATGCCTCCATGTACCCAATAGGAACACCTTGACGTAATTTTTCTTTTTCCCTCTTCTTACATATTGGTCTCTTCGATATAGAATACTCTGGAGTTGCAGCCTCACTCTCATCAGGGCAAATAGGAGTTGACGTAGCCGGATTTGAAGTGTCAGATGTCTTCTGTTTTTTATGAGGTGGCTTTTGAGTATGCCTATCTATCCACTTTGGCTGTGTTCGTAACAGGTTCCAGCAATGCATGAATTGAAATGACTTATTGGTCTTATCTTCCGACTTAAACAAAATGCATGCCTGCACTAGCTACTCAAGTAAAAAACAAAAAGTCAGTACATAAAGGGGGCATGGTGCTGCAATATGCTCATTAGAAGATTGTTACTATGATCCCTTTTACACTATTAGATAATAGATACTGACACTACCTTGGCCGAAATTGTGCACACACTTTTAACTGAAAGACTACCAATGCAGCAGAAGCTATACATGATGAAATGAAAAGGTTTGCCAATGTAGCTAACATGTCGATATGAACAATTGTCAATGCAAACTGAAAACTGCACTAGCTATACATGATGATAGGTAAGAAAATCAGTACTTATGAAAATAAGGCAAAAGTCAGTACTTATAAAAATATAGGGAAACTTGTCAATTACCTTGTCTTGGTAAGACACTCCGCTTTGCTTTCTACCCTCAATTCGGCTTAGACATCCGGCAAACTTGTTGACATTTTCTTGAATATCAGGCCAACGGTGCAAGAGGGACTTTTGGGAGCGATCTGAGGTGAAGTCCTTGTTGGAGTGAAAATAATCATAAATTCTCTTCCAGTATGTAGAACGAGATTGATCGGTGCCTTGAACTGCATCCATACTGTATTGAGCCATGCCGACACCAAAATTTCATCTTCCTTCTCACTGAAATTCTTTGTTGTTTTTTGGTTTGGTCTAATGGTGGGTGTAATTTCCACAACTGGTGTACATTGCTTCTCATGTGGGCTACTCAGACCATCCCAAACCAGTCCATCGCTCTCCTCATTCATCAAGGTAGAATAATATCCACTTCCGTCCATAATCCCTATTAAATTTATAAAAATGTCAATTGTTTTACAACACTATGCAGGACAACATTATGTAAAGCACAATCTACTGAAAACCATGACATTTAAACTCTTATAGTAACAGATCAACAATCCTACCTGATACTTGCAACCAAGCAAGGTATGCAACAGAAATGGACAAGAGAACATAATCTCTACCCCTTGTTATAGCACCAGTTATCTCTAAATTCTTCTCATTTCCCATTTCTAGCAAGTCACAATTTAGGGACACCTTTCCTAAATGCATCCACTCCCCAACTTCCATTTGGAATTGGTTACTTTCCCTCGACAGAAACAGAGCACTGAACAAATCAACATGCTCATAGTCTATCCAAATTCACTTAAATTTATCCACTTAGAAGAATATTACAGCTTCTTATGGCTGATGTACACCAATACAAGATCGATCATCCCAAAAGCCTATTTGAAAAAAGAAACTATAGAAAAGGGGACTGGAATAAGGATGCGCACAATGTAAAATGAATAAACGATTTTACACAAATTCACCATTTTACAGCAACATGGCCTATCAGGCTTCGGGTATGGGAAAAGGGACATGTTCATACCATGAGATGGGAAGGAGGAGGAGGAAGCCCAGGGGCGTCGACGGCGCGCGGCAGGATGGCAGGGGTGTCGCGGTCAGGGGCGTCGACGGTGCGCGGCGCGAGGCACGATGGCGGGATGGCGGGGGCGTTGACGGCGAGGGCACGCGGCACGAGGCATCGAGGGCGCGCGGCGCGAGGCACGACGGCAGGAGTCGTCACAGTCGCCGGTGTCGATGGCGCGCGGCTGGAGGACGGATGGTGACAGCCGACGGAGAGCACGGTGCGAGGGCGGCTTGGGTTCCTGGTTGGCGCGGGAAAGAGCTCGGGAACCACGAGTCGGGCGCGGGAACCCGGCGATGAGAAGGGATAGGGAACGCGGAGGAGTCTGTAGATTTACAGACGATGAAGGGGAGTTTAGGGAATCGGTAAAAATAGGGATCAGTTTAGAAAAACTGTTGGAAAGTGATTTTTAATGAAAAATCCTTAAATTTAACTATAGGAACCAAATAAGATGCCTCTTGGAGATACTTTTAGGACCTGAGTTTTAGGACTATGGCGGTCGCCCCTTTGCCCTGCCCTCAAATATGCCTTCTCGACCTTCCTCAAAACTCAAGCCTCTTGTTAACCTCGGACCCTAACCCGGCAACCCTCAAGCCCTAACCCAGCAGCGTGGTAGCGAGCGGCAGCGCTGGAGTCCCGCCGGCGGAATGAGCCTGTCCGTTCTTTGCTGGAGAAGATGCGGCATGGAGAGAAGAAGAAAGCTAACTGAACAGGAGAAATCTCGGGAACGAGAATCGCATCGGGCGGAGGACGTCTAGTAGACATTCCGTATTTTTCAGTCGACAGACATTTAGACATTCCGTATTTTTTCTGGTATCGAATCTATGATTAAGAGCATCGCCATCTTGTTTCCTCCCCCCCCCCCCCCAAAAAAAAAAAGAACCTTTACAGTACACCATGATACTAGATGATGGAGAGTATCATTATTGTGATCTAACCGTCTATTTTAATAGGTATTATTGTAATTATCTTGATACCCTTAGGGGTAATTACGTCATTGACTGACCGGATTTCGGACCTTCGCCACCCATCATCGACCGACCGACGAAAGCTGGAAACCCTAATAAATGAAATGAACAGAATAAGTGAAAGTTTATCCGAAGAATAAACTAACATTTTGATCTTTCCTAATTAAACATATAATTTACAAGTTTATCATGGTTTTTTTTCCAATCCTACCCTTATGATACCCATGATACTCTTTAATGATACCCATGATACTGATGGACGATAAAGTATCATTGGGCTAATCTAAACCACCGGATAAAGAAAATGGACGGCATGCACTCATTTAGATGTACCGTAAAAGTCCTCCAAAAAAAACCCACGCAGCTCGTTGGCTATCGCTTTGCTTCTGCTGGACCTTTACCAAGCATACATAGATTTTCTTTTTCACACCACGCAAATTCCAAAAACACCGCAGTCGTACAGATAAAAAGAAAAGAAAAACAAAAACCACACCCTGATGGCCATGGCCATGGCGATGGCTCTCTGTCCACCGCCCCCTCAGCATGGCCCCACACTCTTCCCTTGATGCCACAGTGCATGGTTGTCAAAATCTTATTCTGTCATTCGATTTTACGACTTTACATCTAGCTAGATTGATTCTACGATTGTTGTTAGTAAAATCTATATTTTTTCAATTTTGATGGTTATAATTATATGATTTGCGATATTACCCAAAGACCTTCGATCCTATTTAGAATCTACGATTTTGACAACTACACCCAGCCGGACGCAAGCATGTGAAGTCAGATAAGAACAATAAACCCTGTTGTGGTGCAGTGAAATGCAGTCAATTATAGTTAAAGGTGGCCCAATAGGTCGGATCAAATGGGCCGGTACGAGACACGACCATTCGGCCCAGCTTAGACACGACACTGTATGGCGATTAACGGGCTAGGCTGGTATCGCATGACAGCTTAGGTTGTGCTTGGGTCGGAGCTGTGGCACGGTCTGTTTAACTGTTTCTATTTTTTAATATCTTATATAATTTGTTTAGATCTAATACCATATAGAATATGTGGTGTAATGATAATGTGTTTGACTCCCAAGCAGAATCTCATGTATTCGATACCGGGTGAAAGCAAATTTTTGTATTTTTTTTCAATTTTTCGCGGACTAATGGACTAATGGGTAAAAAAATCATCGAAACTACCGTGCCGCGGGCCGGCACGGCACAACCCGATCTTAAGTGGGTCGTGCCTAGACTAGAGTCGTAGCACGTGAGTCGACATGGCATGACCCGTTTAGCTAACGCGTCTAAATAGACCGTGTCTTAATAGATCCGTGTTGTGCCGGATCGGACCGCCCATTTAACCGCTCTAATTACAGTAGAAAACATACTGTTTATAGCGTTGTTATAGTATAGTCTTGTACTTTAATGTCATATCTGCTATTTCGGATCCAACAACTCAAAGGCATGTAAATCAGAGCATCCTCTTCCCACCCAGCCGCAGGCAGTACTCACGAGCAGCCGTCGAGGCGGGTCCGCGCGAACCCCCCGTTCTTGTGGCTCTCTGCCCTCCGCGCCAACAGGCCACCATCCTGATCCACACACCCTCCCACCGCAGCCAAACTCCATCCGCCTCTCGTCCTCCCCCCCTGACTGGAGACTGGAGAGGCGTGGAGTGGAGGTCCCTCCGGACTTGCACCTACTGGTTCCTTCTTCCTTCCGTTGGCTGGTAAGGACGCCTTAGCTTGCCTGCTCGGATGAAATCTTGTTCCTTCTGTTCTGCAGACTGCTTGTTCACGCTCGGGCCTGTGATTCTCTTGCAGCAATCTCTGTTCTTTCCATTTTTCGTGCCGATGCTACCTTTAACAAAATGTTACATAGTACACTCATGTTCTATATGTGCTAACAATTCTTGTGAGTACTGAATATGCTAATCCGGTCCATGTTATTGCTATAGGAAGTGCGGAGTGCCCCTTACTCATTGTCCTATTCTGTTCTCGTTGTAGATCTGTTCTGAACATCAGAGATTTTTTCAGCTCTAAGCAGTGCTTATCTACACAGTTCGCATTATCCTGGGAAGGCAAAAAGTATATTAAACCAAGAACAGCTGAAGCTGTTTTGAGCATAGATAATTTGCTGGAAAAATTCTGTCATACTGTGTCTCCTAATTGCCTTTGTTTCGAATCAATTACTCAATCTCAGTTCTGACATTATGGACTAGGTTGAGGACTCGGTTTGTAGAAGCATGGTATCATGGTAGAGAACGGAGTACAGCTGACACTGACGTCCACTGTGAAGAGTACAAGCAAGGCACGAATCAATGGAGAAGGGTTGAATGGATCGCATACCAAAGTAAGCATCGGAATGCATAGAGTGACTGCAAAATTTTCACTCAGCACTGTTCTTGCATTCGCATTGTTCTCTTCTCCCTAACACGTGCAAAAATACCATTTGCTAAACCAAGGCATTGAACGTACTATATACGTAGATGTCTGTTCGTTAATAATCCCTCCGTTCTCAAACTGATGCCATTTATGAATGCATGTAATCAAACTTTAGAAATTTTACCATTAGCATGCACAAAAGTAGTAATGTTTGCCACATAAAAATGATATTAATAGATTTTCTACAAAAAATATTCTCTACATGTTTTACTAACTGATGTTTAAAAAGAGGTATAGTTAAAGACACGAATAAGGGATTGTGTGGATGTCCAAAACGAAAGAAAAAAAAAATCATTGTGGGTATATAAAAACATAGCAAGATGTTGCTTTGGTTTCTGATTGTGTCAATATACTGCTTGTGGTCTGTACTAAATCTTTTTTCGAAAAGACAGCAAGAGTTCCGCTGAATTTTTCATAGATCAGGAAACACAGTAAGTTCAAAACAAAGCTAGGAACGCAGCAAGCTGTGACGAAACCACCCCTAGGTTGGGAACAACGTAACGAACACCTGGGCCACAAAAACAACAACTCACCGCACCACAAGGAAGGAAAAAACAGAATAAATGGATCCTATTACATAAGCGAAACTACTCCACGGTCGATCTGCTTCCTGATTACTCATTGTTTGACTCTCCTACTTGAATCCTCCACGCAGCTCTCATGACTTCTATGGATTCTTTGATCACAAAGGCCACTCTTTGTGCAAGCATCGTTTGATTTTGAAAAACTCTTCTATTGCATTCCTTCCATATGTGCCACCAAAAATAAATGACAATGCCATTGAATTCTCCTATGTGCTCATGGTCTATCTGTTTGTTGGGTTGGTGCCATGCTCGTATTGTCTCGAAGGAGTCCATCTGTGGAAGTTGTTGTAAACCGAACCAGTGATCATCTGCCAGGTTTCTTTAGTGAATGGGCAGTCTTTACACAAGTGAGTGGCCGTTTCGTCCTCCTAGTCACACAAATGACAAGTCAGAGTATCGCCCCATCCACACTTGACCAAATTGTCCCCCGTTAGGATCTTGTTCTGAAGGAGAATCCAAGAGAAGGACTTGCATTTGGGTTCTGCTTTTGCTTCCAAATGTTAGCCATATTGTGCCTTCTGAACTTTCCTTTGAATTGTATTTCATATGCACTTTTCATAGTATATTCTCCGTTTTTGGTCCATCTCCAAGTGATGGTGTCCTGGGAGCCTTCGGTGATGCTCAGGTCTTGTAATTTCTCCCAAAGAAGCACCAGTTGGTCAAGCTCTAGCTGGGTTTCTATAGGGCCAATTCAATTTATCCATTTGTGATGTGGGAGCACCTTGCAAACAAGTTGTTTCTTTCTTTGGGACTTTGCGTATATACTCGGCGCAATGTTCTTTGGAGCTTGACTGTGGATCCAGCTAGATTGCCAAAATTGCGCTTGCTTGCCATCTCCAAGGTTTACAAACGTTGATGAATTGAAGAGATCCTGATTTGCCTGATCACAAGGAATATGCATGTGAAGCCATGGCCTTTCCTCTTCTTTCCAGCTGTACCAAAGCCATCTAAGGCGTAGTGCCCGAGCGAATCTTTGCAGATCTAATATGCCCAGTCATCCTAGGATCTCCGACATACACATTGTGTTCTAGTTTACCAGGCAGTGCCCCCCCCCCCCGACCTTTTCTGTTTCGTCGCCTCTCCAAAAGAACGCTCTTCTAATACGGTCAATCTTTTTGGCAAGCCATTTTTGAAGAGGGAATACAGTGAGGAAATAGATTGGCTATGATGACAAAACTATCTTGACTCATGTCTCTCTGCTGGCCAAGGACATGAGCTTGCCTTTCTATCTCGGTAGCCTGCTCCCTAGCTTATCCACAATCGGTTGAATTTCTGATTTCTTCAGTCTTCTCGTGTGTAGCGGCAGTCCCAGGTAACGGCAAGGGAAATCACATATCTTACCTGGAAAATTTTGCAGTAAGGTCTCCGTTTGCACATCTTCACATCGTATTGGATAAATTTCAGTTTTATGCATGTTTGTTGCCAAACCGGAGCACTTCTCAAACACCGAAAGGATTGTGCTGAGAGCCATGATGTCAGTGTTGTCCGGTCGCGCAAAGATAACCACGTCATGTGCATATAAATAGCATCTCAGGCTTGCCCCTCGTGGCAACACCGGCTTGATGATGTTTCTTTGTGCTCTGTACTAAATCTATAGAACACAATTTTTATTAGATATCAGAAGTTTAGTTCTTGATTTGGATTGGGGAAATAAATATGGGAAATCCATCAGCTCTTAAAAAGCAAATCACTTGAATTTTTCTTCAATTTTTGTCCACTGCCTTCCTCCAACTTATTTGTAATAAGGAGAAAGTCCTTGTGTTTCAGGAAAAGCTTGAACAAAATGGCACCCTACAAGCATCAAAAGGCCAAAAGCAGCATCAGTGTGCAACATGCGCGAAAGGGCATGCATGTCAGCTAGTCATTAACCGGACAAGACAAATGAGAGTCCTGATCGATAAGAAGAAGCCTTACCAAGCACATTCCATATTCAAGCACCTAGTGGATGAGGGTCACAAGCCTTCATTGGTCACATACACAACTCTACTGACTGGCATGACAAACCAGAGGATGTTTGAATCAATTCCATCATTGCTTGCTCAAATTGAGCTTGCTGGACTGAGGCCAGACTCCATCTTCTTCAATGCCTTGATCAACGCGTTTGTCGAGGCAAAGCGGATGAGCGAAGCAATAAACACATTCTGGAAAATGAAGCATTTTGGCTGCCACCCAACCACAAGCACCTTCAACACACTGATCAAAGGATACGGCATTGTAGGCAAACCTGAAGAATCACAGCGCATCTTTGACATGATGGGTGTCGAAGTATCAGTCAGGCCTAACCTGACAACATACAACATTCTCGTCAAGGCGTGGTGTGATCAGAGAAATCTTGAGGAGGCCTGGACCGTCATGGGCAAGATGCGAGCGTGCGGTGTCGAGCCTGATATTATCACGTACAACACCATAGCCAGCGCATATGCCAATAATAGCGAGACATGGAGAGCAGAAGAGCTCATCGTGGAAATTCAGACTAGAGTGCGCACCAGCGAGCGAACATGGGGCATAATCATTGGTGGTTATTGCCGGGAAGGCAGGTTGGAGGAGGCATTCCGTTGCGTTCGGCAAATGAAGGGTGCAGGAGTCCTTCCCAACGTTGTCATCTTCAACACATTGCTGAAGGGCTTCCTCGATTCAAATGACATGGCTGCAGTTGATAATGTGAGTTCTGAATTAAAAAAAATCCATTTTCGTTCATGTACATGCCAGAAGAATGCAGTGTTTAACATTTTTGTGTTGGTGTGAAGCAGATCCTTGGGCTGATGGAGCAGTTTGGCATAAAGCCAGACATTGTCACCTACAGCCACCAGTTGAACGCATTCAGCTCGCTTGGCCACATGGCCAAATGCATGAAGGTGTTCGACAAGATGATTGAGGCAGGAATCGAGCCAGATCCTCAGGTGTACAGCATTCTTGCCAAAGGATACGTCCGTGCTCAGCAGCCTGAGAAAGCAGAAGAGCTCCTCCTGCAAATGAGCCAGCTCGGTATCCGCCCAAATGTCGTCACTTTCACAACTGTCATTAGCGGGTGGTGCAGCGTAGCTGACATGGAAAATGCTATGAGAGTCTATGTGAGGATGCGCGACTCAAGCGTCCATCCTAACCTCAGGACATTCGAGACGCTGATATGGGGTTACAGTGAACAGAAGCAGCCATGGAAAGCTGAGGAAGTCCTTCAGATGATGCAGGAGGCTGGTATCAAGCCAAAGCAAAGCACCTACAGTCTCATTGCTGACGCATGGAAAGCTGTTGGCTTGATTGAGAACACCAATCGGGCAAATGGTTCCTCCAATGGTCGTCATGCGATCGACAAATCAGATCATTTAGATGATGATAACAACCTGCAAAGATCAGAAGACGATAACAAGCTGCAAAGTTTCGAAGAAAGTAATGGACACACAATGAATGGTCCGTCTCATTCCAGTTTTCTGCAGGTGACAAGAGCGCTAGGAAGCAGTGGTATAGTTCCTTGCAAGATTCAGAAGGCAGTAGAATTTCCATCCAAAAGTCTACACGCTGTTAAGAATACATCCTTGCTACAACGATCTTGTCAGTTTCAACTGCGGTATTCCGGGTTTTGCAGGAAGCAGCTGCAGAAGCAGAAGCATGGTGGATTATACAGGCAGAGCACTAACTCATTCAAGATGGTATATCTCTATTAGTGGCTGCATTGTTTAATAAACATACTAAATGGCATGAAACTGTAAATTTAAATTCTTGGTATGATCCAAGTCTCCTGCCTAAGATGCAGGTCACTTTGTATGATTCTGGAGGTACACCTGATTCATGCTGTGCTGAGCATTTCAGATGTTTAAACCATTTCGCGCAGACTGAAATATGTGCTGTATAATAGCAACTTATAATCTGTAGACTGTATGCATAACTTGTCCCTGAAACGCCCCCTAGAAAAACTTGTCCCTGCAAGACTGAAGCTACATTAGGACTTCTTTGCCTTTGTCACATAATATGGATTGAAATGTCCGTTTGATTGAAACGTGTACAGCTTGACAATGGGGGTTATATCAATTTTATGATATTTTCGTGTTCACATCTGGGCGATTAACATTCAAGTTTGTTCTGTAGTCTTTTAGTGTTTCTGTGGAAAGATAACTTGATCTGAAGTACATTGCAAAAAAAGGGGGCTTAATCTGAAGCTGCGAAAGGTGCCAACATTCTGATATCATTCAGTTCCGAGTCTGTAGCGTGACCGATTTGTGAGGACACTCTGTTCAGTTTGAAGCACAGTTTACTTCTAAAGATACTAAATCAAAGTAAGGTTCACATTCTGTGCCAATTTAAATTTAACTTGAGTTGGTAAATCATGAGCAAAATCGGGTTCATTTTGAGACGTGCATATTGTAGAGTACAAGCAAATAAATTAATGAACATTAAGCACGCTCTTTGAAGTTTTTCATTTACTCCATTTTGCTACCTCTGTGCAGATTAATTTCTCTGGAAGACTTCAACTGAATTCTTGCAGCGCTTGTTAGTGACCCCCAAGTAGCTCCACAGCAACGTCATTTGCCCTGAGAAGCTGATGTTAATTATTCTAGTTATTCCGTTTTAGCAATGATATCTGCAAAGTGTTGCAAACTGAAATGTTTGTGCTGATTGTAATTCAAGGAATTGTAAAATTTATTAGGTGTAACTAATGAATATAAATGTACAGGGAAAGATATTTTTCCCCTTCTCCTTATGATGTTTTGTTTTGTCATACGGGAAAAAGGCACCTTCAGATCTTTTGGTTCAGCAAATGAATCTGGGAATCAAAATGTACACCGGGACGGGAATTCAGACCCCGTTTGCTGGATAAGCGCGTGAATCATGTTGTAGTTCAAAATAATTCGGCACTGAGGCATGCAAGCTGATCCAATCGCAATATAAGAAAATTAATTATCTCATTTAGTTATTAAACTGTCTGAAACCTGCCATTATGAACCCTCCAATTGCAATAAATAACTTGCTAATAGCCTAAATTGGACCGTTTCTTCCAGATCCAAGGCTTGACCAAATTTTCACTCCGAATAAGAGGAGGAAGCTTCAGCATTCGCACGAAGAGATCACCATACACCGAGCTGGTCCAGGCAACCAAATACCAGCCAAACTGGCGACACCGGCGACCAAACCCCAGCCCATCGGCCGGGTGCCACCAAGCACCAGATGGCAACCAAACACACCCACAGTGGCGGATAGGTTGTAGTCCAGTGACAAAACTCTATAGTGGAGGGAGTCTGCGGGAGTTCGACTCCCATTTTACGTTCTAAAAGATTTCCAAAATAGATCACACAGTAAGGAGACGTTTATTAAAAAAACACACCCATCGTGCACCCCAGCGTGGATACCGAGGCTAGGCCAACCCTTTGCTAGGCTGGACTCAAACTTGCAACCAATCACGTCTTACATATTTTTCGATTACCCACTTATCCTGTCTATAATGTCTTCACAATTCGTTTATTACACGTGGTCTCTTCCAACACGAATAGTTTTTACCTACTGGTATATATTATGTCCAATCTCTATTTTTTAATATATTCTTGAGAGATGACAGTTAACAAGGCATGGTTTGAAGTCTGTAAACACAATACTTAAATGCTTAGTCACAGTGGTACATGACAACCATGATCTTTCTCTACTCTTCAGTCGAGATCTGCCTAACTTTGACTTGTGCATTTCCACCAAACCAGAGCACTCAACCGACATGGCTTGGATGGCTATAGACCGACATCTTCAGAGCCAAAAGATTCATTATCTTCTCATATGTCACATGTGCAGTGTGCTACAAATATTAAAACATATCTGCTTTTTTATTTTTTATTTTATTACCAGTCCCTTTTGTCTGGAGGCTTCTTTAAAGCCTATTTTTATAGGAGGCGTGCGGGAGGGGGAATTATGAGAAATAAAATAAAAAATAAAAAACCTGGCTCACCTCTCCCACGAGGATTTGCCATTGGGCTACCATGCCCTCCGCAAACATATATGCTTTCAAGGAATGATGAACACCATTTCACCTCAAGGTCACACACTCTCCACTATACTGGATTTTATTTTTTGTAATATTTACATTATATTTTCAAAGAATATATGCATTCAAAGAATGATGAACACCATTTTATTTTTTGTAATATTTACATTATATTTTCATATTACTCGGGGTGTTACACGTATACACCCACGTCTCTGATCAACCGATCTCGGCTGACATGTTAATGTGAGATTCTGGTGACTTGTCCACTGCTGAAGACGTGAAGTGAATATACGAAGAAGAATCTATTGCTCATGGAAGGTTTTACCATCAATGACAGGGTGCCGGTGCTGCTATTTTGTGAGGAACGGCTTGTGGATCCAGTGTGGCAAGACCTGCTGTGGCTCCGACGACGAGAACTGCTGCCTCGGAAGCCACTAGTTAGCTCGTCAGGCTCTGAATAAGTGGCCTCCAATTCCTTGTGCTCTAACATCCGAGTCATGTTCCAATGCATCTTCTGGTGTCTGTGGACTCTGAATTTGGCACTGCTGCAGCTGTCCTCGTGGGAATCACGGTTACAAATATCGTCGGTAACCATTTATTTATCATAGTTACCGGACGATTTGGTCTGCATCGTTTTTATAAACTGAGCGGTTATCGACCAAACTTAAATTTAAAATTAAAAAAATTAACAAAATTCAACCGATTTTTATCGAATTTCGCCGAATTACTGGACCGGTAACTATTTGCAAAACGGTAACTAAAACCCTGGTGAGAACACTATGTATTGGTTTCTGAGGACTCCATTTCTGTGGAGTAAGAAAACAATCCAAAAATTATGTATTTGTTTGAAAGACTCCATTGCGTGGAGAACATTGAATTATTCCTTTTTTCCTCTTGAGAAACGGGCTATGGAAATTTTGTTTTGGCATTTTATCCATATGAGAATCCATTATTCATAACTTCTAAATTTGCAATTCATGCTGTGGCACTCTAGGCCACTGACACTTAGGATATGCCACTTTGTCTGTCTGTTAGACGTTTTCATTTTTTGAAAGAAAAACCGGACGCCTTTTTGCTTGGCTAATTCATGACCCGGGTAGCTATACTGTAGGTTCTTTTTTATTTAATTAACATAGCTCTATCCTAATTCAACAAGGCACTTCCATGTTGCGTTCTATCGTCTTCTTTTTTGGTTCTCTCCTAGTTTTATTTGGTTCATCTACATCTATATTTCTATAAAAATAAACAAGTTAATAGATTTGAACGATCTCCACTGTATATCTTATACGATCAAATGGTCGACAATCAAATGTGGTCCCTGTCTCATCCCCTCTCAATTATTTAAAACTTTCAATCAATTTGAAAACTTACAAAAAGAATTAATCAACCATTATTTCCTTCCATTTATAAGGGTGCGTCCTGAAGGGATCAATGACGTTCTAAGAGAGGAAAGAGAGTGAATTAGGACACTTAGAATCTATTCAGCTTCAAAAACTATATAAGATAAATCTATATCAATTTCTATTTAAATATGCTCTAGATTTATCTAGTGTGTCTACTCTATTGATCAAAACGCTTGCAACGCATTTAAGAAGGTAAATTGTTAGAATGTAAATATGGAAACGTAAATAAGGTAGAGAGAGCAAACTTGGTACAAAGATGTCTATCTTGTGGTATCGATAGCATGAATGCCACCCCTAGTCCGTGTTGGAGCTCCACAAATGATATGCTCACGGTCGGCACCCGGTCATAGCTCTTGAGCCACCAAGTCACAAAGACAATGCCTCCACCCGGATGAGCAACTAAGTCACCAAGGTAAGATGTCACCATTAGCCTCTCTTCCGGTTCATTGCCGCCGTGATCACTTTAGAGCTTGAGCCACCAAGGTAAAAGTCTCCGTGTTTCCGTACACACTTCTTGTCGCCGCTCCACACTAAGTCAGAGGGTCAACAAGTTTGCTGGTGAGTCACCAAGACTCTAAGGTACCAATGTACCAAGAGGTACAAGCTTGGATCACTCCTTAATCCAATCTCTAGACAGCAATCACCTAGCAACACACTCTCTAGGCCTACAAGCACTAATCACTATCTAATAGTATGCTTAATCGCATTGAATGATCACTTTAAGCACTTTAGTGCCTTGGATGTCTTCTCATGTGTGCATGAACTTCTCAGGACTCCAGCAATCTCAAATGACTGAATGAAAGGGTATTTATAGTCTCAAACCCGCGCACTAGCTATTAACCCAATGGCTTAGAAAAATTGTTAACACCGGATGATTTGGTGAGAACAATAGTATTAACACCGGATCATCCGGTGAGTATGCTCTCACAAACTAGACGTTGGAACCCCCACTCAAGCCTCTGTGAACACCGAACACTCCGATGTATACTTCATCTCTATCAACAGACTATCTGGTGAATATATACTTAGCATCCAAGCCAACTCCATCCTCTCTGTGTAAATTGCTCTAGTATAATCATCTGGTGCACATCACTTCATCATCGGACTATTTGATGCCTTGAACTTTGTTTTGCCTCTTTACACTGTTTATTGTCCGGTGTAGCCTTGCTTCATCACCGGACCTTCCAGCATGTTGATCTTCGATCTTCCACAGCTGTAATCTTCTCTGGTAAAAATACTCTGGTATGTATCTTCCTTTCATCACCGAACTATCTGGCAGGTTGTTCTATTCTGCCTTCTAGACAGAAACACTCCGATGTTGCCATGCTTTGTCACCTGACTATCCGGTGAGGCTTAGCCTTCATTTTTCGGCATGTCACTCTTCTCTGGAAGAATTGCCCCGGTGAGCACATTTGTTAATCATCGGACCTTATGATAAGGTCTTCAGATCTCTCTCCCCCCTTTTCAAATATGCTCCAGTGAGCTCAACATCCATAGCATCAGACCATCCGGTGAGACAAATCTTCTTAGGACTTTTTCAATTAGACCAAACTTTATCCCAGCTGTGGTGGTTTCTTTATGTATTATATCCATGAGACCTACTAACATATATTCTTGACAAACATGTTAGTCCTATTGACTATGTTGTCATTAATCACCAAAATCATAATCATGACATAATAGGGCAATTTTCGCTACAATCTCCCCCTTTTTGGTGATTAATAACAACACAACCAAAGCAAGTGGTAAATAATAAATAATATCAAATGTAAAGATCATAAACAAGCACAAAATCTTACAACATTGCTTGGATGCATGTTCTTACCACTTAGTTCCCTTTTGTTGTGGCTTCCCCTTTCTCTATCGCCACTATCTTCCTTGATTGACCCATGCAAGAGATTCTTCTTCTTCTCCTCTTTTTATCAACTTCGGTATTCCTAGACATCTCGTTAGTTGCTATAATCTCCTCCACATTATTCATCTTGCAACTTGCATCTTGCTTTGGTCATCAAAATTCTCCCCCTTTGTCAACAATCTCCCCAAAAGACTATATGCACATGTTAACTCAAAGAGAAAAATATTAAAGCACATGGGAGAGAGCTTTACAAATCATGATCCAATTAAAAGGATACCAATTATATGGATATCACTACAAATAAATGATACCAATTTAAGGCTATGAAAGCACATGAATCATAATTTATAAAACTCACATAATACAGTCTAAACTCCCCTTATTTGTGTGCATACATACAATGAGAAAGAAATATACGCACAACTAGATAATATGTCAAGATAGAAAGTTTAAACTATATTATGCATGGAGGTAGCTTAAATGAATACAAATTTTGACAATGATACCAATTGAGGTATTCAAGCATTGCATACCTCTGGGGACATGTTGATTGCTCTATAAGATTACAAGAAATACAACTTACAACACATATTAGTCTCAAAATCACAACCTATATGATTTAACCCCCCTAAATATGTGCATACAAGTGTTGAATACTTATGAGATATATGCACTTGTTATTGATAACAATGAGGATTTATCCTATAGATTCGATTATGGCACATGAAAGATACCAATTGTAAAAACTAGTGTCATGAAATGAACCTACAACTAATAAATCATATAGGTTGCACATGAGTTAGAGATAAACACAAGTAACCTACCATATGAAAACCTACACTAGTTATTGCAATAAATTGAAATAAGCATATGCAATCCTAGAAGAGGCAAATAAGCTAGAAGCAAAAAACAAAATGCATGAATATAAGTCTAGCTACAATTTACCTCTTTTATCTTTGGATAGGGATTTGGATATACGATGATCATGATTTTCATCAAAACACCTAAACTTGTATACTTGACTTCTTTGCTTGAACTTTCACATCATCTTGTGAGCTAAGTCTCTAAATCACCATAGCCGCATCAAGTCTTCTTGGGAACCCAAACTGATTAGGACCCCTTCATGTTGGTGATTACTTCCTTAGGCACCCAAAATAGGTTAGTTTCACTCCCAATCCTTTCTCCTAAACATGTGTGTAACCATCTTTCCATTATTTTTCTTTTTGAGCTTGTAGTAGTTATTTTTGATCTTATTCTTGTAGTTGGGCTTGGTGTAGAGGTTGGATGCCTTGTTGGAGAGGTTCATGTCTTCTTCTCCTTGGTCTTCTTCTTCACTTCTTTATATGGAGAGAAGTTTAATTCACTTGAGCCAGAATTGATTTTGGGTTCTCATAGCTACTGTATTGGGAGGTATTGCAAATATGGTTTTAAGTTTTAACCATAGTCACATAATTCCTGGGTCGAAGAACACGGTACGCTACTTATGAAAGATTTTGACAAGGCGGGAATCAGATTGTTCCTGTATTCCCAAAATGGGGACGATGTTCTCGAGACGAGCAAGGCGGCATTGTTTCACGTTCCCGATGACTATGGTTTTAACTAAGGCAAGAGCACTGTTTAATTTGCAAGCATTTCCTACATGGACACAATCAGAACCACCGTCTAGGAAGGATGGGTAACTGTGGGAGCTTACTAGAAAGGTGCCCTAGGATCCAGATCGTTTGATTCTTAGCTTACTTTTTAATAGACATCAAACCTAATAGTTTCTGTTAAACGACTTTTGTTTTTGAGAGGGTACATAAAGATACACACTACACACGCGTCCCACACTTACACCACACGCACACACGCGTGCACATCCATACACATGTTAGGATGAGATTGAGAGGCACGAGACCTCTAATTTACAAGAACGCATAATACCACTAAACACGCACGTATGTACCTTAGCCTAACCCGAGCTAATCCCAGACACTACACCTCCTGGGGAAAAACCCTGTGAGCACCCGCGCCGAGCGTCGCTCGAACGCGGGCGGGTAGGGCACTCTGGCGCCCTGCCATCCGAGCTAGAGCTCGGTTTCTTGCGAAACGAATTGAAGTTTCCATGTCAAAACAATGAATAAAGAGCAACAGAGCCTTAGAAGTTAAGACAACAAACACAAGATTCATTGCTTTCCTGAAGGCGCGGGGGGTTTGTATCGTAGTTTATCTTGTTACTTATCCATGCGTTAATCGAAATTTATAGTCATACGCGTAATAAAACAGTATGTTATTGATCACTTTGCCCGTACAAAATGTACTTGCTAGTGACATAATAGCAAACAGTATGATATTTATACTACGTATGTTACTGCATGTGGGATTGCACATCGTGGTGCGAATGCACAACGTTGGTTCTTAGAAAGCCTTAGCCACTAATATAGTTTCCACATATTCATTTTTTTTTTCAATGGCGCACAAGCACCAGATAGATTCATCCAAGCAGCACCCACACCCTTGCAATACTTAGCCAACTGGCGTTCTTCAACATTGATTAAGCGTAGAGTCCGGCATTGCATGTTGAAGAATCCAAGATGTAGTTTGAGCACCAAATGATAAAGGAAGAAGAACTTCAGTTTCCAAGGGTCTATATTGTCTAGCACACTACAAGATCTGTAACATTATCTCAGATTTATTTGTAAATAGCCGACAGTTATTTTTCTTCTTTAGGATTGTTTTTTTTCCCCAAATGCTCGAGGGTATTACTAGTATAATTTGGACAATTTCCTGGTACCGAAAGAGAAGTGGTAACGAAAAAAATCACTGACAAGTAATTGCCAATAAGACTATAAGCACATAAAAAAAATGTGTACAGAATGTACTAAACCATCGGTCATTTAGAAATGGGAAAATGCAAATAGCCCTCTACAAGTTGCAAATACCCCCCTACAAATAATGTAGTTGCGTTTAGCACCATATAAGTTTAATACTGTTATAAAATCCCTCCTTAGTGCTCTAACTTGATGCCATATTAACATATTTTGTATGATATGATCTCGAGTAGTGCTTCATGTAAGCTTGTAGCATAGATAGGATGTGATTGGAGAGGTTGTAGCTACGTGTTACGTCCCACTATACTTCTCCTTTTGATCTAATTTGTGGAAGAAATTGCAATGGCACATTTGATTCAATGTACTTTAGTGTGCTATTATACCCTTCTTGATCCTCATGTTTCCATACTGGTAGCCTACGTGGAGCAGTCGAGGTCACACCACGGCAAATTTGTTAACATGGCATCAAGTTATAATCTTGAGGAAGGATTTTGCAATAGAGTTAGACTTGCAGAGTGGTAAACTCAACTATTTTACTTGTAGCGGGGAATTTGCAACTTAAAGTGACTTATATGAGGATATTTGCAATCTTTCCTTTAGAAATAAAACACTCGTTAAATGTTGGAGATCTTGTAGTGACAATATATGCTAACCAAATAGTTTGGGCCAGAATAAATTGAACACAAACAGCTCCAGATCAGAGAACAACTAGCTAGGAATAGGATGGGCTCGTATTTTCCAGTGAATGTCTAAATTCACCTTCATGTAAGCACAAACTATCAATAACCGTAAACATCCTGATCTTAAGTTTTAAATACTGCTTCCATTATAGTATGTATTAATGGAATATAAGCTTATATGTTTTGCAAATAACAGAAGCCCATTATAATTTAATAGTCCAGAAATGAAGATATGTTACCCACACTTCTTTAACGAGCTACCTACCAACTCAGTGTGCTTCCAGTTATAGTTGAGGTGATCAGAAATGAACAAC
Source organism: Phragmites australis (assembly GCF_958298935.1). NCBI lineage: Eukaryota > Viridiplantae > Streptophyta > Magnoliopsida > Poales > Poaceae > Phragmites > Phragmites australis. The sequence continues at coordinate 16,695,738 of NC_084940.1, read as the reverse complement.
AACAAATGCATGCATACTTTTGTTCAGGTGATCACAAGAGGGTTAGTAAAGCAGGCATTATCTGCCATAATTGATTATACTAGACGTAAACCCATGCATTCGTATGGGCTCAATTCATAGTTAATTCCGTTATAACTGAAGTATATACTACTTTCTGAGATATATATACTACTTTTGGATATGTATATACTATTTTTGAGATGTATATACTTCTTTATAAGTGAATTTTTTTAAAGATGTATATACTACTTTTTAGATGTACATACTCCTTTCTAAACACATATTAGAGGGAGAGTATGTATACCTAGGTGTACAGAAAAGGCTTCTAGGAAAGTTAGTATGTACTCCGGGAGTACATACTCCTGGTTTGATCCATAATTGATCTCGGTTATAATTGAAGTATATATTACTTTATGAGATGTATATACTCATTCCTCAACACCTGTTAGAGAGGGCGTATGTACACCCGGGAGTACACAAAATGCTTCATAACGTGACTAGGCTCAACTCTAGTTACTGTTACGTCACCTCCGATTACAATCCAAAAAATAGTAGAGTTACAATCCGCTAGATAGGGAGTTACAATTAGATATAAATAAAAAAAATTGAGTTGCAATTGCATTATGGATGAACATAACTCCTAACGAATTCCTTGTCTAATGATGTACAACCTAAAGAACATGATTGTAATCATAGTACGATCTAAAACGTAACTCCAGTCCTTATATATATATATATATATATATATATATATATATATATATATATATATTAATTATAACCGATTGTATCTAGTTAGCTTCTCATGTTGTAATTATGTACTTCAAGATGGACGGTTATAAATGGTCTACCTATAGGATTGTAACTGACAGTTTTTTAAGTTATAACTGGAGGTGTGCGCAGTTGTAAACTCTCTCTCTCTCTCTCTCTCTCTCTCTCTCTCTCTCTATATATATATATATATATATATATATATATATATATATATATATATATATATATATATAAGCATATACTACTTTATGATATGCATATACTCATTCCTCAACACCTGTTAGCAAGGGTGTATGTACACCTGGGAGTACACAAAATGATTGTATTGTGTGTTTGTCTATATATATAAGTGTTATACTACACCTAGGGTGTAGAATATTCTACACCCTAGGTGTAACCCACCCACCTCCCACGCTCACAGCCAACGCACCAGCGTACGGTGCGCCCCGCATGCGCCATGTGGCACGACGCCAGCCACGCTGCTCGCCTCACTTCAGTCCCACACCCGCACGTGGAGCGATGCCAGCCCATGCGCCGCGCCACATGGCCGCCTAGCCATGAGTGCCCGCACTCGCCCCACGCATGCGCCCATGTGCCGCTCGTCTTGTGCCGCCAATAGATGTTGTCATTTCTTTAGTATTTTTTCAATAGTTGTCACCTAGTAATTCTTCAATAGTTGTTCAGTAGTTATCAAACAGTAATTATCCAGATATTCTTCAGTAGTTGTGAGTAGTTTTGTTCAATAGTTCAATAGTTATAGAAAAATTGTTCAGTAGTCATCAATAGTTCAATATTCAGTAGTTCCAATTCATAATAGAATTGTTCAGTATTGTATCAGTAGTGTTAGTAGTTGTCAGTAGTATTTTTTCAATAGTGTCAGTAGTTGTTCAATAGTTCCAAGTTACTGTAAAATTATTTAGTAGTTTTGTGATTAGTGTCAGTTGTGCCAGTAGTATAAGTAGTTTGTTCAGTAGTGTTAGTAGTTTTGTTCAGTAGTTGTCAGTATTCCAAGTCATTCAGTAGCTTCAGTAGCTAATGTGGGCGACGGTAGCGTGTGGGTGCGAAGGCGGGGGTGTTATTTGGTGGGCGGTGTGAGCGGACGCAGGGGTGCGCGTGGCGGGGGAGGGCGTGTGGTGTGGGGCCCACGTGGCATCGGAGGGTGCGTGGGGCGAGGCCCATGTGGCGCAGGCGCTCAGGGCGGGGTTAAGGGGTCGATGGCTTGCTGTGGCAGGCGTAATAGGTTGGGCCGATTGGGTGTAGAATAGCACTATAGCACTACTGTGTGTGTATATATATGTGTATATTTATGTATGTATGTATGTATGTATGTATGTATGTATGTATGTATGTATGTATGTATGTATGTATGTATGTATTTACCTCTAGCCAGTTGTAGAATAGGCAATTCTATAGCCGGACCTAATGCGTGTCCAACCGATCAGTATCAGGCTGCCCCATCCTGTCCCAGCTCGGCTAGCATCCAGTCATCCCATCAGCTCAGCTTGGCTCTCCCAACCATCCATATCTCTAGCGAGCCACTCCCAGTCTATCGATCCGGTCCAACGGTCCGTTAATTTAGCCATGTTTCCTGTTATTATGTCACGTCCCAATTCCGTAATTACATCATTAAACATAATCATGCATCATAAGCATCATATCTAATTATTGAGTGCTTATTAATTTTGTTTGGTGGTTTAAAATTTTCTAAGTGTTATGAAATACTCAACGTAGAGTTTTTCTTTAGTTTAAACTTTGCTTATGCGTTTTGGATGAATCCATTTAAAATGGATTCATCTTATTTTGTTATCGCTACACCATAATTCCTAAAATTATTAGAGCACTAGAGCATCCTTGGGTTAATAAAAGAGAGAAAGAGAAATAAGATAGAAAGATATGTGGGTGCAACTGAAATACTTATCTCTCTTGCAAGTGAGACCTACCTGGCTAGCCCCACACCATCTCCCCTCTCCCACACGGCTGCACAGCAGCAGCCCATCCCCTCCACCTCACTCTCTCCCTCACATTCACTCTCTTCCCTCCCCAACAGCCAAGAGCAAAAGAGGCAGCACTCTTTCTCCTTCCCTCTCTCAAACTCTCTCACTTTCCACACAAATCCCACCTCAAGCACTAGGATTTTAGGTATGCATGTTATACTATGGTTTTCCCCTCCTTGTTAGCTTCCTTTCCATCCAAGAATCTCTTGTATGCATGGAGTTTTGAAGGAATTGCAAGCAATTTTGTCACCACCTTTGTTCTGAAATTTCAGCAGCACTTTGGTTTCCTTTCTCCAAGTTCTTCCCTCCGATTCTTCCCCAAATCGATGGCCACAACCCTTGGCAAAGGACCTGGGGTAAGTCTCTAGTGTTCTTCACTAGCAATGTACGTTTTAGCTCGGTTTTGGCTGGATTTGTGGGCTACAATCGAGGAATGACGAAGTAGCATCGTGTTCTTAAGGAATTAGAGATAGAAGGAAGGTTTGGATGAATTAGAGCTAGTGATTTGTGTTTGTGGAGTGAATAAAATAGGTATAGAACCCTTGGTTTAGTGCGTATACATGTTTAAGTGGTTGGGAATTAAACATGCAAGTTGAATCGGTCAAACAAATGTCTCAAAACATGTATTTTGCAGGAATTCAGAGGTTCTGGGTCATAATCCGAAGGTTCCGGGTGATCCTAATAAAAAATACCCGAGTACTTCCACCCGGAGGTTCACTGGAGACTCTGGAACCCGGAGGGTCTGAGTTCAACCTGGAGGTTCCGTTTGATCCTAACCAAAAATACCTAAGGAGTCCCGCCCGGACTTTCACCCAGAGACTCTGGAACTCGGAGGGTCCGAGTTCAACCCAGAGCATCCGGATTGTACTATTTATCAAACGTTTTTCTTTTTTCATTTACTTTGCTAATAGCTTGTAAATTTCATAATTAATTCATAGGAACTCCAAAAATCATGAAAATTGTGTTAGCTTCGTATGACTATGGACTACATGTTAAAAATGTTATAACTTAAGAAAATTCTTTTTATAATTAATTAATTAATTAAATGTCTTTTAGCTTAATTAAATCAAAGTTAATTAATACAGTGTCCTAAAATTATGAAACCACTTGGACAATTCATGTTTTGATCAGTGCTATCTAGAAAAAATATACTTTGGTATGAAAATACTGTTTAAACTGTTGAAGTTCATTTAATCTTAATATAGTTTAGTTATGGCCCTTTTTGATAGCTCTTAAATAAATCATTTATACCATGAGCATATGTGCTTTGATTCGAGTGTTTCTTGCTACATTATGTTCATTACCCAGTACCACATTCCTATTAAAATTTTGTAGTATTTTTATAGCATCTCTTTCATGCTCATCATTATATGTGTTCTTCTTAGTGAATGAAGGACTGTAGGGTAACACAGGCGTGATTGAGGGAGATTCTAAAGTTGTTTCCCTTGCTTGTGAAGCTGATCAACAAGACAAGCATCTAAGCATTTTTATCCTATTACTTTGGATCATATATTGTGTCAATTGATAAGTTATGCTTTATGTATGTTTGCATGTCAATGAGTCTTATGTCGGGTTTTGGGTTAGATTCTATTTGTTGCATTATCCTCCCTTAACATTGTTTATCGCTTGACCATTTGTAACCTGGCTTGTTCATGTCGCATAATGGTCTAACTTAAAAAGAATGCATTATGCTTAGCATGGCATAGGTCATCGGTAGAAGTCGAGTGATGGTTCAACTATCGTTCACGAGCTTAGGGTTTACTTTATATCACAAAGATAATGATGATGGAGGATGGTGTAAGTTAGTGAGGATGAGCCAAGATACGGGCGGGCAATAGGGATGGCTCAAGAAGGGAGTCTCGGATGCTATAGGCCCATTCGAATCGATTAAGCATCGTCTATTGTTGCACTTGGCTTTAGCACTTGTCCGCACTTACCATGTATCCGTATATGGGATGGATGAGCCGAATACCTTATGTAGCTGTGATCTTTTAGCGTGCTAGTCTCAAGTGTCGTCGGCATAATAGCCTTGGAAGGGTTAGTTCTAGATGACCCCCGAGGTGCATGTTCAAACGGTTGAGGCTTATTTGGGAAAGGTTGATATGAGTACTCCCTTGTGTGGACCGGTGTGGTCATGCAAGCCGTATGGTCCTTAAGTCGTGTGGAAAATAGAGTACCCTCTGCAGGGTGTAAAACAATTTGAATTGCTGCACTCTTAGTTATGAGCACTCTTCTATCCATTTGCATCAATCATAGAGTTCCGGTTATGGTTGTGATGTTATGTTGGAAAATGTATGGTGATGTTGTTGAAGTTTTGATACTGTTCAAGTTATAATAATGGTATGGTAATGATCTCAGGATAGAAGGCTGTTTATGGTTAGGTGTAGATGCTTACACTTGAGTCGAAATTGCTCTTTCATATCAAATTCACTTAACCTTGTGGTTGAGTTCTTGCTAATTATCCAAATTGCATTTCTACTTGGAGTCGGGCTATTTATAAGTGCCCATTATGGATTAAGCAAGTACCTTCGTATTCACGTGCTTCATTTGCTTTTTAGGCGAGGAAGATTTAGTCTTTGGCTACTTTACGCCCGCCGATGTTGGCGACGGGCAGGAGTACTGTCATTCTACTCAAGTGTTGTTATTTTGGGGTGGCACCTTAGGGAAATGGCACTATCCATCTTTTGTCATTATGTAACTCTTCTGTTGTGTAGCTACTATAACAATGTTCAATTTATGCTTTACTTAAAGACTTGTAACTTAATTTATTTACTCGCTCTTTATTATGTCTTGTGATGATGTGCTTATTTGTGAGATCATGTGATGAAAAATTGGTTTGATTGGTGAAATTGGCAGAGCAAAGTGATTTAGCATAATGACATTTGGTTGATGTTTATGAGTTGCTAAGATATGTTTGGATAGCATAGTTGGTTTGATGCGCTATCATTAGTTGGGTATGCTTATGTTAGTGTGTTAGTTTTGCTTGGAGTTTGCGTGATGTTGCGTGAACTGATCTTGAGTCAAGTCGGGAAGCACTTGTGCTCGTACTCGATTGTTGTTTGATTCATATGCAGGTGTTGTTCGAAAGTGAACGTGGTCGATGATGTATCGATGAACTAAGTTCAGGGAGGAACTGAGGTTCAGCAACTAGGTTCAGAAGGAATTGAGGTCATAGTGATCGACGATGTCATGCAGGACGTTCAAGCTGAGAAAACAATGCATATGGAGACAAGGCTTCGCGATGGACGTAGGAGGTGATCTGATCGTGAGAGGACGCGAAGACTAATTTGTGTTCAAGTCGGAGCAAGCACGAGGGAGTCGTGTGGTGGCTGGACTTGAGACAAGAGTTAGTGTCAGAGATGAACTCTGAGTTCGTTACGTATATGCATGTATGCATGGGAGATGTGCATGTATGATTACCTAAGAGTTGTTGGCTAATTAGCTTAATTGGCGGAAGTTGTTTGTCCTTTTATGATTAGAGCAGGATAGAGACCAGATTGAATATGACAGGGAGATGTAGTTCGATTCGGTCACATTTGTGCATGTGGCTACCCTATAAATAGAGATGTCTGTTGTATTGGGTAGCACAGCGCAGAACAGGGCAGCACAGCGCAGCAGAGAGATAGACAAACTCAAGAGAGAGTTGTTTTGGGATTTTATGGAAATCCTTGTTGGATGCTTTGAGGAGGCATCTTGTAAACTCATCTATGCAATGAAAATCAAGTTTCATAAGTTGATGAGTTGCTGATTCTGAATTTTCTCTCTGTTCTATATTAGGCATGCTCTGTTTTGGTTTTCAATTAATTTCATGTTTCTATGAAGTTTCATATTTGTTTAATTCATCCAAAACCTTGCTAGAATATCTAGTGTTTGATCTGAGAAAATTTTGAGTGGATTTGGTTTGATCTCGAGTAGTTTTTTGTCAACTCGATTAGGTTTTGATCTACTCGATTCTGGTTGATACAGTTTGCTTCGACCAGGAATAATTCTTGATTCACATTCCGATTTACTTGATTCTTGTGGGGTTAGTTTTGTATTTGAATCTAGTTTCTGCTGACCAAAATTAAGAGCAATTCGACTAGCAAATCTTTCTCTACATTGTTTTTTCTAGAGCTTGTGCAATTTGTTTCGAGCGGAATACCGAGTATAAATCGAGTGTCAATTTGGGTGAGTTAATCTTTAAATGTGGTTTCCACAATCATTCACCCCCCTCTGATTGGGTATTTTACACATATTTGATCCTACAATTAGTATCAGAGTCTTAATCATTTCTAATTGATCTTAATCGGTAATTAAAAACATGACTTCAGATAGGTATTCCACATAACCTTGTGTTTTCGATGGAGTTGATTTTCAGTTTTGGAAGGCGAAGATGGAGGCCTACATTCAAGCACAGGGCTTTGCAATTTGGGAAAAGGTCTATAAGCCACATCTAGTCCCTGATCATAATAAAGTGACAGCATAGAACATGTCTCATGTCGAGTCGAACAGCAAGGCAAGGAACCTGATCATCCAAGGCTTGGGATGGAGCGACTTCAATCGAATAATACATCTCAAATCGGCGTACGATGTATAGAAAGCACTATGTGATTATCATGAATGTTCAAATACTATTAAAGAGGTACTCAAGATTTAGTTAAGAAAGATTACATGCGTTTTGAGATGAAGCCTAGAGAGTCACTAGATGATTTCTTTGCTTGGTTTAATAAAATTCTTAGTAATTGCGTGCTGTAAATATTACATATACTGATGCTGAGAAAGCACGTCAATTACTAGGAGCTTTAGATATGTCAGTGTGGGAGATGAAAATTACATCTATTAGAGAATCAACTGTCATGAGTTCAGTTACATTAGATGTACTTTATTCTAAATTGAAAACTCATGAGCTAGATGTTTTTGCTAGGAAGAACATTAATAAATCAATTGCTTTGGTCTCTCAACCCAGCATGTCTTATATTGAATCTTCTTCATCAAGTTTTTTATTATCTTCTATATCTTCACTAACCGATGATCAGCTTGAGTTGATTCTTGAAGAAGATTTAGCACTACTTTCTACTCAGTTCTCGAAAGCATAGCAGAATGTGCATATGAGGAAGAGAGGAAGTGGAGGTCCTCAAATATGCTATGGGTGCGGTGATCTCAACCACATTCCACTACTACATAAACCCCTATATATACCGGCCCATCACTGCTGGTTACTCATGGGCCGGCAGTGATGGGGAATCACTACCGGTTCATAAGTCACGTAGGAAAAATACAGTCATCATGGCTTACGAGCTGGCAGTGATAAGGGCATCACTGTCGGCTGTTGCCTGCTCTATCTTCACTGCCGATTTAATCCACCAACCGGTAGTGATAGCAGGGCATCGCTTTCAGCTTGTTATATGAGCTGGTAGTGATGTCTCAACTATATAAAAGTCGTCCTCGCCTTCCCCAAGCCCGAGCACACAACAGAGAGGAGCTCTGTTTGCTTGGTGGCGACCATTTTTGGTCACCAAGTTCTTAGTGGCTTCAAAAGTTTGAGGAATCCTAATACCCTAGGTATTCCAAGGTATGTAACTTCATCTCCAACCCATTTATAGTTGAATTTTATTTGCTAAATTGCTCTAGATTTTGAAAAGATGGAGATGCACTTATGGCCATGATGTTTTAAGACAATATAGATGCAATTATATCTCATTTATTATACAAAAACTTCAATTAGTAGCTTATGGTAGAAAGTGTCTTTATTATTGATTTACATTAGCTATAGGTTTGAGCATATTTATTTTTAATGAATTAGAAAAATTAGCCATAAAATTAAGATATATAGCAAGCTTCAATTATATTTTTTATATTTTAATTAATTTAGCAAGCTCCAATATAGAAACTTTAGGTATGAGCATATTTATTTTTGATTTATAATGAATTAGAAAAATTAGCCATGATATTTAGGTATGTTGAAATCTCCAATTATTTTTTTATATTTTAATTAATTAGCATGCTCCTATATGAAAACTTTAGGTATGAGTGTATTTGATTTTTAACAGATTAGAAAATTTCTCCATGATATTTAGGTATGTAGCAAGATCCAATTATATTTTTTATATTTATTTAATTAGCAAGCTCCAATATATAAACTTTATGTATGAGCGCTTTTTTTTTACTTCATTAGTCCTACAAAAGGGTTGAATAATAAAGAAAATTTCTAGGCTGGCACCAACAAATACTCATCGGAAGCGTACGCGAAAGCATACAAAAGACGGCTCCTCCAACCCGGGCCAATTGAGGGTAGGAGATGACGAGGTAATTTATTTGTTATGATATAATTGTAGATGGATAGAAGATGGATGTACGATGCGAGTCGTGTGAGCGTAGAGTACAAGAACAGCGTGGATTGTTTCCGGGTACAAGTCGCGGCGCACAAGTCAAATACACAGTCTCAATACATGTGTTGTCCATGCATCGATTGCGAGAACAAGAAGCAGTTTTTCACCACTGAGATCTTACAGGAAGGGCAATACATTGGCAGAGAAGACAAAGACTTGTGCACCGATATGCCGACTGATGAATACACGATATGCCGCCTGCCAGAGATATATTGGTCGATGATGATCTAGAGGAGATGTTGGCCGACACTGACGCCGACACCGACATCGACACCGATGATGATGATCTAGAGCAGATGTTGCGTGATGGGGAGGGGAACTTCACCAATGAAAGAGAGTTTCAAAAGTTCTAGCTTATGGTAAAGGACTCTAAAACACCATTGTTCTCTGGCTGTGAGAGGGAGCACACAAAGTTGCGTACTGTGCTTTCACTGCTACAAGAAAACTCTAGAGGTCAACCTCAGATAGGGCGTCCAGCTCGTCTTGAGAGAAGCTGCTATCTGAACTAGTAGGACTGGCACATAAATGTTGACTTGAGAAGAATGTTTTCTCTCCTAACAGGTAATCAGAACTGAAGTCCTAATAAGGCCATTTGCTAGAGTCATTGTGCTGTAATGTAACATGAACACTATCTATTCTTCGCAGTTGCATTTTTTGGTGTTAGTGTGGTTTGTAGTATATCATTTTTGCATATGCTCTGAAATTTAGGATTACTATGACATGGTATGTTGTTCATCGTGGTCGGCAAAGTAGAGTGTTCTCCAGTTAGGAGGAATGCCACGCACAAGTTAATGGATTCAAAGGAGTATGTTACAAAGGATACAAGTCCAAACATGAAGCTGTTGCGGCATATAACAGTCAAGTCATCCAAGCCGAGCTAAAATTGGCTAGCTTTGAAAATAAGAAATTTGATTTCACGTGTAAAGATGTCATAATCCTAGTTCTGGTTGTAATCGTCATTATTTTGCTATGTAAAATGATGTGACTTGTAAGATCAATGTATCAACTGTCAGTACCTTTATGCCTATTTTGCTTTGTAAGATGCGACTTTTTTTATTAAATGTGGTCGTAACCTATCGATTCCTTCATGGTTATCTCACTCTTTCAACAACCTCCCTCCCTCCCTCGTTGGCTTTATCTCTATCTTCCTTCTTCCTTTGCTCTTTATGTGTAGAATACTCAACCGCTCATCGTCATCGTATGCAGAACTCACAGGAAGTGATGGCATCACCAACCGCCAATCCAGGCCAGGTGTTAGAAGGAGATGTAGTGCCGCCGTCAAACATTGAAGAAGGTAGCCCGAGCCACTACCTCAACCTGAACCAAACAGATGCCTATGGAGGCAATGAGGTAATTCATAAGTAGATGAATGCATCTGTTGTACATATTATCGTATAGGTTCCCAATAGTTTTTTCGCTTATGTGCAGATGCTTGATGCTCCGGAGGGCCACAACAATGAGCAATCTCAGGAGTGGCATCATGTCTGAGGTCCCTTGAAGATGCCTACGGGAGGATTTGTGATCACAGAGTTTATGTCCCTTGAAGTGGCATCATGTCAGTCTGTCGGATTGCTGTTAAGGATCACGTGCCCATCAGCTACACATTGTGGATTGGTGAATGAGGTGATCCGCACATGGTTCCTGATTCGATCAAGAATGATATCTTGTGGCCCATGATAATAGTGAAGTTTGACTTCCCTGAAGAGACAGATATGAAAGTAGTTAAGCATAAGACGCTAATGATCATAGGCCTTTCATTTAAGAACTGGAAGGGGACACTGAACAGAAGGTATGTGCAGAAAGCTACAATGCTAGATTTTCGCAAATGGCTGCAACTGGAAGATCATTGGCAAGCCTTTGCAGAGTACAAGTTGCCGGGAGATGCACAGAGGTTGAGTAAGGTGAACAAAGCAAACTCGAAGAAGAACCTGTATCCCCATAGAGTCGGCAGTCGTAGGTACGTGAGGAAAGAAAGATAGTGGCAACAACAGCTAGATGAACTATGAGAGAGGTATCACGCCTGAGACAGAGGGCTGGAGCAAACGATCGACACATTTCCTTCTTAGGAGGGGTGCTTCTTATTCGTCTGATGGAAGCTTATCCTTTACGACCTCCAAACACCTGGAAGCGACGCAAGATCTTGCAAAAAAGCTTGTGGAAGCCCACGAGCAGTCTTCACAAGGCTCTTTCAAGCCAGACAAGGATAGGGACGAGCTCACCTTGGCCCTGGGAAACAAGGAGTATGGTGGTCGCACACGAGACGTTGGGGTGATGAGTTGGAAATATGGATTCCCAGGCGACGTCGACAGTTACAAGAGTCGAAAGAGATCCCAAGTAGAGCGAGATAAAGAACAAGAGGCAGAACAAGCTAGGATGATGAAAATGCTTGAACAAGTGCTAAAAAAGGAGAGGGAACATATAGAAGAAAAAATAGCACAAGCAGTGTCCCAAGCCCTCTTGCATCAATGAGGTGCCATTGTGAGCGAACAGGAATGGTCGAAAGCATCTCCTGATGGTGCGCGCTCTAGCCCCGGTGGTCATCAGAGTAGCTATGTGTCTACGGGAGTTCTGGGAGCTGACTCCATCACTTATCCTATGGACCTCATCATAGCACGGACACCGTGTGAACTACACATTGATGCTAGGAACATTACCATCAAGGTGGTTTCCAGCGTGGCTTATCTGTGTGGCTCCCATGAACAATTGCACAGATGTTCGATACTGGAGGGCTACGCTGTCGTCGAAGTAGATGAGGCAGTTGATCGGTACCGCCATGTTGAGGTGGACTACCCCGCAGAGGAGGGGGAGAACACTATAGGAGAGAACGAGCATATTTTCATCGCGTGGAAGAAGGTCTACATAGTATTTCCACCAGGGACAGCTCCCGAGAACCTGTACTCTCCAGTACATCTCATGCCGTTGTCACCTCTTAGATCTCCCTCTCCTCACCCATCTCCTAGGAGAAGTCCACCTCCTCAGCCATCGCCTCAAAGAAGTCCACCACTTAAGAACCCAGCACCATCAAGAACCCAGCCATCAGCTCGGGAAACACGATCAGGTTTCGCAGCATCAAAGCAGACGACATCATCGAAGAAGTCAGTGGCATCTAAGAAGTTGGAAAAACCCAAGGATGTCTATTCACCCACTGCTGAGGAAACCAAAAAGATTGTGGATGCCAGTGTCACGTCTCATTTCCATCCTCCACCACCTCCACCGAAGCCTGTTGTGCCTGAAGATGCCATGAAATTTTTCATGAAAATGGCCAAAGTTAAACAGATGGGGGCGGCTTCAAGAAATCTACCGACTAACTATGAACGCATCAGCAAGAAGCAGGCCAAGAGCAAGTCAGGCCCAATCATTAAGGATGCTCCAAGCATTGCGAACTTCCTGGCTAAATCAAGAATAACAGCAGAGGAACTAGCACGGCTTACTGTGGGAGCGGATATCCAAAAGTTGGATGTTACATGGTCGTATGAGTTCACCAAACTTTTGGTCAAACCAGATATAGAAAGAAACCTTACAACTCAAATGCGCCGATTAGATCAGTGGTACTTGGAGCATTCCAGACAGGAATTTCAAGCGTTCCCCGTAAGATATACAGATGATTATTTTCTCAACGGGGATGGCTCCATCTGGGTGTATTTCAAGGACTTGTATGAATTGTATGAGGCAGATGCACTCGATGTGGCTATAGTCAGAGTGTGGACTCTGTAAGTGACTTATGCATATAATTCACGTTATATGATCTTGTACCTTAAAATTGCATAGCTAACTTCTCTCTTTCGTAGAATGGAGATCCAAGCATGCGGACAAGACTTAGATAAGCAAGTAGGATTCATCGATCTTGGGCTTGTGAACCAGAAACTTATAAGGGAGAATCCAGACTTCACTGAGAACTACTTATTGAAGTGTCTGCTTCACCACCAATACAAAAAATTCATACTCTTACCCTACAATTATGAGTACGTGTTTGCGTGCCAGGGCATCCTCGTTTTATGGGAAACTCGATTCTAGTACTAATTTGCTATGTGACATATTCTGCAGTTTTCATTGGATCCTCCTTGTCATCTACCTAGACTTGAGCAAGATCATTGTCTTAGACTCACAAAAGAGAGATTAGATGACTTACCAACACCTCATCGACATGCTAAACAGGTTAACTCAATCATTTAATCTTCTTAATGATTGCATCTAAGTTTAATTGGTATTCATATTCACGTACAGGGCATACAGAAGATACCAAAAAAGAGTATCATCTACTTTCCATTCAGGAAGCAATATGATGTAAAAACTAACTTCCTCGTACGCAGGGAATATTCATGTATTGCATTTCCTAGTGAATAAAAAGGTTCAATTCATTCCACCGATGAATCCTTTCCTCTTAAAGTGTATGAGGCAGGCAGCCGGCAACAATCTCTGCGCATTTTATGTTGTTACTAACATGCACGCATTCAGTCCGGACGGAGACGCTGTTAGGTTCAATGATCTTGAGGTATGAAATAACATATCGATACCTTCTTTTCAATTTCTATATGTGTTCAAGGACTAATTCTTTCGATTCTTCAAGCGCAGTGCTCAAAACTACGCACAAATGCGTTACAACTTGCAGAAATACATGCCCTTCAAGAACAGATCGTCGGGATCTTCTTAGAACATATTATCAACCCAAACAACGAGTTTCATGAACCGATCGTGCCGTCCACGCATCACAAATCTTCAGATGACACCATTCCTTCTAGTAGAGAGTATGCGACAAGGAGTAAGGCTACCAAGGGGCTTGACAACGTATTATATTTTGCCAAATAACACGATATTAATGTATATCATTAATTACTATTTATTAATGAATGATATGAATTACTATGTATGATGCGAAGTTGGTATCGACGGGATGGCCTTCAAACGATGATGCGAAGGAGGAGCAAGAAGCAGCGGCTAGGAAGCGTGCCTAGGAGGAGGATGAGAGGCTAGCCTATCAGCTGTGCACTACAGAGGAGCAAGAAGCTGCATCTCATAAGCGTGCCCAGGAGGAGGAGAACGAGAGGGTGGCCCATCAGTGTGCTGCGGAGGAGGCCGAAGGCTCAAACCGTAGAGGTGTTTAGGCGTCAGACTCTGATGTCTTTGACATGCCAGCGAGCCTGGAGCTTATGCGATATGCCAATAGTCGACAGTGCGGAGACGCGGTCCACATAGCGGGAGAGGTAGAGGGATACTGGACTGGCTGAACTTGACCGACTTTTCAGGGGGTGACTTGTGAGAACTATTATGTATATATGTGTGTTTGTCGATTCCTATGACTTGAAATATGTGTTCATTACTATGTATTAATGAAGGTACTTTATTATTGATTTACATTAAATATATGTATCATTGTATGTATGTATTGAGAGAGAGACGGAGAGATTGAGGAGTGAGAGGGAGTACAGAGAGGATAGAGAGAGGGAGGAGGGGAGGGAGGAGAGGCAAAACACTACCGGCTGAAGGATATAGCCGGTAGTGATGCCTTGGGTATCACTGCCAGCTGAATCCTTGAGCCGACAGTGATACCTTAGGTATCACTGTCAGCTGAATCCTTGAGCCGGCAGTGATAAGACCCTTCACTGCCGGTCCACCGAGCTGGCAGTGATAGTCCATGACTATCACTGCCCGTTGCCCACTGTTGACTCCAAAACTGGCAGTGAAGGTGGTTTTAGAGCCGGCAGTGAAGGGGGTTTCTGCAGCAGTGTTTGTTCCAATTGTCCTAAGCTTGCAGATAAACAATCAAAAGAGGAGAAGGAGAAAAAGGACGGATCGTTCAACAACAAAAAGAAAAAGAGCTTTCTCAATCGCAAGGTTGTGCATCGAGTTTTTTAGCACTCGAACAAGTCAACTTGAGTGACGTTGATTCAGAGAGCAGCGAGGATGACACAGCATCTAAGATTGTGTCTTCTCGACTATTGTGTCTCATGTCAAGCAACAAAGAAAGCTCAATCGAGGATGAACTTAACAGTGACGTTAACGAGGCTTCTCGAGCGAGGAAGGAGAACATTTGGCTAGTCGATTCTGGATGCTCGCGCCACATGTCTGGTGCTAAAAATTGGTTCTCCCTTGTACGTGCATCTCATGCTGAAAGTGTTACTTTTGGAAATTCTTCTTCTACCTCAGTTGTTGCAAAAGGTATAGTGCAGGTAAATGACAGGTTTATGTTCAAGGATGTTGCTTTAGTCGAGAACTTAAAATTTAACTTGCTTTTTGTCTCACAAATAATTGATGAAGACCTTGAGATGCACTTTAAGAAAAATAAATGTAAAGTATTAGATGCTTCAGGTGATCTGGTTTTTAGAATCTCATGTTTTGGAAGAATTTTTAAGGTTGATTTTGATGCATCACCTTCTTCTAAGCTTAGATGTCTTGGTTCTAATGTTTCTATAGATTTATTCTTTTAGCATCGTATACTTGGTCATGTTGGTATAGATCATCCTACTTGAGTTAGTGGTTTAGATCTTATTCGTCACTTGCCTAAGCTTAAGAGTGATAGCGAGTTAGTCTGCTCTTCTTGTAGACATGGTAAAATGCATTCAGGTTCACATCCACCTATTACCATGGTTATGAAAAATGCACGCAGTCAACTTTTACACCTTGATACTATTGGTCCTTCTAGAGTACAATCTTTTGGAGGTAAATGGTATGTGCTTGTTATTGTCGATGACTACTCTAGATATTTTTGGGTTTACTTTATGGCATCTAAGGATGAAGCTTCTGGTTATTTTAGAAGTCTAGTTCTTAGATTGTCTGTTGATCTCCCAGGATCTTTGAGAGCGATTAGAAGTGATAATGGAACAGAATTTAAGAATTCTTCTTTTGATCACTTTTGTGCTGAGAAAGGTATTGAACATCAATTTTCATCACCTAGAGTTCCTCAATAAAATGGTGTAGTTGAAAGGAAGAATAGAACTCTGGTCGAGATGGCTAGGACCATGTTAGATGAATTTTCTACTCCTAAAAAATTTTGGGCTAAAGCTATATCTACTACTTGTTATATTTCAAACCGTGTTTTCTTGAGATCTAAATTGGGTAAAACTTCATATGAGCTGCGGTTTGGACATAGGTCTAGTGTTTCTCACTTTCGAGTTTTTGTCTACAAGTGCTTTGTGCTGAAATCTAGAAATATGTATAAATTTGAGTCCAGATCAACAGATGGTATTTTTAACAAAATTATTGAAACCTGTAAGGTTACTTTTGATGTGACTAGTTCTGTAACTAGATCAAGTGATGCAGGTACAGGTACACATATTCAGGGCGAGTTTGAGAGCATTTTGTGGATGATGATCATGTCGATGAGGATTTGATTTTAATTTTGATGATACAATCAGCTCTAGATCCCTTGATACCTTCAATCACTTCAGCTATAGTTGGACATCCACAAGCTAGTACATCATCTGTGTGTATTGAAGGAGAAGAAGAGATTACCTCTCTAGCGACAGCTCCTTTGCACATTCAGTGGAGTCATCCACCTGATCAGATGATTGGAGATTTGCATGAGCGAGTCACATGGTCCAGGATTATTGATTCTAAGTCTCATGCTCATTCAGCTTTTGTTGCTTCTTTTAAACCCAAAGATGTTTCACATGCATTAACTGACGGATCTTGGATCAATACCATGCATGAGGAACTTAAAAATTTTGAACGCAACAAAGTATGGAAGCTTGTCGCACCTCCTCCGGGTCATACACTTATCGGTACTAAATGGGTTTTCAAAAATAAACAAAGTGAGGATGGTGTTGTTGTTAGAAACAAAGCTAGATTTGTAGCTCAATGTTTTACACGGGTAGAAGGGCTAGATTTTGAGAAAACTTTTACTCTGGTTGCTAGACTAGAAGCCATTAGAATTCTTTTAGCTTTTGTTGCATCTAAAGGTTTTAGATTATATCAAATATATGTCAAAATTGCTTTTCTGAATGGCTACATAAATGAAGTGATTTATGTTAAGCAACCACCTGATTTTGAAAATACTAAATATCCATATTATGTATACAAGTTGTCTAAAGCTTTGAATGGTTTAAAACAAGCCCCTAGAGCGTGGTATAATAGGCTTAAAACCTTTTTGCTTGACAAGGGTTTTGTAATGGGAAAAGTGGACAAGTCGTTGTTTGTGTTCAAGCATGGTAATGATAAACTATCTGTTCAAATTTATATAGATGATATCATTTTTGGTTGTTCTTCTCATACTTTGGTGTCCCAGTTTTCAAAAATAATGAGCAGGGAATTTGAGATGAGTATAATGAGTGAACTAACGTACTTTTTGGGAC
Organism: Phragmites australis; assembly: GCF_958298935.1. Lineage (NCBI taxonomy): Eukaryota > Viridiplantae > Streptophyta > Magnoliopsida > Poales > Poaceae > Phragmites > Phragmites australis. The sequence continues at coordinate 16,678,314 of NC_084940.1, read as the reverse complement.
TTCAAGTCAAACAAACCAAAGAATGTACTTTTTCTCATCAAAATAAGTATACACGAGACCCGCTACAACGTTTTGAGATGGAAAACAGCAAGCCGATCATGACACCTATTGGAGCAACAACGACACTTGATGCTGATGAAGATAGTGAACCAGTTGATCAAAAAGAATATAGAAGTATGATTGGATCACTTTTGTATCTCACCGCTTCAAGGCCAGACATACAATTTGCTGTATGCTTGTGTGCACGATTTCAAGCTTCCCCATGTGATTCACATCGACAAGCTGTCAAACAGATTCTAAGGTATCTTCATGGAACTCAAGATTTTGGTATTTGGCTTTCTGCTTCTTCATCTATTAGGTTAAGAGTTTTTTCTGATGTTGATTTTGGAGGTTGTAGAATTGATAGAAAAAGTACATCTGGTACATATCATCTCTTGGGTAATTCTCTTGTTGCATGGTCATCTAGGAAACAGTCCTTTATTGCACAATCTACTGCTGAATCTAAATATGTAGCTGATGCTAGTTGTTGTTCACAAACTCTTTGGATAGTTGCTACACTTAAAGATTATGGGGTTCATTTAGAGAGTGTTCCACTTTTCTATGATAACACTAGTGCTAGAAGCATTGCTAAAAATCATGTGCAACAGTCTCAGACTAAATACATTGACATTATATTTCATTTTCTTAGAGATAATGTTGAAAAAGGAAACATTGAACTTCTTCGTGTGAATACTGAACATCAATTGGCAGACATATTCACAAAACCTTTGGATTCTTCTCGGTTTACTTTTCTTTGGGGAGACTTGGTGTTATTCATCATATGAGATTGTTTTGAGGGGGAGTTTTTATATCTTGGACTTGTCAAAGTTTATAAAAATGAGAAAACAATGAAATATGATGAGCATCATATCTGATACATATGTCACTTTTGAAGCCAATGCTTACGCTACATAGGAGTTTTTGCACTTTCATATCTACATGTATAACTGTGTAGTTTTTGTCATTTTTTAAAAATTGAATGATAATTTGAATTAAATTTTTTTCATGGTTAAACTCTCATGATTACTTTGATCTTTGATAAAAATGCTATATGTGAAAGAATCAAAGAAATGAAAAAGTGCTGAATAATAGTTGATAGACAAAAGATCAAGGAAGTATGCACTGTCGCATTTCTTGTTTTCAAGACTGCTTATCATTGCACTTTGATATGAACTTGGAAGAAGTCACGTATGACCATAATCATTGTCTTAAGCTTCTGATTGTCTTTTTGACATAGGCTTGGTATGGTTGGATAAAATAAGGCTGATTCGGAATTTTCTCTCTGTTTTATATTCTGCATGCTTGGTTTTAGTTCTTAATTAATTTCATGTTTCTATGAAGTTTCATCTTGGTTTAATCCATCCAAAATCTTGCTAGAATATCTAGTGTTTGATCTGAGAAAATTTCAAGTGCATTTGGTTTGATCTCGAGTAGTTTTTTGTCAACTCGATTAGGTTTTGATCTACTTGATTTTGGTTGACCAGTTTGCTTTTACCAGGAATAATTCTTGATCCACATATCCAATTTACTCGATTCTTATGGGGTTACTTTTGCATTTGAATCAAGTTTTTGTTGACCAAAATTGAGAGCAATCCGATCAGCAGATCTTTCTCTACGTCGTTTTTACTAGAGTTTGTGCAATCTGTTTCGACTAGAATACCGAGTATAAATCGAGTTTCAATTTGGATGAGTTAATCTTTGAATTTGGTTTCCGCAATCATTCACCCCCCCCCCCCTCTGATAGGGTATTTTACACATATTCTATCCTACATTATTGTAAAGGTGTGTGTTCCGCTCTTGGACACAAAACACATGCTGAAACTACTGGTGTGATATTCTAGTTAATCGTGTAGTCATGATTACACAAATGATTGACTTAATGATTAATTAGAATATTATCTGGACGGTTCCTCACATATTCCCTTGTGAAAACTAGAATCCTTGATCCGTTCGCATCCACCCCTGATAGACGATTGTTCAAGGCAGCAGACCTTCCATCCCTCAGATCCTCCCCCATCGGCATTCATTCTCGCCTCATCTAGCAATTGGAGTCGATTCCCCTCTGTCTCCCCATCCATCGCAACATTCAACCACCTACAGTGTCGGGAAGGCGTCGTCCTTGTCTCCAGGGAGCCTGGCCAACTCCCATCTCACCAATGATCCGAACCATCTCGAGGTGAGTAGATGGGTATAGGCGCAGCCCCCACAACAACCTCATCTTTTTGCTGATTTTTTTGGTAGGTTTCTTGTTTCACTGTTTGTTGTTCTTCTTATTCGGTTTATCATAGACATGATCACTCCACAGCAAGATAAATGTGGAATTCAGAGCGTAACCATAAAATTGTCCTTTTTCATGCAAATAGGTCTCATTAATTTGGCATGTTTATCATGTTTATCCTATTATTTAGTTGCATGTCCACTAAGTTCATTGATAGATCGATTTGGGGTTGCCGCAAATACTAATTTTTGAATGATTTTGTAACTTCGATTAGGTTTATAGTAAATGTGTGCTATCAGGTCATTCAGTACTCATAGTTTTGATTTGTCATAATCCCAAAACTATTGTATTGGAAAGACCATGGTTATGTTTTGGTAATTTGTCTTTCAAATTATACATGCTGCAAAGTGTCAACTCACTGATTTAGCTTGAGATAATAATTATTCAGACTACTTACTATCATTCATTTCATGATTTTTTTTTAGGAGATGAATCCTCCCTGGTAGCTCCACAGGAGGGTAAAATCTTTCCCTGTAGAGACCACCCAGGAGGCATGGTGTTTCGATATTAGTTCGATCACTAGGGTTGAACCTGTAGCGGAATCTAGTGTACCACAAGCACCGCCGGGACATGAGCAATGCCCAACGGTGAGGATCAACCCAAATCCTCTAGCTAATGTTCGGAAACAACCTCCTATTAAGCGTGTCGCTGCTTCGGATCCTACACCAACTAATGACGAGGATGACTTCAGCTACCTCCCCTCTTTGTGCCCTATGCCCAAGAAACAGTGCATTAGTACACGTCCAATCAACAAACCAACAAAGGATAAGGGCAAGTCAACCGCTGCCCATCCCGTCGCGCCAACTGTAAAGGTACAATTATGTGATCTTGTACTTCTTTCATGAGATCCTAAGCTATCATATTTTGTGTTTTTCATGCATGTCACCAAGGATTTATAACTTGTTTTTTAGTCATGTTCTAGACTTCCAAAAATGAGGTCAAATATGTTCGCCCGCCTACTGCCCATTGTGCCCCTTCAATTTTCAACAGATTTGTTAATCACCTAACAATGAGTCAACACACCAAAATAAGAAATATGGGATTTTGAGGCCTCCTGCAGGTATCGGCAGAGGGATTGGAGAGTAGGAACCTATTACAGTTCATAATGGACAGGTTGAACCCCAACAATATGAATCTTGAACTTAGGAAAGAGAAGGATCTATGAATCACCCCATAGGCTGTGAAAAGAGTTCTCGGCATACCTCTTGGTGGTGGAGATCCACCTCTTTCGACAAAATCTGAATCAACTAAGGCACTGAATGATTCTAGGGATTTCATATGTATTGAAAACAATGACCAGGTGACGGCTCAGTATCTCTAGATTCTTTTGGAAACTAGCGAGCTAGATGATGAAATGGCAATCAGGTTTTTCTTTATGGTAGCTTTTAACAAGTTGCGACTCCTAGACACAAACAACTATACCAGGGGAAGGATGCATATATGACTCTTGACTTGTCTATCATACATGGTATGAATTGGTGCAAGGCGATGGTGGATGACCTATGTGACGTCACACTATCCTGCAGGGTGGACAGGGAAAAAAGGAATCAATTTAATCTTGGGTTGTGCAATTTTCTTGATAGTGAGTTCCTGTACCATTTTGTGATTTGGATTATAGTAATTATTGATTAGTTCTTAAGATCATTGGTTACTAATTCAATTCATGTTCTGTTCTTGTTACTTTGCTCCAGGTTTTCTATTTGGACAACCTAAGATGCCACCATCAGATTACACACACCGATACCCTGCGCGCAAAGTTCTTTGATTCCACCATAATTGATCGTATAAAAAATGCAAACAAGAAAAAAGGATAATGATGGGAAGGCTACATTTGGCACCCTGCACGTGAGTAGCAAACATTGACTCCCCTATTCTTCAATGAATAGCCGTTACAGAGTTTTTTTTTTTTTTTGCATTTTCTATACCAAGGACTTATATTTGTTCTTGCATGCAGCTTTGGAACATCCTCAACACTTGTTACTACATGAGTGATCCAATTTGCCACAAGTCCCAGCAGCGGATGAAGCTATGCATGTTGCTTCATTCCCTAGCATCCAAGCTGAGCTTGGCATATTGGTTGCTCAGACTATAACCAGGACACTAGAAAGAGAGGCAATGGAAGCTTTGGCCAAATTTGATCATGAAGTTGAAAGAGCATTGGATACCATAAAGAGGGGGCAATTGATTCTAAGGGATGCACATCACGAAGTAATTCGCAATTTGAGGCACATACATGAGAAGGAGGTGGAGACAAGGAATAGTGAACAACCTGAGGAAAACCCACTAAACTGTCCCAACATATGCCATGTTGCAAGTACATCGCACACTCACAAAGCCGACGCTCCAGAGAAGGACAACATGAGTAAGACCCTCTTTCCATTATTGTAATTGAACATTATCGTGAATGTAAACTATTGTCAGTATGTTAATTAATACATTCATTTTGTAATAGCTGATCATGCATTGAGTGACTGTGGTAATGAGAATGGAGATACAATAACTGAAGGTGGTGCACCTGAGGTGATGCTACCCCCATAACCAATGGAAACGGAGCAATCTATCCATATTTCGAATGGTAACGACATGAATGGCATTCCACTTTATGAAAATTACTTTTTTTATACCAAAACTTTGCTTCATACTAATTAGTTCATCATTCTCGAGATCGTGTGTTGAATGAGGAGATACACTAGGACTTGCCTGTTCACCAGGATAATGTTGGTGATGCATTTTAGGTTGCGCCAGACATGGAGCCACTGCAGAATGATATTGCTGATTTCTGTGATATTCCATCCAACCCTGTCATTCATGAGGTAACATACTTCATCATGGGATTTCTACTAGCGTAACTCAATTATATATTGATAGGACACCATCATTTGCAGTTTTACAAAACATTTCGACTTCCAAACTTGCAAGCGTCGTCGAACATGGATACTACATTGGATCTTCATAACATGAGTCAACGTGAAGGTGGACATGGTGATGTTGCAGAAGCAATATCGGGACTGGATGCTCTAATCGACACCATAGAGGCATCTACCATCCCAGAGCTATTCCTGGACTTGCATGCTCCCAACATTCGGGCTAATGTTACTCTAAACTTGGTATTTTCTACTATCCGATACACTACAGCTTGTTTACAATTGGATGTCATAAATATGTATCATAATGCAGTTGCTTCTCATTCACTTTTTCAATAGGTAAGTATCAGCAATCAGGCACAAAAGACTACTGCTGAGAGCATTTCTGCACCTTTGAACAAGATGTCCCTTGGAGAGCACGTACAAGAGGACCCACATAGAAAAGATGGGCCTACTGAAGTCGAACAGGCCATTTCTACGGGATGTACAACAACTATAGTAATTAACTTCCACTATGTTACTACTTATTTACTATATTGTTGGTTATGTGCAGGTTGCAGGCAATGTTAGCACTACTGATGATCCATTGGGCCCTGTTCTACTGTGTCCATGTACCCAAGAGGACAACCCCGCCCCTACACCTGTTCCTCGACGATTTTTTCAGTAGGCTTACAAGGGTCCCAGAAATGTATGTGTCACCATTTAGAGGAAATTTCAACCGCCCTAAAGTCCAATTGACAAAGCATCTTCTCTCAGACAAAAGTTCTGCAAAACCCTCAACTCTAGCAGGTATTCATTATCATTCAAAGCAAACCTTACTTTCCTTATTTCACGATACCCTCAATACTGAATATGTGCCATAATGCAGTAGCATTTTCATCTCAGCTGGTTCAAACATGTTCAAAGGGACTAAAATTTCTGACTCGTTTGGGGATGGAAAAATGCTTTCAAGCAAATTCATGGCCACCTATGTCTCATTCATTAGGCACGAGAAAGAAGCCCATATGCTTGATGGTGGGGGATATAGGGTATTCCTCTCTCACGAGCTAGGGGTGAGTTCACATATCCATTCATGTTTACTGCTAGGGTCTTATATATTTGTCCACTGTAGTGAATGAATCACTAACTGCCATCCATTGATGATAACTCCTAGAACTGCTCAACATAGTTGTTCCATGGGGTGACTTCCCAGTTGCCGTTGCTCAAGGTGTACTCGAAAGCGACCTCCATGGGGTTGTCCCCACCAAGTCAAACTCGTAAGACTAACAATGTTAAAGAATTACAATATATATTGTTCTCCTTACCATCTTTTTAAAAATTTTGTAAGCTTCTAACTGTTCCCATTATACATCCCAGTACTTCTTGTCAGTGTTGGAGAAAGGTGAATGGAGTGTGTACTGCCTCAACATGATGCATACAAGAGTAAATGTATTCGATTCTTCAGTCGATGACCACACAATGTACCATGAGGTGGTGGGTACTCCGATTGTTCCATGGCTAAATGATTTGTTCTAGAAGGTCACCAATGTTGGTGTGAAAGAGTTTGTTAGATGGAGATGCCCTATTCGTGATGTGACCAAGCAATTGTGCAAAATGATAGTGGTTTCTTTGCTATAAAATTCATGGACCTGTGGAATGTCGATGATTTTGAGAAACCAATAATCCCAGTCAGTCATCTAATATCCACAAAGTTCATAGTCATCCATTTTTGCAGTTTTAATTTCCATTCATCTCACTATAGTTACATCACTTTACCATTGCAGGGTAGGGCGGCACTATACAGGGCTGAGGTTCTCTTCTACATGCTTTACCACCCCTGAATGAGATAAAGAAGCTTCCTGGTGGCCTGGAGACAATTAGGCCCCGACCTTGATCCCATTATTGCTTTAAATTCCTCAATAATATTCATGATACAACTTTATATAAAATTTCTATCTTATTGTAATGCAACTTCCTAGTTACTTTATTGTGTGTCATTCATCTGAGCACTTTGTGTAATCACTTTATTTTGGCCACAATCCCTTCGAAATTTTAGTGTCAATTACAATGGCTCTTTGCGCTATATTTTCCCTTGCACATTTGTATTTTTTTATTGCTGCCTTTTTAGCGGTTGTTAGCCGATTTACATCACTACACGTTCATTCCCGTGGCAGTTATAGCAAATCTTTTACAATCAAAGCTGGCAATCGCCCACAATTTCATCATGTATCTTAGACATGTGTTTACTATTTTGAATTTAAAACTGACAATACAAATGCACTCCATTGTAGTATTTGATATCACAAATAATAGTTACAACATGTTACCAAGAGCAGTAATTGAACGGAGTACATGAAATTGAATTACTACTTATTGTCATAATTGCCTGACTATAACTGTCGTACACACTATATGGTGTTCCCTCCAGCTTCACTCTTCATCTGAACCACTACAACAATTTTATCATCACTGATATATCATTTTATTATAATTAGTCAAGTCAATTGTAGTAACTCTATTTACCTCTCGTTTCCGCAGGATCCTATGCATTTTAAATGAATACATACACAACAAGAAAAGTAGTAACTATCACACTTAACTGTCTTAATTGATGTCATCTCCTATTGTTATCATGGCTACAATAAAACATCGTAAACCACTGATCTTGTTACGGGTTATTGATGTATATTTTGTGGTAACTATAATATCAGATGGCTTTCAACACCGGTGACATTCTTCTATCAAAAACTTTCTTTCGCTTTCACTATCTAACCTTGAGTGGTCCTGCCTTGAATCGAACAACATGACTGAATGTGAATGAGATCTATAATACATTGTTTTCTTTTTTGGATAGCTCGTTGAATTATTTCAAATCATTAGTTTAGGACTAATTGATATATCATTTTAATATAATTCAACATGTCAATTATAGTAACCCATGATCCAACTCGTACCCACGATGTCCTATGCATCCGAAAACGAATGCAACCACTACAAAGTAAGTAGTGACTATCACACTACACTGTTGTAATTGATGTCAGCTCTTATTTTTGTCAAGTATGTATTAAAATATCGTAAATCACTTCACTTGTTATGCTAAATTGATGTACATTTTGTGGTAACCAAAATATTAGATGACTTTCCACATTGGTGACATACTTCTATAAAAAAATTGTCAAAAAAGCACTAATACATTTTTGTATTAAAAATAGCACATGGTAATAGGTGCGGCAAATTTACTTTTGTTGCGCTAATTTGACTCTAAAACCACTTTTGCTTTTTTGTAATAAAAACAACAACATTTTGTAGTAGGAAAAGAAATATCTCATTGTCAGCACTATTACTACATCTGCATAAGAAAAAAAGTGGGATGAAGATTTCAACACTTGTAGCCCTACTTCACCTATCATCATTCTCTGATTCAACTAGTTCGCCTACTGCAACTTCGTCAAACTCTTTCTGTAGCTGCCGCACAGTTCGTGGTCTCCCCCTGTGATGACCCATCTTGTCTCTTCTCCCTCCATGAATTCCCCTGCTTTTGTCTACATTTTCTAGGTTCAAAGCACATGCTGTTAAATAGTGTCCCACATGATTACAATACCCGCAAGTTTGTTTGCCTGTATTTCCACCCTATCCACTACTCTGAGCAACATCACGATTAATTCCCAGCCCTGGTCGTTTCCTACTACCCTTTGTTTGTGCCATTCTTGCAGATATATGCATTTCACAGGCAACGGGGAGCGCGTAAGCAACATCCGCCATTTCATTTTCCATTGTATTTCCATTGTTTTCGGTCCTCGAAGCAGAAGGACCAATATCGCTCGGAATAGTATCAGCCAACTCCCTTAAAGAAGTTAGCTGCTCAAAAACTTCCTCAAAACCCATACTTGACTTCCGACAAGCCCTCATGGCAGCCATTGCGAGTGTTACTAGCTTTGCTGTTCTGTATTACTCGATTGTGCAGTTTTGCCCGACAGTTACTATATCATGCTTGTCCCACATAAGTAAGAACCTCACGTCCCTTGTATACCTCTTCAACACGTAATCAGATGGTATGTTTGTTATTTGTAGGTATGTGAATGCTTTCATAAGATGGACGCAGAATAGGCCTATAATCATTAGTTACACGCATATTAGAGATATTTGAATGCAAAAAGCTGATACATAAAAACCCACAGCCATATAAGAAAGAGTTTTCACAACTATTGAATATGTGTGTTCCCATGTGTGGCACTCACAAGTATATACGCCCGCGCTCACATCAGCATACACCTTGAATGAATGCTGGTACCATGCATATGTCTTGGACTGATCTATGTGGGTTACAAGGTACCAATTCTCACTGTCCGGGCCAGGATCCATACGGAATGTAGTGTTGTACATGAAATGTTCATGGTACTTTTTGTAAACTGCACTCATGTAAACCCTTCTCAAATGAGCATCAAATGCTTGCATTATGGCTCTAATGTTCTTGGCCTGTTTCAAGTCCAATAACAAAAATGAATCCATTACACACCATTGTCTTTCAGAATTAACGGATGATAAGTTGTGAAACGCATGCAATAAATTTGATCCTGGTGCTTCAATTACAAAAACATATGCAGTTGCATGTGACTAATGGGTTTCGCCAGCTGACGCATTATTCATGTGTTGAAGAATATTGAGCATCTTCGTGCAAATTTACTCATGCATGTCATATGGCATGCAAATCTTTTACTTTTGACCATCTTATTCATGCTTTCGCTCTGTTGTGTCGATGTCATCCTCCCATAGTACAGAGTTTTGAAGTAAGCTACAACCCACCATTCTCGATCATTCCAACGGCACTTTAAGCATCATTTTCTTGTAATGCATACTCATCCACCAGTTCCTTCCATGTTGTCTCAAACTCAACTGGTGTAAGTAGGTGGTTGATTATAGTTACTAGCTTCAACTTCAGACCTTCATGCTTTTTGTATAGTTTTTTAAGCTCCCCCCTATACTTCCTAAGCATGTGCCACCGACATAGCATGTGGATTGTGTTCTTGAACACCTTAGAGATTGCAGTAGCCATCAAACTATCTTGATCTGCACCACAAAATTTTTATATATAAACCGTTAATAAACACGAACACCCACACTCCACTGAAGTAACCATACACAAGAGTTGCTTCATTCAATACTCTTTCATACTAGTCATCGATTAATTGCACAACTAACCTGTTAGTATGCACCTCGGGTCAGCTCTCTTGGCGCAGGACATGCATGTTTGCAATGCTCTAAATAACCACTCAAATGTGTCAACTCGCTCGTCCTGCAAAAGTGCTTGTCCAAACACAACATTCTGCAACTGATGATTTGAACCTACAAACATTGCTAGAGGCATGCAATATATATTCGCTTTATATGTTGTGTCAAATGTGACCACGTCTCTGAAATCAATATAATTTGCCCTCTAGCTTGCATGACTCCAAAATACATTCTTGATCACATTTTCATCATCTACTTGTAACTCATAGTAAAAATGTTCATTATGGGTCTTCATCTACCTGAAAAAATGTAGCAGCTTTGGTATGTCATTTTCCCTCTCTGCCCTAACAGCAGCGACTCTCCTGAAAAATATGCACAATTTAGACTCCCTATGTATCCCCAAAAGTGATAACTCACAAGTGAATACCTGTTTTTCAAGTTCATCTCTGTGAAAGTTATGTTCTACCTGCCTCCATATATGTCGGATAACACATTAACAGTTTCATTGTGATTAGCATCAGCTCAATGCATAGTTTCAACAACCTCTATGATTACTGGGTCTAATTTCTTGTGTGCATTCATGCACTGTGTATTTCTCGGTGGGAGGTATAGTAGATGGTTGTGCTCCATCTTCATTCTCTCAAAGAACCAATAGTCATTTTTCTCGTTCCATTTGACCTTCACAAATGCCTTGCAGTTACATCCTTTTGTCATCTTCTTACGTATCCTCTCTTCGTCAGGCTTGTAGAACTTCCAGTACCCTTGTTTATTGCAGGATAACTCTACCGCAGTTAATCCAGGCAATCCGGATACAAAATTCAGGCATCATTCAACGTAAATATTGAAGGAACTACACAAAGCAACCACTTCTAGGAATTAAGTCAAGCCATAAACCAACAGTTGGATGATCTTGAACTAGAATCACTCATCATTACGCACATAACCCCTTGTAATATGCATCAAAATAGTAGTACTTAAACGAGCTACATATAATTGGAATACTACAAAATGTAGTAACTACCCTGCACAAATTTTTTTCTATCTACATGGCGTCATAGTAATTGTATGCCTGCCAGCTTCATTCTACATCCTAACCATTCTAACAAATTGTCGTCATTTTTTTGTGAATCAACAATTCAGATATAGTAACTCAAGTTTAATATTCAGGGCACTACACAAAGAAAACACTTGTAGTAATTAACACTAACTCACGTAAGAAACCAACATCTACATGCTCGATCTTGCACTAGAATGAATAGAGGCATAACAAAAGTTGCAAAAAATTTACACTCAACTGTCGTAATGGATGAAATCCCTAACAACAATTAAGCGCGCTTACATGCTCATATGTCTTTTGCGGGTCAGGTGTCTCCATGATTATCGGAGAGACTACTTGGGGAGGAGTCTCGGCGCTCACGATCGCATGAGTTACTGCAGCAAGTGCATCAGTATTGTGGGATGCAGGTGTCGCCAATGAGTGAACATGCGCTGATTGCAGGCACTGCGAGATCACCATAGGAGTTATGATCTGTGACAATGGCGGTGTTGGGCTTGTGAACATGCTTTCTAGCATTGCGCGGGACATTGGAGAACATCGCAAAACTAGGTTAGGATGGGTTCACCGGTGTCCTGGGATCAGATCGCAGTAGAACCATGTTAGGACGGGTTCACCGGCGTCCTAGGTTGAGCGCACGTGATCTGGGGCAGAGTTCTGATCAGATCGACTGGGGATGCCAATTATGATCGGTAGTGGAATCTACAAGCGTGATATGGGCTCATCAAGCGTCGGGGATGCCAGTAACCATTCGGCCATGGATGCGGGAATATGGGAGAAACCATCTAATCAGATCCATTTTTCCCGTCCTCTCGGCAGTTACGATCAGGACCATGCACATGCTCAGCAAACCTTCAACGGCTTGGCTCGACTACGTGGGAAAAGGAACCAGGACCAGGCTCGACTAGGCATGCTCGGGGAGACACGATCAGCAGCCTGGCTATAGAATATACTACTCCATAACCGGCTAATATATACATATATATATATATATATATATATGTAAATTATAGTGCTAATAAATGAACTTTGAAACTAATCCTGTTGAGGAGAATTATGTGTTTCCATTGTTCTAGAGCACGCTCCAAAAAAACCGTAACCTAGAGAACAATATACATGCATCAGTTAAAAAGAACGATACCTACATTATATAAATAACCAATGTAAAAGGTCAAAGTTAATTCACTTGAAGAGTTTAGATCGGTGGCACTGGAAAAAAACGAAATGATTCTGTATACCTATTTTAGAGTGTGCATAGCTCAGTCCTTGTAATGGAACTCATCACGGGTGTGTAGTTCTGCATGTATTGATTTTTTTCCTTTTTTTTTCATATCTTCAAAACGTGCACTCTACATTCATTTTTTTCACCAACATGAAAATTAAATATTTCTTACTTAGCCTGTGCATGAACCTTTCTTACAAATATGAGAGAAAAATTGTTACATGAAGATCTCAGTGCCAATTCACATAGAAAAAAGTGGATCTCACCATGGCAATAAAACAAAGTTCAAAGATTGTAACTGAAACAAGTTTGATCCATAGTGAAACCAACCCGAAAGCTGCTAGATAAGAATAAACACTACGATTTACATTAGAGTCCAGTGATCATAGAATGTCCATCAATCCACATACCTGATTAATTGTAGTTCAAAATATTCAATAAAGTCCACCCACTAGATTCATGGGCTTGTAAAATAAGCACAGCAGGTTCTTTTTGGGAACATTCATGATGTTATTCATGAGTTTCTTGTTCACCACATGCAGTTGCTGTGAAAGAGATTCAACCATGCTCCTTGGGTCAAGCTTTTGTAAGGTTTGAGCACTTGCGAGATAGGGACAATCTGGTTTACTCGAGCCCTCACCCATATGGAGATGTTGAATTTTCTTTGGTAAAACATAATGAGGGTCGTAATTGGAGGGCTCTGAATTTCAATAGGGAATGTTGGTTAATGCTGATGGGCTTCCCTTTGGATTTTTGGTCACAAGAATACATAGAAAAGGCAATAACTTCTTTTGGAAGGCTTATGACCTGGGAGAAGGATTTCTCTCATCTTGCAAGGCTCATCATCAAGGCTAGAGTCACCAATCTTGAAGACATCCCACAGTTCATTGTGCTATCTGAAGGGGAAGGTTTTCAGAGTCAGTCTTGGACTGTACAATGCGAAATACTCCTGCAGGATCTTGTTGGTGGTTTACCGGCAGATGAGGACCCTTTTCCTGATATTGGAGGTGATAAAAATCCACCTTTTGATTTCTTTGGATTTGGGCAGCATGGACATGGCCCCCTCAATCCTCAAAATCAACAAGATGCTGGTACTGATGCTCATCTAAACCAGCATGACTTTGGTCATTGGGCTCTTGGACAACTTGTTGTGCTTTCTCATGCTGCTCCTGCAACTCAGTTAGCAAGGTTTTGAGCAAGGGCAAGTAGATGGGGGGAAAATATGGCAGTCAATCCTAATGTCCCTGACCTAAATATGGCTACAGATAAGTTTGAAGTACTCTTGGAGGTGGATAATGAGCCTGCTCCTTTCCAGCTGCAACCTTTGACTATGACTGATCAGGACTTATGTCTTTCTTTTTCAGATCATCATGCACTTTCAGTCCCATCTGCTTCTTTTGTGCACAATTTGCTTGCACGGCCTGACTTGAACACGTCATTTGATATTACAGTTGATCCTGCTTTACATGCTCGGCAGACTGTTCTCTCTCAACAAGATGTCCAGATGGAGACTCAGGCTGAAGGAATAGATTCTTTGGTACAAGCCCATGAAGAAAGCTCAGATAATGTGGAAGCTAATATTGGGCTTGTTTTGCAAGCCCATGAATCTAGTCTTGAAGATGTTAGAAGGCCAAAATGCAATGCTGATTTATATAGGCTATGGGCTAATCATTTCGCTTCGGTGGGAAATTCTGAATTTTCAGTTGATATACCTCTGGACTGGAGTTCCTTTTCACCATGCTTCTTAACCCGAGCCTTTTTTTATTGGGCTAAAAAATTTCTTGTTTCCAAAGCATGGAATTCCATCTCCACCATGGTTGATCAAACTCCCTCACTCATATTTATGATTCCCCCTCTTTGCCTAAAAGAATTTGAGAACTTTTACAGTACACCTAAATGAGTGCATACCGTCCATTTTCTTCATCCGGTAGCTTAGATTGGCCAAATGATACTCTATCGCTCATCAATATCATGGGTATCATTAAAGAGTATCATGGGTATCATAAGGGTAGAATTGGAAAAAAACTATGATAAACTTGTAAATTATATGTTTAATTAGGGAAGATCAAAATGTTAGTTTATTCTTCGGATAAGCTTTCACTTATTCTGTTCATTTCATTTATTAGGGTTTCCACCCTCCGTCGGTCGGTCGATGATGGGTGACGAAGGTCCGAAGTCCGGTCAGTCAATGACGTAATTACCCCTAAGGGTATCAAGATAATTACAATAATACCTACTAAAATGGACGGTTGGATCACAACAATGATACTCTCCATCATCTAGTATCATGATGTACTGTAAATGTTCTCAAGAATTTCTACCTTCCTATGCTCAGTTCCAGGGAAATTTGGGCAAATCTTTGGCTGCAGATTCAGATGACCTTGTTTTAGACATGTGTACTCCTCTAAAGCAAAGCTATTTTCAGGAGGGTGCCTCATCCAGTACTAGTGCAGTGCATATCAAGAAAGGAAAGCTGAAGAAAGAAGGTATGGTGGAGACTCAAGTGAGGCGCAGTGTAAGAATCCAAAAATAAAGCAAGGGTTTCAAGAGAAGTGCTTGTGGTGACAGGAATTATTTTGCTTGCTCCATTGAACCACCAGTTCTTTCATCTATGATTATAAAAAATTTGGGTGAATCATTTTTCAAGATGGCGCCTGGTGTGCTGTCAGAGGATGCCCTGTCAAAGAAGAAAGTTAAATCTGTTGTAGGTGAAGGGAAAGAGAGAGTAAAGAAGATGAGGGCAAGGCCAACTTCAGCAAGAAACCTGCCAATGAAGATGAAGCACTCAAGAAGTCCAAGTATTATAGTGTGGAGACAATGTACCCTAATTAAGCTAGAAATCTTTTGTTGGAGAAGGGCTCCTTTTAGAATCCTTCTCCTAGACACTTAGTCTTTTGGTTTAACGACAGTTATTACATCTCTTTATGGTCTAATCAGTTATGCTTGGGAGTTCTTTGTTACCTGTATGGGTTTTCCTTCTGAATTTGGTTCTATGTTTTGGGTCTCCTGGCTTTTGACCCACCCTCGTTTACTGGGCATTATGTGGTATTTTTTTGATGAAATCTGGTCCTACTCCAGTACCTGTTGATATTGTGGATCCCTTGTGTTTGTGCATGGGGGTGGTTCTTCTTCTTTTATCCATCTTAAATGGATCTGCAACCAAGAAATTCATCAAGACAATGGAAGATTCTGTGCTGGAATATTAGGGGTATTAATGCTGAGAAAAAATGGAATGTTGTGCGAAGTAAGATAAAGGAATCCTGTTGTGACTTTGTATGCATCCATGAGACTAAAAGAGAACATTTTGATGCTGCCTTCCTTAAGAAATTTTGTCCCTCACAGTTTGACTCTTTTGAGTTTCTCTCATCAGTGGGTGCGTCTGGAGGAAGTCTGATAGCTTGGAAAGGATCTAGATTCCATGGAAATTTAGTGTTCCAGAAATGCGTAGTCTGTTGAATTTTCCTCTCTTTTATATGGTGAGAAATGGATTTTGACAAATGTATATGCTCCTTGCACAGATCAAGGGAAAATAGAGTTTTTTGATTGGTTTAGGAATATTGATATGCCAGAAGAGGTAGATTGGCTAATCTTGGGGGATTTAAACCTTATTAGGTCTTCGGACAACAGGAACAAGCCGGATGGTGATGCAAATGAAATGTTTGCTTTTAATGAGGCCATCATCAATCTTGGTATTGTTGAGCTCCCCTTGAAAGGTTAGGCCTTCACTTGGTCTAATAAGCAGTAGAACCCTTTACTTGTTAGACTAGACTGGTTTTTTACCTCAACTTCCTAGACTACACGTTATCCTGGCACGGAAGTGACAACTTTGTCTAGGGACACTTCAGATCATGTCCCGGGTGTTGTATCTATTGTTACGAATATCCCAAGGCCTAAGGTCTTCCATTTTGAGAATTATTGGATAGAGCATGCTGATTTTCAAAGTGTCCTGCAACATGTCTGGGCCATTCCTACTCGACACAATGATCCAGCTAAGGCACTAGCTGCTAAATTCAAGAATCTTAGGAGAGTTTTTCAAGCCTGACGTAGTCATTTACCTAATCTTGCCTCCACCATTGCAAACATGAAAAGTCTTATCCTTTTGCTAGATATTTTGGAAGAGTTCAGAGATCTTTCACTACAAGAATGGAATTTTAGGGATCTGCTGCAGCATCATTTGACGGCTTTGCTTAAGCAATAATATATATATTAGAAGCAACGTGGTACAATTAATTGGGTAAAGTTTGGAGATGGGTGCACTAAATTTTTCCATGCCAATGCAACCATTAAACACAGGATAAACTCCATAACTTCTTTGAAAAATGATATGAATCAAGATGTGTTTGATCATGAAACTAAGGCTTCTCTGTTTTGGGAGGCTTACAAGGAGAGGCTTGGTAGATTAGATTACAAACATATGCACTTTGACCTGTATAATCTCTTAATGGCTGTGGAAAATCTAGAATGGCTGGAGAGACCCTTTACTAGAGAGGATATCGACAAGGTTATTTCAGCTTTACCTTCTGATAAATCTCCTGGTCTGGATGGTTTCAATGGGGACTTTATCAAGAAATGCTGGCCAGTGATCGCTTAGGACTTTTATGACCTATGTCAAGGTTTTTATGAAGGGAATATGTAACACCCTGTGTTTAGCTTAAGGTATAATTGCAGAATTAGCTCCAAATTAATTTTTTTTTAAGGATAACTAAGTATGTGGGAACAGGTGCAGGGATGTGTATGTATACCCGTACATACACACTCATACATGTTGAAGGTGCTAAGTTTAGTAGATGTTCCAAGATTTATCAATGCTAGTTAAAACATGAGCACTGCATTAGGTTGCTTGGCATGCATCAATGGTTTTACGGTTCTTTGGGTGGGGGTTTGAATTGAATGTCTCTCAATCCAAACTCACTCTTAGATTCTGATCAGCTCCAATTCAAATCCAAGTTCAGGGATTCCAACTATTACCAAAAGCTAGAGGACCAAATTAAGTCAACCTCAATTAAATTGAAGTTGATCTTAATCCAAAGCCATATTGCAAATTCAAGTTTTCCAATTGAAGTTATTCCAATTCAATCCAACCCAATTCGTTTGAATCATACAATTCCAATTCTCAATTCAAATACAATTTGAATTCAAATACAATTGCATTAATACACATCAAAGTTCACAATTCAAAATACATCAGTTCCACAGATCACACCGATCTCTCTCTCATCAAATCTCATCTCTCTCTCTCCCCTATGGTCACCGACCAGCCCATCCCGAGCATCAGTCGTCCGTGCCCGATCACCTCAATCAACTCACCGGCCACCACCTACTCCCTCTCTCCCCGTTCTCTCATGGCCGGCACCGTCCAACCCAGCCACCCGTGCCCCTCCCTGTTTCACCATGCCGGCCTGCCGGGGTCCCTCCGCCTACAAATGGCCCAGCACCCTCGCCGGTGCCCCCTCTGCTCTCCATTCCCCCCCCCCTGCACGACCCCAGCACAAACACCACACACACCAGCATCACAGCCCTCCCCACGCCACGCAGAACCCACACCAACCAAACAACAGCCGGAGCCACCGACCCGCCGTCACCGTCCTTCACCGGTGAGTCCCTCTTCCATCACCCTTTGCCTCCCGGCGTGATGTCCGTCGCCGAGCTCTCGGCGTGCTGCCCGTCGCCGGGCTCCCGGCTGCCGCCCTGTCGTGGAGCTTCCGGGCGCCGCCCCGCCGCCGCGCCTCGGGACGTGCCGCCCAGCCGCAGGCCCGCCGCCCTTTCTCCTTGCGTTGGCCCGACGCCGTGGCTGCCCTGGCCGCCGCCACCGAGGGTCGCCGCCGGCCGACTCTCTCTCTTCCGCCGGCCAACCGCCGCTCCACGTCGTCTCGCCGAGCTCGCTAGACCCGGGCCTCGTCGCCGGCGAGCTCCACCGGTGGATCCCCGCCGTCGGCCATCTCTCTCCCCTCCGGCGCCGGTCTTCTTCTCCCCCTCGCCGGCTCTCCCTCTCCCTCGTTCTCCCCGGCTTTCTCTCTCTCTCTCTCTGGGAACCAACGCACGGGAAAAAGGAGGGAGGACCGGCCCCTCGTCCTTATCCCCTGGCCGGATTGCCCCTGGGCAGTGGGCCCCTTCCCCGGGTGGGTGGCCGGTCCACAGCCCCTGGTCCACGGTGGACCGGCCGGGGCGGCTCACCACCGGCCCACAGACCGAGTCTATGGCCTAGGGTCCACGGTGAACCCTCCCTTCACAGTTTCTTCGGTCTACAGAATTGCGAACCAAGTCCACGAAATAGTAGCATTATCTGATTTTTAGGATTTCCCTTCCAACAAATATTTGGAACGCCATAGGTCATCCATTTCAACTCCGATTTCGGCGATTCTTTCGCCGAAATTCATCTAAAATCAAGCTCCACACGTCTATCATGTTTTAATGCCTATTAGAGACTATTTGGTTTTTCGTTGGTGTTGTTTGATTCATCTCTAATCTAGCACGTTATTGATCCTAGTCGTAATTGCAGAACACCCAGAATTCTGCGAATTCTGCGCAGGAAGTGTCAAGAGCGAAGGAGATCCGGATTTTAACCAAGACTTCGAGGAAAACTCCGGAGAAGGCAAGTCCTATTTCCTTGATCATATTGAACCTATGTTTTCGAATAATATACATGATCAACTAAAATCGGACTTATTATCGCATGTGCTATATATTGCATTTCTTTCAAACTACTTGTAGTAGTTAACCCTATCAACACTGCCATGCCATACATGTCATCATCCATAATACATATCACCCTAGGAATACCTGTTGTTAAATATATTAACGATGGACGACGTCTTGATATCTAGCATGCTTAGGATTGAATACATCTCCTCGGAGATGTCACTTTTAAAATACGTCTCCTCGGAGATATTGCTTTTAAAACACTTCTCTTCGGAGACAAGATTTACTGTTATCAACAATAACTCATATACCATGATTCCTTGATGGTTGTGAATTCCGTGATTGTGGTGAAATCCTTGATGTCGGGTGGGACATGGAAGGTGATGTGTAAAAATGGGTGAAAACTGTTTTGGCGCGGGCAGGTAGAGTGGTCCTCCGGGGAGGATGCTCTTGGGGGCTTGAGTTACATAGTGGTATTCATTGCCCAGGAAGATGCCTAGCCCGGCCGCTTAAGGACCGAGTCTTGCGCCGTCATGCTTAGCCACCCCGTGCAACCATGCGTCCTGTATGGGCAGGACTTGACTTCTCCCTTCACCAGACTGGGTTGGGCATAATACCAGGAGGCTGAGAGCAACGAGCAGTCAAGTGACTATCCTGTCGGCTGTTTGGAGGTTTCAGGTACCGGCTTAGGCTTAAAAAGGGATGCTGGCCTTCGGAACATACAGCTCTGGTCCTTGACGTGCGTCGTGGAAAAGCCCGGCAGGGAAGGTGTTGGAAAGGTCTCGGTATGATTCGCTCCTCCGCTTGCAACGGATGGAGGCTGAGCATATCGCATGGGTAAAGCTGTACAACTTCTGCAGAGTGTAAACCTATTCGAATAGCCGTGTCCGCGGTTATGGACATGCGAAGGCATGGTCACGCTTGACTAGACTCAGGGTGCGTGTGTTTTGATGAGTGAGTGTGTGGACTAGATGTCCGTATGATGAAGCTCATGGCTTAACCCGCCAGAAGTTGCGTGATGCTAGAAGTGTACCAAGTGTGAAAAGGGACTGCGGAGTGAGGTGTAGCCCCTCCCAGGACCCAAAGCCCCAGATACAGCTTTCTACTGTTTTGAACCATTTCAACTGTTTTAAGATTAATGGTAGATGAAGCAAAATGTATACCTGCATAAAACTGCTTTACGCTAAAACTAAAGCCGTGAAGCCTTATCCTTGAATTACCCCATATGCATCTATCAACATCTTGAAAGTAGTGTAGGGCTTGCTGAGTACCTTGTGTACTCATTCTTGCTGTCATTCAGATGAAGAAACCGATCCTGACTTCGTTGGAGGTGAAGCCGGAGATGAAGAGTAGTTTCGCAAGTCGCGTCCGCACCCTTGCTGCTTGTGGCTTGGGCTTTTGCTTCTGCTGTATACTTTTGCTGGCCGCTAGGCCAGTTTTGTAAAATTGTAGTGGTATGTAATCTTTTGTACTATGTATCCATTATATCTATGTACGAAGTTTGACTGTGATACTACGACTGTTATACTGTGCGTATCAGCTACTTGATCCAGGGACTGATATTGGCGGCACAGGAGATCCCGGTAAGTGGGGTCTTACAGGAGTGGTATCAGAGCCATGCTTGACTGTAGGACGTGACCTTAGGATAGACTTGCCCGCGTTAGCTTATTTTCCAAAAAAGAAAAAAACTATTTTAGCAAAACTTTTCCGTACTTACCCTTTTGTCCTGTTATCTTTAAAAATTTGTTATACTGGTTCTAAGTTGCTCCTTTTTCCTCGATAGATGGGGGACGAGGACTGGACGACAGTTCGTTGTGAGCAGGTGCGGTACTTCCCCAAGATGCTGTGGGAAGCCTGCATGCGCCTGGGGTACAACAAGCGCCCCGAGTACACTGGCCGTGAGTACGAGGAGTGTGGCTCCCAGATGTGTGAGGTGTACCTGCAGATGTTCGACTGTTCGAGAGACTCCAGCTTGCAGCCGTGGCGTGTCCACAGCGTAGGCATCCGGTACGCCGACACCTACCAGCTGGCAGCCAGTCAGGCCCTTCAGCACCTTTGTGGGCTCCACGTGCAGGAGGTGTCTCGTGGGCCGATGAGGCACTTACCTGCGAGTGCGGGCCAGTACTCTGCCTGGTGCGCGCGTATGTTAGCAATGGAGGACGCCGGGCGCGGAGACGTAGAGGATGACACCACTGCGGCAGTTACAGCTCAGTACGTCCACGCCCTGGAGCACCTGTACGACGATTACTACCGGCTGTTCGAGGGTGCCCGTCAGAGGGCAGTAGAGTCAGAGATACGGGAGCGAGCTCTCCGTGTCTTGCTGGACGAGGCCAGAGTCCAGGCTGCACATGCAGAGGATCGCGCGAAGAGGTACAACGATGGTTGGTAGAGGGCAGTGAGGGCCCACACCCGGGACCTCAACCGAGGGCACGCCATGAGCGGCTCCCGGACCAGGACTACAGCGAGGAAGAGTACCTACCGTCTACCTGCGAGTCAGACTCAGAACATCTTCATCGCAGGTGTTCCCCTCTTACCGGTTCGCATAGCAGAGGCCATAACAGATGGCCGGGTCAGACCTTTCCCAGTCCCAGCTGCTACTGGAGGTTTAGCACCTGCAGAGCCGATCCAGGACGGAGACATAGAGCTACCAGACGACGACTCTGAGGAGGAGGAGGACCCCAGCGAGCGTGAGTTCGTTGGAGACGACGACTTTGACGTGGGCAGGACCACCGACCACGCCACTACCTCGACACCAGCAGGGACTCTCTCACCTGTGGAGTCAGCTGCTGGCAGTACTGCTGATAGGACCCCAGACGACGCCTGAGGACAGCACATCATAGCCAGTTAGCAGTAGTAGTAGATCCTTTTGTAGCTTTTGTTGTAGATAACCCTGTAGTATGATGCTCTGTGAGCATGCTTTTGACGATGTAGAGCGAGAACTTTTGTACTACTGACCTAGTGGAGATAGTCCTATGTGTGTTTAATATATGCTGCTGGTGTTCTTGCATGGCGTTGTTCTTCTTACGTCTTTGATTGCGTATGTTAGCAAGGCTGCCTTGCTCCTATCTTGTTTACCCCCATACTTACAACTTATTCTTCGTTCCCGCCTTCCCTCTTATCTTCAGAAAGTAGATGGAATCGTCAGGACGGTCCTCTCATCATCGACGACAACGCCAGATGATGCCTGTTGATGAAGCCTACGGGATGCGATCTCACACCGGGAGTACCGTAGGGTCCCGTGAAAGACGCTCTGAGGACCAAGGCAGAAGGAGAGGTAGGGATGCTGACTCTCCCCCCAGTCATGAAGTCCATCGAAGCCACCGTAGCAGTCAAGGGACCCCACTGCCTCTACCACCAGAGAATGATCTAGTGGCAGTAATGGCCAATCAAACTCGCTTACTGGAGGCCATAGTTCAGGCAGGGAACAATAACAGGGGTTACGGACCTCAGAACAAGATGGCGGAGTTCATGAGGATTAGACCCCCGACGTTTGACAGTACCGATAACCCCTTGGAGGCTGATGACTGGCTCAGGGCCATTACTAGAAAGCTCCAAGTCATCAATTGTGAAGGTCGAGATAGGGTGAATCTTGCCGCCCATCAGCTCACAGGATCAGCAGCCGAGTGGTGGGAAAATTATTGCGAAGCACCAGTAGATGCCAACGCCATCACTTGGGAGGAATTCTGCGAGGAGTTCCGAAAGTACCATGTTCCGACAGGGATCATGGAGATGAAGGCTGATGAGTTTCGCGACCTGAAGCAAGGTTCGATGACAGTAAACCAGTACATCAGGAAATTCATCCGCCTTTCCCGATATGCACCAGAAGACATATCCATAGATAAGAAGAAGCAAGATCGTTTCAAAAAGGGACTGCAGCGCAGTCTATATGTTCAGCTCGTGCCTGTCATCTACCCCGACTTTAATACCCTGATGAACAGGACCCTCTTACTAGAAGAAGCTCGTGCACCCATAGAGGCAGAAAGAAAGAGGAAGTTTACTGAACGGAAACCCCAGGGCAGTAGTTTCCAAAAGACCAATTACAACAGGAGACAGAAAATTCAGTATCCGCAGCGGCAGACCATGCAATACCCTATTTCGGGGTCCACATCCCGCGCAGCCGCATCTACTTATCGCAGCTCCAACCCAGGGCAGTCTCAACAGAGCAGTGCTCAAACTCCAGCGGTTACACAGAAGACATGCTTCATCTGCCACCAGCCGGGCCACTATATGAAAGATTGTCCCAGTGCCAACAGGAACAATGCACCAACCCGTTCAACCCCAACAACAGGAGCAGGACGAGGGGTAAATCGACCAGCTGGACAATCACGGAACCTTGGACAAGGCCGCGTCAACCACATTGACGCACAGGAAGCTCAAGAGGCACCGGAAGTAGTACTTGGTGAGTTTCCCGTCAACTCAACCCTTGCAACAGTTTTATTTGATTCGGGAGCTTCACATTCGTTTATTTCTTCAAAGTTTGCTTCACTGCATAAATTGCATACTGTGATACTTAAGAACCCTAAGCTGGTTCGATCTCCTGCGGGAAATATCCTGTGTCGTCTAGGGTGCCCCCGAGTTAAACTCCATTTAAGTGGGGTAGAGTTTCTAGCAAACTTGGTAATTCTGAATTCAAATGGAATAGATGTTATTCTGGGAATGGATTGGTTAACCAAGCACGAAGGCAATATAGCTTGTGTAAGTAGGAAGGTCACCTTGGTCAATCACAAAGGAGTCAAGGTAGAGTTTGAGCCTAGAGGATCCAAGTTTAACCCAATGGCTTGCAACTTGTCTGTCAAGTCCATAGAAGATGTGCCAGTAATATGTGAATATCCTGACGTGTTTCCTGATGAATTACCTGGTATGCCACCGGATCGTGAGGTGGAATTCGTGATTGATCTCCTACCAGGAACAGCCCCAATTGCCAAGAGACCTTATAGGATGCCAGTTAATGAATTAGAGTTGCTGAAGGAACAGATTAGAGAGTTGCTAGCAATTGGTTTTATCAGACCTAGCTCTTCACCCTGGGGTTCACCAGTTCTTTTCGTAGAAAAGAAGGATGGAAGTCAGAGGATGTGCGTGGATTACCGCTCTTTGAATGAGGTAACCATCAAGAATAAGTATCCGCTGCCAAGGATTGATGATCTGTTTGATCAGCTCAGAGGAGCAATATACTTCTCGAATATAGATTTGAGATCTGGGTACTATCAAATGAAGATCAGGACAAGTGATATCCCGAAGACCGCCTTTGTGACGAGGTATGGGTTATATGAGTTTACAGTTATGTCGTTTGGACTAACCAATGCCCCGGCATACTTCATGAATCTGATGAATAAGGTATTCATGGATGAACTAGATAACTTCGTAATAGTATTCATTGATGATATTCTGGTCTATTCAAGAAGTGCAGAAGAGCATGCACAACATTTGAAGGTGGTCATGGAAAGGCTAAGAGCACACCAGCTTTATGCCAAATTCAGCAAGTGTAAATTCTGGCTTCAAGAAGTGGCATTTCTCGGACATGTTCTGATGGCAGAAGGAGTTTCAGTGGATCCTTCCAAGGTTGAGACGGTACTTAACTGGGTTCCACCCATCAACGTTTCGGGGATCAGAAGCTTTTTGGGAATGGCGGGTTATTACCGCAAGTTCATTGAGGGATTCTCGAAGATAGCCAAGCCAATGACAAAGCTTCTCCAGAAGGACGCCACTTTTGAATGGAATGAAGCATGTGAAGAGAGTTTCCAGGAACTCAAGAAGAGGCTGACTACAACCCCAATACTGAAGTTGCCGGATATCCAAAGGGAATTTGTGGTCTATTGTGATGCTTCACGCCAAGGTCTGGGATGTGTGCTGATGCAAGATGGCAAGGTTGTGGCTTATGCCTCTAGGCAACTAAAGACACATGAAGAGAATTACCCAACTCATGATCTGGAGTTAGCAGCAGTGGTGCATGCGCTTAAGATATGGAGGCATTATCTTCTCGGAAATAAATGCGAGATCTATACTGATCACAAGAGCCTCAAGTATATTTTCACTCAGTCTGAGTTGAATCTGAGGCAGAGAAGATGGTTAGAGCTGATAAAGGATTACAACCTGAGTATCCAATATCACCCAGGCAAGGCTAATGTTGTGGCTGACGCCTTGAGCAGGAAGGTTTACAACCATGACCTACAGGTTCAGGAATTAAGGCCAGAACTTCTGGCAGAAATGCAACATCTGAATCTACACCTAACACAGGGAAAAACTCACACTTTGGTAGTACATCCAACTCTAGAGGATAGAATTTGTGAAGCACAGAAAGAAGATGAAGAGATTCTGGAAGTCAAGAAGAATCTAGTGTTGAATAAAGCGCCTGGATTCAGGATAGATCAGCAAGGCACTATTTGGTACAAGGATAGGTTATGTGTACCGGATAAGGATGATCTTAGGGAGTTAATCATGGATGAAGCCCACAACTCCCCCTATTCTATTCATCCTGGATGTACCAAGATGTTCACTGATTTGAGAGTCAAGTATTGGTGGACAGGGATGAAGTTTGACATAGCGGGATTCGTTGCTCGATGTGACACCTGTCAAAGGGTCAAGGCAGAGCACCAGAGACCGGCAGGATTGCTACAACCACTACAGGTTCCGACTTGGAAGTGGGATGAAATCGGTATAGATTTCATAGTCGGGTTACCCAGAACTCAGAAGGGTAACGATTCTATATGGGTTATTGTGGATCGTCTGACTAAGGTAGCCCACTTTATACCAGTCAAGACAACTTACAGAGGAGACAAGTTGGCATAATTGTATATTGGTAATATTCTGAGGCTACACGGAGTACCAAGCAGAATTATTTCGGATAGAGGTCCCCAGTTTACATCAAGATTCTGCATACTGCTTTGGGAACTAAGCTAGATTTCAGTTCTGCTTACCACCCGCAGACGGATGGTCAGACTGAAAGAGTAAATCAGATCTTAGAAGATCTTCTAAGAGCCTGTGTGATTACTTACGGCAAGGATTGGGAGAAAAGCCTATTATATGCAGAGTTCTCTTACAATAATAGCTATCAAGCTAGTCTGAAAATGTCACCTTTTGAAGCGTTATACGGAAGGAAATGCAGAACACCGCTCCTGTGGTCAGAGGTAGGAGAGCGTTCGCTCTTTGGACCTGCATTAATCAAGGACGCCGAAGAACAGGTTGCCAAAGTCAGGGAGAATCTTAAGGCAGCTCAGAGCAGACAGAAAGGTTACACGGATAACCGAAGAAGGGATTTGACCTTTGAAGTAGGAGACTACGTCTATCTCAAGGTATCCCCGATCAGAGGGACTCGAAGATTTCAAGTCCATGGAAAATTAGCACCAAGATATGTGGGACCTTATGAAATACTTGAGAAGGTTGGGGCAGTGGCCTATAGGTTGGCACTTCCTGCGGGAATGTCAGATATTCATGATGTGTTTCATGTCTCACAGTTGAGGAAATGTCTGAGGGTTCCCGAAGAACAGATTCCTTTGGAAGTTGAGAGCCTGCAGCAGGATCTTCAGTATAAGGAAAGGCCTATTCGGATCTTAGACGTAGCAACACGTCGGACCAGAAGGACAGCTGTCAGATTTTGCAGAGTACAATGGAGTAATCATACAGAAGCTGAAGCAACTTGGGAGCGTGAAGAAGATTTGAAGAAGGAATTTCCAGAGCTCTTCAACGAACTTTCTGAATCTCGGGGTTGAGATTCCGTTTAAGTGGGGTAGAACTGTAACACCCTATGTTTAGCTTAAGGTATAATTGCAGAATTAGCTCCAAATTAATTTTTTTTTTAAGGACAACTAAGTATGTGGGAACAGGTGCAGGGATGTGTATGTATACCCGTACATACACACTCATACATGTTGAAGGTGCTAAGTTTAGTAGATGTTCCAAGATTTATCAATGCTAGTTAAAACATGAGCACTGCATTAGGTTGCTTGGCATGCATCAATGGTTTTACGGTTCTTTGGGTGGTGGTTTGAATTGAATGTCTCTCAATCCAAACTCACTCTTAGATTCTGATCAGCTCCAATTCAAATCCAAGTTCAGGGATTCCAACTATTACCAAAAGCTAGAGGACCAAATTAAGTCAACCTCAATTAAATTGAAGTTGATCTTAATCCAAAGCCATATTGCAAATTCAAGTTTTCCAATTGAAGTTATTCCAATTCAATCCAACCCAATTCGTTTGAATCATACAATTCCAATTCTCAATTCAAATACAATTTGAATTCAAATACAATTGCATTAATACACATCAAAGTTCACAATTCAAAATACATCAGTTCCACAGATCACACCGATCTCTCTCTCATCAAATCTCATCTCTCTCTCTCCCCTATGGTCACCGACCAGCCCATCCCGAGCATCAGTCGTCCGTGCCCGATCACCTCAATCAACTCACCGGCCACCACCTACTCCCTCTCTCCCCGTTCTCTCATGGCCAGCACCGTCCAACCCAGCCACCCGTGCCCCTCCCTGTTTCGCCATGCCGGCCTGCCGGGGTCCCTCCGCCTACAAATGGCCCAGCACCCTCGCCGGTGCCCCCTCTGCTCTCCATTCCCCCCCTGCACGACCCCAGCACAAACACCACACACACCAGCATCACAGCCCTCCCCACGCCACGCAGAACCCACACCAACCAAACAACAGCCGGAGCCACCGACCCGCCGTCGCCGTCCTTCACCGGTGAGTCCCTCTTCCATCACCCTCTGCCTCCCGGCGTGATGTCCGTCGCCGAGCTCTCGGCGTGCTGCCCGTCGCTGGGCTCCCGGCCGCCGCCCCGTCGTGGAGCTTCCGGGCGCCGCCCCGCCGCCGCGCCTCGGGATGTGCCGCCAAGCCGCAGGCCCATCGCCCTTTCTCCTTTCGCTGGCCCGACGCCGTGGCTGCCCTGGCCGCCGCCACCGAGGGTCGCCACCGGCCGACTCTCTCTCTCTTCCGCCAGCCAACCGTCGCTCCACGCCGTCTCGCCGAGCTCGCTAGACCCGGGCCTCGTCGCCGGCGAGCTCCACCGGTGGATCACCGCCGTCGGCCATCTCTCTCCCCTCCGGCGCCGGTCTTCTTCTCCCCCTCGCCGGCTCTCCCTCTCCCTCGTTCTCCCCGGCTTTCTCTCTCTCTCTCTCTGGGAACCAACGCACGGGAAAAAGGAGGGAGGACCGGCCCCTCGTCCTTATCCCCTGGCCGGATTGCCCCTGGGCAGTGGGCCCCTTCCCCGGGTGGGTGGCCGGTCCACAGCCCCTGGTCCACGGTGGACCGGCCAGGCGGCTCACCACCGGCCCACAGACCGAGTCTATGGCCTAGGGTCCATGGTGAACCCTCCCTTCACAGCTTCTTCAGTCTACAGAATTGCGAACCAAGTCCACGAAATAGTAGCATTATCTGATTTTTAGGATTTCCCTTCCAACAAATATTCGGAACGCCATAGCTCATCCATTTCAACTCCGATTTCGGCGATTCTTTCGCCGAAATTCATCTAAAATCAAGCTCCACACGTCTATCATGTTTCGGCGTGTGGAGCTTGATAGACGTGTGGAGCTTGATTTTAGATGAATTTCGGCGAAAGAATCGCCCGGGGAAGGGGCCCACTGCCCAGGGGCAATCCGGCCAGGGGATAAGGACGAGGGGCCGGTCCTCCCTCCTTTTTCCCGTGCATTGGTTCCCAGAGAGAGAGAGAGAGAAAGCCGGGGAGAACGAGGGAGAGGGAGAGCCGGCGAAGGGGAGAAGAAGACCAGCACCGGAGGGGAGAGAGATGGCCGACAGCGGGGATCCACCGGTGGAGCTCGCCGGCGATGAGGCCCGGGTCTAGCGAGATCGGCGAGACGGCGTGGAGCGGCGGTTGGCCGGCGGAAGAGAGAGAGTCGGCCGGCGGCGACCCTCGGTGGCGGCGGCCAGGGCAGCCACGGCGTCGGGCCAGCGCAAGGAGAAAGGGCGGCGGGCCTGCGGTTGGGCGGCACGTCCCGAGGCGCGGCGGCGGGGCGGCGCCCGGAAGCTCCACGACGGGGCGGCGGCCGGGAGCCCGGCGACGGGCAGCACGCCGAGAGCTCGGCGACGGACATCACGCCGGGAGGCAGAGGGTGATGGAAGAGGGACTCACCGGTGAAGGACGGCGACGGCGGGTCGGTGGCTCCGGCTGTTGTTTGGTTGGTGTGGGTTCTGCATGGCGTGGGGAGGCTGTGATGCTGGTGTGTGTGGTGTTTGTGCTGGGGTCGTGCAGGGGGGAATGGAGAGCA
Source organism: Phragmites australis (assembly GCF_958298935.1). Lineage (NCBI taxonomy): Eukaryota > Viridiplantae > Streptophyta > Magnoliopsida > Poales > Poaceae > Phragmites > Phragmites australis. The sequence continues at coordinate 16,648,778 of NC_084940.1, read as the reverse complement.
GAGGGGGCACCGGCGAGGGTGCTGGGCCATTTGTAGGCGGAGGGACCCCGGCAGGCCGGCATGGTGAAACAGGGAGGGGCACGGGTGGCTGGGTTGGACGGTGCCGGCCATGAGAGAACGGGGAGAGAGGGAGTAGGTGGTGGCCGGTGAGTTGATTGAGGTGATCGGGCACGGACGACTGATGCTCGGGATGGGCTGGTCGGTGACCATAGGGGAGAGAGAGAGATGAGATTTGATGAGAGAGAGATCGGTGTGATCTGTGAAACTGATGTATTTTGAATTGTGAACTTTGATGTGTATTAATGCAATTGTATTTGAATTCAAATTGTATTTGAATTGAGAATTGGAATTGTATGATTCAAACGAATTGGGTTGGATTGAATTGGAATAACTTCAATTGGAAAACTTGAATTTGCAATATGGCTTTGGATTAAGATCAACTTCAATTTAATTGAGGTTGACTTAATTTGGTCCTCTAGCTTTTGGTAATAGTTGGAATCCCTGAACTTGGATTTGAATTGGAGCTGATCAGAATCTAAGAGTGAGTTTGGATTGAGAGACATTCAATTCAAACCCCCACCCAAAGAACCGTAAAACCATTGATGCATGCCAAGCAACCTAATGCAGTGCTCATGTTTTAACTAGCATTGATAAATCTTGGAACATCTACTAAACTTAGCACCTTCAACATGTATGAGTGTGTATGTACGGGTATACATACACATCCCTGCACCTGTTCCCACATACTTAGTTGTCCTTAAAAAAAAATTAATTTAGAGCTAATTCTGCAATTATACCTTAAGCTAAACACAGGGTGTTACAATCTTGGAATGGCTAGAATCTTTGTGATCTTTTCTTTTGCCTTCTTTGCTATTCTTTATCCCTTTTCTGTTTGTGTCTGTACATTCTTTCGTTTTACTTAATTTATTATAACCAGCCGGGGCAAGCCTCTCCTGTTCTTTCAAGACAAATTGACGAAGCAATCGCGCATGGGAGAAGGACGGGAAGGAGCACCTGGGTAGGAGGCGAATTCGACACGTCACGGAGAGCAGAAGGGCAGCAGACTGCCGAGGATACGCTGCCATGGCATGGGAGTCGGCAGACCTGGAAGAAGATGAGATCGGGAATAAGAGGGAAGGGGACGAACGTGTGCTTTGACTCGTTAGAAAAAGTGAATCGCCGGTACGCCGATGGGTGGTTAGACGGTTAGATATTTTTCTTTTTCTTTGATTAACATGGAAATTTTCTTAAAGTTTGTGATTAGTATAGGTATAGATATACATATGTTGTATATATTCCCACCACACATTTCTTTCCCAGCCTATAAATCAGTGAAGGTATATTTCAACTAATATTCCGTTGCAATTTACTCCCTTCACATTTTAAAGCATTTCCATACTTATCAGGCTTCCTTGGTAAGTTAATAAATAGAGTTCAGTCATCATGGGCTCTAATTTCTACATATCAAATTAATCCGAACCGTTATAATCTGGACCCGCCAAACTAGCGGTGTATATCATTCTCTTTTTTTTACTATTAACGTGGGATGTTCTAGCCCCTAAGAACAAACTGGGAGACTCCTTTTTTTTGTCCGTTCAATAAGATAATAGGTTCAGAGCTCATTTACAAAAGGAACTGGTCATGCCAGAGGACTCGGCACACACGTCTAAACAAAGCAGTTTTACAGAAGAAGATCTGGACTTATTTTAGGGCCAACTTAGACCATCCTAATAGATTTTTTATTCTCTTCAGCGCTTTAACGATTTCTCTTCACGGTCCGTCATGAAAGGATTACCAAGGTCATTCTTTTCAGGACGAGATTATCTCTCATTTCCCTTTATGAATCCTTTCGAAAGGAAGCTGTTGGAGATGAGAGAAAATAAAGGGAATGAGAACGAGAAGAAAAATCAGGAAGGGAACGAAATGAATGGAATATAATTAGGGATGGTCTTAGTACTTTAACTAGGGCTTGTGTGACAACCATGGGAAATAACCACATGAAAATTAACCAACCTTTGGCTCAGTTTCCTGGGCTGTTGAGCCCAATTTTGAAGGAGTTAGCTCCTAAGAAGCTGAGAGGAAAAAAAAACTAGAGTGTTTTGCCTAATGTGCAGTTTCTGGTGTGACTTGCATGGATGGGGAGAGACAAGATCAGTGAAACATTGGAGTCAGTTTGGAGGTTATGCACTTAAGTAACTCCAACCAAATATCTGTCATCCGGACAGGCCAATGTTCACCAAGTAGCCAAACAATCCACACGCTTCATACATTATCGTTTTCTGGTCCACTGTTTCATGTGTCGTCTAATCGACACGCTGTTAATCCTAAGCTGTGTTGTTAAATCAATAAAAAGATCCACTTCCATGATATTATCAATAAAAAGAACAAAAAAAAAATATTCACTTTGGTGATTTTGATTGTCACAGGCCCACAACGTTTTGTTCCACATTCTTCCTACTTGGAATCACACAAGATTTTAAGCGACGTTCAAATTCCACCGGTGAGGAGAGATTAGGGTTCACAGCTTTCGTCGGCAAACTTTTTCGGTGAGGATTTATACCTGCGAACTTAGAGGGAGGTTGGCGGACGGCAAGCATGTGATAGGAATATGACCCGATCTTTCAAAAGATAAGGTGATATATCAATTTGTGAAGCCTCGATGTTAATCATCCAAGGGCTTCGATCGAATCTCTCGCGAGCACTATACCATTACTCTGTGATTATCAACCGTGCTGAACGCAATTGATCTCGGCAAAAAGGCTGTCCTTGCATTCAAATTGAGAACACAAGCAAGAGAATAGAAGATGCAATCTGAAAATCTATTGCGAATATAGATAAAGTTCATAAAGTGGGATCCTCAAACCTAATAAGCGGTGAAACTACAATATGGTAGAATAATCTAAGAAAGCCCTGAATTGTTCAAGTATCTATGGCTAACTATATATAGAGTATGACATCGACCTCTCTCGTGCGATAACTATATATAGAGGATGACATCACACCTCTCTCGTGCAATTGCGGCATTGTACAAAACGACTTTCATAGTGGGGCTAGATCTATTAGAAAGATCGTTTTGTATTCTTTTCAAGCTGCATTTAAATATCTCCGTAGGACTCTGTATGAAAGAGATATGAATCGATTGCCACACGACTGTTTGTTTGAATTCGAATCGAATTTGAAGGCCAAGTTGATTCTTGCAATTTTTATTTCTACTTCCCGAATGAGTTTTGAGGTGGGACCAAATCTATTGGAATGCAGATGATATCCGATTTCGAGATTGTGCTCACACATCTCTATTGGATTTTTGATAAAAGAATTATTAATACTTTTATGAGTAGACTTTAATTTTGATTCAGATTTCGAATCTAAGTGGGACATGAATTGTGATCCTAATTGGCTTGACTTTGAGGTGACGTGATGGCTTGTAAAAGGTTTGAGAAACTTTCTTGTTTTGAAACTGAGTTTGACAAGAGAGGTCCCAAGAGCATACCGAGAAGAATAACCTAACAACATATAATTCTCCAATATTAATTAATAGCATATTCTCACCTAACATAAATAAAAGCTTCATAAACAAATTCACCTATCGTTCCTCGTGAGTGGTTGTATCCAGAGATAGCATGATCACATCAGTAGGTTTGATGGAAGTGGCAGGTATGGGGACAGAGCAGCGAGGTGGCAGAAACAATATCAGCTGTGGGCTATGCGATGAACAACTCGTGGGCTAATATTAGAGTGAGAAGCTCTAAAATGGAGATATTGAAATGGCGAGGATAATATGCACGGATCCAATGGAAACGACGCTGTTGGAGGCCAGTGGCGGAGGATAGTGGGGCCAAGGTGGCACATAGCCCCCTTAACCTTGAAAATTTATTGAAGAAACATTTAAATTTACTACTAAGTGCTAATAAATTGTTAATTTGACCTCTAATCTGACCCCTCTTTTTTTTTCAAGCTCAGCCACTGCCGGAGACGCCCGTAGCCGGTGTTCCGACGGTCAATTTTCATCGCTAAATGCCTGAGAATTAGCATCTCTCTTTGTTCCACCGCATTAGCGCTCACGATTTAGGCGCCCCTTCTGAGCCAGGCACCCCCGATCCGGTCCGGCTGAACCAGGAGAGGCCAAAATCTGGAGGACCCACCTGGCAGCGCGACCCTCCTGCCTCGGTCGGTCGCTCAGCCAAAACCCCTCGGCGGCCGGCCTCATCGAAATCAAACCCACCACCTTCCTTCCGCTTCTCCCCCACCTGCAACACAGCACAATCCTCCGCCTCCGATTCCAGCGCGCGCCCTTCGCTCTGCCTCTCGACCTCGGATCCCATCCCGCCACCCCGACCGAGGTAAGGCAAGGAAGGCGCCTCTGTTGCTGCTGCGGGGTTTGTTTGGGGAATTCTCCCATCCGTCGAGGCTAGTGAACCTACAAATGCCAGATGGCGGGGTTTCCAGTCAGATTGGATGATGCTTCCCGCGTCCTGCTGTCTATTAGTTTCGCTGCGAGGTTTTTGAGTCTTGGATTTAGTTTACCGCGCGGTGAATCGGTTTGGTTTCTTGTTTCTGCGGATGCTGAATGTGATTGTGCGGTAGGAGGCGCGGAGCGGACTTGAAAATCATTTATGTTCGTGTGCTCGCGCTACGGTGTTCTTTGTAAAATAAGAAATGGGTCTGGATTGTGCCGCTGTGGAGTAAAACTGAAGGAGTTCATCTAGATGGATAGTTGTTAACGCAGGCTTGGATTTTATCCATGCTTCATGGTACAGAAATGTTGTTTGTACTCGACTTAGAAAGCTGGGTTTACTCTATTTTGGATTGGTTATGTTTAGCTGATCTTTACTGCAACAGTGAAAACACTGAAATTTATACACCCTGTGCTTTGTCAGTGTGTATAGTTGATGATACTATGTTGAAATTATTCTCATTACAACATACAGGACAATGGGCGCATCTGTGACTGCTGGTATGCAAATGGTGTCTGCGCGCCCTTGCATCCTAGCCTGCAAACAAATGCTTGGGTCGACATCAGCACTATCTGTATTTGGAAGTGCAATTAGTACCAGAACTGGCTTTGCAAGCTGTGTTAGAACCACATCACCAGGACCCCTTATTTCTTCATTTCATAAGAGGGTTGTCGTGAGGGCAATGTCACAGAGAGGTGCCCAAGGGCTTCCCATTGATCTCAGAGGTAAGCTGAACTAAGATGCTCTTCACTCGAAAATTGACAAGAAGACATAGTTATTGATATATGCTTAGGCTGCACGTCTTTTCCTTGATTGTTTCTTCTTGGCATTGTTGTGTTAATTGTTTACTAATGTGCACTTCAGTTGTGCTTCTATAAGTTTATAGAACCATCAATCTATCACATTTGTTTTCTGTGTATGTCATGCTGTTTAACTGAGAAAACTTCACTTCAATTTTGACTAGGAAAAGGTTTTGCTATGAAGAATTCTAAAATAAATTACGGGACTTTGACCATTGGATTAATCTCCCTCCATAGCTACGGCAACAAAACAATAAATACTGCTCCATCTAAGGTGACCCGCGGGGTTTAAAAAGACGAGGTAGCAGTAAAATGGAATCCCTCTAGAAGCTTTCATACATTCCAAATTCATCCAACAAGATCTCGATATGAACATTCAAACCGAATTCTGCTAGGAAGCAAAGCAACATATTTGATATACTAAAACACACTAGTTAATTTTTTTTTGTTACAATGCTGTGTGCTCAAATAAGCTTCACTTTACCGGATACGGAAGCTCCAAATGTTTTGTAAAAGAAAGCGGAGGCAACAAAAAGAAAAAAAGTAGAGGCGACTGTCAAATGCACTAGTATGTTTTAGTATATCAAACAGCGTTGGTGGGGGTTGGCATGACACTATTTGGGCGGCTAAATGGTGCCACACCAACCCCTATTAGCGCCAATTTTTCGCGTCCAGGAATTCAACTTGCGTTATATCAGTAGCTTCCAAGAGAAGGAGCCCAAAGGCCACGTAGGATCTGCTAACTTGGCAAGCCATTGTAACATGACGTAGTTGACCATGTCAGCAAATGGTGAGGGTTGAAGCCTGTAAGTATGACGCGTGGGTCCATCTTGTCAGATCTGTTTACAGTAACAGAAGTGTAGTTTTATGATAAAATGATGCAAATTAAGTGTGGTTTTGTGAAATAGGAGAAGAAAAATGTAATTTTGTGATAGTGAAACCAAAAGAATTGTAGTTTTGTGATAAAGTGATGCAAAATAAGTGTGGTTTTGTGAAATAAGAGGGAAAAAGTGTAGTTTTGTGATAGTTAAACCAAAAGAAGGGTAGTTTTGTGATATTCACTTTATTTATGGGACTGACCAATGGATTAGTCTCCCTCCATCGCTACGGCAACCAAACAATAAATACTGCTGCATCTAAGGTGACCCGCTGGGATTAAAAGAACGAGGTAGCAGTAAAATGGAATCCCTCTAGAAGCTTTCATACATTCCAAATTCATCCAACAAGATCTCGATACGAACATTCAAACCGAATTCTGCTAGGAAGCAAAGCAATATATTTGATATACTAAAACATACTAGTTAATTTTTTTGTTACAATACTGTGTGCCTAAATAAGCTTCACTTTACCAGATACAGAAGTTCCAAATGTTTTGTAAAAGAAAACGGGGGCAACAAAAGAACAAAAACAAAGAAGAGGCTCCCACAGTAATCCTCTTCTTGTGTAATGGGAACTAATGAGACTACTTGCCAGCACCGAATTCTGTTATTGCAAATCCCAACCCTTGCATTCCTATAATTGCGCACTGCCTACAATTTCTAGGACTACTTTATCAAATGTAAAAAATTCCTATAATTGCGCACTGCCTACAATTTCTAGGACTACTTTATCAAATGTAAAAAACCAAAAACGTCTTGTTGGATAGTTTATGGATTGGGTGTTACTGTCATAATTGTTTCATGCGACTTTTGACAAATCATTGTTAATATATGCTGTAAATAGATTCTATTTTATCAGTTGCAAGAATATGTGCCTTATTACTGGAAAGGCAACATGGATTAGGTCAATTTCTTTTTTAGCTCTACTTCAAGATTTTTGAGGTTGTACAGTGAATACTTCATTTTTGGAGAACACAGTGAGCACTTCAGAAGAAAAAATATAACCATTAGCTAGTTAACTTTTTGATGAAATACATGATCTGACCTAGTGCACAATTGCACATCTTCAATTACTCCAAATTTACTAGTTTCGATTATCTTGCAATTTTGCAGGTAAAAGAGCATTTATTGCTGGAGTTGCTGATGATAAGGGTTATGGTTGGGCAATTGCTAAGGCTCTTGCTGCAGCTGGTGCTGAGATTCTTGTTGGTACATGGGTGCCTGTAAGTTGATCTCATTCATTAATATCTGACTGGATATTCTGGTGAATAATTGTCTTAGAGATTATCAAAATTCTGCAGGCATTGAACATATTTGAGACAAGCTTGAGACGTGGAAAGTTTGACGAATCACGGAAGTGCGTTCATCTGATTAACAATAGTTTGAGCATAGTTGAAGTTTTCTTTATTCTACTTCAGTGTTTCTTGCTGAAACTGTTATTATCATCTGACTTTTACAAGCATCTGATGCAGGCTGCCTGATGGATCTCTCATGGAGATCGCTAAAGTATATCCACTGGATGCAGTTTATGACACCCCAGAAGATGTTCCTGAAGATGTAATGCTCATCATATATGATGTTTTCGTTATCAGTTTTTCTTCTCGTTTTATGACCTTTTTATCCCTGTTGTAGGTTAAAGCAAACAAGAGATATGCTGGATCTTCAAACTGGACTGTTAAGGTTAGCTATAATGTGCCCCCCCCCCCCTCCCCCAAAGCTGCATCAATACTGTGCTGCAAAATCCAATTCTTGATTCCCTTGTTTATTACATCTGGTAGGAAGTTGCTGAAACTGTGAAGAATGATTTTGGCAGCATTGACATCCTTGTGCACTCTCTCGCCAATGGTCCTGAGGTTAGTCTGTCATCATCTTCGTAGTAGTTGCTGTCATCATGACCGTCAGGAGCATCTAGGTGACCTTTTTATTCTTGTCATCCCAAAGGTAACAAAGCCTCTGCTGGAGACATCAAGAAGAGGGTACCTTGCTGCAATTTCAGCATCTAGTTACTCTTTTGTTTCTCTACTTCAACACTTCCTTCCCATAATGAATCCAGGTAACATGCTGTGTCTGTTCTGATTCTTACGGATGTGCTGTGTATGTTCTGCTTTTCTGATGATTTAGTCTTCTGCTCCTATAATTTTGTCTCATTTTATTTTTTTTCTTGCCACTGCCCACCTGCACATGCTAGCAATACTTTTTTTAAGCGAGAATAATAGCACTATGTTTTTCTTACTAGTATACATGTCTGTTGAACGAAGTTGAAATGCCAGCAGCGAATTTACCTTGTGTTTTTTTATGAATTATGAGCCCTGTTAGTTTTGTCGTCACGATCTGTGATACTCACATTAAGCTGCTATGCCTGCTTAGCTCGTGTTTATTTCCTACCTCACTGGTGTGCAAGAATCCTTCCATGAGGCAGCCTTTGCCACATTTTCTTACATCAAAAACTTTACAAAGACAATGTTAGTTAGTCCTTAAAGGCACACCATGCATAGGGGAGGGGTAAGAATTAGGGGTAAGAATTAGGCATGTCAAGTTTGCCACACTTAGCTTTTGTTTGGTAACAATTTGAATAGGCCAGATTTACCATAAAATGGACCTACTGCTCTATGTGCCTTGGTGTTGTAAACTGTGTTCTAATGTCTGTTTAATGGAAATTATTTGTCTTTTCGTTAATATCGGATACTGTTTGTTCTGAGTTCTGATGCATAGCTTACTACCTTTTTTGAGGCATTGGTTCATTTTTTTAAAATTTCAATAACTTGCAGGTGGTGCTAGTATCTCTTTGACATACATAGCTTCTGAACGGATAATTCCTGGGTAAATGTTTTTTTAAAAAATTCACGGCGAAGTTATGAGCTATCATTACTTATGATTGTTTTGGTGATTGCTTTGTAGCTATGGTGGTGGTATGAGTTCAGCAAAAGCAGCACTTGAGAGTGATACAAGAGTATGCACTTCCTTATGAGATTTTGCATATCATACATTATGATGCCCAATGGTGTTTCCCCCTTTCGTATAATTACTTCCGTGCCTTTTTTTTCTATTCAGGTTCTTGCTTATGAAGCAGGTCGAAAAGGCAAAATCAGAGTGAACACCATATCAGCAGGTACCCTTTTTTCTTCTAATTTTTCTTTTGCGAACGTAGTATTTAAGTCCTCTTTAGGAAATCACACATTACACAACTTTGCATTGAAAAGCATCACTTCTATACAAACTTAGCAGCTAATTGCAAACTTATAACTTTATCTATAACACATATGTGATTTGCAGTTGTTTGGGCATCTAGCTTTGACAACTTAGCTGCCTTTGTATTCTGGTGTCATCCTCGTCATGGAATTGCATTTGTGTTTCCATAGGCCCACTGGGAAGCCGAGCAGCGAAAGCTATTGGCTTCATCGAGAAGATGATAGAGTACTCTTACGTCAATGCACCGCTGCAGAAGGAACTATTGGCAGGTAAAAATTGTTTTCATTTTCTTTGACAATCTCTTCTTTCGGACTGTTTTGAAAGGGGAAAAAAGCATGGTACTTCTATTCTTCTATACCTTCTCTGAAAACGGCATCACATATTCCACAGATGAAGTGGGGAACACAGCAGCGTTCTTAGTGTCTCCGTTGGCTTCTGCAATCACTGGCTCAACTGTTTATGTCGACAATGGGCTCAATACAATGGGACTCGCACTTGACAGCACTACTTTATCCACATAAGCATTGCTGCTGGATGTGAAGGTCCAAGCAAGGCTGTCAACTTTTGAATTTGGAACCAGAGTTCTAGGATGAATTTGAAGTAGGATGGTAGCTTTTGCTGGACGTTGAGATTTTGGTTTCATTTATTTTGACTATCAGTTGCCAACAAGAAATAGGGGATTGTAGGGGTGTGCAGTCTATTCATATATGTGTTGTCATGTTAGGCCTAAGCTCGGTAGAAGAAGGAAAAAGATGTTTGCACTGGACACTGGCTCTCTGTTTGTGTATGTTATATTCTTTGGCGGTGCTCACCGGTTCGTTGGCGATGTGGCTGCTGGCCTGACCTTGCCGGCGCCGGGGAAGGCGAGCATGTCTTGACCTCCACACCTCATCGGAGTGGATTCGCTTGCACAGGTGAGGTTACAGTAAGGAGAAAATTTCTTTTATGCCATTGTAAATTATACTGATGTACATCCAAAAAGTTTGTTTTCCTTGTGTGCCACTTCCGTTAGCTCTGTTAGGAGCAGCTGCCGTTTACCTCGCTGAGTGACGCCGAGGTGGCCGCGATGGCCATGCTCTCGGGCGCCTCTACCTCCCTCGACGCCACCGGCCTGGAGCACCGACCCATCGGCCGTGATGCCAAGACAGAGCCTGTTAGACAGGGTGTCTTACGATTTTGGGCTGACATGCAACGGCGGACACTGGGATGTCTTAGGCTGGGTCCAACCCATGGAGCAAGGCAGGGAGCAGTGAAAGGAAATTATATGAGATCGAGTCTCATCTACGTGTGACATGTGTTCTCTATTTTTTTTATATGTGTTAGACCGTTAAATCTAGAACGAATGGTGTGGATCAGGATCTCACGAAGATCTTTCTGTAGAGGGTTTTATATAATTTTCTTTCGGGAGCAGTACAATGCATAAGCTCTGGGCAAGGACGGGCAACGAAGAACAGAACGGCTTCTCCTACCCGGACTTCCCCACCTTCTAGAATCTCTTGCTAGCTCTTCTTAGATCCTCTTGTGCTTTCTCTTGGACCTTCTCGTTCTCCATTTCTCTATCAATCCTCCCTAAATTCCTCAGCAAATTGTATCAATCATTCATGGTACGTAACAGAGTCGTCGTCTGGTGATGAGACGGTGGGGAGGGGAGAGCTTCACGTGGCCTCCGGCCAGGGTTGGCGCGCGGCCTCATCTGACCCGTACGCGGTGAGCAGCGCCTTCGCCGACCTGTACGTGATGGAGATCGCCGAGTATGGATCGGGCTGCTGTGCCCTCGTCGGATCTGGGCAGTGCCTCAACTGCTCCCTTAGCTCGACCTTGAAAAATCCAAGCACAAATCAAACCTGCCACACAAAAACTGAAGCCCCGCCGCACAAATCGAAGCACAAATCGCACGGACAGGAGGAGAGCTATCCGCGTCCCTCGTTCGTTTCTAGGCGCTGTCGGTGGTCACAATCGAAGCTTATATGTAGAGATGGCCGTCGCCCCGTGCTCACACGTGGTTCTCAAGTCCCGTACTTGATTTGGTCAGCAAGGCTCTGTCAGGAACAAAGAGAGGAAGAGGAACAAAGAAGTTATAATGGTCTTTTCGCATCTCAGATAGCAGCCATGAGACGGGATGGAAAATGGCACGTAAGGGATGAGAAATTTAAGAAAGTGAATTTCTTGGATAGGGACGCAAGGGATCAGTGTAATTTTTAGTGGCACACAAGGAATTCTGTTTATCTCTGTAGCAAAAGCATTGCACCGTCTTCGGAAAGTTTCGCGAGGCAGTGGCTCGCCATGGCGGGCTCGAGGTTTGACTGGTGACGAGCTCGCCCGTGCCGTCTCCAAGATGAGGACCTCTGGTTCTTGGACAGAACTGCTTGTGGCGTGCTAGGTGATACGGGAGACACGGTTGGAGTGCCTGTGTAGCTGCAGATTTCCGCTTAACAAGTCAGGAAAATCCGGCGCAGCGCGGCAGTCGGAGCGTTCGGCCGGCAAGGCGCAGCCGCAACATATCATGGATGTGGCGGCGAGATGGTGCGTGAGGGCGCGCGGGGCGACAGGTGGAAGAAGACGACCTCTGCCACGCGCCCCTCGGACCCGCGACGTCTGTGAGGCAAGGAGGGAAGAGGAGAGGCCGCAGGCCGAGCGCGAGAGGGCTGCGTTGTGTGGCTGGGTTTAGTGAGGCCCAGTGCTACACAAGTCCTTTTTAATTTACTCGATTTAGTTTTTAAATCTATTTTCTAGTTCAGAAAATTACAAAAAAAATCTCAAAAACAATAGAGGGTCTTTCGAAACTACTGCCTACCAATCGTGCACAATAATTCGTTTATGATACTAAAAGCATGAGACGCATTTCAGAATTCAAGGAAATTTAAACAAACTCTGAATGTTCAGAAAATAAAAAAGATGCATATGAAATTTTCGGTATATTGGTCACACCGTATAGCTAGATGCACAGGCTGACGAGATTGGACTGCCATAAACCAATATTAAACATACTGTTAAGGGAATGGTATCATGCTGGTTCTCCGACCCTCTCGGTTCGCTTCAGCCAGCCTTGAAAAATTTCAGGTAAAGATGAACAATATTAACATAATATAGACCTAATCTTGCAGAGATAGGGTCGAAGGGAGACCAGCGCTGAGTATTGAAGTCAGAGGTATCGGAGGGCACGCTGAAGGTTTCATAGGCCCGAAGAGATACTAGGCGGAGGACAAGGATCTCGAGGCCGAAGGCACCCCTTGGAGAGGCATGGGCGAAGAATGAAGCAAAAGGCCAACCACGACGAAGTGAAGTACCCAAAGGTGATAAAGCATCAGCCAAAGGAAGGCTCAAAGGGGGTCTACCATTAGGCCGAAGGGTTGGCCGACGCACGTGGTTAAAGACATGTGTCACGTCCTGGTTGATGTAACATTGTCATAGTGTAGTGGTTGTAATACCCCTATAATATTCTAAGAATATTCCATAGAACATGGGTTTTAATGTAATGATGATCGGGGTGGTTGATGTATGACTATAAATATCCCCACCCAACTGATATGATGGATATGAATAGTCAATACACCATTAATTGCTAGTTCACTGTGTGAGCACTATTCCCTATGTTGTAACAGAGATCCCAACATCTGGTGTCATCCGTGGGGATCGAACCCACGACCATGTGGTGACTATCATGCCACCAAAGACTAGGAAGGGGAAAACACATGAGGTGGAAGATGACGATGGTGGTTTGGCCACCCCTGCATAGCAAGGAGAGACTGTAGAGGCCGAAGTGGCCGGAGCTTCGGCCAAGGTCCCGTGGGTCTAAGTACCTAGAGAAGGCGGAGGAGTTGGTGCTGGCCAAGTGACCGAGTCAGATGTTCAAGAGGACTATGGAGTCAGGGACTGTGAAGGCGACGATGCTCAATACAAGCGGTAGGTAGAAGAAGTGAACAAGCAGATACGAGAGTTATGTGAAGAGCTCAGGTCCTTCATCAGTCCATGTCCTCCTAGCAAGGACCTTCAAGGGGACTCAATGAAAACAGGGACTCGAAGATGGCCCATCAACAGGGGTTGAAAGAGCCAATCTGTCTGCAGGCAATATACTAAAACTCTCTGCTTTCTCTGGGTTTGCAAACACAGTTGTGGCCTCCGGGGTTCAAGATGCCACGGTTGCACTTGTATAACAATGAAACAGACCCATGAGAATTTCTGATGAGCTTTGAGGTCGGGGTGGAGTCATCTGGGAGGGGGGACGATTCTACCATGGTTAAGGCCTTCCTCCTTGTTTGTCAAGGGAATAGCTCTCTCATGGTATACTTCTCTCCCTCTGGGGAAAATATACTCTTGGGAGCAACTCCCGGAAGCATTGTTCTCACACTTTTAGGGTAACTACGCCGCTCCTATCACTGTCGGGGATCTGTTTGCAGTAAATAAGAATGTCACGTCCCAAATCCGTAATCATGTAATTAAACATAATCATGCTTCTTAAGAATTATGCTTAATTTTGTGTAATTTCATTTTTAAACATTGGAGCACTTCGTTTTGAGTCAAATGGATGAGAGAAAGAAAATTGGGAGAGAAAAGAATAGAATTCGCAGTTAAAACGGATTGCTTTCTCTAGCACGTGGGCCCCACTAGAGTGTGCCAACCACTCTCTCCTTCTCTCCACTTGGGCAGAAGCCCACTCCCTCTCTCTCTCCCTCCCTCCCTCACCCGTGCTCCTCTCTCTCCAACTGGCCAAGGCAAGTAGCAGCTCCCCTCTCCCTCTCTCAAGCACTCTCTCCTTCTCCCCCAAAATCCCACCTCAAGAGAAGGAATCGAGGTATGTATGCGGTACTCACGCGTTCCCTAGCTCATAAGCTTCTCATCCGTCCAATTCATTTTCATTTTTCTCGAAGGATTTGAGCCATTCTTGACTCGTTTTGGTGTTCTTGGTGAAGCACAAGGAGCACTGGTGTTCTTCCTCTTCTCAAGCTTTTCCACCTTTCCCCGATGATCCCCAATCTTAGCAAAGCATATTGAGTGAGTCTACTAGGCTCCCATGGCATAGATGCACATTTTGGTTGGATGAATCCCGAATTTGGAGGTAAGGTTGTGAAGTTAGCGTGTTCTTGAGCTTTGAAGTGAATTAGAAGGATTTTGGTGAGATTTAAGTTAAAAATTGAGTTGCTGGTTGGTGAGTGAGTTCTAAATTCTATAAACTATCTTAAACATATTTCCCTTTGGTTTGGACAGGCTCACAATTCAAATTGATCAAGTTTTCCCCTCGGGTTGCTCTCTACAAAAATCCGAAAACCCTGGATAAAAGTTCAGACAATTCGAACTTCCCAGGGAAAAACCCCCTTGTTTTAATTACTTACACAATGATCACAATGATGGGTTGATGGTGTTGGTTGGATGAGTGGTGAGGATGAGACGAGATGTGAGCGGTTTTAGGGGTGTTTCTCCTGTCCGGATGTGGAGTTCCCCTGGGTAGGTTAGGAGAGGAACTCAGACACCATAGACCGCTTGCGTCGCTTAAGCACCAATCGTTATTGTAGTTGGCTCTAGCACTTACCATACTTACCACATGTTGATATAATGGTAAGACAAGCCGAATAACTCCGTAGCTGTGATCATTTGTGCTTGAACATCGACGGTGTGAGTGGACAGGCTTATAGAGGTATTTGTGGTTGCTCCAGGAGTTAACCGAAGTGGGCTCCGTACCGAGCGATGCATGATTGGGGCTTATTAGGAAAGATTTATATGAGTACCCCTTTTATGTACCTGTGTGATCGTGCAAGCTGTATGCTCTTAAAATTTTGTGGGTAAAGTTGTACCCCCTATAGAGTGTAAAAATATTTTAGAATGTCGCGCTCTCGGTCATGAGCATGCTTTTGTCCATTTGTTGCAGTCGTAGAGTTGCGAGTGTGTATTGATGTAGTTGATGGTTTAAGATGATGCTTTACATATATTAGTCCTATGGTTCCTTTACATTATGTTCAATTGATGTTTATGGGCTAGTATGTTACTTTGGTCAAGTATAGATGCTCACATATGTGTATATCAAATTTTCTTTTGTATATGAAATTTACTTAACCATGTGGCCGCATCCTTGCTAACATCAAAATGCATAATACTTAGGGTTGGGTTATTTATAAGTGTTCATTATGAATTAAGTCTTGCGAGTACTTTCGTACTCACGTTGCTATTTTAGATGCTACTGGCGAGGAGGAGTTGTTCTTTGGCTACTTCACACTTACCAAGGGTGGTGGCAGGCATGAGTAGGCAACTACTCGAAGGTCATGCTATTGTGATAGAGTCTAAGGGCACTCCATCCTTCTTTTGTTGTATAGTCTTTAGTCTTCCGCTGCGTAGTTTCTTTTGTTGGTTAGGAGTTGAGTCAGTTTTTATCTCCTTCTAGCTCTCTTTGATTGTAAATTATAATAACTTGGTAAATGCTTAAGAACTTGTAATCTAATGTTAATTATTCGCTCTTTATTAAGCTGTGTTGTGATATTAAACGTTGGAAAGGCATGCGTTCCAATCTTGGGCACAAAACACGTGCCAGGATTACTAGTATGGTATTTCGATTAGTCCTGAGAGTCATAATTAAGGAAATAATCGACTTAATGACTAATTGAAATACTGTTTAGACGGTTCTCACAACATGGTATCAGAGCATGGTTTAATGAAGTAGCCTAAACATGCTTAAGATGTAGGTTAGCAAGAGTGTTAAACTCACTAAGCAACCCACTAAAGTTTCCTTTATACCTCATCAGGATTAATATGTATGAGCTTGCTATACTATGCCCCTAAGTATAACGTATGCTTGGTTGATGCACTTGGATTGTTTATTTATGCATTGTGTCATTTCCTAGTATGATGCATTTGCTAATCATGTTGCATTGATGCATCCCGATAGCGGCAAATATCAGGAGCTCGGTCGGTACGAGGTAGGGACCTGGTGTGTCCCGTACGATGATGATACGAGAAGTGAATATATTAGTAATAATGTATAAACATCCACCATACAATAGTAGATATGGTCATCTACCCATGTAATGATTACACGGGGTGTCCTGTAAGGTGATGGTATGGGAAATGAATACGTGGGCAACTGCGTACGAAACATCGCTTATGTGGCGAGTTGCACAAGCACCTTTTTCACGAATGCTTATTCTTTTCATGCGAAGAGTGATGTATGTGATTGGGATGATTGTGGAGAGAGATGCACTCGAGAAAGAACTGTGTAGGTAAGGGTCGAGCTTCCTTTCATATTCTGTTGTTGTTTTGCACCATACCTTTGAACATACATATTCCTTGATATATGATGCCTTGGTATGCACCACATGTTTGGATCCGATTGGTGCAAAATTGCTATGTTGGAGGTTGACCTTTCACGCTTTTTTTCATCTTGTCATTGCAATAGGATGAGAACCCGCCAAAGCCTAGGTGATCTCCTGAGTGTTCCAACAAAAATACCCCTTTGCCGCTTCCATCGCTGAGTATAGCGGACGTGCTCATGCAGATCAAGCAAAACCGTCAAGCGCAAATGGCTCTCCTTGAAGCTCTAGTGTGTAACACGACCCCTCAAGGAGGAGGTGGGGCCGGGCACTGAGATGACTTCTCGGACTTTCTACGGACTCAGCCGCCATATTTACGTGTGCCGAGGATCCTCTGGATGCTGACCACTGGCTCCGAATGATCGAGCAGAAGCTCACTCTCCTTCGATACGAGGACCATGAGAAGGTGCTCTTCACCGCCCATCAACTTCAGGGTGCGGCGGGTGCGTGGTGGTCTAACTTTCTGGCCATGCATCCCGCCAATCACTGGGTGCCTTGGGCAGAGTTCTGCTGGGTATTCCATGAATTTCATATTCCTAAGGGCCTTATGGAGATCAAGAGGCGGGAGTTTGTGGACCTTAAGCAAGGAGGCAGATCAATGATGGAGTATGTGCAGGTATTCAACCACCTTACACAGTATGCTCAGGATGAGGTCAACACCGATGAGAGGAAGCAATATTGCTTTGTGAACGACCTCAACTCAAAGATGTAAGATCAGTTGTCGGTGCATGAGTTCACTGATTTCAACAAGTTAGTGAGCACCTCTCTCATGGTGGAGTTCAAGTTGAAGAATCACCAGGAGGAGAAGAAGCGCAAGAGTGTCCTGTCGCCTTCCATGGGTGGGAGTTCTCAACGTGCACGGACGGAAAGTCAACCTCCTCCATCTCACGTGTCGACCTCGACTGCTCCACGACCAATGTGGATGGTGCGGCATCCATCCTTCTCCGCACTACAAGGACAACCTCCAAGACCCGTCAGTTCACAAGCGAGTGTGACTGGTGGTCCCGGTGGCCCGTGCAACAACTACGGGTGCGTCAGGCATTATGTGTGGGATTGCCCATACCCGAAGTCCGGAGTTGTGGTGACTGCTCCAAGGCCTTCACAGTCTGCCCAACCCACTCCACAAGCCTCCCAGGCTACACATGTCCCCAAGCATGGCTGAGTGCGCTACACCACCGCTGAAGAAGCTCAAGAGGGTGTGAATGTGTTGATGGGTACGTTGCTTATGAATTTAATTCTGTCATCATTCTTGCAGTCATTCTTTTTTATTCTAGAGCTTCTCACTCATTCATAATGATGAGTTATACTCGGTGTCACAAGCTAAAAATTAGCTCCATCTCTACACCTTATCTCATAGACGCCCCCAGAGCCAACATTCTTGTGAATCAGTGTGTGACCAAAACGTTGGTTATTATTAATGATATACCCTTCAGTGCAAATCTATTGGTAATGGACTCCAAAGGGATAGATGTCATTTTAGGAATGAATTGGCTCACCAAGAATAAGGCTACCATTGATTGTGCTCAACGGACCGTCACCCTTGTTGGTCTAGCCAATGCCTAGGTTCATTTAAAGCTTAATGATGTCGATCCTTGGCTTTATGCCTTGAACGTTGTCACAACCGCAGACCTCCTAGATATTCCATTCTTCTGTGAATTTCCTGATGTCTTCCTAGAAGAACTGTCAGGAATGCCACCTGACCGAACATTGGAGTTCTCCATTGAGTTATTGTCTGGTACGGCTCCGATCTCAAAGAGGTCTTATCGGATGCCGCCAAATGAGTTAGCGGAATTGAAGAAGCAAATTCGGGAAATGCTTGCAAAGGGTTTCATTCATCTGAGCTCCTCACCTTGGGGATGCTTGACGCTCTTTGTCAAGAAGAAAGATGGTACTTTGCGGATGTGTGTTGATTACCGTCCGTTGAATGTGGTCATGATCAAGAACAAAAATCTACTCTCTCGGATTGATATTATGTTCGATCAATTGACAAGTGTCTGGGTCTTTTCCAAGATTGACTTGAGATTGGGCTATCACAGAATAAAAGTCTGACTGGAGGATATTCCAAAGACGGCTTTCTCTACCCGTTATAGGTTTTACGAGTTCACCATTATGTCCTTTGGCTTGACTAATGCACCGATATTCTTCATGTATTTGATGAACATAGTCTTCATGGAGGAACTTGACAAGTTTGTCATGGTTTTCATTGATGATATTCTCATCTACTGCAAGAACAAAGAAGAGCATGCTAAGCACCTTCGAGTTGTTCTTGGCCGCCTTTGAGATCACCAACTCTACTCCAAGTTCACCAAGTGTGAGTTCTGGCTTAAAGAAGTTGCTTTTCTGGGGCATGTTTTATCCGAGAATGGTGTTGCACTCGAGCTAAGCAAGGTTCAAGATGTGCTCAATTGGGGGCAACCGTAAAATATCACTGACATTCGGAGTTTTCTTGGACTTACGGAATACTACCGTCGGTTCATTGAGATCTTCTCCAAAATTGAAAAGCCTATGACCAAACTCTTGCATAAGGGAGTAAAGTTTGCTTGGTCTGAGGCTTGTGAACAAGCCTTCCAGACCTTGAAGAATCTTCTCACCATTGCTTCCGTCCTTTCTCAACCAGATATGGACAAGAGTTTCAACGTTTATTGTGATTCTTCCCGTATAGGCTTCGACTGCGTTCTCTTGCAAAAGAGCTGAGTCGTCGTCTATGCTTCTCTCCAATTGAAGCACCATGAGGGAAATTATCCAAATCATGATTTAGAGCTTCTGCCATTTTGCATGCTCTGAAAATCTGGCACCATTACCATATTGGCTATCTTTGTAACATCTACACCGATCACAAGAGACTCAAATACATATTCACTCAAGCCAACCTCAACTTGAGGAAAAGAAGATGTGTTAAATTTATCAAGGACTACGAATTGGATGTTCATTATCATCCTAGCAAGGCAAACGTCTTTGCCGATGCCCTGAGCCATAAGGCTCGATGCAATTGCCTTATGGTAAAGCCCAAAAATGCCACACTCTGTGATGAATTTTGGAGACTTGGACTCAATATGGTCTTGGAGGGATTTCTTGTAAATCTTGAGTTCAAATCCACCCTCCTCATTCAAATTAAGGAAGCACAGAAGAATGACAAGGGTATGGCCCGAATTCATGATAAGATGAAGGAGGGAAAAGCTGTGGACTTTTTGGAGGATAATCAAGCATCTTGTGGTTTAGAAAGCAACTTGTGGTCCCTAAGGTCCATGAGTTAAGTAAGAAGATTTTGGGTGAAGCCCATGACTCGTTGCTATCTATTCATCCCAGGAGCACCAAAATGTATCAAAACCTCAAGCAAAGATTCTGGTGGACTCGCATGAAGCGAGAAATCACTTGATATGTTGCTGAGTGTGATGTCTGCTGAAGGGTGAAGGCCGAGCACCTTAAGCCGGCCGGTACGCTCCAGCCTTTACCCATTCTCTCCTAGGAGTGAGAGGAGATCGGTATGGACTTCATTATCGGATTGCCTAAAACATCTCACGGGTATGACTCGATTTGGGTCATTATGGACCGGCTGACCAAGTCAGCTCATTTCTTTCCTATCAAGACCACATACTCAGTCAAGTAATATGTGGAGTTGTATCTCACTCAGATTGTTTGCCTTCATAGAATTTCGAAGAAGATTGTCACTCAGTTCACCTCTCATTTTTGGAAGAGTCTTCATGAAGCCATGGGAACCAAACTCTTCCATAGCACCGCATATCATGCTCAGACCGACAGTCAAACTGAGAGGGTGAATCAAATTCTAGAGGACATGCTCTGAGCTTGTGTTCTCACGTATGGGAAGAAGTGGGAGATTTGCTTGCCATTTGCGGAATTCTCGTACAATAATAGCCATCACGCAAGCCTTAGAATGTCGCCATTTGAGGCTCTATATGGCCGAATTTTCCGAAAGCCATTGAATTGGTTTGAATCCGATGAAAGAACTCTTTTAGGCCCGGATTTGGTCAAAGAGGTAGAAGAACATGTTCAGTCTATTTATAAGTGTCTTCTCACATCTCAGTCTTGTCAGAAGAGCTATGCCGATCGCCGTTGGTGTGAACTTATGTTCAAAATTAAAGACTTTGTTTATCTTAAGGTTTGTCCTCTTCGAGGAACGCATCGCTTCCAGCTGAAGGGAAAATTAGCGCCCTGTTATGTGGGCCCTTTTCGGATTGTTGGTGGGTGTGGTGAAGTGGCTTATTAGTTAGATCTACCTCTATCCCTCTACGCCGTACACAACGTCTTCCATGTCTCACAATTGAAACAATGCCTTCGAGTTCCCACTGAAGTCATTGAAGTTGCGATTCAAGAATTGCAATTAGATCTATCTTATTGCAAGCATCCAATTTGTATTCTTGATGAAGCCAAATGGAAGATGCGATGTCAAGCTATTAAGTACTCAAGGTTCAATGGAGTAATCACTCTGAAGATGAAGTGATGTAGGAACGTGAAGATCAGCTTCATGCCGATTATCCTGAGTTATTCTCCCACTTGTGAGTGCTAGTTTAGTATTGTTCCTCACAGCATGGCATATTGATATTCTCTGAATCTTTCTGTTACTGCGCCAATAATGAGGTTCCTAGATTCATCGTACTCTTCTCCGACTCATACCGAATCTCAGGACAAGATTGTTTTAAGAGGGGAGGTTTGTCATGTCCTAAATCCATAATCACGTAATTAAGCATAATCATGCTTCTTTAGCATTATGATTTATTTTGTGTAATTTCATTTTTGAACGCTAGAGCACTTCGTTTTGAGTCAAATGGATGAGAGAAAGAAAATCGGAAGAGAAAAGAGTAGAATTCGCAATTAAAACAGACTTCTTTCTATAGCACGTGGACCCCACCGGAGTGTGCCAACTACTCTCTCCTTCTCTCCACTTTGGTAGCAGCTCACTCCCTCTCTCTCTCTCCCTCCCTCCCCCGTGCTCCTCCCTCTCCAACCCGCCAAGGCAAGCAGCAACTCCCCTCTCCCTCTCTCAAGCACTCTCTCCTTCTCCCCCAAAATCCCACCTCAAGAGAAAGAATCGAGGTATGCATGTGGTACTCATGCATTCCCTAGCTCACAAGCTTCTCATCCATCCAATTAATTTTCATTTTTCCTGAAGGATTCGAGCCATTCTTGACTCATTTGGGTGTTCTCGATGAAGCACAAGGAGCACCGGTGTTCTTCCTCTTCTCGAGCTTTTCCACCTTTCCTCGACGGTCCCCAAGCTCAACAAGGCATCTTGGGTGAGTCTCCTAGGCTCCCATGGCATAGATGCATATTTTGATTGGATGAATCCCGAATTTGGAGCTAAGGTTGTGAAGTTGGCGTGTTCTTGAGCTTTGAAGTGAATTAGAGGGATTTTGGTGAGATTTGATTTAGAAATCGAGTTGCTAGGTTGGTGAGTGAATTCTAAACTATATAAACTATCTCAAACATATTTCCCTTTGGTTCGGAGAGGCTCGCAAATCAAATTGGTCAAGTTTTTCCCCCGGGTTGCTCTCTGCAGAAATTTGGATACTCCGGATAAAAGTCTGGACAGTCCAGACTTCCTAGGGAAACCCCCCCTTGTTTTGTACTCAGAAATCATTAGGGTTTATGATGCAATTTGGTTTAGAACCCTTTGTATAGTATATATGCATGTCTATGTAGCATATATTCACCATGTAAGTCGAATCGATCGATGAAATGGCACAAACACGTTCTTTGTAGAAATTCGGAGAGTACAGAGAAAAGTCCAGAGACTCTGGAACAACATGTTCTCTATAGAACCCCAGAGAGTCTAGAGAATTATCCGGAGACTCTGCAGTTTGGAGAGTCCGGATAATTATCCGGAGACTCCGTAACACGGAGAGTCCGGAGAATTGCCTGGGTCTCCTGTACTTTTTTGATGTTGTTAGATCGCGAAGTTTGTTATTTCTTCACATGTCTTAACATTTAGCATGTTGTTATGCATATTGTAGCATACATTGTTGCACTTAATTCATACTCATCATTGCATGCGTTCTTCTTTAGTGAGCGAAGAATCGGCACGTGACGCGGGTGCGGTTGAAGACGACGCCAATCTCCTCGAATTCCATGAGTGTTGCGTACGCAGCATTAGGTGGTCACCTGAGAAGCAAGGCAAACATCTAAGCATAGTTCTCCCATTCATTTGAATCATATGTGTCTAATGTGATAAGTATGCTTTCTATACGTTATGCATGCGTTCGAGTTGATGTCGGGTTTATGATGGGTAGAACCTATGTTGTGCACTAGTTCTCAGTCATGAATAATTGTTGATCTGTATCCTTGTAGCCTGGGTTTAATATGATTTTGTCTAACTTAAAATATTATTCGTGATTCTTAGCAAGTACTTAGGTCTTCAGTAGCAGTCGAGCGGAGAAATGTTTCATTGTTTGCAAGTATAGGCTTTAATTATTTGCACAATGATCACAATGATGGGTTGATGGTGTTGGTTGGATGAGTGGTGGGGATGAGACGAGATGTGCGTGGTTATGGGTGTTTCTCCTACCCAGTTGTAGAGTTCTCCGGGGTAGGTCAAGAGAGGAACTCAAACACCATAGATCACTTACATCGCTTAAGCACTGATCGTTGTTGCAGTTAGTTCTAGCACTTACCGTACTTACCACATGTTGATCTAATGGTAAGACAAGCCGAATACCTCTGTAGCTATGATCATTTGTGCTTGAACATCGATAGTGTGAGCGGGCAGGCTTGTAGAGACACTTGTGGTTGCTCTGGGAGTTAACCAAATTGGGCTCCGTACCAAACAATGCATGATTCAAATGATTGGGACTTATTGGAAAAGGTTGACATGAATACCCCCTTGTATGGACCTGTGTGGTCATGAAGCCGTATGATCCTCAAATCTTGTGGGTAAAGTTGTACCCACCTACAGAGTGTAAAAACATTTTAGAATGCCGCGCTCTCGATCATGAGGATACTTTTGTCCATTTGCAGCAGTTGTAGAGTTGCGAGTGTGGATTGATGTGGTTGATAGTTTCAGATGGTGCTTTACATATATTAGTCCTATGGTTCCTTTTACATTATGTTTAGTTGATGTTTATAGGCTAGTTTGCTACTTTGATCAAGTATACATGCTCACAGTGTATGTCAAATTTGCTTCCCCACATGAAATTTACTTAACCATGTGGCTGCATCCTTGCTAACATCCTAATGCATGATCCTTGGGGTCGGGCTGTTTATAAGTGCACATTGTGGATTAAGTCTTGCGAGTACCTTCATACTCACGGTGCTATTTTAGGTGCGACCGGCGAGGAGGAGTTGGTCTTTAGCTACTTCACGCCTGCTGAGGGTGGTGGCGGGCATGAGTAGGTAGCTACTCGAAGGTCGTGCTTTTGTGATGGAGTCTAAGGGCATATGACTCAATCCTTCTTTTGTTGTATAGTCTTTAGTCTTCCGCTGCGTAGTTTCTTTTATTGGTTAGGAGTTGAGTCAGTTTTTATCTCCTCCTAGCTCTCTTTTGCTGTAAATTGTAATAACTTGGTAAATGCTTAAGAACTTGTAATCTAATGTTAATTACTCGCTCTTTGTTAAGCTGTGTTGTTATGTTAATAAATGTTGTAAATGCATGTGTTCTGATCTTGGGCACAAAACACGTGCTGAGACTACTGGGATGGTATTTTGATTAGTCATGAAAGTCATGATTAAGGAAATAGTCGACTTAATGGCTAATTGGAATATTTTTTGGATGGTTCCTCACACAGAAGGAGGGTGAAAGCCTAAAGGAATTCTTCCATCACTTTGTGCGAGTGAAGTGTCAAGCGAAGTGTCAAGGACTTCGGGCCAGGGCACTGGCATCACGTCTGGCACGGAAGCCAGTCAAGGATGTTGACAAGCTATTTACTAAAATGGAAGAGTACTCGAGCATGAAAGAGAAAAACCTTCGAAGATACACCAAAAAATAGCCTTCGGAGGTCTGAGGCCACATGACAAGTGAAGAAAGCAGGCCTCATGAGAAGGAATGAGAAGAACACTTGAAGGGGACCTACCGGTCCTCAGATAAACACAAATCTCACCATCACTTCTATCAGCTGAGGAACCACAAGAGAAGCGTGTTCAACATCGACGAGGGCCAAGACAGAAGCAGCTAGAGAGACAGAGGTGCAACAAGAGGCCATTGACGTGGTACCGGACGCTGTAGGCCACTCTACTGCACGGTGCACAGTAAAGATGCCGGACACACCACTAAGTCATGCCCCCATATGGTGATCCTAAAGAAAGGGATACACAGGCAATCTTCGGGGCCTCAAGGCTTTGGACCTTCTTAAGATCCCCGAGCAGTACACCATATGGGGGTGAGAAATAGTCCAGCCTTCGGGTCCCCTCCGATGGCTCCTCACCTAGCTTATTATCATGTTGCCTGGACCAGACCCCGACACCACTCCCATATACTCGAGTTGCCACCACCACTACCAGAATGGCAATCGAGGCTCCGAAGGGGTTCCACCATTGGGCTGAAGGGTTGGCCGACACGCACTGTTAAAGACACGTGCCACGTGCTAGTTGATGTAATGTTGTAATAGTGTAGTGGTTGTAATACCCCTGGAATAGTATAAGAACATTAAAAAAAATATGGGCATTGATGTAATAATAATTGTGGTGGTTAAGGTATGGCTATAAATACACCCAACTGATGTGATGGACATGAACAATCAATACACCATTAATTGCTAGTTCATTGTATGAGCACTGCTCCCTGTGTTATGATTGAGATCCCAACACATACAACTACTTGTGGACTCCCTGTTGTGGAGCCGTAACAAAATGAATCTGTCATGTCCTAATTCTTTAATCATATCATTAAGTATAATCATGCATCATAAGCAACATAAGCATCATGTTTAATTGTTATCATTTTTTATTTGCTCGTTAATTAAAATGGTGGTTTGATAACGGCTATGTATTTTGAAAATTACTCGACGCCAACATTCTTTAGTTTAATCTCCTCTTATGCGTTGTGGGCGAATTCATTTAAAATGGGTTCATGTCATTGCGATCGCTGTGTAATTCTTTTCTTAGAAATGTTATGCAGCTGAAACGTGTGTTTCTCTAACACGTGGGACCCACTAGCCAGCCCCACACCTCACCCTCCCTCTCTTGGACGCCACCAGCAGCCCCACCCCCTCTCCTCACTCACTCATTCTTGCTCTCCCTCTCTCAACCGGTCAGCACAAAGGGGCAAGAACAGCAACACCTCTTCTCCTTCCCTCTCTCAAACTCTCTCACTTTCCACACAAATCCCACCTCAAGCACGGGTTTGAGGTATGCATGTTATAATGCTGTTTTCCCCTCCTCCTTAGCTTCCCATCCATCTAACTCTTGTTTGCATGCATGAAGATTTGAAGGTTTGGCAACTCAAATTCGTCACCTTTCCTCACTGAAATTGCAACAGCGGGGTTTTCTCTTCTCTGAGCATTTCCCTTCGTTTTCTTCCACACCAAAGGTATCCGACTACAAAAAGAACCTTGTGTGAGTTCTCCTAGGTTTCTTTGGTGGTAATGCACATTTTAGGATGGATGAATTCGATTTTAGGGGCTGCAAATCAGGGGTTTGCAACGCACCTTATGTTCTTGGTGAAATGGATATGGTAGGAGGAGAATGGATGAGATAGCTAGTGAATCAAGTGTGTAGAGTGAGTAAATTAGGTTTAGAACCAATGCCTTAGTGCCATTGCATGTTGATGTGGTTTGGATTTCAGCATGCAAGTCGAAACGAGTGATGAATCATCACAAACATGAGTTCTGCAGGAACCCGGATACTCCGGGTTAAACCCGGAGGTTTCGGGTGAGCCCAATCAAGTCTACATGAGTTTTCGTGTTGTTTACCATATAAATTGATTTTATAATCCTTACGGTGGTCCTTATACATGTTTGGATGGGATAGGCTTCTACATGCACGATGAATCGATTGAGGAAATCGTTGCGAGTTGCAAGTTTGCCCGAATCAAGAGTGTCTGGTTACACCCAGAGGTTCTGAGTAATTTGAGTTAAAACTAATCGAGCACCCTCGCTCGGAGTAAAACCCAGACAATCCGACCTAACCTGGAGGGTCTGGCCTAGCCCGGGGGTTTCGGATTATTTTGAGTTTGGAATTTACCAAGAACCCAAACCGGAGGTCGACCTAGAGGTTTCGGCCCAACCGGGAGAGTCCGAACGTGGAGGTTCCGGTTGGAACCCGGATACACTGGATACCTGTCAATTTTCCAATGAAGTTTAGTTCACAAACTGCTTTGTTCCTTTGTATGTCATGTACTCTTGGCTTGGTATTAGGATGCATCCACTACTGTTATGCCACATGTAGCACTTTTCATTACATCTCTTTCATGCTCATCATTGCACATGTTCTTCTTTAGTGAACGAAGGACCGGAGGGTAATGCGGGTATGATCGAGGGCGATCCAGATTTCATTGATGTGAATTGTGATCAAGCTGAACCACAAGGCAAGCATCTAAGCATACTCATCCCATTACTTTGGATCATATGTTTTGTTAAATTAAGAAGTTATGTTATATGTATGTCTTGCATGATTGGCTTGTTAAATATCGGGTTTTGAGAGTATATCCTAATTGTTGCATTACCCTTCCTTGTTATTATTATCCTTTAATCTATTGTAACTCTGGATATAGCACTCAATTAAAATGAATATGTTATGTTTAGCAATGCTTATGTCATCGGTAGAAGTCGAGCAGTGGTTCGACCATTATTCGTGAGTTTAGGGCTTACTTTTATTCACAAAGACAATTATGATGGAGGGATGTGTAAGTCAGTGAGGATGAGATGAAATTCGGGCAGGCAATAGGGATGGCTCGAGAGGGAGTCTCGGATGCTGTCGGTGAATCAGGAACCGGGGGTCCCCAAATCCCGAGGCCAGGCCAGCAACCCACCACGTGGCGCCATCCCGCGGAGTCTCCTCCGCAAGGCAAAAGAGATTAAGTCCCGGGAGAGGGCGCTCGGGGCCACAGTCAGTGGCCCCTGAGTACCCGAGTTCCCTGATGATATGCGAAATCTAAGTGTCGAAAAGAAAGTGCTCGGGGAGGTTTGCAGTGACCCTCGAGCACTCGAGTCCCCCGACGACCAAGAAAGCTAAGTACCGGGAGAAGTGTGCCAGGGGCCGCGAGCGGTGGCCCCCTGGGCACCCAAGTATCCCGAGGATCCACTGAAGGAAGTTCCGGGAGAGAGTGCTTGGGGCTGCGTGCAGCGGCTCCCGAGCACTCGGTCCCCCGAGGATCCGTACAAGTGTGCCCGGGAGAGAGTGCTCGGGGAGGTGAACAGTAGCCCCCCGAGCACTCGGTTCCCCGAGGACCAAGAAAGGGTATTCTCGGGAGAGAGTGCTCGGGGAGGTGAACAGTAGCCCTCCGAGCACTCGATTCCCCGATGACCCAGGAAGCCCCCTGACAAGTAGCCCCCCACAGGGGCCCACTGATGAGGTGTCAGCCAGTCAAAGGCCCGAGGCCGCATTTAAGAGCACGCGTGGCCTGTCATCTCCAACTGCTCTTGCCACGCTCGGTGTCAGTTCCTGCCATTCTGGTAGAAGGGCGTGGGGACATTAAATGCACGGGTCCCATCCCGTGCCATCTGGCCTGTCTCGGGATAACGTCGTGAGGGCCGAGGCGTTCCGTTTGCCACGCTGCTGTGGCAGGAGAACAAGACAGGGCGGGCACGCCGGGCCGCTCTGCGGTTGCCCCGGTGGGCCCTCTCCGTGGCGCCCGTTGCCAGTGCATTTATGGTGACGGATGACCGGGTGTGGGGCGTATTTTCCACCCCGGTCACTTCGCGCAGAAGCTATGATGACACCCTTCCCATTTATGGTGCCTTGGAATTCGTGCCCTCCCGTTCGGGGCACGCTACCGCCGGCGGGTATTTAAAGCAGCCGGCAACACGGACAAAGACAAGCTTTGAAAGGCGCTAAAAATCCCAAAGGAAGTAAGTAGAGAAGGGAAGAGAAGATCGAGAGCATCCAAAGCTAATAGATACGCACAGACCGAAGAACAAGGAGCCCCAGGCTCTAGGATAGACAAACATTCTTGTAATCAACAACATCCTTGAGGGACATTCTCAGGGCATTTATAGTATCCATACAAGAGTAGGGTGTTACGCCTCCGTGCGGCCCGAACCTGTCTAAACACCAGTGCATTTACTCCGTTCCGTACTAGATCATTCCACCCCGCCAGCCATCGCATTTATACCCATTTATTTCTCCGGCAAACATATTCAGGATCATCCACCAGGCCGAATCTCTAAAAAGGGGTCCCTCAGAATTCCTGCGACAGGAGTTAACCCTCCGACAGATGCTATAGGCTCGCTTGAATCGATTAAGCACCGCCCGTTGTTGTAGTTGGCTTTTGCACTTTCCGTACTTACCACATATCGATATAATGGTAGATAAGCCGAATACCTTTTTGTAGCTGTGACCTTTTGGCTTGTGGACCTATGGTGTCATTTAACAGGCTTATAGAGGTAACGTCATAAAGGTGTTATGGGCATAATAGACTTGTAGAAGTATCTAGTTTGCTCGATGAGTAGTTCTAGTTACCTCCACACCTTTATGCGTGACATGGGTGCTCCGGGAGTAGCCTTAGTGGACATCCGCACCTATAGGTGCATGCTCAAACGACCGGGGCTCAATTAGAAAAGGTTGACACATGTACCCCTTGTGTGCACTTTAGTGGGTGACACAAGCCAAATGGTTCTCGTGTCGTGTGAGTAAAGAGGTACTCCCCTGCAGGGTGTAAGATCAACTCGAATTGTCGCGCTCTCGGTTACGAGCATGCTTCTATCCATTTACAGCAATTGTAGAGTCTTCAATATCGGGATGTTGTGATGGTATGTTGGGAAGTGGTTGGTGGTGTTGATAAGGAGTTGATATGGTACAAGTTACAACTTTGTTATATTGATGATCTCATGATACAAGGGTATTTTGGTTAGGTATAGATACTTACAGTTGAGTCCAAATCGCTTTTGTATATGAAGTTACTTAACCTTTGTGGCCGAGTCTTTACTAATTACCTATATGCATTCTCCATGGAGTCGGACTATTTATAAGTGTCTATTATGGATTAAGTCTTGTGAGTACCTTCGTACTCATGTGCTTTGTTTGCTTTTCAGGTGAGGAAGATTTAGTTTTTGGCTACTTTACGTCTACCGATATTGGCGACAGGTAGGAGTAGTACCATTCTACTCAAGTATTGTTATTTTGGGGTGGTGCCAAACGACGCTATCCATCTTTTATCGTCATATAACCTATTCCGTTGCTTAACTATTCTAATAAATATTCGGGTTATGTATTTTGTTATAAAGTTTAATTTATTTAAAGACTTGTAACTGAATTTAATTACTCCCTCTTTATTATGTCTTGTGATAATATGCTTGTTGTAAAAGCGTGTGTTCCGATCCTGAAAGTAAACACATGTTGTGCTATCAGTATAGTATTCCGGTTAATCATGTGGGCGTGATTATGAAAAATAATTGTTCAAATAATTAGCTTGAATACTATTTGGACGGTTCCTCTTAGTAGTATATTTATCTGTAGATTTTCTTACTCCATCTGTTCAGAATTACTAGACATATTTTTTTTGAAAAGTCAAACTTTATATACTTTGACTAATATTTAATCAAATTATAAAAATATCTAATATATAAAAATAATATAATTAGATTCATAATTTAAAATAATATTATACTATATAGGTTTTGTACCTATAAATGATATATGTTGTGAGAAAATTTTAGTCAAAATTCAACTTCGAAGACCAAACTAAAAAATATGTCTACTATTTCTGAATAGAGGGAGTATATTATATAAAAATACATTTTATTTTATAATTACACTCCAGATTTTACCACTTAATTATATAAACTTTTTTCAAACAAATCGTATGCTGTATGCGATGGCAGGTTTCTGGACCATACCACCACCAGCGCGTTCGAATCTCCATGACCAAAAGGAAAAAAGGGTCCTGTCTCAGCCTTGGAGATGCAGTGCCATTGTGCCACGTGCACCAAGTGCTTCGTATACGCGATTACACGTGGGCCTCGGCAAACCGCACCACGTGACGAGCCGGGACACGTGGTGTACATGTAAAGTAACACGTCATCAAGCTACACGTATAAAATTAACAGCCACTTACGCGTCACGTTATTGCTCCGCCAAAACTTCGCCGAGAGCTTAATTAGCTCATTTCACATTTTGAGAGAGAGAGAGATTGGTGGACATGCAGGGCGGGAAAGTGAGATTGGTGGACATGCACCGCGGCGGAGCACCACCCGACGCCGACGGCGCCGCTGTCTGCCGGAGCCGTCGCCCAAGATCGCTCCTCGTCGTCGACTGGTGGCCACGACGACGCCGGTGCAGTACCCATCGCCACGGAGACCGGCACAGGGAGGCCGGACGCCGTCCCACACGAAAGCTACCTGCCGGCGAGCGGCACCGGCGCGGCCGGTGGCCGCTGCACCTGAGGATAAAAGAGTAGGGTTTGCTCCGTCGTTCTGATGGAGGGAAGTCTGTATAATTTGTCGTGAGTGTCCATGTGAGATTTGGTTGCATGCTCTATCTCTTTTACAGTAATTCTGTTGGTACGTACAGCTTTGCATGCCATACCGGGTCGGCTAGTTCATTGTACTTTTGTGCGTCTTGCAGTTTGATTGTAAACCATAAGATGAATTTATTTGCCATCTAAAATAAGATGAATGAATTTGCCTCGGGCAGATCACTGACTTGCATTGTCTAATACTCCCTGGGCTATCTAGCTACAAAACTACTACCAAGTTCTACACGGTTCTCGATTCATCTCGAAAGCAATTTGCTTCTACGACCTTCCAAGACGCAGCGCCACAACCCCTTGAAGCCCTGCGGCTCCAGCTCAACGGAGTACGGCGAGGCTCCCTAAGTGGGGTTTGGTTTATTGATGATAAAATGATTAAAGAACTAACATGCTTTTCGAGTGATGAACAGGTTTAAGCATTAGTTGTGAAGATAAATGATGTTTGACGCCCGCCAAAACAAATGAAGAATCACGAAGGGTTCTAGATAGGGTTTACATTCTTTATTTTTTGAAATTGAGTCTATCCGGGTTTACATTCTTTATTTTTTGAAATTGAGTCTAGGATAGACGCCATTTTTAGAAGAATGGATTTGGTTGCTTGGTTAGTGTCTCAATGCTCAAGAGATCCTCTAGAACCACCCAGTTGAGAGACACATTCACTCACGGACACAAAATTCTTTCTGAAAATCTTCACTGAGTCCGGAGTCTTCGGTGTTCACCGGATACTCCGGTACTCAGTGTTCGGTCGGAGTCTCCGAGGTAGCCTCCGGCAGAGAGTCTCGGTTACAGTTTATTCTTTTTGAAAAAAAGGCTGGAGTCTCCGGTGTTCACCGGATACTCCGGTAAAATATTCAGTGTTCAGCCGGAGTCTCCGAGGTAGACTCCGGTAGAGACTTTCGGTTAGCATTTAATCTTTTTGATAAAAGAAAAGAAAGATCGGAGTCTCCGGTGTTCACCGGATACTCCGGTACCTGGAGATGCCGGAGGGTCCGGCTAGTCTCCGGACTTAATCTTTTTGGAAAGACTGTCAGGACCGGAGACTCCGGTGTTCACCGGAGACTCCGGTAATTCAACAGAACTGTAACGGCTAGTTCTGACACGTTCGGTGACCGTTCTGACGCCGTTTTGGATTTAGGACCGGAGACTCCGGTGTACACCGGATACTCCGGTAAGCTCTGACAAAAACAGTAACGGCTAGTCTGTGAGAGAGTGCTATAAATGCCCCCTCTCTCCATAGCATTTAGGGCTTGCTGTGGCTGATAAACTTGAGACCTCTTGAGCACTTTAAGAGCATTCAAAGCCCCTCCAACCATCTTTAGAGCAAAGTTTGCAACAATTTGAGAGTTTATGTTTGGAGAGGGTTCAAGCCACTTGAGCATTGAGTTTTTCATCGAGCATCTACTGCAATCATCTCTCTTAAAGCATTGGGCTTCTAGAAGGAAAGGAGTCGCCCGAAGAGCACCCAAAACTTGTGGTGTGCCTCGGGAAGTTTGTAAACATCTTCATATTGAGTAAGAATTTCTAGCTTGATCTTGGTGGTCGCTAGAAGAGGATAGGGTTGGAAAAGACCCGGCTCTTTGTGAGCTCCTCAACAGAGACGTAGGCACTTCTTTGTGAGGTGGCCGAACTCCGGGATAAATTCACGTGTTCTTATTTGCGCAATTTACTTCATCGTGTGAATTTGGTAACTTGCCACTTAAATTGCTTTAGTGACAATCTTGCTAGTATTAAGTGTTATTCTAGCTTAGTGACATCTAGTAGACCTAGTGTAATCCTTAGACTCTAGCTGTTGTTTTTAGTTCACATTTATTCTGAAAAATCCCCTTTAGGCCAGAGACTCCGGACTAGACCGGATACTCCGGACCATACCGGAGTATCCGGACTTCACCGGAATATCCGGCAGTTTTAATCTGCTGTTTTTAGTTTTGATTTTCAAAAAAGCCTATTCACCCCCCCCCCCCTCTAGGCACTTTCAATTGGTATTCGAGCCTAACCTCCTACAAAGCTTCACCGCTTGGAGGGAATCATTATGTCGACATCCGGAAGTCTGAGGGGTTTCAAAGATGATCCATCAATGAGTGATGATGGTAATGGTAAAGGAAAGGGAAGTGAGATTCCTTTCAATTATGATCATTTGAATTCTTCAAGCAATTACATTTCTGTGCCTTCCGGGTGTGCACCATTCTTCGATGGTACACATTATGCCGTTTAGAGGCACAAAATGAAAATGCATTTAATCTCTCTTCATCCAAGTATTTGGAAGATTGTTTGCACAGGTTTTGAGCTGCCGGAGGAAGACCAAGAACTCACCTCAAGTGAAGAACAAAACATGCATCGCAATGCTCAAGCCACAAGTGTGTTGCTCAGTGCCTTGAGTCCGGAGGAATTCAATAAAGTGGATGGACTTGAGGAAGCTAAGCAAATTTGGGACACACTTCAAGTTGCTCATGAAGGGACTACAAGTGTGAGAGAATCCAAAATAGAGTTGCTTGAGGGAAAGCTAGGAAGATTTGTGATGGAGGATCATGAAACTCCTCAAGTAATGTATGATCGGATGATGGTGCTTGTGAACAAGCTAAGAGGGCTCGGAAGCGAGGACATTGATGATCACAAAGTGGTGAAGAGATTACTTAGAGCATTTGCTCCTAGAAATCCCACTTTGGTGACGCTCCTCCGAGAGAGAAGGGACTACAAGAGGCTCACACTAAGCGATGTGCTTGGAAGGATTCTTGCTCATGAGCTCATGGAAGAAGAAGCAAATGAAGTGAAGATTCATGCAAAACAAAGCTCAACCTCAAGGCATAAAGAAATTGCACTCAAGGCAAGAAAAAGTAAGCAAATCCAAGATTCAAGCACAAGTGAAGATGAAAGCTCCGAAGATGAAGAAATGGCTTTCTTTGTGAAAAGGTTCAAGAAATACATGAGAAAAGGAGGCTATTCAAAATACAAGAGAGACATGCCCAAGAAGAGAACATCAAGAAGGGCATTTAAACTCCGACTCCAACTCCGATGATGAAGGAGTCGCCACCATTGCTATTCATGAGCCTACACCAAGAAAATCACTCTTAATGAGTAATGATGATGACGACTCCCCAAAATGCTTCATGGCTAAAAGCCGGAAGGTAAAATCTCAACCCAAGCTCCTAGATAGTGATAGTGAGTATGATAGTGATTGTGATAACTTGTTCAAAGGTTTGAATAAAAATGTCATGGCTAAAATAAAGGAGCTAATGGATACAATAGATAGTCATGAAGAGACCTTTGAGAGACAAGAAGATTTGCTCATCCTTGAAAAGGAGAGAAACCTTGAACTCGAGGAGCTCTTTGCTAAAGAGAAAGAAAAAGTTGAGAAATTATCTAAAGATTATGATTTAGCCAATTCCTCAATTTCCGACCTTAAGAGTAACAATTTCTTGTTTCAAGAGAAATTATCTTGTTTAGATGAAATTATAAAACTCTTGAAACACAAATTGATATTCTTAAGAGAGGCTCATCCAACTCTAGTGAAGCAAATTTACTATCTAGTGCATCTACTAGCAATGGATGCTCTCGTTGTTCTAACCTTGATATAAATGCTTGTACAACTAATGTTGAATCCTTGCAAGCATTACAAAAGGAAAATGAGAGGCTAAATGCTTTGGTCAAATATGGGTGCATCAAAACCTATAAGTCAAAGGATGCACTTTACAAGACCATCCAAGCCAAAGACAATAAGCAAAAGAGAGGTCTTGGATTTGACCAATACACGAGCAAGCCAAATGATCGTGTGCTATTGAATGGAGTGGAATGCCTCAAGTTTGTTAAAGGAGGCAAACAAGTTAATCACACGGCTCAAACATGGCAACCGAAGGCTCATGCTCCCCAATGTTCTTTTTACGCCTCATATATGCTAAAGAGAGACCACCGTGGTAAAGTGGTTGCTCTTTATGTTGGTCCCCGCACAAGTGATAGAATTGTAAAAAGGAATGTGTGGGTGCCAAAAGTGCTTGTGACTAACGCTAAAGGACCCAAACAAATTTGGGTACCTAAAATAAAGGCATAACTTTGTTTTGTAGGCATACTCCTCCGGTGGATCAAGTTGGGTCATTGATAGTGGATGTACAAATCACATGACCGGATAAAAGAGTATGTTTTCTTCCTTTGAAGAAAATGGAGGACCTCATGAAAACATCATCTTTGGCGATAATGGAAAAGGAGAGGTAATGGGCCTAGGTAAAATCGCCATCTAAAATGATCATTCTATTTCAAATGTCTTGTTAGTCAAATATCTTAATTACAATTTATTATCCGTATCTCAATTATGTGAAATAGGTTATAATTATCTTTTTACAAATGAGGGTGTGATTGTCTCTAGAAGGGATGACGCCTCAATAGCTTTCACCGACAAGTTGAAGGGTAAACTCTATCTTGTTGATTTTTCAACGGATGAAGTGAAGCCTAAAACTTGCTTAATGGCTAAGTCTAGCATGGGTTGGCTTTGGCATCGCCGACTTGCTCATGTTGGCATGAGGAATTTGTCTAAACTTCAAAAAGGCGAACACATCCTAGGACTAACAAATGTGTCTTTTGAGAAAAATAGAATTTGTAGTGCTTGCCAAGCGGGAAAGCAAGTTGGAGCATCTCATCCCTTGAAAAATGTGATGACCACTACAAGACCATTGGAACTCCTCCACATGGACTTATTTGGGCCAATCACTTATATAAGTATTGGAGGTAACAAATATGGTTTAGTTATTGTTGATGATTTTTCACGTTTCACTTGGGTATTCTTCTTGCATGATAAAAGCGAAACTCAAGCCATTTTCAAGAAGTTTGTGAGAAGAGCACAAAATGAGTTCGAAGTCAAGATCAAGAGAGTAAGAAGCGACAATGGAAGCGAGTTCAAGAACATACAAGTTGAAGAGTTTCTTGATGAAGAAGGAATCAAGCATGAGTTCTCGGCTCCCTACTCTCCTCAACAAAATGGAGTGGTCGAGAGAAAGAATAGGACGTTAATTGAGTCCGCAAGAACAATGCTTGATGAATACAAGGTATCGGATCAATTTTGGGCGGAAGCAATCAACACCGCATGGCATGCCATCAACCGGTTGTATTTACACAAGTTGTTAAACAAGACTTCATATGAGCTTCTAACCGGTAACAAGCCCAACATTTCCTACTTTAAGGTCTTTGGTAGCAAATGCTTCATTTTAAACAAGAAAGCTAGAAGTTTTAAATTTGCTCCAAAGGTAGATGAAGGGTTTATGCTCGGTTATGGATCAAATGCCTACGCCTACCGTATTTTTAACAAAACCACCGGGTGTGTTGAAATTGCGAGAGATGTAACATTTGATGAATCTAATGGCTCCCAAGTGGAGCAAGTTGATACTAATGTTCTAGGTGACGAAGAAATACCAAGCGAAGCAATCAAGAAGATGGCAATTGGCGAAATCAAGCCCTTAGAACAACAAAAGACCCAAGAAGCTCAAAATGATCAAGATCAACCATCTTCATCAATGCAAGTTGAACCATCAACATCAACCCAAGATCAAGAAGACAAGAGACCACAAGATCAACATCAAGACTGTGAAGATCCAAATAATTTTTTAGATGATGAAGTGGAAGACATTCAACATCAATCACAAGTGTCACATCCACGCGTTCATCAAAGTATCCAAAGAGATCACCCCGTGGACAACATCTTTGGTGATATACAAAAGGGGGTAACTACTCATTCAAGAATTGCAAATTTCTGTGAATTTTACTCTTTTGTTTCCTCTTTGGAACCTTTGAAGGTAGAAGAAGCGTTTGATGATCCGGATTGGGTAATGGCTATGCAAGAAGAATTGAACAACTTCAAAAGAAATGAAGTTTGGTCTTTGGTGGAAAGGCCAAAACAAAATGTGATTGGGACGAAATGGGTCTTCCGCAACAAACAAGATGAAAATGGGATAGTAACAAGGAACAAAGCTCGCTTGGTTGCTCAAGGGTTTACTCAAATCGAAGGTTTGGATTTTGGTGAGACATACGCTCCCGTAGCTAGGCTAGAGTCAATTCGTATTTTATTAGCCTATGCTACTCACCATGATTTCAAGTTATATCAAATGGATGTGAAGAGCGCATTTCTAAATGGACCAATTTCCGAATTGGTGTATGTGGAGCAACCGCCCGGCTTTGAAGATCCCAAACATCCCGAACATGTTTTTAAACTCCATAAGGCGCTCTATGGGCTAAAGCAAGCTCCTAGAGTATGGTATGAATGCCTTAGGAACTTTCTTGTCAAAAAGGGTTTTGATATAGGCAAAGCCGACTCTACTCTTTTTACTAAGAATGTTGATAATGATTTATTTGTTTGCCAAATATATGTCGATGACATTATATTTGGTTCTACTAATCAACAATTTTGTGAAGACTTTAGTAGGATCATGACAAGGAGGTTTGAGATGTTCATGATGGGAGAATTGAAGTTCTTTCTCGGATTTCAAATCAAGCAACTCAAAGAAGGAACCTTCATTTGCCAAACCAAGTACATCAAAGACATGCTCAAGAAGTTTGACATGGAGAATGCCAAACCAATAAAGATGCCCATGCAAACTAATGGACATCTTGATCTCAATGGAGAAGGCAAAAGCATGGATCAAAAAGTATATCGTTCCATGATAGGATCTTTGCTTTACTTATGTGCATCTAGGCCCGATATCATGCTTAGTGTGTGCATGTGTGCAAGATTTCAAGCCGCTCCCAAAGAATGCCATTTAATGGCCGTTAAGAGGATTCTTCGATATTTAGTTCATACTCCATACCTTGGCTTATGGTATCCAAAAGGGTCATCCTTCGACCTTATCGGCTATTCGGACTCCGATTATGCCGGTTGCAGAGTGGATAGAAAAAGCACTTCGGAAACTTGCCAATTCTTGGGTAGGTCCTTAGTGTCATGGTCATCCAAGAAACAAAATTCCGTAGCTCTATCCACCGCCGAAGCCGAATATGTTGCCGCGGGAGCTTGTTGTGCCCAACTCCTATGGATGAAGCAAACTCTAAGAGACTATGGCCACAAAACTTCCAAAATCCCACTTTTGTGTGATAATGAGAGTGCCATCAAAATAGCCAACAATCCCGTACAATACTCAAGAACCAAGCACATAGACATTAGACATCATTTCTTGAGAGATCATGCAACAAAAGGGGATATTGATATTCGCCATGTGAGAACCGAAAGACAATTAGCCGATATCCTTATCAAACCACTAGATGAGCAAAGGTTTTGCGAGTTGAGAAGTGAATTAAATATCCTAGATTCTTGAAATGTGGCTTGAACTGTTGCATACATTTGCTTGTTATAGATTTATAGCTTTCTTAGTTAAGAGTTTGCGAAAACTGCATTTTTGAGTGATTTTCTCAAAATTATTTGGCTCTTTGATCTCCCGATCATAATTTGCAACTTGTGATCATAGTTGTGTAATGATGCTTGTTGGCTGATCACATTTAGCAAATTAGTCCTCTTGTCCAACATTTTTCTCCCCAGAAAAACTTCTCCCAAATTTTCAGCTCTAAATCTTTCTGTGACAGTTCCAGGTCCCGGAATGTCCAGTGTTCACCGGAGTATTCGGACCTGACACTGTTCACAACCCCAGCTGATTCCTATCCTGTTTCCAGTTACCAGATAGTCCGGTCTTCACCGGAGTCTCCGGTAAAAGTGTCAGGACCGGAGTCTCCGGTGTCCACTGGAGTCTCCGGTAACAGTATCAGGACCGGAGTCTCCGATCTACACCGGAGTCTCCGGTGTTTCCAGAATCCTATATATTCCCCCAGCCCGAACAGTTCTCTTTTCTCATCCTTTCACAAGTCCTCTCTCCCAATAGCTTATTCTCCGGCGATTTTTGAGAAGAAACCAAGGATCTACAAGTCTTGCTACTTTTCTCACTTGGATTGAAGGCCGAAACCTCTGGAGATTCCTATTCATCAAAATCCCCGGAGGATCTGAGCTCAAAAGGTACTTTTTCAACAATCTTCCCGATCTCTCAATGCCCTTGTCTAGAGTTGTTTTCCCTTGGTAAAATAGTTCCTAGTACCTCCTAGAACACTCTACCAAACTTGTTTCATCTCTAGTCGGCCAAATCTTCCAAACCCTAGTTTTGTTGGGAATTTTTTTGGGCCGACCGGAGTATCCGGTGTACACCGGATACTCCGGTATCAGCCTGATTTTCCAGCAGATTCTGTTCAATCTTTTGTTGCTCATATCCCTTGTTCATTCCATATCTCCTAGGTGTTCTTGCAATGGCCGGAGATCGTTTTGAGAAGGGTCATACTTTCGAAAGGAAAAAGAAACAAAGAAGTGACCCTCGTGCTCAAGAAACAAGAGCTCCGGCACGCTCGGAAGATAGTGGAAGCGGTCATGCTAGCAGTGAAAGAGTCCGCAAAGTAGCCGCAGGTGGTGGTATCCACATTGAGGAAGGAGGAGTTGCTGAAAATTATGAAAGGGACATTGTGACCGTTTGCCGGACCAAAACTCAAGCTTTGCGAGGCCGAGATTGTGGAAGGGGAAAGGGACCGGCTAAAGTGACAGCGGGAAGAGGACAAGCAAGAATGCCCTCTATGGAAGAGAGAGGAAAAGGTGTTGCTCATGAACACTCGTCTGAGTCCGAGGATGATGAAGAAGAGCAGGCCGATGAAGTTATTGGACCCTTGAAACTTCATAGACCTCGGAGAACAGCTACTGTCGAGGACACTCCAAAAAGGACAGTGAACTACATGAAGAATGTATCTAGGGTTGTTAGTGAAAGGTTGAACAACCCATATGATTATGAGAAGAATGTTGCAGATTATCGCTTCTGGAATGATTTTCAGGCAGACTTCTATGAGATAGTGATCCTGGCCAAGAAAAAGCCTATTACTCCCATGCAATGGATTGATTGGGACTATATGGCCAAGAAA
The DNA here is from genome assembly GCF_958298935.1 of Phragmites australis. Classification (NCBI taxonomy): domain Eukaryota; kingdom Viridiplantae; phylum Streptophyta; class Magnoliopsida; order Poales; family Poaceae; genus Phragmites; species Phragmites australis. Next base: position 16,608,677 of record NC_084940.1, on the reverse strand, counting down.
AACGACCCTGTATTCAATGAAGTAATTGCAGCTTGTGAGAGCAAGAAGGTAAAAAGGATTATGGCTTTCAAGTATGATTGGTGCGAGGAAGTTATCGCACAATTCTATGCTACAGTGTGGTTTGAGGGATCTGAAAATCCCATTATGCACTGGATGATAGAGGGAGTCAAATACAGAATTGGCTTCAGAGGCTTTGCTCACTATTTCCATCTTGATGCCAGAGATACTTCCAAAGATCAAATTCACAATGAGAATCAGCTGTCCTTGGAAGAAATTGGGTTCATGTATCTGAATCATGGACGAGTTGAGTTCGGAAAACTTACGGGAATGAGGCCTTTCTATCGTTGTTTAAACTCCCTATTTTGACTCACCATGGCGCCCAAGAGCGGAGATGCAACAACAGTTCAGAGTATATCCAGAAATCTCCTTGCAGCCATGTCAAATGATCATGCTCCTTTCAGCGTGGCACACTTTCTTTGGGAAGAAATTGTCTTTACATCCAAGTCGCCAATCAAAAGCTGTGGATATGCTCCTTATCTAATGTTTATCATTGAGAATGTATCCAAGAAGACTTTTGTGAAGGAGATTAAGCATGAACCCTATAGGATGAGGCCCCTGAACATATAAGCTCCCTCCCCATCTCCATCACCTCCTCGTGCTCCTCCTAGCTCGAGACAGTTTGCCTCGAGACATGCTCCTCCTTGCGGGTCATCATTCATCAAGAGCGCTCTCAAAGCAATCTTCAAGATTTGCACCTATAATACTACTCAAATCAAGGATCAAGGTGCTCGCTTAAGGAAAATGGAGAAACGCCAGAAACAAATGTACTCATCCATGAACCTCCAGCCACCTTGCTCTTCTATTGAGTCAGATGAAGCGGAGAGTGCACCAGTTGAGGTTGAGAACCCTTGGGCATGGTATGATGAAGCCCAAGCTGCTGCCAAGAGTTCTCAACAACAAGTACAAGATGACTCCTCTAACGGCGCCTCTGGCAACAATTCTGAAGGAAGTGAAGAAGAAGAAGATGATGATGATGATGAAGCTGGCAGCAGCGAGTAGGCTCTCTCTCTTTTTGGTGTTTGATGCCAAAGGGGGAGAGATGGTTATATCCATTTCCTTAGTTTCCTTAGCTTTGGACTCTATTTAATTTCTATCGCTGTTGGACAATTGGACTATTGTTTGTGATGAACTTTGTGTCGTTTAAATTGTAAGACCTTTTATGTTAGTGTGATGATTGTCGTACTTTCTTAAATTTTGTGTGTTCCATGTCTTATCATAAAATTGTATCCCACGGATTCTAGGATATAGGGGGAGCTCCTGTGAATTTAAAATCTCAAATATGTGCAATTGTGTATAACTCCGTTTAAACCAATGCACACATTTAGGGGGAGCTCACCATATCTTCTAGAATTCAAAAACTTATTTCATACATCTTTGTGTATGCTTTAATCGAGTTGTCATCAATCACCAAAAAGGGGGATATTGAAAGTGCATCTAGGCCCCCTAAGTGGGTTTTGGCTTATTGATGACAAAATGATTAAAGAACTAACATGCTTTTCGAGTGATGAACAGGTTTAAGCATTAGTTGTGAAGATAAATGATGTTTGACGCCCACCAAAACAAATGAAGGATCACGAAGGGTTCTAGATAGGGTTTACATTCTTTATTTTTTGAAATTGAGTCTAGGATAGATGCCGTTTTTAGAAGGATGGATTTGGTTGCTTGGTTAGTATCTCAATGCTCAAGAGATCCTCTAGAACCACCCAGTTGAGAGACACATTCACTCACGGACACAAAATTCTTTCTGAAAATCTTCACTGAGTCCAGAGTCTCCTGTGTTCACCAAATACTCCGGTACTCAGTGTTCGGTCGGAGTCTCCGAGATAGCCTCCGGCAGAGAGTCTCGGTTACAGTTTATTCTTTTTGGAAAAAAGGCCGGAGTCTCCGATGTTCACCGGATACTTCGGTAAAATGTTCAGCGTTCAGCCGGAGTCTCCGAGGTAGACTCCGGCAGAGACTTTCGGTTAGCATTTAATCTTTTTGATAAAAGAAAACAAAGATCGGAGTCTCCGGTGTTCACCGGATACTCCGGTACCTGGAGATGCCGGAGGGTCCGGCTAGTCTCCGAACTTAATCTTTTTGGAAAGACTGTCAGGACCGGAGACTCCGGTGTTCACCGGAGACTCCGGTAATTCAACAGAACTATAACGGCTAGTTCTGACACGTTCGGTGACCGTTCTGACGCCGTTTTGGATTTAGGACCGGAGACTCCGGTATACACCGGATACTCCGGTAAGCTCTGACAAAAACAGTAACGGCTAGTCTGTGAGAGAGTGCTATAAATGCCCCCTCTCTCCATAGCATTTAGGGCTTGCTGTGGCTGATAAACTTGAGACCTCTTGAGCACTTTAAGAGCATTCAAAGCCCCTCCAACCATCTTTAGAGCAAAGTTTGCAACAATTTGAGAGTTTGTGTTTGGAGAGGGTTCAAGCCACTTGAGCATTGAGTTTTTCATCAAGCATCTACTGCAATCATCTCTCTTGAAGGTTTGGGATTCTAGAAGGAAAGGAGTCGCCCGAAGAGCACCCAAAACTTGTGGTGTGCCTCGGGAAGTTTGTAAACATCTTCATATTGAGTAAGAATTTCTAGCTTGATCTTGCTGGTCGCTAGAAGAGGATAGGGTTGGAAAAGATCCGGCTCTTTGTGAGCTCCTCAACGGAGACGTAGGCACTTCTTTGTGAGGTGGCCGAACTCCGGGATAAATTCACGTGTTCTTATTTGCGCAATTTACTTCATCGTGTGAATTTGGTAACTTGCCACTTAAATTGCTTTAGTGACAATCTTGCTAAATTGCTTTAGTGACAATCTTGCTAGTATTAAGTGTTATTCTAGCTTAGTGACATCTAGTAGACCTAGTGTAATCCTTAGACTCTAGCTGTTATTTTTAGTTCACATTTATTCTGAAAAATCCCCTTTAGGCCGGAGACTCCGGACTAGACCGGATACTCCGGACCATACCGGAGTATCCGGACTTCACCGGAATATCCGGCAGTTTTAATCTGCTGTTTTTAGTTTTGATTTTCAGAAAAGCCTATTCACTCCCCCTCTAGGCACTTTCACATAGGCGCCACATCCACCATGTCGGAGGACGTCGTGGGCTCCGCCTCCTTCTTGGTCGCAGATGTCGTGGACGCTGCCACAACCACGTCTGCAGACACTTCTTCCAGGGGCGTCATCGTCGTGGTCCTCGCCCCATTCGTCGTCCTAGTGTCGGCACGAATGGCACTGGACCAAGCCGCTCACCGGCCACGACAAATGACGGCGCCGTCATCCACCCTCAGACGCCTTTGCGCGCCCTTGGCTGGTCCCCCACCCACGGCCTCGCGCCGTTCACTAGGAGCCCGACCATCCGTAGCACCATCGCCTTCGGCAATGGCTCGTCGGTGGGTTTTGGCCCCGGTGCAGGCCCTCACTCTAGGACATCAAACTGTAGACCCATTATGGTTGTTCTCCATTTATGGTTTATGGGCACTTGTGCCCTCGTTCTGGGCACGCCCTGAAAAGCCTCCCCCGGTTGTATAAGAGGGGGGAGCACTTCATCGAAGAAAGGAGGACGAAAGACAGAGAGGAGGACTTGGATTGAAAGGAGTCCGAGTTCAAGATAGATCGGTAGCCAGAGGCTCCGAATAGACGAGCTCAGAGAGGAATCAAGCTAGGTGAAGGTGAACAAGCTCAGAGAGCCCGGCACTTGAAGACCCGGGCTCAAGATAGATAGAACACCAACACCTTGTAACATAGACCAGCTCGAGAGAGCTGGAGATCCAGAGAAGGGAATTCCAAGAGCCCTGTTAATACATCACACACACAGGAGTAGGGTATTACGCCTCCGTACGGCCCGAACCTGTATAAATCCCCTTGTGCATCCAATGTCCACCGGCCGACGATCATCCGTCCCGACTAGATCTCATACACACGCGCGTCCACTCCGCGCCCAAGGCGGATCCAGAATCATCCCCCCGGCCGAATCTCAAAGGGGGTCCCCCATGATCCCCGCTCGAGGAGTTCATCCTCTGACAACTACGCTCTCGGTTATGAGCATGCTTTTGTCCATTTGCAGCAATCGTAGAGTTGCGAGTGCGAATTGATGTGGTTGATGGTTTGAGATGGTACTTTACATATATTAGTCCTAGGGTCCCTTTTATATTATGTTCAGCTGATGTTTATGGGCTAGTATGTTACTTTGGTCAAGTACAGATGCTCACATATGTGTATGTCAAATTTGCTTTCACATATGAAATTTACTTAACCATGTGGCTGCATCCTTGCTAACATTCAAATGCATAATCGTCAGGGTCGGTCTATTTATAAGTGCCCATTATGGATTAAGTTTTGTGAGTATCTTCGTACTCACGCTGCTATTTCAGGTGCTACCAGCGAGGAAGAGTTGGTCTTTGACTACTTCACGCCTGCAGAGAGTGGTGGCGGGCATGAGTAGGTAGCTACTCGGAGGTCCTGCTTTTGTGATGAAGTCTAAGGGTATATGACTCCATCCTTCTTTCGTTGTATAGTCTTTAGTCTTTCACTACATAGTTTCTTTTGTTGATTAGGAGTTGAGTCAGTTGTTATCTCCTCTTAGCTCTCTTTTGCTATAAATTGTAATAACTTGGTAAATGCTTAAGAACTTATAATGTAATGTTAATTACTCGCTCTTTATTAAGCTGAGTTGTGATGTTAAACGTTGGAAAGGCATGTGTTCCGATCTTGGGCACAAAACACATGCTGGGACTATTGGGATGGTATTCCGATTAGTTATGAGAGTCATGATTAAGGAAATGATTGACTTAATGACTAATTGAAATATTGTTTGGATGGTTCCTCACACAGAAGGAGGGTGAAAGCTAAAGAAATTCATCCATCACTTTGTGCGGGTGAAGGGTCAAGTGAAGGGCCTTGCGATGACACAGTGATAGAGCAGCACGTCAAGGACTTCAGGCCAGGGCATTGACATCACGTCTGGCACAGAAACCGGTCAAGGATGTAGACGAGCTATTTACCAAAATGGAAGAGTACTCGAGCGCGAAAGAGAAAAACCTTCGAAGAAATGCCAAAAAATAGCCTTCGGAGGTCTGAGGCCACATGACAAGTGAAGAAAGTAGGCCTCATGGGAAGGAATGAGAAGAACACTCGAAAGGGAACCCACCGGTCCTCAGATAAACACAAATCTCACCATCACTTCTATCAGCTGAGGAACCACAAGCGAAACGTGTTCAGCATCGACGAGGGCCAAGACAGAAGCAGGTAGAGAGATAGAGGCGCAGCAAGAGGCCATTGGCGTGGTACCAGATGCCACAGGACACTTTACTGCGCGGTGCACAGTAAAGATGCCGGACGCACCACTAAGTCATGCCCCCATATGGTGACCCTGAAGAAATGGATACACATGCAATCTTTGGGGCCTCAAGGCTTTGGACCTTCTTACGATCCTTGAGCAGTACACCATATGGAGGTGAGAAATAGTCCAGCCTTCGGGACCCCTCCGATGGCTCCTCACCCACCTTATTATCCTACTGCTTGGATCGGACCCTCACACCACTCCCATATACTCGAGTTGCCACCACCACCACCCAGAATGGCAATCGAGGCTCCGAAGGGGTTCCACCATTGGGCCGAAGGGTTGGTCGACACGCACTGTTAAAGACATGTGCCATATCCTAGTTGATGTAACGTTGTAATAGTGTAGTGGCTGTAATACCCCTGTAATATTATAAGAACATTAAAAAAATATGGGCATTGATGTAATGATAATTGTGGTGGTTAAGGTATGGCTATAAATACACCCAACTGATGTGATGGACATGAACAATCAATACACTATTAATTGCTAGTTCACTGCATGAGCACTGCTCCATGTGTTATGATCGAGATCCCAACACATACAACTACTTGTGGACTCCCTGTTGTGGAGCCATAACAAAATGAATCTGTCACGTCCTAATTCTTTAATCATAACATTAAACATAATCATGCATCATAAGCAACATAAGCAACCTGTTTATTTCTAGCATTTTGGATTTGCTTGTTAGTTAAAATGGTGGTTTGATAATGGCTATGTATTTTTAAAAATACGTGACACAAACGTTCTTTAGTTTAATCTCCGCTTATGCGTTGTGGGCGAATTCATTTAAAATGGGTTCATGTCATTGCGATCGCTGTGCAATTCTTTTCTTAGAAATGTTATGCAGCTAAAACGTGTCTCTCTAACGTGTGGGACCCACTAGCCGGCCCCACACCTCACCCTCCCTCTCTTGGGCACCACCAGCAGCCCCACCCCCTCTCTTCTCACTCACTCACTCTTTCTCTCCGTCTCTCAACCGGTCAGCACAAAGGGGCAAGAACAACAGCACCTCTTCTCCTTCCCCTCTCAAACTCTCTCACTTTCCACACAAATCCCACCTCAATCACTACGATTTGATGCATGCATCTTATACTGCTATTTTTTCCTCCTCCTTAGCTTCCCATCCATCTAACTCTTGTTCACATGCATGAAGATTTGAAGGTTTGGCAACTCAAATTCGTCACATTTCCCCACTGAAATTGCAGCAGCAGGGTTTTCTCTTCTCTGAGCATTTCCCTTCGTTTTCTTCCACACCGAAGGTCTCCGACTACAACAAGAACCTTGTGTGAGTTCTCCTAAGTTTCTTTGGTGGGAATGCACGTTTTAGGATGGATGAATTCGAGTTTAGGGGCTGCAAATCGGGGGTTCGCAACACACCTTATGTTCTTGGTGAAATGGATATGGTAGGAGGAGAATGGATGAGATAGCTAGTGAGTCGAGTGTGTAGAGTGAGTAAATTAGGTTTAGAACCAATGTCTTAGTGCCATTGCATGTTGATGTGGTTTGGATTTCAGCATGCAAGTTGAATCGAGTGACGAATCATCGCAAACATGAGTTCTACAGTAACTCAGATACTCCTGGTTAAACCTGGATGTTCCGGGTGAGCCCAATCAAGTCTACCCGAGTTTTCATGTTGCTCAGCATGTAAATTGAGTTTAGAATCCTTACGTTGGTCCTTATACATGTTTGGACGGGATAGGCTTTTACATGCACAATGAATCGATCAAGGAAATCGTAGCGAGTTGCAAGTCTGCCTGAACCTAGAGTGTCCAGGTACACCCGTAGGTTCCACGTAATTCGGGTTAAAATTAACCGAGCACCCTCGCTCGGAGTAAAACCTGGACAATCCGACCAAACCCAGAGGGTCCAGCCTAGTCCAGAGGTTCCAGATTATTTTGAGCTTGGAATTTACCAAGAACCCAAACCGGAGGTCGACTCGGAGGTTTTGGCCCAACTCAGAGGGTCCGAATCCAAGGGTTCCGAGTGGTACTCGGATACTCTGGATGCCTGTCAGTTTTCCAGTGAAGTTTAGTTCACAAACTGCTTTGTTCCTTTGTATGTCTTGTGCTCTTGGCTTGGTATTAGGATGCATCCACTACTGTTATGCCACATGTAGCACTTTTCATTGCATCTCTTTCATGCTCATTATTGCACGCGTTCTTCTTTAGTGAACGAAGGACCAGAGGGTAACGCAGGTGTGATCGAGGGTGATCCAGATTTCATTGTTGTGAATTGTGATCAAGCTAAACCACAAGGCAAGCATCTAAGCATACTCATCCCATTATTTTGGATCATATGTTGTGTTAAATTGATAATTTATTCTATATGTATGTCTTGCATGATTGGCTAGTTAAATATCAGGTTTTGGGAGTAGATCCTAATTGTTGCATTACCCTTTCTTGTTATTGTTATCCTTTGATCCATTGTAACTCTGGGTATAGCACTCAATGTAAAATTGAATACGTTATGTTTAGCAATGCTTAGGTCATCGGTAGAAGTCGAGTGGTGGTTCGACCATCGTTCGCGAGTTTAGGGCTTACTTTTATTCACAAGGACAATGATGATGGAGGGATGTGTAAGTCAGTGAGGATGAGACGAGATTCGGGCGACCAATAGGGATGGCTCGAGAAGGGAGTCTCGGATGCTATAGACTCGCCTGAATCAATTAAGCACTGTTCATTGTTGTAGTTGACTTTAACACTTTCCATACTTATCACATGTCGATATAATGGTAGATAAGCACAATACCTTTTTTGTAGCTGTGACCTTTTGACTTTTGGCCCTATGGTGTTGTTGGTATAATAGGTTTGTAGAGGTAACGTTGTAAAGATGTTGTGGGTATAATAGGCTTGTAGAGGTATCTAGTTTGCTCGATGAGTAGTTCTAGTTACCTCCACACCTTTAGACGTAACTGGGGTGCTTCGGGAGTAGCCCTAGTGGACATCTGCACCTATAGGTGTATGCTCAAACGGTCGGGGCTCAATTGAAAAAGGTTGACATGAGTACCCCTTATGTGCACTTTAGCGGGTGACACAAGGCAAATGGTTCTCTTGTCATGTGGGTAAAGAGGTACTCCCCTGTAGGATGTAAGATCTATTCGAATTACCGTGCTCTCGGTTATGAGCATGGTTCTGTCCATTTGTATCAATCGTAGAGTCTTCGATATCGAGATGCTGTGAGAGTATATTGAGAAGTGGTTGGTGGTGTTGATAAGAAGTTGATATGGTACAAGTTATAACTTTATTATGTTGATGATCTCATAATACAAGGATGTTTTGGTTAGGTATAGATACTTACACTTGAGTCTAAATCGCTTTTGCATATGAAGTTACTTAACCTTTGTGGTCGAGTCCTTACTAATTACCCATATGCATTCTCCGTAGAGTTGGGCTGTTTTTAAGTGTCTATTATGAATTAAGTCTTATGAGTACATTCATATTCACGTGCTTTGTTTGCTTTTCAGATGAGAAAGATTTAGTTTTTGACTATTTTAAGTCCGTTGATATTGGCGATGAGCATGAGTAGTGCCATTCTACTCAAGTATTGTTATTTTGGGGTGGCGTCTTAGGGCAAACGGCGCTACGAATATTTTGTCGTCATGTAACTTATTCCGTCACGTAACTATTCTAACAAATATTCGGATTATGCATTTTGTTGTAAAATTTAATTTATTTAAATACTTGTAACTGAATTTAATTACTCGCTCTTTATTATATCTTGTGATAATATGCTTGTTGTAAAAGCGTGTGTTCCGATCCTTAAAGTAAACACATGTTGGGCTACCAGAATAGTATTCCGGTTAATCATGTGGGCGTGATTATGGAAAATAATTATCCTAATAATTAGTTTGAATACTATTTAAACGGTTCCTCTTAGTAGTATATTTATCTGCAAATTTTCTTACTCCATCTGTTCAAAATTAGTAAACATATATTTTTTTTAAAGTCAAACTTTATATACTTTGACTAATATTTAATCAAATTATAAAAATATCTAATATATAAAATTTATACAATTAGATTCATAATTTAAAACAATATTATACTATATAGGTTTTGTACTTATAAATGATATACGTTGTGAGAAAATTTTAGTCAAAATTTAACTTCGAAGACAAAAAAAAAATATGTCTACTATTTCTGAATAGAGGGAGTATATTATTTAAAAATACATTTCATTTTATAATTACACTCCAGATTGTACCACTTAATTATATAAACTTTTTTCAAACAAATCGTATGCTGTACACGATGGCAGGTTTCTGGACGATACCATACCACCACCAGCGCGTTCGATTCTCCATGACCAAAAGAAAAAAAGGGTCCTGTCTCAGCCTTGGAGATGCAGTGCCATTGTGCCACGTGCACCAAGTGTTTCGTATACGCGATTACACGTGGGCTTCGGCAAACCGCACCACGTGCCGAACTGGGACACGTGGTGTACATGTAAAGTAACACGTCATCAAGCTACACGCATAAAATTAACAGCCACTTACGCGTCACGTTATTGCTCCGCCAAAACTTCGCCGAGAGCTTAATTAGCTCATTTCACATTTTGAGAGAGAGAGAGATTGGTGGACATGCAGGGCGGGAAGAGCACGAACGCTGCGGAGGTCGCGAAGGAGGCGGCGGCGAACGTGGGCGCTTCGGCGTGGGCGGGCAAGGAGAAGACCAAGGCCGTCCTCCAGGAGAAGGGGGCCAAGATGAAGGTGCACGACCCGGCGGAGAAGGCGGCGGCGGACGCGAGGATGCAGGAGCGCGTCCGCGAGGTGGAGGCCATCAAGCAGGACGCCATGCGCCACAACGCCGCCACCAAGGAGCGCGCCACCGCGGCGGAGCACCACCCGACGCCGACGGCGCCGCTGTCTGCCGGAGCCGTCGCCCAAGATCGCTCCTCGTCGTCGACTGGTGGCCACGACGACGCCGGTGCAGTACCCATCGCCACGGAGACCGGCACAGGGAGGCCGGACGCCGTCCCACACGAAAGCTACCTGCCGGCGAGCGGCACCGGCGCGGCCGGTGGTCGCTGCACCTGAGGATAAAATAATAGGGTTTGCTCCGTCGTTCTTATGGAGGGGAGTCTGTATAATTTGTCGTGAGTGTCCGTGTGAGATTTGGTTGCATGCTCTGTCTCTTTTACAGTAATTCTGTTGGTACGTACAGCTTTGCATGCCATACCGGGCCGGCTAGTTCATTGACTTTTGTGCATCTTGCAGTTTGATTGTAAACCATAAGATGAGTTTATTTGCCATTTAAAATAAGATGAATGAATTTTCCTCGGGCAGATCACTGACTTGCATTGTTTAATACTCCCTGGGCTATCTAGCTGCAAAACTACTGCCAAGTTCTACACGCTTCTCGATTCATCTCGAAAGCAGTTTGCTTCTACGACCTTCCAAGACGCAGCGCCACAACCCCTTGAAGCCCTGCGGCTCCAGCTCAACGGAGTACGGCGAGGCCGGCTGGTCTATAAATTGGATGGCGTTCGATTTCAGCTCGGATAAACGTCGTGAGCACAAATCCGATTATGGCCAATCATACAAGTCTTACCCATTATGGGCCAGCGTCGTTAACCGGGCCCGATATTCTTATTACTCCGTAGCCAAAAGGAAAAGGTCTCCCAAAAAAAAAAAAAACTCGAGTCCAATTCCCCTAAACTTCAAAAACAAGACAACACATACCTCTCCAACTATTGAAACCGGGCAAGTTACCCACTCCAGCCCATTCAAAGGCGGGTTTGCTCCAATGTGGCGCTGACGTGCGAGATGTTTTGACATGTAAGCGTCCATGTCACCAATTATCTTCCCACGTGGCAATCCATCAGAAAAGGCTACTAAAACAAGGGAGTTACCATGTTAGTAAAAAAACATGAGATATGGAAACCGACGTGGAGAAAACGACCAAGCACACCAGCCGGAGGGGTAACTTGTCCGGTGTCAATAATAGTTGTGGGGCTTTTATTGTTTAGTTTTGGAGATCAGAGGGTTAAAAAGGGTAACTCTAATAGGAGATCAATAGTGCGTGGTTGCTAGTAAAATATATACTCCTATAAAATAGACAAGTTATAGTAGATTCGAACAATCTTCATCGTAAATTTTATATGATTAAACGGTATACAATCAAAGTTGGCTCCGTCTCCTCCTTTTATGATATAGAAAGTCATAATTAATTAGCTAATTAATAATTGGCATATTTCCCATGTGTTGTCCTTGATCAGTTCCCTTAATTGCAACGTGCTAGTGCTGGCCAAGTGGGCCTAATGGGCCGGCCTGGCACAGGCACGCCTAGGCACGATCGGTCAGGCATGGCTACATAACCGGGTTGTGCTGGAGGCTCGGTGTAGCGAATAAGGCATTTTTAGGATATGTATGTGATTTTGGTGATTAATAATAACATAGTCAATTGGACTAATATATTTGTCAAGTATATGCTTTAGTAGGTCTCATAGTTACGATACATATAGAAGCCACCGAAACCGAACTTAAGAAAGTTTGAATTGGACAAGTTTAGAGAAGATTACACTCACGGGATGGTCTGGTGCTCGGAAAAATATACTCATGGGATGGTCCCACTATAAGGAACCATCCAAATAATATTCTTATTAATCATTCAGTCGACCATTTAACTAATCACGATTGCAATGATTAATCAGAATATTATCCTGGTAATCTCGATATGTGTTCTGTTCCTAAGATCGGAACACATGTATTTCCAATATATGTCATCACAACAAAGCTTAATAATGAGTGAGTAAGGAAATTACGTTACAAGTCTTGAAGTATTTACATTTTTGATAATTTACAGCAAAAGAGAGCTAAGAGGTTACACCTCCTAGCCAAAAGAGAAACTACGCAGCGGAAAATGACATCTATAAAAAAAAGATAGGTGGAGCCATATGCCCTTAGGATCCACCCTAAAATCATGTCACTCGAGTAGTTCATACTACTCATACTCGCGACCTACATCGGCGGGCGAGAAGTAGCAAAACAGTAGCTCTTCTACTCCTGAAGAACCTGAAAGAGCAGCGTGAGTACGAAGGTACTCACAAGATTTGATCCATAATCGGTATATATAAATAATCCGACTCCAAGTATTATGAATTTGGATGATTAGCAAGGAACAGTCACAAGGTTAAGTAGATTCACATGCGAAAGCAATTTTTGATATAAATGTGTAAGCATCTACACATGACCACCTATACCATTCTATCCTGTAATCAGCGATATAAATATATATGTAACTGGAACTATTATAAATATATCTGAGAATAGAACCATCTCAACTACATTGCAACATGCCATACCATATGATCCCACATTCGTGATTCTACGACTGATGTGAATGGACAAAAGCATGCTCATAACCAAGAGCATGATAATTCGAATTGATCTTATACCCTGCAGAGGGTACAACTTTACCCACACGACTTGAGGACTATTCGGCTTATGTGACCACATAGGCCCACACAAGGGGGTACTCGTGTCAACCTTTCTCATACCCGGAACTACCCACTTGTACGTGCCCCTATGGCACCGGTGTTACCGCGAGCATGTCCCAGACACCTCCAGCTCCTCGCCACATTGTTTCTCCTATTCCTTTTTTTTCCTGATGTGTCATAGGGCCACAAGGTATGAGTCAGCATGGCGTATGATAATCAGTTTGTCTTACCATTAGATCAACATGTGGTTAGTAAGAAAAGTGCTAGAGCCAACAGCACCGACAGATAGTACTTAATCGATGCAAGCGGTTTATGGCATCTGGTTCCTCTCTCGCTCTACCCCTAGCTCCGCCCACATCTCATTTCATCCTCACTCTCATACAATCCATATCGTTATCATCATTGCGAACAATAATTGACCATATAGCTCGCGAACGATAGAACATTTCATCGCTCGACTTCTACCAAAGACCTATACATTGTTAAGCATCTCGTATCACTTTTAAGTAAGATATTCTCAGGATTATACCCAAGCTACAAAGATAAGGATCATCAACAAGATCAAGGTATAAGTAATGCATCAACATAGGTTCTACCACCGATATTGGAACTCTAACATGCATAACTTACATAAGCATAATTTATCAACTGAGACTTCACAAGATCCAAAATATGAGGTGCAATATGCTTAGATGATTGCCTTTCTGCTCTAGTGCCTGCCTCATGCTACCCTCGCAACACTCACAGAACTCCGGTGGTTCGGTGTCACCTTCTATCACCCCCGCGCCATAGTCTGGTCCTTTGTTCTATAAGAAGAGCTCATGCAATGATGAGCATGAAAGAAATGCAAGGAAATATGCAACATGATGCATAACAATATAGGATGCAACATAACAACAAGCTAAAAGTACACAACACACGAAAGAACACAACTTCTTAACTTCTGACAGAACTCAAAAGTTCCAGATTGAACTCGGAACTTCCGGGTTTAGAGCTTCAGTGTTAACCTCCGGACATGGTCCTCGGGTTGCCACTTTTTGATTGACACAGAGGTTTAGGTTGATGTCGGAACTTCTGGGTCGAGCTGGAACATCCAGATTTGGCTTAGAATGGGGTTCTTGGTTAATCCTAACTCGGTTAACTTGGAACTTCTGGGATATACACCTCATTCGCGGCTTGATGCCATGGAAGCTGATGCAGTAGCTGATCCCCGAGCTATCAAAAGACGAGGAAGAAACCGAAGGAGCCACTGTTGGGTCCTCCTCCCGCTTCTTCCCAGCCCTTGCTGTCGGAGTCTGCTCCTCCTCATCACTCTCCCTCTGCAGGAGATCCCCGTATTGTCGTCGAAAATATCGATGATCTCGACAGGCATGGTCTCTCAAACTGGGCGTTAGGAAGGGGCAACAGGTAGCTATCCGCCCCGTAGGGACGAAAGCCAAATGGTCATCGGTGCCACCACTAGTGGCCGAAATGGCCCAGCCCCAGTAGAAGCAGTTGAGATCATCATTGTTTCCAAAGAGGATGAGGAGGAAAACGATGCCATATTCAAAGACAAGTTAAGTGTTCGCTCGTGGGGCGGTGATAGATCCAGCCGGATGACCCTCGCTTTATACCCAGGCTAAGCGACTATGTCCGCCCAGGAAGAGAAGTGGAACCAACTCAGCGTCGCTCCGTGGCGTCTCTCATTAATCTCTGGAGGCATGTGGACATATCCGGTCATCCTACACCGACACATGGCAACATCCCACGGCAACGCCTCGTTTTCTCGCACGAATGTCCCATCACATTTATGACCTAAACCCCTTTTAGCGCCTTCTAGGGGAATGGGCCTAGATTGGGCCAGGTTCAGGCTTGGATGGGCCGGGACGGGCTTGGACTGTATAGTGTCGGCCTGCTCGGGTTTGGGTTGGGTGGTTTAGTGGGCTACGGGAGCTGGATTAGCCCACGGACTCCTGGCCTTTGGCAACCGGGCTGGCCGCTGGGCTGAGTCACTTCCAGGTGTTGATAGATGCATAAAGGGGTTTATTCAAGGATAAGGCTTTACGGTTTAGATTTAAGCGTAAAGCAGTTTTATGTAGGTATCCAATTGTATTAACTAAGATTGACTTCAAAACATTTTAAGTAGTTCAAAACCAGGTAACAAGCTATATCTGGGGGGTTTTCGGTCCTGGGAGGGGCTACACCTCACTCCACAGTCCCTTTTGTCATATCTGATGTACCTCTAGTACCACATAGATCCTGGCCGATTGAGCCAGTAACCTCATCACACGGACATCTAGTCCACACACTCACTCATCAAGACACACGCACCCTGAGTCTAGTCATATGGGGTCATGCTTCGCATGTCCATGACTGTGGACATGGATATTCGAATAGATCTATTCGAATAGATTTACACTCTGCAGAGGTTGTACACTGTACCCATGCAATATGCTCAGCCTCCATCCGTTGCAAGCGGAGGAGTGAATCATATCGAGACATTTCAATCACCTTTCCCGCCGGGCTTTTCTACGAGACACCCCAAGTCCCAGAGTCCTTGAACTGAATAACAGATTGGCTATGCCATCTCCCAAAATATTCAAACAGAGGGGCAGATGGACACTTGGCCTCTCGCTGCTCCCTAGCCTCCTAGTATGATGCCCAGCCCAGTCCGGTGAAAGAAAAGGCAAGTCCTGCCAATTCAGAATGCATGGTTGCACGGTGGTGGCTAAGCATGTCGAGGCAATTGACTTGGTCCTTAAATGGCCAGGGCAAATATCTTCTGGCAATGAACACCACAGAGGTGACTCAAGCCCCCAGGAGCATCCTCATCCGGAGTACTACTCCACTGCCCCCGCCAAACAGTTTTCACCCATTTTTACACACCTCCCACCATATCCCACACAACATAAAGGATTTTATAATCATCACAGAATTCACAACCATCAAGGATTCATGGTATATGAGTTATTATTGATAATAGTAAATCTTGTCTCTGAGGAGACGTATTCCATCCTAAGCATGCTAGATATCAAGGCGTCGTCCATCGTTAATATATTTAACAACAGGTATTCCTAGGGTGATATGTATTCTGGATGATAACATGTAAGGCATGGCAATGTTGATAGGATTAACTACTATAAGTAGTTTGAAAGAAAACGCAATACATAGCACATGCGATAATAAGTCTAGTTTTAGTTGATCATGTAGGTTATTTGAAAACATAGGTTCAATGTGATCAAGGAGATAAGACTTGCCTTCTTCGAAGTTCTCTTCTGAGTCTTAGTTGTAGTTAAGATCCTCCTCGCCCCTGATGCTTCCTGCGCAGCACTCGCAAAACTTTAGTTGTTCTGCAATTGCGACTACGATCAATAATGGATATACTAGAGAAGAATCAATTAACACCAAATAGAAAACCAAATGAGTCCTAATGACTATCACAATGTGATGGATGACTAGATCTCAATTTTAGTTGAATTTTGGCGAAAGAATCGCCAAAATCGGAGCCAGAACGGAGAAGTTATGGCTCCTGGAAGATTTAATCTAAATTAAATTAGAAAATACAAAAAGGCAGTATTCATGAGTGGGACCCACATGAATAGTAACTAGGGCCCACATGAACAGTAACCCATTGGACTGAGATGGGCACAGATTGGGCTGGGTCCGGGCCTGGATGGGCTGGTTTAGCAGGCTACTGGAGCTGGGCTGCGCCCACGGACTCCTGGCCTTTGGCAACCGGGACGACCTGGCAGGCCAGCCGGCCACTGGGCTGAGTCATTGCCCAATCTGCCAGGCTGAGCCACACTGGCTTCACTGGGACGCATGGCGCACGGGCAGTAGTTCGGTTGCGTGTGCGAGCGAGTGCACGGACACATAGGGCAGCCAATGGGGGCACAGCCCGGTGACGAGAAATAACGGCGGAGTTACGATGGAGTGCTCGCCGATGACGTATTCTAGCCAAAGATTCATGACGAAGAGCGGACGCCGGGATACTACATGGCACGGCGGATTCAGAGGGGAGCTCGTCGACGGCGGCCGGTGGCAGAAGCACTACCTGCACTATCTTAGTGCGGCGGCATGGCAAAATGGGCAGCACCTCCCTTGCACTGGGAGGTGCCAACCAGCAAAGAAAAGGGGCTCGATGCCTTAATGCATCATGGCACAATGGACAGAGCATCCACACAGATCACGAACACGTCGGCGACGAGCTAAGCACGGCGGCGAAAGCAAAAACATGGCTACCTATGCAGCTACGCACTAAGAGAAAGAGCACGAGCGGCTATACACTAGCTAGGCAGACGCGCGAGGGGACTGGGAGGCTCACCAAGTGCAAGAATGACGACGGGTGGGGCGGCGGCCGGCAATCCGTCAAAGAGGCGCGAGCGGGCTCTCGTCGGGCTTCCGGTGAATGGACGGCAGCCCAAGGACGGTGACAAGGACCTGAAGCTCCTCGGTAGCACGTGGTCGGAGGATCGATGTGGCAAGATGTGGTGGTGTGTAATGGCGACGGCGATGATGGAATGAAGAGGAAAGGGGGAGAAGAGAGGCTGGGGCTGTGCTATTTATAGCAGGAGAGGGAGCACAGAGGGGTGGTGCACGCGTGACGTCAGGCGGATGTCAGCGGGTAGCATGACGGTGAGGTGGCGGAGCTGCACCCACCATTTTTCCCGCGGCGTGGGCGCTTTGCGCCATCCACGCGCTGGCGGGGCGCAAAAGTTGCACGGCGCCAGGCCCTCGGGCTGTGGGAGAGAGAGAGAGAGAGTGCGGAGAGGGAGAGAAAGAGCGGAGAGGATGGCAGTATAGGAGAGACAGAGCAAGTGGCTCACCAGTGTCGCTGTGGCGAGAGCCAGTGAGGCGCGGCGTCGTGCTGGAGGAGGAAGGAGAGGAGCGCGGCGGGGAAGCGGCCAGATGCACGACACGTGGATGGTAGAGAGACGCGCGGCGCAGGAGCGCGCGTGGTGGTAGTCTGGCGCGGGGCGAGTTGGGCCGACGCGCGCGGGAGGAAAACGGCCGCTGTCGCGGTTGGCTGGGCCGCGCGAGGGAGAAAATGTACGGCTGGGTAGGTTGGCTAGGTCGCGCGGGGGAAGAAGGGAGAGGAGAATCCGGCCCATGGAAGAAAAAGAAAAAGAAAAGAAAATTGGTTTTGAGATTAAATTCAAATGAGAGATTTGAATTTGAATTAAACTTTGTGTTAGGATCATTTCAAATAAATATATTTGAATTATTATTTGGGCTTGGATCTCGAGCTTTTTGAAGATGATTTGAATCGAAGGATTTGAATTTGAATTGGGTTTGAGCTGAATAGAATCTAAGAGTAGATTTAAAATTGAGAGAGATTCAATTTCAAATCTCCACACAAGAACCATAAAATCTCAAACCAAGGCATAAGAACCAATTTAATGCAGGGACTATTTGAAATTGATTCTAGTGCACTTTGGAACCCTATTTAATTTAGTATACTTACCATATATGATTATATACATACTGGTATATATACATTCATATACTTATTTTCTTATCTTAGTTAGCCTAATTAATCACAAAAAGTTTTAATTTGGAGTGAATTTTGCAATTAATTAACATGTTTAAACTCAGGATGTTACAGCATGTTAGTCCCAATGACTATGTTGTCATTAATCACCAAAATCACAATCATAACCTAATAGGGCCATTTTCACTGCACACTGCTGCAACCTTCTCTGGTGAAAATACTCCGTTATTTATCTTTCTCTGATCACCGGACATTTTTCCAGTGGGTTGTTCTATTCAGTCTTCTGGACAGAAACACTCCGGTGTTGTCATGCTTTGATCACCGGACTATCCAATGAGGCTTAGCCTTCATTCTTCCGCATGACACCCTTCTCTGGAAGAAAATTGCTCCAGTGAGCACACTTGCTGATCACCAGACCTTCTGGTGAGGTCTTCAGGCCTCTCTCTTCCTTCATCAAATATGCTCTGATGAGTTCAACACCTAGAGCACCGCACCATCCATTGAGCCAAATCTTCCTAGGACTTCTTCAATTCGACCAAAATTTCCGGCTGTGGTGGCTTCTTCATGTATTGCATCCATGAGACCTAATAACATATATTCTTGACAAACATGTTAGTCCTATTGACTATGTTATCATTAATCAGTATGGTATCGCTATAGACATGTTACTAACATATATTCTTCACAAACATGTATCGCCATAGTATGGTTATCGGGAGAGGGTGAGCTAGCTATTTGAGAGTCTTGAGATAGGTTTTAGAGGAGAGGAGAAGATAGGTTTAGCCTTTATAATAGGTTAGAGCTTTTGTGAGAGAAAAATATTCTATAATCTGCCCAAAATAGGGCTGACCTCTGTATTTAATGAAGTTTATTTTCTCGCATTTGCTTATGTTCATCTCCTTCTAGTCTCCTTCTTTTGGTTCTGTTGCCTTGGGTGCAAGTCTTTCTGACCTTTGAGTTGATTTTTGTTTTTCTCTTTGAACTGAATGTTTTCACCTTGTTGAGGCTATTCTCTTTGTTGTTAGTAGAGGCATAAAATTCACACACATATGTGTATAAGTAGGTATTAAATTCCCTTATCTCTAGTCCATCAACTTGGGGGGTTTTCTCCTCTAGGTAGCTCATGTTGATTTGAAGTTGCAAGCTTTTGTGTACAATAACACATGGAATGGTGTTGATTGGATCCTATGGGTCATATACCATCCGTAGAGTCATGTTGCCTCGGAACTTCCCTTCTTAAACAGTTCCTCTAGTGTTTTTGCTTCGCTGAGATTTTGAAGTTTGTTGGGTGATCAAATAGGAGAACACCATCAGTTTCGAAAGAAATTTATTGAAACGTGTATTCACCTCTTCAAGTCACCAATCTCGATCCTACAGTTAATTAGCTTGATTTTCATGAGGTTGTTCTTCAACACTAAGTATTGCCTACTCCTCATAATTCCTAGAAGAAACTATGCCTACTCCCCCTCCCCCTTTCACACCCAGATAAATACTATCTAGGTGTCATCTTACCACACAATTAAAAGTAGCACCAATCTACTACTGATCTAATAAAAAAACTCCCATAAGAACTAGCGATGTACCACTGATCTAATCAAACACTCGCATACAAAGAACACATCACATGCATAGTAACCCAACGGAAATGAGGGATACAAATAAATCACCATTTTTACCTTCGCTCTAGGCCTTCTGCTGCCATCGATATCCCATCTTTGGTGCATCAAGTCACGCGAGTTAACCTACATAAATGCATCCACAACAACAACCGCCGCCACCATTAGTATCATCCAAACCAGAAATATATATACAGTCACGAGAGCATGACAAGCGGAATAAGAGAGGAGAGGGGCAGAGCTTACCGATGCTGGCAGCGGTGGCTCAGTCAGTTGCTTCTTCTCTGCTTCCTCCTCATTTCTTGGAGCCGCATCAGCCATATAGTGATTTCCAAGGAGAGTATGACAACCCTATGAAAGTCGGCTTAAATAGGATGTGGACTTACCTTAGGGTTTCCTTTGAGGTGGGGATAGGGTGATCCGATGACGGAGATGAAGCTATCACAATTTCTTTTGAGGGCTCGGCCCATTAGGCCAAGCCCAGATAAGTAGGTACAATAAGTGAGATATTAGGCTAAAAACCTCATGTATTTATCCTCACAAAATATTCTTTTCTAATATTTATAATTTGTGGCGTGAAACATTATGTGATGAATGTAGAAAGATAGTTAGGTTAAATAAATTACCATGGTTCAAGGAATCTCAATATTGTTCATACGATCACCTTTATCTCAAAACTATGAGGGGTTATATTGGTACACGTGTTTACCTTGTGCACACTCTTTGCACCATGCACTGAAGTGGGAGAATAAAATAAAATAGAAAACGATGCCAGAAGGTTAACAAAACTTTTGTAGCTTAAATTACGTATGCCATAGCAATTTTTAAAACCTGCATATTATAAGCATTATTCTAAGGTTCGTGAATATGCCATATTCTAACTATCTTGGACTTATTTCCTATACGGTCGAATGCAATTATGGTTAGCTGGGAATCCGCGCATCGAGGAAAGAGGAGGAAAGGGAAGCTAGAACGGGAACAAGGGTTTGTGGGGGATAGGGCGGAGGATGCGAAGAGACTCAAGAGAGGATCGCGAGAGGAAGGAAAAGGTTCTAAAGTGACATGAATAAGGATGGTCTTAGAGCAGCTACAAAATAAAGGTGGTTGTAAGAGCTTGTGGTCACAATAACCATTGTAGAGGTGGTCTTAAGGCATCAGCAGCTTAGAATCGACCGTAGGGCTATTGCCGACAACAAGCACTAAGAAATGTTGATTCTCTCTCATCCCCCTCCTCGTCATTGCTGCTCCTGCCAGCTCCTCGAACTCGCCTCTTTCCATTGTTGCAGCTTGCTGGGATCCGATGGCCCAGATCCAGCAAGCTGCAAATTGGATCCATCCAACGCGAGCTTGTGGAGGACCACCATGGCCAGACTCAATCCCGTGAGCTCAGGGAGACCACCACGGCTGGACCCGACCACAAAAAGCTCACGGAGGGCAGTCTCAATTGGATCCTACCATCAGGGTCTGGACCTTGGTGCCACACGATTGGGAAGAGCAGCGACCTCCAATCCATCCACCGCAACCTCCGACGACGCTGTGGCTGGAGAAGGTGCTGCCATGGATCCGGTCACCACTGGAGGAGCAGAATGAGGAGGGGGTGCATGGGAGGAGCTAGCGGAGGCCATTAGATCTAGCAAGTGCATGAGGGAGGACAGGGACGGAGCCTGGAATTGAACATAGGGGTGGGGGCAACTCAACAATGTTGATAATTGTCGGTGTATCAGGAACCGGGGGTCCCCGGATCCCGAGGCCAGGCCAGCCATCAGCCACATGGCGCCATCCCGCGGAGTCTCTCCCGCGAGGTGAGAAAGAGCGAGTCCCGGGAGAAGGCACTCGGGGCCACAGTCGGTGGCCCCCGAGTACCCCAGTTCCCCGATGATCCACGAAATCTAAGTACCGGGAAGAAAGTGCTCGGGAAGGTGTACGGTGGCCCCCGAGCACCGTAGTCCCCCGACGACCAGGAGAGCTAAGTACTGGGAGAAACGTGCCCGGGGCCACCGGCGGTGGCCCCTGGGCACCCAAGTATCCCGAGGACTCACCGAAGGAAGTTCCGGGAGAGAGTACTCGGGGCTGTGTGCAGCAGCCCCCGAGCACTCGGTTCCCCGAGGATCCGTACAAGTGTGCCCGGGAGAGAGTGCTCGCGGAGGTGAACAGTACCCCCGAGCACCCGGTTCCCTGAGGACAAGAAAGGGCATTCTCGGGAAAGAGTGCTCGGGGAGGTGAACAGTACCCCCAAGCACTCGGTACCCCAACGACCCAGAAAGCCCCCTGGTGGAGGCCCCTGAGGGGCCCACCAATGAGGTGTCAGCCAGTCAAAGGTCCGAGGCTGTATTTAAAGAGCGTGCGTGGCCTGTCACCTCCAACTGCTCCCATCGCGCTCGGTGTCAGTTCCTGCCACGTTCTGGCAGAGAGGCGTGGGGTTATTAATTGCACGGGTCCGTCCCGTGCCATCCGGCCCGTCTCAGGATAACGTCGTGAGGGCCGAGGCATTCCATCTGCCGCGCTGCTGTGGCAGGGGAACAAGACAGGGCGGGCACGCCGGGCCGCTCTGCGGCTGCCCGGTGGGCCCTCTCCATGGCGCCCGTTGCCAAGCCATTTATGGTGACGGATGACCGGGTGTGTGCCGCATTTTCCACCCCCGGTCACTTCGCCCAGAGGAAATGATGACGCCCTTTCCATTTATGGTGTCTCGGAACTCGTGCCCCCTCCCTCCCATTCGGGGCACGTTGCTGCCGGCGGGTACTTAAAGCAGTCAGCGGCACAGAAGCAGATATAGCTGAATGCATCTGGAATAGATCCTAAAGCATAGACAAGAACGCAGCACAAGAGAAACACGGCCGAGAAGTGAGCCGCACGAGACAGGCCGAAGAACAAAGAGCCCCAGATTCTAAGATAGACCAATATTCTTATAACCAGCAACATTCTTGAGGGACTTCCTTAGGGCATTTATAGTATCCATACAGGAGTAGGGTGTTACGCCCCCGTGCGGCCCGAACCTGTCTAAATTCCGGTGCATTTACTTCTTTTTGCACTAGGTCACTCCACCACCACCGGCCGTTGCATTCATTCCTATTTATTTCTCCGATGAACATACTCAGGATCACCCCCCCCCCCCCGGCCGAATCTCTAAAAAGGGGTCTCTTGGGATCCCTGCGACTGGAGTTAATCCTCTGACAACAACAATTATCAAATAAGAAGTATGACATGATATATATATATATATATATATATATAAATACTGACTCAATTGGAGCTAGTGGAGGCCGCTGGATCTGGCAAGTGCACGAGGAAGGGGACGCCGGGGAGAGAGAAGGAGGTGCAAACTAGAGAGAAGGGACCGAACTGGGAAAGGTAGCTAGGATAAAGATGATTTTTTATCCAATGTGGACCCAGGCTCACTACTACAGAACACCACATAGATAGCACCCCCACTAGTGTCGGTTCGGGCGTAACCACTACTGTTGATGTATCAGTGTCGGTTCTTAAACTCTCGCGTGTGAACCACAACTAAAGCGCTAAGAACCGACACTGATAGCCACTATTAGTGTCGGTTCCATATACCAACCGGCACTGATAGTGACTATCAGTGTTAGTTCCATATACCAACCGGCACTGGTAGTTGCTACAGTATAAAAAGCCCACCACCAAATGTGACCAAAATAGAGCTGCCGCAAGCCCACCCAGAACAACACCGACCGCCATTTTTGCCGTCTTTATGGTTGGAGGATTCATGATTTGGAGGAGTCAAGTGCTCTAAGGTTAGTAGAATGATGTATATTTGTTTTTTAGATAAATTTCCTTGGTAGATTGCTCTAGGGTTAATCGTTGGTGCTTGTTCCATGGTTACAAATTTAGAGATGTAATTGAGATCTAATTTAGAAAAAGTTTGTAACTTTTTCATTGTTAGATGTATAGAGATGATGTACATTTGATTCTTAGTTGGATTTAGTTGCTAGATTGCTCTAGATTTGAATTTAGGTGGATGTTCCTTGGTGTTGAATTTTGGAATGAGCAAGAGCTCCAATACCGATATAAATTAGAGAAAGATCGTAATTTTTTCATTGTAGATGATTTAAGGAGTAGATTAAAGTCACATGTAAATGTGGGTGCGTATATTAAAATCTAGGGACAATTGCAAATTTACCACTACTTGAACCGTTATTGCCATCAAAAAATTGCAAAAATACCACTAGAATTGTCATTTGAGTGGCATCCTTGCAAAGAATAAAAAATTAAGGAGGTATTTACAAATTCCCCTAAAATATAGCTCCAATTTTCTAGTATGTGGATTGTGTTTATTTTAAAGTCTTGAAATTAAATGATAATTCAGTGGATTTCCTGTATTCATTAATCAACATAGTGAATTTAACACAATTGATAGAATACTGTGTTTTAGGGATGGCATATCCACCCACGGGTCCCAATTGGACATAGTAGCCTTAGGAAGGTGGGTCCCCCGACTCGGCCCAAGTACCAGAAGGAGATGAGCCCTCAAATAGGGACTAACCAAGATGTGAGGTAATTCAATGAATTTATTCTATTTTCAAATGTTTAATTATTATAAGTGGAATGTGTTTAATTATAATGATTTGCAGATGGACCGGTCATGGATGTATAAGGATCGAGGGCCAGAGTTTTTTGTTGGCATTGAGGCTTTTCTTAGGGCTGCCGCAGTGTACAAGAAACCAAAAAGGAAGCGTGTTGATCACTATATATGTTGTTTGTGTGTCTACTGCAAGAACGAGAAGTAGTTTTCAAACATAGAGTAGACTTGATTCGCACATAGAGTAGACTTGATCACTATATATGCACACTTGATTCGCAGGGGTTTTAAGGTTGGCTATACCCATTGGATTGAGCACGATGAACTTGAAGATGTTGGGCATGAAGGGCAACCAACAGTCGAAGAAGACATAAGCAACGATATGACGGCTAATGAAGACTTCGATATGTCGGTAATTGAAGATATTTTTGTCGAGAACGATGGAGTGAACACTTTAGTGGCAACAATGAAGACGGCATAGAGCAAATGTTGTGTGATGGGGAGGGTGACTTCACCAGTGAAAGATGACATCAAAGTCCAGTGTATGGTAGAGGACTCTAAAACACTAGTTTACCCAAACTGTAAAGATGAGCACAAAAAGTTGCATATAGTGCTAACACTGATGCAAATGAAGGCTAGCAATGGTAGGGCCGATAAGGGCTTCCAAGGGGTAATGTGTTGCCCAAAAATATGTACCATGCCAAGCAGGTTGTTTGTCTGTTGGGATTGGAAGTAGAGAAAATAGATGCATGTGGAAATGACTGCATGTTGTTTCATGGCGAGGATGCAGATTTGGAAGTGTGTCGCATTTGCAATGCACCACAATACAAGCGGAACGTTGATGATATCAAGAGCGATGGTGTGAGGGTGAAGAGAAAGAAGAAAATACACCGCGTTAAGGTGGTTTGGTATTTCACTATAATCCCTCATTTGAAGTGATTGTTTGCTAACAGAGCGAATGCCGAGCTGATGCGATGGCACGCCAAATAGCGCAAGAAAGATGGAATGCTTAGACACCCTACTGATGGCATGCAATGGAGGAGATTTGATTCCAAATACAAGGAATTCAGAGATGAAGTGAGGAATATAAGGTTCAGATTGAGTACGGATGGGATAAATCCTTTCGGCAACACAAGAAGTACTCATAGCACTTCACCTGTGACTCTTTGTATCTACAACCTTCCACCTTGGATGTGCATGAAGCGAAAGAACCTTCTGATGCCTTTGGTGATTAGTGGGCCGAATCAACCAGGCAATGATATCAATGTATACCTCAAACCATTGGTTGAAGATCTTCATGTATTGTATAAATATGGCGTACAAATATGGGATGAGTGCAGATGTGACAATTTCACCCTGCATGCGATGTTGTTTGTAACGATCTCAGATTAACCTACTCTTGGTCACCATAGTTCCTTCGTCTGGATCACCCATACTACAAGAATAAAAGAGCTTTTGACGGGACAATGGAGCATCATCAAGCTTCGAAGATTTGCACTGGAGAACAGGTATTTAAGATGGTAAAGATGCTTAGTGCTGTACTTGGAAAGGGGCTAGTTAATACAAAAATTCCGGTTGGGCAACATACTCCTATGTGGAAAAAGATATCAATATTTTGGTTGCTGCATTATTGGAACTATCTTATGGTCCGACACGCAATCGACATCATACACATGGAGAAGAATGTGTTTGATTGCTTGATTGGTACCTTACTAGACATATCTGGCAAAACAAAAGATACACTAAATGCATGACCGGACCTGAAAGAAATGAACCTCAAGAAGGACCTACACTACATACAATTTGACAACAGCAAAAAGAAACTTCCCACAGCTTGCTACAGTATGAGCAGGGAAGAGAAGATCCGCCTGTGTGGTTGCTTGTGTGATGTCAAAGTTCTGACTGGTTACTCCTCCAACATCAGGAGCTTGTTAAACATTAAAGATAAGAAGTTAGTTGGCATGAATCTCAGAAGCTTAGTAAACATGAAATATATTCATAACCGAGGTCTCCTAGAAGATTGCATTGCCCAAGGGTGGAGTAAGGAGGAGGTCACTGAGTTTTGCATTGACTACATGAAACTATCAACTACGATTCGCACATTCACTACTACGAAACAGGCCTTATATGCTGGCACATCACTATCAGTTCCTAATAGGCTGGCAGTGATGGGGCATCAGTGCCAGTTCATAAGTCATGAGGGAAGAATCAGCCATCATAGCTTATGAACCGGCAGTGATAAGGGTCATCACTACCGGTCGATGGATTGAGCT
Organism: Phragmites australis; assembly: GCF_958298935.1. NCBI lineage: Eukaryota > Viridiplantae > Streptophyta > Magnoliopsida > Poales > Poaceae > Phragmites > Phragmites australis. The sequence continues at coordinate 16,581,943 of NC_084940.1, read as the reverse complement.
GGCAGTGATGCCCTGCTCCCTCATCACTCCAGCTTAATCCACTGATCGGTAGTGATAGCATAACATCACTGCTGGCTGGTTAAATGAGCCAGCAGTGATTTCCCGACTATATAAAAGTCGCCCTCTCCTTCCGCAAGCTCGAGCATGATAGAGAGAAGCTCTGTTGTTGCTTGGTGGCGGCCATTTTTGCTCACCAGGATCTTGGTGGCTTCAAAATTTTGAGGAATCCTCATGCCCTAGGTGTTTTAAGGTGTGTAACTTCCTCTCCAATCCATTTCTATTTGAATTTTATTTGCTAAATTGCTATAAATTTTGAAATGATGGAGATGAACCTATGGCCATGATGTTTTGAAACAATGTAGCTGCAATTATACCTCATTTATGATATGGAAGCTTCAATTCTAGTGGAAAGTGTCTTATTATTGATTTACATTAGCTATATGTATGAGCATATTTATTTTTGGTTTTTAATGAATTAGAAAATTTACCCATGATATTAAGGTTTATAGCAAACTCCAATTATATTTTTTATATTCTAATTAATTAGCAAGCTCCAATATAGAAACTTTAGGTATGAGCATATTTATGGTTGATTTTTAGTGAATTAGAAAAATTAGCCATGATATTTAGGTATTTAGAAAGCTCCAATTATATTTTTTCTATTTTAATTAATTAGCATGTTCCAAATATGAAAACTTTAGGTATGAGCGTATTTATTTTGATTTTTAATGAATTAGAAAATTTCACCATGATATTTAGGTATGTAGCAAGATATAATTATATTTATGTATGAGCGTATTTATTTTTCATATTTCCTTAATGAGTCATAGATAAGGTGTTGAATAATAAAGAAAAATTCTAGGGATGGTACCAACAAATACTCATCGAAAGCGGACGTGAAAGTATACAAAAGGCGACTCCTCCAACCTGAGCCAATTGCTGGTAGGAGATGGCGAGGTAATTTATTTTTTGGTGATCGCAAAATGTTCTAGATGTTATGAATTTGGATTTACAATAATAATATAATTGTAGATGGATAGAAGATGGATGTACGATGCGGACCGTGGGAGTGTAGAGTACAAGAACGGCGTGGATTGTTTCCTGGTACAAGCTATGACCCACAAGTCAATTACACAGTCTCAATACATGTGCTGGCCATGCGTCGATTATGAGAACAAGAAGCAGTTCTATACCACCCAGGAGATACATTCCCACTTGATGCCAAGGGGCTTTATGCCTGGCTATACCCATTGGACCGAGCACGGTGAAACTGAGATCATACAGGAAGGGCAATACATTGAAAGAGAAGACAAAGACATGTGCACTGATATGCTGGTCGATGAATACATTGATATGCCACCTGCCAAAGATACGTTGGCCGATGATGATCTAGAGGAGATGTTGGCCGACGCTGACGTCGATGATCTGTAGTAGATGTTGCACGATGGGGAGGGGAACTTCACCAATGAAAGAGAGTTTTAAAAGTTCTAGTGTATATTAGAGGACTTTAAAACACCGTTGTTCCTGGGCTGTGAGAAGGAGCACACAAAGTTGCGTACCGTGCTTTCACTGCTGCAATTGAAGGCAAGCAACGGGTGGTCTGATACAAGCTTCATAGAGTTGTTACTGTTCTTGAAGAAATTGCTTCCAAAGGAAAATGTGCTGCCAGAAAATGCGTACCAGGCTAAGCAGGTTGTGTTCCTATTGGGGTTGGAAGTACAGTAAATACATGCATGTCCAAACGATTACATGTTGTATCGTGGAGAGCATGCAGACATGCAAGTGTGTCTTGTTTGTGGTGCAACACGGTACAAGTGTGATGGTGATGATATCAATGGTGAAGGAAAGAAGAAAAGGTGTCCCGTGAAGGTGATGTGGTATTTTCCTATAGTCCTCCGTTTGGAGCGTTTATTCGCAAACAAAAGGCATGTCGAACTGATGCGATGGCACGCTGATGAGCGCAAGGATGATGGAATGCTGAGACACCCCGCTGATTCTACGCAGTGGAGAAATATCGATAGGAAATACAAGAAGCCCTTTGCAAAAGATGTGAGGAATATAAGATTTGGGTTTAGTACGGATGGGATGAATCCATTCGGCAACATGGGTAATAGTCATAGAACTTGGCCTGTGACTCTATGTATCTACAACCTTCCTCCTTGGTTGTGTATGAAGTGGAAGTACATTATGATGCTGGTGCTGATACCAGGGTCGAGGCAACCGGGAAACGATATCGATGTCTACCTGAAACCATTAATGAAAGATATTGTAATACTATGGAACGATGGTGTGTAGGTATGGGATGCATACAATCGAGAGAACTTCACCCTACGCGCAATACTGTTCATAACAATCCAAGATTGGTCAGCCCTTGGCAACCTATTGGGGCAGACTATCAAAGGCTATTGTGCATGCATGCATTGCTTGGATGAAACAGAAAGCTTGTGGCTGAAGAACAGCCGAAAAATGGTGTACCTAGATCATCATAAATTTCTTCGCAAGGATCACCCATACCGCAGCAACAAGAGAGCTTTTGATGAGAAAGTTGAGACTCGATCACCTCCTAAGCATCACATTGGGAGACAGGTATATGAGATGGTAAAGGGATTTAGGGATATCCTTGGAAAGGGACATGGGAGTACATCGGTTCTGAAATCTAATCTTAGAACTCCTATGTTCAAAAAGAAATCTATCTTTTATGACTGAGCATATTGGCTGGATTTGGTGGTTCGACACGCAATCAATGTCATGCTTATTGAGAAAAACGTGTGTGATAGCTTGATTGGTATGTTACTAGACATACCCAGCAAAACAAAGGATACACTCCAAACACGGAAGGACCTAAAATATTTGAAACTCAGACATGATCTACATCCCGAAGAGATGGAAGAAGGCAACAAATATCTTGGCCCCGCGAGCTACAATCTGAGCAAGGCGGAGAAAATTACAATGTGCAGGTGCTTGCATAGAATCAAAGTTCCATCCGGTTACTCCGCCAATATAAAGAGACTAGTAAATATGAAAAACTTAAAATTAGCCGGCATGAAGTCTCATGATTTTCATGTGATGATGACACAAATACTTCCAATTGCAATTAGAGGTATTCTACCACCGAAGGTCTGAAACCCAATCATAAAGCTGTGTTCATTCTTCAACGCGATATCACAGAAGGCCATCAATTCGACCAAGCTAGATAAGCTACAGGAAGATGTGGTCGAGACTCTATCCCAGCTTGAGGCGTTGTTCCCTCCATTATTTTTTGATATCAGGGTGCATCTCATTGTTCACATTGTGAAAGAGATATAGATTCTTGGCCCCGTGTTTCTGCATCAGATGTACCCTTTCGAGAAGTTCATGGGAGTTCTTAAGAAATATGTTCGTAAACAAAATCGACTGGAAGGCTACATGGCCGAGGGCTGGGGAATCGAGGAGGTCATTGATTTTTGTGTCGACTACATGAATCTCAAATCGATTGGTGTGCTTGTATCTCGCCATGAGGGGAGGCTACAGGGGAAAGGGACAATAGGTGCAAATGCATTCCATACTAACAACCTCGTTTCATTAACGCAAGCATATTTTGCAATTCTACAACAATCAGTTGTAGTGGACCCGTATGTCGAAGAACACCAGAAGATGCTACGCACCAAAAACCCAAGGAAGTCTGATGTTTGGATTGCGCGAGAGCACAGAGATCATTTTGGCGCTTGATTACGCAGACAGGTGATGCATAAGCAGATAGAGTGTGCTCAATTGAATGTGTTGGCTCACGGACCGTCTACTACAATCCTCATATTCCAAGGATATGACATGAATGGCTATACATTTTATACGAGAGCTCAAGATAAAAAGAGCTCCAACCAAAATAGCTGTGTTCGTATAGATGCCTACGACTGCAATAGAAATAGGGAGACCTATTACAGATTCATAGAGGAGATATGGGAGCTCTACTATGGAGTGTTAAAGGTTCCTCTTTTTTGGTGCCAATGGGTCATACTCCCAGGGGGTGTGAAGATCGACAAGTACGGTATGACTACAGTGGACCAAAAACTTGTTGGATACAGAGAAGAACCATTTGTACTTGCGAATGATGTTATGCAGATCTTCTATGTTAAGGACCCGGACCTAGCTAACAAGGAGGAGCGCCACGTGGTTCTTCAAGGAAAATGAAGGATTGTCGGAGTGGAAAATGTTGTTCATGAGGAAGACTACAATCAATTCGACGTGCTACCTCCTTTCGGAGAGGACATCGACCTAGGTCCCATGGAAGACACCGACGAACCTCCCTATGTACGTCGTGATCATAATGCAGGGTGAATCGTTAAGACGAAGTAGATAAATTGTATTAATTTCTATGTATGAATTTGTTTTAGATGCAATTATACCTCACTTTTGTTATGGAAGCTTCAATTTGTAGTATATGGTGGAAGATATATTAATTATTGACCACATTGATTTTTGATTTTAGGTATATACAAAAATTAATTTTGGTATATAGCAAGTTCAAATTTAAATAAATATGTATTAGGTCTGCTAGGTCAACTTAATGTTAATAAATATAGATAGTATAAACTCAATCGAAATTACCTGAGTAGCGCAGCGGTTTTTTCAGTCTTACTTGATGTAGGGCTTGGGTTCGAGTCTCTGTGTGCACGCGAAGCTAAAACAAATCTTTTGCACCCTGCGGCACCAGCAATGAAAGGGGTTTCACTGCCGGTAGACATATTGGTCTGGCGATGAAACTACTTTCACTGTCGGTGTACTTATTGAGCCGGAAGTGAAAGTAGTTTCACTGCCGGTTGTCCTAGTGAGCTGGTAATGAAGGTACCATTTCACTGCCGGTGGTCATATAGAGCCGGTAGTGAAAGTCCTCACCCATAAAATAGCTCAACGCCTTGCACCCTTTGACACTTAGAAAAATTTTCCCATTCCATGTGCCGTCCGCCGAAACGCCTCCCGACGCCAAGGAGCCCATGCCGCTGAAGGTCCACGAGCCTGTGCCCGCTGTCTGTGTCCTCCTCGATGTTGTTGTCCTCCTCCCTGCCGCTATCGCCATCCTCCTCCCCGGCACCATTCTCGTCCTCCTCGACGTCATTCCCTGTCCTCCTCAGCGCTGTCGTCCTCCTCCCCGACGCCGACCCCGTCCTCAATCCTCCACACCGCCGTCCCTATTGCTGTCGTCCCTGAGTTCCAATACATCATTGCGGTGAGTACTCCACCGCCCGTCGTCTCCCTCCACCTCCCAAACAGTGTTTGTGGTTGCTGCAAAGTGATAGGTATTGTGAGGTTAATGGTTGATTTGGTAATTGAGTTCTGGTTTCACCACTAGGTGGTTTAGTCAATTGAAATTGAGTTGAGTGAGCTCGATTCTGGTGTTTAGAACTTTGGTGCTCATGCAATCGATTGGTGGTGGTGCTATGTTGGTGGAGGTGCTGTGTTGGAGATGATATGCTCTGTGTTGGAGGTGATATGTTTTGTAATGATCAAATGGAACACTGAGGTTGGGCTAGATGTCTAAGTGCAATAGGTGTTAAATCTATTTGTTCTCTGTTGTTGGATCAGCATAGATTGCCCTGATAGTAGAGGTACATTCCATTGTTCAGTCCCTGTGCTTATTGTTGGTAGTCTGTACATTGCCAATTAAGCTTGATTCTTGGACTAGGAGCTGTTGTATTTGTTGATTCAATTAATCTTGTTTTGATTGAATTCTGGAAGAGTAGGAAAACCTTTGGTACTAGTCTGATATTTTGCTACTCGGTTAGTGTTTGTTTCTGAAAGAGTAATCCTCTCCCTGTCAGCTTTTATGTCCAGCAAGCAGCATTGTCCAGGAAGAAAGCTCAATTTCAGAGAACATTTTTTCAGTTTTACATCTAGTTGTGATCTTAGCTTCTAGCCTAGCCTGTGATGTGTCAAATGGACAATTAGGGAGCAGGATATCGTAGTCCTAGGGCCAATTGTTATATTTATCTGAGAGAAATTTTATTCAATCATCCATATGCTGTTCAATTCATTATCTTGCTTGATGGGAGGTGGTTTTGCTTCTATACTTATGGCACTTACATGTATGTTCATGTTCAGTGCATATGAACTACTTTGTTTCTTGATTTTTATATTCAGGTGGTCCTCAAGCATATTTTGCAGTCACAAATGATGAAAGGAGATAACTATTTACCATACATATGACTGCAAAGCTCGACTGGATAATTATTACACATGCACCTTGCACGTCTTTTCACTATCCCAGTCTAGCTTGCAGTCGTATATAATTATCTCCATAATATGATGCGGATCAATCAAATAATAGTGGCGATGATAATATGGCTTGAGGCCATATTTCTTTATTACTTCTAGGACTTCAGTACTAATTTCATGGGTTTGGAGAGGAAGTATTTTTCTCAAGTTAGCATTTAAGTGCCAGTCCTACTAATCCAGAGAGCTACTTATCTCAAGACAAGCTGGACGTCCTATCTGAGGTTGGCCTAAACAATTTTCTTTTAGTAAAACCACCTCAGATAGGACGTCCAACTCGTCTTGAGAGAAGCTGCTCTCTGAACTAGTAGGACTCGCACATAAATGCAGACTTGCGAAGAATATTTTCTCTCTGAACATGTAATCAATATTGAAGTCCTAACAAGGCCATTTGCTAGAGCCACTGAGCCTAATAGTTTTTGCAAGAATATTCTTTGGTGTTAGGGTGGCTTGTAGTATATCATTTTTTAATATTTTCTGAAAGAACTATGTGTCAATTGTCAGTACCTTTATGCCTATTTTGCTACATTAGATGTGACTTTTTTTTGTTAAATGTGGTTCTAACATATTCAATTACAATATTGTATGTGTATGCATTCTATCTATCGACTCCTTCATGGCTATCTCACTCTTTTGATAGCCTCTCTCCCTCCCTCATCGGCTTTATCTCTACCTACCTCCTACCTCAGCTCTCTCTATATATACTACTCAACCGCTCGTCGTCATCGTATGCAGAACTTCCAGGAAGGAATGGCACCACCAACCACTGATCCAGCCCAGGTGCCAGAAGGAGATGTAGTGCCGCTGTCAAACATTGAAGAAGGTAGCCCGAGCCACTATCTCAACCTGGAACAAATAGGCGCCTGTGGAGTCGATGAGGTAATTCATAATTAGATGAATGCATCTCTTCTACATATTATCGTATAGGTCCCCAATAATTTTTTCGCATCTGTGCAGATGCTTGATGCTCCGGAGGGTCACAACAATGAGCAATCCCAGGCACGGCATCGTGTCCGAGGTCCCTCGAAGATGCCTACCGTGCGATTTGTGATCATGGAGGTCTCTCCAACAGGGGAGCCAACTACACCTGAGAGAGTTCTGGGGGCATACAAGTCAGTTTGTGGGATTGCTATTAAGGATCACGTGCCCATCAGCTATAGATTGTGGACTCGCGAATGAGGTGATCCTCATGTGGTTCCTGATTCGATCAAGAACGACATCTTGTGGCCCAAGATATTAGAAAGTTTGACTTCTCTGAAAGGACAGATATGGAAGTAGTTCAGCGTAAGATGCTAATGATCATGGACCTTTCATTTAAGAACTGGAAGAGCACAATGAATAGAACATATGTGTAGAAAGGTACAACACCAGATTTCCACAAGTGGCCGCAACTGGAAGAACATTGGCAAGCCTTTGCGGAGTACAAGTCATCGTAAGAAGGACAGAGGTTGAGTGCAGTGAACAAAAAGAACTCAAAGAAGAACCTCTACCCCCACAAAGTCAGCAGCCGTGGGTACGTGAGGAAAGAACGACAGTGGCAACAACAGATAGATCAACTGCGAGAGAGAGGTGTCACACCTGAGATGGAGGGCTAGAGAGATCGATCAATGTGCTTCCTTCTTAGGAGGGGTGCTTCTTACTCGTCTGATGGAAGCTTATGCTTTACGACCTCCAAAGACCAGGAAGTGACGCAAATGCTTGCAAAAAAGCTTGTGAAAGCCCATGAGCAGTTCGCACAAGGCTCTTTCAAGATAGATAGGGATAGGGATGAGCTCACTTTAGCCCTGAGAAACAAGGAGCATGGTGGTCGCACATGAGGCGTTGGGGTGATGGGTTGGAAATATGGATCCCTAGGCAAAGTCGATAGTTACAAGAGTCGAAGAAATCCCAAGCAGAGTGAGATGCAGAATGAAAGGTAGAACAAGCTAGGATGATGGAAATGCTTGGACAAGTGCTAAAAAGGAGAGGGAATATACAGAAGAAAAAAATAGCACAAGCCCTCATGCGTGAACGAGGCACCATTGTGAGCCAACAGGAACGGCCAGCAACGTTTCCTAAGGTTGTGCGCTCCAGCCCCGGTGATCGTGGGAGTAGCTGTGCGTCCACAGAACTTCCGGGAGCTAAACCCATCACTTATCCCGTGGACCTCATCACAGCATGAACACCGTGTGAACTACACATTGGTGCTAGGAACATTACCATCAAGGTAGCTTCTGACGTGGCTCCCATGAACATTTGCATGGACGTTCGATACCGGAGGACTACGCCGTGGTTGAAGTAGATGAGACAATTGACTAGTATCACCATGTTGAGGTGAACTACCCCACAGAGGAGGGGCGAACACTATAGGAGAGAACGAGTACACATTCATCATGTGGGAGAAAATCTACATAGTGTTTCCACCAGGGATAGCTCCTGAGACTCTCTACTCTCCACTACACCCCGTGCCGTTGTCACCTCAAAGATCTCCCTCTCCTTAGCCATCTCCCAAAAGAAGTCCACCTCCTCAGCCATCGCCTCGAAGAAGTCCATTGCTCAAGAAGCCAGCACCATCAAGAAGCCAGCGATCAGCTCGGAAAACAAGATCAGGTTCTGCAACATTTAAGCAGACGACATCATCTAAGAAGTCGATGGCATCTAAGAAGTTAGCAGAACCCAAGGATGTCTATTCACTCACTGCTGAGGAAACAAAGGTTGTGGACGCCAGTGTCATGTCTCATTTCCATCCTCCACCACCTCCTTCGAAGCCTGTTGTGCCTGAAGATGTCTTGAATTTTTTCATGAAAATGGCCAAAGCTAAACAGACGAGGTCAGCTTCAAGTAAGCCGCCGACTGACTATGAACACATCAGCAAGATGCAGGCCAAGAGCAAACCAGGCCCAATCATTAAGGATGCCTCAAGCATTGCGGACTTCCTAGCTTCTTCTAGATTAACGGCAGAAGAACTAGCACGACTTACTGTGGGAGTGGATATATCAAAGTAGGATGTTATATGGCCATTTGAGTTGGTCAAACCAGATATAGAAAGGAACCTTACAACTCAAATGCGTGGATTACATCAATAGTACTTAGAGCAGTCCAGGCAAAGTTTTCAGGCGTTCCCCAGGAGATACAAAGAAGAATATTTCCTCAACGGGAACAACTTGTTCTGGTTGGAATTCTTGTACTTGTATGAACTGTACAAGGAATATGCCCTCGATGTTGCTATAGTCAGAGCGTGGACTCTGTAAGTGACTTATGCATATAATTCACGTTATATGATCTTGCACCTTGTAATTGCATAGCTAACTTCTCTCTTTCATAGAATGGAGATCCAAGCATACGAACAAGACTTAGATAAGAAAGTAGAATTCATCGATCCTAGCCTTGTGAACCAAAAACTTGTAACGAAGAATCCAGACTTCACCGAGGCCTACTTATTGAAGTGTCTGCTTCGCCACCAATACAAGAAATTCATACTCTTATCCTACAGCTATGAGTACGTGTTTGCGCGCAAGGGCATCCTCATTTTATGGGCAACTCGATTCTAGTACTAATTTGCTATGGTGACATATTCTGCAGTTTTCATTGGATCCTCTTTGTCATCCACCCAGACTTGAGCAAGATCATTGTGTTGGACTCAACAAAGAGAGATCAGAAGACTTACCAACACCTCATTGACATGCTAAATAGGTTAACTCGATCATTTAATCTTCTCGATGATTGCATCTAAGTTTAATTAGTATTCATATTCACGTACAGGGTGTACACAAGATACCGCAAGAAGAGTGTTATCCGCTTTCCATTCAGGAAGGAGTATGCTGTAAAAATAGACTTTTCGGTACACAATACATATTCATATCTTGCATTTCCTACTGAATAAAAAGGGTCAATTCATTCCACTAACGAATCATTTCGTCTTGAAGTGTATGAGACAGCCACCCAGCAACAATCTCTATGCATTTTATGTTAGTTTCATGCATGCATTCAGCCCGGACGAAGACGCTGTTAGGTTCATTGACCTTGAGGTATGAAATAACATATCGATGCCTTCTTTTCAATTTCTAGACATGTTCAAGGACTAATTCTTTAGATTCTTCAAACGCAGCGCTCCAAACTATGCACAAATATGTTACAACCTGCTGAAATACATGCCCTTCAAGAACAGATGGCTGGGTTCTTATTGGAACATGTTATCAACCCAAATGGCAAGTTTCATGAACCAATCATGTCGTCCACGCGTGCAAGACCTTCAGATGACACCTTACCTTCAAGCAGAGAGTATGCGACAAGGAGGAAGGCTACCAAGGGGCTTGACAACGTATTCTATTTATGCAATTCACACAATATTAATGAGTGACATTACCTATTCTACGATATGCCACCTGTCGGAGGGTGAACTCCTGTCGCAGGGATCCCGAGAGACCCCTTTTTAGAGATTCGGCCGGGGGGATGATCCTGGATAAGCTTGTTTGGGAAATAAGCGGGAACGGAAACAAATGCAATGGCTGGTGGGAGATGATCGCCCTAATGTGAGAAAAATGGGTGCACCGGGGTTTAGACAGGTTCGGGCCGCACGGAGGCGTAACACCCTACTCCTGTGTGAGTGCTATATCTATCCTTGAAGGGAATTCTTCAAGGATGTAACTGGTTACAAAAGAGAGAGCCACTTACAGAGAGCTTGAGGCTCTCGTGTTCTAGTTTGGCTTGAGCTGGTTCGAGCGTCTGCGTCCTCTTCTTCACACACTTCCGGTCCCTTTTTTACGTGTTCTCCATCCTTTCCTTTTATAGGCGCGCCGACCTCAACATATCCTGAATGGGAAAGAGGGGATGCGAATGCCAAGGTGCCACGGAGAAAGGCGTAATCATTTCGTCTTGGCGAAGTGACAGGGGCGGTGGAGAAATGCGGCGCGCATCCGACCACCCGCCACTGTGGAAGCCCTCGGGCGCCATAAAGGGGGCCCACCGGGCAGCCTCAGAGGTGCCCGGTGCGTCCACCCTGTCTTGTTCTTCTGCCAGGGCAGGGTGGCAGGCGGAGCGCTTCGATTCTGGCAACGTTATCCCGAGGCACCCGGATGAAACGGGACGGGACCCGTGCATTTAATGGACCCACGCCCCCCTGCCAGTGCATGGCAGGGTTTGACACTGGGGCGTGGGCAGCTGAGAATGTCAGGATGTCAGGCCGCGCGTGCCTATTAAATGTGGCATTGGGCCTTTGACTGGCTGACACCCCGACGATGGGATCCTTCGGGTCATCGAATGATCTTGCGCGAACCTTCGGGGAACCGGGTCCTCGGGGGCCGCCATGCGCAGCCCCGAGCACTCTCTCCCAAGGACTTCGGTGAGACCTTCGGGGAACCGAGTCCTCGGGGGCTGCCACGTGCAGCCCCGAGCACTCTCTCCCGAGCACTTCGGTGGGACCTTCGGGGAACCGAGTCCTCGGGGGCTGCCACGTGCAGCCCCGAGCACTCTCTCCCGAGCACTTGGGTGAGGCCTTCGGGGAACCGAGTCCTCGGGGGCTGCCACGTGCAGCCCCGAGCACTCTCTCCCGAGCACTTGGGTGAGACCTTCGGGGAACCGAGTCCTCGGGGGCTGCCACGTGCAGCCCCGAGCACTCTCTCCCGAGCACTTCCTTCCTGATATTTGGGCTCTGCGGATCATCGGGGAACTGGGGTGCTCGGGGACCAGAGGCGGCGGCCCCGAGCACCTTCTCCCGGGACTTAGCTTCTTCTTATCTTGCAGGGTGGTGACATGTGGCGGATGGACGGCCTGGTCTCGGGACTTAGGGACCCCTGGTTCCGAATACACCGACACCACCGGTGTGTCAATGACATATGGGACCAGGTCCCACTTGTCATCCTCACAATGGATGGCATATCGTAGAACCAACACTTATTCAGATGTAAATCGTAGATTTTTTTCATTTATTAATGAATTATATGAATTACTATGTATGATGCAAAGTTGGTATCGTCGGACGACTCTTGGACACAATAGCCTTCCAACGATGATGCGAAGGAGGAGCAAGAAGCGGCGTCTCGTAAACGTGCCCAAGAGAAGGAGGATGAGAGGCTAGACTGTGAGCTGTGCACTGCGGAGGAGCAAGAAGCAATATCCTGTACACGCGCCTAGGAGGAAGAGGACGAGAGGGTGGCCCGTCAGTGTGCTGTGGAGGAGGCCGAAGGCTCAAAACCTGGAGGCGTTCAGGCATCAGACTTCGATGTCTTTGACACGCCAGCGAGCCTGGAGCATAGGTGATGCTGTGGTCAATCAGGCGTTCCTGGGTCCTCCGTTCCACCACCATCGGCCCCCTGGCGTCCTTGGACGTATTCACGCCATCAATCGTCAGTGTGGGGACGCGATCCTCGTCGCTGTTGAGGTAGAGGGATACTAGACTGGCTCAACTCAACCGACTTTTCAGGGGGTGACTTGTAATATTGTGTGTTTGTCGATGCCTGACTTGTAATATTTGTTCATTACTATGTATTAATGAAGGTGTTTTCATTATTGATTTACAGTAAATATATGTATCACTGTATGCATGTATTGAGAGAGAGACGGTGATATTGAGGAGAGAGAGAGAGTACAGAGAGGACAGAGAGGAGGACCATGGAGAGGCAAGAGGGAAAACATTGCCGGCTCAAACCTTCGGTCAGTAGTGATTCCAAAAAATCACTGTCGGTCGAAGGATACAGCTGGCAGTGATGCCAGAGAATCACTGCCGGCTGAATCCTTCAGCCGACAGTGATAACCCCCTTCACTGCCAGTCAACCGAGCTGGTAGTGATAGTCAAGACTATCACTGCCTGTTGCCCACTGCCGGCTCCAAAATCAGGTAGTGAAGGGGTTTCTATAGTAGTGATTCCAAGCATACGAGATTAACGGCTATACATTTTATATGAGAGCACAAGACAACAAGAGCACTAACTATAATAGCAGTGTCCATATTGATGCCTATGACCACGCTGGCAATAGGGAGACCTACTATGGATTCATAGAAATTTGAGAGCTTGAATATGGCGAGTTGATGGTCCCTCTGTTTCGGTGCCAATGGGTCAGACTCCCAAGGGGAGTCAAGGTCGACAAGTACGGTATGACTATTGTGGACCTCAAACTCGTCGGATACAGAGAACAACCATTCGTGCTTGCCAAGGATGTTGCACAAGTCTTCTATGTAAAGGATCTAGACCCAGCTAATAAGGAGAAGCGTTAGGTGGTTCTTCAAGGAAAAAGAAAGATTGTCGGTGTTGAGGATGTTGTCGGCGAAGAAGACTGCGACAAATTCGATGACCTGCCTCCTTTTGGAGAGAATGTCAAACTTCCTCTCATTGATGACACTAAGGAAGCTACCTACATATGTCACGACCATAACGAAGCATTAATCGCTTAATAAAATCAGCTTTCATGTATTTAGTGAAATTTGTATAAATTTAGGATAAGCTTTAATTTGTATCGAGGACATGTATAGATGATGTAAGAATATTCTTTGGTTTATATGACGGCATGTATAGAGTAATAATATGCTTTAATTTATATCGAGGGTATGTATGGAGTAAGAATATGCAATTGTACTTGATCACATACCCAAAACACACAAATGCTAAGGTTGGCTAGTGCACGATTTTAGAAAGATTTATTTAAAATTTTGTAGAATTATTTTTCAACATAAAACTAGTTAAAATGATTTTATAGAATTTATTTGCATTTTTCTATGATTTTTCAAGTTTTCAACCGAATTTAACAATAGAAGAATATATATAGGGAAAAATACTTATCAGTACCGGTTCTAAGTAGCAACTGGTACTGATACTCCACATATCAGTATCGGTTGGTACATAGAACCGGCACTGATATGAATATCAGTGCCAATTATCAAATAGAACTGGTACTGATACTTCTACTATATATCCAACACCGCCTTTGCTCCATTCACCCTAACGTCGCCTCCTCCCCGAGCGCCACCTCCTCTCTAATGGGCTGCCCCCTCACCGAGCGCCGCCACCTCCCTGAGCGACGCCTCCTCCCTGATCGCCGCCCCTCCCCAACCGCCGCCTCCTCCCCGGCCGCTGCTTCCTCCCTGACCGCACCATGACGCGTCGTCTCCTCCCCAGCATCTACCTCCTCCGCGGCCGCCGCCTCCTCCCCGACCGCTGGTATGTTAAGTTTAGGTTAAATTGTGTGCAAATTTGAGAGATTTTGATGCTCATGGATGATGGATGGAGGATGCTCATGTATGCGGGTTTAGGAAAAACTAGATGTACTGCAAAATGGATGTGTGCTTCAGCAAATCAGCATGGATGTGTGCTTCAGCGCTGAAAATTTTACCATAGGTTCACAAGATACAATGGCATTTTGATGAATTTTTTAAGAATCGTTATAAATTCAATTTGTATTGCCAAACAAATTCATAAAATTGTCATCTATGTGAACTGAACTGAATCTGTTGTGATGCACACTCCAAGAATTTTACCATAGGTTCACAAGTTTTTCTAGAACTTTAAGCAATGTGTGAACCACGATATAATTATTGGATCCAAGTAGAGTCAATGAACAAAAGTAGAATGCAGCTGGTATAACCTATAATATAGTAGGAATTGGAAGTAGGGATTTGGGAAGGATAGTGGGTAGATTGTAATTAGGAAGAGTAATTGTTTAACTACAATAGCTTGCCGTGCACACACATCTCTCGGCCAGCTATAGGTAGTAGCCAGTAAGCTATGTATTAATGTCTTCATGAATGTTGTGACCTCGAACGTATTAATTTGAAGATAAGTGAAAAATACTCAATGTGGTCCATTCATCCTTTGTATGAAGTTTCATATGTTTGTGTGAAGTTTCATATATCCAGAGTAGTTAATATCTTATAAATTTTCCATTTTGATATTTGGCTAATCACATATATATGGAATCAGTTTCTTGAAAGACTAATTTTTGTAGTAGCTCAATTGTCGTGAGTAGTTAGGTTATTTGATTGAACTGTATTGTATCTGTGTGATTTCGTCCACATGGTTTCTTAGTAGAATGATAAGGATTATGTGATAATTATATTGGGTTATTTTAAGAGATGAATCTCTTTCGAGCTTACTATTCTAGTTCTGATGTGTTAGGAAAGCTTGTGTATATATAACTCAATGAGACTTAACGTCTCATGAATTAAATTATGTGTGTCCATAAATATACCATATACTATTTGCGATCGCCAATATTTGAAAATAGGCACGTAATGGTGGCAACCCATAGGTTTTAAAGAAGGCGGGAAACACCTATTAGTATCGGTTGGTTTTTACCAACCAATATTGATAGGTCTACTATCAGTACCAGTTGGATCACAAACTAGCACTGATAGTGATTTTCAGTGTCGACCACAAACCCGATACTGTTGATCAGTGACCATAAGTGTTGATTCATTAGTGTCGGTTTAAAACCTATTACTGATAACGATTTTGAATTGACAACTGATCATCAGTGCTAATTCATCAGTGTCGGTTCAAAACCTGTTACTGATGATAATTTTAAACTGACACTGATAAAGATTTCTATAGTAGAGGCTTAATATCTTTTTCTACCATTATACATTATACCAACCAATTGCAACAAGAAGAACCTAGGATGGCATGAGAAGAGCGGCGAGAGCTTGTGACCACAGACAACGGCGTGAGCTCGCGTCCACGTAATCCTCATTTCTCGTTTAGAGGCCCAATTCACGTCTACTTGTCCGCAGCCTCACAATAGCGCCAAACACGTATGGTACCAGAAGAACGTCAGAACCCAACTCAAAACGAAACCACACACCAAAATCCGCTTCCTCATCGCCGGCAACCATCTGACGGCCGCCGGCTCAACGGTGCAGCACGTCTTCGCCCATCCACCGTACGTGTCCACCTGCAGCGATGCGCCGCTGGATCTTGGAGGATCAGCCATGAAGGCCTCCCTAAAGCTCCGCGACGACGCCGCGCCACTGCTCCGCGCAAAGCTCCCAGTGGCACTGTTCTCGGTCCCCGCCGTCGCCGCGCTCACCGCCGGCGACCCCGCCGACCTCTGCCTCTCCCTGGCCACTGCCGCGCCGGCGCTCCCGTCCCTCCGCGTCTGCTACGCGCCCAACCGCCCCACCGGCCTTTCCCCGCTCTCCCTCTCCCTGGTCCTCGGCTCCGGTCCCGGCGGCTGCCCCTCCAGCTCGGCCATCACTATGGCCGTCGAGGTCACGGCGGCCGGCACCCTCTCCTTCTCACTCGAGCTCAAGCCGTCGCTCGGGGACTTCGCCGTGCGCAAGCGGTTCGCGTCCGCGGCGCCGCCGCCGACGGCGTCTGCGTTGGCTTCGGAGGTGACCATGCGGAGCGCCGTGCCGGTGCGGGGCGGCGCCGCGGCGGTGAGCGTCCGGTGGGGGGTCAGGATACCCGCCGAGGTGACAGCCGGCGGGGAGGCTGGTGCGGCGGGGGTCGCGCTGCGGAGAATGCCGTTCTTGGTCCTCGGCAAGGTGACGGTGGAGAGGCGCGTGACGGCGCAACCGCCGCCGCTGCCGGAGCGTTCGCAGGAGGAAGCAATGGAGAAGGTGATGAGGGAGAACGAGAAGGTGAGGAGAGAGGTGGACGAGCTCCGGGCGATGGCAGCGACTGGGAGAAGGGAGAAGGACGGGGCGGCGACGTCGGTGGCGGCGTTGGCCGACGCAGCGGTGACGGCAGGCCGCCGGACATGACTAATGATGGTAGGTGAATCCTGACCGCTAGATTTTCACGGTACGAAATTTTGTTTCTTCTTTTTTTCCCCTGTGTTTTAGGTTGTAGAGAAGTATGGAAATGTACACGTACGTTGCAGCCATGGAATTTGATCCGGATTCATTTCAAAATTTAATTAGCTTAATTTAAATGATGTGGGTAACTTGAATTATATATACTCCCGCCTGTCACGGTAATTGACGTTTTGGGTTACTTGGAGTCGATCAATATAAATTTTTTTTATCATAAATTACTTTTCGATATATTGAGTTTGAATATTTAAAAATAACATGTACTAGTAGTAAAAAAATTAATGTGAATCATGTCTGAAGGGATCGGTGACCTCTTAAAAGGAGTAAAATAGGACACTTACAACTATTTCAAAAATAAAATAATACAAAATAAACTTATACCAATTTCTATCTAAATATGTTTTAAATTTATCTAGTGTATCTACTCTATTGATCAAAGTACTTGTAACCTATCTAAGAAGTTAAATTACAAGAATGTAAATACGGAAACGTAAATAAAATAGAGAGAGCAAACTCGACACAATGATTTTTTTTTTCAGTGGTATCGACGGCATGAATGGCACCTTAGTTCACGTTGGAGCTCCACAAAAGATATGCTCCCGGTCGGCACCTAGTCACGACTTTTGAGCCACTAAATCATAAAGACAAGGCATCTACCTAGATGAGTCACCAAGCCAACAAGACAAGGTCTCACAACTAGCCTCTCTTATAGTTCCTTGCACCGTGATCACTTCAGAGATTGAGCCACCAAAGCAAGGGTCTCCGCTTCCACGCATAATCGCCTTACTACTGCTCCACACCAAGTCGGAGGGTCAACAAGCTTGACAATGAGTCACCAAGACTCCAAGATACTGACGTACCACTTGGTATAAGGTTGGATCACTCTTTGATCCACTCTCTAGGTAACAATTACCTAGCAACACCCTCTCTAAATCTATAAGCACTAAACACACTCTAATATTACGCTTAATCATCTTGGATAATCACTTTAACCATTTTAGTGGCTTGGATGCTTCTCTGGTGTACACAAACTTACCTGAACTCCAGTAGCATACCACAGCTTCAAATAGCTGAGTAGAGTGGTATTTATAACCTCAAACCCGCGCACTAGCCGTTAACCTAACAACTCAGAAAAGTTGTTAACACCGGATGACTTGGTGAGAACACTAGTACTGACACCGGACCATCCAATGAGTTCATTTCTCTTATGATTTTTTCAATTCAATCAAACTTTGTTCCGGCTGCAGTGGGTTTTTCATGTATGAGACCTACTAACGTATATTTTTGACAAATATATTAGTCTCATTGACTATATTATCATTAATCACTAAAATTTTAATAGAACTATTTTCGCTACAATGTCAATTTTAAAACATTTACTTATTCAGTTATCTATAACTGACACAAGGAAATAAAATATTTTTATTTATTTTCTCTTTTGGAGTTTTTTCTGTTTCATGTATAATTTAATTCACGTGTATTAGAGGTATAGTTTTGATAGTGTGCCATACGCTTTCAACAATTCAAGACACCTATTTTAACAATTTGTGACAATACGTTCAATATTCTGTATATGATTTGTTAAAACATTGTATTTTAATTTTTGAAATAGTGCATGCGAATTGCTTGACTTTTCAAAAGAATCAAATATATATCTAATGGATACTGTGCTATTCAATTAATTGTGAACATCAACACAGACGGACGGTTTTCAAGCGGCCAACTTAAGAGAAAAATATTGTTTGAAAATTTGTTCCTGAGAACAAACGTGAATTTTGGTACCACTGAACTACAGTAGCGAGTACTTAGCTATTACAGGCCCCATACCGGCCAAATAGTATCACGTTCTATGTCCAGCCACTCCATAGGTGGACCCAGTAAAGACCTCGTGGGGACATGGCCCCCACTAAATTTTTGTTTTTAATTAGTTTTTTTGTTTAGTCATAAAAGCTCCGTCACTAACAGGCCTAGGCCTTTTCGGGCTGGATCCACCGTGGCTAACTCCCAAGTTTGAATCCCCGATGTGCCTCTATCACTGATGTTGTAAGGCACTAGGTAGAGCATCAACAGAATCATAGACCGTGACAAGTGCAGTCATCTCATTCTTGGTATAAATAAGCGTTTATATGAATGTTCGGTTAAACTGATCGGTAACAGAATAGAAATACATGTTTATGTTCTTGTCCTAGCCATTCATGCCTCAGGCGAATGTCCACAACCCCATACAGAACTAATGTTATAGAATCCTATCACTGTCACAAAGCAAAACTAGGATCATGTTTGGCACAGATTCTGCTTATGGATTCTAAGGATTCTATAGAAGTTGTGCCGCTCTAGTCACCGTAACTGATACGGCGTGGCCGTACCGACAACTCCAGAGACGAGATCAGGACAATATGGCTAGCGCATGGGTAATGGCAGCCTGCCGCTCTCGTCACCGGGTGGCAACTCTTCTGCAGCCACGGCAGGAGACTCTTGTGTAACCAACTTGAGGAGGAGTCTATTTCTTGCTCGTTTAAACCTAATAACAATCTATTATCTTTGTAGATTAGGCCTCATACATGATAAAGAAAGAGTAAACAAATCTGTAACAAAAAGGAAACTAACTCATCTATTTTCTAACAAACGATATCTCCTCCTGCATCCTTCCTTTTTAGCCGATCCTAACCACTTTGATGTGCCACGGATTCCTACCTACGGTGCCTGTAGGTTTGTCCGACAAAAGCATCAACAGCATTTCCTCCCTCACTAGAAAACAGCTCGTCCTCGAGCTGAAATGAAGGATATGCCACCATGAAATCATCCAAAAATTCCCAAGTAGCATCAACCAGTTGAGTGCCTACCCACTGGACCAGTACCTACCACCACCCACAATTAAGGCACACCTTGGTTACAACAATAGGAGAAGGCATCACCCGACCATTGACAATGTCTGTCAGGGAGATAACAGCTGCTGGTGGAGTGCCGGGAACACTTCAAAAGGCTTACATGGAAAACATCGTGTATGCAAGCCTTAATAGGAAGCTGGAGACAATATGCCACGGAACCTAGGCGCTCTAGAATCTGAAACGGGCCATAGTATTGTGGAGCAAGATTGATGTTGGCACCGGTCTTAATGGATGTCGCCGGCCGATGCTGCAAGCAGAGCCAGACATATTCCCCAACGGCGAACTCCAGGTCACGGTGAGACTTATCATGTTGCCTCTTCATATAAGCATTGGCTTGAAGAAGATGCTCACGGATTTCATGGAGGAGCTAATCGTGATCGCGTAGCTGGTGATCCACGATAGCCACCCTGGCTGTGCCCTACGCATAAGACAACAGTACTGTCGGATCACGGCTGTATACCATTTGAAATAGCGTTGTCTGCAGTGAAGAGTGAAAGGAAGTATTGTAGCAAAATTCAACCCAAGGTAGCCACTGCAACAACGTGCACAACCAATCATCGATGAGGCACCGAAGGTAGATGGCGATCGTGTAATTGACCACCTCCGATTGGCCGTCTGCTTGAGGATGAAAGGCAGAGCTGTGGTGGAGTTTGGTCCCTGTAAGACGAAAGAGCTCCTCCCAAAAATTTCTTGTGAAGACTGGATCACGATGACTGACGATAGAACTAGGGATGTTGTGCAACTTGACGATGTTGTTGTAGAAGGCAGCGGCGATCAAGCTTGCTATATAGAGGTCTCCCAAGACGATTAAGTGCATGTACTTTGAAAATCGGTACACCATTGATAACACGACTATCTTTCCACCCACCTTTGTAAATCCTTCAATGAAATCAAGGTAAATATCATCCCACACGGCTGACAAAACATGAAGAGGTTGCAAGAGGCCAACGGGATGTAGATACTCCGTCTTATTACGTAGGCAGACCGTGCAACCTCGAACAAACTCTTGGACACGCCAGTGGGCATGGGCATTGTAGAACATCGAGCGAAGGCAATTAGGAGTCTTCTCAACTCCTTCGTGGCCCACATCATGTGCATCCACCAGGAGCTATGCCCACAGTGGAGATGCATCTAGCACAAAGACATATCCGTTGTATAGGAGTAGGTTGTCCACCTCCGTCCAGCAGTCATCGACCTCAGATGAGGTCAGTTTGCCACGAATGTCTAGTGCTTGCTGGTCTTGACCGAGTTCTTCACGCAAGGATCAAAGACCGAGAACATCGGGAAAGAGACAGCATGCATGGTAGAGTTGTCTTTGTGTCGCCGAGACAGAGCATCCACGATAATGTTTAGACGACTGGGGCGGTATTCCACTATAAAGTCATAACCGAAGCGCTTGCTCACCCACATATGTTGTGGAATCATCGATAACCGCTGATCCAAAAGAAACTTGAGGCTATAGTGATGCGTGCGCACCAAGAAGTGACGACCCAGTAGATAGGGCCGCCAATGGTGCACTGCCTTGACCAAGCCAATAAGCTCGTGTTCATATGCGGCAAGCTTCGCATGGTGAAGTGGCACGACATGACTGAAGAACGCGATCGGTCCGGTGCCTTGGTGATGAACCGCGCCAAACCTGGTGCCGGATGCGTCGCAATCCAAGATGAACATGTCATGGAAGTCTGGAAGTTGTAGGAGAGGCCCTGTTGTGAGGGCCCTTTTGAGGGAAAGAAATGCACCCTCGACCTCAGAACCCCAAGAGAATGACTCCTTGAGGAGAGCTGTGAGTGGTGCCGCAATGGCACCATAGTCCGCAATGAACTTGTGGCAGTAGCTGGTGAGGCCAAGGAAGCCACGCACCACCCGGATAGAGTGGGGACATGGCCATGCCTCCATCACCTCAACCTTGGAAGGATCCATGGTGACACCCTGGCCCGAGACAATATGGCCAAGGTACGTCACCGTCGTCTAGATGAAGAAGCACTTGGGGCGCTTGAGCACAAGATGATGCGCTCAAATAACTTCAAAGACTAGCTTGACATGCTGAAGATGTTCGGCCCATGACGAACTATATATCAAAATGTCATAAAAACTAGCACAAATTTGCATAAGTAGTTATGCAAAATGTCATTCATGAGAGCTTGAAAAGTAGCGGGCACGTTAGTCAAACCGAACGACATCACCAAGAACTCAAAGTGCCCATGATGCGTATAGAAGGCTGTCTTCTCGATGTCATCAGGGCGCATCAAGACCTGATGATAACCGCTGTGCAAATCTAGCTTGGTGAAGAAGTGCGCACTCTTGAGTTCATCGAAGAACTCATCCACCATGTGGATAGGGAATTTATCCTAAACGGTTTTGTCATTGAGGGCATGGTAGTCGATGCAAAAAGGTCCAAGACTCATCATGCTTCTTCACGAGGAGGATCAGCAACGAAAATGCTGATGTGCTGTGGCGGATAATGCCCTGAGCCAACATTTCTGCACATTGGTGTTCAATCTCATCCTTGAGCAATTGCGGGTAGCGATACGACCACACAAAAATGGGTGTCATCCCTGGCAGGAGATGTATATGATGGTCATGATGACGCGGTGGTGGCAGCCCACGAGGTTCTTCAAAGATGTCAGTGAGGTCGGTAAGCAAGTGGTCGAGAAGCGCACGACCTGTGGTGACCGCACACAGCGCGAACACAGGTTTAATCACACCAATACCGCGCCAGTGGATGGCGTGATCAGCACGTTAAAAGGTCATGGAAAGTGACTCAAAATCCCAATGACTGGGGTCCAAGGTGCGCAGCCAGTGCACCTATAAGACCACATCAAATCCTCCCAAAGGAATCACGTAGAAGTTGATGTTGAAAACCTCATTATCGATGTGGACCGTCTAGCATTCACAAACACCCAGAACACGGATGTGTTCACTGTTGGCAACCGAGACATGAAGGCCTAGCAGATGTGTGGCAGCGAGCCCCAACTGTGTGCCATATCTACGTCGATGAAAGAGTGTGTGGAACCACTATCCACTAGCACCATCATTGCAAGCTTAGTGACATGTATCTGGAGGCGCATGGTTTGTGCCGCGCAAATGCTAGTCAAGGCCATCAACGAAATCTCAAGATGATCTTCCCTGTCATCAGTGTCATCCTCTAATTTCAGAAGGAACGTGTCTTTCATGGAGCACTTCCCAACGTGCTCCTTGGAGAACTTTTCAGGGCAGTTGAAGCAAAGTCCCTTGAGACGACAATTGGCCATCTCCTCGACAGATAGATGGCAAAATTGCGACCGTGGCGTAGCTTGCTGGACGCTTCTGGGAATGGTCATCTTAGGTGCTACCGACGCATAGGGCGTAGATATGGGCGAAGGAAACAGATCAGACGATGATGACCCGACGCCGAGCTTGATAGCCGCACAGAATGCAACCGCCGAGCGCACAGGAGCCAAGTTGGAGTCCGCATCAGTGTTGATGAGGCGCTTCTCATAAGTGCGGGCCAAGCTCATTGCGGTTTGGAGATTGGTTGGCCCATGTAACTCGACATCAGTACACAGCGGCGTGCCGAGGCTAGCGGTGAAGAAATTGACCCAATGTGTTGGTGTAAGATCATAACAACAGCAAAGGAGTTCCAAAAAAATTGGCATTGACACTCCTCTACCATCCTAATGCGATGAAGGTCCTTCAGATCGCCAAGGATGTTGGCCTGGATGGGCGGGCCAAAATAAAGGTTGATGAATTCTATGAACCCTGCCCAAGAGAAGATGCCATACTTTCATTCTAGTTGGTAGTACCACTGGGCTGCAACCCTTGGAGGTTAAAGGAGGACAACCAAACTTTCTCTTCTTCCATGGTGCGCTGCCCTTAGAAAAACTACTTGCATTTGTTGAGCCATGATAGGGGATTGTCCTCGCCATCATAGGAGGGAAAATTCAGCTTATGGTGGCGAATGATGCCATGGTGGTCATCATCGTGCTGAGCATGATGAGGAGGAGGCGGCGAGACGTCTGGTCAAAGGTCGTTCATGACGTCATCATGTAATTTCTCCATGTGTGTGATGTGTTGATCAATGCGATCCAGACATGTCTTGACAAAGTCCATCTCGGCAAGAATGCGCTTGAGCATTACCGCCAAGTTAGCGGTCGTTGGCACCTGAGGTTGATCCTTGGGTTTGGCCATGGAACTTGTAGCAGGTTGAGGTGGGGAGGGCAGTTGTCGGAGGGTGAACTCCTCAAGCGGGGATCCGGAGGGACCCCCTTTGAGATTCGGCTACGGGGATGATTCTGAATCCACTTCATGGGTGAAATAAATGGGAGTAAATGAGATGCAGGTGGAGGTGAAAGGATCGGATGCAGGAAGTAATAAATGCTCAGGGGATTTTTAGACAGGTTCGGGCCGCACTGAGCGTAACACCCTACTCCTGTGTGTATGCTATAAATGCTCTGAGAATGTCTCTCTGAGTGTTGGCTGGGTTACAAGAATATTTGTCTAGTCTAGAGCTTCGTGCTCCTTGTTCTTCGGTGCCCGTCGTCGGTTGTTGAGAGTTTGAGCTGGTTCGAACTCGTCCTCCTTCCTTATCCGGGGAGCCCGCCCCGCCTTTATACTCGCCGGGGAGGTAGCGTGCCCAGAAAGGATGGCGCGAGTTCCAAGGCACCATAAATGGAAAGCAACCATCATGGGCTGCTGCGCGAGGTGACGGGGATGGTTGAAAATGCGCCCCCATCCGGTCTTGTTCGTCATCATGCCGTTCTTCAACGGGCGCTGCGGGGAGGGCCCACCGGGCAGCCATCGAGCAGCCAGGCGTGCCCGCTTGGTCAGAGCAAGCCTGACATAGTAGGGCGGCAGGCGGGGCGCCTTGGGCTTCGCAATGTTATCCCAAGGCGCGCCGGATGTCCCGCGATGGGAGCCGTGCATTAAATGTCCCCACGCCTCCCTGCTAGGCCGTGGCAGGGACTGACACAAAGCGTGGGGGGAGCAGTTAGAAGTGACAGGTCACGCACCCTCTTAAATGCAACATCGGGCCTCTCACCAGCTGACACCTCACCGCTCGACCCCTGTGGGGGCCACCGGCGAAGGACTTCTCAGGCCCTCGGGGAACCGAGTGCTTGGGGGCCACTGTTCGCTGCCCCGAGCACTCTCTCCCGGATATGCCCCTTCTTGGCCCTCGGGGAACCGAGTGCTCGAGGGCAACTGTTCACGGCCCCGAGCACTCTCTCCCGGAACTGGCTGTTCGAGTCCTCGTGGAATCGAGTGCTCGAGGGTCACTGTTCACAGCCCTGATCACTCTCTCCTGAAACTGACTTCCCTTGGATTCTTAGGGGACTCGGGTGCTCAGGGGCCACTGTTCGCAGCCCCGAGCACCCTCTTCCCGGTACTTAGCTTTACATGTCGTCGGGGAACTTGAGTGCTCGGGGGCCACCGCTCGCAGCCCCGAGCACTCTCTTCCCGGTACTTGGTCTTCTCGGGTCATCGCGGAACTCGGGTACTCGGGAACCACTGTTCATGGCCCCGAGCACCCTCTCCCTGGACTTGGTCTTCTCATACCTCAAGGGGATATCCCCCGCGGGAGGGCGCCACATGGTACTCTGCTGTTCTGGCCTCGGGACTTGGGGACCCCCGGTCCCTGTATCACCAACAGCGTTGGAAGGGGGTCGGCAACAGGAAATAGGGAAGGGTCTGTCTTTGATACCAAATTGATACGGTGTGGCCATACCGATAACTCTAAAGGCGAGACCAGGACAGTATGGGCTAGCAGATGAGAACGGAAAGGATAGCACAGGGGTAATGGCAGCCTGCCACTCTCGTCATCGGGCGGTGACTCTTTCGTAGCCACGACAGGAGACTTTATCGTAACCATCTTGAGGAGGATTTATTTCTTGCTTGTTTAAACCTAATGATAATCTATTGCCTTTATAGATTAGGCCTCATACGTGATCAGGAAAGAGTAAAAAAATCTGTTACCAAAAGGTAATTAACTCATCTATTTCCTAACAAATGATATCTCCTCCTGCATCCTTCCTTTTTTTAGCCGATCCTAGCCACTTTGATGCACCACAGATTCATGCCTATGGCGCCTGTAGGTCCATCTGACAAAAGCGTCAACAACAGTATCCTATTGGAACCTCCATTTAGTGATCATGTGACACAAGCACACCCAAAAATATAGTAGCTAGGTTTCCCTGAAGGCATGATAGAATTGGAGAAATGGTAACAGCATAGTGCCTGGAACAATGGTGCTGATCAGCATCCCATAGATAGAGAAATCGCAGAAGATCTGGATTAAAAAGATTAAATAAGTAGGAATAAAATATGAATGAAGTTGTACAGGAAGTATAACCTTGAACGATCTAAATGCTTACCTCAAAATATGAACCAAGATGGAAAGAGATTAGCTTATTCCCAGGGCTGTCTATACTATCTTCTTAACTCTATATATGTCATGGAGAACATTGCTACTTATTGAAGAACAATGTCATATGACAATTTTTTATTTGTTGATTGGTAAAACTTAAAATAAGTTCCAAACAAAGGGAAAGTAGGTGTTGTAGCTGAAAAAGGAGGCAACTCCAGAAAGATGGTCAAATAGATAGCAAGGATACAATCAACTAACAATGATTTAGCATACCACATTTTTTCTATAACCAATTTGGTGTAATGTAGCTAAGGCCACTCCCAACGGCTTCCCGTCGGGGACAAAAATCCCGTCGTGAAGGGATTTTCGTTCCCTTTAGTGCTCCAACGATTTCCCTTCACGGTTCCCGTCACGAAGGGATTCCTATGGTCATTCCCTTCAGGACGGGATTCTCTCTCCTTTCCCTTCGCGATTCCTCTCGAAGAGAAGTTGTTGGAGGTGAGAGAAAATAAAGGGAATGGGAACAGGGAAGGGAACGAAATGAAGAAAATATGGTTGAAGATGGTCTCATGGTTATACACCAAATTACTACAACGGGCAATGTAGGAAATGATTAAACCTAGAAGTCAATCAGAAGCATGTACCAGGCTTACATTAACTCAAAGATTGGCCAACAAACCGTGGAGGTGGCACAGCAGTGCTCTGATGGCGTTCCCTGCAAGGATTATCATAGTTGAATGGAAGTGTAAATTATCTCAAGCACTCAATTGAACAAAATAGCTTTGCTTTGGTTCATTTAGCATTTCACTGCATCATTTCCCCCTCTAATTCAGTACAAGGCTTTACACAATGCTAGTAAGCTTCTATGGTACTGGTAAGGTAAAGGACCATGAATAGCAATGCTAATACTTGACTTGAAATATCACTGTAGGCTTCTGTCCTTCCTGTAGACTGAAGCTAGTAAGCTTGATAGACCTTTCAAGCAGCTGGAGAACTAACTTACTAGTTTTTTTTTCTCTGGAACATATAGGAAAACTGCATATCATTATATTAAAAAGAGGAGAAAAAATTTATTAAAGGGTGAGAGGACCCGAATAAAAAACAAAATAAAAGACAGCTTGCTAGTTAAACCTCGGACAAATAGAATAGTGTTAGCATCTTGCTTCCTAACACAGGCAAATGGGCAGAATTGCTACCATGGACCAAAATTGGCATGCATATCATACTGGTAGGGTAAAGGACGATTGGACTATAAAACTGTAGCTCCAAAAGGATGAAAACACAATAGCAAAATTGCCGGAGGTGAAGCACCGCCATAGCCCGCGGACTCTGATTTGTTCACAAGCAAATGGAAGAGCAATGCAAAAATAGTGTAAATGACAGGAAAAGTCAATATGTGAAATAAGCAAGGAAACTTTACATATCAGCAGGAAATAAGCGATTTGTTTTACACATTATCATTGGCAAACATAAAAGATAGTAGATACACTAGCAAACATGAATCTCATTGCAACAGAAAATTTTGAGATGCCGCCCAAATGATTATGACAAATTGACACATTGCTATAGTTAGCTAAGGAGTAATGAATAACAAACAAACTCATTCCTTTCTCAATCTCCAGATTAATATTGGCAATCAAATTGAAAAGAGAGAAAGAATTACAGAGAACATATGAAGTTACCAAGAGAACTCTTGAAGGCCACCTAGAATCCACATTGCATCAACATGGAGAGCAGATGACGTCTGGTAGCAACTTGTCATAAAAACTTAGTCCTACATTTGCTGCTTCCAAAACTTGCCAGATTAAGGCCCCTTCTCCATTTTGGAATTTCTGCCCAAAAGTAAAGAAAACATTTGTGAGAGTAATCAAGCAGTACATTAAGTGCACTCTACCAATAGATGACCAAATTTAAGGTGTGAGTAAAAAATACCACGATTATAATAGATAGTGTATGAACAATATATTGATTATGACAACTGCATATCTATTACTATTAGGAAGTCAAGAAGCCAGGCTGATAAGGGGGTGGTTAACAGAATTCACCTAAACATATTCCATCATGCGTCTTTATTCCATTTGGTGTTTCACACGAAGCACTCTGGGCAGATGATAAAGTGGATTTCAGGCACCAAGAGGAATAGGGATGAAAACGGTAGCGGTAAAATTTGGAATTCCGGAGATTGTTTTTGAAGTTTTCCAATCTGAGAAGCCGGAAATGATATTTTGAAAAAACAAAAATGAAAACGATAAAACTATGCGGAAACGATAGCGAAAACAATTTAGGCCACTTCCGATCGTTTTCAAGTTTTTCTGTTTTTAGCCGGTAATTTCCGACGGTAATTATCGGATTTTTGGCCTCCAGCGGGGCGGCACACAGAGCTGGGCGGAGATCCGTTTAGCAGAGCAGGGCGCAGCTGGAGTGAGACCTCCAGCGGGGCAGCATGCAGTGGGGCTGCCAGCAAGGTGGTGGCTTCACATGCTTGTCAGCCAGCAGCACGAAGGTATGGCCCCCATCTCAACAACCTCGACGTGCCTGTTGGCCGAAGGATCTTGATCTGCTCAACAAGTGAGCAGATGAGCATCTCGTCACTGACGAGAACATAACCTGAAAGAAAAGAAAAAACAAGGGGGAGGGACTCAAGCTAGTATAGCCCATCGATACTCACCTCGGCGGAGACCCATTCTGGCAAAACGGTGTGTCATCTTGCTCTGTGCCGGTGAACGTTCTGACAAACACGAATGGTGGTGGCTCGGTGAACACAACCGGCGTAGGGTGACGATGACAGAGCTCGTAAGGGTTGGCAGCGGCGGGCTAAGAGCGCAAGGAAACAGCGACAGAGCGGTAAACGGTGAACTCGAATGGCGGACGGTGATCTTGCTCGATGGCGTAATTTGGGGAGAAATAGCAGCGGCTACGGAGGGGATTTGGCTGATTTAGTTGGGGATTCACCTTAGAGAGAAGGATAAAGCTCGGTTTGATTTGGATTTGGATGGAGAGGAGGAGATAGGGAGGTGGTGTTCAGCTCAGGAGATTGAGGTGTGTGCGTCCCGAACTCTGGCGGCTGAGGAAAGAAGAAGGCCGCCCCCTCCCCCCTTGCTCGGTTCAGTGCTCGTGCTAGAGGAGAGGTGGCTACGTGCATGGGTCAGCTCGGCCAATCCGGCCCAAGAGAAAGAGGAAGCACGGGAGAGAAGGGAGCTGGCCTGGCTCAGGCTGGCTCGGGAGGAAGAAGGGGCATAGGTCGGCTGTAGAGAGGAAAGGCGGGAGAGAAAATAAAAGAGGCTCGGCTGATCTTTTTCTTTTCTTCTTTCTTTATCGATATATACATATATATATGGATATATATATATATATTATGCAAATTCATGATAAAATATCGTCATACACTATTGCTGTGTTTGATAATGATAGACATAGACAGAGCAAAGGAATCTAGCTAGCATGCGTGTTTAATAGTTTGAGGTTGTGTTATGTTCTATATATGTATGTATTCTTTTGGGTTTGAATTATCGGTTCCTGATCGATACCGGCATGTTTCCATCCCGATAACACCGTTCCTGATTTTCGCAAATCATCAACGTCGTATTCGTTTCTAGCATTATCGTTATCGACTTCATTTCCGAGCGAAAATGTAAAACTAAAAGTGGTTTAGACCTTTTCCGATCATTTTCGAACCATTTTCATCCCTAAAGAGGAACATCATCTATGAAAAAAAAGGAACAAACATAATCATTTATGCAACTTATACGTATCGTTTTAGAAGAAGCTTGGAGCATACCATTGTAAATCTGCACATATGTTGCTTAGTGCCACAACTTGCTAACCTGGAGCTGTGGAAGACGACATAAGCTGAGCACTCCTACCGTGTCAATTAGACAGTGATCATGCAGGAGTTCTAGATATAGCTTCACACAGAGCTTAATGATTGAATTGTTTTTACAATCTTTTGCAGAGCATCCTACAGTTTTTATTCAACTAATAGGACGCAGAGTAGGGAAACAATGCGACGACGCGAACATGCCCACAAATCAGAGATAGATACGGGGAAGGGGCAGTGGGGGAGCACGTGCTGTCTACAAAGTCACCACGGGCGAAGAGATCGACAGAGATGTGGCCGATCCCTCCCCACAATCCCCATCCACCTGCGTGCCATCTCCATCTTCTTGCTGGTGGTGGTCATGCCAAATAGCCCTTACGAACCTCTCTGGCTTGCTGGTGGCCATGCTTATTGGACGAGGTAGCAATCAAACAGAATTTTTTTTAATAATAGCATTTTATTGGAAAATTACAAGAATAGCATATTGTCGCCATATAGTTGATAGTTAGGGACATGTCGGCGTACCATACGGCGATAGGTATTACTCGCCAACTGACATAGCAATATGTTGTGGGTCACGACAATAAACGCGTAGGCAGTTACGATAGGCCTGTCGCCATATGGTATGGCGATAGACCTGTCGCCATATGGTATGGCGATAGACCTGTCGCCATGCTTTTAAAGCCTCGTACGCGCGGCCGATGTAGCCACATGCCGCACCACATGGCCCTCGCCCAACGCCGCAACGTCACGCCCAGGCATCATTGTGCTCAGGCGACGCACGCAACCCCACGACGTGCCTCACCGGTGGCCTGAGCAGCTGTGCGCCAGCGCTGCACCACCATCGAACAGGGAAGGAAGGAGCCGGAGGAGGAGGAAGGAAGAAGAAGGAAGGAGATATAATTTTTTTAATTTATATTTGTAGAAATTTCAGAAACTAGTTAGAAATAGTCTAAGAAATTTAGAATATATTAGAAATTTTAAAATTAGTTTAGAACAGTTTATAAAATTGAGAATAGTTTACAAATTTTAGAAATTAGTATAGTTGTAGTTAAATATGTAGCATGATTTATGAAATATTTTAGACATTTGTGCGTTAGTTTCGACTGAGCGTGATAAATTTTAGCAAATATAGTACCAATAAATATTTTAAGTGAAGCGTGATGTAGGTAAAGTGTTGTGTGATTTAGGAATAATTTTCTAAGAAATATTAGCAATAATTCTTGGAATGTCAACGTGATGTTGGTAGGAGTGTAGCGTGATTTTGGAGTAATTAAATGTTAGCAATAATTAAATGTTAATTTAGGAATAATTTTAACAATATTAGTGGCAATAAAGTTTAGAATGTCAAGGAATTAACAAATAATAATATGATTTTGCATCAGAATGTCAGGAGGAGTGGTTTTTAGTGGGTATTATGGTGAAGGGTATGTTCAATAATTCGACAGTGGGGTAGATTTAAGTAATTTTTTTGGTTTGGCTGTTACTCTGAATAATCCGGGTGAAATGCGGCGTAGTCAAGTGATAGGGATGTTCCATGATGTGTTGGGAATTAGCACATTGGAGGAGTGTCTGTCATTCAAGGTTATGTTGCCTAAGTTATTTGAGATTGGGTGGAAGTGGACTTTACGAAAATGTGAAAATACACCTCAATGGAGGCAATTTGTGAGGTTAGGATTGCAATGGGGTTTTGTCCATGTCATGCTTGCAGAAGCGACAACTTTAGATTATGAAACAGGCCCGGCACATGCTGTTGGTGAAAATGTTGTCAATTAGGAGGTGCAGGAGAGTGTGGTTCTGGAGGTTCCCCTGTAGACTATTGCATTGGTTGAGGTACAGACGGCAAGAGAAGGATGTAACGACAAGTAAGATAATCAAACCGTGATGCGAGCTGACCAGGGGGAGCAGGACGAGGCACTTGTAGACTAGATGGAGGTAGATGACTATGAGTTCCGCAACTTTGTGGACTCAAGCGTAGGAATTTCGGAAGAATGGTCAAATTTTGCATCAGAGAAGTTGACGATGGACGATGGACACAAGTCGTCATGGGCATATGATTCGATTATGGTAACCAAAGGTCAGATGTTTTATGATAAAGTCCATCTGCAGCATGCAGTGAAGAGATGGTGTTTCTCGGAGAAGAGGGAGTTCAAGGTGGTAATTTCCAATCCTCGAACATACAACATGAAATGTTTAGCTGAAGATTGCACATGGCGAGTTCATGGATTCTTGTCGAGGTGTGACACTGTATGGTTAGCATCCATTATTAAGACATATACTTGCAACTTGAACCGACCTCTATGCACACACAGGAACATGATCGCTGATTATGTTATAAATATGATGTATCTAGAGATTGTGAAGAATACTAGTATGTCCCCATTTGGAGTTATGCATGCTATCAACATAAGATTTGGGTACGAGATTTCGTATGACATGGCATGGAGAGCGAAATAGAAGATATTAGAGAAGAGGTTTGGCACATATTAGGACTTGTACCATAACATACCATAATTGCTAGAGGTTATTCAGGGTAGGAACCTAGGCACCTACATTGCTACTCATGATTTTGCCAATTAGGATAGAGATCGAGTTCTTCAGTCGGCGTTCTAGTTGTTCAACTGTATGATCGAGGCATTCCGATATTGCCATCCGTTGATGTACGTGGATGGGACATTCCTCACTGGCAAATTCAAGGGGTAGATACTCATAGATATCAGTGTAGATGGTGAGAACCATGTTGTACCTTTGGCTTTTGCATTCGTCGAATGCGAGTCTACGGATAGTTGGTTGTGGTTCTTGCAGTGGGTTAAGAGAGGTGTTGTTGGTAACAAGCCTAACGTGTGTGTGCTCCACGATCGTCGTGCAGGCTTGTTGAACGCTATCAACAAATTAAAGAGTGGTATAGGTAGGGTATTGTCGTGGTCAGATTTGCATAGTCGTTGGTGCATGCAGCATATTGGAGTAAACTTCTACAAACAATTCAGGAGCAAAAGGTTGATGGATCTTTTTAGGAAGTTGTGCAAACAGAACCAAAGGAGAAAGTTTGATACTCTATGGAAAGAGCTGGATAAACTAACTGGTAGGCACATGGATGAAGTTTTGAAGAAGCCAGTTTTACTAAGGGAGGAGGAGCCCGAGGGTCTAGAGCCTTTACCACTTGAGCCACAGAGTGTGACCAGGAGAAGGAAGAGTGGAAGGAGGGTTAAGTGTTTCTTCGACTGGATCAAACACGAAATATTGGAGAAATGGGCACTCAGGACACTAATGGCTCATGTTATGGAATTATGAAAACTAACCTCACCAAGGTTTACAATTGGGTAATGAAGGAGAATAGGTCATTGCCATTGGTGACAATTGTGGATGGGGTCACTCGTGGAACACAACAGTATCTTCGAGAGTGTTACAACAATGTCACTCTCCATATGTGCAACTCACAAAGGGTGTACACAAAGAATATAACATCTTACATGAAAGAGAAGAACAAGAAGGGTCAATCTCATAGGGTTCATGTTGTTAGTAACCATCAGCACGTGTTCGATATGATATTGCGTGAGAAGGGCAGACTCGGTATCGGAAGGTATGAAATTACAATGGAATGCAGGTTGTGGCCATCGGACAGCAAGTGCGAGTGCACATGCAACAATCCATCACCGATGCATTTGCCTTGCTTTCATGTGCTAGCTTGTTGCGCGAAGGGCATCATAGAGTCGGAGTATTTTGTATCCCCATACTATCACAAGGAAGCCATAGAATGTACTTGGGCCAGTGAGTTACTTGGGTGACAGGTGGTAAAGGACTTCAAAAATCCACCTGAACAAGGTCCGTCTTGGATAACTGATCTAAACAACAAGGTTGACACAAAGGGGTGACACAAGACTCGACATATTAAGAATGATATGGACTTAGCTGAGAGAGATCGTTGCTGCAAGGAGTGCCTAGTATGCAGAGGTCCGCATTCGAGGGGGTAGTGCGATAAGTATCCGGTGGACAGTCTAGTGTCAGGTGAGCAGGTTAGGTGTGTCCCGGTACGCAAGCCGAAGAATAAGAAAAACCCTTCAAATTAGACTCGTATTTGAAGCATGGCATGCATCTTTTCATGTTGTATTATCAATTAAATGGTGCTCTAAGTTTGTGATATTCATCAAACTATGTGTTCAACTCTTGTAGTATGTGTTGTAATATTTAGACCATGATGTAATATTTGGAGCATGTATTATTCGGACTACTGAATAACCTGACTTTTATACCATGTGTTGGAATATGAATTCATTTAAACTTGTATTGTTGTATTTGGACATATCTCATGTTATTATTCTGTTAAACAGTTATTGGAGGTATTGCGGAGCTTATGCTGATTGATCCTATGATCGATGGTAGACATTGATCACATTTGAGAGATGGTGTCTTGCACTCCACTCTTCGCCTTTGGACACCAGAGCACTATTGGCCTGTAGACCCACGCTGGGTACCCAAGTAATTAAAAGTTACATACATTCTGTACAAACAAAGATTGAGGTTTTATTACTTTCTAAATTGTTTGAACTGCAGGTTGACCGCAGTTGGTTTGCTACAATTCGCGAGATTGGTGTCGCCAAGTCAGGATGATTCTCCCCAATTTCCAATCATCGCGTCACTGATCACTGCATGGGTCGACCGGTGGAGGCTGGAGACACACATTTCACCTTGCAGTTGGTGAGATGGTATTGACGCTGCAGGATGTCTCCATGCTTCTTTGGTTGTCCTTATCTGGGCCAGCGGTCGGCCCAGTTGCGGTGGAGGAAAGATGGAAGGCGAAGATGCTCAAGCGGTTCAACGGTGTCTTGTAGGGGGACCCGGAGCAGCTAACCTTTACTTGGAAGCATGGTCCCACTAAGGATTGGCTCGAGGAGTTCCACACCACATGCTTGGCCCTGGACGCAGAGAACTGGAGAGTACATAGGCACCTAGAGGTCTACTTGTTGTGGTTGTTTGGTTGGGTGATGTTCACCAGTTCCCACGGTGACTCGGTCGATAAGAACATGATCCACTACACAAGGGAGATCGCAGACAATCCTTTCGAGGCGGTCTCATAGTACAGCTAGGGTTCTGCCATCCTGGCGACGACTTACCACGGCCTTTGTGATGCATGTGTATGGACCACGGAAGGGAGTATCATGTGTACGCTCACTCCTACTGATGTTGTGGTCGTTTAAGCGGTTCGACATCGGTTGACCTCACATTTCATTGTTCACGCCTTACGGAGCATAGACCCAAATTGTGGAGTATGGCATGCCTGACCCAAATGACGAACCGACAATGGGCTCGCTTTGGTGCAGGCGCGATGTAAGTATTTCAAATAGTGGTTTAGTTGCATATATGTTTTGGTACTATTAATGTATTTATGATGACAGTTTGTGTGCAACCGAGGTGGATTTCTGGTACTACACGCGATGTCTACCCAATCTTCGTCGCGTGCATTGATCAGTTGATAGACGACCGCATGCGGTGCACACCATACTCAGTCGCTGACATTTTCGTACATGCACCTGTCGGGCTAACCTCACTATGTAGTAGAGACATGGCCTTCTGGCTAACGAGGAGGAACCTCGTGTTCGACATCCATGCCAAGCCCTACAGCCCAGACTGGGTTTTCCAACAGTTAATGAGGATGCAAGAGTTTACTCTCCTCAAGTGGAGCGTGTGCCACAGTTAATTCATAAGTAAGGTACATTTTTGTCCTATACTTTGATTAGTTTTCATTTACTTAATTCAAATATCTTTTGTACTATACTTTCATTAGTCTTTATGTACTTAACTATGACCGTACAATATTACTATTTTCAAGCGATTGAGGAAAGGGTTTGGGTTGACTCACGATGGCACA
This sequence comes from Phragmites australis, assembly GCF_958298935.1. Classification (NCBI taxonomy): domain Eukaryota; kingdom Viridiplantae; phylum Streptophyta; class Magnoliopsida; order Poales; family Poaceae; genus Phragmites; species Phragmites australis. The sequence continues at coordinate 16,546,064 of NC_084940.1, read as the reverse complement.
TTCGTCATGAAGCTGGGGGAGTGGATGGAGCGTTGACTTGAGGCTGCCACTAACGTGTACCCTCATCCTAGGGATTACGACCCCTCAACATACCCGATGTACATCCGATGTTTTCGCAGGGCGACGCGTTAGAAGTGCATCCTGGAGCAAAAGGCTGGTCCCCAATAGGCGAGTGTTAGCGACACTTTCGCCATGCAGCCTCCTGCCGCATACAACGAACTGGTTAGTATTCGGAGCATATATTTGTAAATTGCAAAGTGTGTTCCATAACTTAGAATTTTAAATGTGTCATAGATGGACATCTATGAGGAGCTACAGGTGACCTTGTTGCCTTCACAAACAGGCTTGATGCGCATCCACCGAGAGTGGACTGAGGCGAGCTAAGCATCGGTCTACGTCGGCTTGCACAGTGCTGTCAAGATATGTTATGTCATGTTTCGTGTAGGGGAGGACGTGACAACATGCATGGGCCATCTAGGAGGAGGTCCCCACCACCAGTTACTGCATCGAGCGCCTCCTACATGCCGGGGGGTCATCGTCTTAGGTGCCACAGCCTGGCCTTATTTTGATCTCCACACCAAGGTGGATGGAAGGCTTACCTGGTAAGTTCTAGAATTCCTACAAAATTTGTTTTGTTTTCACATTTTCATATCTTACAAGTATTGTTTGTACTGACAGGTGCTCATTGGAATGACACGAGTGCATATGTATCATCTACTTCTCATTCGTCAGATGACTAGGGGCATCAGTAGGCTTTTGGTGGGAGTCTGAGCGACTGGTTTGCGGAGCCTCCCGTCACTCAGTGCTTGTCTCAATGGGTTGATGCCCCGGCACTTACGCAGTCTACTCAGGAGGAGGCGGCCACCCTGGAGGATGCAGCATGCCCTAGACATCTATCGAACCACTTGACGTATTCATCACAGCAGATACATCACCGAGCTAGAGGAGGGCCCAACAAATGGGCCAGAGGACGTGCTTAGACTTGTACTCAATGTTACTGTTGTACTTGTACTCTGTGCTATTATTTATTTTATGTGGTTGTCATATAATGTTGGATGTTTATGTTGCTTCTTTGTTATCACCCATGTTTTTATTACCTGTCATAATATCTTTCATGTACTGTATTTTTGTTTTGTGATTCTATTTAGACTATTGACTCATACAATGACCATCCCGTAACAATCATAATAAACATGTTGACCGAACGTACAATGGTAAATATGATACCCCTAGTGGTGTACCAGCGCTTCACGTAACATGCCTTAAGGAATGAAAAACAGTACAACTCAAAGACGAAATCAAATCCTCACCCGACCACTAGAACACATTGATACTAATCCTAGTTGTTCCTCCGACCCACCAAGTGAGGCGGGATATAGCATCTTATGACGTTCTTGGCTCTCTCTCTCTTGTCATAATTGTTCCTATAGTTCCTCGATGATGATGTGAAGGTGACGGATGTATTCTTGAACGTGTGGTTCTATCCGCAGGTCAATCCAGGACTGGAACCCACAATCATCCGTCTGGAAAAAGTGATTGATGATATAAGTAAATTGTGTTGAGAAAATAGGAAATAAACTGAGTATTATTTGTTCGTACTCTAAAATGTGTACAACGAAAGAATCGACGTCCTGTCACCGAAATGCTCATAAACTTGGACCGCAACATAATCTCCATGATGACATGGCGGTCAAAACGAGCAAGGAAGAGCATTGTAGTTTCTGTAGAAATCTCTACCATAGACATCTAAATGGGGGTGTGGAGGTGGTGGATCGATGGGGCCATCGAGTGGATGAGGATACGCCATTGTCTCGATACAATTTGAGATCATGAGATGTGTGAGTTGAGAATCGATTGGGTGTTGTTTATATACAAGAAGTCCTGGCGGTAGTGGATAGATACAACAATACTGAAAAGCCTATTACGGGTAGCATTAAAAAGTCATTTCGCTAGCTTGCACTGAACTGTAGCATTGAATCATAGACTCATCTTTAACCATGAAATGATAACACCTCTATCATGAATCAGGTTTTGGACATGAAGTGACCACATGACTCAGCTTTAATCATGAAACGATAACACTAAGTACTAAGTACTAGCTGCCTCTTTCTTTCGAAAGCTACCTCAACACATGCATTTATGTTGCCCTTGTATCATTGAAGACCCAGAGCAGAACAAGAGGGAGCTAAAGTTGGAGATAGAAGCGCACGAGGCACGTATGTCACAGTGTGATTGTTGTATAATAGCAAGCCTAAAACTGTTCTCCCTTGCCACGGTTGCTTGGTTCAGTTGCGGGGTAAGTGTGCATGACATCCTACTGTGCTACAAATTTCATCTAATTCACCTGCTTCCCTCCAACAGTATGACAAGCGTGAATGTTCAACGACCGAATATGAGGCTACAGGATTCCCTGCCTTACATCAACTATGGCTACCAATATATTTTTTCTAAGCCCAATGCTTTCATAGGATTCCCTACCTTATATGCAGAGAATCATAATAACTCCTTCCTGAACTATTGAAGAATGAAATGACCACATATCTTTTACAGGGAATCTCTGTCTAGCATCAATGCCATGCTCCAGCCCCCGGCCAAGTCCGTGCACTCAGTCCATGCACCGACCCCCAGCCACTATAAATAACCCTACCCTTATCCATGGGTAGATCACTCCTTCCTCATCTCTCTCAACTGCAATGTCTTCCTCAGCTCCACCAAACCCACCTAAGAAACATTGGAGGATTTTCATCCCCTAGGGGGTCGAACCGTCGATGTGCTTCTGTGGTGACCCTTGTAGATTTCACGAGTCCCAGGACATCTCATACACTTATGGCCTACGCTTCTTCATGTGTGACAACTACTAGAACGACAAGCCTCGATATAGTAGCCACCAGAAAAGTGACATAGATCACTCATGTGACACTTCTCATATGATTTTATGCACTATCTCACTAATCTCCTCTCTTGTTTCATTTCTCCAGTCTCCTTTATCTATCTATGACTTCATTGAATAGCTAGATATAGAGTAAACTGAGGACTAGAAGCGGTGGGTTGACATGAGCATGACGTGGAGGAGGCAAGCTTACGAATGTCGGAAGTACGAGCAACAACAGGAGGAACTATTGATCAAGCGTCAGGAGGAGGAGTGCATGAGGAAAGCAGTGAAGGGATGCGCCGCGATTGAGGCACGTAAAGCAGAGGGAAAGGAAGCGGGAGAGGGCTCATCGCGCTAAGGCGCAGCGCCCTGATGCCCTGTAAAAGGGTAAATATCCTATGTGCACTCAATAGAGAGCATCTATTCTCACCTGCCTATTTTCATTCTCTAAAGCATTTTAAGTTTAACAGCGGCATGCTATTAGGCTAGTCTTTAGACGTATCGTATATGACAACGTTTATTATCGTCATCTATTTATGGTGAGGGTCTATTCGCATATCAACGATAAACCTAATGTTCCATGTAATATTTATCAGCATATGTAACCTCCGTATCGGGTTACTATTGTTTAAAAATTAATTTTTTTATAATTTTCCTATAAAATAATACTATTACAAACAAAAAAACAAATTAAAATAGAGAATAGACCTATCGCCAATCCATATGGCGATAGGAACCTGCAATCCTATCGCCAAAAGCTGGGGTCATGCCGCCATATGAGTTGGCGACAAGTCATCTCATCACAAAGGCCTGACGACAGGATCAACGTGTCACCAGACTAATTAGCGATTAGTACCTGTCATCATATGGTACGGCGACATATTCCTAGTCGCAAACTGGTGTGGCAACAATATGATATTCTTACAATTTTACGAAATCATCTATTATTTTTATAATTTTTTAATAAAACATTATTATTAAAAAAATCAATGAAACACATCCTAAATCTGGGGCAACAAGATCCGGGAGCTGCCAGTGGAAAGTGTGGCATTTAATTATGGGATAATTGTAAATTTGCCACTGTTTTGAACCATTATTGCAAATTTATCACTAAAAAATTACAAAAATACCACCAAAACTGTCATTCGAGTGGCATTCTTGCAAAAAATAAAAAACCAGTAACAAATTTGCAAAAGCCCCTTTAATTATTTATCACTCTTATTAAGTAAGTGGCAACAGCCGGTTGGGTAATGAATGGTTGACTAGCTGGGCAGATGGGCTGACAAAATTGGCCAGCAGAGCAGATTAGACGGCCATAGATGAGAGCTACAGTACTGGAATTAACCAGGGACGGGAGATTTCACCCGTTGTAAGGATTCTACTGCCTGGAATAGCGAGACATCTACAACGATTTCGTTATTTTTTAAGTTCTACATTTCTAAGTATTTAATAGATACTATATGAATACATGTGTATAATAATATAAGTATGTATATACACCTATAAGGTGTACTGGTGTTTTAGAAACAACCAATTGGTTCAGTCTGTGCATTCGGTATTAGAAACATCCATCTCCTTATTGGCCTCAGTTCTCTGTTTCATACTTCACTTCGGAATTAGTGTCCAGCTGTTGCAAATTAGAAACGTTGCGTAGCATGGCATAATTCATAACACCATACATTAAGTATAGTGTGACATCCAGTAGTGGATCTAATATTTCTGGACTAGATATGTAAGATCGTGAGGGAGTGAACTAGTAAAAGGTAATTAGATTGTGGATGATTAGGTGCGTACGTGAGCCGTGGGCCGATGAGAGCATGCAGAAGTGAGGATGGACTGACAGCGGACGCTCGATAAAAAGCTAAGGTTATAAGTTTTAAATTCAATTAGCTATGTATGATACGTATGTTTAATATATACTATATATATAACCAATTTTTCCAAAAAAAATTGGATATGCAATTGCATGCCCATGTCCGCCACTGATGCCATCATTGAGTACTTCATCATATTTTTGTTATCCCTAGCTGCCTCTAAATTTCGTTATGTTTCCGTAACCGAGTGTTTTATAGGCTATGTACCGATATGATTCTGTTTTCCGGGAGGTTCAATCGATTCAATGTTAACAAACTGCAATCACATCTCAAAAAAGAAAAAGAAAAACTAACTGCAATCAAGCAAATCGTGAAAATGAGATCCCTAGAAGCTTTACATTGTCAGCATGTTGAATTGCAGTTCTTGAAAAAAATAAGGAATCTTCTCCTCTGAATAACCTACACAGACCTACTTCGAAATATATATCATCAACAAGATTATACAAAAGACTGGTTTATCATTGAGTTGTGTGTAGATTCTTTTAAAACTAATGGCATGAGCTTTGTCGTTCATTAAAACAAAGAGGATAATCACAGCAACTCCTAAGAGGAAGCACTTGTTTTTTAAAAGGGTAATAAGTTCCTGCAGTTCACTAAAGAAGAATAGAGTTAACTCTTTATAAGAGAAATCGGGTCTGAAAACCTTACAACCGCACGGTGAAAACCCAAGTTACAACACCACTCAACCTACAGATGACAGAGTTCGACACAAGTTATCGTTGCTAAGATCATCAAAAAAGCAACACATCAACAACAACTTCTCACGACGAACCTCAGTCTATGCCTCAATATCGATGCACCACGCACACAGCTATCACCGAAATAGCCATGAGAAGGAGCACACTATGTGTCATTGTTACCAAGTTGTCGCACCCCAACAACGTAGCAGTTCTAACTCCACGCCAACACGAACAACCATTCCTGCCAGCCGCCCGCCGTGAAGTATGAAGCACAGCTCCAAGGAGGAAGAAGTTTCATCATCACCCCAAGCCCATATCATCATCGCCGCCAGTCTCAACATCAGTCCCCGCCAGCGCAAGGCAAGGAGCTTCAAGGAAATGACTCTATGGAGGACACAACGTCAAAGATACTGCCATTGCCCGATCTCAAAAGAGATCAGACTTTTCACCTGGAGGATCTTCTTAGGGTGGGGAAAAATAGGGATCTCATAGCGACGCCTCCAGAAAGAAAAATGGTGCCCAAGAACATCATCGTTGATAGCATTGGCAAATACAGCTATGCTTTCGCTTGAAGCCCCGCCACACCCCCAAACATCTTGCACCCACGTTGAACACCAACAAGCCTCTGCTGGCATGCATCATGACAAGGACTGAACCACATGTCACCGAGCCCCACGTCCTCCACGACCGCACTCCTTCGTGTCATCTAGCCACTGTGCGGCCGCCTCCGCGGCACCCACAAGCTGTCGTGCACAGCCATTGTCGGAGGGTGAACTCCTCAAGCGGGGATCCGGAGGGACCCCCTGTGAGATTCGGCCACGGGGATGATTCTGAATCCGCTTCATGGGTGAAATAAATGGGAGTAATTGAGATGCAGGTGGAGGTGGAATGATCGGATGCAGGAAGTAGTAAATGCTCAGGGGATTTTTAGACAGGTTCGGGCCGCACTGAGCGTAACACCCTACTCCTGTGTGTATGCTATAAATGCTCTGAGAATGTCTCTCTGAGTATCTGCTGGGTTACAAGAATATTTGTCTAGTCTAGAGCTTCGTGCTCCTTGTTCTTCAAGACTTGTCTTCTGGTTCCTCGATCTCCACTTGGTTCAACTCGAACTTCAACTTCCACTAAACTGTCTTTCTTCGGGGAGCCCGCCCCGCTTATATACCCGCCGGGGCGGTGGCGTGCCCAGAAAGGATGGCACAAGTTCCGAGGCGCCATAAATGGAAAGCAACCATCATGGGCTGCTGCGCGAGGTGACGGGGAGGGTTGAAAACATGCCCCGTCCGGTCTTGTTTGTCATCATGCCACTTTTCAACGGGCGCCGCGGGGAGAGCCCACCGGGCAGCCACTGAGCAGCCCGGCGTGCCCGCCCGGTCAGAGCAGGTCTGACGTAGCAGGGCAGCAGGAGGGGTGCCTCGAGCTCTGCGACGTTATCCCGAGGCGCGCCGGATGACGCACGATGGGACCCGTGCATTAAATGTCCCCACGCCTCCCTGCCAGGCCGTGGCAGGGACTGACAGCAAGCGTGGGGGAGCAGTTGGAAGTGACAGGCCACACGCCCTCTTAAATGCAACATCGAGCCTCTCACCAGTTGACACCTCACCGCTGGGCCTCTGTGGGGACCACCGGCGAAGGACTTCTTAGGCCCTCGGGGAACCGAGTGCTCGGGGGCCACTGTTCGCAGCCCCGAGCACTCTCTCCCAGATATGCCCTCTCTTGGTCCTCGGGGAACCGAGTGCTCGGAGGCCACTGTTCACAGCCTCGAGCACTCTCTCCCAGAACTGACTGTTTGGGTCCTCGGGGAACCGAGTGCTCAGGGACCACTGTTCATGGCCCCGAGCATTCTCTCTCGGAACTTGGCTTTTCTTATCATCGGGGAACTTGGGTGCTAGGGGGCCATTGTTCGCAGCCCCGAGCACCCTCTTCCCGGCACTTGGTCTTCTCGGGTCATCGGGGAACTCGGGAACTCGGGGACCACTGTTCGTGGCCCTGAGCACCCTCTCTCGGAACTTGGTCTTCTCGGGTCATCGGGAAACTCGGGGACCACTGTTCATGGCCCCGAGCACCATCTCTCGGAACTTGGTCTTCTCGTACCTCGGGGAGGTAACCCCCGAGAGAGGGCGCCATATGGCACTCTACTGTTCTGGCCTCGGGACTCGGGGACCCCCGGTTCCCGTGTCACCAACAGCAGCCTCCAGGCCCATTGGTAGGCGATAGTCCAGAGACTGCGAATGGGGCTCTCGTCTTCATCGAGGCCGATTCCAGCACCAATGCCACGTGGCCTGTTGTCAGACGCTAGTCTCTCTGGCCCAGGCTTTTGGTACGACCCAGCAGGGAACCGAATGGGCACGTGTCCATCCGACTCCCGAGGTGCGTGATAACGAGGCGGGCAGCGCGCGTGGCCACCACGCAGATCGAGGATAGTGCGCCTGGTAACCGCACGGATCGAGGGAGATTCGCCTGGCGCCCGCACCGAACAAGGAAATGTGCCTCGCCGAATGCGCCGTGGAAAGCGCCGTTTGAAATCCCCAGGATATAAAAAGGAAAGGGGAGTGAACCGTTGCCCCTTTACACCATTCTTACGATCATCACTCCTGCTTTCTTCTTCCTTGCGCTCGAGAGCTCTCGCCCTTTCTTCGGCCCACAACGCATTCTCTCCTCCACCCTTTCCAAAACACTCCCCACCCCCGAAAAAATGCCGAGGGCAGGAAGCAGCCGCCGTGACAAGGGCCCCGACAGTGTGCTGCCGGAGTCACGAATCGTCAATGAGGAGGGGGCGGAGAAGGTCCACAAAATCATGCTGCCTGATGGCCAGCAGGAGGCATCGGTGGTGTCACCAGCGAGCTTTCTGCACACCATGGACCGACCGGAGCGCATCGTGATCTTCGTCTCCTTCGTCGCCGTCGGGCTGGTGCCACCGTTCTCCACCTTCCTCCAAGTGCTGGACACCTTTGGCATCCAACTCGTCCACTTGAGTCCGAACTCGGTGGTGATCTTAGCCATCTTCACGCACTTCTGCGAAATGTTCGTGGGAGTACCGCCGTCAGTGGCCTTATTCCGGCACTTCTTCGTCCTGCGGGCGGCCGGGAAGAAGAGAGAATCCTCCGGCGTGGACATCGCCGGCTGCTGCAACTTCCGGCTGCGGGACGGGCTCACCGAGCTGTACATTCCGCAAGTGCTACGGAGCAAGTGGGAGGACTAGCGCCGCGACTGGGTCTACATCGACGTCAACCCCCATGATCGCCTCACGCTGCCGGAGACGGCGGCGGAGCCCCACAGGCCGACCTGGGAGGTGGCCCCGGTGGAGGACGAGCGCATGCGCCCGGTGCTGAATCGCATTAACGATCTACGCCAGGTGGGGCTGACCTCAGTGGTGGTGGTGGCCGACTACTTGCGCCGTCACCTGGCGCCCCTGCGGGAACGGGCCCGCCCTTTCTGGATGTACACGGGTCCGAACGACATCACGAGGACCCACATCGGCGAGGAAGGGAACTTGGAGGAGGGAGCGCTGGCGACCCTACTAAGGGTGGTGACCGGCGTCAAAGACCTCACCCTGGCGGTCCTGCCCCGAGAGCAGCTGGCGCTCTGCGTGGACCCAGGCCGGGTGGCGCTACAAGCGACGCTGCCGGAGTTCAACGCCCAGGGTTTAGTGGACCGTCCGGGGTGCCAGAACCCTGGGACTATTCAAATCCCCGGGGTGGATGAAGAGGCATGCGGCACGCAGCGGACCGGCGGCGGGGACACGGCAGGCGGAAGGCCACAGACCGGCGGCAGGGAGGCTGCTGGCGGCAGGCCGCAGGCCGGCCATAGAGATGTTGTAGGCAGCAGCCATTAGGCCGGCGGCAGAGGCACCGCCAGTAGCGGAGCGATGGCCCCGAAGGACAAAGGGAAGCACCCCCGATCGTTCGTGCCCCAGCCGTCATCCTCGTCGTCGCCGTCGCCTCCACGACAATGGCCGGCGGCGGGCGGCGCGAAGGAGGGAGGCCGGGGCGGCCAATCATCGGGCGCGGAGTCTGGGACAGAGGCCAGGTCCAGGGTGCGGGAGCCCGAGGACCAGGGCCGGACCGACGGCGCAACAGCGGGTGCCCGGGCCGACCCGCCGTCGGAGGCAGGCTCCACGGCGGCCCCTCAATGGCCCGACGGCCAGAGCCCCCCGCCAAAGAGGAGGAAGGCGGACCCCGATCGAAGCCGCAGGGCCCGTACTTTAGAATCCCAGAGTCCCGGTGGCAGTACCGCGGACCGAAGTCCACGTAAGTTCTTTCCTTGTCCTTAGCGTGTTTGCCTGGATATTAGTTTGGGGTACTGACCTTTGTTGTTTTCAGGCTGCCCATGGACCCCGCCGGAGGCCAGAGGCAGCCAGAGGTGCCAAGGCTGGCTCCCGCTCCCAGGCCAAGCGCGCCCGCACCAGAGCCGAGAGCACCGGTGGAACCGGAGCCGTAGGCGCCACCCTGCCCTGAGCCGAGGGCAGCGGCCACACCAGAGCAGCCAGCGCCGTCCGAGCCCGCCCCGAGCACTACGAGGGCGGAGCAAGCGACCGCGGTGGAGGTGGTCGCGGCGAGAGCAGCGCCGGTGTGGTAGTTGTTGGGGACCCCGAGCACCTCTGCAGAGAGGGCTCGCAGGGGACCCAGCACCCGGCCGATATCCAGCCAGGCCCCGGAACCCCTCCCGGATGTGCTCGGAAGCGCCCGGAAGGTTATCGGGCGGCTGGAAGCAGCCGTGGTGGCAGAGCGAGCCGAGCTCGATAGGGACCGCGTCGCCCTCATTGAAGAGAGGGGGCGGCTGGAAGAGATCGGCAGGCTCTTGGAGGCCCGTATCGCCTCGGCCCACGCAACTCACGAGAGGTCGATGCGCGCGGTGGCCGAGGAGCGGGAGGGGTTGGAGGAGGTGCACGATGAAGTTGTCACCGCGCAGGAGAAGGCCACTTGCATGGAGCGACAAGCGACCGAGCGCGACCAGGCCTCGCAGAGGTGGGCCGCGGAGCTGCTCGCTCGGGAGAGGCTGCTCCTTGCTCGGGAGGAGGCGGTCGGCAAGCGTGAGAAGTCCGTGCAGTCCGCCCAGGCAGACTTAGCCCACCGGAATGACAAGCTCGAGCGAAGCCACGCCAAAGTCCTTCATCAGGAGGAGAAGGTCGCGATCTACGAGACCGACGTCGAGATCACGGCAACGGCTCAGGATGCCCGGGAGGAACAGATTGTACGGCATGAAGCCAAGGTCGCCTCGGCATCGTCGGCCCTCACCTTTCGGGAGGAGCAAGCCGCTAAGTGGGAGGCCGAGCTGGCCGCCCGCGAGTGGGCCCTCGCAGCCTTGGCCGAGCAGGTGAAGCGGGGACAAGCCGAGGCCCCGGCCACTAGTGGCATCCCGACCAGCGCAGCCGAGGGTATCAGCCTTGAGGAACAGCTGGAAATCGCGAGGGATGAGCTCGAGACCATCGTGGCCGAGCGGGCCAACGTGAAGCTGATGATGTGAGACATCCTTCGTCAGGCGCGGAGGTCCGTGAGGGTAGCCGGGCTCGGGCGCATCAACGTGGGCGAGAAGGGGCTGGACCAAGAGACTATTGGCCACCTCGCCCTCGGCTTCGAAGAGATCGCCCGGCGCCTCAAGGCTCTCCCGAGGGCTGTGCAGGAGTTGGCGTCTTGGGAGGGGCATGCTCTGGCCCATGCAGTGGCTGAGCACATCCTCTCCTGCTACCGAAGCCGAGACCCTGCCTTCTCGCTGGAACCGGTCCGGTAGGGAGTGGTCGAGGCCGAGGAAGCGGCCGCCCGGGAAGCTGTCCGGGACGTCGCCGCCGAGGTGGCGGCGTGCTTTACGCGGGAGCCACCGCCGGAACTGAGCAGCGGTAGCAACAGCGAAGTGTCCTCGCCACCTTCAGAGCCTGCCGATTAGATTAGATTTTTTTTGTTTTTTGACTGTTGTAAATATGGGAGTGATCCCCTCCAGAATGGGTTCTTTTTTAAATATAATAGAAACCTTTCTTTTGGGATCGAAACTCCACTGCTTGTCTTGATTTTTGCTTTTCGCTTGATGCCCCGAGAAGTACTTAGCTGGATCGAGCCCGACCTTCCTTACCCGAGAGTGAAGTCACCCCGACCACTCATCGCACAAGTAGTGGGACCAACCGAGCGTTCAGCCCCCGAGCCTTCGCGAGTTCATAGCTGCTAAGTCAAGAGACAAAGTTACGAACTTCCTTTGCTCGGGAGATAAGTCAATCCAACGCGAAGCACGCCATGACCAGTGAACACTTTTCCACTCTGTGACCTCTCAAACAAGCAGGCCGGAGACATGTGCGGGCAGAAATGCAACCAAGAGTCCCCACGGCTTGGTGGTGCCTTGGGTAGGACTGATCAGACCGAGCATCGACAGCCCGCCCCTAGGGTCTAGGCGGTCCCGACCACTCTTTGCTCAAGTGGTAGGATTACCCGAGAACCCCAGAGACTCGGTAGTGCCCGGGGTACTGCCAAGCCAGCCGAACACCACGGCCACCATAAAGGACTTCGGTCAGTCATCACCGTTCTTACGGTACACCTGACTACTGTCTGTTTCTGTCGTTCTGGAAAAAGCGAGCACGTGGGCAGGGTTTTGTGCGCGAGGAGACCATCTCGCCGAACAGATTAGAATGCGAGGGTCCCGAGGATAACTCGGGAACAATAGTTTACTGCATATGTAAGAATGGAAATTCATATGACTTTAGTCACTCACTGGACAACTGTCAGCCTTTCGGCCGACCAATCTAGGAGAAGTACGCGCCCCGAGCTCGGGGTACCCAGGAACTTGGTTCCCTCGTACGGAGTGCCCGAGCACTGGAAAGCAGGTAAGGGAGCCAGGGGCTAGGTGGTCCCGACCACTCACGCTCAAGTGGTAGGATTACCCGAGGACCCCATAGGCTCGAGCAGCGCCCCAAGCACTGAGGCCCTTGCGGTCGGGCTGCTTTATTCTTGATTGTTGATCTGTAAGCTTAAGAAAATAGGAAAAGACTCTTTGTTTGGTGCGCTCTGCTAGTGCGGTACTCAATATAGACTGCTCTCATTTTTTATCCGAGACCTCTCGAATACCTGGACCGGTGAAGTATACAGACAGAGGCATAACCAAGAGGTCCAATGGTTCGGTGGTGCCCGGGTTAGGACTGGCCAGGCCGAGCACCAACAGCCCGCGTCTGGGGTCTAGGCGGTCCCGACCACTCTTTGCTCAAGCGGTAGGATTATCCGAGAACCCCAAAGGCTCAGTGATGCTCGGGGCACTACCATGCAACTGGACACCACAGCCTACCACAACAAACTTAGGTCAGTAGCAACTGCCCGCGCGCATACCGACCGGGATTCATTTTTATCAATGGGGAAAATGAGAGAGCGTGTTTTTCTCGCACAATCGAGCATCTCACCAAACAGATTAAACATATGGATTCCAGAGAAAGAACTTGAAATGAGAATGTATATTGACAATTTTGTACAGAAGTGGTAACTTACATGGTTGGTGGCAGCCCCCGACCAACTTAGGCAGGGGGGACCCCTAGCCTGGCTGGCCTGAGCACAAACATATCTACCTAGGGATAGACTTGCGTAGATGCTCGATGTTCCACGCATTTGGGAGTGGTTGCCCATCCTCCGCAGCCAGCCGGAACGAGCCTTGTCGCGGGACACCGATCACGGTAAAGGGGCCTTCCCACATAGGGGAGAGTTTATTCTTTCCTTCGCGCGATTGAGCGCGTCGGAGAACTAGATCCCCAACCTCGAGTGACCGGACCCGGATGTGACGCTGATGATAGCGCCGCAAGCTCTGCTGGTATCTGGCTGCTCGGACGGCGGCACGTCGCCGGCGCTCCTCCAAGTAGTCGACGTCGTCGCGCCTTCACTGTTCCTGTTCGCTTTCGGAGTAGGCATTCACCCGAGGGGAGCCAAGAGTGAGCTCGGTGGGGAGGACCGCCTCGGCATCGTAGACGAGGAAGAATGGAGTCTCCCTGGTGGCACGGCTTGGCGTGGTCCGGTTGTCCCATAACACAGCAAGTAGCTCGTCGATCCACCCTTTCCCGTGCTTTGCGAGCACGTCGTAGGTCCGGGTTTTGAGCCCCTTCAGTATCTCAGCATTTGCACGCTTGACCTGCCCATTGCTCCGAGGATGAGCGACTGAGGAGAAGCAGAGCTTGATGCCGAGGTCCTCGTAGTAGTCCCCGAACAGGGCACTTGTGAACTGAGTGCCATTGTCGGTGATGATTCTGTTCGTGACGCCGAAACGACTTGTGATACCGCGGATGAATTGAAGCGTCGTGTTCTTGGTAACCTTGATAACTGGGACCACCTCCGACCACTTGGTGAACTTGTCGATGGCGATGTAGAGGTACTCATAGCCCCGATTGCTTGGGGGAATGGACCCAGGATGTCCAGCCCCCAGACCGCGAAGGGCCATGAACCCCCCTACCTGGCGCGCCAGCTGTCGGAGGGTGAACTCCTTAAGCGGGGATCTGGAGGGACCCCCTTTGAGATTCGGCCGGGGAGATGATTCTGAATCCGCTTTGTGGGTGAAATAAATGGGAGTAAATGAGATGCAGGTGGGGGTGGAATGATCGGATGCAAGAAGTAGTAAATGCTTAGGGATTTTTAGACAGGTTCGGGCCGCACTGAGCGTAACACCCTACTCCTGTGTGTATGCTATAAATGCTCTGAGAATGTCTCTCTGAGTATCTGCTGGGTTACAAGAATATTTGTCTAGTCTAGAGCTTTGTGCTCTTTGTTCTTCGAGACTTGTCTTCTGGTTCCTCGATCACCATTTGGTTCAACTCGAACTTCAACTTCCACTGAACTGTCTTTCTCTGGGGAGCCCGCCCCGCTTATCTACCTGCTGGGGCGATGGCATGCCCAGAAAGGATGGCACAAGTTCCGAGGCACTATAAATGGAAAGCAACCATTATGGGCTGCTGCGCGAGGTGACAGGGAGGGTTGAAAACGTGCCCCCGTCCGATCTTGTTCGTCATCATGCCGCTTTTCAATGGGAGCCGCGGGGAGGGCCCACCGGGCAGCCACCGAGCAGCCCGGCGTGCCTAACCCACATGCGGCACGTCACACACGACAACAAGCACCACCAGCCACCCACTCGTAGATCCCGGCCAGGGGAGCCTCCGAGGCCATGTGCTACCCACTTCGTGCCACACCACGTCGTCCATGCCTAGCCCACCATGCGCCTTGACAAGCGTCACAGCATCGCCGTCGTGACCTTTGCACCCGGTCGATGACCTCTGCAACCTAGGCGGTGCCACACGCGGGCACACTCACTGACATGCCATCCATGTGCGCCGCTCGCCTGGATCCAGACGTAGTCGAGCAAATTCATTGTCAGGCATGCGGATCTAGCCTTTGCGATGCCGAACTACCGCGCCACATCGAGCCATCAATGGAACGGATCCAACCACCGCACTGCACCCCCAACGTGTTGCATCACGGATCTAACTATCACGCGCGCTACGAACCAGAGCGTGCGCACGACGTCGATGACCCCCAGCAACACATGCTCGTATGCTATCGTGAGGATCTCAGCGACGTCACTTAGATCCCGGCTGCTCGCCAGTGCCAACACGCGGATGCCACCGGAAGCGAGAAGACAAGCCGTCACATGCCCAACTCGCGGAACTCAACAGAGGCGTGTGGATCCGGCCAACATCAAGGGGCGGCCAACTACGCCTCGCCCTGGATAACGACGGGCAGGCCAACAGAACCAAAGAAGAGAAGAAGAGGGGAGGAAAGGGAGGGAGGGGACCACGACAAAGCCGTTTGGCACCGTCAGCTAGCAATGACGACGGCGGCCGCACCACTCGTGCCGTCAGAGCCAGGGGCGACGAAGCTGTGTTGCCCTGAGTCACCCAGGGGGTGACGCGAGGGCCCCCAAGTTGCCTGCCTCCTCGCAAGTATATCTGTTCAAATGGAAGCACATTAACACAACCCTTAAAAAGGGAACAGAAACTGGAATCGCTTACCTAAACAAACACCCTTCCAACTAGCAGATCATGAATTCTGTATACATGTTCCAGCAATGTTTATATGACATCGACTTCTCCGTTAACAGCAAATAGCATCATCATGCTCTGATGCTGGTCAACATCATACGACGTATTCCTTCGCCCATGGTTGTCTAATTGTTCCCACTGAAAGAGAGGAATCATCAACTTGTAAAACTAAGGATCTATCTATTGGGTCTCAGGTGTCTGACGTTTGAATTTTCAGCCATTCAATCGGAGGATCCAATGGCCACACGATTTCTTCTTCCTCCCGCCCGACGTTGCCTCCTCGTCCACCCCCATCGTCGTCGTTGCCCCCGCCGCGACCCTACCCGCTAGCCGTCATTCGCCACGCCGGCTAGTGGCAATCCTCTGTCCACTTGACTCCGGTGAGCCCTCACCCCCAAACTCTAACGACCAACCCAAACCCTAACCTCGTCGAAGCCTCTGAGCACAAAATCGTGACACAAATCCTGTGGCCAAAGGGGGAAGAAACACTCAGGTGACATTATGCTTTTCCGAAAAATAATCAACTTCTTTCTCCTCAAGTCTGCTTTTTTCACCTCAGTTCCACCGGGTTGCAGTCTGCAGGTACAAGAATTTGCAGATGGCGTAGAGAAAAGATCTTACAAAATCAGGGGGCTTTTTTGTTCTATGCCAATTCTGGAGTTAAAAAATATAATTGATAACATGGACCAATTTTAGCAAGCATTTGGTTTGTTACCAAAGTTTGGTAAGATTCTTTCCTCCATTGGAATTATAACATTTCCTTGCCAAAGTTTGGCAAACTCATAGGTGATCAAAATTTGATAATTTTCGACAAACTTTGATAAGGTTTGGTAGGGCAAATTTGTTATCAAACCAAACAGCCGCTGGAACCGTTGCAGCATTAGTTTTTTGTCTGGTTTCTTGACACGGGCAGCCCGTTCACTCGTCTTGCAGATTCGCTTTCTTGAAGGGATTCTGTTCTTCGCGTCCCTGTTTGCGTATCTCCTCAGCAATTTTAAAGGCGGCGGTATGGTGTTAGTTACATGGGTTCTTGGCGTATGGTGGGTGCCCTCCTGATTCTTATCTTAAGCTTCTTTCGGCCTATTTTGATTCGATTCGATTTGCCTTTGGAACACGTTTTCCTGTTGTCACGTTGAATCGATGTGCTCATGGATTGATCATCCTTGCTTATTTCTCAGACATTCGGGCTTATTTCTCAGAGAACCGGGAAGGTTTCATGATTGATCTTTGAACATGGTTTTGGATTGTGGATGGATTCTTTCAGGTGGGCAACTTATTTTCTGAGGATGCTATCTCTATTCTGATTTGGGTATTCTTTGTGGGATTTCAGATTTGGTTTGGGATTAGGTAGCTGCTGCTTTCATGTATCGAACTCTCTTACTGCTTCCTAAGTTCCTATTGATTTAGATGTTTTCTTTCTAGAAATTTTTGTGGTATCTTTTGATGGATTTTTTTTTTCCTGATGGCTACATTTTCCCTTTAAGGGACATTGGATTGGGTGGATCCTTTGAAGATTTCAGTGCCCATTTCAACAATGAACTAACATGTGTGGTCCTGGGTTAGTTATTCAGATGGAATTTTTCATCAGCAGATTGGCTGGAATTGGTTTCGTAGGATCCTGGCACTTCGAGTCTTCAATGCATTTCTGAGATGAGAAAAATCAGCTTGTCCATGTAAAAAAATTTCAGGCGTTCGGTATAGATGAGGGAGATAGGAAATATTTGACTATGCAGTCCTTTTGATCATTTACTTTTTAGTTACTGTCTGAAAATTTGTCTGTATGTTCCCTTTTTTTCCTCATAGGATTAATAAATATATGCCAGCATGTGAAATAAGAGAGATTTTGATTTTGTTTTACTTTCGCGCATTGGAGATTGTTTTCTTTCCACCTCTCATATAGGAACCTTCGTTCATTTCTATCCATCCAGTTCTTTCATGGGAAAGAAACTCAATAGATTTGTGCGATAGGCTTTCACTACTTTGTGTAAAGGAACATGTTTTGGTGGCTTCTATTAGGCCCAGTCCATAAGGCTATTTTGTTTCGATGATTAGTCTGGTCCAAATTTCACAAATTTGGAGATTATTTTTAGAGTGAGTTTTCCTTTCGAATGCAACTTTCTTGCTCAACTTACTTGGATAGGTTTTTGGTGGAGAGGCCGCTGGTATGTTGAGCAGAATTGCTTCAGGTAATTCTTGTTCCTGTTCCCACCTCATGAAATATCTGATACTAAATACTTCTTTCCAGTTTGAAGTAATTTTTGGCTGTTGTGATGAGATACCTAGCCACCTTATATTTCGCGAGGAGCTACCTAATTCGGAGTTGTAGATTGCGATCTATTTCGCCATTCATACTTATGAAGAAGTTTCATCACATCTTAATCATACAGCTTTTTCTTGTTCAAATGAGGTTCCTTGCATGGTTTCCTTTCGTCTGTTATAGAACTTTGGTTCCTCTCTTGTTTTATATGGTATTTAGCATGGTTGGAAGTAATGATAGTTCAAAGTTCAATTTAGCATGATTAATAATGCAATGATATTTTCGTTGTGCAGTGTTTGTTCTACCAACTTAGTCTCTGACGCCTTGCATAAATTTAGTGGCCTCAGAATGGTGGTGGTAGTTTCAGTAAAATATGGCCTCTTCAATGCAGTCTTGCACAAAATATGTCCATTTCCACTAAATTTGTATACATTTAGGAGATCGATAACCAGTGTATTGTGGAAACATGTTTTTTTTGGTTCTATGCATAATCACAAGCTACCACCTTTTTCCCTTCTTGTGTATATGTTACCATCTTGTGGAAGTTTTTTCTTCAAGTTTAGCTGGTTGATTAGAACATAGGAACCTGAAAAATGTACAAACTCTACAGAAGTTATGGTGGTCACATGTCGTACCATCTGCCATCTTGTTGATTTGAATAGAGTGCGGACTTATGTTCATCTTGGCCAAGATATCTTCCTCTTTTTCACCACGAGACCCAAAATTTGGCATTGGTTCGTTAGACCCAAGCTGGCAGTAGCTGCTAACTGCAGGAAGCATGTGAGCATAAATTGGCCCTGTTTTTGCTTAATACAGCAGCTAACTATAATTCATGATGGCACAGATCTTGAAGTAAATCATCCTAATCTATTTAATTCTTATGATTTGTGGTAGAGAATAGCAATTGAACCTTATGCAGTAACCTGTAACAGAATGCATGCATCTCCTGTGATACTTTACATTTACGGGTAAAAAATTGCACATAAATATCTTATTGGCCTTTCAGTTTGTTGAGGCATTATTTTATTATATGAATTCATTTTGAACTTGTGGTTGGAGAATTTTCCTTTGCATCTAGGCAAACAAAGACAAGAAAATTGTAGAATCTTGTGATTCTTGTCAAAAGTGGCTGCTAGATAGTAGTTTGCTGAAAGGCTTAACAAACTATCGCTTTTGCTTGCAGTTGGTCATAGCATTCTACTACCCCAATGTGGAGTCCGCCTGTAAGCCGAGCACAATTCAGGCTTCACATGGTGTGATCACTGGTGATGTGGCTGTAATCTCCACTGTTTGTCATGATTACATTCTAAGGTATTCTGCTATTTATCTGCACTTTACTCTACCATTCTGCGTATTGAATATTTTCTCTGTTGTTTTTTACTCACAGTTTGAGCGACAGCTAACTGGTACAATCTGTGCATTCAGTATTAGACACGCCAATGTGTACATTTGCCTGTTTGGAATGCCCAGTTGTTTCGAATTTGAGACGTCAGCATAATTAGTTTGCTTCATCATGTTTTTGTGAATTGAAAGGAAGTATAATAGGAGTATGTTGGAATCTCGCTTTTGTTATCTCTAGATGTCAGTACGATCGATGCTCGTTTACATAAAAGTAGAACCCTCTTGAAGTATTTTATAACTTTCCAACTTAACATTTTCTACACTGTTAAGTAACTGCAATCAAAGCTACTTTAGGAACAATATGTGATTTTGGAAAGGGAGATTATTCTGTTTTCCAGTAGTTTGGTGTAAATAACCAAATCCCATAGCTGCAGTAAGTTGCAATAATACAAACTTCACTGCATCGGTAGTACTATAGTGCGAACAACACCAATCGTTCAGTCAGTTGATATTCATGTGTTCGTGTGCACTAGGATGCTTGCAAATCGTGTGCTATTTCCTTTTGCGCATTGAGGAGATGAGATCATACGGGACAAAAAAAACTTAGTACACATCTAGAACTTTACATGTCAGCATGCTGCATTGCAATTCTACCAAAAAAAAAAAATCTTCGAACACAAAAGTACTTGACCTACATCGACCTAAATCTGGAATAAATATTAGCACTGAATTTTACAACAGACAGTTCTCTTATGTTCTGTATACATGTTCCAGCAATGTCTACATGGCATCAGCCTGATCACCATCAACAGGCATGGAATCGTTGTAGTTTGCCTGAGCATACAGCGCATTCCTTCGCCCACGATTGTGCCCATCTGTACCCACCAAAAGAAAGGGATTCGTCAAACGCTTGGCAACAGCAAGCTCGGGGACATTTAAAACTTAGGCCACATGGTGCTATCATGAAGACCTCATATGCTTATTGCACATGTATGTACTTCCAAATTTATCTTGTATGGAACAACAATTGTAATCATTAGAACATCAAAGAAGGGCAAAATGGCTGGCAATTAACATGTACATTTTTTTATGGCAGAATAAATGTCGGAAAAGATGTCCACTGTGTTACAAGGACACTAACACCCTCCAGTGGAAATACGGCATAATATATAATATGTAGAACAAATGGTGTACATCCAGCATCTGGAACATCTCTTGTTTGGGGTAACCACCCTAAACTGGAAATAGGAATAAGGGTGTGTTTAGGAGTAAGGGCGTATTTGGTTCCCAGCCCCAACAGGCCAAGCCAAATTTTGGCCATGGACAAATTAAGGCAATGCCAAAATTTGGTAGGAAAAAATATTGTTTGGTTCGTGACTAAGTCAAAGTTAGGGCAGTGACAATTAAGGCTGTTTGGATTGCAGCCATGCCAAAATTTCTAAAAGCTGTGAGTATAACATATGAGATACACATGTAACTAATTTTTTTTTGCACCAAAATATAGTCAACATGGGTCTTGATTTGTAGAATTAATTACAAGGAATGCAACGGTGCAAACAGATTAAAAGTCAGATACATGGTTTAGGAGATATTGTGATTTAAAATTTGTTAATCCAAAGCTTTTGAAATGCGTGCAGCCAGTGGGCAGCTGCCACCTCAGCCAGTGGCCAAGTCAAATGCTAGGCGGCTGTTTTGCTCGGGAGCCCTGCCCGTGTTCCCCGCTGTCTGTAGCTGGGCCGGCCAAAAAAAATTTGGCATGACCCAAACGGAGGCCAAATTCACGGGCAAAGCCAAAATTTGGCTTGGCCTGTTGGGGTCACGATCCAAACACGCCATAAATGTTTTCCATATATTTATAGTCAAGGAGCAAATGGATCAGTATTTACCGCTTTCACCATCTGATGCCTCAGCAAGCCTTGCTATTGCATCAATCAGCGACTGTTCTTGCTCCTGCAAGCATTGACAGTTAGGCAAAATGAAAGCTTACTGATGTGATAATTTGCACGTTCTGGCATATACCTTCAGTGCTTTCTTTGCCTTCTCCACTTCCAGTGGATCAGGATTGTTAACGTTAAAAACTTTCTCCACCTACGTGAGCAGTCGACAGATTTAGTAAAAAAAACAATGCACAAGGTCAGTAGTTTTTATAATCATAAACACTAGGAGAGTTATTAACTAACCTCTTTTATGAGGCTCTCAGTATGAAGGATATCAATGTCATCGGAACTTCTCTTCCCAACACCATTTTGGGGAGGCAGCTTGGATAAATTCTTTTGAAATCCTCTTCCTCTCCCTGGACCTGGCATGGGCCCACCACGGCTTGTTGATTTCCTACCCCCACTATTTGGAGCACCTCGGCTTCGCAGATATGTCACAGGGTCTATCCCAGACTCGTCCTCTTGCCATCTTATATCTTCAGGTCCCATCTGTACTCAAGAGGAAAAAAGCAATTTTCAGTGCCATTCAATCAAACAGAAGGTTGTGGACAGCACTAAATGCCACTGAGCACAAACATTCATATACTGAGAGCACGAGCAAGATACAAACTGGGAATCATATGGAAGTAGTAATATCCATGGGACAGATCAATATGTTCGCTAGTAAAATGAAATGTATCTGCTTAATTTTTTTATATAATTATGTTGAGCAACAAATGGCTTCTATTAATTCGTGTTATAAGCTTATGTTTATTATCCAACAATCCTCAGATGCAGAGTTGATGTATCTTATTACACTTTAAAATATATGGAATTAGATGAAACTGAATATAGCAATCACTACCGATCCAAACTACTTTTCAAGTACTACCCAATATCTTCAATGTTTAATAATTTGCACCAGGCATACCAATAAAATTACTGGAATAACAACCAGCTCTCTTCAGATTCACAGACCTGTGCTAACGGTTTAGACATTTAGCCATCAAGAATCTATCGCAGGCAATGCTGATGCGAGAAACTTTAATCGAAATGTTTGACTACAATTCAACTAAAAATATGTTAATCTGGATGAAATCTTAGCTGCAATCTAAACACCGACCATATAAAATTAGCAAAATTTGTTAAACGGAAACTTGGCAACCCTTGCCACTCACCAAATTAAACATAGCCTAAGAATATGCTTACATTAACTTATATTCTACTATCTAGCTTGTGTACTTCTCTTAATAGATTCCATTATCTATGCCATCAGCACATGGCACTGCTGACACAGGATATGGTTGTGCATGATATGGTCAAGTTGGCAAATATCTTCTCACACTATAATTTGTCTTAGTTCACGTTCAAAACGCGTGAGGCAAGCTAACATCTAAAAAGTTTTTTTTTTCTGAAAGCTAATCCAGCCAAATCAAATAATTTTATTCTACATCTTGCTCATCCCATGTCACATTAACAAATCAAAAGAGTACCAGAAAAGCAAAATATGAAATTGTCAAGTGACCAGAATGTTTGCATTAAAAGAGAAAGATCGTGTACCTCTTTGAGATCAACCCATTCCCAGGTCTCGTTTGCAGTATTCATGTCATAAACCAGCGCATAAAGACCCTGCAACGAAATCCCTAAGAAAAAGCTGGAGGCTTTAATTAAAAGTAGCTGTCATCTGATGAGATAAAAAAAACACACCGTTTCCGCACTATAATCAGATATAACTGCTTCATAGAAACTATTATCTTCAGGCCACCGACTCATGACTTTACGACCAATTAATGGATCGACACTCTGTGCTTGAGAAAGTTCAGCAGGAGGACCACCAGGAAAATTTCTATTCATATGTGGTCCTCTTCCGCTAGGACCTGCTGAAGATGGCATGGACTTGACTGCAGAGCCACCAGGTATCTTATGGCCCTGAATGTGCATGAACTTCTGTCAGAGATATAAACAAAAAAAAAAAGATTCCTTTAAGGAATTGGAAGTACCCACTTACTGGTTTTGTTTTCTTGCCTTTAGGGCCTGGTGGAACTCCTTTTCTAACTGTCGAAGATGATGGTTGTGTTGGTGCAGCTAGTTGTTGTGAATGCATTGCAGGGGACGGTGCAGGTAAAGCAGGAACAGATTGAGACGTCTTTTGCCTCTTACGAGCAGAGGTGGTAGGACTGGGCACAGGGTCATGTATCGGCTGAGGATTATTGGACAAGGTTGCCTGAAGCCCTCCGGTAGATCTCCATTCCCTTGAATGCCAAGAAAGGCAGAAATTCAGAATGCCAAAAAACACGGTAAATTACCATTACTAGCACAAAAGACCATTCATATGTTACCTTATGCTGCGGATAATATCATCGTTGTTAACCCTGTTTAATAGCTCCCTGTGTGCTTTGTCAGATACCCTTAGCTCCTTTCTAAGTTCGGTTATGAGACCTTCCTTCTCCTGAAAATGGTAAAGTTGATCTCAGGTAAACTTTGAGAAATAACATCTAAAATTATCAGACATCAAATGAACACTAAATAGTTTAATGATCCCAACCCATGTAATGGCATCAGATTGGGCTTTAAATGCACGAAGAACTGAAGAATATGCTTCCTGCTCAAGCTGATGAATTTGTGTTTCCATATCTGTCGGTGCCCTAGCATATGAATTGGCAGGAACAATAGCTCTTCCATTACCACTGACACGACCACTGCCTCTCATACCCCTATTATTCGGATATGGTGGTGGAAGATCATCATCAGTTCCTGCAACCAACATAAAGGAGCCAGCATTTACTAATGATATCAACATTAAAACAGAATTATTAATATATTTGATGATTACAGAAATTATAGTTTCCAGAAATAGTTCACACATCACAGTGTTCTTGAAAACAAGACAAAGATACTTTGATGATTACAGAAATTATAGTTACGTAGTTAATAACAAGCATATTTTATCAGTTCTCAAAGGCAACTTTTATCATTACTCATATGAGACAGTAAAAGTGTACCAACAATCCCACATGATAGGAAATTTAGCAATTTCCAGTCCTCTATTCTGTGAGCAGAATAGCATATGCAACCCATGCATTTATTTTCATACTCCTTTCAGCAGGGAGAAGCTAATCTATAACATCCCAAGAAATTAAATAAAATGGAACTGAATGGAATAAATCTGCAACTTCATCCAAACCCTATAAGGGATAAGCATCACCAACTACTCTCAGAGGAATAAAAATTGACATATTTCACAACTTCCAAAAAACAAGAGGGACATCTGTATTATGAATCATACTGTACTATACCTCTACACCAAATCAGCAAACCATATCACAGATTGTCAGTTTCCAGAAACAAATGTAAATTATAATACAGTTTTGACAAAAGTAAAGAATTTATTCACGGCTAGTGCAACATCTGAGAAATGAGACTTGCAGCGAGCAATTAGACCAATAGAGAAGTCAGAGGTCTCACAACCAACTCAAAGATTGCAAAAGGGTGCAACTACTACAATTCCCAAGACCTACAAAAAAACTTTTTAAAAAACTGAAAGCCTGTATACTTTTTAACATCACAGTTCAGCCCACATTCTGGCTACAGTTAGCAACTACCGATAGGCCAAATCTGTATTGTTAAAAAAAAAAAAGCAGTAGTCTAAGAAGCCTGAGCAAACAACACTCAGTAGTCAAAATCCAGTTGGCCGGCACATACAAATACTTACATAAACCAAATAATTTGAGAAAGGTTAGAAGGCAAAATCTCCTTAAAAAATGAACTATTCTAAGCATATTAGATATCACTGCTAAAATCCATTTGGTATTCCTAGCCAGAAACCTTAAACTCTTGTACACCGGATACAGTGAAATAAAGAATAGCAGCGAGAATGCCAAAAAATAATTCGCACAATTTAGAGCAATCAATAACATCACACGCAGACACCATGAATTACTAGATTGGCAACCTCAGGTACTTCACTAAGTTATTTGTCATCCCTCTATTACGCTAGCTATCTGAAAATGAGATCGCAGTGAGCACTCCATCCAGTTCAAAAGTTCAGCTAAAGGTTGAGTCCCAACTCTTGGCACATCACATTTCTGACCCTCCATTAAGTTATTACAAACAACAAGGGACAATACTGATACTATACAGCATCATTCAGGCTCTAAGTAAATTATCAAAAGATAACTAATCAATGGCACCTCAAAGATGATATTTTCCACATTTTAAATTCTAAAGCAGAATATCCTTATTGAATCAAAGACCAAAAAACTCAGTTTCCATCAAAAAGAATCATCGGGAACATAATTTGAAAGGAATTGGCATTTCACCAACATATCAGCTGCAGACAAGAGCAGATTTTCATGTAAAATTCCAGAGTCATGCTCCAAAGAAGCTCCAATACCAATTTTTCACCATGAGATGCTCAATTCAGTAACGCGCAAACAAAGGTAACCAGGCTAGGAAGAACCCATACCGTTCTCCATAACGATTCGTGCTAATACAACCAAGGCAGAACCTAAGAAAATCCAACCCGTCAAACAAATACCACGAGAAATGGTTACAACCCCCCCCCCCCCCCAATTCACTCAAATGAAGCAAAATTCCTGAGCAAGAATTCACCGTAATAACGCATCCCCACAAATGTTCACTCTTTCTCCCAAAAAAACTGGCGGGTTCACGAAAACCCTAACCCCAAAGCCTTTCTCCCGTCAGGCAACTACCGAACACACTAAGGACGTGGCGTCGCACCCCCCAGGCTCATCCCCAAGCAATCCGCAGCGGCGAGCAAGCAGCTCGAGGAAGAAAAACCCTAGAATCCCAAACCCTAGCTAGGACCAGAAGGCGGAGCCGAGCTCCCCTGCACTCACCGCTGCTGTCGGAGGGCCTGTAGTCCATGGCGGACCGCGCGGACGCCGTCGCCAACCACCACTGACGCCGTCGCGAGCGCGAGCACCGGCCGGACTTGAAACCGCCCAAAAAAACAAGGGTCAGCTCCTGCGGCCGCGCCGCAGGCGGAGCTGCTGGGCGGAAACCGCCGCGCGGGCGTCGCAGGATCCGCGCGCGCTCACCTGTGCGGGAGGCGGGGGGGCGGAATCGCGCGGGTAGGCGGCGGAATCCCGCGAGATTTGGAGGAGGCCGAGGGGTCGAGGGCGAGCTAACAGTGTTGCTAGTATCGGGCGCTTCGATTCGGGGGGAGAGAGAGAGAGAGGAGAGAGGGAGAAAAAGGGAAAGAGGGCAAAAAGGGAAATTGACGGACTTGAAACGGATTTTATAAGCGCGGCGCGGAGCTGATGTGGTTTGGGTTTGGCTGCCGTACTGTCTGCATCATCCGTGGTTTCATCTTTTAGCTGTGATGATGATGATGACATGGTGCCCTGTGCCATTGCCTCCATCGCTCCTAATTTCTTTCTTTTTCTTTTCCGGAACATGCGAGAAAATAGTTCTGCTGCCATTACGATGAAAACATCCACCGCTGTGGCGACAAGCATCAACACAAAATAAGCTAGAGCACAAATACAAAGCCCAGCTCTTCTTTCCTATTCCTCCGGATCCTCTTTCTATTTCTACAGTTGAAGTGCCACCACTTCAGCATATTGCCTCTACGTCCCTAGACACCACTCTACCGTGTCTAAGACTATGCAACGGAGAGCATGAGCAATGTGTTATGCATGTTTTCACTCACGACGGCCGGTCAACACCACCCACCACAATCGATAGCAAGGAAGCAAGGGGGTGCAGGAAGTTTGTTACCCACCTTAGCTATCCAAACACACCTTGTTCTTGTTCTTCTACCTCTCTCTATTAGGGTATTAGTATCTAAATTGAAGTTTTTGTTCCTTGAGTCTAAATTTTGAATGTGTGAGCTCAAAGTTTTTGAGTAAATAGATCTTCGACCTCGTCATGTCATGTCATCTCTTGATCTCATCATTGCTTAAACACGTCATTAGCCTCTTGAGAAGTCATAACAGACCTCTATGATAATGCTTCGATTACTCACCACAACACTACTAACGCCGCAGACACTTTGAGTGATACATGATCATTGAATGTTGGTATAACCGTGAGTCATCAATACATAAGGAGGTAGAGAATTTTTTGAACCGGTCCGAGAGGGAGAGATGTACATGAGAGGAAAAAAGCTAGGAATTTGTGGGCTCACGCGTGTCTACTTCCACTTGAGGCACTGTCGCATAGGTTGCATAGAGGGGCAAAAATCCAAACATACATAACATATCGGACCATATTTACAAAAATAGATAATATGATATATTTACAAATATAGTAAGTGTATTCGGCATATGGTGTATCAAAATCAAGTTTTCAGCACCGGTGTGCCGTAAACATATATGACAAATAGTATTCGGTACACGGTGTGCCAAATACGTGGAACCTTAAGCGTATTCGGCATATCGTGTGCCAAATATACCTAGATGCCCTGTATTCAGCATATTGCGTGTCTTGTTTGTCAGCCAACTTCCTCACGTGTTGAGTGTAGCAGCACATGGTGAAAGCACAGCTCGATCATATCGATCCACCGGCCTGCAATAATGAAGATGTATGCATGCAATATTGCTATATTTCAGTGAAAGCACAACTCGATCATATCGATTCACCAGCCTGCAATAATGGAGATGCATGCAGGATTATAGGTGCATTATTGATTGCAGGATTGCTTGATCATGCAAGCTCTCATTTTCAAGAAATATGTATTCTATACTGCGACAAAATATTCTCATATCGCTACATCAAACACAACATGTATTCTATACTGCACAAAATATTCCCAAATCGCTACATCAAATACAACATGTATTCTATACTGTAACAAAATATTCCCAAATTGCTACATCAAATACAACATGTATTCTATACTGTAACAAAATATTCCCATATCGCTACATCAACCATCCCCCCCCCCCCCCAAAAAAATCTACAAACAGGATCTAGTTGCTATACTATGTCTACTCTAATTCTAAACTTAAATCTATATCCTAACATACGTCTAGTGGCTATCTTACCGGGTTTGTAAAAAAACTAGGTATAACCTCTAACCTATGTCAAAATCTACCAATAATGACTATCCTACTGGGTTTATAAAAAAAATACTAACATACCTCTTTATCTTTATTTTAGTAAGGTTTCATCCCAAATTTCTTCCTCCCCTCCCCTCCTCTCGCTCTCCTCTCCTCCCCTCCCTCTCCCTCTCTTCCTCTCCTCCCTCTCTCGGCTAGGTGTGGTGCAAATGGTAGGCTGACGTCGGCAGGGGTGCGTCGATGCTTCTTTATACCTAGAAGATCTCGCCCACTGAACGGACGAGCCCTTCTAGGTGGGCCCACCCAGTGTCGCATCCATGGAGATCTTGCTCATTTAGTGGGCGACATGAAGTTCTCGCCCGCTGAACGGGTGAGATCTTTTCTGAGCCGGGGCCCACAAAGTCTCGCCTGTTCATCGGATGATATCTTGTTCTCGCCTGTTGCACTGGCGACGGTAGCCTATTCCTACTAATATATATATATATATATATATATATATAGGAAAACTAGTATGTACTCCTGGGTGTATGTACTCCCACCTCTCATATACCACTTTTACACATGTGTTATACTTCTTTATCACTTTAAATATACTTCATTAGTAATTATAAGATACTACAATACAAATCCCACGAAAATTTTTATGAAATTCCATAATTTTTATCTTAATTTGCGTATATACTTCTTTTATATATAAAAAGAGTATATAGCAAAAATGAAAGGTTAACATTGAATTTTTTTTCATACAACTCATATTGGAGTATCTTAGAATTAGTATTAGAGTATACTAAAAATGATAAAAGAGTATAAAGTGTTTGTTTAGTTGGTATATTGCATGTGGGAGTACATACTCCTAGGAGTATAGAATAGGTGTCATATATATATATATATATATATATATATATATATATATATATATATATATATATATATATATAATCGCGGGGCGGCTTTGGTCCATGCGGCAAGAGAGTGGCCCAAGAGAGAGAAGGCGGGTGGGCCTCGGAGAGATTGGGCTGAAAGAAGGGAGATGGGAGGTGAAATGGGTTCAGCCCAGGGAAGAACAAGCTGGCCCGGGCGGAGAGAAGGGGGAGGGTCTGAGGGAGAGAATGAGCCGAGTCCAGGAAAGAAAAGGGAATCGGGCCGGGAGGAAAGGTGGAACGTGCTGAGAGGTGAGGTTTTCGACCAAAAAAGGATTTCTGGGTTTCCTTTATTCTATCCTTTGTTTTATTCTTTTCCTTATCTGTTTCTTTCTTTTTCTCACATTCCCAACTTTCGTTATGTCGATTAATAAATTCATTTTATGACTTCTGAATTTGGGCTGTTACAATACTTTGACAACAAAATGCCACAGCTAATGCTTCTGTCTTCTAGCTTTAGCACTTGCAACGCTAGTAAGTGTTAGAGATAACTATGTCTGTACTAGCGATAGAGTTACGTCTAGCAGTAATAAATGTTTATATGGTTATGATTATTATTTAGGCACACAAAGATTTTAATAACAATGAATTTATACACTACTCAAACCGAAACAATGGAGCTTGCATCGGTGTATCCGAAACCAAGGTATATATCGCCTGCGCCGGCCTCCGTGAGATCCTAAGCCCGTGAAAAGACCCTTGCCTCGATGCTGGCCAATTGCTATAAATAACGACCTAGGAGATACAGAAGACCACATCACTTGCAGCACCGAGTCACCTACCTGCGCACATATTTGTCATGGCAACCAAGGCACTCTTCTGCGCTTTCTTCTTCCTCTTGCTGTCGATGTCGGCATTGGCGATCCGTCCGGCGAGGTCACCGGCAGCGGTGGCGAGGAGAGCCGCTCTGGAGAATGGCCTTGGCCGGACTCCCCAGATGGGGTAAGGGATCCTTTAGCCTTTGTTTTTTCCATGGACATGCGTGTGGCCTTTGGTGATGAGATTTGGTTTTTCATCTCGATTTTCCTGTTTTCTCCCCATTTTCTGTATTCATGATTTCACTCAATTTGCATGGAAGCCGTCCAAAAAGAGTACCACATTGTGTAGGAATAATCTTCTGCCTGCCCAATGTTTTATCATAGCAAACCTGAATTTTGGACAATCCAAAAAAGTGGCCTATTCTAGGTTCTTCCCCCTCCGATACTTCCTAAGGTCTATTTCTTTTGCAGTGTTGTTGCAAAACATAAAAACTTTGCATACATTTATGAATGATAAATCACACAAACGATGGTCTCTTGTAGTCTCAGTCTCTCCAAATCACATTCTCATGGGTGACTGTCCAACAGCTCTGTTAATATGTGTCTGGTCGGAATATGCTTTGTGAATTACTCAGTTTCAGCTCCAAGTACCATAGCACCACTGTAGACATAGAAGTGCTGATTTTTTTTTTTAAAAAAAATTATCTAGCGCATCTCTTTACTGACTATGTGCCAAACTCAGGTGGAATAGTTGGAATCACTTCGGCTGCAAAATAAACGAAGAGATGATTCGACAAATCGGTAAGGCTACACTCTTGCCTCAGAATCAGTTGCAGTTGTGCCCATGAAATGCTGCAAAAACCATGATTTGCTTCTGCAGCTGATGCTATGGTGGGTACTGGCCTTGCAAAGCTTGGTTATGACTATATCAACATAGGTAGTCTCTTGATATTTTCCCTCCTTTTCTTTTGGCTGCTGCTCAGTTGTAAAAAGTGACAAAAGAACATATGTAAAACTGCAGATGATTGTTGGGCAGCCAATGACAGGGACTCTCAGGTGAGTAAATGTTGATATAGAAATATATATGTAGAATAGAGTGTAGCAAAATAAAATTTAAAAATTCAATTTTGATGCTCAGCAAAGTAAAACCAGCAAGATCAACATGACATTGCTGAAATGGATATACTCTGTTCCATCGGTAAAATGAACAGCTTTCTTTATTTTACAGGGTCATCTAGTTCCAAATCCAACAACATTCCCATCAGGAATAACGGCCCTGGCAGACTATGTGCATGGAAAAGGGCTCAAGCTCGGAATCTATGGTGATGCTGGGTACGCATAATTGGCAAAAGAGAAACCGCAGAGTTGCATGGAAAAAAAAAACGCTTGGAAAAACATGGCTGGCAGAAATAGAAACAGAATGACAAAAAATCATACAATTCAGTTCAACAGATTTCATGCTTCAAGTTGTTGTTTATCTCTTGAATCACAGCTATCTCCTTTCAGGTCGCGAACTTGCAGCAAGTTGATGCCCGGTTCGCTTGGATATGAAGAGCAAGACGCAAAAACATTCGCAGCTTGGGTAGCTTTATTGTGTCAATTAGATCAAAAAATTTAAACGTGTGAAAACAATGGCTTTCTTTCCTGCTTCAACTGAATTCTAATTGTCTTTAATTGGAAGGGAGTTGACTATTTGAAGTATGACAACTGCAACAACCAGGGAATCAGCCCGCAGCCAAGGTGCCCAACACTCCATCAGCAATCGGTAGCTTTTAACAGTTCCTCCTTTTCATGCTATTTTGAGAAACTGAACTGGCTCACGACAACATGCAGATATAACACGATGAGCAAAGCGCTTCTGAATTCTGGGAGGAGTATTTTCTTCTCCCTTTGTGAATGGTAACTGTTGTTCTTTTTTTTTCCTTTTCTGATCAATTTTTTTGTTTGAACTTTGAACTCAATTGTTCTGTTTTGAAAAATTCGTTGTGTAGGGGTGTGGATGACCCAGCAAAATGGGCAAGTGGTGTAGGAAACAGTTGGAGAACAACTGGTGACATCCAGGATAATTGGGCAAGGTAAAGTTTACACCTTGACGAGCTACAACTGTCCCGACAAAATATGCCAGATTTTGTTTAAGTTTACAAGGAACTTCTTGTCACTTACCTGACACACAAGGCCAAATTTGGCACTTGGAAGCATGAACATGCATAGCAAAAGATTGTCTTATCAATGCCTGATGCACCTTGTTGCCCTGTAATGTTTTAGCATGACGGGCATCGCCGACAACAACAACAAGTGGGCATCATATGCAAGGCCTGGTGGATGGAATGGTTAGTCCTTCAGCCCAGTGAAAACTTGGAGCATGCTTTCTCCTGAATGTTGAATGAGCTGATGTTTCTGCTTTCAGACCCAGACATGCTTGAAGTCGGAAACGGGGGAATGACAACAGAGGAGTACCGCTCCCATTTTAGCATATGGGCTCTAATGAAGGTAATGAGTTGCATTCTTCTGTGCATAATATCAGAGATGAAACCATCAGAACAGAAGCATTAAACAAACTGTGTACACTATATTCATTTGCATTTTGCCACACCATGATTATTATGATCCTAAGATCATTAGAGGATAAACATCTGTCAGGAGGATAGTCAGGCCGTGTTGGTTGCCAGGGAGGGTTTAGAGTATAGATTTGAGAGACTTAGATTAATTCTTCTTTTACTTGATTACAAGGATATGCCAGCTACCCCTTTATATAGAGAGGAGAAATTACAATCCTAATTCAATTCCAACTCTTAATTTATTTTCTACTAAATTTATCAGTTCTAATTCAATCTGACTTCTAATATAATTCCTACCAAACTTATCTATAAACAGATCCATTCGAATCATAACGTACGAATAGATACACTAACTAATCTATCATAACCTCCCTATCTTATGCTACAGTAACGTGGTTGCTATTCACGTGTGCGAACAGTAATTCTGCACATAACAATGGTGCTGCGCTGACGTGATGCAGGCACCTCTATTGATTGGCTGCGACATCCGCTCCATGAGCAAAGAAACCAAGGACATCCTCAGCAATCAAAATGTCATTGCAGTTAACCAAGGTCAAGCAAACGCACTGATCATTCCTTTGTTTCTCAAAATTAGAGAAGATATGATACTAAGCTTAAATGATTCGTGAGCAGATGAGCTTGGGGTACAAGGGCACAAAGTGCAACAAGATGGAGACCAAGAAGTAAGTACAACTATATACAAGAAAAGCAAAAGCTGTGCTTGGTGCCTTTGGATTATGGTCATATGCAAGACTTGTTTATATATACTCCCTGACATTTTGCTTAGGTATGGGCCGGTCCACTAAGTGGAGGTAGAGTTGCTGTGGTTTTATGGAACAGAGGGTCTTCTGAAGCATCCATCACTGCTACCTGGAGCAGCATTGGTTTTAATTCATCAACTGTCGCTGGTGCTCATGATCTTTGGACAGTAAGCATTTTGTCGGATCATATACAAGTTCTACCATTACATATTTACTCTCTGTTGCATATTGCAGTTTTTCTTGGTCTTCTTTTGAGTCTGCAATCTCGTTTGTTTGCAGGACGAGGTTTTATCATCAGTGCAAGGAGAATTGAAGGAATCAGTAGATTCTCATGCTTGCAAAATGTATGTGTTGAGCCCAAAATAGAAAGGATTCTCACTAATATATTGCATGTTATTATTGAATAAACCAATTCAAAGGTCTTGAAGAACCATACGAAAATCAGAAAGAATGCTATTTATGTGACACAACATGACAACTAGTATCAATCAAAGTGAGTATATTGTGGCAATTTACCAGTAAACGATAACCTCTTATTTCTGATATGGTAATAGATCGCTACAAGATCTATAGCATGTACCCAAAATATATTATGGGTATTGATATTACGCAATCTATTGACTACAGAAAAAAATCCCTTCGTATTTCCAATATCCAGCAATTATTCGCTGTGAGAAAGGTAGCTTTGAGAGAATTTTCGGAGTGATTCTCATTGATGATTACTAGCGATAATTATACACCGAGTACAAGGATTGGTACAGGGTTTGTTAGCCTATACAACAAACTACAAGAGTATCGGGTGCTCGGTTAGGCTTCTGTTGCCAGATGGCAACAGTAGCAAGTAGGCTAGGATAGTGTTTATCCAATAGCCTCCCGCAGTGTCAACCGGAAGAGGAGCGCACGTTGAGACTGGAGCAGAAGTCCGTGAGGACTTTAGTCAGCAATCTGTTCATGAAGACATCAGCATACTGCAAATTTGTTGGAACATGCAGTACGTGAACCTCGCCAAGCCCAACACGATCACGAGCGAAATGAAGATCAATCTCGACATGTTTTGTGCGTTGATGCTAAACTAGATTGGTGGAGAGGTAATAGAGCTGATGTTGTCGCAGTAGACCACCGTGGCTTTCTGTAGTGGGCAGCGAAGCTCATGGAGCAGTTGGCGAAGCCAGCAAGCCTCGATGACATCGTTCACAACACCATGGTATTCAGCCTTCGCGCTGGACCATGACATGGTGTGTTGTCACTTTGATGACCAAGATATGAGATTGTCACTGAGGAATACGCAGTATCCGGAGGTTAAACGGCTTGTATCGGGGCAGTCAGCCCAATCCGTGTCAGTATAGATGATGAGATCATGGGAAGATGATTAGTGCTGCTATAGACCGTAGCTTATCATACCTTTGATATACTGGATTATGTGCTTCAACAATTGGAAATGTTGTTCATGAGGATCGTGCATATGCAAGTAAACATGTTGAACGGCGTGTGTAATGTCCAGGCACGTGAATGTCCAGTACTGAAGAGCTCCAGCCAAACTTCGGTAAATAGTGGGATTGCTCATCAGTTGGCTAGGAGTTTGGGTTGGGGCTCTAACGGAGTAGCGCAAGGATTGCATTGCTTCATGTTAGCATGGTCCAGAATTTCAATGGCATATTTCTTCTGGGAAAGAGAAACCCTGTGATTGGTGCGGTGGACATAAATGCTAAGGAAATAGTTGAGAGGACCGAGGCCAGTCATAGAAAATTCATGGTTAAGTGAGGAGATGATTGATTTGAGAAAGATAGGGGTGGAGGCAGTAAGGATTATTTCATCTACATACAGAAGAAGGTAGGCGACATCAGATCCAAGATGGCAAGTGAAGAGAGAGGGATCAGATTTGTAGTTGTGGAAACCAACATAAATGATGAAAGAGTGGAACA
Source organism: Phragmites australis (assembly GCF_958298935.1). NCBI lineage: Eukaryota > Viridiplantae > Streptophyta > Magnoliopsida > Poales > Poaceae > Phragmites > Phragmites australis. The sequence goes on along the minus strand of NC_084940.1, from coordinate 16,511,192 downwards.
AAGTGAACCACGCTTGTGGGGCTTGTTTGAGTCCGTAGAATGAATTGTTCAGCCGACGAACATGATGCGGCTTATCAGTCTCAACGAGGGTTCCATGAAGGAATGCGTTTTGACATCAAGTTGGTGGATTGTCCAGCCATGAGTTAAGGCAAGGGAGAGAACAACTCAAATTGTTGCTGGTTTTACCACATAATCCAATCTATGATGTTGAGAAAATCCACGCAAGACCCATCGAGCTTTATAGTGAGAAAGGGAGGCACCAGGATTGAATTTGTGGTGGTAGATCCATTTGTCAGTGGTCACATTGGCATTTGGAGGGGGGAGGACAAGATCCCAAGTATTGTTGGAGGTTAAAGCATGAAACTCGTCAAGCATTACCGCACGCCAATTGGGATCATTGAGAGCACCTCAGTGCGTTTTAGGAATGGGAGAGAGATGAATATGTGGATTAGAGGTGATGGTCTGAAGATCGAGAAGGGGCTTGTGTTGGCGAATGCCATCCTTGGCTCGAGTGATCATGGGATTGGTGTTTGTGCCAGATGAACAGCCTGTGCTGGACAAGGAATAGGATGGTGCAACGGGCTATGAAGCAAGAGGAGCACTGGGCATGGCATCAGAATAGTTAGGCTCAGTAGGTGAGGAGGTGTTGGAGCGGGCACTGGTCAAGGAAATGGGTGTGACAAATGAGACAGAAGGGACTGGAGAAAAAAAATAGGATCATGATCACTACCGGGTTTGTCCAGAAGTTGGTGAGCAGCATGTGGAGAATCAGTGCATGTTGCATATGCAAAATACGACTCATTGAAGATGACATGGTGAGAGGTTATGATTCGATTAGTGGTTAAATCAAGATAACAATATCCTTTGTGATTCAGTGGATAAACGAGGAATATACATTTAGTTGATTGAGAGGAGAGTTTGTGCTGAGCTGTAGTGGAGAGATTGAGAAAGCAATGATAGCCAAAGACACGAAGGTGAGAGTAGTCTGGAGGTGAACCGAAGAGAGCCTCATGTGGCGTAGTGTGAGTGATGGCTTTTGTAGGAAGACGATTGAGGATGTAAATGGCGGTATTGAGGGCTTCAGCTCAGAATTGAGGTGAATTGAGGATTGAAAGAGGAGGGTGCACAATATTGTTCATTGTATGAATGATGCACTCGGCTTTCCCATTCTGAGGTGAAGTGTGTGGACAAGAGAAGTGGAAATGTGTGTCGAGCTCAAGAAAGAATGTTTTGGCGGCATCGTTGTCAAATTCGTGACCATTGTCGCATTGGATGAACTTGATGGTAGTTTTGAAGTGTGTGGAAATATAAGCATGAAAGTGTTTAAGAGCTGCCAGGGTGTTTGATTTCAATTTGAGGGGGAATGTCCACAGATGATGAGTGAAATCGTCAAGACACACAAGGTAATACTTGGCACTAGAGAAGCTAGGGAGAGGCAAAGTCCACAAGTCGCAATGTATTATTTCAAAAGCAACACATGTTCTGGATAGTGAAGGAGAAAATGGGATCTGGACAAGCATCCCAAGTTGACATGCGGTACATGACGCATTGTCGGATTTATTACAAATAATGGCATGCGACTTTGACAAGTTAGAAAGAGCTAGGATGCCAGGGTGGCAGAGCTGGTGATGCCAGAGCGAGGTGCTTGTGGAAGTGGTGACGGCATGCGCTACTATTGGCAGTGACAGAAGTAGAGGATAGAGATCATCGGAGCTATTGCAGCGCAGCATTAGAGCCTTGGTGTGGAGGTCCTTGATGGATAAGTCGAATGGGTCAAACTCAACACAGACAAGGTTGTCAGTTGTAAACTTGTGAACTAAAACAAGATTTGCGATAAGACGAGGAGAAATTTGAACATTGTGTAGGTGGATGGGTCGGCTTGTGGTGGAGAGGGAGATGTCTCCGGAGCAGTGATGGGAAGCCAAGAACCATCACCAACAACGACGTGTGAGGAAGAGGGATGAGAGGTGGATGAGAGTTTACCAGGGTCATTGGAGAGGTGATGAGGTGCCAAAGTCCATGTACCAGCCTAAGTTCAGACCGTTCATGGTCATGGCATTGAGCACATTGATCAGAGATGCCTAGTCCCATGTGGGTGCTGGAGCGCTGAGCTGGCCTACACCGGGAGGCAGTGGTGCACCTAGCTATCCAATGGGTGGGTCGGGCATGTTTGGCACACCAGGAGTGAGGAACGCCTGAGGGGGCACGCTTGAGAGTATGTTGGCCGTCAGAGGAAGAACCATGGTGGCCACGAGGAATGGGCCACATCTGGAATAACCCAGTCCAGGGATTGACCCAAGGACCACCATAGGGCCAGGAGGTAGTGCCGTCGGAATTGGAGCCCTATTTGTTGGAGGTGGAGCCTTGGTGTCCCTTGTTCTTATGCTTCAACTTGTTCTTGCGAGGGCCAGGGGAGGATCTAGCAGTCGGCAATGGTGATGGTTTGCCCGACGCGTTGGTGATGAGTGTTGTGGCCAGGTTGGGTTTGTTGATCTTGAGATCAGCCTCTTCCAGGAGGAGCAGTGAGCACGCCTCTAGGAAGGACGATAGTAGAGATTTAGTTTTGATGATGGACGCCATGTGATGGTAGTTCTCATTGAGTCCTCGAAGAAGAGTGAGGATGAGGGTTGAATTGGTGACTGGCTAGCCAATGTCAGTTAGACCGTCAACATAGGATTTGAGATGCACGGAGTATGTCAGGATGTCCATGTCACCCTAAGCCAGGTTGGGAAACTCAACTTCGAGTCAAAGAGCATGAGAGGGGGTTTTTGTCCAGGAACAAGCCCTCAATGTTGAGCCAGATCACATGGGCAGTGGCGCTAGGAGTGAGAACGACACCGAGAATTTCATCGGAGATGGAAATGTAGATGACAGAGAGCACTAAGTAATCAGTGGTTGTCCAGGTAGCAAGAGTTGGATCATCAACGTTGGGGGCTATTGTGCCATCAATGTGGCAAAGGGTGTTGAATTTGCCAACGAGGCATAAAAAAGCTCACACCAACGGGAGTAATTGGGTGGATGGAGAGACAGAGTGAATGGAATGTGAGTACGCACATTGAGGGTGGAAAGGGCAGAAGCGGAAGGTCCCGGATTGTCAGCGACAAGAGTAGCAGTGGCGGCAGTCGTGACGAGCTGCTGGTTGCCGTCGGCCATGGCGAAAAGAGGAGAAGATCGCTAGTGGATCAGGAGGTTAAGGTGATACCATGTGAGAAAGGTAGCTTTGAGAGAATTTTTGGAGATTCTCATTGATGATTACATGTGATATTTATACACAGAGTACAAGGATTGGTACATGGTTTGTTAGCCTATACAACAAACTACAGGAGTATCAGGCGCTCGATTAGGCTTCTGTTGCTGGACGGAAACAATAGCAAGTAGGCCGAGATAGTGTTTCTCCAATATTCGCAAATTATAGCTTACATGTGTGCTAAAGTTACAAGTTGATGCTTCACAATGTAAATGAAGCGCACGAACAATTGCACAAAAGCATTAGGAGAGGTACCTACAAAAGGTAAACAAGCAAGGACGAGGCCATCAATTCACTACCGTTCTCCATAACAATTTGACGTTTCTCAAACCAAGGCCAAGCTAAGAAAATCCATTCCATCAAACAAAGATCATGAGAAATGGTAAGAAAAGCCCTTAAATTCACTCAATTAAAGTAAAGTTTCACCAATTTAAACATCCTCAAACACATAACCCACAAAGTTTCCCTCGTCCCCGAAAATACTTGTGAGTTCTATCAGGAAGTCAAGAGAGGGGGATAAAAATTCAAACCTCAAATGGTACACAATGGAGGGCTAAGATTCATCCAAAGGAGACTTATGAAGATCCAAGGACTATCCTTAAGTGTAGCTTCTTAAGTCGTTGTTTCATTTTCATGTGTTCCAAAGAGGCTCTTATAGCCCGTAGCATTTGAATGATGTCAAATCTTTAGTATGTCACTGTATAAATGAAATGTTCTTTCGCTCATCGTTAAGCCTTGTACATTTATTATAGCACACACGGTATCGCACCTTCTTTTGCTTGGAGGCTAGATCTTCATTTTTGTTTCATATATTTCCCAATGTCCTCAAAAGAATTATAGATGATTTGGATATTTCTGCCAAGGTACACGACTTGACCGACGTTGAGAGAGATCAATCAGATCAATCCAGAGATCGGCTAGCCAGACTTCTTCGTGAAGAAGAACTCAAGTGGTACCAGCATGCAAAGGTAACAAACATCTTACTTGGTGATAATAATACCAAATATTTCTATATGGTTGCCAATTGCAAACTTAGGAAGAAATGAATCTTCTGGTTGGAGCAAGATGGTTTCAAAATTGAAGGCGAGACAGCTCTAAAGACTTATATTACAAATTTCTACAAGAGATTGTATCGGCCACCTGATGACAACTCCTTCTCTCTTGATGAGTCTAGGAATGACGATGTCCCTCATGTATTAGAGGAGGAAAATGTGGTCTTTATGGCCCCCTTTTTGGAGAAGGAAGTACGGGATGCTGTGTTCAACATGGAACATAATAAAGCTCCCAGCTCGGATGAGTTTCTGGTAGAATTTTACGAAAAATTCTAGGATGTCATCAAGTTCGACTTGATGAATTTATTTCAAGAATTACATGCGGGTGAACTACCGTTGTTTAACCTCAATTTTGGGGTGATAACACTTCTATCGAAAATAAAAGAGGCGAACCGAATCCAGCAATACAGACCTATTTGTTTGTTGCATGTCAGATTCAAGATTTTCAATAAGGTGGCCACCAATCGGATTAATTTTGTGGCGGATCGAGTGGTCAGTCCTACCCAAACTACGTTCATGCGAGGATGAAATATCCTTGAGTGAATCAACATCTTACATGAAACAATTCATGAACTACACAAAAAGAAATTGAGCAGGGTAATCTATAAGGTTGGCTTTGAGAAGGCTTATTACAAAGTCAAATGACCCTTTCTGTTACAGATTATTCGAATGAAAGGCTTCTCGCCCAAGTGGGTCTCTTGGATTGAGACTTACATTTCGGGAGGAAGTGTAGCAATTAAGATGAATGATGATGTCGAACCTTTTTTTCAAACGAAAAAAGTTTTCGACAATGTGACCCTCTTTCTCCGATGTTGTTCAATATTGTTGCTAACATGCTAGCCGTTCTTATCAAAAGAGCCAAGCGGATGGATAAATATATGGAGTGGTGCCTCATCTAATTGATGATGGTCTCTCTATTCTACAATATGCTGATGACATGATTCTCTTTATGGATCATGACCTAGAGAAAGCTCTCAACATGAAGCTATTTCTTTGTGCTTTTAAGCAACTATTGGGACTTAAGATCAATTTTCAAAAGAGTGAATTGTTTTGCTTTGGCGATGCCCAAGCCATTAACGAGCAGTACACTGAACTTTTTGAATACTACACTGGCAATTTCCCCATGTGGTATTTAGGTGTTCCTATTCATTATAGGAAACTAAGGAATACGGATTGGAAAGGATGCAGCTTCATAGACGGCTTCTGAACAGCGGAAGGATGCAAGAGAGAGAGCAACAGGTGTCAGTACATAATGTACTCCACAAGCGTGGGAAAACATGAAATGGGGCTTAAGTCAAGAAAAGGATAGACATTAGTTTATTGCACTATGCAACCTTGACCTATACTCCAACATCAGGCATCCTATTTACTGAGTGAAGACACAACTATAACAAGAGAGATAACTCATTGGATTCCATCTGACTACCAAAACTCACCAGGCAATCCCATTACTTGGCTACCCAACCATCCAATCCAGAACACTAATCCCAACTAATCAAGAAGAAGTCCAAGCCGCTCTTGACCGTGAGCATGGCTGATCGATCAGTTTTATACTCTACAGAGTTTGCAGAGCTTTCCCCACGAGTCGTGATTCTCTTGTTGCTTCACACTTCCGGGGTGTGGAGTCGGGGTCTCACTACAAGGCCTTTATAAAGCTCCTACCGATCCGTAGGCACCCACTGAAGTTTCACTGCTAACAGACGATTCTATCGCTGTAGAAGCCCCCTCTTGTGCCACTCACTTGTCCATTGGTGCCCACAGAACCAGAGGGGTGTCTAACTAGCTAGCCAGGTTGTACCCATATAGGCCTCGTGGTTGTGCGGATTAGCTTAGTTACATGTTCAAGAACCGGTCCTTAGGATCCCACACAGGAACAACCACAAACTTGCTGTGCAACACCACCTCAAACCAACCATCCAGTTAGGATCCCTATACCATGTTGCTACAAGATTACCATACCCGATTCTTATTCAATAAACATTAGTCAAGATTAACATTTACCCAACTATGACAACACTAGCATATCTACCCTTCCTTAACCATGACTCATCAACAGCGACAAGGAATAATCATACAAAAGATAGTAAACCCTAACATGGGGTTCCAATTTTTGACAAGCATGCGATGAAGAAAAAATAACTACACATGAATTATAAAATAGGACCAAGATATTCAAAGGCACTTGCCTTCAGCTGAGGGTTGCTCGAAGTCTTCAAAGGCTTGATCTTGCAGGTTCCCGAACTATCACCTTCTAGTCGACACACCAAAAAAGCATACAAGGAAAATTACTAAAAATACTATACCAAACAGTACTAAATCTAGGTAAAAACCCTATAAGAAGATTCTACATGTCGTTAGGAGAATTTGAGCGTGAAAATCGCCCAAATTGGAGCTACGAGCAAAAGGTTATAAGCTTTTGAAGTTCTAGGGGCTTTTCTGCAAATTTTACTTGATTTTAGAGAATAAAACGAATAAATTTTATACTAAAAATCTTAATTATGACATTGTAAAGTGAAAAAGAATTATTTTGTTATTGAAAACCCATGGAATAGGTCCATGAGACCATGGACCGAAGAAAAGGCCTTCAGTCCACTGGTGACCAGAGGCTCCAACAGGCTTGGCACGGCGGCGGGCAGCTGGAGGGCGGCCAGAATAGTGCTCCAATAGTCGAGAACCTCTGACGAGCGGCAAAAATGGGAGAGGGGAGGGCGGTGAGCTCACCCCGAGCGAAAACGATGACAGAGCGGAGGCGAGGTGGCAGGGCGACGGTGATGGCGGCGGTGGCAGTCAAAGGGGCGTTAGGCACGAGCTCCGGCGGCTGAACAACGACGACATGCCCCAGGATCGACTCCGGAGGGCCCTGCGGTGCTGAAGAGAGAGTTAGTTCGGTCGGAGATGGTGCATACAAAAAGAAAGGCGGCAACGGCGCAACCTCACCGGACTTGAAGAAGATGAGGGTGCGATGGCAAATTCGATCAAGAGAAATGGTGTGAGAGGGTGGTGGAGGTGCAAAATTTGCTGAGAAGGTTCAAGGCGGCTTAAATATGCATGAGGTTTAGCAGAGAGGCTGGGGCTCAGGGTTGAAACCGGCGGTGACCATGTTTCGAGATTGATTGAGGGGGTTTGAAGGCGAGATTGAAGGGGGAATTGATGGGGGAAATAGTGATGGGCATTAAGGTCCTCGGATCGGGTCGTTATCGAGCGAGGGAGGCGACGGGGAGTCTCAGAATTGAGCAGCCGGTGCGAAGGGGATTAAGCCAACGGAAGGCAGGAGAAGGGGAGCCAGCTTGGGTGGGGTGGCTCGGCTGGCTTGAGCCGGGCCCACGTGTCGGTGGGAGGCGGTGGCAAGCACGGGAGAGGCCGCCTTGGCCGGGCGGCTCGGGCTGAGAGTGAGGAGGGGAAGGGAGAATGGGCCATGGCCCAAGCGGGAAGGAGGGGAGGGAAACCAGCCCAAGAGAGAAAAGAAGGGAGGGGAAGAGGGGGTTTTGGGCCGAGGGACAGAAATTGGCCTGGGAAGCTTTTGAAAATTTGAAATTGCTTTTCTTTTATGATTTAGAACTATTTTCAAAAGAGATTTTAAATTAGCGACTTCTAGCGATCTTTTGTAAATATTTTTCAAGCATAAAACCCTATTGCAACTACTGCAACATGAATGTATGAAACAAAAATATAACCTATGGCAATTTAAATTTAGAAATTAATTTCCTTCTATTTGAAAAAAATTTGAAACTCCTATTTAAACTCTAGCAAAATTTTAAACTATTGCAAAAAATAAAAGTTTAGGGTGTTACAAATCTATCCCCCTTAGGTTGAATCTCGCCCTCGAGATTCGGAAGGATCAGAGAAGAGATAGGGAAACTCTACCTTCAGATCATCTTCTCTTTCCCAAGTTGCTTCCTCTTCTGAGTGACATTTCCACTGCACTTTGCACATACCGACTTGCCTATTTCGGGTAACCCGTTCTGACATCTCAAGAATCTTGACCGGATACTCTGAGTAAGAGAGATCTTCTCGCACATCCAGTTCTTCTACTGGTAGCTGCTCTTCGAGAACTCTCAAACACTTTGTCAACTGCAACATATGGAAAACATCGTGCACTCGTGAGAGTTGAGGTGGTAACTCAAGCTGGTAAGCTACTTCTCCTCGTCCTTCCAGTATCTTGTATGGACCATTAAACTAAGGTGAAAGCTTGCCATTGACCTTGAATCTAAGTAGACCTCTTATCAATGACACCTTGAGATGCACAAAGTCACCTACTTTGAATGTCAGTTCTCAGTGTCGATTATCTGCATAGCTCTTTTATCTGGATTGAGCAATTTTCAAATTATCTCTGATCTCTTGCACTCGTCTTTCTACTTCTCTCAGAACTTCTAGACCAAAAACTTGGCTTTCCCCGGTTTGGTTCCAGAACAACGGGGTTATACACTTCTTTCCATATAAGGCTTCAAAAGGAGACATCTTGAGGCTGGCTTGATAACTGTTATTGTATGAGAACTCTGCATATGGCAAATTCTTGTCCCAACTATTACCATTATTCAAAGCACATGCTCTCAATATGTCCTCAAGGATTTGATTTACTCTTTCTGTCTATCCATCAGTTTGCAGATGATATGCTGAGCTAAAATTCAACCTTGTATCCACAGATTCATGTAGGCGTTGCCAGAATCATGAAGTAAAATAACTGCGATGATCAGATACAATTATCTTAGGTACTCCATGTAGACACACAATTCTAGACATATACAACTTAGCTAGTTTCAGACCTCGATAGGATTCTTTAACTAGAATGAAATGAGCTACTTTTGTTAATCGGTCGACTATAACCCATATAGAATCATATCCTGGCTATGTTTGAGGTAGACCCACTATGAAATTCATGCGAATTTCTTCCCACTTCCATTCAAGTACTTTCAATGGTTGTAGCAGTCCTACTGGTCTTTGATGCTCGACTCTGACTTGCTGATAGATATCACACAAAGCCACAAATTCTGCTACTGCATGTTTCATTCCGTACCACCAATACTGATCTTTAAGATCTCGGTACATCTTGGTACTCTCTGGGTGAATGAAATATGTTGAATCATGAGCTTCCCTTAGAATTGTATTCCGAATAGCCTTCACGTCTGGAACACATATCCTGTGCTTGTACCACACTGTACCTTGCTTGTCTTCTGTGAAATCTAGGGCTTTGCCAATGTGGATGAGCTGCTTGATTTCTGAAATCTTTTCATCCTCAAGCTGAGCCTTCCTTATATCTTGTTCCAGCATTGAACCTATTTCTATTGCAACTATATCGGTGTTACACACCATTCCCAAATTCAACTTCTCGAATTCCTTGCATAGCTCAGGACTCATCTCCTGTAGAGTTATAGCATTGACCTAAGTCTTTCTGCTCAAGACATCATCCACTACATTTGCCCTTCCTAGGTGATAGTTGATTCCCAAGTTGTAACCTTTGATGAGCTCTAACCATATGCGTTATCTGAGATTAAGATCGGGTTGGGTGAAGATATACTTCAAGCTCTTATGATATGAATAGACCTCACACTTTTGACCTATCAAGTAGTGTCTCCATATCTTTAGTGCATGAACTACTGCAACTAGCTCCAAGTCATGCGTCGGGTAGTTCTCTTCATGTTTGCTTAACTGCATGGAAGCATATGCTACCACATGACCCTCTTGCATGAGCACACAACCCAAACCTTGACGAGATGCATCACAATACACCAAAAATAGCTTCTGGGTTAACCTTTTCTTCAACTCATTGAAACTAAATTCTCGAGCGGCTATCCACTTGAACTCTGCTCCTTTCTCTAGCAGTTCTGTCAATGACTTAGTTATCTTGGAGAAACCTTCTATGAAATGACAATAATATCCTGCTAGACCCAAGAAACTTTGGATCTCTGAAACACTCTGCGGTAGTTTTTAGTTCAGAGCGCCCCTTACTTTGGCTGGGTCCATAGACACACCTCCTGCTGATATAATGTGACCAAGAAAGGGAACTTCCTTCAACTAGAACTCACATTTACTCAATTTAGCATACAACTGGTTCTCTCTGAGCTTCTGCAATACCATCCTTAGATGTTCCTCATGCTCTTCCTTATTCTTGGAGTAAACCAAGATGTCATCAATAAATACCATGACAAACTTGTCCAAATACTCCATGAAGACCTTGTTCATTAGATACATCAAGTAGGCTGGAGCATTGGTCAACCCGAAAGACATTACTATGTACTTGTATAGACCATATCGAGTAACAAATGTCATCTTTGGAATATCTGAGGCCCAAATCTTTAGTTGATGATACCCAGACCAAAGATCGATCTTAGAGAACACACATGCTCCTTTCAACTGGTCAAACAGATCTTCAATGCGGGGTAGAGGATACTTGTTCTTGATTGTTACTTCATTAAGGGCTCGATAATCTATACACATCCTTTTTGTTTCATCCTTCTTCGGTACGAAGATAACTGGGGCTCCCCGGGTCAAAGAACTAGGGCAGATAAACCCTTTGTCTAGTAGCACTTGGATTTGCTCCTTGAGCTTAGTCAACTGATTGGCATCCATTCTATATGGTCTCTTATATATAGGAGTCGTTCCAGGTACTAACTCAATGACGAACTCAATTTTGCAATCGGGCGGCATACCTAGCAAATCCTCCAGGAAGACGTCTAGAAATTCATTGATCACTCTACTATCTTCCACTTCATTGGCCTTGTTGAGAATGGAGTTGATAGCTAAACCTGTTGTGGCCTAGAATTACACCTTGGTACCATTTGTGTGTGTCAATTGTACTGACTTCTTAGCACATCCAATGATTCCATTGTACTTGGTCAACCAGTCTGTCGGCGTATCGGGAATCGGGGGTCCCCGGAACTCGAGTCCGAGCCAGCCATCCGCCACGTGGCAGAGCCTGCGGTGTCTTTCCCGTAGGTCAAAGAATAAAGCCCGGGAGAGAGTGCTCGGGGCCGCCACGCGGCCGCCTCCGAGCACTCGGTTCCCCGAGGTCCCGACCAAGAGTGCCCGGGAGAGAGTGCTCGGGGCCGCCACGCGGCTGCTCGCGAGCACTCGGTGCCCCGACGAATCCATTCAGGAGTCCACGGGAGAGAGTGCGCGGGGCCGCCACGCGGCCGCCCGCAGGCACTCGGTTCCCCAAGTTTCCGTACAAGAGTGCTCGGGAGAGAGTGCTCGGGGAGTTGAACAGTGCCCCCGAGCACTCGGTTCCCTGAGGACCCCGAAAGCCCCCCGAGGGGCCCTCCGATGACGTGTCCGCTAGTCAAGGACCCGAGGCCACATTTAATGAGCGCACGTGGCCTGACATGCTCAACTGCTCCCGCCGCGCTGAGCGCCAGTTCCTGCCACGTTCTGGCAGAGAGGCGTGGGGACATTAAATTTCACGGGTCTTGTCCCGTGCGATCCTGTTTGTCTCGGGATAACGTCGTCAGTACCAAGGCGTTCCGTCTGCCACGCTGCCGTGGCAGGGGAATGGGACAGGACGGGCACGCCGGTTGTTCTGCGGCTGCCCGGTGGGCCCTCTCTACGGCGTTCGGCGCTAGGGCATTTATGGCGATGGGTGACCGGGCGTGCGACGCATTTTCCACTCCCCGGTCACCTCGCCCAGAGAAAATGATGATGCTTTCCATCTATGGTGCCTCGGGGCTCGGGCCCTTTTCCTCCCGTTGAAGGTATGTCGCAGCAGAGGAACATTTAAGGCAGCGGCGGCTCAGCAAAAAGAGAAGGGACACAAGACACAACAAGGGACGAACAAAAGAGAGAGGCGACACACAGAGGAAGGAGAGAGCCCACCAGAGAGGAAGCCCAGACCAACTCGCCCAAGCTCGGCCGACCCAGTCGAGAAGAACTAGAAAGCCAGAGGAGCCCAGCTCCTTAGGGAGATCGAGCTCTTTGTAATCCAAAACATCCTTGAGAGATTTCCTCGAGGGTGATATAGAAATCAAACAGGAGTAGGGTATTACGCTCCCATGCGGCCCAAACCTGTCTAAAAATCCCCAGTGCATTTACTTCTTCCAGCATTCAATCACCGCCCCCGGCCATTTGCATTTACTCTCATTCATTTCTCCGGCGAACTTGTTCAGGATCATCCCCCCGGCCGAATCTCTAAAAAGAGGTCTCTCAGGATGCCTGCGACTGGAGTTCACCCTCCGACAGCTGCCGCACCAGGTAGGAGGGAACATCCCTGAATCTATTTGTTTGTTTTCTTCCACAGAAAAAATGGCCGGTGGTCACCGCCTCCAGCGCTCTGGCTCCAGTTCCAGCGGGGAAATGCAACCCCTCGCACAGGAGGCCCTAGCCGCTGCTGCGTCCCAGCAGCAGCCGCGATCTGCATGCACGGCGTTCCCCTCCCAAGGGGACCAAGGCGCAGGGCCCAGCCGGGCCGCCGCCGCTGCCGGTGCACCATCTGACCCACAGCAGGTGGTCGAGACTCTAGCCGCCAGGTCCGCATCTGGACAGCGCCGGGCGCCTCTCCGGCGTAGGCTTGCCTTCAGCGAGGCCAGCCCCGGGAGCGCGCTGCTTGCGGCGCACGCTCTCCTTAGGCATCCGCCTATCCAGGCGATGCCGGAAACCCCGGAGGGCCGCTGGCTCCAAGAAGTCGCTGCCCTGGTCGGCACTGCCCGCCGCCAGGTGCTAGCCGAGAGTTCTCGCACCACCACCCAGTGTGGCGCCGCCAGAACCGACCCATCGTCGGGTAACGTTCCCACAAGCCGGGGGGCCTCTAGGCGGAGTGCCACCACCCTGGCCGCGTCTGAAGCCCAGGACCTCTGCTTGCGTCTCAACGAGCGGAGGGGCCACGAAGATGCACGTGTCACTCTCGAGCGCCAGCGGGAGACCCGGCAGGAGGCCGAGGCTGAGGACCAGGCTTCCTCTTTGCCGGCCCACGATCGCCAGGATTCCCCAGCTCGCCAGCGTTCACCGCCAAGGAACGCCACCCGCGCCACAGGATACGGCACCGGCTACCGTGCCTTCACTAGTGAGCTCCGCCGGGTCAAATGGCCCTCCAAGTTCCGCCCCGAGCTGCTGGAGAAGTACGACGGGTCCATCGACCCCGTTGAGTTCCTCCAGATATACACTACGGCCGTCCAGGCAGCTAGTGGCAGTGAAAAGGTGATGGCAAATTATTTCCATGTTGCCTTGAGGGGCTCTGCCCGTTCTTGGCTCATGAACTTATCCCCAGGATCTATTAGCTCCTGGGATGACCTCTGCCACCAGTTCATGGCTAATTTTCAGGGCACATTCACGCACCCCGGCTTGGAGTGCGACCTCCATGCTGTCAAGCAGCAGGAGGGGGAGACGCTACGGCGCTTCATTCAGCGTTTCAGCTAGGTCCGCAACACTATCCCGCGGATAGCCCCCCACGCTGTAATCGTCGCCTTCCGGTAGGGCGTCCACGATGAGCGGATGCTTGAGAAGCTAGGTACGTACGAAATTGAAACCACTACGGAACTCTTCGCGCTAGCCGACAAGTGCGCCAAGGTGGCGGAGGCGCGGGCTTGGCATGCCCCGCGCCCCGAGCGCCCTGCTGCCGACCAACCAAGTTCTTCCCGCTCCGATAGGAGGGAAAAGAAAAAGAGAAGGAGGCGCAAAGCTGCCCCTGTCGAGCCGGCCCAGGGCCCCGCCCATCGGCCAGCCCAAGAACCCGACCGCCGGCAAGAACGCCGAGCGGTCACCGACAGGCGGCCTGTGCCCGCGCGGGCCCCGCCTCGAGCTCCCCCAAGGGCCCCGGCACCTGCAAGGGCACCAGCTCCCGTAAGAGCCCCGGCGCTCACCCGGGCTCCTGCTCCAGCGAGGGCCTCTGCTCCCGCGGGGCCCGAGCCAGGCAAATGGTGCCCCATCCATCAGACCAGATGGCACGATCTCACGGAGTGTCGTACGGTCAAAGGCCTCATCGAGCAACGCCAGAGGGGAGCGCAACGAGTCCCACGGGGGGGGGGGTGATCCCGGTGCCGCCCCCGGCAACGATGAGCTCGGCTTCCAGGAACCCGAGCATACCGTCGCCTTCATCGACGGAGGCGCTTACACGCCTTCCTCACGGCGCGGCCTCAAGACCATGCGGCACGAAGTTTGCTCAGCAACCCCGAGCGAAGAGGCCGCCAGGCCCCTGAGGTGGTCGAACACTCCAATCACGTTCAGTATAGCCGACCACCCCTCCAGTACTGCAGGCGTGGGGCGACTACCTTTGGTAGTGTCCCCCACCATCTGCAATGTAAAGGTCGGCAGGGTGCTAATCGATGGGGGCGCGCGCCTTAACCTCCTCTCCAAGGAGGCCTTCGAAAAGCTGCAGGTGCCCTCCAGGCACCTAAAGCCGTCGCTTCCTTTCTGCGGAGTGACGCCCGAGCACTCCCTGCCCCTCGGGCAGGTCGAGCTACCCATGACCTTCGGGAGTCGGGACAACTTCCGCACGGAAAACGTCCTCTTCGACGTCGTGGAGCTCCCCCTCCCCTACAACGCCATCCTCGGGCGTCCAGCGCTCGCCAAATTCATGATGGCTGCGCACTATGAGTATCTCACGGTCAAGATGCCGGGCCCAGCAGGCCCCATCTCCATGACTGCCGACTCCAGTAGCGCCGTTTCCTGCGCCGAGCAGTCGTACCTGGCCTTGGCCTCGGCTCAGGCCGAGGTCGAGGGCCGCCAGGGGGACCCGGGACCCTCTTCATCCAAACCCCGACTCGCTGCCGACACCTCCGCTCCTACGAAAGAGGTTGTGGTGGGCGAAGACGCCTCCCAGGTCGTCCGCATCGGTGGTGACCTGGACGGCAAATAGGAAAGCGCGCTCGTCACCTTCCTCCGGGCTAATGCCGACGTGTTTGCATGGCAGCCGTCCAACATGCCCGGGATCCCTAGGGAGGTGATTGAGCACCACTTGGCTGTGCGCCCGGACGCACGCCCGGTGAAGCAGAAAGTCCAGCGGCAGGCGCCCGAGCACCAGGAGTTCATCCGAGAGCAAGTCGGCAAGCTCCTCGATGCCGGATTTATCCGAGAAGTCCTCCACCCCGAATGGCTGGCAAATCCAGTTGTCATCCCGAAGGCCAATGGCAAGCTCCGCATGTGCATGGACTACACCGACCTAAACAAGGCTTGCCCCAAAGATCCTTTTCCCTTGCCCCGCATAGATCAAATTGTAGATGCAACCGCGGGATGTGATCTTTTGTGTTTTTTAGATGCAAACTCTGGGTATCACCAGATTTGTATGGCCATAGAGGATGAAGAAAAAACTACTTTTACCACCCCGTTGGGGACTTATTGTTATATGTCAATGCCTTTTGGTTTGCGCAACGCTGGGTCTTCCTTCCAGCGCGCTATCCGCATCACCCTTGATTCGCAGGTTGGACGCAACGTCGAGGCCTACATCGACGATCTCGTGGTCAAGTCCCGAGACCGCGCAACCCTGCTCGACGACCTTGCCGAGACTTTCAACAGTCTCCGCACTACTCACCTAAAGCTCAACCCCGAGAAGTGTGTCTTCGGGGTACCCGCGGGCAAGCTCCTCGGTTTCTTGGTTTCCAGCCGAGGAATCGAGGCCAATCCAGAGAAGATCCAGGCCATCGAGCAGATGCGACCCCTGGCTAGACTCAAGGAGGTCCAGCGTCTCACCGGCTGCATGGAGGCCCTCGGGCGCTTCATCTCCAAACTTGGGGAGCGGAGGCTCCCCCTCTTCAAGCTTCTGAAGAAGACCGGTCATTTTGACTGGACGCCGGAGGCCGAGCAGGCCTTCCGCGATCGGAAGAAGTACCTCACCTCACCACCCCATGCTGGTGGCTCCATCCGAAGATGAGCCACTACTACTCTACGTATCGGCCACTCCTCAGGTCGTAAGCATGGTGCTGGTGGTCGAGCGCGACGAGTGCGCGGGGCCAGGTGCTGGGTCCCAGCTCCCGGCCGCCCCCAGGCACTCACCCGTCCTCGTGGCTCCCCCTGAGCAGGGGGTTGAGCCCGAGCACTTGGCTCCCCCCAAGCAAGGGGTCGAGCCCGAGCACTCGGTTCCTCCCGACCAGGGAGTAGAGCCCGAGCACCCGGTCAGCCCCGACCACGCCGCCAAGCCTGGGGGCTGCGACAGCCCCTCGGGTAAGGCTGCGGTCCAGGCCCGCCGGGTACAACGACCGGTGTACTTCGTCAGTGAAGTCCTCCGGGAGGCCAAAACAAGGTACCCCCAGGCTCAGAAGCTGCTCTACGCCGTGCTCATCACTTCCCGGAAGCTGCGCCACTACTTCCAAGCGCACAAGGTCTCGGTGGTTACCACGGATCCACTGGGACCCATCCTCCGGAACCGAGAAGGCACCGGGCGTGTCGTCAAGTGGGCGGTGGAGCTGGCGGAATTCGACCTGCACTTTGTCAGTCGCCAGGCGATCAAAAGCCAGGCACTCTCTGACTTCGTGGCAGAATGGACACCCGTCCCCGAGGACGTCCCAGAAGAGATTTCTGCATATCCCGGGCACCATGCGCCCGGGTACTAGATCATGCACTTCGACGGTTCCCTCTCGCTGAAAGGCGTGGGGGCCGGAGTGGTTCTCACCTCCCCAACGGGTGAAGAACTCTGGTACGTCGTGCAGCTGCAGTTTCACGCATCCAACAACATGGCGGAATATGAAGGTCTCATCGCTGGCCTCCAGGCCGTGGTGGGTCTCGGGATTCGTCGCCTCCTGGTCAAGGGAGACTCCCAGCTGGTGGTCAACCAGGTATCCAAAGAGTACCAGTGCACGGATCCTCAAATGGCGGCGTACGTGGCAGCAGTCAGGAAGCTGGAGAAGCGCTTCGATGGCCTTGAGCTGTGGTACATCCCTCGCCGCGACAACGCTCTGGCCGATGACCTCTCCCGCCTGGCCTCCTCTCGTGCGCGCGTCCCTGCCGGAGTCTTTGAAGAAAGACTCACACGGCCTTCCGTCCTGCCTGCCGAACAGGACGAAGGGGAAACCTCGAACTCAATTCAGGGGATCCCGGCGGCGCCCTCAGTGGGAAGCCCCGTCAGGGTGCCACCGTCCGGCGAGTGCGCTGCACTTGCTGAATGTTCTCAAGATGCCTCGTGGATGGACGACATCCGAGGGTACTTGAAGGAAAAGTTCCTCCCCTGGGATGAGGCGTCTGCCGAAAGAGTTGCTCGGCAGTCCAAACGCTATGCCATAGTAGATGGGGATCTCTACCGGTGTAGCGCAGGCGGTGTTCTCCTGAAATGCATCTCCCAGGCAGAAGGCGGCGAGCTTCTTGCTGAGATCCACGAGGGCGAGTGCGGTGGCCATGCATCGTTCCGCACGCTGGTCGGGAAGGCCTTCCGGCAAGGTTTCTACTGGCCTACAGCCCTCCAGGATGCTTCCAAGCTGGTTTGGCGCAGCAGAGCGTGCCAGTTCCATGTAAAACAGATTCACCAGCCAGCTCAGGCTCTTCACACCATCCCCCTGTCATGGCCTTTCGCGGTCTGGGGGCTGGACATTTTGGGTCCATTCCCCCGGGCAATCGGGGCTATGAGTACCTCTATGTCGCCATCGACAAATTCACCAAGTGGCCGGAGGCGGTCCTAGTCATCAAGGTGACCAAGAACACGGCGCTCCAGTTCATCCGCGGTATCACCGGTCGCTTTAGTGTCCCGAACCGGATCATCACCGACAACGGCACCCAGTTCACAAGTGCCCTGTTCGGGGACTACTGCGAGGACCTCGGCATCAAGCTCTGCTTCGCCTCCGTTGCTCATCCTTGAAGTAACGGGCAGGTTGAGCGCGCCAACGCGGAGATACTAAAAGGGCTCAAAACCCGGACCTATAACGTGCTCGCAAAGCACGGGAAGGGATGGGTGGACGAGTTACCCGCCGTGTTATGGGCCAACCGGACCACGCCAAGTCGTGCCACCAGGGAGACCCCCTTCTTCCTCGTGTACGGCGCTGAGGCGGTCCTCCCCTCCGAGCTCACTCTAGGCTCCCCTTGGGTGCATGCCTATTCTGAAGGTGAACAGGAGCAGCAGCGGCGCGATGACGTAGACTACCTGGAAGAGCGCCGACGGCGCGCCGTCATCCGAGCAGCCTGCTACCAGTAAAGCCTGCGGCGCTATCACCAGTGCCACGTCTGGGCATGATCTTTTGAGGTGGGGGATCTAGTTCTCCGACGCGTCCAGTCGCGCGAAGGGAAGAATAAGCTATCCCCTATGTGGGAAGGTCCCTTCACCGTAATCGGGGTCCCACAAGAAGGTTCTTTCATGTTGGCAGCAGAAGATGGGCAGCCGCTTCCCAACCCGTGGAACATCGAGCACCTGCGCAAGTTCTTCCCGTAGATGGCCATGCTCACGGCTCAGGTCAACCAGCCTGGGGGCTTCCCCCCCGCCCTAGTTGACCGGGGGCTACCACTAGCTAAGTAAGTCACCCAACCTTGTAAAAAATTGTCAATACAGTATAAATATTAATGTGCAATCGTGTCAATTTCATTTCTCTGGATCCCGTATGTTTAATCTGTCTGGTGAGATGCTCGATTGTGTGAGGGAAAGTTCGCTCTCTCTTTTTCCCCGCTGATAAAAGAATCTCGATCGGTATGCGCGCGGGCAGTTGCCGCTGACTTACGTCTGTCGTGGTAGGCTGTGGTGTTCGGTGTCGTGGTAGGCTCCCAGGCACTACCGAGCCCCTGGGGTCCTCGGGTAATCCTATCGCTCGAGCTGCTCGAGTAGTCCGGAGCCTAGGCCCCAGGGGCAGGCTGTCGGTGCTCGGTCTGGCCTGTCATACCCGGGCACCACCGGACCACAGGACCTCTGAGTTACACCTCTGACCGCTCTTGTCCACTGATCTGGGCTTTCGAGAGGTCTCGGGTCAAAAATGAGAGCAGTCTATAATGAGTACCGCACTAACAGAGCGCACCAGGCAAAGAATTTCTCTATTTTTCCCTCAAGTCACAGATCGACAATCCGAAGCAAAGGCAGCTCGACCGCGAGGGCCTCAGCGCCTAGGTCGCTGCGTGATCTTTAGGGCCCTCGGGTGGTCTTACCACTCAGGCTAGAGTGGCCGAGATCGCCTGGCCCCGGGCTCTCCATGCGCTCCCTGGTGCTCAGGCGCCCCGCCTTCGAGAGCCAAGTTCCCGGGCACCCCGAGCTCGGAGCCCACGCTCCTCCTGGATCGGTCGGCCGAGAGGCCGACAGCTGTCCGGTGAGTAGTTAAATCCAGACAAATTTACATTCAACTATATTTCGCCCTCGAGTCGTCCTCGGGGGCCCTCGTGCTCTAATCCACTCGGTGAGACGGTCCCCCCACGTGCAAAACCCTGCCGCATGTACTCTTTTTCCTGGAACGACAGAACAGTCTGTGGAAAGGTGTTCCGTGCGTGCGGTAGTGCCCGATCGAAGTCTTTCATGACGATCGTGGTGTTCGGTCCGCTTTTTAGGGCCCCGAGCACTACCGAGTCCCTGGGTCCTCGGCTAATCCTATCGCTCGAGCCGCTCGAGTAGTCCGGAGCCCAGGCCCCGGGGACGGGCTGTCGGTGCTCGGTCCGGTCCGCTCTAAGCCCGGGCACCACCGAACCATGAGGACTCTTGGTCGCGTTCCCGCCCGTGCGTGTCTCTAGTCCACTGGCTGAGTGGTCGCAAGGTGAAAAGGTGCTCACCGGTCTTGGCGTGTTCCGCGTCGGGTCGACTTGCCTCCCGAGCAGGAAGATTTGTGCTTTTGTCTTTTGACTTAGCTGTGGCGAACCCGCGAAGGCCTGGGGGCTAAGAGAGCCCGGAAAGATAGTCGGGGCGATATCGTTCTCGGGGAAGGAAAGGTCGGATCAAACCGACTAAGTACTCCTCGGGGCATCAAGGCAAAACATCAGAAGAAGCATCAAGCACTCGCAAGAATACCGGAGTTGCGAGCCCAAAGAAAAGCTTTCATTATATTTACAAAGGGAATACAAGCATTTCTAAGGGATCACTCCCGTATTTACATCAAGTCAAAGAAAAATGAAAGAAAAAGAAACTACAAAAAGCCTAGTCAGAGTCGACGTCGGAGTCGGAATCGTCACGGCCTCTCCCGGAGGCTGGCGGCGGCGGCACTTCCCGCTTGAAGTCGGCCGCCACCTCGGCAGCGGTGCTCCGAACTGCTTCCCGGGCGGTCTCTTCCTCGGCTTCGACCACTCCTTCCCGAGCTGGCTCCAGCGGGAAGTTCGAGTCTCTGCTCCGGTAGCAGGCCAGGACGTGCTCGGCCACCGCTTGGGCCAAGCCGCGCCCTTCCTGGGTGGCAAGTTCCTGGACGGCCAAGGGCAGCGCCTCGAGGCGCTCACAGACCTGCTGGAGTCCCAGGACGAATCGGCCGAGACCGTCGCCCTTCGTCTCCACGACGAGTCACCCAAGGCCGGCCCTCGCCATGGACCGCCGCATCCGCCGGAGTGTGTCCTCCAACATCTGCTGCAGGCTGATCCACGCC
Source organism: Phragmites australis (assembly GCF_958298935.1). Classification (NCBI taxonomy): domain Eukaryota; kingdom Viridiplantae; phylum Streptophyta; class Magnoliopsida; order Poales; family Poaceae; genus Phragmites; species Phragmites australis. The sequence goes on along the minus strand of NC_084940.1, from coordinate 16,490,511 downwards.
AATGAGGTGGCCTCGAGCTCCTCCTTCATGGCCCGCAGCTGTTCCTTGAGCCCTTGGCCCCCGACCGCGTGAGAAGAGCCGGCGCCGGGTGCGTGGCCGGCAGCCAGCTTCACCTGCCCTGCCAGGACGGAAAGGGCCTGCTCGCGGGCGGCTAGCTCTGCCTTGGACTTGGCGAGTTGCTCTTCCTTGGCGGTAGCGGCCGCCGCCGCCTCGGCAGCCTCCGATTCCCGGTGGGCCAGCAGATCTTCCCGGGCGCAGAGGTCCGCCGCCGTTATCTCGGCGTCGACCTCCCGAACTGCGACGTCCTCCTCCCGGCGTTGGAGCTCCCCTTCGGTGTGCCGGAGCTCCTCTGCCTGCTGTTGGAGATTGGCGCGGGCTCGGTCAACCTCGCTCTCCTGACGAGCTAAGTCGGTCTGGAGGGCCTCTGCTGCCCTCTCGCGGTCCATGGCCACCTCCTCCCGCTCCTGCGCCCGCCTCTCCCTGGCAAGGGCCTCGGCAGCTTCCTGTCGTGATGCCTCAACCAGGCTGGCGGCATCTTCCCGCTCCCGCGCAATCTTCGCGCGGGCCTCTTCCATGGCGCGCTGTTCGTCCTCATTGGCAGCACGCGCTGCGAGGAGGCGGGACTCGAAGGAGTGCCAAGCAGTGGTAAGCTGCGCTTTCTCCGTGGCCAGCGCGGCACGCTCCGCCTCCAGTTGCGCCACCTCCCCCGCTATGGCCGCATCCAGCCGCTCGATCACCTCTCGGACGCTCTCGAGCACGACCGGGAGAGGGTCGGCAGGCTGGCTGGGCGGCGGCTGGGCGCTGGGTCCCCAGCGAGCCTCCTCCGGGGGGTTCGGGGTCCCCGAAGATTGCAACGCAGTCATCCGCCCCGGGCTTGGTGCGCTCGGGGCAGGCTCGGACGGCGCTGGACGCTCGGGCGATGGCTGTGTCTGTCTCGGCCGCTGCTTCCGCCGGCCCCATCTCCGCCGCCGTGTCCGCCGGCCCCGACACGGCCGCCGCGTCCGCTGGCTCCGTCTCCGCCGCCGCGTCCGCCGCCCCCTGCTCCGCCGCCGCATCTGCCAGCCCTGGCTCTACCGGTGCACTCGGCTCGGGGGCTGGCGCCGGCCTCGGTGCCTCCGGCTGCCCCTGGCCTTCGGCGGCGCCCGTAGGCGACCTGCAGGAGGAGGACAAGGATCAAAACCAAAAAAAAAGGAGCTTAGTTTGGGCAAAGCACGCCCAAGAAAGAATGAAGGGTAAGACTTACGTGGTTGTGGGTCTTCGGAACTGCCATCGTGCCGCCGGAAGTGTGAATTCCGGGCTCGGTGGCGCCTGCCCGGCCTCCCCCCTCTTCCTCTTCCGCCGGCGGCTCTGCGGGGCCGCCGCCTGGGTCCCCGCCACCGGGGCAGGCCCGAGCCGAACAAGGCGCTGTTCCAGAACTGCAGGTGCCGTGGGTTCCAGAACCGTAGATGTCGCCCCCGCCGGCGGTCCCGTGCTGGGCGGCTAGCCGACCTGGCTTCCCCCCGCGCCTGGCGATGGCGGCGGCGGGGACTCCGGCGCCAGAATGTAAAGCCGGGGGCGCTTCCCCCGCTCCACGCGGCCGCCCGCAGGCACTCAGTTCCCCAAGTTTCCGTACAAGAGTGCTCGGGAGAGAGTGCTCGGGGAGTTGAATAGTGCCCCCGAGCACTCGGTTCCCCGAGGACCCCGAAAGCCCCCCGAGGGGCCCTCCGATGACGTGTCCGCCAGTCAAGGACCCGAGGCCACATTTAATGAGCGCGCGTGGCCTGACACGCTCAACTGCTCCCGCCGCGCTCAGCACCAGTTCCTTCCACGTTCTGGCAGAGAGGCGTGGGGACATTAAATTGCACGGGTCCTGTCCCGTGCGATCCGGTTTGTCTCGGGATAACATCGTCAGTACCAAGGCGTTCCGTCTGCCACGCTGCCGTGGCAGGGGAATGGGACAGGACGGGCACGCCGGTTGTTCTGCGGCTGCCCGGTGGGCCCTCTCTACGGCGTTCAGCGCCAGGGCATTTATGGCGATAGGTGACCGGGCGTGCGACGCATTTCCACTCCCCGGTCACCTCGCCCAGAGAAAATGATGACGCTTTCTGTCTATGGCGCCTCGGGGCTCGGGCCCTTTTCCTCCCGTTGAAGGTATGTCGCAGCAGAGGAACATTTAAGGCAGCGGCGGCTCGGCAAAAAGAGAAGGGACACAAGACACAACAAGGGACGAACAAAAGAGAGAGGCGACACACAGAGGAAGGAGAGAGCCCACCTGAGAGGAAGCCCAGACCAACTCACCCAAGCTCGGCCGACCCAGTCGAGAAGAACTAGAAAGCCAGAGGAGCCCAGCTCCTTAGGGAGATCGAGCTCTTTGTAATCCAAAACATCCTTGAGAGATTTCCTCGAGGGAGATATAGCAATCAAACAGGAGTAGGGTATTACGCTCCCATGCGGCCCGAACCTGTCTAAAAATCCCCAGTGCATTTACTTCTTCCAGCATTCAATCACCACCCCCGGCCATTTGCATTTACTCTCATTCATTTCTCCGGCGAACTTGTTCAGGATCATCCCCCCGGCCGAATCTCTAAAAAGGGGTCTCTCGGGATCCCTGCGACTGGAGTTCACCCTCCGACACAGTCCATTCCCAGTATGATATTAATTCCCTTGGATTCTAGAATGATAAGGTTGGCAAGAAAGTCTACCCCCTTGTGCATATACTTATTTTAGGGCATACATGCCTTGATTTCATTTCTCCTCCAAGAGAACTAGCTAGCACCTGATTTTTATTAATGCTCTTGGCAATTTATATGCATTCACAAATTGGGATGATCTGAATGAATGCGTAGCACCAAAATCAAACAAAACTATAGCAGGGTGAGAGTTTGCAAAAAATATACCCAGCACTACGTCAGGAGCATCCTAGGCTTCTTCCACAGCAACGTGATTGACTCGACCATGCATAGCATTATGCTGGATTGCTGCTACTGATTGTTGCCCCGAGCTTGTGCTTGGCCTTGCTGCTTCTTGGGACACTTGTTCGCAAGGTGTCCAAAGTTGCCATAACCAAAACATGGACCAATGTTGCCTGATCCTTGACCGGTGTGATTCTGCTACTAGGGCTGGATGTTGTTGTTGGGTCGCTGCTGCTGAAAGTTGAGTCATGATTGTTGCTGTTGCACTGGTTGCACTGGTTGCACTAGCAGCTTGCAAATGCCTACAACCTGATTGGGCCTCTTCTATGGTGGCCTTTGTTGCTGATTCTGTCCTCCATGGCGGAACATAGGACCTACGACAGGGGATTGAAATGGAGATGGTTGTTGCTACCTGAAGACTAACCTTGCAAGATATGCTTGCATTCTTCTCCCAAATTATGTCGCTTCTTCTCCATGATGAAAGCTCTATCTACCAGTTTCTAGAATCTGGGGTAGTCATTGGCTGAGAGGGCATACTGTAATCCTGTGTTGAGACCCTCTAGGAAACAGTCCTACTTCTTCTCATCAATATCAACATCATTGGGAGCATAGAGAGAGAGTTGGGTGAACTTGGTGAGGTACTCTCTTACTAACATGGGTCCTTGCTTTAGACTGAGGAACTGTTTCCTCTTCAGCTTTACTTCTCCTGCAGGGACATGGTGTGCACGGAAACTATTCTGGAACTCTTCCCATGTGATCACTTGATGATCCTCGTGAGCGGCAATGTATACTGTCCACCATTCCTTGGCTCAATGAGCTAGTGAGAAGCAAAGATAACTCTTTCCCTTCTGCTACACTGAGCTATCTGCAACTTGCTCTCAATGGTCTTTAACCAATCATCAGCCTCCATAGGTTCAACTACCTGGGAGAAGGTGGGTGGCTGAGTACTCAAGAAAGTTTGGAGTCTAGATTGCGGTTGATGTGGTGGTGCTTGCTAGACTTGAGATTGCTGGTTTATAGCATGCATCAAGCCTTGGAGAATGGTCATCACTTGGTTAGCATCCATCAGAGGGGGCAGGGGTGGAAGATCATACTGGTTGGCGTTAGTGTTATTGTTGTTGACGTTGTTGTTGGTGTTGTTGTTGACGCGCCTGGTGTTCACCATCTGTTGGTAACTGAGATATGAGAGGAGAACATAAGAGAAAAGCGAGGGCGAAAAAGCAAGACAAGAACAGATAAGGACAGATAGGAACAGAAAAGCACAACAGAAAGGGACTTCCAATTATTATTATATTATTAACTAATGCAATTGTAGAGGAAGAACCTCCACATTACACCAACACACAGATAAAGATCCAACTCAATACAAGGCTCACACTACAGACACAAGCCACAAGCACAGACTCGAACAGACGACACACGGGACTAAACAATTTATTTAGCTAAAGACATCCTCCTAGCTCAACACTACTCCTCGTCTGCTACACTTGATGGACCTGCTGCATCTGCCAGACAAAGCCTCTTGCATGACGGGGAACGGGGTGGTGCAGCCACGGGTGCCTCAGGAGCCTACTCGGGGAACTGTCCAGGGTCCTCCAGCAGAATCTGCAGCTCGCGGATGCTCTGCTCCTGCTCCTCGTGACGCTGATGCATATCCTCTAGCTCATCTAGGGCTCTGTTGAGCTCAGCGTACAGGGCGGCAGTGAGGCGGACCTGCTCTCTCAGACATCCATCTGGCTCATTGTTGACAGGCACGAAGATAACCTCCAGACTACCGGATGGGCGCTGCTAGAACTTGCCAAACTGAGTGAGACGAAGGGCATGTCTGTTCTCCCTATAGAAAATAGCCAGAGCCTGGCGGGCGTCCTCGATCCTAGCCTCGAAGGTAGCTCTGAGGGCGACGACAGAGTGAACCCAGCGAACTCGGTGAAGACCGTCGTCGATGGGCTTCTCAAACATGGTCACCTCTACTGTCCAGGAGTAACCATGACCTTCAAGCAAAACTCTGACTCTCTTGTAGAGTGTAGTGTCGTGGCAGCCCAGAACCTAAAGCAGGTATCACAGCATGCGAGCAAAGTAGCCAGCGAGCTATCCGTCGAAGTAGAACTCGGTAGGGGGTTGGTGTGCCCAGACAACACCAACAGGGATATCTTGATCAGGAACCAGCACACACTTGTGCTAGGTGACCTTCGTGTGAGCCATCTAAAATTTTGAAGAAGATAGAAAATTAGTAATAGTTTTGTAAAGAGCAATAGACAGGGAGAGGAAAAACTAAAGGGAAAACAATTTTACAAAAGTAGTTTGTACAAATATAAGTCCTTAACTTGTCTATTCTATCTAGACTGCATCCTACGGTCAATATGGCTCTGATACCACTTCTATAACATTATGCTAGGATCAAGTTTCCATACATGCATTAAAGGAATAAAACTGGGCACAACATATGTATGTCAGGATCAAGATTCCATACATGTGTTACATCATCAATGTATCATCACAGTGCTATTATTACAGTAACATTAATAATTTATTAAAAAAGGATCTGAGGGTCTAAAAAAACACAGTGGAACAAGAGAGCTTCAGTGCAAATGGGTCTTCCATCTTCCACAGGCGTCAACCGAGAGCACAACAGCCTAGAACAGGAGCTCTGGGTCAAAGTTGTCCTCATCGAAGGATGCGACATCATAGACGGCTTCTGAACAGCAGAAAGATGCAAGAGAGGGAGCAACGCATGTGAGTACATAATGTACTCCGTAAGCGAGGGAAAACATGAAATGGAGCTTAAGTTAAGAAAAGGCTAGACATTGGTTTACTGCACTACACAACCTTGACCTATACTCCAACAACAGGCATCCTATTTACTAAGTGAAGATACAACTATAATGAGAGAGATAACTCATCGGATTCCATCTGACTACCAAGACTCACCAGGCAATCCCATTACCTGGCTACCCAACCATCCAATCCAGAGCCCTGATCTCAGCTAATCAAGAAGAAGTCCAAGCCGCTCTTGACCATGAGCACGGCTGATCGATCAGTTTTATACTCTGCAGAATTTGTACAGCTTTCCCCACGAGTTGTGATTCCCTTGTTGCTTCACTCTTCTGGGGTGTGGAATCAGGGTCTCACTACAAGGCCTTTACAAAGCTCCCGTCGATCTATAGGCACCCACTGAGGTTTCACCGCTAATAGAAGATTCCATCACTGCAAAATCCCACTCTTGTACCACTCAACCGTCCATTGGTACTCACAGAACTGGAGGGGTGGCTAATTAGTTGGCCAGGCCGACCTATATAGGCCTCATGGTTGTGCGGATTAGCTTGGTTACATGTTCAAGAACCGGTCCTTAGGATCCCACAAAGGAATAACCACAAACCTGCTATGCAGCACCACCTCAAATTAACCATCCAGTTAGGATCTCTATACCATGTTGCTACAAAATTACCATACCCGGTTCTTATTGCATAAACATTAGTCAAGATTAACATTTACCCAACTATGACTACACTAGCATATCTACCCTTCCTTAACCATGACTCATCAACGGCGACAAGGAATAATCATACAAAAGCTAGTAAACCCTAACATGGGATTCCAATTTTTGACAAGCATGCAATTAAGGATAAATAAATACACATGAATTCTAAAATAGGTGCAAGATGTTCAAGCACACTTGCCTTCAACTGAGGATTGCTCGAAGTTTTCAAAGGCTTGATCTTGTAGGTTCCCGAACTGATCACATCCTAATCGACACACCGGAAAAGAATACCAAGAAAACTACTAAGAATAGTACTTAAACTAGGTAAAGACCCTATAAAAAGATTCTACACATTGCCACGAGAATTTGAGCGTGAAAATCGCCCAAATCAGGGCTACGAGCAACATGTTATAAGCTTTTAAAGTTCTAGAAGCTTTTCTGTAAATTTTACTTAATTCCAGAGAATAAACAGAATAAATTTTATACTGAAAATCTTAATTATGATGTCATAAAGTGAAAAGGATTTATTTTGTTATTGAAAACCCCATGGAGTTTGTCCATGAGATCGTGGACCGAAGAAAAGTTCCTCATTCCACTGGTCCACGGTGGATCACAGGTGTCGGCAGACTCGGCATGGTGGCGAGGGGCCGGAGGGTTGCGGGAACGGTGCTACGGTGGCTGAGAAGCTCCGATAAGCGGTGGAAGAGGGAGAAGGGAGGGCAGCAAACTCACCCTGAGCGAAAATGGCGACAGAGCGGAGGCGAGGCGGCAGGGCGACGGTGATGGCAGCGACAGCAGTCAGAGGGGCATCGGGGATGAGCTCCGATGGCCGAATGACGACAATTTTCCCTGAGATCGACTTCGGAGGGCCCTACGGTGCCGAAGAGAGAGTTAGTTCGGTCAGAGATGACGCATACGAAAAGAAGGGTGGCAGTGGCGCAACCATGACAGAGTTGAAGAAGATGAGGGTGCTGATGGAAAATTCGAGTGAGAGAGGGGGCATGAGAGGGTGGTAGAGGTGCCAAAATTTGCTGAGAAGGTTCAAGGCAGCTTAATTATGCATGAGGTGAAGCAGAGCAGCCAGGGCCCGGGGTTGAAACGGGCGATGGCCATGGCCATAAAGCCAGTGGTTTCAGGATTGATTGAGGGGGTTTGAAGCCGGGATTGAAGGGGGCATCTATGGGGGAAGTAGTGATGGGCATTAAGGTCCTTGGATCTGGCCGTTACTGAGTGAGGGAGGCGACGGGGAGGCTCAGAATCGAGTAGCCAGCATGGAGGGGATTGAGCCGGTGGAAGGTAGGAGAAGGGGAGCCGGCTCGGGTGGGGTGGCTTGGGCTACTCGACTGGCTTGATTCGGGCATGCATGTCGGTGGGAGGCGGCGGCGCGCGCAGGAGAGGTCGGCTCGGTCGGGTGGCTCAGGCCAAGAGAGTGAGGACGGGAAGGGAGAATGGGCCGTGGCCCAAGCGGGAAGGAGGGGAGGGAAACCAGCCCAAGAGAGAAAAGAAGGGGGGGAGAGGGGGTTTTGGGCCGAGGGAAGGAAATCGGCCCGGGAAGCTTTTGCAAATTTTAAATTGCTTTTCTTTTATGATTTAGAACCATTTTCAAAATATATTTTAAACGAGCAACTTCTAGCGATCTTTTGCAAATATTTTTCAAGCATAAAACCCTATGGCAGCTAATGCAGCATGAATGCATCAAACAAGAATATAACCTATGGGAGTTTAAATTTAGAAATTAATTTCCTTCTATTTGAACAAAATTTGAAACTCCTATTTAAATTCTAGCAAAATTTTAAACTATTGCAAAAATTAAAAGTTTAGAGTGTTACATTTAAAAACCTGACTATTTCCATTCAAGGTTCTGTTGGCGAAGTGTTGATAAAAAAAAATACCGCATTGCTAAATGGAACATATTGTGCCACCCCAGAGACCAAGGGGGTCTTGGGATCCATGATCTAAATACAGAGAATATTGCCTTACTCAGCAAATGTCTTTATAAGTTGCTCACGTCTGATGGAATGTGGCAACAACTGATACGCAACAAGTACCTAGGTTCAAAGCCCCTATCTCAAGCCAATGGAAATCTGGGGACTCATATTTTTTGGCCAACCTTATGAAGGTGAAACGAGATTTTCTCCACTTTGCAACCTTCATAATCAAAGATACCACCCAGATCAGGTTTTGGGAGGACCAATCATAGGACCGAGATAGGCAACTAGAGGGGGGTGAATAGGCGCCTTACAAATTTCTTAGAAAATAGATGGCCTACTCCTTCACCTAACGCTCCTCAAAAACGCAGAAACGGAAGCATAAACTTTAGAGAGACAAAGTGAGAAAAAACGTTCTAAGACAACATGACTCCACGGATGAAATATGAATCATATGCTCTATTCAAGACCATTCCATGTGTCTTTGTGCAGAAAAGCTTGAAACTTGAATGAATAACAAAGCAAAAAAGACAATCACCGAAAAAGCAACTCTCCAAGTTGATTCAAGACCCTCTCAAATACATGAGTATATGAACGTTTATGCATGTAGCAATAATAAGAATTACTGCACAAAGGTGAAAAAACTGCAGCTCAAAAAGAAGAAGAAAATCACAACCGAAAAACAAAAACTTGCAAACTTGCAAGGGAACCAATAAAGAGAGACTAGAAGGAGGGGAATTCAAGCATATGCAAAAATATAAACTTTATTACTCAAAGTGATAAGCTCTATTTTAGGTGAATTATAAGAATTTTTCTCTCAAAAACTCTCACCTATTATATAGGTTAAGAACTCATCTCCTCTGCTCTAAAATCCTAGCACTAGGCTCTTAAATAGATAGCATAAGGGGCTCAAGTGGCTGGTTCAAATTCTCCCATAGCCCTACCCCTATTTATAGGCCTAAGAAACTTGACTCCTAAGTTTTCTAACTTATTACCAAAATATCTCTCTCTTGTAGTACACTCCTACCTACCATCGAGAGTATTTTGGTCTATTTCTTGATATGTCCATCGAATGGCCGTGGCGCCTTCACAACTTAGCTTTGTCTCTTTACACAAGGTTCACGATGGTACCACATACTCCTCCAATCCTCCCACGATTTTAAGGCCCAACCGTGAAATCCTCTGCACGTTTCTCAAAGCATGACTCGCCACTTGCTTACACCTTAAGCAAATGCTCTGATGTCGACACGTGTACTCCGTCTTATGATCCTGACCGCCGGCAAGTCTCTCCTGCTCCCGATCCCTTGGGTCGCCTTGTCACTTGCACCGACATCCTTTTCACTTGACTTTGTCAACACACCATCGTCATCCTCCGTTTCATACTTTACTTGACCTCCACGTGTATAGCTAGGATCACTCTTGATTTCGCCCGGCCTCCTTGATCATCCGACACCAAGAACCCACTTAGCCCCGATCACCCGCCGTCGACCGCCAGATTGCATCCTTCACTGCATATCATGAGATAAGCAAACACATTTCTCCAACTCAAACTCCCGTTAGTCCATAATCAAAATACTCAAACCAAGCTAAAGCAATCCAAAACTCAACAAATCAAATCGAGAATCTTGTAAGTCACTCATCACATATAAATCAAAGTATATTTTAACTTGGTTTCTCACCGGTGGTTGAAAAAATCAACTTTGCGAATGGGAAATTCAACTCTGCCGGCGGTGGTGACGAGGAGAGCCGTCCTGGAGAATAGCCTTGGCCGGACTCCACAGATGGGGTGACGGATCTCTTGGCCTTTGTTGTCTAGTATTAATTCTCATTTTCCCATGTGATGAGATTTGGATTCGTAATTTCATCCAATTTTTGCATGCGAGCTGTCCAAAAACACTGCCAAATTATGTAGGAACATTCATCTGCGTGCCCAATGTTGTCATAGCTAGGCAAACCTGGATTTTGAACAACCCCAAAAGCGGAGTTTGTTAAAAGGTTCTCCCCCTCTCATATTTTCTGAGGTCTATTTCTTTTGCAGTGTTGTTGCAAAATGTAAGACTTGCATACATCTTTGATACTAGTTTCACTCCAGTCTCCTCTGCCCTTATTTACGTCATCTTCGTCCAAAGCTATGCAAGAATAATTACAGAAACAACGATCTCTAGTAATCTGTCTCTCCATGGCACTTTATATATGGTTTTATAGCCATTCTCATAGGTGACTTTCTCAACAGCTTTGTTAATCTTTGTGCTAGTCAGAATATGCCTTGTAAAATAGAGTCCTCTCACCACTCAAAAACTCAGTTTTATCCTCAAGTACACCACTGTAGAATACAAGCGCTGGGTTTTTAAATTTCTTTTGAACCAGCACCTCTCTTAACTGACTCTGTAATTCAGATGGAATAGTTGGAACCACTTCCACTGCAAAATAAACGAAGAGATAATTCGACAAATAGGTAAGACAGGCACTCATTCTGCCTCAAATACCAGATGCGATTGTGTAATCCATTACCACAAAAGTGCGGCAAAAATCATAAATTGCTTGTGCCGCTGATGCCTTGGTGGATACCGGCCTTGCAAAACTTGGTTATGAGTACATCAACATAGATAGTCACTTGAGATTTACTACCCTCTTCTTTCGTCCCTCCCTTTTTCTTTTCAGCTGTTGTTCAGTTGAAAAAGAGAAGTGACCGTTCATGAAAATGCAGATGATTATTAGGCAGCCTATGATAGGGACTCCCAGGTGAGTAAATGTTGATAGAATCATATATGTAGAGTAACGAGTAGCAAAATGAAGTAAAGAATGATTTTAGTGCTATGGAGATGTTGGGATCGAAATCCCAGACAAGGTGAGCCTTCGGATATGAAGATATCGAAGGACTCTCAGAGCGACACGTGTTGGAGGAGGAACAGTTTTTCGATCCCTCTTCTGGGTACACTGTGGCCCTATTTATAACCCGTACCCGGCAACCACATGTGCGGTTTACAAATCCTACCCCCTCACCTGCTACATTCCCGAAATATCCGGGAACATTATGGTACAAATGAGCATAATTACATAATTACAGCAGTATCCCGGGCAACCGGAATCGGACCCACTGTCTCGAAGCGATTCCTATCTCCGAAGGGCATCGAAGCCTCCTCCGCTCAGATGTCCATTGGATAGCCTTCGTCCCTGGAGCGAATGTCGGCTTGCATCTTCGCCCACTGCGAACACTGCGGGCTGCGGGTCCGGACTTCGCCCGTCAGCCGAAGGTCTCCTTCATCTTCGCCGGTATGGGAGATCGAAGGTGCGGGCGTGTCTATACCCTTCGACCGACGTAGCTCTATGATCTTCGCCGCTTGCATATGAAGTCCCTGGAACAAAACCACAACGGCAAGCACACAGTATTTCCAATAGACTTCGCGGTTTCCTCCGAAGTGGGGGGTGGGAGATCATCCCCAATAGGAGACATCAAAAGATTCACTTTATCAACAAAACAATGTACAGCTTTCTTTATTCCACATGGTAATTTAGCTGCAAATGCATTAACATTCCCATCAGGAATAATGGCCGTGGCAGACTATGTGCATGGAAAAGGGCTCAAGCTTGGAATCTATGGTGATGCAGGGTATGCATCATTTACAAAAGAAAAAACACAAAGTAAAAAAAAATGCTTATGGAAGAATTAGCAACACATGAAAAATTCATTCACTCCAGTTTAATGGATTTTGTGCTTCAGTTGTTTCCTTTCACAAATCACACCTCTCTCTCTCTCTCTCTCTCTCTCTCTCTCTCTTCAGGACACGAACAAGTGGCAAAATGATGCCCGGTTCACTTGGATACGGAGAGCAAGATGCAAAAAACTTGGCATCTTGGGTGGCATAATTGTGTCAATTAGATCAAAATTTAAACATCTCCAAATTATGCCTTCCTTTTAGCTTCCAAACTGAATTTTGCAATTTTTCGATTCAAAGGGAGTTAACTACTTGAAGTATGACAACTGCAACAACCAGGGAATCAGCCCTCAGCCAAGGTGATCAGCAATCCCAAAAGCTCTTAAAAGTTTCTCCTAATCATGCTATCTTGGGAAACTGACATTGACAGCAAAATGCAGATATAGCACGATGAGCGAAGCACTTCTGAATTCTGGGAGGAATATTTTCTTCTCCCTCTGTGAATGGTAATTGTTGTTTATTTTCTTTTTAAGCTATCAAATAGCGGGTTTGAATTCAATTTATCTGTTTTAAAAATGATATTATTGTGTAGGGGTGAGGATGACCCAGCAAAATGGGCGAGTGGTGTAGGAAACAGCTGGAGAACTGGTGACATCAAGGACACTTGGGCAAGGTGAAGTTTTAAACTTCCTAACAGAATCCAGCTGTCCTGACAAAATATGCCAGATTTTGGTGAAGTTTACAAGGATCTTGTCATTTACCTGACAAACTTGGCCAGATTTGGCACCACCCTGAATATGACTTACTCATTGGCTTATTAATGTTTGATGCATCTTGTTGCCCTGTAATGCTTCAGCCGACAAGTGGGCATCATATGCGGGGCCTGGCAGATGGAATGGTTAGTCCTTCAGGCCTGCAAACATTTTCAGCATGCCTTCCGAATGAACTGTTGTTTCTGCTCTTCAGACACAGACATGCTGGAAGTTGGAAATGGCGGGATGACAACAGAAGAGTACCGATCCTATTTCAGCATATGGACTCTAGTGAAGGTAATGAAATGCATTCTTTGGTTTTACCATCAGAGATGAAACCCCCAGAACAGAAGTATTCAACAAACTGTGCACACTTATTCATTCGCAAGATAAAGGTGCTGACCTGACTTGATGCAGGCACCTCTCTTGATCGGCTGCGACATCCGCTCCATGAGCAACGAAACCAAGGAAATCCTCAGCAACCAAAATGTTAATGCGGTTAACTAAGGTCAAGAAAATACACTGATAATTCCTTTCTCTCTTCAAATTAGTCATGTGAAAGTTAGAGATGATATGATACGAAGCTTAAATGGTTTATGAGCAGATGAGCATGGGGTGCAAGGACACAGAGTGCAACAAGATGGGGACCAAGAATTACGTACAAGAAAAGCAAATGTTGTGATTGGCACATCCGTTGTGTGACTTAGTATAAAGTACATTATCTTGTCCTTAGGTTTGGGCTGGGCCACTAAGCATTGTTCAAAAAATCGGTGATCGGTAACAGCTCGCAGTTAAGGAGTAGAGATTAATCGGTTAATAGGAGATTAACTGAATTAATCAATCGATCATTAATCGGTTGGTATAAAGTACTTGAAGGGTTTACAAAAATACACAATAAACTTAACCCTCCCTTTCGTGGGCTGAGTGAGATGAAACAAACCAGCCCAGCCCAACATAGTCCAACCCAAACAACATCTAGCCGTCAGATACCCAAACCCGTAGATCCAATAGTTTATACTGCTCCACCTCCTCTATATAGAAGAACACCACCCGTCCAACCAACCCTAGCCTCCACACCACCCATCCCAAACCCTACTCCACTGCACCGCTCAGCAGCGAGGGGCATGAGCCGCGGCGGCACGAGGGGCCGCTGTAGGAGCTGAGTGGTGGCGGCGCGAGGGGCGGGTGCTACCAGAGCTAAGCTACGACGCGAGTCATTTTGTGACATAAGTGAGGGGATTAATCGGTCAGTCAACCCAATTAATCGGGTTGCCAGATTGATTAATCGGCTAGCTAATTATATAGCCAATTACATGGTAATCTACTCGCTACCTTGCCGATCACCGATTACTCGGCCGATTTTTTCATCACTGCCACTAAGTGGTGGGAGAGTTGCTCTTGTTTTATGGAACAGAGGGTCTACTGAAGCATCTATCACCACCAGCTGGAGCAGCTTTGGCTGTGTTCATCAACTGTCGTTGATGCTCATGATCTGTGGACAGTAAGTATTTTATCTAATCATATACAAGCCCTACCATAGTATATTTCTCTAATTGCATATTGCGATTTTTCTCAAACTTCTTTTGTGTGTTTGATTTTGTTTGTATGCAGGCTGAGGTTACATCATCAGTGCTGGGAGAACTGAAGGAAACAGTAGATTATCATGCTTGCAAGATGTATGTGCTCACCCCAAAATAGAAAGGATACTCACCACTGTATGTTATTATCAAATAAATCAATTCAAAGATTTCGAAAAACCACAAGGAATTCACAAAAGTTGTTGATTATGTGGCTCATCATGAACAACTATGATCAAAGTGGCTATTTTGTGGGCATGGTAACCTCTTATTTCTGACTTGGCATTGCTACAAGATATGTAGCATGTGTCCATAATTCATAATGGATATTGATACAACTCGAGCTCTTAACTACAGAAAAAGACCATCTTGTATTTCTAATATCTAGCAATTATTTGCAAGTTACATCTTGCATGTGTGCTAAATTTACAACTGGATGCTTCATGACGCAAATTCAGCACCAGAATAATTGTACAAAAGCATTGCCAAACATATCTATATCAGTCCAGGACTCTAGGCGTTCATGGGTGGGTTCTTCAATATGCCAAATCATCAACACCATATGTACTCTGACACATTTTGACCTATCCCAACTCCACTTAATTCATATGATATTCTGAGGATCCTCCCATAATTCTTTTGGCATATAGTATCCCCGTGCAGTAAAATCAAAACCCAGTCCATCCAGCTGGTTGGTAGGATCCGTCTTTCTTTTCTTCACCATTCAGATTATTGAGGGGTTGAGAAATTTTCCCTAAGTTTGATATCTTGGGATATACGGTTCCAGAAGGAGCAGCCTTAAAGCTATCTTGACCAGAGGCAAACGGATCAGCACCAGGGTTTGTGTTCAATTGTCCAAGTGAGCTGGCTTTGTTGCTGTTTGATGCCCTCAGGGTTCGGACTGACCTGGGGTGGGCACTCTTCACAGCAACTTGAGCTTTTGGCCCATCAGGAAAAGCTGACCATGGCTTTGGATCAGGGCTTGGAGTCCCTGGGCTTGAAGTAAATAGGCCTTGCCGGAGCTCTGGAGGGGTTCCTTCAATCTTCTCCCTCGGCTGTGAAAACCAACAAAATAATATATCAGCTTCCTGATACATACAAAAAATGAAAGATGGTACTAAGGGTCTGGACCGCAGCAATGAGTCATTAGCAATGTCAAATGGGAAAACTGGGCTAGGCCATTGTAGGCTAGTGGCCAAGCTGGCCAGTTTTAATTATGTCAATTATTTTCACCCTTTGGTCAGTTAACCAAACCAAGAAATGAAAATTTGAACCCAGATACTAATTCTACAGTGGGAAGCTTAGTTGAGGCCCATAGGAGTAGTCATACCGGAGTATCAAAGCTTGTGCTGGGTGGGGAGAATTCAACCTTCGAGCTTTCTCTGAACTCCTTAACTGGCGGCGTAGCAGAAGCTGCAACTAAGGCTTGCTTAAGTTCTTGTATCTCTCGCCTCTGAGAGGAGCAAATGGCAGACAACTTATCAAACTTTAATGAAATTTCTTCCTTCTCCAAGTTTGCTATCTTCAATTGTTCCTTGAGTAATGTTACTTCCGCTTCCAGTTGTTGTTCTTTCAATATGCTAGTCATATTTAGATTACCAGCATTGTGCAGTGAGTTCATTTTAATGTCATCGAAGTCTGCCATGAAGGAGTTGAAGGCGGTAGTTTGAACACTGGTTTTGCTCTCTGTTATCACTGTTTTGGTTTTCTCTAGCCCATACTCCGCACCATTTGGAGAAAACCTAATTTCGAAATCCCCAGGGGAACTATCAACAGATGCAGACAGAGACTTTCGATATGTATTATGAGTTGGTGTGTTCTGGTTCTTAGCCTGTGATTGCTTTGAGGTGACTTGGTTAATGGGCTCTTGATCAGAAGCTGAACCCTTGTCATCAACAACAGCTAGCTCCTGAGCATGTTGAGTTGACCAAAATGCACCCATAGAACCCTTATTCTCCGTAGCTTTTGAAGGACCCTGTGAACTGAGGTTGGAAGTATCACTCTGAGGTGGTCTCCTTGGAGCTGAAACAAACAATCTAGTTATTAAACAAACAGAGATGAATGATTTACAGACAAAGGAAAAATTGAGACCTAGAGAAGAAAAAAGATGAGCAGTGAGAAAAAAAACGGAGTTTTTATTTGCATTGAAGTATATGAGATTTCACGCTACAACATTTCTTACACTTCCTAATTTTTATCTAGCGAAACCTATCAAAAAAGAAAACACATAACCAAGTAGGCAGCAGTGGCTTGATTTTCCAAAAGGACAAAAAGATGCTAGTAAGCAAACCTTCATCCACAGCAGTATGTGACTCAAATGCTGATCCAGATGGGGATCCATCAGGTAAATCCTTTTGCAGCTCTAAAGGAAGTAATTCATTAACACGGAACCACACCTATAACAGAAAATTTGTCAACAATGGAGAAACAGAAGGCCTTTTACATTTCATTTTCATGGAGCATGCACTAATTCAGACCAACCTAAATTCATGGAAGTGAATGGCCAATCAAGCAAAGCCCTTGCCTGTGTAATGTCTGGTCTCGCATCTGGAGAAGAATGAAGCATGTCTCTGATCAGACTTGTAATGGAAGAACTGTACTTTGGTACTTCCGGGATACGATAATTCCCATTAAGTATTTGAAGCTTTGATTCTCCATCAAATGCAGACTTGAAGTAGCAGATTCTATACAAGAGACAGCCAAGAGCCTGAAAAACAGCACCATCTTAACTCATGACATTATTAATAAATAATAATTAATCAGATACTAGAAAATAAAAGCAACTCAGTAACACAATAGGTCATATAGTGTACTAAAATTTGGTAGCATCAGATGAATTTGAAGGAAAAGCAGAATGTAATATAATAGCTGCAGAGAGAGTTACCCATATATCTACTTTCTCACAGATAACCTCCCTCCTGTACAAGTCCCACATCTGCCAGAGTGCCAGTAAACAAGCTTACAGTGAGTAAATACTTACAACGACAAGAGGAAGGGCTAAAAATCGAAATTTCCAATCTAAACCTCAGGAGCTCTATATGCGGGAGTGGTGTGCTTTCTAATGTTATCCTCTTCAATGCCCATCTCCTCAGGTTTCTCAAAGCACTTATGGTTTGTCGATACACTACCAAAATCACATAATTTCCAAGCCCCATCAGCTCCAAGAAGAACATTTTCAGCCTTTAGGTCCCTGTGCATGAGATACATCAGATGTAAGCTTTGAAATGAAACTCGACACAGAAGTTTTCTTGAGGGTTCAAATTGATAAGCTACAACCAACTATAGTTATAAATGCCTTAGAATAATAAAGCAATCAAAACTTTGTGCAAGAGCTATATGGAAAAGCACAAAAAAAAAACTATCATACCCATTGATGCAACAAGGTACCTGTGTTATTGTCCAGTTTGCAAGGCTACAAAGAACAACGAAGTTGATCCAAATGCAATTTAGTACCTTGGTCTATATAATATGGTGGTAGATATTGTTGTGACACAGATGTCATGCTACATTCAGATATGACAGACCGACTGGTATATGACTTTTCTGCTGTTTTTCAGCTGGTCCAATTAATGCCACTCAATAAAGCACACACGCTTATTGAATGACAATAACAAAAGCATATGCAAAGTACTGGAGCATGCAGGACAGAGCACTGCTTGCTCAAAACATTCTGCATAGCACCTCCATAGGATAGAAAAGAAGGGATCACCTATGAGCAACAGGAGGCGTCTGGCAGTGCATCGCAAAGACGGCATTGCAAACATCCCGGAAGATCAGCGCCACCTTCTCCTCATCAAAGTACTCCGCTCCCCTCCCATCTAAAACAGAAACCAACGACTTCTCGCAGAACTCCATCAGCAACAGCGCCTCCCTCATCCGTCCCATGTCCAGTATCGCATGCACGACGAGCGTGACCACGTTTGGGTGCCCCTTGAGCGATCTCGTGACCGTGATCTCCTTCTGGACAAGCTCCAGCGACTCCTTGTCCTGGATGATCACGTGCTTGAGCGCGTACTGCTTCGACGGATTCACTAGGTCCCGGGCAGCATATACACAAGAGAACCCGCCTTCCGCGATGGCTTCCCGGACGTGCACCTTGACATTGCCGACATCAAGGGTGCGGCCCTCAAGGCCGACGGGTTGCTCTTTGGGCATGAACTGCTTGAATCTCCACATGGCGGGGTTCAGTTAAACCCCCAAAATTGGTGGAAAAGAAACTGCAACCGCGCCTCGGGTAGCTTGATCTTGCGCGCTAAAGAAGAAAAAGATGAAGAACCTAAGACGATGAATTAGATTTGATACGATAAGCTGCGTGCAAAGATTTGGATTTGGTTGCTCGCAGTCACAGCAAAGATCCCAAAGAACATTACGAAATCCTAGAGCAATTAGTCCAAGCAAGAAGGAGCCGCTTACCAACAAAAGACGAAATCAATCTGGGATCCGGATGGATCTGCGCTCCACGCCGGCCCGGTAGCGCGGTATATGAGGAGAGCGACGCCTCTCGACGAGAGGAGTGTTCGATTCTAGAAGGGGCTGGCTTGTTGTGCGCCCCGTCGCCGGCGGTGAGTATGCCGACGAGGAGGCACCGCAAGTTGCGGCGGCGGCGGTAGAGTGTGGACAGAGCAACAGGGCAAAGGGAACCCTCTCGAGTTTGTTTTCTGCTTTTGGTTTCACCCAATTTTATTGCTTTTGGTTTCACCTAATCCACGGCCGAATCCTCAGGCCTGTTTGTTTTCTGCTTTAGTTCTGTTTCTACCGTTTATAGAAGTCAAAACAAATGAATTGTTAAATAAATAGTTTTTGAGATGTTATAAATCTGTTTTTAAGAAAAATTAACTAAACCTGAGAAGCTCATTGAGATACGTTTTTTTAAGCTATATGCTGAAAAGCTAAATATTTATTGTAAAAGTCAACAACTCATTTCTAAAAGTAATTTTTCAGATAAGTAAAATACAATTTTTTTAAAAGATTAAAAGCATAAGCTTAAATAAACATGCCCCATTTTCCGTTGAAACTACTCTAGTTGATTTAGTCAACCTGTTTTGGTTGGTAGCCACATTATGCCTTATGTAAGGTATGTTTTGTTTCTGGCTTTTGCTTCTGTCCGAAGTTAGAAACTCAAATAAATGGGTTCGTTGAAAAATGGTTTCTAAAAAAGATAGAATCGTGCTTTTGAGGAATTAATTTAGATGATGATAAGCTAGCTGAAAATAATTTTTTTTTAGAAGTAGGGTGTTGAGAACTCAAAAAATATTATAAAATCAACAGCTAAAATCTAAAAATAATTTTTCAGAAAAGCCAAAAGCATAATTTTTCATAAAAGTCAAAAACAGAAGCTCAAATAAACATGCATGTAGTTATATTTGTGCAAGCTAAGTTAAGACGGGTTTTATCATGACCATGTATTTAAAATTAAACTTTGATCATGGTTTTCTTACAAAATATATTACTATAGCTACAAAACATATATTGTGAAAGCGGTTTGGAATATGAATCTAGTTTTATAATTTATATACACTAAACATATTTATAATTTAACTAATTATTGATTAAAATATATAAAAATTGACTTTTCAAAATAAAACAGGCTTTGCATTTGTGGAGGGAGAAAGTATTTAGGAAAAAAAAACCTCATATGTCTAGCTAAAAGTGTGACGAAGAGTTATATAGTTGAACATTGGATTGGTTTAGGGAAAAAAAGTGTGATATGTATCGACAAAATTTGACCTAAGGGGTTGTTTGGTTTGCCACCAAATTTTCCCTATCAAACCTTACCAAAGTTTGGCATTACCAAATTTTGGTCACCAATTTGACCACCCATGGTTTGGCCAAACATTAGCAAGGAATTGAACTAGCATTGGCAACAGGGAAGATAATCTCTACTATTTAAAAAATACATAATAGTTGCTACACCTTCCTGTATCATGTCTCCATATCCTGTCCTCCCCATGCTATGCCCTCGCTCCTGGTCCACGACCTCTTCCTCCCTTTCCCGCTGGTGTGCCTCCTCCCTCCCACTACAAAACAAATCCCACATTGCTCTCTCGGTCTCGCCCCCGCCGTCCTCCTTCCTTCCAACCACATCCTCCTTCCTTCACTAGGGAGGAGGGTTCCGTCATGCTCTGGAAGGGTATCATCCCCGGACTTGGCCTCTACGAGCCCAGACTCCAGCTTTAGCGACTAAGCCTAACCCCACGTCGCCATGGCCGCAGAGCTCCTCCTACTCCTGGTCTCGCCCGTCGGCCTTTACGCCGCGCTTGCCTTCCTAGTGCCGCCCCACGCCGTGTGTGTCCCACTCAGGCCAAGTCTTCATCATGGGCGGATCCAGCGGCATCGGGCTCTCCATGGCCATGACTGTTGCGCAGGCATGCACGGGTCTCCATCCTTGCTCGCAACACATCTCGCCTCAAGGAAGCGTGCGCCGCTATAGGGAAGGACGTCGGCGTCCATGCGGCTGACGTGCGGGATGCATGCGCTCTAGGAGGTAGGCTCTGTCGACATCCTGGTCTGCAACCACGACGTGTTCGTGTTGTAGGAGCTTGAGAGGAAGTACATGGAAGAGGTCAAGTGGATGGTGGGCATAAACCTCATGGGCACCTTCCACCTCGTCAAGGCCGCTCTCCCCACCATGAAGGCGCGCACCTGCAAAACGAGCCTCCCTGCATCCATCCTCGTCATGTCCTCGTAGGCTGGCTAGGTAGATACTGCACACGATTCTTCATTTCTTTGCCCACCATGCAGCTAAGGTGTTCAATGTAATACTTGTAAGATTAATCATTGTTGGTAACATCTTTTCTATAGGTTGGTGTTGGGTACACGTACTCGGCGAGCAAGTTTGCCCTGCGGGGATTGAGGGAGGCACTGCAATATGAGGACATTGCAGACAATATTCATGTGTCGTTGATCTTCCCTCCAGACACTGAGACTCCAGGTTTTGAAGAGGGTATGTGTTTCTTATGGATGTTTTTAAGTGACTGCTAAACTAATCAACTATGTATTTATTTTGTTCTAGCTTGAAGTCTACTTGAATTGATGCAAAGATTCCAAAAATAATTACCACATGGATTACATGTCTAAAGATTATTGGTTTGGTAGCAACTAACAAGTGCTAGCATTGAACACATGAGTTCTCCTTTTCAATTTGATAATGAAACTTTGCAATTTAGCAACTTGAAAATTTCATAGCTATATAGTGACGATAATATATCCTCAGAGCTATATGACTATTGATTGGTACTAATATGTAAATTAGTACATAATCATATATGGAATATATGTTGACCATTGATTATTTTATTCCTCATTTGGTTAAATGGGTACATGTTCCATAGTATCATTTTTGCAAGTTGCACCAGCAGAAATGGGAAGAATGAAGAAAATATTCTACTTGTTAAATTTTCGCTGTGCTTTTCATATGCTCTAAAATGTGAATATTCATCGTTCTCCCCAATCCACCCAATTCAGTGCTGATTCATTTGGTTTATTTTCTAATATTTTTTTGGCGTCCAATTGAGCTCCCACCAGCTAAGTTTCATTAGCACAAGTTGATTAGGCATCTGAATCAGTATCACTATCTCTAGCTTAGCTGACCTATTTAACAAGGAAGGGAAGCTACTATTATAATTAGCAAACAATATGGGCATTTGTGCACTAACCACCATTCATATTGTCACCTAGCAAAGAGGTCTTTTTAATGCGTAGGCGATGTTTAATCGGTTCAGGCAAGGTGGGTATTTGATTGGCAACTGGAAATAGCAACTCTAATATTGTGGATGTCTCTATAGACTTCTGTGGGTGTGAGAACTCTTATGATAAGACATAAGAGGCTAGCTGATGAATCGAGCTAGGAGGTTTGATAGGTCAGTGATGATGTATGATGGTTATTCACTCTATTTTGTGTAAGCATGGATTGTTGGGTGTTATAGAGTAAATGTGTAATGAACTGAATGGTTGATGGTAATTAGCACTTTTTCTTCATGAGATGGTGGTTTACTTCTTACAAGCTTGATGTGCAAATTAGGTGAATTTGCTAACCATATGAATTAGTGTTGACCTGCTTGTCGGGACCTTCTTAGGGATCATTGCCTGTGCATTTTTTTTTTTGGTCTGACACAATAAAGTGGAGGAGGAAGTAACTCAAATGTTTGAATATTCCGTTACAACATACAATTTCTTTTTTCTTCAATAGCAAAGGTTAGCTATTTGTGTGTTCTTTTAGCTTTGGATGTTCTTGTTTCTTCTTTTAGCTCTAAAAACAACTAGCGTGGAGCTTGATTTGTTTATTGTTTTATTTTGCAAAGCATTATGCTTATCTTCATGTTTCTATAGTTTCCTGTTACATTGGATTATATAGCTACAGGAAACAAATATCAAGTTCAATCCATTTTGGAAAGAAATATGCTTTTCTTGATGTTTCTATAGTTTTCTAAGACATTTGATCATCTCTGCACAGGTTTTGGAAAGCATTGTGCTCATCTTGATGTCGAAACTATGCATTATTCTATTGTGAGACCTGCTTTGGGAGTGAGCTTGCATGTTATTGGTCACTTGATATAATCACTCCGCCTTCAAATTCCATAAATGTGTTTCTAATGCATGTTTTCGAATCTCATCTAAAATCCTGGAAACCTTCGGGTGAGTAGTTGTTTCGTTCTCCCAGCATACAATATGAGCCACTTGATATGTCATCCTTGGGCAAATAGTTGACTCTTCATCTTCATGCATCCATCTTGATAAAAATACATTGAATTCAAATAATTGTTGAATTGGGTTCTAAGAATGTTTGATTCATTAGGATGTTGTGTATTGTACAAGTTAAGCACAAAATGATGGATATTGTATACGCACATGCACATATCATCATTGTACCCTCACCTAGTTTTGTTGCAAGATAGCCTTCCATTGTAGCTCTTTATGTGGCACGCAATCAACTATATTATCTTGTACAAATTTTTGTCTCTCATTGCAACGTATGGACATTTAACTAGTCTTACCAAATTTAGTAGTAAACCAAATGCTAACCAAATTTGGTCAATGCTACCAAATGTTGGTAAGGTAAGCATTGGCAAATATTGGTTGCAAACCAAACACACCCTAACTACTCACACTAGGCGTGTTAAGCCTGGGATGAACCCAACCCAAGAAGCATGTGGAGCCAGTGTTGCCTGATCCTGCAGGAAGAGATCTCAGTACCATGAGAACCAACAACTTTTGAGGTTTTAGCATTTTCTTGAAATAAAACATTCAAAACCTAAACCAATCGTTGTGTTGCTGAGTGACTTCTTCATGAAACTCCAAAGTTTACAATAAAATCACCCCTTGTTTTGATAAAATTACAGATGCATCCTTCTCCCATTACATGAAGTGGCATCATAGCTCCAAATAACTATATTGATAGACTAGTTGAATGCACGTGCGTTGCAACCGGGCAACAATCATGCATGCAATACACATATTCTTGTCAAATTTGTAGAGGATTGTTACATCATCACACATGTTCAATGTGCATATTCATGCCAATCAAAATATCTAAATGAGTGAATAACACATATGACCTACCTCAAAAGTATTTTACATTTATCATCAATCAAACTGTTTTACTAATATATCATCAATCAAGTTATTTTATCAATAATAATAAAAATGAATGGCACTTACGCAATACACTTAATTGAATTGGAGTAGAAATAAAGCATTTGCAAAGATTTTATAGTTTAGTTATATGATACGGAGATCATTCAAAACTTTCAATTGACCGACCTTGTACAGATCCATGAAAACTTCACTGCCACAAGATGGAATATCTATTTACTTCTTGGCTTAGACGTAAGCATCCAAAACCCTAAGACCACATGTACATTACAGCAATGCCAATTTCATAGCGTAAAAAACCAGGAGACATCAAGACCTCAAATTGTAGCGAGGCAAACTTTGGGATCATGTTGCCCTTCTATTGGTGCTTATCATTCGCTGCGCACATGGTGGATAGTCTCCCAAGCAGGACTCCAGTGGGCACAGCAAAAAGGTGATTAGGCTAGTGGCATAAAGGCAACAGCCTAAGACGATGAACTCGCCGATGTTAACGTCACCAGCTCCAAGAGTTCAAGCTTAAACTCTTCCCAGGAACTCCTGATGATAAAAAGATTATTATAACACAGCTCAAACATTATGTACAAGGAAGGAGCATAGTAAAAGCCGAATGCAAATCACGTTATATCAACTCACAGATGCAAAAAGATTTGGAATATTATAACATCACACACAATAGTTTCAACCATAGAGATTGTGGCTATAGGTATAGTCGCATCATCTGATTCGAAGATTTCTTGGTGCTTTTGCAGAATAAAAAATGGATATGGGAATTGGGTATCATTATTAGCATGAAAAGACTATATGTTAGAAGAGTTAACTGGTCAATTGTGGTGGTGTCTTCTACTTATATAAACTCTATAGTTATTCCAAATAGGCATTAGTAAGTACAAGAAAGTTTCATAGAACTGCTATAAATAACAAAGATGCAATGCAAGGGGCTACGGAAAGGGATCTCTTTTACTCGTACAAACCATTGATTGATCATATAGGGCATGTGTTAGTTGCATGAATTTGGCCTAACCAGGCCCACGGGATGCAGGATCCGGTTATTTGGTTGCCTGTATGGGTACTTGGTCCTGACTCACCGGGTGCAAAATGGCTCGCTCAGCCTGGCTCCATAGAAATAAAAATCACCTGCATTTCTCGTAGGCCTGGCTCAATTGATGCAGCGCGCGTGGGAGCCAATATTTTGGCTCAGCGCATGCAAGGATGGGATGTGGGGGGGAGGTTTAAGGGTTACTGACCATCTTCGCACCATTTCCTTCCTTTACTCCTCACCACTGTCGTTTTCCTTACACTCCTCTCCATTGTCTGCTCCTCTCACCCAGGTGAGGCACAACTCTTCTCCTCTCATCTCCTCTCCACTCTATTTGTCGCTGATTGTCTGCACTAATATAGAAACCCCCTTCACTACCGGTTTTGGAGTCAGTAGTGGGCAACGGGCAGTGATAGTCGAGGACTATCATTGCCGGCTCGATGGACCAGCAGTGAAGGGGGTTATCACTGTTGGTTGAAGGATTTGGCCGATAGTGATACCCAAGGCATCACTGCAGGCTAAAGCCTTCGGCCGACAGTGATTCGCTGGAATCACTACCGACTGAAGCCTTTGGTAGGCAGTGTTTTTCCTCTCCTCTCTCCTCGATCCTCCCTCTCTCTCCTTGATCTCTCAATTTCTCTCTCAATAAAAGCATACAATGATACATATATTTATTGTAAATCCATAATAAAAATATCTTTATTAATACATAGTAATGAACACATATTACAAATCAGGCATCGACAAACACACATATATAGATACTTAATAGTTCTCATAGGTCACCCCCTGAAAAGTCAATCGAGTTGAGCCAGTCCAGTATCCCTCTACCTCTCCCACGATGAGGATCGCGTCTCCGCACTGACAACTGATAACGTGTGTACATTCGGGGACGCCGGGGGGCCGATGGTGGTGGAGTGGAGGACCCGACCATGCCTGATCGACCGTAGCATCGCCTATACTCTAGGCTCGCCGGCGTGTCAAAGACATCAAAGTATGACACCCGAACGTCTCTACGGTTTGAGCCTTCGGCCTCCTTCGCAGCACACTGACGGGCCACCCTCTCCTCCTCCTCCTAGGCACGCTTATGGGACGCTACTTCTTGCTCATCTGCAGTGTACAGCTAACAGGTCAGCCTCTCATCCTCCTCCTCATGGGCACGCTTATGGAACGTTGCTTCTTCCTCCTCCTTCACATCATCGTTGGAAGACCATTCTGTCAAAGACTCATCCAATGATACCAACTTCGCATCATATATAGTAATTCATATCATTCATTAATAAATAGAAATTAATGTCATTCATTAATATTATGTCAATTGGCGAAATATAATACGTTATCAAGCCCCTTGGTAGCCTTCCTCCTTGTCGCATACTCTCTATTAGAAGGTACAGTGTCATCTAAAGGTTTCTCACGCGTGGACAACACGATCGGTTCATGAAACTTGCCGTTTGGGTTGATAACATGTCCCAAAAATAATCCAACCATCTGTTCTTTAAGGGCATGTATTTCTGCAGATTGTAACACACTTATACATAGTTTGGAGCGTTGTGTTTTAAGAATTGAAAGAATTAGTCCTTAAACACGTGTAGAAATTGAAAATAAGGCATTGATATATTATTTCATACCGCACAATCATTAAACCTAACAGTGTCTCCGTTCGGGCTGAATGCGTGCATGAAAGTAAGAATATAAAACGTGCAGAGATTGTTGTCGGGTGGCTGCCTCATACACTTCAAGAGGAAAGGATTCATCAGTGGAATAAATTGAACATTTTTATTCAGTAGGAAATGCAAGACATGAGTACTGCTTCTTAAATGGAAAGTGGATAACACTCTTTTTGCGGTATCTTATGTACACCATGTACGTGAATATGAATACTAATTAAACTTAGATGCAATCATCAAGAAGATTAAATGATCGAGTTAACCTGTTTAGCATGTTGATGAGGTGTTGTAAGTTGTCTTATCTCTCTTTTGTGAGTCCAAGACAATGATCTTGCTCAAATCTAGGTAGATGATAAAGAGGATCGAATGAAAACTACAGAATATGTCACTATAGTAAATTAGTACTAGAATCGAGTTGCCTATAAAATGAGGAACGCACTGGTGCGCAAACACGTACTCATAGTTGTAGGGTAAGAGTATGAATTTCTTGTATTGGTGGTAAAGCAGACACTTCAATGAGTAGTGTCGACCAAGATATTTGTCGTCTTCTTCCATATCTTCGGGATGTAGATCCTATCTGAGTTCCAAACATTTCAGGTCTTTCCGTGCTTTGAGTGTATCCTTTATTTTGTCAGGTATGTCTAGTAACGTACCAATCAAGCTATCACACACGTTCTTCTCAATGTGCATGACATCGATTGCGTGTCGAACCACCAAATCCGCCCAATAAGCTAAGTCATAAAAAATAGATTTCTTTTAAAACATTAGAGCTCTAAAATTAGATTTCGAAACCGGTATACTCATGCATCCCTTTCTAAGGATAACCCTAAGTTCTTTTACCATCTCATATGCCTGTCTTCTAGTGTGATGCTTAAGAGGTGATCGAGTCTCAACTTTCCCATCAAAAGCTCTCTTGTTGCTGCGGTACGGGTGATTCTTGCGAAGAAATTTACGATGACCTAGATACACCATTTTTCAGCTATTCATCAGCCACAAGCTCTTTGTTTCATCCAAAAAATGCATGCATGCATAATAGCCTTTGACAGTCTAGCCTCATAGGTTGCCAAGGACTGGCCAATCCTGGATTGTTACAAACAACATTGCGCGTAGAGTAAAATTCTCTCGTTTGTATGCATTCTATACCTACAAGATTTTTTATTAATAATTTCAGGTAAATATCGATATCGTTGCTAGGTTGACTCGGCCCTAGTATCAGCACCGGTATCATAATGTATTTTTGCTTCATACACAACTAAGGAGGAAGGTTATAGATACATAGTCACAGGCCAAATGCTATGACTACTGCTCATGTTGCTGAATGGATTCATCCCATCCGTACTCAACCAAAATCTTATAATCCTCACATCTTTTGCAAACGGCTCCTTATATTTCCTATCGATGTTTCTCCACTACGTAGAATCAATGGGGTATCTCAGCATTCCATCATCCTTGCGCTCCTCAGCGTGCCACCGCATCAGTTCGTCATGTCTTTTGTTCGCAAATAAACTCTCCAAACGGGGGACTATAGGAATACCACATCACCTTGACGAGAGGCCTTTTATTCTTTCCTTCACCATCGATATCATCACGGTCACGCTTGTACTGTGATGCCCATAGACGAGACACACTTGCAAGTCTGCATTCTCTCTATGATACAACATGCAAACGTTTGGACATACATGTATTTTCTGCACTTTCAACCCTAATGGGCACACAACCTACTTGACTTGATACGTATTTTCTGGCAGCGTATTTCCCTTTGAAAGCAATTTTTGCAAGAATAGTAACAACTCTGTGAAGCTTGTATCAGACAACCCGTTGCTTGCCTTCAATTATAGCAGTGAAAGTATGGTACACAACTTTATGTGCTCCTTCTCGCAGCCCAGGAACAACGGTGTTTTAGAGTCCTCTATCATATGTTTGAACTTTTGAAACTCTCTTTCATTGGTGAAGTTCCCCTCCCCATCACGCAAACATCTGCTCCAGATCATTAGCATCAGCATCGGTGTCAGCCAACATCTCCTCTAGATCATCATTGACCAACGTATCTCCGGCAAGCGGCATATCGGTGTATTTGTCAACCGGCATATCGGTGCACAAGTCTTCGTCTTCTCTGCCAATGTATTTCCTTTCCTGTACGATCTCAGCTTTACCATGCTTGGTCCAACGAGTATAGCTAGGCATAAAGACGCTTGTCATCAAGTGGGAATATATCTGCTGGGTGGTGAAAAACTGCTTCTTGTTCTCGCAATCAACGTATGGACAACACATGTATTGAGACTGTGTATTTGACTTGTGCGCCACGGCTTGTACCAGGAACCAATCCACGCCGTTCTTGTACTATACACTCACACGGCTCGCATCGTACATCCATCTTTTGTCCATCTACAATTACATCATTATTGTAAATCCAAATTCATAACATCTAGAAGATTTTGCGATCACCAACAAATAAATACCTTATCATCACCTACCGGCAATTAGCCCGGGTTGGAGGAGTCGCCTTTTGCATGCTTTTGCGTCCACTTCCAATGAGTATTTATTGGTACCATCTCTAAAAATTTTCCTTATTATTCAACCCCTTATTTATGATTATTAAGGAAACATGAAAAATAAATACACTCATACATAAAGTTTCTGTATTGGGGATTGCTAATTAAATAAAGTATCAAAAATACAATTGGATCTTGCTACATACCTAAATATCATGGCGAAATTTTCTAATTCATTAAAAATCAAAATAAGGGATAAGATCAACTTTGATTTTTAAGGTAACATTTTGAGTTAAAATGCTAAATATAGGATTTAACTTGGGTATTTCAACTTACTTGAGCTCAAGAGGCTCCTAGAAACTTGCTTGCTGTTTGAGAAAAATCCAAGGTTCACATGCCCAAAAAATGAAGAAAGGCAAATGAGCAAATGGAGAGTAAAGAAGGAATTTTATTTGGATAGCTAGAGAGAGCTCATCTAGACCTTCTTCTTGACCAAAAATAAGCTTGAGTGGTGGGGGAATCAAAGGAGTAGAAGGAATGAAGTGGGTGCTGCCATGTGAGAGTTTCTGAGGGGGAGAGAAATTCTGATCGAACAGTCTGTTAGCTCGAGCTTGGAGAAGATGGGGAAGGGGGGCATCACTGTCGGTTCATTTAACCAGCCGGCAGTGATGTTATGCTATCACTGCCGGTTGATGGATTAGGTCGGCAGTGATGAGGGAGCAGGGCATCATTGCCGGCTCAATCCATTGACCGGCAGTGATGACACTTATCACTGTCAGTTCATAAGCCATGATGGTTGTTTCTTCCCGCACGGCTTACGAACTGTCAGTGATGCCACATCACTATCGGCCCATTAGTAACCGCCAGTGATGGACCGACATATAAACCTGGTTTTGTAGTAGTGTTGCCTCCTCTAACCTCTCCTCTCTTCCTTGTTCTTCCTTTTTGCAGCGGTGACTTCTTTTCTCGGTGATTATCGTGCACAGGGAAACAAGCAAGTGATTTCCCCTAATTTTGTTGTTCCCCATCCCTGGCTTAATATATGATGCGGAGTTGCCTTGATTTATGGTTCTCAAAGGCAAATATATTTTGTGATGTCGATTTGCCATGATTGATTCGATGATATGACAATACAATCTGAGCTTATGTCCATGCCAATGATTTATTAATGTTATTCTAAGCATATGCCCATGCTAATGATCTTTTATTGTTAATCTGAGTGTATGTCCATGCCAATAATATTGCAAAAAAAAAAGCTGAACATTTGATGTCCATGTCAATGACTTCTTTTTTATTGAATCTGTCTAGATGGTTTGGGAAAACAGAAGGCATGTGCTTATTGTTCAGGTTGCTGCTCTTGTCATGATTTTGTATGCATCCTTTGTGAGCCACTCATCGATCACGACCTCAGATAACTTATGGCCCAATGAGCAAGAGAGACAAAGAACGTCAAGCCAACTTGGACAAAATTTACAATTGTAATGATGAAGAATGTATAGACATGCTTCGCATGAGGAGAGCACCCTTTTTC
This sequence comes from Phragmites australis, assembly GCF_958298935.1. Taxonomy (NCBI): domain Eukaryota; kingdom Viridiplantae; phylum Streptophyta; class Magnoliopsida; order Poales; family Poaceae; genus Phragmites; species Phragmites australis. Next base: position 16,459,912 of record NC_084940.1, on the reverse strand, counting down.
ACCTATGCAACTTGCTAAGGGAGAAGAATTTATTGAGAGATATCATACACAACATTGTAGAAGAACAAGTCACAATGTTTCTCCATGTGGTCGGCCATAACCAATAGTTTAGGGTTATCCACCAATCCTTTAGGAGGTCCATAGAGACAGTGAGTCGATACTTCAGGGAGTTGTATGCTGTTGGTAAGCTTAGGAATGAGATGATAAGGGCCCCATTGTGAGGTGGTTGGTGTACCCCTCCTATCTTAGAAACTCTCTAATTTAGTATGTTTAGATTATGACAGTCCATCCATTGTGAGGTGGTTGTGTTCAATCTTGGGTTATGCATCAGATACTCTACTAAGCTTACATTATGGTTCAGCAAGTTCAATTATGGCTCAATGTTTTATATTCTGAATTTGATGCGTCTCTTGCTTGTTCCTCCTTGTTTATTTGCCATATTTCATTTGTTCTTACTACCATCCTTGACTTGTTCATTTTACTATGACATGGTGCAAAATATGTGAATGAATTCTAAGCATTTTGCATTGCATATGACATGATCTTTTTACTGTGAATGAAAATTGAGCCTCTTAGCATTTTACTCTGATGTGAATGAAAACTAGAGTGTAGGTTCTAAAATATGAATTATTTTCTACTGCTTATGTATATTTTCTAAAATTTAGAATTGCTATGATATGGTATGTTGTCTATCATGGTTGGTAAAGTGAAACATTCTCTAGTTGGGAGGCATGCCAACACAAGTTAATAGATTCAAATGAGCATATTACAAAGGATACAAGTCTAAACATAAAGCTGTTGCGGCATACAACAGTCAAGTCATCCAAATCGAGCTAAAATTGGCTAACATTGAAAATAAGGAGAAAAAGTGTGCTTTCACATGTAAAGATGTCATAATCCTAGTTCAAGTTGTAATCATCATTATTTTGCTATATAAGATAATGTGACTTGTTTTATTTGAGACTATGCAAAGTTAAGAAATGATAGAGGTATTCTCACCAAAAAAGTAGGAGGTTACCGAACCACATGTGTATTCGGGTAACTAAACAAACTCAAGTTGCATCTGCTTTTTAAACTTGCTACTTCATACGAGTAAACAAAAAACCTCTCTACTTAGAAGGCTATGCATATAGAGGCAACTAATCAGAGTGAGCTTGCATGCAAGCTTGGCCAAAGTGAGCCTGGCTCACTGGTACGAATCAAACTAGGTATATACAGGCAACAAAACAGACTCATAAAGTACCTTATGGTACCTTATGGCTAGCTGAAACCTATCACTCATCAATGATAAGTAAATAGGTCAAGGATAAATTTAGTAGTGAACTTAACTTTTGTAGAGAATAGAGATTTAGTGGTGTGAATAAGAATTTATGCCAACAATCGTCTCATGAAGACAATAAGAAAATGAAGCAGCACCTGCAGCAAATAGATTTGGTTATCAGTCAAAGATCTGTATATTTCTATCAGGCAAAGATCTGTATATGTCGTTCTTCATATGAGTGTTTCAATGTCCATTGAATCGTGAAAGAAATACAATCTTGCTATAGGTGATTCATGGGTGGTTGGTGAGTTGATCAGCTTGGCAAAATAAACTGAAAAATGGTTTTTGGTCAATTAATTGAAAACAACACTGAATAATTAAGCATCTATTGTAGAAGGTTAACAACTATGTAACTTTGTGAAGACTGAAAACTATCTTTCTTGCGACAATCCTCCATCAATTTGATAGCATTCTAGAAGTTTCTCTTGCTCAATAAATTATAATATCGTATTTCTATTAGAATGAAAGCATCTTGTCTCATACGGATAAAAGAAAGATTTCTGTTCATGGTCTAAACTGAAATACGGAAGACTTAAGCCTAACTGAAATCACTACAACCTCCAAATTAAAGTAACCTGGTGTTAATTCAGAGGGCACAACATGAAAGCACTCGAGCGAATTGGGAAAGAGAAGTCACTCTCTCTGAGGCATCTGAACAAACCCGTCATGGGCAGACAAACCTGGAACCTATTGTTCAAGCAAAAGAAGCAAATTGGTCAAGAAAGCGTAACTGCCCGATGGGATTTAAATACTGATCCCTCTACTTGTGCCACCCCATGGACGTTGCCGCATCCCGATCTTCCTTGTTCAGCAACTCGTCCTTGATCTGTTTAGAAAAAAAAAAGTAAAATTAGATGGCTTGGTGTGCGTAGTGGAGATGAGGAGCTTACATGGCGGTGATTTTTTATGCTGAGGTCGAATCAGATTAAGCCCAATTCGATCCAAGTGGCAAAATTGCCTGCCAACGACAATTATCAGGGCCGAATTTCACCTACAGAACAGGCGTGATGAGGCCAAATCGAGCAACCAATGAGCGAATGGAGCTCGCGGATGGAGGCTATCGAAGTATCGAACTACCGGATGCACCTAGGCAGGCGCTCCCCTTCGTCGAGCATGTGAACGGGCTGACGGAGGAAGGCAAGGCGCTCCCCTCCGTCGATTGCTCACGGGCGGAATCCGATGGGCCAGCGTTGTCCTTCGGTGTAGCAATGGCACCACGGCCGCGCGAGACAAGCCAAGCCTGGTGATTCCTGTTGAGCCTGTGTGGAGCCTTCTTCGGCCTTCGCATGGCCGACAGGTAGGCCGCCGCCGCCGCCAAACATTTCTTTTCTTCAACTCCTCTTCTAGAAACAATATATCTAACATGTTAGCTCTAACTACTCTCATATATTTGGATTTACCGACCTGATTTCCAAGTGGATGGTCCGAGTTTGTAGTCAAGGTGTTTATAATTAATCATCAGTTTTGTTATTTATTTGTTGACAGATTTCTTGCTCTCAAATATGTCTAATTTGTGATCCTCTCATTTGCTTTGATAGATATGTGTTGTTTGATAATTCTTTGATGAATTTTTTTCTGTTACTGAGTTTTGATACGCACCTGCAACATGTTGAGGAGGTTGGAGAGAGCCGAATAGTTTTGACATCCTTGATTTATCGTGATTGACACCTGATTTGTAAAGTCTTGTTACTGCAAGCACGAAATGTCACGTCCTAAATTTCATAATCATGTGATTAAGATTAATTATGTGTCATTAGCGTTATAACTAAATTTGAGAGGAATTTTTTTGGCACATTAGAGCAATTCGTTTTGGGTCAATTGGATGAGAGAAACTAATCCGAGAGAGAGAAAAATAAAAATCGCATTAGAAATACCTTATTTCTCTAATATGTGGGTCCCACAAGTGGCCCCACCATCCGAATAATCTGGATAAACTCGGAGACTCTGAATAATTGCTTTAACAATTAACCAAGAGCCTCTCCCGAAGCCTCACCCGGAGTGTCCGGCACAGCCCGGATAGTCCAGATCAGCCCAGAGGTTCCGAGTTAAATTAGAAAAGTGGCTAACTGAGCACCTTCACCGGAGGATGGCCCGGAGGCTCTGGAATCCGGATGCTCCGGATTCACCCAGATACTCCGGGCCAGTCAAATAAAAAGGTAGTAACCGAGCGCCTCTTCCGGAGGTTCACCCGGAGGGTCCAGACCCGGATACTCCGGACCAACCCGGATACTTCGGGTGGCTGTTATTTTTCTGATTTCGTTTAGATCGTTTGATTCGCATGTCTTGTACTTCTAGCATATTGTTAAGCATTGTGGCATACCTTGTTGCATTCATTCATGCTCATCATTGCACGCATTCTTATTTAGTGAACAAGGAGCCAAAGCGTGGCGCGGTTGCAGTTGAAGACGACTCTAACCTCCCGGATTTCTGTGAGTGTTGCGTGGGTAATTTTAGGCAGCCACCTGAGCAGGCAAGCAAGCAACTAAGCATATTGCACCCTTGTTCAATTAAATGAAGTTTAAAATTGATAAACTATGCTTATGTATGTTTGCATGTGTCGAGTCAAGATTGGGTACAAGTGGGTAGATCTTATGTTGAATGCATTACTTCTACCTTGAATTGTTGTTCATCCTTTCCTTGTCGCCCTTAGTATGTTGTTGGTGTCTAGATTATAAGTTAAGTTGAAATGCTTAGCAATACATAAGTCATTCGGTAGAAGTCGAGCGGTGAATTGTTTCATCGTTCGCGAGCATAGGCATTATTTATGTTCGTAATGATCACAATTTTGGATATAGGTTGATGATGGTTGGATGAGTGGTTGAGTATGAGACGAGATGTGGACAGTGCTAGGGGTGTTATCTGCTTCGGAGGAAAGTCCTGGGGGCAGGCCGGGAGAGGAAACCAGACACCATAGACCCCTTGCATCGTTTAAGCACCGATCATCGGTATAATCGGCTTTAGCACTTACCGTACTCACCACATGCCGATCTAATAGTAAGGCGAGCATATACCTTTGTAGCTGTGATCATTTGGGGCCTGAATATCGACGGTGTGAGCGAACGGGTTTGTAGTGGTACTAGTTTGCTCCGGGAGTAGTTCTAGTACCGCCGCGCCGAGCGATGCATGTTTCAAATGATCAGGGCTCATTGGGAAAGGTTGACATGAGTATCCTGTTGTATGAATCTGTGTGGCCATGCAAGCCGTATGGTCCTCAAGTCGTGTGGGTTAAGGTGTATCCTCCTGCAGGGTGTAAAAACATTTTGAAATGCCGCGCTCTCGGTCATGAGTATGCTTCTGTCCATCTGCATCGGTCGTAGAGTTTTCGCTTGTGGTTGATGGTCGGATATGTAGGAGATGGTTGAGTTGGTCTTTGTTACATGTATGTTCATAATGATTCCAATTCTTTATATTCAGTTGGTTATGGCAGGGTAGAGTTATGTTGTTGTTGGTTAAGTTAGTTGCTCACACATATGTGTCCAGTTTGCTTACCGCTTATGTTTAACTTAACCATGTGGCTTTTCCTTGCTAATGGCTCAATGCATAATCCTTGGAGTTGACTATGTATATGTGCTCTATATGGTTTAAGTATTGCGAGTACCTTTGTACTCGTGCCTGCATTTTTAGGTGCTGCTTGTGAGAAAGAGCTGGTGTTTGGCTACTTCGTGCCTGCCGATCAGGGTGAGGGCAAGAGTAGTTCATCCTACTCTCGGAGGTCGTGCTTTTGGGGTGGAGCCTAAGGGCATGTGGCTACACTCTCTTTTGTTGTATAGATTTATGTTTCCGCTGCGTAGATGTTGTTACTTTTTGATGTAAATTGTTTGAAATGGTTGCATACTTAAGAACTTGTAATATAACTTTAATTACCTGCTCTTTCTTAAGCTATATTGTGATGCTAAATGTTGGAAGGCATGTGTTCCGATCTTAGGCATAAAACACGTGCCGGGACTACCGGGATGATATTCTGTTTAATCATTGAGGTTGTGATTATGAATAATGATCCTCCTGGTGATTAATTAGAATATTATTTGAATAGTTCCTCATAGCGTGGTATCAAAGCTTGGTTTAATTAAGTAGCCTAAACATAATTAGAACGTTGTTTAGTAAGTGATTAATTTCACTAAGCAACTCACTAAAATTTCTTTTGTGCATCTTCTTACCAATATGTATGAACCTGCTATACTATGTCCCTACGTATGTAGTTGTGATGCTTTATGGGGTGAGATGCATTTGAGAAAAATATGTATAGTTTAGAAGCGAGCATGCGTTCATGTTTCATTGCTTATTTTGTATCATGCCTTTGAACATGCATTTTCATCAGTATATAGAATACGGATCCAAGTAAGCGAGATCCGACATAGTAAAGTAGCATTAGTTGGAGTTTGATTTTTCACCTATGTCGGAGTTTCACCTTTCGCCTCTCTTTCTTTTTATCGTCACAACAGAATGAGAACCCGTGGCAGTTTGGGTGATCTTCCTGAAGGTTCTAATGAGAATAACCTGCCTCCACCGCCGAGCATGACGGAGGTGCTAATGCAAATTGAGCAAAACCGTCAAGCTCAGATGGTGCTTCTCGGATTTTCTGCGGACTTAGCCGCCTACCTTCATGCGTGCTGAGGACCCGCTCGATGCCGACCATTAGCTTCGCACCATCGAGCAGAAACTCGCTCTCCTTCAGTGCGAAGATCACGAGAAGGCGTTCTTCACCGCCCATCAGCTCCAAGGCCCAGCGTGCGCGTGGTGGTCCAACTACTTGACCATACACCCCGCCAATTATCAGGTGTCTTGGGCTGAGTTCCGCCAGGTATTCTGGGATTTCCATATTCCTAAGGGTCTTATGGAGATCAAAAGAAGGGAATTCATGGACCTCAAGCAAGGAGGTAAATCAGCAATGGAGTACGTGCAGGTGTTCAACCACCTTGCACATTATGCTCAGGATGAGGTCAACACCGACAACAGCAAACAATACCGCTTTGTCAATGGCCTCAACTAGAAGATGCAAGACCGGCGATCTGCACATGAGTTCACCGACTTTAACAAGTTGGTGAGCACATCTCTCACAGTGGAGTTCAAGCTCAAGAACCACCAGGAGGAGAAGAAGCAGAAGAGGGGTCCATTGCCTTCCATGAGCGGGAGCTCTCAACGCGCCCGCACTAAAAATCATCCTCCACCATCTCACGTGTCGGCACCGACTGCTCCACAGCCGATGTGGATGGTGCGGCGCCCGTCTTTCTCCGCTCCACAAGGGCAGCCTGCAAGACCCGTTAGCTCTCAAGTGAGCGTGACAGGTGGCCCTGGTGGCCCGTGTTACAACTGCGGCCATGTCGGCCACTATGCTCAGGATTTCCTATATCCGAAGCTAGGAGCCGTGATGACCGCTCCAAGGCCACCACCCGCTTAGTCTACACCGCAGTCTTCTTAGGCTACCCACATCCCCAAGCGTGGCCGAGCGCACCACACCACCACTGAAGAAGTTCACGAGGGTGGCAACGTACTGATGGGTACGTTGAATATGAGTTTTAATCCGGTCATCATTCCCACAGTTGTTCTTTTTGATTCTAGGGCTTCTCACTATTTCATACGACGAGTTATACATGGCATCACGGGCTGAATGTTAGCGCCACTCCTACGCCTTATCTCATAGATGCACCTGGAGCTGAGGTTCTTATTAATCAGTATGTTCCCAGAGCATCGTTGGTTATCAATGAGATCATTTGGTGCAAATCTGTTGGTAATGAACTCCAAAGGGATAGACGTCATCCTAGGGATGAATTGGCTTACCAAGAATAAGGCTGTCATAGATTGTGCTCGACGGATCATCACTCTTAATGGCCTATCCAGCACTCGAGTTCATTTGAAGCATAAGGGTGTCAATCCTTGTCCTTATGCCCTGAAGGTTGTCCCCACCATGGAGCTGTTAAGCATTCCTGTGGTGTGTGAATTTCCGGATGTCTTTCCGGATGAGTTGCCAGGGATGCCACCCGACTGCGCCATGGAATTCTCTATTGACCTTGTGCCTGGAGCGGCCCCAATTTCGAGGAAGTCGTATAAGATGTCGTCAGTTGAGCTAGCTGAGTTGAAGAAGTAGATTCAGGAGTTGCTGTCGAAGGGTTTCATACGTCCGAGCTCCTCACCTTGGGGATGCTCAGCACTCTTTGTGAAGAAGAAGGATGACATTCTGCGGATGTGTGTTAATTACCGTCCGTTGAATGAGGTCACGGTCAAGAACAAGTACATACTTCCTAGGATTGATATCTTATTTGACCAGCTAACCAGTTCCCAAGTTTTCTCGAAGATTGACTTAAGGTTGGGCTACCATCAAATTAAGGTCCGACCGGAGGATATACCGAAGATGGCTTTCTCGACTTGTTATGGTCTTTATGAGTTCACCATCATGTCCTTCGGATTGACGAATGCTCCGGCGTATTTCACGTACTTGATGAACACGGTATTCATGGAGGAACTTGATAAGTTTGTCGTGATTTTCATCGACGACATTCTTATATACACCAAGACTAAAGAAGAACATTCTGAGCACCTCTGTGTTGTTCTTGGCCGACTCCGAGATCACCAACTCTATGCCAAGTTCAGCAAATGCGAGTTTTGGCTCAAGGAGGTTGCTTTCCTAGGTCATGTCTTGTCAGAGAACGGTGTTGCAGTTGACCCTAGCAAGGTGCAAGATGTGCTCAAATGGGTTTAGCCCAAGAATGTCACCGACATCCGGAGTTTTCTCGGACTAGCAGGTTATTACCGCCGGTTCATTGAGAATTTCTCCAGAATTGCCAAGCCAATGACCGAGCTATTGAAGCAAGGCAACGTGTTTGAGTGGTCAAGTGAATGTGAATCAGCTTTCTATACCTTGAAGAAGCTGCTCACGACTGCTCCTGTTCTTGCTCAGCCTGATGTGGGCAAGAGCTTCGACGTCTATTGCGATGCTTCTCGCATGGGCCTCGGATGTGTCCTTATGTAAGAGGGCAGAGTTGTTGCTTATGCCTCCCGTCAGTTGAAGTGCCACAAGGAGAACTACCCAACACATGACTTAGAGCCTGCCGCAGTGGTGCATGCTCTGAAGATCTGGCGCCATTACCTAATGGGCAACTTGTTCCATATCTACACGGATCACAAAAGTTTGAAATATATCTTCACTCAGGCGGATTTGAATATGAGGCAGCGAAGGTGGTTCGAGTTGATCAAAGACTATGAGCTGGAAGTTCATTATCACCCCGGTAAGGCGAATGTGGTCGCCGATGCTTTGAGCTGAAGGGCTCATTGTCATTGTCTTAGAGTCGAGCCTAGGAATGCCGCACTTTGTGATGATTTCCGTCGGCTTGGACTTGAAATGGTTTCGGATGGTTTTCTCGCCAATCTAGAGATCAGATCCACCCTCCTGGATGATGTCAAGGCAGCTCAGAAGGGTGATAAGGGCATGGCCAGAATCCGGGAGAAAATGAAGATCGGCAAGGCTGTGTGCTTTTCTGAAGATGACCAGGGTATTCTGTGGTTCGGGGACCGTTTATTGGTTCCGAAGGTTAAGGCATTAAGGAAGAAGATACTAGATGAGGCTCATAACTCGTTGCTATCCATTCATCTAGGGAGCACAAAAATGTATCAAGACCTCAAGTCAAGGTTTTGGTGGACTCGCATGAAGCGAGAAATCGCTCGATATGTTGCTGAGTGTGATGTCTACCAAAGGGTGAAGGCCGAGCATCTCAAGCCAGCCGGTACACTTCAACCTTTACCTATTCCCTCCTGAAAGTGGGAGGAGATCGGCATGGATTTCATTACTGTATTGCCGAAGACCTCGCATGGCTATGACTCGATTTGGGTCATTGTGGATTGGTTGACGAAGTCCGCTCACTTCTTGCCCGTTAATACCACATTTTCAGCTAAGTAATATGCAGAGCTATACCTCACTCGGATTGTTTACCTCCACGGGATTCCGAAGAAGATCATTTCTGATCGAGACACTCAGTTCACTTCTCATTTCTGGAGGAGCCTTCATGAACCTATGGAGACCGAGCTCTTTCATAGCACTACGTATCATCCTCAAACCGATGGTCAAACTCAGAGGGTGAATCAGATTCTGGAGGACATGCTCCGGGCTTGTGTTCTCACTTATGGGAAGAGGTGGGACATTTTCTTGCCATTTGTCGAGTTCTCATATCATAATAGCTTCCAAACGAACATTGAAATGTTGCCATTTGAAGCTCTATATGGCCGATGATGCCAAACGCCGTTGAATTGGTCCGAATCCGGCGAAAGGGCTTTTCTAGGTCCGGATTTGGTCAAAAAGGTCAAAAAGCATGTTCTAGCTATTTGAAAGTGTCTTCTCACGGCACAATCACAGCAGAAGAGCTATGCGGATCACCGCCGCCGAGACCTCAAGTTCGCAATTGGAGATCATGTGTATCTCAATGTTTCGCCTCTCAAAGGCGTCCGACATTTCCAAGTTCGAGGAAAGCTAGTGCCTCGCTATGTGGGACCTTTTCAAATTGTTGGCCGGCATGGAGTTGCAGCCTATCAATTGGACTTGCTGCCGTCTCTCTCCGTCATGCATAATGTGTTTCACGTGTCACAACTGAAGAAGTGCCTCCGAGTTCCAACCGAGGTCGTTGATGTTGCACCTCAAGAGTTGCAGCCGGATCTTACATATTGTGAGCAACGGATCCAGATATTGGATGTAGCGGAATGCAAAACTCGGCGTCATTCCATAAAATTTATCAAAGTCCAATGGAGCAACCACACCAAAGAAGAGGCAACTTGGGAGCGTGAGGATAAAATCCGCTCTGAGTATCCTGAACTTTTTGAGAGCTTGTAAGCGTTGTGTAAATTTTGCACAATTGAAATCTCTTGTATGTCTATGCTCATCACTATGTTGAATGAAAGTATTGCATTAGGTTCCGTATCTCACCGCGTGATATCTCTCACAGCGTGGTTCATAGACTCATCGTCCTCTCCCCGACTCGTACCGAATCTCGAGACGAGATTCTTCTTAAGGGGGGAGGTTTGTCACGTCCCAAATTCCATAATCATGTGATTAAGCTTAATCATGTGTTATTAGCATCATAATTAAATTCGAGGGGAATTATTTTGGCACATTAGAGCAATTCATTTTGGGTCAATTGGATGAGAGAAACTAATCCGAGAGAGAAAAGAATAGAAATCGCATTAGAAATACCTCCTTTCTCTAACATGTGGGCCCTACAAGTGACCCCACCATCCCAACCACCAAATGGGGCCACACCACCTGCTTCCTCTCTCTCCTTCCCACTCTCCCACGCCTCCCACCTGGCAGCAGCTGCTGCTGCCCCCTCTCACTCTCCCACTCGAACTCTCTCACTCTCCCTTGGATTTCTCTCTCTAGGAGCAAGATCAAGGTATGAATGTGGTATCTATGCATTCTCTAGCTCATGAGCTACTTATCTATCCAATTTATTTTTGTTTTCATGGAAGAATCGAATAGTTCTTGAAGTTCCTAAGCTTTTTGGAGCAAAAATGTAGTTTTGGACAAATTTGAGCTATAGAGTCGTGTTGCTAGTTGATGAGTGAGTTCTAGGACCCTTAGACTATCCCTAACATGTTCCCATTAGGCTTGGAGAAGATCACAACTCGAATCAACCAAAAATCCACTCGAGAACAGCTTTCCTGGGCTGACCCAAATACTCCGACCTCACCCAGATACTCCGGGTTCAGCAGAAATCGTCCGTTGAATTATGTTCAAAAATTTTTAGGGTTTAGGATGCAAGATGGGTTTAGAATCCTTTGGATATAGCATATACATGTTTGTGTAGCTCAGATTTGTAAAGTGAGTCGAATCGACCGAGGGAAAATTTGTGGAAAAACCTAAGTCTGCCTCACCCAAATAATCCGTGTAAACCCGGAGACTCCGTGTAATTGCGTTAACGATTAACCGAGAGCCTCTCCCGGAGCCTCACCTGGAGTGTCTAGCACAGTCCGGATAGTCCGGACCAGCCCGGAGGTTCCGGGTTAAGTTAGAAAAGTGGCTAAGCGAGCACCTTCACCGGAGGATGGCCCGGAGGCTCCGGAACCTGGATACTCCGAATTCACCCGGATACTACGGGGTAGTCAAATAAAAAGGCAGTAACCGAGCGCCTCTTCCAGAGGTTCACCCGGAGGGTCCGGACTCGGATACTCTGGGTGGCTATTATTTTTTAGATTTCGTTTAGATTGTTTAGTATTGCATTGATTCGCATGTCTTGTACTTCTAGCATGTTGCTAAGCATTGTGGCATACCTTGTTGCATTCATTCATGCTCATCATTGCACGCGTTTTTATTTAGTGAACAAGGAGCCGGAGCGTGGCGCGGTTGCAGTTGAAGACGACTCTAACCTCCCGGATTTCTGCAAGTGTTGCATGGGTAATTTTAGGTAGCCACCTGAGCAGCCAGGCAAGCAACTAAGCATATTGCACCCTTGTTCAATTGAATGAAGTTTAAAATTGATAAACTATGCTTATGTATGTTTGCATGTGTCGAGTCAAGATCCGGTACAAATGGGTAGATCCTATGTTGAATGCATTACTTCTACCTTGAATTGTTGTTCATCCTTTCCTTGTCGCATTGAGTATGTTGTTGGTGTCTATATTACAGGTTGAATCGAAATGCTTAGCAATGCATAGGTCATTCGGTAGAAGTCGAGCGGTGAATTGTTTCATCGTTAGCGAGCATAGGCGTTATTTACTTTCGTAATGATCACAATTTTGGATATGGGTTGATGATGGTTGGAGGAGTGATTGAGTATGAGACGAGATGTGGGTGGTGCTAGGGGTGTTATCTGCTCCAGAGGAAAGTCCTAGGGGCAGGCCATGAGAGGAAACCGGACACCGTATACCGCTTGCGTTGTTTAAGCACCGATCGTCGGTATAGTCGGCTTTAACACTTACCGTACTCACCACATGTCGATCTAATGGTAAGGCGAGCCGAATACCTTTGTAGTTGTGGTCATTTGGGGCCTGAACATTGACGGTGTGAGCGGGCGGGCTTGTAGTGCTACTAGTTTGCTCCGGGAGTAGTTCTAGTGCCGTCACGCCGAGCGATGCATGTTTCAAATGATCAGGGATCATTGGGAAAGGTTGACATGAGTACCCCCTCATATGGATCTGTGCGGTCATGCAAGCTGTATGGTCCTCAAGTTGTGTGGGTCCAGGAGTATCCCCCTGCAGGGTGTAAAAACATTTCAAAATGCTGCGCTCTCGGTCATGAGCAGGCTTCTGTCCATCTGCATCGGTCGTAGAGCATGTGGGAGATGGTTGAGTTGGTCTTTGTTACATGTATGTTCATAATGGTTCCAGTTATTTATGCTCAGTTGGTTATGGTAGGGTAGAGTTATGTTGTTGTTGGTTAAGTTAGTTGCTCACACATATGTGTCTAGATTGCTTACCGCTTATGTTTAACTTAACCATGTGGCTTTTCCTTGCTTGGCTTAATGCATAATCCTTGGAGTCGAGCTATGTATATATGCTATATATGGTTTAAGTCTTGCGAGTACCTTCGTACTCATGCCTGCGTTTTCAGATGCTGCTAGTGAGAAAGAGCTGGTGTTTGGCTACTTCGTGCCTGCCGATCAGGGTGGCGGGCAAGAGTAGTTCATCCTACTCTCGGAGGCCGTGCTTTTGGGGTGGAGCCTAAGGGAATGTGGCTCCACTCTCTTTTATTGTATAGGTTTATATTTTCGCTGCATAGATGTTGTTAACTTTTGATCTAAATTGTTCGAAATGGTTGCATGCTTAAGAACTTGTAATATAACTTTAATTATCTGCTCTTTCTTAAGCTATGTTGTGATGCTAAATGTTGGAAGGCATGTGTTCCGATCTTTGGCACAAAACACGTGCCGGGACTGCCGGGATGATATTCTGTTTAGTCATCGAGGTTATGATTATGAATAATGATTCTCCTGGTGATTAATTAGAATATTATTTGGACGGTTCCTCACACGAAACAACAAATTAAACTCAATATGTTCTGCATATTTGGAATGGAATCAAACTTAATTCATGAAATTGCTAATTGAAATGATAACGCTTTATTTATTAGGGTATGTGTGATCATAAGTAAGTGGATAAGAATTTGATGTTGCTAGCTATTACATGTCAATTTTGTGTTGCACTGGCCATCCAAGCCTTTTTTTATCTCTCTTTGTTTTATCTGTGTATATATATACACACGGTAGTACTATTATACACCTAGCTCACCCGCCCACCCCACCCTGCCTAGCCCACCCACCTACAGCAGGCCGCCAGCCCAACTCCCAGTGCGCCACTGCGCTCGCTCGGACCACTTGCCCCGCGCTCGCGTCACGTGCCCCCGCTTGCTCACGCGCCCCACACCCCCTACACTCGCACCTACCCACGTGTGCCATGTGCCCTCGCCTCCATGCTCGGGTCCCCCAACGCCTGCCACATGTTCCCACCTTGCGCCCCACGCCCAACTACCGATCACTGAATGCGTGACTGGCTACTGAGAACTACTGAAAAATACTACTAACATTATTAAACAAACTATTGATACTACTGACAATTACTAAACAAATTAGTGACCAAAACTATTGACATTATTTAACAAAACTATTGACACTATTGGCAACCACTGACAACTATTGACACACTACTGAACAATTTTAAGTGAGCCGTAGCTGAACTAGAGTCGGGGCATGTGGACCGACACGATACGACCCATTTAGCTAACGGATCTAAATGAACCGTACCTCAATAAACCCGTGCTATGCTGGACCGAGCCACCCATTTAGCCCACTCTGCAAGACATCAAGGTTCGGAGGATTACAACAAACCTATCTAATCACACCTTATTTTATAATAATAAAAATACAACTTCGGCTTGTGTACCGACAAGACATCACGATGCGCGAACATAGCCAAATCTCATCACATATCATGTATAAGGAAATACAAGACGACTACATGGAGATATGTATTTCTAACACTTCCTAGCTGTGCATGTAGAAAGTGTCCTGTTATCCTGACTTTTTATTCTTCTTAATCATTCAGCGTGTTCTGACAAAAAGAAAATGACAAAAACAAACAAATTGCATAAGATAAGTGTACTGATTAACCGATTACAAACCAAAACTCTCATGCCTGCTGCACTACAAGCTTCTCGCCAGCATCTCCTGGTACCTCCTGTACGACTCCTGCTTCTCAAGCATGAACCTCTCATGGCACCTCGCTATGAAACTCTCCGCGAGCCTGTCAATCTCGTTGCAATCATCACCATCCTCCTCCTCGTCCTCCTGCTCAAGTTGATCCTCTTCGTCAGGCCACTCGAGATACCCGGCTATCGGCGGTGGCTGCAGCTCAGCAGGGATCGCCGTGCTCCACGACGGATCGTTGTAGGTATAGGATAACCCGGCCTCGAGCGGCTCCAGGACGACCATCTCCGACGACAAGGACGAAGACAGCGTGACGTCGGGTGGGAGCAAGCTGAGGTGTATTGCGATGGAGCCTCCACAGCACGAGGGATCCATGTTGTTCCTCCTCCTCCGCTTGGTCTTCCTCCTCAGTTCGACGCCGGCCTTCTTGCTCAGGAGGTCGAGGAGCAGCGACCTTGCGCCTCCCATCGCCGCGGCGACGCGGCCGGCGTGCTTGGAGACGAAGGCGCGGAGGAGGCGCCTGATCCTGAGGACGGTCTTGGTTGGTGACTGGTGCTGAGCCGTGAGCTTGAGATGGTAGGAGGGAGGAATGCGTAGTAGGTGGTCCGCCATGAGAGTGTAGTGTTGCTTGGTGAGCATCTCAAGTTGGTGGCACTGGCCTGGTCATTCATATATGTGCCGTGACATGGGACCCATGCATTTGTGAAAGCCCAGTGCCATTTGATTGACAAAACTTTGATAGCTAGTTTTATATAATTGATATTCCTTACGAAAATTTTGTTCGCGCATACTTGAAACTTCTTCACCATTACTGATGTGTACGTTCCAGGAATTACCCCTCTTAATTAGGCCATCTCCACTTTTTTACCATGTTGCATTTGAGATATTATCGGTGTTTTTTTTTTTTGTCAAACTTCATCGATCCAAAGATGATTGCCTAGTATACGTGTTTGGTCTAAATTGCCTGTTATTTAAAAATGTGGATAAGAAGTTATTGGTGATCCTTCAGACATTGTCATTCATAAATGAGTGATTGATTTGATTATCTTTATTCTTCCTGAATATCTTAGGTTTTGAATTTCTAGTAAAAATAATTAACACACTAACTTGCACAAATGGTACGGTATCCCGATGAGAAAACCATGTTATTCATGCTATCCAGGT
Organism: Phragmites australis; assembly: GCF_958298935.1. NCBI lineage: Eukaryota > Viridiplantae > Streptophyta > Magnoliopsida > Poales > Poaceae > Phragmites > Phragmites australis. Next base: position 16,444,306 of record NC_084940.1, on the reverse strand, counting down.
GCTCAAACTACCATGTTCATATGTTTGTGCCCTTTTGGTGGATCTTTCACATGTCCCTCTTTAATTATTTCTTATTTAAATTTAGACTTTTTTCAGTGATGCATTTTTCTTCTTTTTTTTTAGTGGTGGCCACCGACGAGGAAGAGGATGAAAGAGTAAAGTCCAGCCATAACAGCTTTTCGCATCGGCCGGCTTGAAGGAGCCAGCCACGCCCCTTCCAGATCTCAACGGAGGAGACATGGTGCGGGAGCGAGGGGTGGGCTTGACGACGGGAAAGGGAGCAGCTGGTGAGGCGAGGGCGTTCGCTGGGGTGGCAGGCTGCTGGACGTGCCGTGGCCGGCCGGGGAGGAGACCGTCAGGGAGGACGCAGGTTCCTTCCAGTCGAAGAAGCATGAATCATGGCCGGTTATTTCGCATCGGACGGAGATTGCGGTGGAAGTCTGGAACGCCAACGCGTGCACGCTCGAAAATAAGCATTTCCGATAGTAAAGATGGCCACATGTAACTGTGTGAAGCTATTTTTGCAAGGGGTTGTGTACAATCGTATCGATCATGAGATGGAAGGGGTGAACCACAATGCTGGTGGCGGCCACCACTGGAGCTGCATGAGCTGTCAAGTTTACACGTCCACAAACAGTGCCGCTCGCTTGGTGGCAGTGGTAGACTCAGTGTCAGAGTGTTGGGTAGTCATCTGATTATGTGTTTCTTTTTTTTTATGAACCGTAAGCTAGATCACATATTGAATCAAACTTAAACTAGGTTTCAGGATAGTCCTAGGTCCACTAAACTAACCTTTGGTCCGTCACCGCCTGATGGTTACGATGTAGGTGGGTCGCTTTGGATCGACCCAATGCACACTACCCATGTTACCCATCAAGATAAGTTTGGGTAATGGATTCACTTGACCCATGACCTGAGCTGACCCAAACAAACCACTGGGTTGACCCAAAACTAGCATGCGTCGGTGCTGCCCTCACGTATGGGCTTAACTAAACTGATATACAGTAACATACACCACTAAGCCTAACTTGTTTAGTGGCTGCTACATTCAACTCACGTTGCAGGTCAAACCAAAGTAGCCATGTCTGAAACATGAACATATCGGTCTGGATCTCTATTTAACACATCAAAGACATACATGTAGGATTAAAATGTTGAATCGAAATGAACATGTCAGATCAGACAACAAGGCAGTTGAGTCATGCAATTTCAGTTTTAGCTACAAATGCACATGTCCTAAACATTTGTATATGTACTGAAGTAGGAACAATGCATATGTACGCAAACAAGTGATCCAAATTATGTTGTACAGCAACATGGCAGTTATCAAGTTCATTTGTCTGATGGAAAATCAATACTATTCTGCAATGACCAAAACATGTGATAATTCACTTGAAACGTTATAATCTGAAAGTACCATGGCCCCTCCAGGCCAAATTGTCCCCAAGTCCATGGACCACATAAAAAGAGATACAAATATACAATGAAATATATTCATCTTAAACTGAGAGAAAGACAGCATGCTCTGTCCGGCAAATGATATTTTGAATGATTTTTTACCTCTGAATGATACAAACAACATATTTGTTAATGTCCCAATGAGTCATCACTCTCTCCTTTCTCACTACAATTTTTTCTTTTGATGTCTATATTCAGCCATGTCACTTGACAACTACTGGCTACCAGGACAAGTTACTATCATATACTTGAGGCTTATCATATACTTGAGGCCTAGAGCAAAACAACCTAGACTTCTTACTCTATTGTTGTTCCTCTGAAGATACACCTAAGTATTTGTTAAAGATATTTTGAATCTGCAGTGACAGAAGGCAAGTGCTGAAGTGCTATAACAAAAAGTTGTGAACGAATAGTTTAGCATGAGTGGCTGAGTTCAAGATAGCAAGACAAAATATGTTACTGACCTGCTATGCTACTACTTGTAATATGATCTTCTCGAGAGAATAAGCAGCAACGTTAACAAGCAATTTTTAGTTATATTAATATGGTACAAAAATAAATTAACAAATATTTAACTAGTATACAAACAAAAAATGCACTAGAATTTACCAACAAAAGATGGAACAATCCGCGTCCAATAGATCTCAGCTGCACTAGATCGAGAGAGGAGCGGTGATGTGCCAGTGGAGGGTGCAGCGACGGCGATGCTGCGCTGGTATGCGAGGAGGAAGCGGCGGTGATGCAACGCTGCAGCGCTAGTGGTTGTGGACGAAGCAGCGACGACAGTGTAGTCACGGTCGAGTGGGTCAAGAGATGAACTCACGAACTGGGTTACCCAATGACACCAGTGTTGGACCCAACTTTGGCAAAAAAAAATTAGTGGGTTGGCCCTATAAGGTAATTACACCACGTTCTATGTTTTGGGTAGTGGGTCGTTGGGTCAGTCCAGTCAAACCTTCATCCTTACCTGTTGGAGGAGGTACCTCCCCCCATAGACATTAGGTTCTATTGGGAGTCGTCGTTAAGAACCCCCGACGCCCTAGCCCCGCCAGCCTACGCTTGTGGACCACGGGTCCTCGGAGGTCTTACGGATCTCCGGGCTCTGAAACTCTCCAGAGCCCTAGCCTCTTGGAGCCCCACTCCTCCAGAGCCTGGGCAGGCTCCCCAAAGCATGGGGTGCAAGTCATCAGGTCTTGGAAAAGATAAGCTAGAGGGGGCCCTCCAGCCATCCTCCATCTGCAAGGAAGTGACTGGCATTTATAACCAATACAAGTGGAGGCCGTTCTGACATCTCAGAGCAAGTAGGAGCCGGACTAACACCTTGGACAGTGCGGTGCAGCAATAAGCGATCGATTGAGTACCACACCCTTAGGACCACTCGCACCTCTGTATTGCCATAGTAGATAATATCTTCTGATTAGGGATAAATGCATCTTACCTAAACCCATGGCGGGTGATTCGACCAGCCCTAGGTCCCTGTGGTATAGTGATAGTTTGTATCACTATCTCTGTAAGGGCATGCTTGCACATTTACATCCTGAACGACACTATAATTATGGACCCATGACCATCATGCCCCACTTCTTCTCTAAGCTTGAGTCTCCTCTCCAGGAAAGACTCTCGTTGCACTTTGTTCGTAGAAGATGTCTTCTCTTCCGCCAATAACACACCGTCCGTACGGAGTCTAAATATAGAAGTACTAGAGAGGTAGGATGCCACCCAAAAATAAGACCATCAATGCAAAAGAATAGGTGGCCGACTCCCCGTCCACACCTATGCGAAGATCCACATGACCACCGCGACCAAGTGCACGCTACATTGACGACAGCCCCCAAACCAGGGGAATAAGGGCCTAGTGGCCACTACCAACCCGGCCACAACCATAGCTGTGACTGACGCTACCCCCTACCTTGAAGGCCCAGTAGCAGCATAGTGAGGGCCCCACTGCATCCCTAGGGGTTGCAGCTGGCACCGTCGCTATGAACGCCGCCCTGACCGAACAACAGTCGCGTGTGGTGGCCCTCCAAGCTCAGCTGGAGGAGTTGCAGGCGGCCCTGTGGGACGCGCAGCAACCTACCCACATAACCACCGCCAGTCCCTTAACGACCAATGCCATCACGACTCAGGCTTCGGGGCCCGGCAGAGGTTTCATCATCGTTACCCATCACCGGCAGGCATCCCCGCAGTCAGTGCGAAGGCTCTGAAACCTCAGGTCCATCATTGCGAAGCTCCATTACAAGACTACGACTCTCCCTGCAGGCTGCACCCCTCTTGGAGGGGTTCTGGACCCCAAAGCTACCTAAGTTTAGGGACGTTCAGACCTAGACGAGTTTGTTCGCTCGTACGCCCTGGCTTTAGAAGCCAACAGAGGCGGACAGGCCGTCATTGCCAAGTGCTAACCTCTCACCCTAGAAGGGGTAGCCCTTCGATGGTTCTAGATGCTAGAGCCTGGGACTATTTACACCTGGGTCCAACTCTAAGACCTCTTCTTCAACAATTTCCAAGGCACCTTCATCGAACTGGTGACCTCTGGGAGCCTATTCAATGTCAAGCAGCAACTAGGCGAGACCCTCCGGGATTACTTCCAGAGGTTTTCTTGAACCAAGGTCTAGATTAAAGGCATCCATGAGTCATCGGTTATCAATGCGGCAACTCAAAGTCTAGCCGATGGGCCCCTCTTCGATCGATTGCACCACCGCCTTGTGTGCTCAGTGGAGGCCCTAATGTTCAAATTACAGGAATATCTACGTGTGGAGGAAGAGCGGCTCCAACGAGGGCTCGTGAAGGTAACCCCGACCCCCAACGTCGAACCCGAGAAATCAACCTCGCAAGTAGGGTGCTCACACGCCTTTCCTCCTCCTTCATCAGCAAAGAGGGGATCTGAAGAGGCTAATGGCTCCGGAGTCCGTAAGGTACGGCCACGACAGCAGAGTGGCATCTACAATATTAAGCAAGGTTGAGGGGCTCCGAACCCACCCCGTTTTAGGGGTCGCGGTCGAGGATGCTCTGGAGGCTTCCCTGAGCGGCATCGCGCCCCTGGCTTGCACCTCAAGGAGGGGTACAGGTGCAATGTGCACGGAGCCGAACATTGCCATAACAACGAAGACTGTCGTACTCTCATAACCTTCCAAGAGGAATACCTCAGGAGGCAGCCAGCAGCACGACAATGGAGAGGGACGATGATGAGCGGTCCGAAGGCTGTAGACCAGCGGCGGGCCACTAGGTTGACCACCTGACCTTAAAAATGCTTCCCAGCTGGCCCTACCTACACCGTCTCCGCCACCCGCAGAACATTACAACAATGAGGGGGGCTAGCCCAGGCAGGTGATTCTCGTCATAGTAGGGGGAGGAAGCTCCAGCTGCTCCTCAAAACAGCAGCAGCGAGACTACATGCATGGGGTCACCCATGTCGGGGCAACCATCATCCATCATTAGGCCCCTAGATGGGCCGACATCCCCGTAACATTCACCTCCAATGACTCTGAGGGGGTGAAGTTCCCCCACTTCGAAGCCTTAGTTATCTCAGCCAGCATCACCGAAGTTGAAGTTCGGAGGGTGCTAGTCGACGAAGGCAGTTCAGCGGGCCTTCTCTTTATACACGCTTTCGACCAGCTCTCTCTGGCCCATAGGCCCCTGCAGGGGTTCAGTGCGGCCCCTCTAGATGCCCTAGGCCAAATAGAACTTCCGATCATTTTCGACGAGGGCCCTCCAGTGCGGACCAAACATCACCTTCGACGTTTTAGAGAAAATGAGGTTGAGTGAACTACCTCCATCTACCAGAGTTTTGGAAACCTTGATGTTTAGTATGGTTAGCTAAACCACGATCGAGTATCAACCAGGATGTGGCACCGCGGTCAGATGGTCAGTTTGATCAAAGGTGATCGGCTGCTCCGACCACTTGAGATACCGAGTGGGTCCAGTTAGGGCCAGGTTGACTTCTCGCTTGACCACCTTGTACTGTCTCTTGGACTCATATGTGGCGGATTCTCCAAAGATGTCCGCCAAGCTATGGTCAGCTTCGTGGAACTAGGGCTCATCACCCTCAATGTTAGGCTTAACCTGCTTACTACCATGCTCAGCATTTGTCTTGATCTTTTCATCAAGTTTCTTCTTGAACACAAAGCACTCGTCAAAGTGTGCTGGTTGCTCCGATGGATGGGGCACCACTTTCCACCACCTCGACTGAGACCTTTGTTGTCCCTAGTGTTGTGCGATTTGCTCCTGTCGACCACGGCTATAGTGTATCGAGACCCTTACGCTTGTCACTTTCCTCCGGTCTTCAAGGACTCGGGTTTGTCCTTGCTAGATTGGAAGTTTTTAGCATGCACATGTGCTTCCGCTCATTTTTCGCACTTGTCGGCCAACTCAAAAGGATCTTTGACCATGCGCATCTTCCGAGTAGCTATCTTTTCACGCAACTCCGTGTCCTGAACACCTCGTTTGAAGGCAATAATTACTGATTCATCTGATATGTCTGGGGTCGTGTTACGCTTGTCGCTGAACCTGCGGATGAAATCTCGAAGAGATTCATTGTCGCCTTGGTGCAGCTGGTGGAGGTTGTTCTCTGTTCCTAGGCGCTCAAATGTTCCTTGGAAATTGGCTATGAACTGAGCCTTGAGTTTTGCCCATGAACGAATCGAGTTGGGCAGTAAGTTTAGCAACCAGGACCTTGCGAGTCCATCAAGGGCGGTTAATAGGTAATTGGCCATTACTCGATTGTCACCACCGGCTACTCAAATTACAGTGGTGTAGATCTGCAACCACTCGTTGGGATTGATTTTCCCGTCGTATTTCTGGATCAGGCCCGCATTGAAATTCGTGGGCCACCGAATCAATCGAAGTTCGCGTACGAAAGCCTCGCAGCCCCCGTTGAACTCTTCAAGAGGAGGTGGTGGAGGACTGCCACGCCTGTCTCTTCGAGCAGGGGAATCATATCGATCATCTCGTCATGTAGAGCTGCGGTTGTAGTAGCGGCGGTCGTCTTCATGGAGTTCCTCACGACGGTTTTCGATCGCCATACGTAGATCACGCCGATTGTGAGGAATACGGTTCCTCAAATCTTCCTGATGCCCACGCCTATGGATAGGACAGCTACAGTTTGGCCCATAGTATCATTTTTGGGCTCGACCACCTGCGCTTACCGTCTGGGATTCCCCTACTCAAGAGTGTTCTCGCCCGTGGCTCTGTGAGCCAAGACAGTTCCAGTTCCGACTGGGGGCCTGGAGTTGCGGGGATTATTTGATCGGGCGACTTGGTTCTAAGCCATATCGAGTAAGATCTTGACTTGATTGACCATAGAAGTCAGTGGATTCACCAGATCCAATTTTGGAAGGGATCTAAGAATCAGATGAGATCCTTGCATGTTAGCATCCGGAGTACTGAATATGTCTCTACGGAGGCTCGGTTGCAGTCAAGCCAATGAAGCCTCACGATGACTGTTCGGAGGGAGCTTGTCCCTTAAGCCGTGGGCTGTTGTGGGTGTAGGTACACCCACCGAAAGTCGTCGGGAAAGGCCAGGAGGCATCTGCCTTCCTGTAGTTCGCCGGTGGAGGACCGTGTCGGGTGCATGTACAACTCCAGATGCGGATGTTTCGAGTGGTAACTCGGCGCTAGTATCGTCGTCAGCAACTGTTGTCGCTAGATCTCCAAGAATTTCCGCATCGTTATCAACCACAATGTTTGGATCTATCGCCATTGGGTTAGCCGGTGGAGGTCATTCCCTCTAGATATAAACACGAATGGATCTATTCGGCTGCTCTGTGTAGCACCCTGATTTTCAGATTTCTCAAATTTCTAAAAAATTTCAAGATTATTGAATAGCTTCACCAGTAGTATAGGTTTAAAACCTATTTTCTTAATCAATCAATCAATATAGGTTATTATTTTGTGTGCATTGCATGCTGAGTTTTGTTAGGAGCCAGGTAAATGCATTAGAGTTTTTTTCTTTTCTTTTTCTTTGGTGTTTTGAGTGAAAAAGATTTTGAAAAGGTTTTTACAAAACTCAGTAGTGAATAAGTTAAGGATCTTAATGGTTGGAATTCAATATCCTTGAATTCATCATCTATTCAATCCTTGATTATACTTGATCCTTCTCTAGTTCAATTCAAATCTTATCCAAATCATTGTTTAAAGTCAACCTCTCCTCTTTCTCAAATTCTACCTAAATCCAAATTCAAATTCCTTATCTAATCCTATTCTTGTTCAACCTCAATTTTTCGTTTCTCTTAAATTCACTCCAAGCTCAATTCAAATTCAAACCCTATTCAAATTTCTCTACAAAAATTTCTTTTCTAAACCCTAGATATACCTAAAGTGTCTTTGGGCTCAATCTTGCTCAAGTCCAAACCCTTAGCCAAGTCATCTAGAAGGCCAACACAAAGGATCCACGAAATCTGCAAAATTTCCGTGGAGTCCTGGACAGCCTCATCTTCGCATGATGTTTTGGAGTTAAAAAACGGCCTCAAATGCAAATCTTTACAATACCAAAGTTGTAGGTCTCGTTGATAGCTTCGATTTGAACTTATGGAAGTTCTCTTTTGGATAATGGAGATAGAAGTTATGGCCCCCGAAACTAGTGCTACGTAGATAAGTCTGAGTTCAAACAGTTTATCTTGTGGTGCATTTTTGGAAATCAAGGTCGTGTTTTCAGAAGTTCCAATGACTACCTAAGTTATATATCTTTTCGATTACTATAATTTAGAATTAAGAAATGTCCAATTTGGAGTCCGGACGATAGAGATATCATCCTCGGAATAGAGAGCTGCGAAAAAGGAAACCGTAACCGACTCGAACTCGAATCCGATTCGTGTTCAGTTTGGACTCCACCTCAACCAGCCGTCCCTAGCTCTATAAATATGAGTTGCACGCCCTCTCCTACCCCTATTCCACGTCCCCAAGCCCTAGAAGTCACTACTACCATGTCCGTGCATCACTGGAGCACCGCCGTTTGCCGGAGCACCGCCGTTCGCCGGAGCCGCCGCCGCCGTGCGTGATGCGCTACACTGTCTTCTCCGCGAATCCTCCTTCCTCGACTGTCAAAGCAAGGTGAGGACCCCTTCTTCTCCTCCCTTACTACTGTTTTAGCATCATACTAAGTCCCTAGCTAAGCTCTAGCCCCGACCAAAGCCCGATTTACGCCGCCACGGTCGTCACCGTCACGGACAGCCGCAGGACAGCAGCATTGTAGCCGATTGGCATCGACATTCCCGACCGACCAGAGGTCAAATCACCAAGCTCTTTCACCGGTGCATGTCCCATGATGTTCCCCACGCCCTCACAAACCAGGTCGGCTAGTAGAGCAGCCAAACCACCGCAATCAAGGTCGACATACCCGTTGTCCGGTTTCTAGACGCGTTCTACGCGTGCATCGGATTTTGCATTCGCGTTCCCCGTCAATCCAAAAGCCGTATGGATGCATTGAGTCTTCTATGTGACCCTAGGAGCCCATCCCCGTTTGTGCAGCGACACGACCAGGACACCATTGCCAACCACAGCACGTCGTAGCCATCACCCATCTCATCTCTGCTAATCGTTCTTCCTCTCAGTGGATGATCTACCCAAAACTATGCCGTAGCATTGTATTCCTAGGATATATGAACATCTCTATTCAAACGGTTTCTCAAATTTCATAGCCAATCTCTGAGAACACGAGCGTCTTTGTTCCTGCATCTGTTCGCGGTCACTACCAAACCTAGAAGCAGTCATCGCTGTTTTGCCACTACCTCGGATGACCCCTTCCAAAACCAACCATACCGCTGAGTTAGTCTTTCCGCGTTCTACGCCATGCTTCCCTCGTTTCACTGAAACACCACTGAAGCTGACATCGATATTTGTGGCCATATGCCCGATCGCCATCTCCGACGAAACCCGAACCACCACCGCTACATAGAGTGACCAGTAGTATTCTTCACCTAGAAGCGCAACATTCGGCCTTTTTATCCATCATAGGTGATCGAGACTAGATCTTAGCGTATCCTTTCTTTAATTCAAGATGATACTTGCATAGCATGTCAAGTCAGCACCACATCATTCTTCTTAGTCTAGTCAGTGAAGTCTAGTCTGCCCTACACTTCTTAAACTTGCGCAATAATGTTGTCAAGCCTGACACAGTGATTATGCAATAAACTCTTTTTCTATAGGAAGATAACTCCAGTAAACTAGTTTTTCCTTTTCAGTTTAATCCATCTTCCAAAAGCCCGTTCTCTTTTCATCTTAACTCCGATTTAGGCGATTCTTGTGTCTAAATGTTTCTAAAATCATCCCTATCCAACCATAGTATTTTTAAAGTGTTTCGATGATGTTTGATATGTTGTTCTTAGTATTTACTTTGTATTGTTTGTCGGTAGTTCTCGCGATTAGTCGATAACGTTCCAGAGCAGTTCGAGGGACTTCAAGACCAAGATTTTGACAACACTGAGCAGCATTGGGTAAAAGGTAAGTGTCCTTGATCATCTTGAACCTATATTTTTAAATGTTTTGTTTTACAAAATTGCATGCAGTGTCAATATGATGGGTAGTCACCTATGTTAGGGTTTTTTCCTAGATTTTCCCTTATCATCCCTTGAAACCTAGATGGTTTATGGTTAGGTGTCTTTCATGGATAAATTGCTTAGCCATGCTTTTGGGATACTGGTAAGTGTCATAATCTTGACTAATGAACATATGCAACAATGGTGGTTAATTTATTAATGGTCTAGTAACATGGAACCTTAGGCCTTGAGCAAAGTGCTTTTTGATGGTTATCATGGTTATGATGTTAGTTTAGTGTTTGCTCAAGTTACCTAAGTAAGAACCGGTTCGTGGAGCGACAACCCAAGAAATAACGTACCAACTACGAGTTTAGCTTGCATAAAGCCTAATGGTGAAACCTAGTGGGCAGACATATACTGGATTAGTCTCTGGTTAGTGGCAAATGCCATTCAGTGATTCTTGGCGGTACACCACTGGCGTATATTAAGTGTTTCGCAAACACGGCAACATGGAATTTATTGACTCGTGGGGAAAGCTGGACAACCTCTGCAGAGTGTAAAACTGTTATAACAACCGTGCTTACAGTTATGAGAGACTTGGATCCTCACATGATTAGTGGGTTGTGGTTATGGATTTGGTTGTGGTTATGGTTCTGATACAGGGAGTACTAGATGGTTGTGGTTATGGTTCTGGTACAGAGAGTACTAGATGGTTGTGGCTATGGTTCTGGTACAGGGAGTACTAGATGGTTATGGTTATGGTTCTGGTATAGGGAGTACTAAACGGTTATAGTATGCAAGGTAGGGAGTCTTATATGTTACGTGTTAGACTGTATGGATTACATTCACTTAATAATTGCTTAATGCTTTTGAGTTCAAATATGTTTTCATTACTCGCATTTACGCAAATATACCATGTGTTAGCCTATTCTTGATATAAGCCTGCATATCATTATCTTTTCCACACTTGCTGAGCGCGTCATGTGCTCACACTTGCTATTTTTCCTATACCATGCGATATGTGTACTGCTGCTCAGTGAGTGAAGATGTTGAAGACTATCAAGACGAGGTTGTGACATTCTAGGCGCGTGTCTCCCGGTCGGTTGCCTGCGGTGTTGTTGGGCACCAGTGCTTCTGTTCCACTGCAGATATCTTCATAGAAGATTATATATGTCAATTGCTGTAGGAGTTTAGCATTTATTTAATAGAAGTATTGCTTTTATTACTTCACCTGTGACGTCCTTATGTGTGTTGAACATCCTGGGCACACATAAGCCGCATCTGATTTTGGCCGTTAAAACCGGGTGTGACACTCTGGCTATCGTTAGAGTCACCGTCGCCACCCTCGTCACTATCGGTGTCCATGCAGTGGAGAACATTAGGCTCCGCGGTATCCCACTCGAGATGTCCCACCTCACGGTACGCATCCACTGGTCTCAATTTGAGGGTACTAGTACGGATCAGTCCACCTTGGTCGTCCCAACGGAAAACTATAGTTCCGAAGATGATCTTTGAGTCGACGAGAGAGGACTCAAAGCTATCCGCCGTTGACTCGAAGTAGTCGTAGAAGCTGGTATCGGAAAATCCGGTGCAAGAGTGAGTCTAAGACATGATTAATCCTACAAAATAGAAGAAGGCTCCTACCTGGCGCGCCAAGTGTCGAAGATTAGTTCCCAACAATATGTTTATAAATTGACTGGGTACCTTCGAGTATAGGGATTAATCAAAAAGCAAGACAAACGATGTATACAGGTTCGAGCCTCCTATTTGAGTAATATCCTACATCCTATAGGGATGTTGCTGCCTTGTATTGATGATCTCGAGTACAAGCAAGGTGGCTAAGACTATTATAATAAGTTGATTGGATCTAATCTATCCTAGTGCTAAAGTTGTCGAGTAACTCCTCTGTTGATTCTTGCCTCTCTCTCTTGTTCTCTCGCATGTTTCGTGTTGTTTGTGTCCTCCCCCAGTCTTTTCGTCATATATAGGGGTGAAGTACCGACTCCTATCCAACTGTAGTCAATAGGGAGTTATCTTCTTTGACATCTAGGTAGATAGATCTGTTTTGAATACAGGTCGTATCGAGTTGGGTAACCAATCTAAACCTTCTTGTATGTACTTCCTTGATTCCGGGTGTATCAGGTACTGCTGATTCGGTTACGTGATATCTGGAGCTGCTGAATATGCGTCGTATATACCATGTCTGTGTATACCATGTCTGTGTATGATATACTCTTTATATGTATATACTCCGTAGTTAGATATTCGACAAGGAGCGCATCCAAAACAGGGTCAATCATGAGCCAATCCAATCTCATATCGATTAGAAGCCTCACAACAAGCAACTCGTGTTTTTAGATTTTTGAAGTCGCGAAACTCTAAACAAGTCTAGTTGGATAGAAGACCAACACTCATTGAAGATTTACAGCAAAATCAATTCCCATCTGATTAAATCTTTAGTAGTAGAAACACAGAAATCCACCTAATTTTTAGAATTAGATCCACACACAACCCCTTTATACTTTGTGATCCTATGAATAATCAAGACAATATATGATGTAGGGTTATTATCCAGTTTGAATGTCTGAACATATCTCTATGTTCCTCTTTACGATACTATTCGATGACTATGCAAGTATCTTTATTTTTCATATTCTAACAATAGGGAGGCATGTACAAATCCTCTATAGTAGTGTGTTGAGGCACGAGGATCTCTTATGCGTCCGACTTGTAGTTGCTTGGAGCATCCGACGATGGCTCATTGTCAAGTATAAGATGGCATACTCCAAGGTGGAGGGAGCCGGGGGCGTTTGATCCCCCGTCCCGCATGGCCTCTAATGAAGGCTGGGCAAGGTTGCCTTGATCTAAGTACAAGATGACATCATCCAGTGGAGTAGCTGACATCGCCAAGACCACCAACACACCACCAGGAAGTCACCGGCGTCGAAGCCATGGAGTGCAGAATGCAGGCTGCGGAGGAGCTAATGTTGCCAAGGCCGACCGTGAGCCGTGAGGATGAATTCGAAGCTACGTTGTTGCATGGATCCCCGACGTCGGCATGATGGCCACCGGAGTAGTACGTGCAACTGGGAGGCCAGACAGGGGCGGACTTTGGGCCTGGTCAACTGAGGTCGTGGCCCAAAAACCCAAGTATAATCCCTCCAATTTTCCTAGGCCCAGCTGCTATTCCATGAATTGGCCCAGACTTCACTCAGCGTCTTAGCCCACAGCCCAGGCCAAAGGAGCCAGCGGCTAGGCCCAACTTCACTCCGGCTCTCCGTCTCGATCTCAAATCGATCAGTGTCTCGGCCTGACTGCCTCCATCTCTCGCTTCCCCGCCCCTGTGCCGCCATAAATACTCTGCTCTCTCCCTCCTTGAACCCCTCTTCCTCCGCCGGGCTGCTCTGTTGCTGCTTCCGCGATCTCCTCTCTCCTCGCGCCATTGTACGATCCCACAATCTATCCCGCGGAATCGCTTCTCTGATCCATTCGTGCTGGTAGCTCTCGATCTCACTAATTATTTTTTTCGTCATGCAGATCTAAGGCTCGGATCGTGCGAAGCCGACGCTGGTCCCATCGACATGGCGCTTGTGAGTTCCTGCTCCTCCTCCTGTTTCGTCCATTCTTGTTGTTTCAGCATTGTCAATGCACTTCCTCTGACGGATTCTCGGGTTTAGATGGCGCGTCCCGGGCAGTTAACTTGATCTGATGCGCAATGCGGCTTGTTAGTTTGTGGCTGCGTCGCGTCTCTGCTTGATATGATTTGCTAGTCATTTTTTTTTCAAGCACTCGATTTGCTAGTCATGGTATGGGCGTATGGCCGTGTGGGGATTTGGGAGGTTTTGCTCATGTGATTAGGGTATCAGGTTATTTAGATAGATCATCGACTTCGCTTTGGATCAGGCGTGTGCCCATCTTTAGGAATCCAAGACGAGATGATAGATCACCTGTTGTTACGCTCGGAGCTCTGTTATGACATTCAGGGCCTGTTTGGAAAAGAGGTTTTGGGATCCAAATCCGCAGGATTTAGTGTAAAATTGAACTAAATCCTCAAAATTCCTAGAGTAAACCTCCTCTTCCAAACAGGCACATAGTTGCTAGATTACCAGTAAAATGACAGTTAGTGCACAATAAAGAAAGGCCTTTGACAGCATGGTGATCATTGTATTTAAGTGACTACGGAAGTAAAGGAATGACATGGTTCTTTAGGGAGTCTATCATGATGGACAGATGGAGCCCAGTTGGCAATGAGCAAAGCAGAGGAATGTGAGGAATAGAAATTGGGATGTGCAATTTGTGAAGTGTGGATTTGTGGTTCAATTGATACGTTAACGGTTTAAATTGTACACCTTTTGTTTTATTTTTGTTACATATTAGTATGTGATCTAGTTTGAATGATTTATGTGCTTAGTTGTTGACCCGGGTCTTGTCGGACGCAGAGCTCCACGGCTGAGACCAGATGACGTGCAGTGCATGCATGTGTACAGGCACGTATGTGCAAAGCTTGGCACTGGAGTCTGAAGGCCCTTGCGGATGGAGTTCCCCGGCCTACATGAATCCACGCAGATTTTGGAGAGTGTTGTGGAATTATCTAAGGAACGAATATTTTGAAACATTCGCTCGCTCAACTCCCGAGTATTTGGAGAAATGTTGTGAAATTATCTAAGAAGCCTTTAAATGGGAGTACTTTATAATGAAATTAGTAATGTAAAATTCCGAGAGTTTATCTAAAGAAACTAAAATTATGCAATTTCTTGGGAGGCAAAAAAAAACCGAGGCCTGGTTTTTTTTTTTCTTTTTTGACCTGCCGAAGCCTAATATTACAACTGGTTGCACGCCTAAAAATAGGGAGGCTAATCTTCTTGCGGCGCAAGGCTGCCTCGCTGCCCCTTGAGGAGGAGAGGACAGAGCCAGAGGACACCCAACGCCTCGCCGCCGCGCACAACGCCGCCGGTCTCCCTCTCTCTGCCTCATCCTCCACCCACCCGCCGGCCGCCGCCTCTCGGTCAAGCTTCTTGTGTTGGTAAGTAACCTTTGTTTGCTTGGATTGGATCGATTCCGTTGTTCGAAGGGTCCAGGGTTCGGTTTTGTTCTCGATCAAACCCAATGCCTTCTTCTTTCTCTCCGTTCAGATTCAGTTAGTCGTGTATTCGTGTGCTGCGTTGTGCGACCCTACCGAGTAATCCAATCCGATCCATGTCATCCATCTGTGGTTCAACTAGGATGGCGCTGGTGCGGTTTATTTTCCCCAAAAAATTTGTGGGAATTCGTGTGGAAAAGATAGTTGGAATTCGTGTGGAGTGCATCTAGTCCGACCCGTGAAGTCCGTCCCTGCTCATCGATGATCAGATGATAGTTCTATTTTTGTTTGCATTATGGATGGAAAAGATTGTTGGAATTCGTGTGGAATGCATCTATTGTGCATTGGCTGCTTGTATTTGTTTCTTGGATAAACATAAAATGTATAGAGCATTTGGAACAGGGGTTTTGTTGCGAACGGCCTGCAACACCTCGTTCTGATTCGTCCGATTGTGTTTAGTTGTAGTTTGTGTATGGTGGTGATCACCCGAAGGTTACATTGGGGATCAGTTACTGAACATCATCCTAAGCCTTTATACCGTTAGGATAATCCAGTCACGCTGTTGTGCTAATGAAATGGCTACCTCTGCACCAGTTTGTCTGTGTTGCCTTGGTTGCACCAGTTCTGTTATAACTTATCTAAGTAGCAGCGAGTCAATTTGCTGTAAACAACCTGACTTTTAACATTATCAGGCGCAATGCTACTATCTTTTGTGTACGGGAGCTAATTTTAGTTTGCATTGACAATGTCAATGAAGAAATGCTAACCATAATTTCAATCACTTTTAATAGTTTTCTGTAAATCTGAGTGATATTGGTGAGAATTTGGTGCATTTATTAAGGTCATTTCTTAGATGAAAGGGTTACAAACGGTCATTTTAGCAGTTTCCCATTGTTGAGGATGGAAGACCTTACACTATACACTTTTTCATCCAAACCAGGGTTGCAAAGGAACATGCACAATTTGTGATCATAGAGTTTTAAGCGTTATATGTAAATCATAATTACTGATATGTCATTTTCTGTGTACTGGAACTCTGGAAGTCTGGAGGTGGCAGTTGCTCAATAATGTGTTGTGTGTATAGAATATAGATAGAATGTGTGTTGTCGATCTCCCTGTGCAAGTTTAGGTGCTAGAATGTTTACGTGTTTGGGTGGAATATATACAGCAGTCACTCACACAGACTAGAGGACTAATACCTTGCTCTCAATATCTTTTTCCTGTAGTCTTTGATAACCTTTTGTAAATTCAATGGCTATATTTTGTAGTCAAATATAAAATAGGTAGTCTGACATATCATGATATGCACTACCAAGGGCATAACACTGAATTAGCTGGATGTCTCTCGTAATCATATTTCTGCAAAAACTGTCGATCACATAACGTAAGATCATATTGGTTCCATTTGCTGTCATTATTTTGTGAACATAAGATCATATTACTGCATTTCTTGGTTGTTTGTACTTAGTAATACTCATTGTGCTATTGTCAGTTTCTGGTTGACAGGGAACATGGAGCATTCCAATTTGAGAGATCTGGTGAATGAAGAAACTGTCATGAAGACGAGCAAGGCTGCAGGCTTTGGTTTAGCTGCTGGCAGTGTGTGGGGTGCGCTAGTTTCTATGCTGCACGACGGACCTCAGGTTGGCAGTAATGTCAAGTATCCTCAGCTGATCAGAACTGGCAAGGTGTGTGGGAATTATGCAGCAAGCTTTGCAGTTCTTGGAGCTACATATGTAGGCGTCGAGCAGGCTCTGGAAAAGTACAGGATGAAGAAAGACTTCATTAATGGTGCTGTTGCTGGTTTTGCTGCTGGTGCAACTGTTACGGGTTTCAGAGGTAATACACTCATCTTACTCCAGTTGTTATGGCTAGCCTGAAATTCCAGTAACAATAAATTCCATCCCATCCATATTATGGAATGTGTCTTCAAGTTACAGTTAGCCGTATTTTGTGAACCACTGTTAATGCTATTTTGATGGATCTTGCACGTTCCACATTCATTTCTTATCATCTGTTCCCAGTATTTTCTTTGGTGCTGCCATGCTGGAATAGTAAAGTTTGGAAATTTCGTATGGACCATAGTAGAAATTAGCATGCAACTAAAGGGGAACTTAATGACTATGATTGTTTAATTGCATTGATGAGAGAATGTCATGCCACAAAGGATACTTTGGAATTAGATATGCTGTATGCAGTCTAAGCGGTAGAAGGGAAGTGTGATCACAAGGCATGATAGGAGAATCCAGTGTGGTCGTCACAACTCAGAAGTTCTATGATGTAAATTCTACATTGGGAAAATTTCAACATGAAACATTAGGCATGCTTTACTGTCAATTTCAACATATTACTCATGTTACTCTTGCACTCTGATGGCCCTAATATTTGTAGTCCTCTTTTTTCATTATGTGATTAACTTGTTCGATGAAGTAATGCTAAATTGTCAATCTGTCATTGCTAACCTGTTTTGCACAGTTGGGAGCTTCCGGACAGCTTTCCTGTCAGGGTCTGCAGTCGCTTTGACTTCTGTACTGCTGGATGTCACTGGAATGAAAACTACTGACGAAGAAGAAAAAGACCACCACTAGTCATCCTATTAAATGGAAGAGCATAGCAGCGTCTGTTTCAGAGTTCCTTTCCTGCTACAGACATGCTAATAGTATCGGCAACACTTATAGTTTCTTTTCCATCAACATATGCAATCAAATGTAGTCTGTTCATAATATAGGGAGTAGGGTATATACTACGTAGTGATCCTGATCTAAACGCATCTTTGCATAGTACGTCTCGCCATTTTCACCTGCTGTTAGATACTTCTGAAGCTCGAATTGTAAACCGAAGTCGCTGACTTGACTGTTAAAGTACCATCAGGTTGTGCCAAATTCCGAATCCGCGCTGCAAATCGTCCATTTCACATTTTATGGAGGTGGTGGATGGTTTCTTTCATTCGTTTTTGATCTGAGGTCGTGTTGGTTGTTGGTTCTTGCTGATGTATTATCTATATTTCAGTATGTAGTTACGTTCTGGGCATCTGGAGAGGTTGGTGCCAATCTATTATGTATATGACTGTCATATCATCTTGATGAATTCTTTTGCTTGCCATTTTTGAAACATAGTTTAATAGATTCATTCAACCGTATACAAGATCCTGCTAGACCTTACCAGGCTGGTGATCTATCCAGCACAACCGTGGGCTGAAGTTGAGCTCAAGTAGCGGGTGCACGTTGCCTTTTATTCTTGACCGTTGGATAAAAACAATAGCTGAACGTTCGGGATTGTTTTAGACAAAGTAGAGAGAAGGATGACCGGAGTGGAAATTGCTTGCGATCAATGCAAAAGCAGCGCCCACGCCTTGCATCGGCCTCGCTCCGGTCATTCTCCTCCCCACATAACTTCCCCACCTTTTCCCCCTTCCCCTCCCTCTCTGAGTCTCACCACCCTCTTCGTCGGGCTCGTCGCCATCGCCTCCTCCACGGCACCCACTGTCAAGCTCGGCGTCGGTCGCATCCCCTTCCGCTCCACCACCTCCTTTCTTCTTTTCCCTAATGCATCCTCCGCCCCTCGTCTCCACTCCATAATGTCAATAAGTGTTCCCTTACTAATATCATGGATTTCCATTACGTAACCAGAGATAATTCCATTACATGGTTTCTCATGTTAAGTGCTTCTACTCCTTGAGTAGCATAGGAGCGTCGCCACTTCCTCTCATTAAGTTTTACTTTCCTCTTAATAAATACAATAATAACAGTAAGATAATAGATGTACAAAGCCACATACTTCCAACAGTCCAAGCGTGAACTAATAGGGGTGTAATCGGACAGATACGTACCGATATCGCTGATCCTATATTTTATCTCTCATTTTTCTTTGGAATCAGAGCAAGACACAAATAGTGTCAGATACAGATACAGATGCGAATAGTCTATGTCACGAATACGGATCAAATATATGACAAGTCAGATACAGACAATATCGATCACAAATATTTATTCAGATATTAAGTAAAAACGACGACCATATATATTGCATATGTTATGATTATTCGACCAATCCATGTAACCAAAACTCAACTACGTTAAAGGTCTAATAAGCAAATCAACAATATACTCTTATAGAAGGAGTTATGTTAGAGCAAAATCGAAGAAGTTACGAGTGACCAATATATTGGCTAAAGCTTCTATTAATTATTTGAATATATTAATAACTTCAAATAAAAAAAATTATCAACTACAAACTTATATATCTCGTTGAGAGATACAATTTTCATATAAAGATTGTCTCTATAGGACTCCATATGAATAAGTTGTAAGCTCTAAAGATATATAGGCGTAGATAGTTATCGGATAGTTTTCGCATATATCCGAAATTATTTTCGGATATCTGATCCAACGGATACCTGGCTCCTTACATCCGAATCCAACATCCGATATAACTATCCGAGATCCGATCCGATATCTAAGATTTCTTTTAGATATTTAAGATCCGATTAGCATATAAAATAGATCGGGTGATCAGTGGTCAGAAAAAATTCAACCCGTTTTCACCCCTAAGCCTTTTGCGTCATGTGCAGGCAAAATGGTGGTGGTAATTTTATTTCTATTTGAGCATTCACCAGGATCGTATTATTTATATATGTGTGTGTTTTCTTTTTTTTCTTTTCCAACCGATATTAAGATCTGGGTAACGTGAGCATATTCTTCGTCTTAGTTAGATTTGCTTATAATAACTACATGCTACAGATCCGACTTTCTTTATGTATTTTACAGGGGGGGCGCTAATTTAATGTAGTCAACGCAAAATGAACAGTGCCGTAAGCAGCGTATCCAAGGTGTCACCACGTGCCACAAGCGACGAACATATATATAAGCTCATCTTAATTATCTAAACTACGTGGAGTTCACAGCAAAAATCCACTCCACTTCATCCATAAAACTTGGGTCGTCCGATTTCACCACAAAGTAAAACTGGCGGCCAGATATGTCTATGGGGTATTTGCATCTAGGTCCCTCTAGAAACATCAAATCGTGTCCGTTCAATCAGGTCCTCCCCGTGCGCTCAGCCTCCCACCACCGCCGACCCCTCCTCACGTCGCTCCGCCCCGCCATCACCTTCTCCTCCACATTGCATGCTCCCCACACACCTCCTCAGGTAGCTATGACCGTCACCATTTCCTACGGCTACCACGTTGCCTCTCCTCAACCTCCTTCTTGCGCGCATCCTCCCACAACTTGGAGCTAGAAGGGAGGAGGATAAGAAGGTGGTGCGGGACATCCGAGTGCGACGACGAGCCAGAGGTGACCGTCTTGGTTCCCCCTTGCGCAAATGGCATTAGGGTTACCATGATGACCCTTCCTTCCTACTATATTTATAGATGAAGATGCACTTGTTTTTCTATTATGCAATAATGCATTCGCTAATTTTTTTCATGGCTTACATTTTAAGCATTGTGACACCTAGCATGCTTGGTATCACATTGCATGGCTTTTGATGACTTGGTTCAGTGACACATAAACCGGCTAGGTGGCACTTGAGGGTATTTTGGTAATTTCTCAAGTGGCAAACTTGTAATTTTTGACCTTTGGAAGCTAATTGTGGTGCAAGAATCTTCTGGCCGAATTTTCCTTGTATTGAAAATGTGGATTATTTGTATTTTGGCCCTCGGCAAATAATTGATATTTGCATGAGGGTCCATGGTCAATTTGTTATTTTTGGAGGCTTGAGAGGCTTTTCTGCAAAGTGGCATGGCTTAGAAAAGTCAAATGACTTGAATTAGGATTTTGGAAGGATATTTGGATTTTCTGTAATATTTTCTAAAATTATATGTATATTTAATTGTGAGCTGATTAATAGCCATAATAAAATATACATAGGGAATTTAGAAAATAGTTGGCTTAGGTTTTTGCCATGTTTAGCTTCCTATAGCAAAATGCTCTCTACGAGAAGCAGACATTTCAAAAGAATTCCACTCTTGTCCTAGTATATGTATTTATGTATGTATGTATGTTTTGTGTGTAAATTGATCAAGGCTGTAAATGTAAATTCATGATTTGTAATATGATGAAGAACTTGTACTTGTAACTGTATGTAATTGGACTGTCTATATGAATGAGATAATATGACTTGTATGCCATATTATGTGCAATGTATTTGATATATATGTGCTGTGTATATTGTTCATTGTTAGTAATAGCTAAAAACATGGGTATTACAGACAATTTGTCAAAATGACATTGGGTTTTTTATAATTGTCAAAATGCCACTAATTTAGTGCTATGTTGTCAATTGGATAAAAAATTCAGTCGCCTTTTGATAGATATCCATGATTATATCGTTGTACATTTGACTTGGTAATTACATTACCAACTGACCGTCAAAGCTGCAGGTCTTAACATGTATGGAAAAATGACCGCAACTTCATATATACACCTGGTATTCGTGACTATTTTTACACAATGAGAGCATCTGATACTGGTTTAACCCTAGATATCAAAATGTATGAAAACTACTTACAAAAAGTTCGTGAAACATTTTTCTAGTATAGGGAATGATCTCTACTATCACTCCAAAAAAATGAACCTAAAACACAACTTGTACATGGATAAACAAAAAAAGAGACAAATTTCATTAGGGATAAATTGACCCAGCCTAAATAGTTTGAAGGGTTAAATGAGTCAAAATTTTGTATGGGAGTTAGCGGACAAACCGAATAGTTGTGGGTAGTAAAATAAACTTTTTTCCGTAATTTCATGCTAACTCAACTATGCAAAAAAAATACGAACACTTCAACCGCGTACTAGATATCTAGAGCCATCAGATGGATCTTTTTGTGAAGCATTGCCAAATTCTACCAATATCCAACAGAGGCAAGTTGGAAGGACCTTGATTCCCTCTATGCCCTCGTTCATAGGACACGCATAACTTGCTTTGCAGTTTGTTGTTTGGGGATTGGGCAGTTTTCTACTTTTCTGCACTTTTTCAGCCCACCAGAAGTTCAGAACTGACCACCCAAATAAGAGCCTCCTGTTCCCAGAAAAGACAATGAAATTATCCCGGCTCAAATAACCCAAAGGAGACAAACAAGATTAGAGTTCATACTAGAGAAAATAAAGGCCAGCTGTAGTCTTTGGTTAGTCCCCTTTCAGCACTAGCGCGATATTTTCCCAATCCTAGGTAAACCAAACCATTTCCTACGAAATTAATTTTGTTCCAAACGGAGCTTGTTTTAAAAAATTAGGTTATAAAAAAAGAATGGTTGCTGGCAGGTGGGTTCATAGAGCACATGAACAGATACTACACCTTTACCCAGTTGAGAGACGTCAAAAAAAAAAAACAGTTGTATTCATAGTTCCATTGCTGCGATCTATAAATGCTATCCACTCCTTCCAATGCAGACAGATTTAAAAGAAACCCTTCCCCTTCCTCTAGCTAGTCTTCATCACAAAACAGACAGGTAGATCTTACTTAGAAGGAGGTAGTGAAGATGTATTACGCTCCAATGTCGCAGGAGATGTCTTACTACGAGCATGTCCAGAGGCGCCATGACGAGAAGGGCTGCCTCTATGCATGGTGAGGGTTTTGTTTCAGTTTCAGAGGATGCCGGTCAGTTCAGTCCTATTCAGCTGACTGATCCCTCTTTCTTTTTTTACAGTCCAGTTTATTTACCAGTATTCTATATTTGTTGTTGGATTTTTTAGCAACCTGCTCCTTTTCATGAAAATATATGCCAGTTTGGTGGAACAACCTTTCCAGACGAGTACTCCATGACCATGATTTCATTCATCGGTGTTTTCGTTTCCGTCTCTGATCCCTTAATTTTTGCATTATGATGGCTTGATTTTCTCTAAAGATACTCTGGTGTGCATTCTTAATTTCTTGGAGTCCTGCATTATAGATCTAAAGGAGAGCCAAGATAATTTATACATATCCGAAAGTCAACAGGCTAGACAAAAAAACTGATCAATTTATTCAGAATCCAGCATGCCCCTACAGGCTTACAGCTGTTATTGCTATTCTAAGTTTACTTTGCACATGAAACCGATGCCTTGTTAACATCTCACGCTGTGTTAATCTTTGCCAAGAGGCAGGGCTTTTCTGAATTTTACTTTCTGTCAAAATTCCCTACATCACTTGCTCTCATGTTCGCTCAACTGTCCACAGCATCTTCACCGCCCTGTGCTGCTTCTGCTGCTACGAGACCTGCGAGTGCTGCCTCGACTGCCTCTGCACCTGCTGCGACTAGGCCACCATGTTGAGCGAGAAACGAGATGAAGGTGGAAGATCGCCTCCATCTCTTTGCCGTATTTGGTTTTGCAAAAATAATAAGTGTTTGGTAGTAGAAGAAAGCTTTGTCAAATTGAGCATTTGTGTTCTGAACTAGACTGTTCTATTCCAGTGCTGAAACCAACGGATTCCTTCGCTGAAATTATCTATAGCCTAACAATGCGTGTGGGTGAATTTGTTTTCTTCTATGTTTTTCCTATTACGAAGACAGTTATCATCCGTGAGCTCAGGTTCAGAGGAAATGTTTGTCAGTGATTGTTTGTCATTAACGATCTTGTAGTACCGACCCTCCATGTCTCAAACGCCTTGTCTGGAGCTCCGGTGGAGGTACGGGTGGAAATTATCTTCCCTTCGCCTGAAGCCAAATCCACAAAGCACAGGAGCACTCAATAAAGTATAAATCTGACATTCAAGTTGCTAGTCTAACCATTAACATAACTACATGACAATGCATATCAAAAGAACATCTTTTGTTAACCATCCTTGAAATCATGTACCCTGAGGTCATCCACCTCTCTGATCGCCACTGTTCCACCCCCTCACCTCCCATGGACGCTCCTCCTCCTCCTTTGCCACCTGTGCCGAAGCTTGCTCCGCCATCTCTTCCACACAGCCCACCACTGCCAATTAGTTAGCCCATGGCATAGGAGGAGGCGGAGAGGAGGAGAAGCCCACGGAGGTCTTCTCGGAGGAGACAGACTCCGAGTTCTCCATTGAGCCAGTGGAGGACGCGCTGATGATGACAACTTTGATAATAACATGGAGGAAGAAGAGGAAGAGGAGGCCATAGAAGAGGAGAAGGCCGCCGATGAGGAAAAGGAGGAGCCAAGGGTGAGGAAGCCGAAGGTGACGTCAGCGTGGGCAACACCAGTGCCGTGGGCCACATCGACGTCTAGGGCAATGCTGATGCCAAGGGGGATGCCAACTCCAATGACGAGGGCAAGGACGACGACGACGGTGACTCTAAGGACGACGACGACTCTGGTGCCGCAAACCCCTTCTTCACCATTAGCCACAATGCCGCCCTCGGTGGTGAATCGAGCAAGAGGCATATGATCTTTTAGGATTAGTTAGGTGTAGGTGATGGTGATCCGAATTATGGTATTTTGTGTAAATCCTGATCTCTTTAGTAACTAATTTTTTGTGTAAATTTATAAAAAGATCCTAATATGCTAAAATCATGTGCTGATATTATTTTGTGTACAATGAAAAGATCAGTTGCTTTAATTAGGAACTCTACATGAAGAGGGACAAAACAGGGAAAACAACTACTTGACTTCAAAATGCAACATCAAGGACATGTTTGGCCAAAATTTGAAGTTCCATTTTTAAGTCAAGGAATTGTTTCCTATTTTCTCCATAGTTCATAACTAAAGCAATGAAAAGATTTTTAAAAGATTAGTATTCAATTAAACTTGTTTAAATTCTCTAGTGTTTAAATTTTTGCTCCAAGTCAATGTAGTAATAACTGGTTAAAAAAAGTATATCCTGAAACCCTGGGATACAAGCTACCTTAGTAGTAAGAGGTTTGAGTCACATGTATGATCTTGAGTTCGAATCATGGCAACACACTGGAGAAATTTGTGAGAAAATGATGAAAAAAAATAATGACTGGGGTGATGCCTAGGTCATATGGGTATCCCAAAAAAAAATTTGGTTTTGACACATTTTTCTATTGTTTTGGCCTTTTTAGCGTCTGGAAAACAATATCACTAACATCTTATCTTCCACGATTCCAGTCGCGAACCGTGGGAGATAGAGATTATCTCACACGGCTACATACTCGTGGGAGATAATCAGCAATAACCCCTTACGATATCACTATGACGGCTCAGAAACTGTGTGAGACGAGGTTTTCTAAGTCGTGTGAGATGATGTTGTGTGTAGTAGTGAACGTATCCATTCATAGAGTATTAGTGGGGAATAAATTATTGGACTGGCATAATCTAGTTGCTATAATTGCTAATGTTCACTTAAGTGATCAAGAGGATACCTTCAAACAGGCGCTACATCATAGTAGTCAATTTTCGGTCCAGTCAATGTACAAACCACTGATAAATCAAGATATGATACAAACAAAATGCTACCTATGGGAATTACCCCCTCCCCTGCCCTCCCCTCCCCCGGAAAATTAAAGAAAAAGTCCTTTTATGGTATTTGGACAAGGGTGAGATCTTAACCAAAGATAACTTGATTAAATGCAACTGACAGGCAGTTCAAAATATTGTTTTTCACAACAACAAGACTATCCAACATTTCTTTATTTATTTATTTTCTCAAACACACAGGAGACTACGTGTCATTTCATTAAAGAAGACGAACGTACAACGTACAACACCAAATACACACCCACACACACCTAGAACTGAAAGTTACATTTGCGCCACAGACAGTTTTGGAATGACCTATGCATGATCTAGGAACAACTACTCCTAGTCTACCCTGACAGGAGGCTGCGGAGGTGTGGAGCTCCAGTAACACACAACAAAGCACCCTCATCAACCACTTCTTATAACATCACATTCACACTTGGTGAAGCATCATTGAAGACACACTTATTTTGATGTTTCCAAAGTTATTTATTTATTTTTATTGTCGATTTGCTAAGTTTATCTAGAGAACGGTTCAAATATCTTTTCGTTTAAGGCCTCGTACTAGTTTTGCCAATTTGTTTGGTTCATGGATGGCTAGGACAGAGACAAAGCTTAGAGCCAAGATTCTAGTGTGGGCTAGTGCACTGTGTTGGGTATTGTGGTTATGATTGTAATGAAATTATTTTTGACAAGATTAAAATACATTCATATATGCAAATGATCTTCAGGGGTACCCACTGGCTTTGGTTTTAGACATTTCTACATAAGAGGAGGATTGGGATATGATGCATATAGTTGCTCATATATTGGAGACAGTTGTGATGCAAATCATTGCTAAGAATGGGTGGTGGTTGAGGAGGATCGGAATATGATGCATACAGCTACTCATACCTTTGTGGCAGTCATGATGCAAATCGTCGCCAACCAATACATATCAATCAAAGCTGAGAGATTAGGTCCCAAAATGTTGAGGTTATTGGCACCCCTTAGCTTCTTCTTCCCATGTCTATTGTATAGTGTGCCCATAAACCATGAAGGTACATTATGATCGTGCCAAGATTCATATCTACGGGGAAAAAAAATGGTTGCTATGTGCACAACATGTCAAACAGAGATTCTACATCAAATAAAATATTATCTAAATTCATATAACAATGAAGATTGACTTTGTGCTAACCTTCCCGATCTTTTTTCCAACATATGAGTGATGTTCTTCATACTTTTTGTGTCATGAACATCCTCTTTTGGCTAATGAGCATCTTGTGGTTGTTGAATTCTTGTCATCCACCCACACCACCATTTATCTTGTAGGATTTTAACATCCTCAAATTATTAGATACGTATGCAATAGCTATCAAGTTAACCGGGAGAACCACCTTTCCAGCTCTTTCTTTATGAAGGTATTTAGGGTTAATTACCTTGTCATGTTGATGAACCAAAATAGGAGGAGTCAACATCACCACTTAGCACCACCTACTTAACTCGGAGGTAAGTTTAGACTAATGAACTTGTTTAGGTGAATAGGGCCTTAAGTAACCTAGAGCTTTTCCTGCAATCTTGTCATCATCGTAACTTAATTGCTATCAAATCCATCGCTTTCTCCCATGAGCTTGTTCAAATCTTAGGATGAGGTTCTTTTAAGGAGAGAGATTTGTCATAGCCCAAAAATCTTTTATCATATCAGGGAGCACTCATAAGCATCATAAGCACCGTATTTGAATGTTTGTGCAATTATGGAATGCAATTGAATTTAAACATAAATTGTTAAATTACATGAGAAATGATACCTTGTAAAGTAACTTCAATTTGGACATCAGAACATATGTTAGGTAATAATTTTGTAAATTAGTAGGCCGCAAATGATGAATTGTACTGTTTTTTTTCCAAATTTTCTGGAACTGTTAGTCACTCTAAAATTTAGAGAAGTTCTAAAAATAGTCAAATTTGGGGAATTTTAATTCCATATATACATAGCCAAATCAGGTACAACAAGTTAAAATAGGTTGCTAGTGAACTCTAGTTTTCCCACAAAAAGTTTTGGGATTTTTCTTAAGCCCTAACTACCTTGGTCGATTTACAAGGAAGGCTAAACCGAAATTCGGAATAAAAAAGTCTTTCTTCACTGAGCTACTCACGGTGCCCTCTCCATTAGCAGGTCCAAAGCCTCAACTGCCCCCACTTGGGAGCCACTCCTGCCCTTCACCCTCTTCCACCTTCCTGTATCAATGCCCTCTCTCTTCCTTATCTATTCACTGAAGGGAAATCGATATCCTTCTTCTTCTAAACTCATTGCTCTCTCCATGGCAGCCGTGGAGGCCAACTTCCTAGACCACGCCGGTCCACTTGGGCCCATCCCTGCATGTGATGCTACTCCACTCCCAAGCCTCCAAGCACTTCAACCATCCAATGGGTTTGCACATGCACGGCGGATTGCATGAGTCGAAGTGAAATACGACGTCTCCCATGGCCACTCTCTCTGCTCGCTCTGCCCAACACGGCCTGCAGTGAGACTCCTCCCCCCACCCTCTCTGATGCTCTCTTCTGGTCCTCTCCACGCGGGCTTGAGGCACTGACGCCTGCGCTGACTTGGTCCGCTCGCCATTACCGCTCCTCACTCACCCAGCGTGTGCTTTGTCCTGCTGCCACTCTGATAAGGAAGAAGAAGAATCAGGAAGAGAAGAATCAGACGCTGTAACTTGGGACATGCTTTTTACCGTCCATTAGCTATCGGACGGTTGTTCTATTTTTTGGCTGACGTGCGCTCAGGAGGGATGAGATTTCCGTCTAGAATTTGGTTATAGAGATTGGTAAAGAATCCAAACAGGAGTTGATCCTTCATCTAAACAAGATCCTGCTAGACCTTACCAGGCTGGTGGTCTATCCAGCACAAATGTCCAAAAGCAGAGGAATCGGCACAAAAACAGGCACCAGGCACAGAAGCTCCATGTTCCTGGGCCTCCTGGCCATCTGGGCCCCAACTCTTCCCTCTCCGCAGTGGATCCTGCGTGGCGCGATCCCATTGGCCCCCTGGATTTCCCTCCTCCACCTCTAGCTCTTGCAGCAAAATCCATTGCTGTGCTCTGCCCTGCAGCTTGCCCCCGTCCCAAAACCTTCACAAAGTCCCCTAAATATCCATTTCTTGGGAAAAATTCTCAAAAAAGAAGATCAAGTGAAGGTCAAAAAATGGCAGCTCTTGGTCTATCTACCGCTTTCTCTCCTCCCAGGTGAGCAAAAGTTTCCTCTCCGTTCTCCAACGTGCAATTGTTCCAAAGAATTAACTGTCTTTCTGTTTCAGAGGTTCCTGGGTAGCTGTCAGGATCAGGCAGGGTGCTAGTAATCCTGCAAGGAGCTACTTGTCCCCAGGGAGAAGGAGGAGAACGTCCTGCGCCGCCGTCGTTCGGGCCGAGGTGAGCTTCGTCGGCGGCGACGAGGCGAAGAGGCTCGTCACCGAGGAGGGGTACACGGTGCTGGACATCAGGGACAGTAGGCAGCACGAGAGGGCGCACATCAAGTCCTCCACCCATGTGCCCCTCTTCATCGAGAACCAAGACAACGACATTGGTATGGAAACAACTGTTGCGCCATCTCGGTTCTTAAACTTGCCGCGACAGTGTCTGAACAACCTTTTGATTTTGTTTTCTTAAGGGACGATCGTGAAGCGGCAGTTGCACAACAACTTTGCCGGGCTGTTCTTCGGGCTGCCCTTCACCAAGCTCAACCCTGACTTCGCACAGACGGTGAAGGAGAATTTCTCACCGGACAGCAAGCTGCTGGTTGTCTGCCAGGAAGGGCTCAGGTTTGTGAGTGAACACTTCTGCTATCAAGTTCCTTTGTCAGGACATGCTAAGCTCGCATATTACACACCTAATTGTGCTTCTTATATTAAACGTAAAAAGTATAATTTGGTATTACAATGGAGTACCTATATTTTACTTGGATAGTTGGAGTGGCTCATTAGCATTGGCCTTGTTTGCTGAAGGTCAGCAGCAGCTGCAGATGCACTGGAGAGAGAAGGCTTCCAAAATATTGCATGCATCACATCAGGTCTTCAAAAAGTGAAACCAGGTACCAAACCAATAAGCTGAAAAAACCTCTCAGCTATTCACAGATCAATCTGTTAGTGCCAAGTGTTTGGACTTTCCGCTGTTATATACAGCGCGCCATATTTTGCAGGAACGTTTGAGTCCGTCGGGAAAAGCGAGCTGGAGAACGCGGGGAAAGCCGGCCTTGTGACCATCCAAGGGAAGATTTCAGTAGTTCTTGGGACTATACTGATAAGTAAGATGACTGGATCATGCTATTTCAGATAAATTTAGTGCATCGGCTCGCCATCCTCTCTTATGGGCGTTCATGTGCAGGTGCCTACCTGTTTATAACATTCTTCCCGGACCAGGCTGAGAAGCTCTTTGAGTTGGCTGGTGTCAGTTTGTGATCAGAACTGATGCTCGTTCCTTGCATATTGGTACTCCATTTGGGGGTACATGTTTCCATAGTCAGGTCATTATTTGAGTCTCTGTTCCCTGAAATCTATATCAAAACTATGTTCATGCAGAGATCCCTGTTCTCTCCAAAATAGACAGTTTAGAATGATTAGATGTTGACTACTGAAGTGAGTGCTAGAACCTTACCAACATTTTTTTGACAGCCAAAAGTGCAAATGCCTTTGCCTTACTGTAATAAAATCTTAAATTCCTTAACATTTTCATATATATGAAAGACCCTAAGGTAAATACTATTTGATGATAATCGCAAAAAAAAATGTTGGATGAACTTAATAGTACCAAGAACAATGCCTATACTGTAGCAAGTAAGCCAGAGAACCTATTGAAGTTTTGATTTTCACCCAAAGATCTGAGGTATTGTCCTTTGAAAAATAAGATCTGAGTCATTGTCCCGTCATTTGAAAATCTGAGTTAATTCACAGCATCTGTCGGGTAGAATTCATCCCACCAGACATGTACTTGAATGCGAACTAATCAGATATATTTCCCATTTCCTACAGGTTGACTGTATGATCGAGTGGACTGAGTGAGATGTTTTCAGGTCGAAAAGAAAGTTAGGCTCTATGCGTAATATATAGTGATTTTTTTGACAAATCAGCTTGTGTTTATGTTTGAAACATCAAACATCCTATTTCAATTGTATGTTTGATTCATATACTTGTTTGTGTTAATTCATGGAAGTATTAGGCCTCTGCAGATATGGTTCAGGATTTCAAATAGAAGTGCTTTATCCATCTTGTCATGCTCGCATCCACGGCAGAACATTGATCTGAAAGATTATGTCGAACTAGATTCCAATTGCGGTTGCAAATGAAATGGAAGTGTCTTTTGTGTATTAACCTAATAGTAGAGTCTGAACAAACCATTTCTTTGTTGTCTTCTTTTCTAATCTTGCACTTGTCTAGGAGGATTGAGATCATATTGTGTTGCAGGTATCTCAATTCTTAAGATACTTTTCTAATGATTCAAACATCTGAAGCGACCAAATGACCAAGGCACATAAATAACTTAAATAAATATTTTATTATTACTCCAAATGACCAAGGCATACAAAGTTTCACTTCCTTTTTTAAAAAAAAAACTTTTGGAGATGCCAACATAATTTAGTTAAGCAATCACATTTAGATGACTGGACTACTGGAGCGCAATGCTGAAAGCCTAACACTCATATCACCGCCATTCTCTTTGAACCCAATACTGTTCAACGAATGCATTTGAGCCTCCAAAAAGGAATGCAATTAACCACATCCCATCAGGCAAATCTTTAAAAGCAGAAGTCTGAGAATGAAACAGAAAAATACTATTGCTAGCATGTATAAGATGCCAAATTCGACTCAAGTTAACAAATATGGTACACAACAAAAACGAAACCATGCTGCCTTTATGTAATCATATAGAAACGACGGTCAAAAAACAAATGCTCCATGTAAGAATATGAACAATGACAAGCAAAATTCTTCACATACACTGTTATCATACAAAAATTGTTTAACAGACTGAAATTGCATTGAAGGTCTTGTTCATTTTGTTATCAAAATCTAGTCTCCAAGTATCCCTCAGTCTACATGTATCCGCCGAGATATTCCCCCTGCCTTCAGCGCTCCTGCAAATTTCTGCTAATCTAAGCTCTATTCACACGAATGGGTTGCCCTTCCAATTCCTGAAATCACGCTCAATTGTAGAACAGTAATAAATCAGTCA
Source organism: Phragmites australis (assembly GCF_958298935.1). NCBI lineage: Eukaryota > Viridiplantae > Streptophyta > Magnoliopsida > Poales > Poaceae > Phragmites > Phragmites australis. The sequence goes on along the minus strand of NC_084940.1, from coordinate 16,412,724 downwards.
CATGCTCCTGTCTGAAGTTTCAGATCAGAAGCTTTGCCAATTCTATAATGCAACAGAAACTTTTGAATAGCAAATTTAATTGCTGATTTGACTTAATTCGTGTGATGAAATAATGAGGTAAAAAATGGATCAGGGTATCGATAAACAAGGTTCTTTCAGCATGAAATGTTAAAAAAATACGGGATTAGTTGATGTAGTTAAGATCATACTAGTGAGCTATTCTAACTCATCTGTACATATAATACTCACAAAGTTAATCCCATCTATGTGTCACTGAAACGATAAGATACAGATTACAACACTATATTCTGCTATTGTTTGGCATATGGCAAGTTTTTTTTTTTTTTTTTTTTTTGTGGTAGAAAACAGAAGGCGGTATGCAAGAGAAGCTTACCGCATTATTAAAAGTAGCAACCGCAGCTTCAACTTCTTCCTCTGAAGAAAAGGTGACAAAGCCGAATCCCTTGGACTTTGAAGTCCCAGGAACACGGGAGACTGTGGCGCTGAGGATCTGCCCCTTTTCAGAGAAGAAGTTTTTAAGAACTTCCGTTGTTACAGTCTTTGCAAGATTACCAACATAAACCTTGTACTGACTGTCCACAAATACAGGCTCTGGTTCTGGAGCCGATCGATCAATGTTAGGCAAGAAGCTCTCTGTCACGTTCACTTTAATCGTTCTACCTCCAACCTCCTGGTACAACAAAACAAGCACAAACATGAGTCATGCCATACCTGCCTTGCACTCATGATCATGCTCCAAAACAAGAATTCGGAATGGCAGGCTGTGAACATTGGGTGCTTACGGTGCCATTGAGACTCTCAACTGCAGCGTTAGCCTCCTCCGCCGTGCTCATAGTGACAAACCCAAACCGCCGGCTGCGATTGGTGTACTTGTCATACATAACCTGCACGAAACCATTGGACATTCCAATAAGTTCGCTGAGCTAAATTATCTCAACATACTGCAAGCAACTCATCACACCATAGCGTTGTGTGTTGATGTAATTCTACAGCACCAGTACAAGAAACTAAATTTCATATTGATTAATGATTACCATTCCAAGAACCGGTAATGCATGAGCAAGCGCTAAATTAGGCTGAATTTCTTCCAAAAAAGGAGTGGAGGAAACGAGAACCGAGACAGACTGAGAAATGAGATAGTTGCATTGCAATCTTTGGGGGGTGGGGGATTAGGTACTTCGAAAGGGAAGGCGCTGCGTTACCTCCGCACGCTCGACGGTGCCGTGCTCGGCGAACATGTCGCGGAACTCGTCGTTGGTGACGGTTCTGGGGATGTTGCCCACGTAGAGCTTCCGCGCCGCCACCTCCTCCGGCGCCTCCAGCACCGCGGAGGAGGCGGCCACCCGCAGCGCAACCGGCCAGCGCCTCACCCGCGGCGCCGCAACGGCACGGAAGGAGAGGGAGGCTGGGGCGGAGGCGGGGCCACGGCAGCGGCGGTGGAGGGCCGGAGGGGTTATGAGAGACGAAATGGTGGTCGCCATTGGAGAGAGTGGAGTGGACAGGAGAGGAGCGACAGCGGAGGGAGAAGAGAGAGGAGCGTTATCCGGATCCAGGGGTGGTTTGGACTTTTGGAGTTCGGAGATAAACCTCTCGGCTCCTCCTGCTATGGTGACTTTCTCCCTACCTCCCTCTCGATCTCTAAAATAAATGTTCTAAATTTCATTAAAATAAGTAGAATTTTGTGTTCCAACCAAAACTTTTGTGATTTGTAAGGTAACATAGTTTAATGTAAAACCATTTTTATGAATCATCCTGCTCACCCAATTTAAAGAAACATGTTTTAGGATATGTTAGTGGTTGATGTATAATGATGGTTATGTCGTGTAATCTAGTTAGTTAGCAAAATATTTACCGATCCTACTGCAATTTTTACGATTACATGTGGAAAAAATGCTTCCATCTAAAAACTGCATCCAAAACTAGAAATAAATAAATATTTTTGAAAAATCACCGCAATGCCAAATATAATCTTAATATTTGCTTGTGCTAAAAAGAACGCCCATGCTTAGCATGTAAGGAATCGGAGCGACTATTATTCTCTTAAAGCTTAGTTGGTCGCTTTGGACAAAGAATGTAATTGTGTTTTTTCCCTCAGCAATTGTGCTACTCTGCTAGAGAATTCTTCAATGAGTCATATTAATACGGTATATATAGATTATTGAATAGAAGTGTCTTCTTGTTCATGCTATTGTGATTTTGTTTTTGTTTTTCAAATAAATAAATTGCTATTACTGAGACAATCCTTATGGAACTATCAATTTTATTGCAAGGGCCACTCTTTCGTTCACATAATCTAGGGGAGAAATAATAGATACAGTGTAGCCGGAGCAAGTTAAAGTTCTATGAAATTGATTTTTAATTTTGTCCAGATAACATGTTAGCAAAATGATTCCTAAGATATGTTGTGTGACACTATTAGAAAAATATAAACCCAGCTTTAAATCGTGACCAGCTACAGTAGAAATTGTTATCACAATTGATTTATTAGCTCGTCAGCCTCACTAATTTTTCATATCATTAACACAAAAGAGACTTATGTTCTACGAAGGACAAAATATTAATTTGGTTTTATAAGATGAGCACATTAATTACAATTTTGCAATAGTTTAAGAGGCAAAATGGTTAGACTATTTTTGAAATTAATTCTGATAAACCCTTCCCTGTTGAGTTTGAGTCAAGCTCAAAGCTCTATCACCTCTCACTGAGCCAGCTCTAACTAGGGATGGAAACAAGTCGTTAGACTCACTTAGGTGATCGAGATGAAATATTGGCTCGGCCCAAGCTCGTTGCCGACTCAGCCAGCTTGGTTTGGCTCACGAGCCAAGGTTGCTTCACATAGGGGTTTCTTACAGGTTATTTCACTTCATAGTTTATGGAAGCGTAAGGTCATAGGCTGGTCGTCAGTCGTGACCAGAGAGACGATGACTAATATGATCTGAGGACGGAGAGGCGGTGGGCGATAGTCGACGGTAGAGACAAAGAGGCATGATTGTGTATGTGTGAGTATTGCGGAAGTGAAATATGAGATGTGAGCCTTAGGGTTTGCGTGCTGAACTAGTCCAGCAACCGAGTCACTTACAAGTTAGCTTGTACTTAACTAGTTTAGTCACTAAATTAGGAAGGTGGCTCGAGCTCATCTCATTTAATCACTGAGCTAAATCAAGCCTAGTTAAACTCAAGTAAACTTACAAATCTCGAGTTTTATTTTTAGTCCTACCTCTAGCCTGTCTCTGAGTTCAAAGGCTAAATCTGGTTCGCTAGAGCTTGGCTCGAGTTTGTGTCGAGCTCAAGCTTGGCTCGTTAGGCTTGCTAGAGCTCGGCTCGTTCGACATCCTATATGGAGCTCGCGCCCCTCCAATTTTGCGCCCAAACCGAAAACCCTAGCTCCATCCCGATTCGATCCATCTCGCCATGGACACCGCCGGCGACGCAGCCACCGGCGGCGGTGGAGCGGTCCCTGGGGAGACCAAGAAGAAGCCTCCCACTGCGGCGGCCAAGGGGAAGTCGACGGGGAAGGGGAAGGCCAGCCCCAAGGCGTCGCCCGCAGACAAGGAGAGCAGCCTCCTCAAGCAGAGTGAGCTCCCTCTCGCGCTTTTCGATCCATTTCTAATCGAGAATTTAGGTTCTTTAGGCTGGTTTATCTGACAAAATCCCAATCATTTCTGTGGTTTATGTTGCAGAATCGCCCGCCGAGTTCTTCGCCGAGAACAAGAACATTGCCGGGTTTGACAATGTGAGCTTTTCTCTACAATTTTTAAGTCAAATTGGGTGCAATGGTTAACACCGATGTGTTATAGATAGATGCTACTGTTCTATTGTCATGTAAACGAAGAATGCCATTTAGTTACTCCTGGCATAAGCACAATGTTGTTCTAATCAGTATTTTGTGGAGACACTGACTTCATAATATTGGCCAGCCTGGCAAATCCTTGTACACCACGATGCGGGAGCTAGTTGAGAACGCCCTTGATTCGGCTGAGTCCATCTCTGAGCTCCCTGACATAGAAATTACAATGTAAGTGATTCTCAAAGGTATGTGTTGTGGTATTTTCCTTTTTACAATGCAAGACGGCACTCCATGGCTTCTTTTTGTCATGTCTTTCAGAGAAGAGATAACTAAGAGCAAGTTCAACACAATGATAGGGCTAGTTGATCGAGAGCGTGTTGATGAAGCACTCTATGATGATTTTGAATCAGCTAAGGCTCGTGAGGTAATGTTGTCACCTATAATTGTATTAGTTTAAACATTGTGGGTCCACTACGAGGTGTCATGGACTTCACAAACTCGTCTCTTCTTTTAATCTTTGAATTATGCATCTTTTTAGTTTTGATAATACTGTATAATTTCACAATACTTAGAAACGCCTAGCCAAGGAAGCACGTTTCCAAGAAACTCAAGCTAAAAATGCTTCTCTTGGGAAGAAAGTTAAGGATGCTCCAGCTTTTCGAGGAAAAGGCCGGGGTGAGGCTGCATTTTTCAAAGTGACTTGCAAGGTATTGTCACAACGATGTGGATTATATGATGAAAAAATATTTTCTTATTTTTAATCATTTTTTTTTGGCTGTGAATTCAGGATAACGGTCGAGGTATGCCACATGATGATATACCAAATATGCTTGGGAGAGGTAAGTTTCAACAGTATATTTGTCCAGTAATGCTGAATCTGAACAATTTGAGTTTTTTTTTAAAAGACTGAAGAAGGGATAGTACCATGCTGTTCAATATCACTGAAACTATTTACATTTGGTGCAGTTTTGTCGGGCACAAAATATGGTTTGAGGCAAACGCGTGGAAAATTTGGACTTGGTGCTAAAATGGTAAACTTTATGCATATAATCTATTGAGTAAGAATCTTTCTACATTGTAGGTTGCTGTGAACTGTAATTTTGTATCATCTAGTCTTTCTAATATAAAAGAAAGAGCAAACACTTTGTCAATTTCTACGTTACCATATAATGTTGGAATTGTTTTTTTTTTCTTTTGCTTCGGAAATGACCGTCTTGTGGTTTGCATTGGATAGTGGCTTAGTGCAAGTGTGCAACCAAGCAATATAGCTGGTAGCATGAAGACATGAGTCATCTTGTGCTGTTAGGATCATAACAAAAACAGAAAGCTTAAGTCACAATTACAGTAGTGATGTGCAGTTGGCAGAATGAACCTTTTCTTTCACTGAATTCATGTCATATCAAACTTGTTCGTATTCTGATGCTTAAGCATCCATGGTTACCAGATACTTATCATGTTTTTCCTCAGGACTATGAACATGTATTACTTTGTCATTGGCTCTTGTTCTCTGCTTATCTTATAATAGTTAATTGAAACAGGCACTTATATGGTCAAAAATGAGCACGGGACTTCCTATTGAAATTAAGTCATCGATGAAAGGCCAGAACTATATTTCCTTCTGTCGCCTGGATATAGATATTCATAAGTAAGCACAGCTTGATGGTTCATGTGTCTGTTTAACACAGTAACTAACTTGATATTTCTATCTTTCTCCATGTATGTCAATTTGATAACTTCTGCAGTTTATCATTATGCTTTTTGGTGTTTTCCACTACTCAGAAATGTCCCTCATGTTCATTTGCATGAGAAAAGGGAGAACAAAAATCAATGGCATGGGGCAGAGATTCAAGTTATAATTGAGGGAAATTGGGCTACACATCGTGTGAGTGGCTCATTTTTTAGAAATTTGAAATGTAGAATTATAGTATTATACTGTAAAGCTAATCAGGTCATCTATTTCTTGCAGTCAAAGATCCTCCATTATATGCGTCAGATGGCTGTCATCACACCATATGCTCAATTCCTTTTTAGATTTCTATCTGATGCAGCAGAGTAAGCATTTCGTCTATGGTTATTTATGTTGTGCTAAATTGGTAGTCCTTTAATTCTTCTCGTAAATGACTTTGTATTTTGCAGCAAAAATTTGACGATAAGGTTTGCACGACGGACAGACATTATGCCTCCTGTTCCGCTTCAAACAAAGCACCACCCATCTGCTGTTGATATATTACTGATAAAGCGCTTAATTGCCGAGACTACAAAGCAAAATCTTTTGCAGTTTCTGCAACACGAATTTGTGAATATAAGCAAATTGCACGCTGAACGTTTAATTGGTGAGTTGTATGATATGCAGTGTGGTTGGGGCAGTCATCGTGAAAAGTAATTAACTCAGTAATTGCTATCTTCATTGACAATCATGGACTACTATAGTCCAATTTTCTAGAATATTATCTCTTCGAGATTATGAAGTAGTCTGCCTCTCGAAGTAGTCTGCCTTTAGCAGTTACATCTTTGTCTTGCTTTTAGGGTTTCGAGTTTCACTTATGTTTTGTATGTTGCTGTTTTTCAATGTATGCTACTGTCCACTAAAATCATTTACCTAATCCTATGTAGAACTTGTTTGCTGGGCTAAAAATGTAGTTGCACTGTCATACATACTTTCGTATTGCTTTGTATCTAGGCTTTACTATTCTTGTTATCAGTTCTATTTTTTTAATATCACATATTTTTAACTTGGCAGGGGAGATGGGACCTGATTTTAGTCCAAAAATGACAGTTAAGAGCCTTACATCGCAGCAATTAGTTCGGATACATCAATTATTTCGGCAGGCTAAGTTTGATGATCCCAGTGGCAATGTGTGCATCCCTTTCCACTTTCATTTATTCATCAACTGTTCATTGGCTACTTACTCTTGCAAATATGCAATTAGTCATCACCGAATAGAAATCAACCAATTCTATAGTGTCTTAGTCCTGCAGGGGAATATAACTTACGCCTAGGTATCATAAAAGAGCTACACCCTGATATGGTTGCAACACATGCAAGCAGGTATATCATTTTAATCAGACTGAATTCCAGAAGGCAATTCTATATTATGTATTTTGAACATCCTAATAATATAATGTAATGTTCCGTTTAGTCCTCAGGTTTTTGAAGGGCATCCGTTTATTGTTGAAGCTGGGATAAGCATGGGTGGAAAAGATGTCAAACAAGTAAGGAAACACTGATATTTTGATTTCATGCAGCAACATTTTCCGCTTTTATTTATTGTGTTCAAAGAATTTTCTAGAAACACGTTCTTTCTTTCTTCCTTTGTGTTTCTAGAAGCTTTCCGCATGTGATGGCAGTTATTGATGTCAAAAAATTCTTGATTGTTGATTCTCTCTGTTTTATGTGATGCTAAAATCTCTATGTTAAATTTTTAGATTAGGTTCTTTTTATCTGATGCTATACTGAATCAAACTCATAGAGGGGTCTGGTGTGCAAAGAGTTGAGTCTTTTTAGGGGATTTATGAAATTTGTTGCCCTGAAAGTGGAAGGATGAGAGGTAGCAATTTTGGCCATCTGTTGTGATCTGGGTGGCCCAGATTAAAAACTAATAGCTGCCTGCACTGTTTAGATTCACCACTTTATTGATTTAATGTTGAAACATCTGACCATAGGAGTAAACATAATTATTTGTGTCAGTATCACACATTGAGCTCCAATTCTGGGAATTGCCCTTCCAATTTCTGTATTTGAATTTGCTAACAAGATATTGTCACACAATATTCTTCTACCAAGGATTGGAGTTCTTATATAACTATGTCTATTTTGTTCAGGGTCTAAATATTTTTAGGTTTGCAAACAGAATACCACTTCTTTTTGAACAAGGTGCTGATGTCATCACAAGAACTGCTCTAAAAAGGATCAAGTATGATTTTATTTCTGTTAGTACTTCATTAGTTCATATGTTGTATCTCTTCTATACCTTTTTCCCTCCTTTTTAGTTGGAGCAGCTACAAAATTAATCAGCAGCAAGATAAGATTGGTGTCTTTGTGAGCATTGTAAGTACAAAGATACCCTTTAAAGGAACTGGAAAGGAGTACATCGGGGATGACATAACTGAAATATCAAGTGCTGTTAAGGTACATTCCAACTTCCCTGATTAACTGTCTCTGTATGGCCATATAATAACGATCCCCTTGCACCTTCAGTCAGCCCTTAAGCAGTGCTGTCTTCAACTGAAGTCAAAGATTGTGAAGAAACTTCAGGCTCGTGAGCGACAGGACAGGAAAAGAAACCTGAACAGGTGATTTCTTGCTTGGGATTGAGTGATGTATATAAATAGTACGAATGTGAATACGAATCGGATTGTACGAATCCGAATCTGCATCCGAATATGTACTAGATTCAATTGTATGTGAATATCCAACAGCTTTAATGACAAATTGCGTGATAAATTTATTTGACATGAGCATGACAACAATCCAACATAGGGAACCTTATTTTTTAGTGGATTGATCCTCCACCTTAAGGCAGGGAGCCACTTTGCTACAGTACCATGGCTCTATAAGATTTGGAATGTTGGATGGGAGATGAAAGAAGGTTTATCGCTACAGTATATGTGGTACAATACCAGACAATAAAAAAATAGGTAGGATCGAAAGAATTAAGTAAGAGAACAAAAGAAAAGAATGGAATTTTATGTTACTCATATTTATATTCCAGAGAAGTATTTGTACGTATTTGGATATATCCATATTCATATCTGGGAAACAAATTCGGATATATCCATATTCATATCCGTCTGTCAGTCGAATACGAATTTTTCTTACCACATTCACGTTTGGCCAAATACGAATATCGGGTAATACGGATATGTGCTAACCATTTTTCACCCCTAAACAAAATGATATGCATGCTTCATTACACTGACGCCAAATAATCCGAAATTGTACGCATTTTCTCTTATTTTTATGATTTATATTTGCAGATATATTCCTGATGTTGCAAGAGCGATTATGGAGACTCTGGTAGAAATTGCTGATGACTCTCCCCCAAAAAGGCCACGCTATGATAAGGAAGATGAGGAACTCCTTGAGAAGGTGAATTCTCAGGAGGTGACAGATAAGACCTTCAGAGATTGCTTAATGCAGCATGTTGAACAGGTAAGAATGAGTTTATAAAAAAAACAAAGAAAAATCCATGATATATTTTTTCTTCTTATGCGATCTATTCTCTGTCGTCTTGTAACTTTCTGTTGCAAGTTGTGACCACATTACTTTCTAGAAGTCGAATATGATGTATCAAATAAATTTGTTGGTATTGCGGAATACAATCATGGTATCATATTTCTTGTTGTGCTTTCTTTAATAAGAAAATTTCAAAAATCTACAACTATTTTGACACATGTTGCAAAAAACTATAATTTCTAGTGCTCATTTCAAAAAACCTACAACTATTTTAACACATGTTGCAAAAAACTATAACTTTCTTATTGTGAGCTTACCTGTTATCCTCTAGCAACAGGTAAGCTTAGTGTTAATTCTCCTATTACATGCTATAGAGAATGACAGGTGGGTATATAGTAAGAAAGTTATAGTTTTTGTAATATCTGTCAAAATAGTTGTAGGTTTTTGAAATGAACACCTGAAGTTGCAGTTTTTTGCAATATATAACAAAATAGTTGTAGATTTTTTGAAATTTACTCTTCTTTAATCACTGCAAAGAGATTTAAGGTCCTGAATACCGATAAATTAAGGCCTCAAATGTTTTACTATAATCTGCTTATTTCTTTTTGTTATTGACCAGGTTGATTATGAAATGGCGCTGGACTACGCCATGCAGAGCGGAGTAAGCGAGGAGCCCCGTGAAGCAATATATTTGAACTCACTCGAAGGATCCTACAAGTTTGTCGACTTGCAGGGTCCTGTCTTCATATTCAGATTTATTCCATGAAGGAACCTTACACATCCATCTGTTCTCTGGTCGACCAATAACTCCATTAATTGTATTCCCATTGTACCTGAATTGGTTGCTTGAGCTATTTTTGGCTCAGCGCCATAATTGTAACATAGACATTACAAGTTGCTAAGAAATTAGTTTAGTCTAGGATGCCCCTGTATGTTGCATTTGTAGAGGAAAAATATTTTTACTATATGATTCAAACCGTTGTATTGGGCTTACAAGTTCAGTCCTACATACTTCAAAATAGTCGACACATTGAACCAATATCGGTACTATATGATTCTCAGTAAATTATTGACTTCAGGTGCAAAAAAAAAAAAAACCGTCTTGTTTTTGACACTAAGCAGCCCAAATTTTGCCACTAGTTTCTCTGGTGCCCATTTGTTTTAGCCGTCGCCGTCAGTTTGACCGGAACTGATCATGTTTGACAGAATTAAAGCATGCCAAAAAATGATCACAAGCAAAAATTCTTAGCAAGTAACGAAAGGATCAATCTATGCGTAAATCCGTACTAGTTTTGACAACTACAGATTTACAATGCGGCTATGACACGTGTAATATTAGGGTTTACGTTTGATACACGTGCATGTTTCTTTTCTCATAGAACCTCATATTTTTTTTTTTTTTTTGAAATTATGCATCATGTGAGGAAGGAAATCAAGCACTCAGATTCGAGCGCAGGTGGAGTGCTCAATGGCACCCTCCTACTTTTGTTCTTTGGTAGGAAATTCTGGCCGATGTGGAGATTGAACCTAGGATCTATGAACCTGTAAGCAACTAGCCCACCAGTGAGGGATATGTTCCCATACAACCTCATATTCGAAACAAACCTTGGCTCCGTACATCCTTAAAACTACTGTTTTACTTGTTGAAATCTTACATCCTTTAAACTTTGTTTGGATCTGTTACATTCTTTGGATGTAAGGTTTCTTAGCCTTGCACCTTTAAAAGAACATTTAGACGGGAGGGATTAAATTCTTCACATACCTTTTTACCCTTGTAAAATGTATATAGACTATAAAAACATGACTAGTTGAGACGAAGAGGAGGAAGAAAAAAAAGAAGAGGAGAGATCTCCTATACTTTTTAACTCTAAATCCGTCATTGGCCGCTAAGTTAACCGAGTGCTTTACATGTACTAGACAAAAAGAGGAAAATTTTAACCTAAGCTCTTGGATGTCAGCTACGATTATCATGATATCCGACCTTTGTGATAATCTGCTGTGCCACAGGTCCATCAGGATTTTTTAATCCGTTTCTACGATGGCATGCGCTGGCGCCCATGTCAATAGTAGCCGGACTCCACCACAAGCTTCGGCTTCAGCAGTTAGTGAGGATGCAACAGATGGGAGCCATCTGGAAGCTGCCGCAAGGAATGAGCCATGCTCATCACGAACAACGACGCCAGTAGCACCAGTGAACTCATTTGAAGAGAAAGCACCATCCGAATTGATCTTCAGGTAACCCGATGGAGGCGGGGACCATTTTTCAGATGTCTGTTGTCGTTGCAGTGCAGTTGTCGGACGAGAAACATGAACTAGATGGGTTGTAGTGTCCATAGCCCACTCAATTAATTGCCTTGCGCACTGGGAGGTTCCACAATATTCGCCAGGTGGGATTTGAACCAGTAACTGAGCGTGCTGCGTTGTTTTCAGCAAAGTATCTGTTTTGCGCCTCAGCATCAGACAGCAGCCGGTAAGCAGACCGTACAGTGTACAAACCATGCGTTTCCTTCTGCAAACCAAGCCCATAAATCCTCAGCTATACTTCCCAGCAGTATTCTGCACAGTGCAGCAGCATCAGCCGGGATTAAGTTCGTCGAGAGGGCATCCATGTTCCATGTACCACTGTCACGGTTGATCAAATAACTAACTGAGAAACCAAGTAAAAATATATCTTAATTTATATATGATGAGTGATTGATAATGTTATTTTTTTTATTTATGGATTGTACGAACATATATATATGTGTTGCAATTATGATCATGGCTAACTAAAGTTGCAGAGAGAAATTGAGTTGGCGTGTTTATATTTGAGTTGAGGAAAATTGTACACGCTGGATGATCCGACGCTTGAGATTTTGTACACATCTAAAGGTTTGACATTCAGATGAGGTTCGCATCGGAGCATTTCATCCCAGAGGCAGAAATTAAAGTACATGTCGGATGGTCCGGTGATGGGCAGCAATATACGTCGGAGCATTTCTTACATAGATGTCGCAAGTCGGATCTGTTGGACTTAAACTCGCCGGATGGTCCGGCGATGGAGAGCAATGTATGTCAGACTATTTTTTGCAGAAAGGTTGCAAAATGGTGGTTTGGTGAAAGTGAACTCGCCGGATGGTTCGGCGATGGGATGAAGTGTACACTGAAGCATTTCTTGCAGAGAGATTGCATGATGGCTAGTCTACTGGATCATACACCAGATGATCCGGCGCTGAGGAGGTGACAACATCGGAACATCAATGCTGGAATATCCGGTGTTCACGATTTTTTTTGAGACGTGCATTACCTGAGGATTTTGATTAGAGATTAATCTATAATGGTGTTGAAGATGCATGTTTGCTTGTCTAATGTTGTGTAGGTGATGGATGCAACTTGGTAGTTGACAACGGAATGATCAGGGCTAAGTGGGGTGCATGGTGCCGGACGATTGAGGAGACTATGGGGAACCGTCCAAACAATATTCTAATTAATCACCAGGAGAATCATTATCTATAATCACATTCTCAATGATTAACCAAAATATCATTCCGGTAGTCCTGGCATGTGTTTCGTGCCCAAGGATCGGAACACATGCCTTCCAACATGTACATAACAACATAGCTTAATAAAGAGCGAATAATAAACATTTATATTACAAGTATTAAACATACAACTAATTTCAACAATTTACAACAAAAGCGAGCTAGGAGGAGACAGAATCCCTCAATTCCTAACCACAAAAGAACTATGTAGCGGAAAGACAAACTTATGAACAACAAAAGAGGATGGCGCCACATGCCCTTAGGCACCGTCTCAAAATACCACCTTTAGAGTAGGATGCACTACTCTTGCCCACTACCCTGATCGGAAGGCACGAAGTAGCCAAAACAGCCTCTTCCTCAGCAGCAGCAATACCTGCAACAACTTTAGGGCAGCACCCTGAGTACGAAGGTACTCGCAAGACTTACACAATATGGATATATAATATTCCAACTCCAAGGATTATGCATTGAGTTGTTAGCAAGGACAAGCCATAAGGTTAAGTAAAGCATATGCGGTAAGCAACCTAGACATATATGTGTGAGCACCTATACTTAACCAAATATGCCATTCTACCCTGCAATAACCATCTGAACATAAATGAAAATGTAGCATAAATGTCACATAAGTACTTGAACAATTCAGTACATTGAACCAACTCATCCATCACCATAATAACCGAACCATCAACCACATACGAGAACTCTGCGACCGGGTGCAAATGAAACAATAGCATGTTCATGACCGAGAGCGCGGTAATTCGAACTATTTATACACCCTGCAGGGGATACTCCTGGACCCACACGACACGAGGACCATACGGCTTATGCCACCCGCTAAAGTTCATACAAGGGGGTACTCGTGACAACATTTCCCAACCATCCCCAACTGTGTGGATCGTGCATCGCTCGGCGCGGCGGTACTAGAACTACTCCCGGAGCAAACTAGTACCACTTATAAGCTTGTCCGCTCACACCGTTGATGTTCAGGCCCACAAAGCCACAGCTGTGAAGGTATTCGGCTTGCCTTACCATTAGATCGGCATGCGGTGAGTAAGGTAAGTGCTAAAGCTAACTACCCCGATGATCGGCCTTAAACGATGCAAGTGGTCTACGGTGCCCGGGTTCCTCTCCCGAACTGCCCCCAGGACTTTCCTTCGAGGCAGACGCCACCCCTAACACCGCCCACATCTCGTCTCATACTCACAACTCATCCAACCAACATTCACATAACCATATACGTGAACAAGTAGTAAGCCCTAAGCTCGCGAACAACGGTCGAACTATTGCTCGTCTTCTACCGAGGACCTATGCATTGCTAAGCATTTTGATCGATTCTTAGACATTTACCACGTTACTAAGGCTACAAGGATATAGATAGAGATTGTGTAATCAACATAGGTTCTACCCATAAAAACCCGATATCGACTCCCTATACATAAGCATAGTTTATCAATATTTAGATTTCATTCAATTCGACAAAGGTGCAATATGATAGATGCTTGTCTTTCTGCTCAGGTAGCTACCTATAGTTATCCACGCAACACTCGCTGAAATCCGGAAGATCGGAGTTGTCTTCGACCACGGTCGCCTCCCGCTCCGGCTCCTTGTTTGCTAAACAAGAACACATGCAATGATGAGCATGAATGAATGCAATGAGGCATGCCACAATGCTTAACAACATGCTAGAAGTTAGGGATGAAAATGGACGGGATAAATTCCGTTCCATTCCGATCCGTTTTCTATATTTTCTCATCCGTTTTCGAGAAAAAATGTGAAAATGAAAACAGTTATGGGGTTTTTCCGACCGTTTTTGGATTTCCCGTTTTTAATCTAGATTTTCCCGTTTTTCTAATTGAGATCAAACTTCACAAACCACAATTTAGCCCAAATGCCAAGCCCGACCGGCCAGTCCAAACATAACCCCTATCCCAAAGTTCAACCAGATCCCAGTGGTCCAGTCTCAGTCGGCTGCTGATCTACCGATGTTGTTCAAGTTCTTGGACCACCTCCAATCCTAGTCTTTGTGTGATTGTATATTATGTCGAGTACTCGAGTTACGACATGGTAGTTATTTTTCAGTTGATACTTATGTCATTACGTGGTTCATCTTGTGTATGATATAAATTACTTTTGTTGGTGTGAATTAATTATGTGTCACGCCGATGCTTGAAATCATTGTTCTACGGATCGGTGTTCTCATTTTAAAGTATTGGTTCCTGACTGATACCCGCATATTTATGTTCTGATTGGTTCGTTTTTGATATCCCAACATTCCCAAGTTCGTACCCGTTTCCGGTTTTCCCGTTTTCGATTCCGTTTTCGAGAGAAAATGTGAAAATGAAAATGGTTAGAGGGTTTTCCCGACCGTTCCCGTTCGTTTTCATCCCTACTAGAAGTATAAGATATGCAAATCAATGCAATACTAAACAATCTAAATAAAAACCAGAAAATAACAGCCATCCAGAATATCCAGATTGGTTCGGAGTATTCGGGCTCGGACCCTTCGGGTGACCCTCCAGGTGACACTCCAGAAGAGGCGCTCGATTAATGCTTTTTATTTGACTGGCCCGGAGTATTCGGGTGAATTCGGAATGTCCGGGTTTCGGAGTATCCGGGCCATCCTCCGGGGAAGGCTCTCGGTTAGCACTATTCTAACTTGACTCGAAACCTCCGGGTTGGTCCAAACTATCCGGGATGTGCCGGACACTCCGAGTGAGGTTCCGAACGAAGCTTTCGACTACACGATCACATAACGATGCGGAGTCTCCGGGTTTGTCCGGATAATCCGAGTGATACAGACTTGGGTTCTTCACGATTTTTCCCTCGGATGATTTGGCTCATATTACAAATCTGTGCTACACAAATGTGCATATGCCTTATCCAAGAGATCCTAAACCAAACTCGCACCCTAAACCCTAACCAATTTTGAACACAATTCATCGGACAAATTCTGCTGAACTCGGAGTATCCGGGTGAGTCTGGAGTATCCGAGTCAGCCTAGAAAAACTGTTCTCGAGTGGATTTTTTGTTGATCGAGTTGTGATCTTTTCCAAGCCTAAAGGGGACATGTTAGAGACAGTCTAAGGGTACTAGAACTTACTCATCAACTAGCAACACGACTCTAGAGCTCAGATTTGACCAAAACTCCATTTTTGCTCCAAAACGCTCAAGGATGCCAAGAACTTCAAGAACTACTCGATTCTTCCACGAAAACAAAAATGGTTTGGATAGGCGAGTAGCTTATGAGCTATAGAATGCAATGGTACCACATGCATACCTTGAATCCTCCACTTGAGCTCGGATTTTGGGAAGAAAGGGAGAGAGAGAGAGCTTGAGCTTGAGTGAGAGAGGGAGGGGAGCTGCTGCGGACCATCACGCAAAATTAAGCATAATGCTTAAGAAGCATAATTTTGCTTAAATGCATAATTAAGAATTTGGGACGTGACAAACCTCCCCCTTAAGAAGAATCTTGTCCCGAGATTCGGCACGAGTCAGGGAGAGGACGATGAGGCTAGGAACCACGCTGTGAGAGACACCATGCTGTGGGTACCACACTGTGGGAAACTGTCACGCGGTGAGTGATGGAACCCAATACAATACTTTTATTCAACATAGTGATGAGCATAGACATGCAAGAGGCCCCAATTGTGGAAAATTTACACAATGCTTACAAGTTCTCAAGGAGCTTGGGATACTCGGAGCGGATTTTATCCTCACGCTCCCAAGTTGCCTCATCTTCCGAGTGGTTGCTCCATTGGACTTTGATGAATTTGATGGAGCTTCGCCGCGTCTTGCACTTGGCTTCACCCAAAATTCTTCTCGGCCGCTCATAATACGACAAATCCGACTGCAACTCTTGAGGTGCAACATCAACGACCTCGGTTGGAACTCGGAGGTATTTCTTCAGTTGCAACACGTGGAAGACATTGTGCACGGCGGAGAGAGACGGAGGCAAGTCCAGTTGATATGCCACTTCTCCATGTCAAGCAACAATCTGGAATGGTCCCACTTATCGAGACGCTAATTTGCCTTAGACTTGGAATCGGCGAACACCCTTGAGTGGTGAAACCTTGAGATACACATGATCTCCAATTGTGAACTCGAGGTCTCGGCGGTGGCCATCCACATTGCTCTTTTGCCAGGATTGAGCCGTGAAAAGACTCTTGCGGATATTCAGAACATGATCCTTTGCCTCCTTGACCAAATATGGACCTAGGAAAGCCCATTCGCCGGATTCAGATCAATTCAGCGGCGTTCAACACCTTCGACCATATAGAGCTTCAAACGATGACATCTCAATACTTGCTTGGAAGCTATTGTTGTATGAGAACTCCGTGAATGGAAAGCATATGTCCCACCTCTTCCCATAAGTGAGAACACAAGCTCGAAGCATATCTTCCAAAATCTGATTTACCCTCTCGGTTTGGCCGTCGGTCTGAGGATGGTATGCCGTGCTATGAAAGAGAGCTTAGTCTTTGTAATATGTGAGAATTTTTTGTGAGGAAAATCTTTGTAATCTGCCTAAAATAGGGCTAATCTCTACAAGCAATGTAATTTATGTTTCCTTTTATGATTGTGTTCACCTCCTTCTAGTTTTCTTCTCTTGGCTCCCTTGCTTTGTTGTAAGAGTTTGGTGTTTTGTTGAGATTTTCGTTTTTGATTGAAAACTGAAATTTTTCTACCTTGTGAAGTCTTTCTTCTTGTTTCTAGAGGCATAAAATTCATATACAAATGTATACAAGTGGATCTTGAATTTCCTTGCCTCTAGATCATCAACTTGGAGAATTTCTTCTTGCGGTGATCTTTTCGATTGGTTCAAAGGTTTCTTCCTTCTAATTGATATCTTTTGTGGCGATGACCTGTGGAATGAGTTTCAATGAAACCTATGATTCATGTACACCCATGAGAGCCATGTCTTTCCTTGAAAATTTCTATAGTAACTTGTTTCTCTCTGATTTTTGCTTTCGCTCTTGGTTTTGAGGTGCATTGGGTAACAAAAATAGGAGAAGGCCATCCGTTTCAAAAGAAACAGGTAAGACGCCTATTCACCCCCCTCTAGTTGTCGTTCTCAGTCCTACAATTAGTATCGGAGCCGGTTTGATCACTTGTTGATATTAACCGGTTTTGTGATCCGTAGGGGACAATAGAGAGACATGGGAAGATCCCTCTTTTTGAAGGTCACAACTTTTCATATGCGCATAGAGGCTTACCTCTTAAGCCAATGAAGTGCAATATGGGAGATTGTAGACTCCAGCTATGAGATTCTTGTCACTCGCACTTCTCAGGCCCAGATTGAACAATATGAAGCCAACAATAAGGCTAGAAATATATTGTTCATAAGCCTAAGTCGTAATGAGTTTGATAGAGTTTAACACCTTCGTATTGCCCGAGAGATTTGGTCCACTCTCAGTGTCTTTCATGAGGGCACTTACCAAATCAAGGCTCGGCGTCAAAGTACATACAATCAAGAATATCATATGTTCGTGTAGAGCCTCGGAGAATCTTTGGATGTCATGTTTGCTTGATTTGATGGGATTGTTAGCAATCTTAGATCGACTGGGGTTTTACCTTACTCTGACCATGAGAGGGCGATCAAGCTTCTTTATGCTCTTAATCGTAGCATATGGGAAGTGAAGATCTCGAGCATTGAGGAGTCTTCCAGTTATAACATATTGACTTGTTATAAACTCTTCAGCAAGCTTAAATGCACCAAGATAGTCAAGACGGCTAGAATAGGCAGAGGAAACCCCCTGTCTCAGAACATGGTATTGGTTTCAGGATCTAGTTGTAGTAGTTAGGTTGGAGTTGTATTTTCTTGTGCTAACCCTTCATCTAGTGGATTTTCTTTGTCTTCCTTGGTTTCCATCACAGAGGAGCAGGTGGACGTACTTGATGATGAGGACTTGGCCTTGATCATGAAGAAGTTCACCCGCTTTTACAACTCGTGCTTGTTATGAGTGTGGTGATACCACTCATTTCAAGACGGACTGTCCAAAGCTCAAGAAGAAGGAAGACCGCCACCACGACCATGACAAGCACAAGAAGAACAAGAATCCCTTCTTGAAGAACCACGATAAGATGGCCAAGAAGGCGGCTAAGGCAGCTTCACGGGCTTTTATGATAGCTCTCAGTAACATTAACACGTCCTCAAGTGAAGACGAGAGCTCGGAGAAGGAGGAGCCACCCCTGAAAAACAAGAAGAAGAACAAGGACTTCACCGAACTTTGCTCCATGGTGGATGATAATGATAACGACCCCGAGTTTGATCCTTCTGAGGTATCACCTTCCTACGACCAGCTTTCTATTCAGATCGATACCTTGAATGATGCGCTTGTTAGCCAGGATAGGTTGCTTAAGAAAGTGATTTGTGAGGTCAAGGGGCTCAAGTCTAGGCTAGAATGTTCATCTTCTAAGCTTGAGTTGTTTAGTTCTAGGGCCAAGGATGAGGAATGTAATAGTTGCCTTGTGGTGATGAGTGAGTTTGCTGAGCTTTAGACCTTGCATGCTCAAGTTACCAGTTGACTTGAGACTGCTGAGAAGAAGCTCCTTGAGGAGGAGTCTAGATCTACTTTCTTAGGCACTTGCAAGAATTGCCCTTTGCTCTCAAAGGATGTTGATGTGAAAGCTAAGCGCATAAAAGAGTTAATAGTCTAGATTGGAGAGTACTGAGTGTTCTAAGGATGTACATCTGAACTATTCTAACTTCGTTATCTTCAAGGACAAGCTCAGTTTGGTTAGAGGGCAAGTTAAAAAGCTCATGGTCGAGAATGAGTATCTCCTTTCTCTTGTGGAGAAATTCTCTGAAGATAATGGCAAGATGAACTTGATTTTGGTCAAGACCAAAATGTGCACATGTAAGGCGGGTTTAATTTTAGAGTTGAGTTTTGAGAGGGTAGCTTACAATGGGGATGAAAAGACTATTTTTATCACACCTACTACCCTTGATGCCGAGAAATGTAGGATCAATACCCCACCACAACCCATAAAGAAGAAACCCACACCACAACCCAAGAGAGCACCACAACCAAAGGTGAGTCCATGTGAGAGAGCCCAGAGTGACCGGTAGTCCAGTTTTTGAGAGATGCTACCACTGCACCTACTGCTAGAGAGAAGGTCACCTAGTTGGGTTTTGCTTTCACCGTTGGAGGGATGAGCGGAGTGAGTGAGAGTGTAGTACTTGGGACATGTACCACCCCTCTTTTGGTGTACATGAGCCTTTTTCTAGCTCTTACTCATGAGGTTTCAGTGCTTCTCAGTCTCCTCCTAGAGGTGATGCCCAATGTGGATCTTACCATGATTTATATGGTTTTGGTTCACGTGTAAGAGGCTTTGAGTTACAGTGCTTTGGCACACCACATTTTCCTTATTATGGCACTCACCCTCAGTGCACAAGTGTTGATTTGCATGCACCTGCTTTTATTGTTTCAGGAAAGATGACCCAGTACTGGATTTTCAAGAGGTTTTTATCTAACCCTAGTACTGAGCCATCCACCTATTATTCTTCTCATATGTAGATGGCAGGTGGAGGCCTAAAGAACAAGTGGCTCATCGACTCACGCCATATGACCAGAGATGCATTATGGTTCTCTAGCCTTATCCCGACGAAGCGACATGAGTACATCGCATTTGGTGATGACAGAAAAGGTAGAGTGAAGGCCAAAGGTATGGTAAGAGTGAGAGTTTCACTCTTAAGGATGTGGCTTTGGTGGAGCATCTGAGATACAACTTGCTTTCTGTATCTCAGTTGCACGATGAGGACTTGGAAGTGCGTTTCAAGCGCAATGCTTCTTGAGTTCTTGATTCATAGGACGCTTTGATTTGCCGAATTTCTCAAGTAGGGAGAGTTTTTTGGAGCTGATTTTTCTGAGCCTTTTGGTTCTTCTCGATGTTTGATTGCCCATCCATCTTCTGAGCTTTGGATGTGGCATAGGAGGCTAGGGCACATGTGTTTTGATTTGCTCACTCGGTTGAGTGCCATAGGCTTGATCCAAGAATTACTCAAGCTTAAGTTTGAGAAGAACCTTGTTTGTGCTCCTTATCGGCATGGCAAGATTGTTGCAGCCTCTCACCCACCAGTTAATCTGGTGATGACTGAACGACCGGGAGAACTTCTCCATATAGACACCGTTGGTCTTTCCCAGGTTCGTTCGGTGGGTGAGAAGTTGTATGTACTTGTCATTGTTTATGACTACTCTCACTACTCTTGGGTGTTCTTTCTTATGAGCAAGAATGAAGTGTTTTCACACTTTCAAAACTTAGCTTTGAGGTTGCTCAAAGAACTCCCTGATGCATTGAAAGCAATTCGTAGTGATAATAGCACTGAGTTCAAGAACTATCTTTTTTATGCTTTTTGTTTTGAACATGGCATTGAGCATCAATTTTCTGCCCCACATGTTCCTCAGCAGAATGACGTGGCTGAAAGAAAGAATCGAACTTTGGTAGAGATAGCTAGGACAATGCTCGATGAGCATATGACTCCTAGGAAGTTTTGGGCAGAAGCTATTAGCACAACTTGCTATATTTCCAATTAGATTTTTTTGCACTCAATTTTGAATGTGACTTCTTATGAGTCGCGCTTTGGGAGGAAACTGAATGTTTCTCATTTGAGAGTTTTTGGATGTCGTTGCTTCATCTTAAAGCGTGGCAATCTTAAGAAGTTCGAATCGCATTCTTCTGATGAGATTTTCTTGGGGGATTCTCTTCATGATCATTTTTACAGGGTTTATAATCTTTACACTAGCACCATTATATGTGACTTTTGATGAACCAACCTTTTGTGCTAGTTCTACTTTCGAGTGTGTAGGTGACAAATAGATTTACGAAAGCATCTTCTTAGATGGTGACTTTCCAGCTCTTGGTGATGAGGAGGATGATCCACTACTTCCTTTGATCATACCGGCTCCTGAGCTGGCTCCTGCCTCTTCGACACCAGCAGAGGGTCCTGCAGGCTCTACTTCCCCTTCAGCTACTTTCAAGCCTGCACCAGAAGCATTTGAGGGGGAGATTGTCTCACTGTGCAAGGCATCTCAGCACATTCAGTGGACACATCCCCCACAACTGATGATCGACGACCTTGGTGAGGGGTAACAAGATTCAAATATGCTCAACATGCTCATTTTACAGATTCTGCATCTGTTGCTTCTTTTGAGCCTCATGATGTTGGACACGCTCTTTCTAATTCAAATTGGGTCAATGCCATGCATGAAGAACTAGAAAAATTTGAGAGAAACCAAGTTTGGGTTCTTCTAGAGCCACCTCCTAACATTCATACCATAGACACCAAATGGGTTTTAAAAAATAAGCAGGGGGAGGATGGGTTTGTAGTGAGAAACAAGGCTAGACTTGTGACTTAAGGTTTCACTTAAATAGAAGGGATAGAATTTGGAGAGACCTTTTTACCGGTAGCTAGACTAGAAGCTATTAGGATTCTTCTTGTATTTGCTGCATTTCAATGTTTCAAGTTGTACCAAATAGATGTCAAGAGTGTTTTCCTAAATGATTTCATAGAGGAAGAGGTTTTTGTCAAGCAACCCCTGGTTTTGAACACCCCAAATATCCTCATAGAGTGTACAAGTTTCAAAAAAATTTGTATGGGCTTAAGCAGGCCCCTAGGACTTAGTATGATAGGCTTAAGTCTTTCTTGCTAGAGCATGAGTATGAGATAGGGTCGATTGATAAAACTGTGTTCACCCTTAGGCATGACAATGATTTTCTACTTGTTCAGATATACATGAATGGTCATTTTTGGTGTCTCTTCTCATGCTCTTGTGACCAAGTTTGCAGAAACTATGAGCAGTGAATTTGAGATGTCTATGATGGGCGAGCTCAACTTTTTCCTTGAGCTTCAAATCAAGCAAAGAAAGCAAGGTACATTCATCCACTAGACGAAGTACACTAAGGATTTGTTGAAGAAATTCGACATGAGCGATGCAAATCCCTTGGCAACACCAATGATTACCTTGACTGCGCTTGATCTAGATGAAGATGGCGAGGCGGTGGATCAACGGGAGTACAGGAGCATGATTGTCTCCCTCCTGTACTTGACAGCGACAGGACTTGATATCCACTTTGTCATCTGCTTGTGTGCTCGCTTCCAAGCCTCACCAAGGACATCTCACCGTCAAGCGATGAAGCGCATATCAAGGTATCTCAAACACACCCTTGAGTATGTTCTTTGGTTTTCTGCATTTTCTTCTCTCTCTCTCTTCATAGATTTTGCTGATTATAGAATTGACAGTAAGAGTATCTCTGGTACTTGTCATTTCTTGGGTACCTTTCTTATTTGTTGGTCTTCTCATAAACAGTTTAGTGTTGCGTGGCCAACTGTTGAAGCTGAATATGTTGCTACCGCTAGCTGTTGTTATTAGATTCTATGGATGGTTACTACTTTGAGGGATTTTGGGTTAGACTTCAAGAGTGTGCTACTTTTTTTGACAACACCAGTGCCATAAGCTTAGCCAATAACCCAGTCCAACACTCTAGAACTAACACATAGGTGTGAAATTTCACTTCTTGCGAGATCACAATGAGAAGGAAGATATTGACTTGAGATATATAGATACCCAACACCAGCTTGCTGATATCTTCACCAAGCCTCTAGATGCAACCAGATTTTCCTATTTGAGGGAAGAGCTTAGAGTGTGCCACCCCTATGACATTGTGTGAGGGGGAGTTGCCTTTGTATATACTCCATCTTACTTTTATTATATTTGCATAGCATAGCATCATGTAAGATGATCATAGTAGTTGAGCTTTGACTTATATGTATTTAGCATTTTCTGTTGCTAGACTTGAATTTAGACTAAGTTGAGTAATTGTGCGGAGCAAGTTTTTAATCTTAGGCTTCTCTTGATACTTTGACATGAAATATTTCAAGCAAGCTAGCTTTTCTAAAGATGAAATTTGGCAATTTTATGAATCATGTAGACTATAAAATGCTACATTTTTTATCACCATGTTCGTAATTGCTTTGACTTAGTCAATACTTGTGTTAAGGTTAGTTTGATGAATATCTTGCTCTAAGCTTCTTGGTTCAAGATAGTAGACTAGAGAACATTAAACTATATTTTCTGTCTTTACCGAATGTTTAGCTAATGATAAAACTTTGGAGAACATATGTTCCTTGTGTCACAAAGACTCTACTTGACTTGATCTTGTGAAAAACTTGATAAATTATGCAAATTCAATAATCTTGAATAATCAAGTTTCTTGTGCTAAAATGTTATCCAATACGGTTATCTTGATGCTTCATATGATTTGCCAAAGAAGTGAACCCTTGGTAGTTCAAGTCAACTTGAGGATAAAGTGAATTACAAAGAAATGTGCCTAAATGATCAAATTTGTTTTAATCACTTGGTCTAACTAAGTCTTGGTTTCATATGTGAGTATTTGCAAAGCCTACTATCATGAATACTTACTTTCCTAGTTTGAAATTGAAGTTTGCTAGTTCTTGATGCTTGTATTGCCTCAGCATGAGTGGATGCTTATATGGTGGTCACTTTTAACATGATTCGACTACTTGAACTTAAATGCACCAATTTTTTTTTTCAGGATTAACTTGTAAAGCTTCATGCTCTTATGTCACTATCTCTTTTGAGCCTCTATGCAATTGTGAGCTCCACATTCTACTCTCCATAGCCCTTTGATGTTTCTAGATCGTGCAAATGCTTTGTGGTATACTTGTAAAAACTTATTAGATTTGTATAATCATGCATTTCATGATGGTTTTTGGTCCTTGATGTGCATTAACTAAGTATTAAAGCACAAAGAAGAAGAATCCTGAAATCTGTGCATTCATCAAGGGAGAGCTTTTGCATTTGGCTTGTCTCTGCCTCTCTTCGAGCTTTTGCGATTCTTCTTATGCCAAGTGATATCTTTTGCTCTTTCTTGAGTTTTTGGTCACTTGGATGAGCTTCTCTTGTTGAAAGTTTTCAAACCAAAATATTTGTGCTTTGAGGGTTGTCAATGCACTCATCAAGCCGGAGATTGCGAAACCAAGTGGAAATGTGTCTTGGTTTATATGTGATGAGTGATTGACAATGTTGTTATTTTTGGTTTGTTGATTTGTGGATTGCATGAGCATGTATATGTGTTGCAATTATGATCCGGTGCTTAGGATTTTATACATGCCGGAGCTTTTCATCCCAGAGGCAGAAATTGTAGTACACATTGAATGGTTTGGCGATGGGCAACAATATACGCCGGAGCATTTTTTGCAGAGAGGTTGCAAGTCGGCTCTGTTGGACTTAAACTCACCGGATGGTCCGGCGATGGAGAGCAATGCACTCCAGACTATTTTTTTAAGAAAGGTTGCATAATGGTGGTCTGGTGAAAGTGATCATGCTGGATAGTCTGTCGATTGGATTAAGTGTACACTAGAGAATTTCTTGTAGAGAGATTGCATGATGGCCAGTCTGTTGGATTGAATACGCCAGATGATCCGACGCGGAGGAGGTGACAATGTTGGAACATCCGGCATTCATGATTTTTCTGAGATGTGCATTAACTGAGTATTTTGAGTATGGACTTATCTATAATAGTGTTGGAGATGTATGTTTGCTTGTCTAATGTGTGCACGTGATGGATGCAACTTGGCGGTCGACGGCAGGATGATCGGGGCTAAGCGGGGTGCTTGGTGCCAGATGATCTAGGAGATCATGTAGAGTCAAGGGTGATCCTAGCTATGTACGTGGAGGTCAAGCAAAGCATGTGAAGATGGATGAAGATGACGTGTTAACAAAGTCAAGCGAAGGGGATGCTGATGCAAGTGAAAAGGTGGTCCGAGGGATCAGGAGCAGGAGAGACTTACCGGTGATCAAGATCGCAAGAGGGAGTACACTGTCGATATCAGGATGCTTGCTTAAGGCGTAAACAAGTGGTAGCGAGTCACACATTGAGAAACTGTCACACCCGGTTTTAACGGCCAAAACCAAGTGCGGCTTATGTGTGCCCAGGAAGTTTAACACACATAAGGACATCATAGGTGAAGTAACAAAAGCAATACTTTATTTATTTAAACGTTCACCTCTTACAATAAAAGACTTTACCTAAACAAAACTCAAAATTTAACCTAAACGACATCATCTAAACGACGGCAGCGGAAAGAAAGCATTGGCGACCAAGACTCCACAGGCATCGACTGGAAGATACGCTCCTTAGAACACCAGGTCGTCGTCTTGGAAATCCTCAAAGTCTTCCACTGAGCAGCATATGTTTTTGGTAGGAGAAAGCAAGGGTGAGCACATAATGTACTCAGCAAGTGTGGGAAAATAATGACATGCAGGCTTATATCAAGAATAGGCTAACACAAGGTATTATTTGCGTAAATGCGAGTAATGAAAAATAACACATTTGGACTCAAAAGCATTAGACATATATTAAACGAATGTAACCCGACAATCCATCAACTAGCATACAAGGCTCCCCACCCTGCATATCACATCCGTCTTGTGCTCCCCGCACTAAGACCAAGACCACAACATCTAGTACTCCCTGTACCAGAGTCAATACCCAACCACCATCTAATCATGTGAGGATCCAAGTCTCTCATATCCGTGAGCACGGCTGTTATAACAGTTTTACACTCTGCAGAGGTTGTCCAACTTTACCCACGAGTCAGTGAATTCCATGTTGCCGTGTTTGCAAGACACTTAACACACGCCAGTGGTGTGCCGCCAAGAATCACTGTATGACACATTCCACTAACCAGAGACTAATCCAGTGCATGTCTGCCCACTAGGTTTCACCGCCAGGCTTTACGCAAGCAACAGCTCCTACCCAGAAGCCCCCTTTTGTGCTGACCCAACGCACACTGGACAGACTCTAATCAGTATGTCACACTTTACCCATATCAGCCTCGTGGTTGGTACGTTACTTCTTGGGTTGTCGCTCCACGAACCGGTCCTTACTTAGGTTACTTGAGCAAACACTAAACCAACATCATAACCATGACAACCACTTTGCTCAAGGTCTAAGGTTCCATGTTGCTAGACCATTAATCAGTTAACAACCATTGTTGTATATGTTCATTAGTCAAGATTATGACATTTCTCAAAATCCCAAAGCATGGCTAAGCAATCTACCCATAAAAGACACATAACCATAAACCATCTAGGTTCCAAAGGATGATAAGGGAATATCTAGGGAAAACCCTAACATAGGTGACTACCCATCATAATCACAGACATTGCATGCAGTTTTGTAAAACAAAACATTTAAAAACATAGGTTCAATATGATCAAGGACACTTGCCTTCTCCTTGCTGCTGCTCAGTGTATTCTTGCTCCTGGTCTTGATGTTCTTCAAATTGATCCGGGACGTTGTCGGCTAATCGCACAATTACCGGCAAACAAGCAAACAAGATACACTAAGAACAAAGCATAAAACAAAAGAACAACGAGATAAAAACTTGCTAACAAGAAAGAGCACTGAAAAACGAATCCATCGACGCAAGAATCGCTTAAATCGGAGTTACGATGGAAAAGTTAGGGCTAAGACAAGTCTAGGGTTAAATCTGGAAAAAGAAAAAGGACTTAAATTGAATTATCAGAAAGTCCAGGGACCTTTTTGTAAAAACAGAGGGACCAAAATGTAAATATGAAAAAGTATAAGGACCTAACTGTAAAAAGACAGGGCTCTTTTTGTTATTTCAGAAAAGTTCAGGGGCTAAAATGCAAATTTACCAATTAAAGGAATTAACAGATTTATTTTTATACAGAAAAAGGTTTGAATTACTGACTGGGTAGCTCAGGCTGACGTGGCATGGTGACAAGGGTGACACATCAGCAGAAAGGCTGAGGTGGCGGCTGAGGTGGATGGGTGACATGGCATGACCGCTGACTGTGTTAAGTGACCACACGTGGCGGCTACTGATTGGTTGACCGAAGGGGTACGATTAGATCTAATCTGGGCCGATGAGGTTAGATCCAACGGTTGAGCTCAAAGGGGATGGTCGGCGGAGAGGTTCTCGACGGAGCCGAGCTCGGGCACGGCGGCGACTCACCGGAGACAAGCGCAAACCTCGTCGCTGGCCTCGGATCACGACGATAAGCGGCGGAAAAGCATCAGGAGGGAACGACGATCTCGTTTTGGGGCTTACCGAAGGCTGCGCGGCACGGGAAGGGGGTCGGCGACGGAAGGGGGCGGCGGCGGCTTCGGGAACTCGTCGGAGAAGGCTCTCCGGTGGCGTAGAGATCAAATCGACGATGGGACAAGCTTCTGTGGTGGCAGGCACTCGCGATGGTGGGCTCGGGATGCTCTGTGTTGCTCTGGAACGGCGTGGCGGCGAGCTCGGCAGAAGCGGCGGCGAGGGCGGCGCAGCGACCTCTGAACTCGGTGTCTAAGGCTCGGGTTTTGGCGAATTCCGGTTGAGATGTGTTCGGGGAGGGAGGCTCTACCTATATAGGAGGCTCGGGGTGTCCAGGGCGACGGCGCAACGCGTTTGACTCGGACACAGCGGCGGAGGACCAAATCCGAGCTCGGTTTCCCCGTTTAAACGCGGAGTCCTTAGGGATATGGTAGGTTAGAGATAGAGGGGATCCCAGGGGTTTGATTTGGCATCTCTACAAAAGCTTTCGGTTTTGGTTTGGCCTCGGATTCGAACGGAAATCGGCGGCTGGCGCGTTCCCGTCTCTGCGTCGGAATCCGACTGAGGAGGAAGAAAGGTCTGACGAGTGGGACCTGTCTGTCGACGACTCGGTGCGGGCGGCTTGGCGCGTGGGCTGGCGCGCGCGCGACTGGGCCGAGGCTGGCTTGAGGCCCAGGTGGGAGGGGAAAGCCGGGGCGGCTGGGCCGAGGCCGAGGAGTTGGGCCGAAAAGGAGAAAGGCAGCCCGAAAGAAGTTTTATTCTTTTTTTTTCCTATGAATTCAAATCCAATTCCAAATTCAAAAATCCAGACAAAACCTCTTCAAATAAGTTCATCAAGAATTCAAATAAAATACTATTTGCCTAATTCAGCATGAATGCACAATATTCACTTATATCCTATGTCATTTTCCTTTTCTTTCCTATAAAATAGGGTTTTCTCTCTTTAAGAATAAAATAATTAAATTCATTTGAACCTTAATAACCATTAAGAACAAAATTTGGAATTAGAGAAAAATTAGGGTGTTACAGAAACATGCAAGGTGGTTTCGCAGTTTGGCCTCAAAACCGTGGAAGGATGGAGTGCACGTGGCATCATCACGAAGCTTGTGTCGAGGTGAAGCTAAGTTCTGAAGAAGCCACGACTGTTCTATGAACGGAGCGAAAAATAGATCAAAATGCCCCAGTGGTAGGTGGGAGGCTATTGGAAAAAAGGGGTATTTTGGGAACAAGAAAACTTAAGGGCTAAGCTACTTCCCTAGGCCTATAAATAGGGGGCTATGTGAGAGGCTTGAGCTAGCCACTTGAATTTGTATGCTAGGGTTTTAGAGGAGAAGAGAGAGGAGAGCTCAGCCTTTGTAATTGGTGAGAACTTTTTATGAGGAAAAACTTTGTAATTCGCCTAAAATAGGGTTAACCTCTGCAAGCAATAGAATTTATGTTTCCTTTTGTGATTGTGTTCACCTCCTTCTAATTTCCTTCTCTTGGCTCCCATGCTTTGTTGCAAGTTTTTGGTGTTTCATTGCGATTTTTGTTTTTGGTTGAAAGCTGAAAATTTTCTACCTTGTGAAGTCTTTCTTCTTGTTGCTAGAGACACAAAATTCACATACAAATGTATACAACTACGTCTTGAGTTCCCTTGCTTCTAGATCATCAACTTCGAGAATTTCTTCTTCTGGTGATCTTTTCGATTGGTTCAAAGTCTTACACTAACTCTACCAGTTGTGGCTCCTTCTAGACTACAAACCAGCTTGTTACTAATGCCTCATGGGTTCCACCGATCAGACTAGACATCTGCTTGGGCTCCATTCCTGATCCTCTTAATCAGACCAAGGTTCAAAGCTTTGCGGCCTGTAAGAATGCCCCTCCAAGTATGTGATGAATGTTTCTTTTTGTTGCTGTCACGAAATCACCGTCGAAAACCAATTCTCTTCGTCTATTATCTGCATAGCTTTTCTGTCTGGATTGTGCAATCCTCAGATTTTCCCGAATCACCTGAACTTGTTTTTCTGCATCTCGTAGAACCTCTGGTCCGAAAACCTGACTCTCTCCTGTCTCATTCCAAAACAGTGGTGTTCTACATTTTCTCCCATACAAGGCTTCAAAGGGAGACATTTGGAGGCTTGTCTGGTAGCTGTTGTTATACGAGAACTCGGCATAAGGTAAACTTTTATCCCAACTCTTTCCATACTTAAGAGCACATGCTCTCAGCATATCTTCCAATATTTGATTTACCCTTTCTGTTTGTCCATCTGTTTGAGGGTGATAGGCAGAACTAAAATTCAACTTCGTATCCATAGACTCATGTAGCTTTTGCCAAAACTTAGAGGTAAACTGAGTTCCTCTATCCGAGACAATCTTCTTTGGTACTCCATGCAGACATACTATTCTTGACATATACAGCTCTGCTAGTTTAGCTCCACTATACGTGGTTTTTACTGGGATGAAATGGGCGACCTTTGTCAAGCGATCAATTACCACCCAAATAGAGTCATATCCACTCTGGGTACGGGGCAATCCAACGATAAAGTCCATTCCAATTTCTTCCCACTTCCACTCAGGTATCTTCAAGGGTTGCAGTAAACCTGCTGGTCTCTGGTGCTCTGCTTTGACCTTTTGACAAGTATCACACAGAGCTACATACTCTGCAACTTCTCTTTTCATTCCATACCACCAATAACGATCCTTAAGATCATGATACATCTTGGTACTCCCAGGGTGAATGGAATAAGCTGACTCGTGAGCTTCTCTCAGAATCGTTTTTTTAATATCTTCCCGGTTAGGTACGCAAATTCTCTTGTTGAACCATATTGTACCTTGACTATCTTCCGTGAAACCTGGAGCTTTATCCTCCTTAATAAGCTGTCTAATTCCCTTGAGTTTCTCGTCCTCCAGTTGACCTTTCCTAATTTCTTGTTCAAGGGTACAATCTAACTCCATGGTGGATGTTTCCATGTCTGCCACAAATCCAAGGTTGAGCTTTTCAAACTCTTCCCACAACCTCGGTTGATTATCTTGAACCATCATAGAATTGCAGTAACCTTTCCGGCTCAAAGCGTCAGCCACAACATTTGCTTTTCCTGGGTGATAGTGTATTCCCACATCGTAATCTTTAATTAACTCCAACCATCTGCGCTGACGAAGGTTTAGATCCGGTTGAGTGAAAATATATTTCAAGCTCTTATGATCCGTGTATATTTCACATCGTTTTCCAATGAGGTAATGCCTCCAAATCTTCAGGGCATGAACCACAGCTGCTAGTTCTAAATCATGTGTGGGGTAGTGTTCTTCATGCTTCCTTAATTGTCTTGACGCATAGGCCACGACTCGACCTTCTTGCATGAGAACACATCCAAGTCCTTGTCGCGAAGCATCACAATAGATGTCAAAGTTCTTGCTAATATCCGGTAGTACTAGCACTGGGGCCGTAGTCAATCTCTTCTTCAACTCCTCAAAACTTGCCTGGCAAGCAGGACTCCATTTAAACGCCACATTCTTCTGAAGCAAAGAGGTAAGGGGTCGGGCTATCCTAGAGAACCCTTCTATGAAACGGCGATAGTACCCTGCTAATCCAAGGAAGCTTCTGATTTCTGATACTGTGGTTGGTGGTAACCAATTCAGTACATCCTTCACTTTACCAGGGTCTACTGCTACACCTCCGGCGGTTAAAATATGGCCAAGGAACGCGACCTGGTCTAACCAAAAATCACACTTGCTAACCTTGGCATACAGCTGATGTTCTCTGAGTGTCTGTAGCACAATTCTCAAATGTCCCTCGTGCTCTTCTTTGCTTCTGGAGAAGATTAAAATATCGTCAATGAACACCACCACAAACTTGTCCAAATAATCCATGAATACCTTGTTCATGAGATTCATGAAGTAGGCTGGGGCATTAGTTAGTCCGAATGACATAACTGTATACTCGTATAGCCCATATCGAGTACTGAAAGCCGTCTTTGGTACATCCGACGGTCGAATCTTCAACTGATAGTATCCTGATCTTAGATCAATCTTGGAGAACACCTGGGCTCCTCTCATCTGATCAAACAAATCCTCAATCCGGGGCAACGGATACTTGTTCTTAATGGTTACCTCATTAAGTGCCCTGTAATCTACACACATCCTTCGGCTACCATCCTTCTTATCTACGAAGAGAACTGGGGCTCCCCAAGGTGATGCACTGGGTCTAATAAAGCCTTTGCTTAACTGTTCTTGAATTTGCTTCTTTAATTCGACTAGGTCGTTGGCCGACATCCTATATGGCCTTTTTGCTATAGGGGCCGTACCAGGTACCAACTCAATGACAAACTCGACTTCTCGATCAGGTGGCATACCTGGTAATTCATCGGGGAAGACATCGGGAAACTCACAAACTATCTTGATCTGCTCAAGGGTTGTTACTTCAAGTGAATATAGAGACTGATCCTCTGTTGCTGGTTCCATGGTTACGAACTCCACCTTGGTACCCTCTCCATTGGTTAGGTGAACCGCTCTTCTGGCACATTCTATAACTCCATTAAACTTGGCCAACCAATCCATTCCAAGGATTACGTCTATACCATTGGTTTCCAGAACTATAAGGTTTGCGGGGAATTCTACCCCCCTTATGCTAAGCCTCATCCTAAGACATATATATTTTGCCTTCATTTTCCCCCCAGGCGAGCTAATAAACATATTATTCTTCATCATAACCATAGGCAATCCATGCTTTGTGACATACTGAATGGTGATAAAAGAATGCGAAGCTCCAGAATCAAACAAAACAGATGCAGGTCGGGAGTTAACGAGGAACATACCGTACACCACATCTTGAGCACCAATAGCCTCTTCTGCTGTGACATGGTTGACCTTTCCATGCACATAGTTCTGTTGTCCACGATTATTCTGGTTGGGGTTCTGACTTCCATTGCGTGACTGGCCTGGGGTTGGAGTTGTCCTTGGTGTGTTGTTGGTTCGGGCTAGATCTTGCGTCTTCTTAGGGCATTTATTCACATAGTGCCCTTCTTCTCCACAATAAAAACATCCTTTGTTCGAGCCTGGAGTTGCTGGGCTGTTCTTGTTTTGGGGCGTGGCCGGTGGGGTTGATCGGGGCGTCTGGTAGTTGGAGCGCTGAACGGAGTTTTGTGTCTGAGCCCGATACTGAACGTTGGAACGAAACATGGGGCCTTGTGGAGACATCTGTGTAGCTCCACGGGATCGTGTGTTGCTTCCTTGTCCTTGGAATGACATCTTCCTCTTCTTCTCTTCCAGCTGGCGGCGCTTGTGCTCAACCATTAAAGCTTTGTTTACCAAAGCTTGGAAATTGGGAAACTCCTGGGGTAGCAAAGCATACTCTATGGCGTCATTCAAGCCTTCCAAGAAACGTTCCTGTTTCTTCTCCTCCGTGTCCACTTCATTTGGTGCGTATCTGGATAACTGAGTGAACTTGGTCAGATACTCCCTTACGGTCATGGGTCCTTGCTTCAAACTCATGAACTCCTTCTTCTTCAGACGTACATCCCCAGAAGAAAGATGATGGGTGTGGAAACTAGCTTTAAACTCCATCCATGTGATAGCTGCAGGGTTTTCATGTGCTGCGCAGTAGGCTTCCCACCAATCTAGGGCTTGACCAGTGAGTTGATGTGAGGCGTAGAGAACCATCTCCCTATCATTACACTGTGCAACGTGTAGCTTCCTATCTATATCCTTCAGCCAATCATCTGCATCCATTGGTTCTACTGCATGACTGAAGACTGGGGGTTGAGTTCGTTTGAATTCTCCAAGCCTTGATGGTTGATGTGATTGAGGAACATGATTTGGTTGTTGTTGTTGCATATGCACCATTGTTTGAGCTAAAGCTTGCAAGATTTGAGTTTGCATAGCCATCTGCTGCTCCAAGGTTGATGGAGGGGGCGGGGGTGGATTCTGGTTGTTGTTGTTGTTCTCCTCTTGAGTGTTAATGCTCCTCCTTGTGTTAACCATCTGGTTAGGGTTGAAGAAAAGAACAGAAGCAGATGAGCAAGTCTGAAGAAGTTTAACTAAAGGAACCCATCTATATTATATAGAAATAAAGATGCGTCTGTGGACA
Source organism: Phragmites australis (assembly GCF_958298935.1). Lineage (NCBI taxonomy): Eukaryota > Viridiplantae > Streptophyta > Magnoliopsida > Poales > Poaceae > Phragmites > Phragmites australis. The sequence continues at coordinate 16,379,070 of NC_084940.1, read as the reverse complement.
AAGTGCCAAAGCATCCCACAGCTCGCATCAGCACTCAAGCAAAACTCCAAATAGCACACTTAGCACCATAACAAAGCTCACACTAACATTAATATTACCCTTAACGATTACATCGACGCTAGGTTCTAATAAGGAAAAGACTACTATGGAAAGACTACACTACTGGGACTCCTCTCTAGTGCGGGACCCTGAGGGGGAGGAATCAACTGATCCATCCTCAGAGGCAGCGGGGGTGTTGAAGCAGATCCTCTTGTGCGGGGGTGAGTGGATAGATAAGTCCTCTTCAGCATCTTCAGATTCTCCTTGATTTGCATCTTGTTCATCCTCAAGGGAAGCGGAGACGAAGGCAAGGTGCTGGCGAACTTCCCCCAACTCCCATAAAGCACAGTTGAGCTCGTCCTCCAAAGCCATGGTAAGGGCAACTTGTTCTCGTAGCTTGGGGTTTTCCCCAAAGGTGCTCTTCACGAACAGCTCGTCACTTCCCCGGGTTCTGCGGGGACAGTAAGCATACGGAGAGTTGTCCATCTTGTTGTTGTATTGATCACGAACTCGGGATATGGCTTGACGTGCCGCATCTCGAACCCCAGCGGTGAAGGTTGCTCTCGGGACCATAGCTGAGTGAATGCCCACCACTCTTCGAACTTCCATACCCTCGTCTTGACTTCGCTCGTAGTCATAAATAGTGACTTCAACCTTCCATTCCACATATCCAGGGTATAGTTTCTTCACTCCCCTGTAGACTGGCTTCTGAGTGTGTCCAAGTCTAGAAAGTATTCCCCAAAGAAGGCGCGGAAGATGTCCCGCATGAAGACCATCACTCTCATAAACATCAGGAACGGGATCCATATTCCGGAAGGTGGGGTCATCAATCTCTTCTTCAGTTGGCACACGTGGTAGAATAGGTGGACGTCCTCCGGTTGACTTGCGGGCAGTAAGTAGTTGGCGAACCATCTAAAAAGGAAGAGATGGGATATAAGAGATAGTCTTATGGACAGCAAGAGACAAGTTTGAGATCTATGGAGAAAATTGGATAGTTTTAGACGACTAGGAATTTCCTTAGGACGACCATGCTAACTAAGCTTGCGATCCTATAGTCAGTATGGCTCTGATACCACCTCTGTCACACCTGGTTTTAACGGCCAAAACCAAGTGCGGCTTATGTGTGCCCAGGAAGTTTAACACACATAAGGACATCATAGGTGAAGTAACAAAAGTAATACTTTATTTATTTAAACGTTCACCTCTTACAAAAAAAGACTTTACCTAAACAAAACTCAAAATTTAACCTAAACGACATCATCTAAACGACGGCAGCAGAAAGAAAGCATTGGCGACCAAGACTCCACAGGCATCGACTGGAAGATACGCTCCTTAGAACACCAGGTCGTCGTCTTGGAAATCCTCAAAGTCTTCCACTGAGCAGCATATGTTTTTGGTAGGAGAAAGCAAGGGTGAGCACATAATGTACTCAGCAAGTGTGGGAAAATAATGACATGCAGGCTTATATCAAGAATAGGCTAACACAAGGTATTATTTGCGTAAATGCGAGTAATGAAAAATAACACATTTGGACTCAAAAGCATTAGACATATATTAAACGAATGTAACCCGACAATCCATCAACTAGCATACAAGGCTCCCCACCCTGCATATCACATCCGTCTTGTGCTCCCCGCACTAAGACCAAGACCACAACATCTAGTACTCCCTGTACCAGAGTCAATACCCAACCACCATCTAATCATGTGAGGATCCAAGTCTCTCATATCCGTGAGCACGGCTGTTATAACAGTTTTACACTCTGCAGAGGTTGTCCAACTTTACCCACGAGTCAGTGAATTCCATGTTGCCGTGTTTGCAAGACACTTAACACACGCCAGTGGTGTGCCGCCAAGAATCACTGTATGACACATTCCACTAACCAGAGACTAATCCAGTGCATGTCTGCCCACTAGGTTTCACCGCCAGGCTTTACGCAAGCAACAGCTCCTACCCAGAAGCCCCCTTTTGTGCTGACCCAACGCACACTGGACAGACTCTAATCAGTATGTCACACTTTACCCATATCAGCCTCGTGGTTGGTACGTTACTTCTTGGGTTGTCGCTCCACGAACCGGTCCTTACTTAGGTTACTTGAGCAAACACTAAACCAACATCATAACCATGACAACCACTTTGCTCAAGGTCTAAGGTTCCATGTTGCTAGACCATTAATCAGTTAACAACCATTGTTGTATATGTTCATTAGTCAAGATTATGACATTTCTCAAAATCCCAAAGCATGGCTAAGCAATCTACCCATAAAAGACACATAACCATAAACCATCTAGGTTCCAAAGGATGATAAGGGAATATCTAGGGAAAACCCTAACATAGGTGACTACCCATCATAATCACAGACATTGCATGCAGTTTTGTAAAACAAAACATTTAAAAACATAGGTTCAATATGATCAAGGACACTTGCCTTCTCCTTGCTGCTGCTCAGTGTATTCTTGCTCCTGGTCTTGATGTTCTTCAAATTGATCCGGGACGTTGTCGGCTAATCGCACAATTACCGGCAAACAAGCAAACAAGATACACTAAGAACAAAGCATAAAACAAAAGAACAACGAGATAAAAACTTGCTAACAAGAAAGAGCACTGAAAAACGAATCCATCGACGCAAGAATCGCTTAAATCGGAGTTACGATGGAAAAGTTAGGGCTAAGACAAGTCTAGGGTTAAATCTGGAAAAAGAAAAAGGACTTAAATTGAATTATCAGAAAGTCCAGGGACCTTTTTGTAAAAACAGAGGGACCAAAATGTAAATATGAAAAAGTATAAGGACCTAACTGTAAAAAGACAGGGCTCTTTTTGTTATTTCAGAAAAGTTCAGGGGCTAAAATGCAAATTTACCAATTAAAGGAATTAACAGATTTATTTTTATACAGAAAAAGGTTTGAATTACTGACTGGGTAGCTCAGGCTGACGTGGCATGGTGACAAGGGTGACACATCAGCAGAAAGGCTGAGGTGGCGGCTGAGGTGGATGGGTGACATGGCATGACCGCTGACTGTGTTAAGTGACCACACGTGGCGGCTACTGATTGGTTGACCGAAGGGGTACGATTAGATCTAATCTGGGCCGATGAGGTTAGATCCAACGGTTGAGCTCAAAGGGGATGGTCGGCGGAGAGGTTCTCGACGGAGCCGAGCTCGGGCACGGCGGCGACTCACCGGAGACAAGCGCAAACCTCGTCGCTGGCCTCGGATCACGACGATAAGCGGCGGAAAAGCATCAGGAGGGAACGACGATCTCGTTTTGGGGCTTACCGAAGGCTGCGCGGCACGGGAAGGGGGTCGGCGACGGAAGGGGGCGGCGGCGGCTTCGGGAACTCGTCGGAGAAGGCTCTCCGGTGGCGTAGAGATCAAATCGACGATGGGACAAGCTTCTGTGGTGGCAGGCACTCGCGATGGTGGGCTCGGGATGCTCTGTGTTGCTCTGGAACGGCGTGGCGGCGAGCTCGGCAGAAGCGGCGGCGAGGGCGGCGCAGCGACCTCTGAACTCGGTGTCTAAGGCTCGGGTTTTGGCGAATTCCGGTTGAGATGTGTTCGGGGAGGGAGGCTCTACCTATATAGGAGGCTCGGGGTGTCCAGGGCGACGGCGCAACGCGTTTGACTCGGACACAGCGGCGGAGGACCAAATCCGAGCTCGGTTTCCCCGTTTAAACGCGGAGTCCTTAGGGATATGGTAGGTTAGAGATAGAGGGGATCCCAGGGGTTTGATTTGGCATCTCTACAAAAGCTTTCGGTTTTGGTTTGGCCTCGGATTCGAACGGAAATCGGCGGCTGGCGCGTTCCCGTCTCTGCGTCGGAATCCGACTGAGGAGGAAGAAAGGTCTGACGAGTGGGACCCGTCTGTCGACGACTCGGTGCGGGCGGCTTGGCGCGTGGGCTGGCGCGCGCGCGACTGGGCCGAGGCTGGCTTGAGGCCCAGGTGGGAGGGGAAAGCCGGGGCGGCTGGGCCGAGGCCGAGGAGTTGGGCCGAAAAGGAGAAAGGCAGCCCGAAAGAAGTTTTATTCTTTTTTTTTCCTATGAATTCAAATCCAATTCCAAATTCAAAAATCCAGACAAAACCTCTTCAAATAAGTTCATCAAGAATTCAAATAAAATACTATTTGCCTAATTCAGCATGAATGCACAATATTCACTTATATCCTATGTCATTTTCCTTTTCTTTCCTATAAAATAGGGTTTTCTCTCTTTAAGAATAAAATAATTAAATTCATTTGAACCTTAATAACCATTAAGAACAAAATTTGGAATTAGAGAAAAATTAGGGTGTTACAGAAACATGCAAGGTGGTTTCGCAGTTTGGCCTCAAAACCGTGGAAGGATGGAGTGCACGTGGCATCATCACGAAGCTTGTGTCGAGGTGAAGCTAAGTTCTGAAGAAGCCACGACTGTTCTATGAACGGAGCGAAAAATAGATCAAAATGCCCCAGTGGTAGGTGGGAGGCTATTGGAAAAAAGGGGTATTTTGGGAACAAGAAAACTTAAGGGCTAAGCTACTTCCCTAGGCCTATAAATAGGGGGCTATGTGAGAGGCTTGAGCTAGCCACTTGAATTTGTATGCTAGGGTTTTAGAGGAGAAGAGAGAGGAGAGCTCAGCCTTTGTAATTGGTGAGAACTTTTTATGAGGAAAAACTTTGTAATTCGCCTAAAATAGGGTTAACCTCTGCAAGCAATAGAATTTATGTTTCCTTTTGTGATTGTGTTCACCTCCTTCTAATTTCCTTCTCTTGGCTCCCATGCTTTGTTGCAAGTTTTTGGTGTTTCATTGCGATTTTTGTTTTTGGTTGAAAGCTGAAAATTTTCTACCTTGTGAAGTCTTTCTTCTTGTTGCTAGAGACACAAAATTCACATACAAATGTATACAACTACGTCTTGAGTTCCCTTGCTTCTAGATCATCAACTTCGAGAATTTCTTCTTCTGGTGATCTTTTCGATTGGTTCAAAGTCTTACACTAACTCTACCAGTTGTGGCTCCTTCTAGACTACAAACCAGCTTGTTACTAATGCCTCATGGGTTCCACCGATCAGACTAGACATCTGCTTGGGCTCCATTCCTGATCCTCTTAATCAGACCAAGGTTCAAAGCTTTGCGGCCTGTAAGAATGCCCCTCCAAGTATGTGATGAATGTTTCTTTTTGTTGCTGTCACGAAATCACCGTGGGGAAAGTATTTTCCTTTGAGAACTCAGCCACATAGTGAGCCACGTTTGTTCATGAGCCTCCAACCCTGTTTACTGAGCATAACCATGTTGAACAGTTTGATATCTTGAAAACCAATCCCCCTGCTGCGGTTCGGTCTCGTTAGTTCAGACCACTTTTGCTATTGGATATTGTTGGGATCTTGGTCACAACACAGTGAACAGTGCCCACATAATAGACTAGGAATAAATGGTGTATTAACTATTCATCTCTATCACATCCGGTGGGTGAGGGTATTTGCCATACCTCAACCACCCTAATCATCATTACATTAATGCCCCTATTCTTTGGAATGTTCTTAGAATATTCCAAGGGTATTACAACCAATACACTATTACCAGGTTACATCAACAAGGACATGCCACATGTCTATTAGCACATGCAACAGGCCTCCCTTCGGCTGATGGTTGATCACCCCTGGGTTCTCCTTCGGGTCCTTTACTTCATTGTGATTGGCCTTTTGCTCTGCTCTTCGCCCATGCCTCCCGAAGGGGTGCTTTCAGCCTTTGGGCCTTCATCCTCCACCTAACATATCTTCGAGCCCCCTTCAGAGCCTTTGGCGTGCCCTCCAAGAACTCTGGCTTCTGTACTTGGCGTTGGTCTTCCCCTTTGGACCCATCTCTACAAGAACTTTCGGAACCCATTCTCTATTACATTAGCATTGCTCATCCTTACCTGGGATTTTTCAAGGTTGGCCGAAGCGAATCGGGAGGGTCGGGTAACCAATGTGGTACCGTACCCCCAACTATGGCCCCTCATGATTGAGGTATGACTTCGGGGGGCCAAAGCCGAGATTCTTTAGAAAAAGGGGGTGGCACCAATTCTCTTGGTTACCCCTTCGGCCTGTTGAATTCATCTCAAAATATCATCAAAACTATGATTAATTCTGAATTAAACTTCTGATAAATGACGGAGGCAACAAGGAAAATTTTTGGACTTTAATTACATAAGAATTGAGTGATTAAGCGTCTTTTAATTTATTATTATTTGTGAATGGTTTCTGTGTTAAATGGTAACACTTCGGTTTCTTGACACGTGTCGCATTGCTGTTCGTCCGATGTGAGCTAGTGCACCTTGGTTTTAACTCCTGCACGGGTGAGGGGTAGTATAAATAAGAGCTACCCCCTGATGGTACTTCACTCACTTGCGCTCTCTCCAGTCATCTCCGTGCCCAATCCCTAGGCTTTGTTGAGCTCTCAACGATCCTTCAGCCTTTGCGTAGCCAACCTTCGTTATCTTCAAGTTTTTTCTCCTCTCCCTTGGACACGATGACACAGTCCATGATTCAGTATGCGAGTGACAAGCATCCTTCGACACCGAACTTCGAGACTAGTAGCTTCACCGAGGAGCATCTTGAACAGATGGTGGAGAATGGTAGTTTCGCGAAGCCAGTGACACTCGTGTGCCTTCTCCGGATGAGACGAGGCCACATCCTCATGACAATGAAGTAGTGTTGTTCGTCAAGTTCTTCCCAGTCGACCTTCAATATCCATGGTCATAGGTTGTGGCTGGCGTGTTGGAGCGGTACGAGTTGGATATCCAGCAACTCACGACGAACGCCATCATCTGCATGTCCACCTTCGCATGGGCCTGGAGGTCCCAAGGGCAGGCCCCAAGCTCTGATATCTTCACTCATCTCCACTATGCTCACTGCTAGACAAAGTAGCTAATAGTGAATGGGGTCGAGCACGTGGCCTTGTTTGGCAGTGTGTCCTTCATTCCCAATGAGATGACGGTGGTGCCTGCGAAGGAATATCAGAACCTTCAGTGCTGGGTCCGTCATGTTTTATTAGGTCATAGGATAAGTTGTAGTCCGGAGCCTTGCTTTGCTTTTGTAAATGTCTTAGTTGTCATCTAGTCTTGGTTTTGTGACTCATCTTGTCCCGGAGGACACGAAGGAAAGGCAAACTCTTCTCTACAGATTGAGCGATGAAATGATTTAGTGAAGTCACTTTTCCGACCAAGTGTTGTGTTTCCTTAATTGACTTGGGTGGTGTCATGTCCACAATGGCTCATATTTTCTCTGGATTGGATTCGATACCTCTTCAAGATACCATACATCCCAATAGTTGACCCGAACGGACTTCAAAAACACATTTCTTGGGGTTCAGTCGTAAGCCCATCCTCCAAAGGTTAGCAAAGGTTTCTTCCAAGTCAGCCCTATGGTTCCCATTGCATCATCTTTGAACTACGATGTCATCGACATATGTCGCTACGTTGTGGTCTAGCTGCATGTGAAGGACCATGCTGATCAACCATGCAAAAGTGGCCCCTTGCGAAGGCTAAACGACATCTGGATGTAACAATACGTCTCGGAGGGCGTAATGAAACTTGTTTTTGCTTCATCTTTCTTTGGTGATCCAGATTTGTGGTAGTCGGAGTATGTGTCTCACAAACTCATCTACTCTGATCCTAAGGTTGCATCTACTACCATGCTTTTGTTTAGATCGGTGAAGTCCACGCATATGCGTCACTTGTCATTGCTTTTTTTTCACTAGCACTAGGTTTTCCAATCATTCAAGGTGTATGACTTTGCGTTTCACTCCTGCTATTAATTATTTTTTAACTTCATCCCGAGCAACTTCCTGATGATCGGCGGACTTCTTTCAGAGCTTCTGCTTCCTAGACTTTGCTCTCGGAGCCACATTTAGATGATGTTCTATCAGCTCCCAAGGCATGCCTGACAAGTCTTGCGGTGACCAGGTGAAGATATCTTCGTTGTCCCAGAGGGTAGACAATAGTTTTGCCTCCTGCTCGGGTAGTAATTTGGCACCTATGTGCACACATATGTCTTTGTTCTCGAGACACGGTGGAATTCACTTGATGTTGCCCTCCATCTTAGCCTTCGATGATGGGGTCACTTGCTCTTTCTTATCCTCCTCAAACAACAGGTGTACTCTTCACTGGCTCGGGGCTTGATGCTCCACCCTTTGGGCCATGACTTGATTCCCCTAGACATAAATGACCCCTCTGGGCCTGGCATGTTCATACACAGGTAGTCATGATGGATGACTGTGTTGAAGCTAGATAGTGTCCATCTCCCGAAGATGGAATTGTACTTGTAAGGAACATCTTCTACATCAAACAAAACGCTTTTTGTCTACACTCTCCCTCCTTCACCGAAGGTTACTGGGAGTGAAATCCGTCTGAGAGCTTCAATAGGCCTTCTTCCGAAGCCTTGCAGCAGGGTCCTTGTGGGTTGTAAGCGGCTCCTAGAAATTCCCACTTGATCAAAGGCTTCTGCGAACAAAAGATCTGCTGAACTCCCTCCACCTCTCAACACTCGATGCACCTCAGACCTACACACGTTCACGGAAATGACAAAGGCATCAGTGTGCAGGTAATCGAGGATTCACATGTCTTCTTGTGAATAGGTGATCAGCTAGTGATACCATCAAGACATGGCAAACAGGAAACTGGTTCCCTCATGATTGACCCTTTGCACATACTCCCTTCGTTGCCTTTTAGAGTTAAAGTCTGACACATCCCAAGGCGTTAATTACGTAATTAAGTATGCATAATCATCATGGCATTATGTTTTACGTGTATACTTATTATTTTTAAAGCATTCAATCGGATTTCGAAGGTTTTACATTTGGAACCTTTACACGTTTTCCACACCCAAATGTAAGTAATTTTGTGAGTGGAAATGGGTTAGAGCTATTTAGGAAAAACCCTATGCATGTTGGAGGAGAAGAAGAATAAGAAAAGTAAGAAAAAGAAAAAAAGACCGTTCGCGTGGTCCGACCAGAAGCTCCCACAGTCTGACTGCCAGAGCATACAACCACTTAAGTGCATCGATCACTTTTTCTCGCTCTCTCTCTCTCTCTCATTTTGTTCCTCACTCAACCCTAGAGAGAGAAGGAGAGATCCACCTCGACGTGTTTGACGACCGAAAATCGACGAAGAGAACTCCTCTGATCTTCCCGAAGGCTTCCCTAAGCTCATCCCCTTCCTCCTCTTCGCCGAAGGAGTTTCTACGCGCGTTCATTCACCTCAAGCCCGTACGCCACCCCACAGCCCGATCTTCGAATCGGAGCTTCCACGGAGTGATCCCATCTAATAGAAAGTTTGGTGAGACATCTCCTGCCATTTTCTCATCGTTCCCAAACCCTAATCGGTCTCCATTCCATTTAGAATTGAGCACTACCCTAGCCTAGATTCCATCCATGGAGCTTTCCAGGTTTGGCTCAATGAATGTTGTCCAAACCACCCTAGAAACACTCCACCTATCTCCTAGAGTGCCTTGCTGCCTTTTGTGGTCCAAGGCATCATGGAGCCTTCGCCGGTGACCTCACCAAGGTGCTATCGCCAGACCCCACGTTCTGACCGCCCAGGGGTCCAATTGATTGTCAGAACACAAAACTCTCTGTATGCCGATGGTCTGAGTGTGGCCATACCGCCGATCTGACCACTAGCTGCTCCAAGCCTCATGAACTTAGGATGTCCTATGCGAGGTTTGAACCTTTTCCAACCCGAGTCGTTTGTCGATCTTTTGCAAATGTTTATAAAACATGATGCTTTATTTTTATTCAAGCATGTATTTTCATCATCATTTTCTTATTCAATGCATTCTTGACTTATTTAGAGAGCGACGTGTCGACTATCCAAGTGATCAAAGGCGACACCGAACCGCTGGAGTTTTGTGAGTGTTGCACAGGAAGTGTCAGGCAGGCACCGGAGCAGCAAGGAAAGCATATAATCATATTTCACCTTATAATTTGGATCATATGGAGTCTAAACTGATAAGTTATTGCTTATGTAAGTTATGCAGGTTAGCGTTCCAGTGTCGGGTTATATGGGTAGAACCTATATTGTTGCATTACTTCTACCTTGAATTGTTGATGATCTGTATTCTCGTAACCTGGGTTAACAATGTTGTTGTCTAATTTAAAAGTTTTCTCTGACATGCTTAGTAATGCATAAGTCATCGGTAGAAGTCAATCAGTGGTTCAACCATTGTTCGTGAGCTTATGATTTATTTATTGTTCACAAGAATAATGATGATGTTGAAAAATATGAGTTGTAAGAATGAGGCGAGATGTTGGCGGTGCTAGGGGTAGTTCAGGAGAGGAACCCGTATGCCATAGACCACTTGCATCGATTAAGCATCAACTGTTGTTGCAGTTGGCTCTAGTACTTTCCGTACTAACAACATATCTAATATGAGAAGGATGAGCCTAATAGCTCGTGTAGTTGTGATCCTTTGGCTTGATGTCTCAGGTGTTGTCGGCATAATAGGCTTGTAAGGGTTATCTAGTGTGCTCGAGGAATAGTTCTAGATGACTTATGCACCTAGAGGCGCATGTCCTAATCAGTTGGAGTTTACTTGGGAAAGGTTGTCACTAGTACCCCATTGTGTGGACCTATGTGGTCATGCAAGCCGAATGGTCCTCATGACATGTGGGCAAAGATGTACCCCCTGCAGGGTGTAAAAACAATTCGAATTGTCATACTCTCGGTCATGAGCATGCTTATATCCATTTGCAATAGCCGTAGAGTCCGATGTGGGATGATGGTATGGTATGTTGGAAAATGGTTGGTGATGTCTATTGTTGAGATAGGGTGGTTTTGTTCCAGATATGTTCATGATGTTGATTTCAGGATAGAAGAGTATATGTGATTAAGTATAGATGCTCACACCTTTGTGTCAAAACTTACTTTTGCATATGAATCTACTTAACCTTGTGGCCGATTCCTTGCTAACTCATCAAAATGCACAATCCTTGTAGTCGGGCTATTATATATACCCATTATGGATTAAGTCTTGCGAGTATCTTCATACTCATGCTGTTTTTACAGGTGCTACAGGTGACGAGGAGCTAGCGTTTGGTTACTTCATACCCGCCGATGTAGGTGATAGGTAAGTGTAGTGCAAACTACTCGAGTGATGAGGTTTTGGGGTGGTGCCTCAGGGCAAATGGCTTCACCCATCTTTTGTTATTCATAGATTTTGTTTTCCACTGCATAGTATCTCTAGGTGGCTAGGAGGTGAGACTGTTCTTTTATCCTCCTAGTGTTCGAGTGCTGTAAATTGCTGTAAATGACAATCCTCTAAAGACTTGTAATATAATTGCATTACTCGCTCTTTATTAAGCTTGGTTGTGATGACATATGTGGGAAAGGCATGTGTTCTGATCTTGAGCATAAAACACATGCCGGGACTACCGAATTGGTATTCTGATTAATCATTGCGGTAGTAATTATGTAAATGATCGACTCAATGATTAATTAGAATACTGTTTGGACGGTTCCTCACAAAGTCATAGCTGGATCCTCCAAAGATAGCCAATATTACATTTCGGGCTCCTTTCATGTTCTGGACTGACCCTGCCTCTTCCAAGGGAGCCTTGATTTCTATTTTGGGCGGTGGTGGTGCAACTCGGGTGTCTAGGAATGGTGTGGAAGGGGTGCTCTGGTTCAGGCCGTAGGGTAGTAAACTGGGTGAGAATACATCGGAGGGGACAAGAAGGCTGGACTGCTTCTTGCCTCCATATGGTGTATTGCTTTGGGATCGTAAGGAGGTCCAGAACCAGGAGGCCCCAAAGATTGCATGCTCATTCCTTCCCTCAGGGCCACTACATGGGCACGTGACTTAGTGATATGGCCAGCATCCTCACCGTGCATCATGCAATAAAGTGGCCTAGGGCGCCCGGTGCCACACCCATGGCCCCTCACCGAGTTCTCATCTCTCTGTCTGCTTCTGTCTTGGTCCTCTTCAATGTTGAACATGCTTCGCTTATGGCCCCTCAGTTGATGGAAGTGATTGTGAAATTTGTGTTTATTCGAGGATCGGTGGGTCCCCTTTGAGTGTTCATCCCTTTATTTCCCACGAGGTTTGGTTTCCTCGATTGTCTTGTAGCTTTGGACCTCCGAAGGCGGCTTGTTGGCATGCCTCCGAAGGTTGTCCTCTTCGGCTCTCGAATACTCTTCCATTTTGGTCAATATCTCATCAACATCTTTGACCAGCTTCTGTGCCAGATACGATGCCAGTGCCCTGGCCCAAACCCATGTCGTGCCATGTCTATCACCGTATTGTCACTGAGACCCTTCGCTTGGCACTTCACTTGCACGAAACGACATGTGAATTCCTTTAGGCTTTCACCCTCCTTCTACTTTATTGCAAATAGATCCCCAACAGTGACCAGAGTTGCGTAGTTTCCCTGGAAGTGTGAGAACAATGCTTCCTAGAGCTGTTCCTAGGAGTATATTTTCTTCGGAGGGAGGGAAGTATACCATGAGAGAGCGATTCCCTTGATGGCGAGGATGATGACCTTATCCATGGTCGAATCATTCCCCCGGCAAATTCCACCCCAACTTCAAAACTCATCACAAACTCCATTAGGTCCATTTCGCCATTGTACAAATGCAGTCACAACATCTTGAATCTTGAAGGCCACAACCATATTTGTAGATCCGGAGATAGAAGAGAATTTTTTTTATTGCCCGTAGACAGATAGGATCTTCTAACTCTTACCGACAAGCCACCTCCAAGTCCCTGCTTTCACTGTCCCCCCGAAGGTACTTGTTGGGAGGATATGGAATGACGAAGGGACCTTGTTTGCTTCTTGTATATGCTTGTTTGCTTCTTTGCGTAGCTCTTGTATATGCTTGTTTGCTTCTTCCACCTGTCGCTTGTATTGAGCGTTGTTCCCTTCATGGACCCTGACCCCACGAATCTCTTGAACATCCTATTCTGTCGCGTCACTTGCTACAACTCTGCCTTCTCCAGGTGCTTCGACTCGGGGGACCTCGATTGAAGCTCTGTCCCCTTCGGCCTTTGTCGTCTCTCCTCGCTGCGAAGGGGTGACCGAACTACCTTCAACATCTTCCACCTCATGCACTTTCCTCTTCCTAGTCTTCAGTGGCATGATGGATCATAACGTGGTTGTGGGTTCGATCCACACGGATGGTGCCAAATATTAGGATCTTGGTCACAACACTATGAATAATGCTCACATACACTACTATAGAAATACCCATTACAGACGATGGATCACAGATGGTTTTCTGGGAACCATCACTAAAAGAGACGTCATAGATGATTTTTAACAAGAAGTGTCTGTGGTAGAATCGTGTCATGTCCGATTGCTACATACCCCACATGATTTTTCTTTTAACCCGTCTATGGCGAGACAACATACGATTTTTATTGAAATCCATCTGAAAGCTATAGACGATTTACTAGGTAAAACCATATGTGGCAATGTTAGAGACAGGTTTAATGTCCACCGGTCTGAAAGCTTACTGATGGTTTTATATTAAAGTTCATCTGTGACATGCCATATATGGTTTTTTAGGAATAAGTATTTGTGATATCCGTTGAAGTTAGAGAAGGTTTTGCATTGAAAACCATCTATGATATGAATATGCCATGTCATCAATCCATACGCCTACCTCTCCACCAATCAAGTACAAGTGCATGGATCTATATTTTCTCCACTTGAGTGCTGGTTCGGTTAGTGGCCCTTCCTTTCTCCTCTCCTCTATCGTTTCATCTCCTTTCTCATTCCCAGCTGATGGACAAAAGGAGGGGATGAGGGTTACAAGCATGATGGAGGCAGAGCCGTGGCGGATGCGATCGAGGAGGAAGGTGGCTGGACCATCGCGTACTCAACGTCCACCAGCAACGGGATGTCGTGCTTTGCACACCACGAGCCCAAAGCTAATAGTGGTTCATGCACGGGCTAGAGCTCACGATGCTCCTCTGCCATAAGCGCAAGTGGCTCCAATGTCGTGAGGTACAGCGAGCTGGAGTCCAACTGGATCGAGATGGAGTGCGACTTCCATGGCAGGTGAGACAACAAGTGCTTCTTCTGCCACCGCAGTAGGTCGCTCGTCTTCCTCCGTTTCCATGGTATTCTTTGGCTTCTCACTTCCTTCTCTTGCAGCATTGGCGCCCACCACATGTTCAGCGTAATGCCTTCTAGGAACAAAGACGAAAAGCTCAAGAGAAGCATTGTTGATAGTGGCAAGGTCCATATCCGGTGCTTAGAGCTACTGAGGGCACCTCCAATGCACGCACATCCATGAGGAGATGCTGCTCGTGTTGCACATCATCGTGTTCTGCACCGTGTGAGTGTCGTGGGACAAGGCGTCCATGCGTTATGTCATCACCATGCTCGGCGAGGCCAAGCCATGGCACAAGAGCGGGAAGTGGGCACAACTAGATTGTAAGCTTCCAAAACACTATATGAGATTGTATGCTGAGTGATGCTTATTTGATTTGTTTGTTCTAATGTTTGATTCATTAGATTAAAGTGGCATGAAAGGAAAATGAATAAAACTAGCTACAAATGGTATTTATTTTTTTCCCTTTTACACAGATTACAAATGGTTTTCATTGAAAACCGTCTGTGACTGGGCCTAATCACAGATGGTTTCTAATGAAAACCGTCTATGACCTCTCCAGTTATAAAAGGATTTTTATTCGTCTGTGGCATCAAGATACCAAAGACACTTTTTTATATACGTCTCGAAAACCCATCTGTAAACAGAGTTTAAAACCATCTATAACAGACTTTTCTGTAGTAGTGACAGCAGACTAGAAATAAATGATGTATTGACTGTTCATCTCTATCACATAAGGTGGGTGAGGGTATTTATATCAATACCTCAACCATCCTAATCTTCATTACATTAATACCCTTGTTCTTTGGAATATTCTTATAATATTATAAGGGTATTACAGCCAATACACTATTACCATGTTACATCAACCAGGACATGCAACATGTCTATAACCACATGCAACATGCCTCCCTTTGTGTGAGACTATTGGGGACCGGGCAGGCTACGCTAGTCTAAAACAAAAAAATTTCTACCATATTCACCCAGGAAATTATGCTAGTAGGAGATCATAGATCGTTACCACTCGACGTGCAGTGCAGCGGAAGAAGAGTTGGAGTAGACCAATCCAACTTTGTGCGCGTCAAACTGCTCGAGCAGCTTCTTGATCAGTTCCTCGACCAGCTCCGAGCAGGTGGTCCTGCTCCTCGACCAACTTCGAGCAGGTAGTCGTGCTCTTCGACCAACTCCATGCAACTGGTCGTGCTCCTCGACCAACTTCAAGCAGGTTGTCATGCTCCTCGACCAATTCCTCGCAGGTGGTTGTGCTCTTCGACCAACTCCGAGCAGGAGGTTGTGCTCCTCGACCAACTCTAAGCAGGTGGTCGTGCTTCTCGACCAATTCCTCGACTAGCTCACGATTAGGTCTATCACGTCCTCGACTAGTCCTGAACACGTCATGTTCAACTCGCCGAGAAGATCAGCGCCGCAATAGCAGTAGCACCTCTCCGATATCCTCCCGTATTGGGAAGAAACACCGAGTGCCGATGTGCTAGCACCGCACATGCGGCTAGAGTTTTGGGAGATCGTGAGGAAAGCTACAGCTAGGGTTTTGGAGTGGCTCAACCTCAGCACGCCCTACCCACGCATCTCCTTATATAGAGCTCGCCAATGAGCTCCCACATTGGAAGCCCTTTAGGACACTAACTTCTCATGGATCACAATCCAATCAAAACCCATATACGAATCCAATTCGCATGTTTTGTTCTAACCCATTAAGTGTGTGACCCGTTAGGTTCATGTACAAATGGCTACAACTTAGAAGCCCTTTCCAAACCGAAATCAATAGTGGTCCCTAGCAGGACATGTTGACTCCCGAGTATAAACAAAAGATCATATCGGCTGAATCCTTGATATAAACATGCACCGATCCCTTCGCCTTACGATACCAGTCAAGCTCAAGGCGAGATACGTGCCACCCTTGTGATAGCTCGACCATTCAATCGATCAAGTAGCAGATTCATCATGATTAACTCTTTAATAATATTGGCATGACCATGCACTTTCTCAATCCAACTACCTCAAGGGGCCCTGAGATATCTCTTCTGTTATCAAGGAGGGGCAAATTCCATCTTGATCGCTCACACCCCACGACATATTTTATGACAAACTTGAAAACTACCTTTATGACTACCCAGTTACAGAATAGCGTTTGGCAGCCTCAAAGTATGCCACTACACATTCTAGGAATCAATGACGATCTCAGGTCTAAGGATCCTGCAGGTACACCGTTTGAGATAACAACTGATGGCACATTATAAATAACAATCCCAGCAGTATCTTAAGGTGGGTCTATCCAACATCATGTTCTTTAAAAGAAATGTCACATTATTGACCTGGTATCTCTATACCTATGATTTATGAAATGTGATCATTAATCAATACATGTGTTGGTCTTATGTATCATCACAATGATATGTGACCAGGGATCGACTAAGAATAACATCATGATATAAACAAAGAGTTTCATGAATAAGTCACATACTTGCCAATCAATGTAAATGATAGTTATTCTTGGAATAACACATTATTCGGTAGTACATGAACATAGACGTGTGGTACATTCATCTCTATGATTGCCTCTAGGGAATGCACCTTCAAAGACCCCATTTCACAGGTTCTCCTGTGCCTCCAGTATCAGTTCCTAGATTAAGTAGCTGATACATACTGTATAACAGTTGTAGTATCATAGTTAAATTTTGTACACAATTATTAAGGTTACAGAGCACAAAAGGTTACAAACCATAGCGTATACATTACAAACCTGGCTGAATGGCCAACTAAAACATAGCGGAGAGTAGAGACCAAAGCCACAAGTAGCTACGGTGCGAACGTGACTTCTAGGACTACTCTTCATCCTCACCTTCACCTCTGGCGAAGTCGGCATCAGTTTCTTCATCTGAATAATAACAAGAGTGAGTATAGAAAGTACTCAGCAAGTCCTATACTACTTCAAGTGTTTGATAGATGCATAAGGGATGAATCAAGGACAAGGCTTCATAGTTTAGTTTTAAGTGTAAAGCAGTTTTATACAAGTATACTATTGTATTATCTAGATTGACTTGAACATAGATTGAATAGCTCAAATCAGGTAACCGACTATATCTATGGGTTTATCGGTCTTGTGAGGGGCTACACCTCGCTCCGCAGCCCCTATTATCACATCTGGTGTACCTTTATTACCACACAGCTTCTAGCGGGTTAAGCCAGTAACCACATCACACGGACATCTAGTCCACACACTCACTCATCAAGACGCAAGCACCCAGAGTCTAGCCAAAACAGTTACTGCTATCACATATCTATGACCATTGACATGGCTATTTGAATAGGTTTACACTCTGCAGAGGCTGTACACTATACCCACGTGATATGCTTAGCTACTAACCGTTGCAAGCGAAGGAGCGAATTATACCGAGACACTCCAATCACCTTTCTTGCTGGGCTTTTCTACGTGATTTATCCACAAGTACTAGTGGTCTTATACTAAATACCAGGTACCCTTTTTAAGCATTTGTCGGTCTCTGCACGCTAAACAGAGGGCTACATAGACACTTGACTGCTCGCTGCTCTCAGCCTCCTCGTAGGATGCCCAACTTAGTCTGGTGAAGGAGAAGTCAAGTCCTACCCATTCAGGACGCATGGTTGCACGGGGATGGCTAAACATGACGGCACAATGACTGGGTCCTTCAACGGTCGGAGCAAGCATCTTCTAGCAATGAACACCACATAGGTGATTCATGCCCCCAGGAGCATCCTCATCTAGAGTACTACTCCACCTGCCCCCGCCAAACAGTTTTCATCCATTTTTACACATCATCCAACATATCCCACACGACATCAAGGATTTCACAATCATCATGGAATTCACAACCATCAAGGATTCATGGTATATGAGTTATCATTGATAACAGTAAATCTTATCTCAGAGGAGAGGCATTTTTAAAAGCGACGTCTCTGAGAAGACGTATTCCATTCTAAGCATGCTAGATATCAAGACATTTTCTATCATTAATATAGATAACAACAGGTAATCCTACGGCGATATGTATTTTGGATGATAACATTTACAGCATGACAAATATTGATAGGATTAACTACTACAAACAGTTTGTAAAAGCACAATATATAGCACATGCGATATAAGTCCAGTTTTAAGTTGATCATGTAGATTAATTGAAACATAGGTTTAATATGATCATGGAGATAGGACTTGCCTTCTACGAGGTTTTCTTCAAGGTCTTCGTTGTATTCAGGATCTTCTTCACTCCTGACGCTTCCAGCGTAGCACTCGCATAATTCTGGAGGTTCTGTAATTGCGACCCTGATTAGTAACAAGCTATAATAGAGAGCCAAATGAGTTATAATGGATATCACACTGTGATAGATGGGTAGATCACAAATTTAGATGAATTTCAGCGAAAGAATAGTCAAAATTAGAGCCAGAACAGAGAAGTTATGACTCCGGAAGATCTAATCTAAAATTAAATTGAGAAAATACGAAAATGCACTATTCATAGGTGGGGCCCATAGGTGAGAGCCACATGAACAATGATGGGGGCCCACATGAACAGTAACTGGCTAGGCCAAATTTGGCTTATATGGGATTGGTCCGGGCCTGGATGGGCTACATAGTACCTATACTGGCCCACTTGGGTTTGGGCTGGGTGTCTTAATGGGTGCGGAGCTGGGCTGGCCCACTAGGCGCATGGTCTTTGGAGGCTGGGCAGCGGGGTGCGCAAGCAACTTCCCGTCCAAGCACGCGTGTGCGCGTGTAGTCGCACCGGCCGGGGTAGAGTGGCGGAGGGAGGGGGAAATAGGCGGTAGCGAGCGGTTTGCAGCTCGCCAGAGTTGGGATTCCTCTAGGGCTTCATAATGATGAGTGAAGGCCGGGCTTCTACGTGCTACAGCGGATGCGGTGGGAGGCTTATCGAGAGCGGCTGGTGACGGGAGCAACACCAGATGGCGGCTGGAGAGGGGGCAGTGGCACGGGAAAAATAGGCAGCACCTCCCCTACACTGGGAGGTGCCAACCTACAAAGAAAAGGGTCCCGAGGCACCCTGGACATCACGGCACGAAGGCCGGCCTCACACACAAGGCATACGCACGCCGGCGATGAGCGATTTGCACGGCGGCGAAAACAAGAGCACAACAGCTCACGGCTAGGAGCTAAGAGAGAGAGAGAGAGAGAGAGAGAGAGAGAGAGAGAGAGCTCGGGTGGCTATACGCTACCTAGGCGGACATGCGAGGGGATTGGGAGGCTCATTGAGCGCAAGAACAGCGACGGGCCGAGCGATGGTCGCTGATTCATTGAAGAGGTGATGGTGGCGCTGCTCGGCTACTAGCTCGAGTGGGCTCCTGTCGGGCTTTCAGAGGCTCCTCGGTAGCACGTGGTTGGTGGATCGATGGTAGCGAGCTACGGTGGCATGCAATGACGGCAGCGGCGATGAAATAGGGGGTAAAGGGGAAGAAGAGAGGTCAGGGCTGCACTATTTATAGCGGAGGATGGAGCTGCAGAGAGGCGGTGTGCGCGTGTGATGTCGGGCGAATGTCAGCGGGTAGAGCAATGGTGAGGTGGGCGCTTTGCGTCGTCCACGCACGGGCGGGGCGCGAAAGTCGCGTGGCATGGGCGCGTGAGCATGGGTTGAGAGAGAGTGAGAGAAGGGAGAGAGCGGGAGAAGCGAAGGTCGGTCAGGGCGTGTGGGGATATTTCCCAGAGGAGGTGGCTACCGCGATGGTGAGCGGTGCGGTGTCATGCTGAAGGAGGAAGGAGGAGAGGGCGCAGCAGGTGGCGGTTGGATGCGCGCCACGTGGATGGCCTAGCGTGCATGGGCGTGGGCGAGCACGTGGGAGCAGGCCAGTGCGAGGAGAGCTAGGCCGAGGGGCACAATGGCAAACCAACGTGGGAAAGAAGGACGGGGGAGGAAAGAAGAAGGCCGAGCTGGCTAGATGGGCTGAGAAAGAGAGGAAGAGGAGGAAATTTGGCTCGGGGAGAAATGAAAGAAAAGGAGAAGAAGAGGAAAAAAATGAGGAGGAAGTTTGGAATAATCCAAATGGAGTATTTGAATTTAGTTTTGACCTTGGATTAGGATCAACTCATTTGAACATAATTGAACTATGGTTTGGATTTGGATCTTGAGATTCTGAAGATGATTTAAATCAAAGGATTTGAATTTGAATTGGATTTGAGCTAAATAGAATCTAAGAGTAGATTTGAAATGGAGAGACATTCAATTTCAAACCTCCACACAAAGAAACATGAAGATCTCAAACAAATGCATATGAAACAATTTAATACAGGGATTATTTTGAAATTGATTCTAGTGCACTTAATATATATGAATGTATACATACTGGTATATATACATTCATATACTTATTTCCTTAATCTTAGTTAGCCTAACGAACCATAAAAAAGTTTTAATTTGGAGTGAAATTTACAATTAATTTAACATGTTTAAACTCAGGATGTTACACTTTGGTTGATGGTTGATCATCTCTGGGTCCTTTGCTTTGTCGTGGATGGCCTCCCAAAGGGGTGCTTTCGTCCTTCGGGCCTTCGTCCTCCACCCAATATCTCTTCACGTCCCCTTCGGAGCCTTCGGCGTGCCCTCCAAAACCTCCAACTTCTGTACTTGGCGTTGGTCTTCCCCTTTGGCCCATCTCTGCAAGAACTTCTAGAACTAATTCTCTATTATGTTAGCATTGTTTATCCTTACATGAGATTTTCTAAGGCTAGCTGAAGTGAATCAGGGGGAGGGGTCGGGGAACCAGCGTGGTACTGTACCCCCAACAGATACTTTTGCTATCAACAGCACTACCCCACCAGTAATTCGAGATTGCACTGGTGATCTTATTGCACGTGTCTGGGGCAAGGCCGACTCTAGGCCAGGGTGATAAGGGCACTGGCCTAGGGCCCAACCCAAGTAGGGGCCCAGACCTTGTGTATGTACAGGTACACTCTAAACGAGTTTTTTTTATATATTTTTTCGATTAAAAAATTAAATAAATAGATTTCTAATGGAAAAAAATTGCAAAATTAGGCGCCTACCGCCTCTCATGGGGCGATTAGGCCCTTACCGCCCCCTGAGAGCGTGTGAATAGTAATCCGCGATGAATAGTACTTCAAAGTTCAATTTTCACTCATATCTTCTCTATTCAAAACAGTGATGTTTTGTTGCTCCAAAAATTATAAACTTTTTTTACGTGTTCCATAATTCATGTTCAACCCATTTAATTGAATTTACCAAAAAATCCTATGTATAATTTAAACTAAAATTCTCCAAAAAGCTACTTTTATAACTTCTAGCAATTGTTAGTGCCTCAAATAAATTTCTAAAAAACTGGTAAAATTCACTAATATTCTTCTTATGTGATGAGATAATTTCTAAAATTATTTTTAGCAGTAGGTTTATATATGTTTGAATTCAAATTAAGTTAAAAGAAGAATATCACATGAAATTTTAAAAGTACATATAAATGATGCATTACAAAGGAATCCACTTTTTTAACATATAATATTGGACTGAAAATAATTTTAAAAATTATCACATCATATAAGAAGAATATTAGTGAATTTTAACAGATTTTTAAAAATTTATTTGAGGCCCTAACAATTGCTAGAAGTTATAAAAGTAGACCTTTTTGAAGAATTTTAGTTTAAATTATACATAGAAGTTTTTGGTGAATTAAATTAAAATGGGTTTCACATGAATTATGGAACACGTGAAAAAAGTTTTAGAATTTTTGGAGTAACAAAACATCACTGTTTTGAATAGAGAAGGCAGGAGGGAAAATTGAACTTCAGAGTACTGTTCATCGTGGATTACTGTTTATGTATGATGTGGTAAGGGTTTACCCGTCTCATGAGAGAGCGGTAGGCATCTAGTTTTACAATTTTTTTCATGAGAAATCTATTTATTTAATTTTTTAATAAAAAAATATAAAAATAAAAAAGCTCCACTCTAAACCACTAATGCATTTAGATTTCAGCCCAATGTATCTAGTATTTGCTCAGCCCAACATGGTGATAGGTTTCTATAGGCCGAAGCCCAAGCCAAGGGAAGCCAAGCAACCAACAATCCACACGATGCTTCTACAGTTCTACCTTTCTTTTTCTCAATACGCACTGCTACAGCGGCGCTGCCGCCCTTCTCACAAAGTCTATGCGATGATCCTCCTTCTCACGAATTTCTGCTGCAATTAGGTCTTCAATTTCATCGTTTCCCACTGATTGCAATCGATCTACTCCATAAATCTCAACGTCCCCAAATCCCCAAAAGATCCTGCTAAGTGCCCGTTGGTTAGGGTTCAGATGTTTTGTCCAATGCTCTTGCTCTTTGCATGCCTGATGCCTCACCCCTCACACAACAATCGTAGTTTGTAAGACTCAAGGCAATTGGAGATTTATTTTTGTATAAGTAATTTCTCTGGGTTCTAGCCTCCTAGGTTTATCTACCTTTTTTCGTTTCTAATTTTAGGTGTTCTTGTCTTTCTTGAATTCATCTTATTTTGTTGAAGCAATGCTGCCTAAAAAGCATTTGTCTAGTTCTGAGAAAAGGAAGAAAAGGAAACGAGAAGATCAGTTTATTGAATCGTAAATGGGTGCTATGGATAAGTTCTTTTAGAGTAGTATTGTTCCTGATGATAACCCGCATGAGTTAGATGATTGCAGCACCGAAGAACAAGAGCAGCAACCTGATGATAATGTAAATGCAGAAAATGATGACAATGAGAATGCTAGAGAGCACGACAATTTACAGCAGCCATTTCATACTGAAAACTCAAATGTTGATGAGCAAGAAGCTTCACTTTTAACTATCTATGATCCTAGGACCTGGGGCAATCTTGACAACAGGGCAAGGGATATCTTAGTTGAAAAGGGGCCTGTGAGGGAATTCAATATGCAGTTCCCTAAGATAGTACTGCTAGACATTTTTCATATGTTTACTACTCTAGAAAGCTAAGTAATGGTAAGGTTATTGATAGAAAATGGTTGGTTTACTCTAAGCATGTGGACAAAGTTTACTATTTTTGCTGGAAATTGTTTAAATCAAATCAAAGCAAGTGTTTATTAGCATCTCATGGATTGAGGGACTGGAAGCATCTTAGTGAAAGACTCAAAAAGCACGAGAACAGTGTTGAGCATATAACAAACATGAATACTTGGAATGAACTCAGATTGAGGTTAAACAAAAATTAGATAATTGATGATGATTTGCAGCGGGAAATTGCAAAGGAGAAATAGCGCTGGAGAAAGGTTTTAATAAGAATAGTTTCTGCTGTGAAGTTTCTTGGTAAATACAATTTGGCTTTTCGAGGATCAAATGCAAAACTTTATCAAGATAACAATGGCAAGTTTTTGGGCACAATTGAAATGATTGCAGAATTTGACTCCGTGATGCAAGACCACATTAGGCGCATTCAAAATAATGAAATTCATCATCATTATCTTGGCCACAATATTTAGAATGAGTTAATTTCTCTTCTTGCCAATGCTACGAAAAATTCTATCTTAAGGATAATTATGAATGCCAAATATTTCTCTGTAATATTAGGTTGTACCCTAGATGTGAGCCATGAGGAACAAATGACTCTAATTATGTATTGTGTCAATATGTCGAGTAGTACTCAAAAAGTAGAGGAGTTCTTTCTAGAATTCCTGAAGGTAGATGACACATTAGGATTGGGGTTTTTAATGAGCTGGGTTTTTAATGAGCTGAGAAATGCATTAGACTCTCTTGATTTGAATGTTGCTGATGTTAGAGGTCAAGGTTATGACAACAATTCAAATATGAAAGGAAAATGCCAAGGTGTTCAAAAGCATTTGCTTGAAGTTAACCAAAGAGCATTATATATGCCTTGTGCTTGACATAGTCTAAACCTTACTCTTTGTGATATGGTAAAATCTTGCAGCAAAGCTATTTCGTTCTTTGGTGTTATACAACGAATATATGAAGTGTTTTCATGTTCTACTAAAAGGTGGAAGATTTTTCTTGACAATGTTCCACACTTGACTGTCAAATCTTTGTCTAATACTCACTGGGAGAGTCGAATAAAAAGTATTCAAGCTATCAGATACCAAACTCTTCAAATAAGGCCAGCTTTGTTGGAACTAGAGAGATTTTCTACTGATGACCCAAAAGTAGTGAGTGATGCTCAATCTTTGGTCATTGCACTTGAGAATTTCAACATTTTAGTTGGTATGGTTATTTGGCATGACATTTTATTTTCTATAAACAGTCTAAGATTTTGTGCATGGATGCTGTTCTCAAGCAAATAGAAGGTGTCATCTCATTTTTTAAGACCTACAGAAATGAAGGCTTCACTTCTAGTATAGATATTGCAAAAGCCATTGCATCTAACATGGATATAGAGCCAAACTTTCCAACAAAACGTCATGCTACTAGAAAAAGACATTTTGATGAACAAAACAACCAAAATGAAGAAAGACAATCAGCTGCGGAATCCTTCAGAGTTAATTATTTCCTAGTCATGATTGATGTTGTAATTGTTCATTGACTAGTCGATTTGAGCAGCTAAAGGCATTTGAAAATGTGTTTGGTTTTTGTTCAACTCAAAAAATTTGAAGTATTTGGATGATAATGATCTATGGAAATGTTGCACTAGTTTTGTAGAAACCTTTTCTCATGATAACTTGTCCAATGTTGGGTAAAATGATTTTTTTTCTGAACTAAAAGTGCTGCAAGTGACTTTGCTAGATGCTTCGATATCAGCACTTGAGATTCTTGAGTTCATTACAGTTGCAGATTGCTATCCAAATGTTTCAATTGCCTATCGAATCATCTTAACTGTACATGTTACTATAGCATCAGCTGAAAGAAGTTTCTCAAAATTAATATTATTGAAAAACTATTTGAGGTTAGTTATGTCACATGAAAGATTGAATGATACGGCTATATGTTGTATCGAGAAGAATACCTTAGACAATATTGATCTTGATACTATCCCTAATGATTTCGCATTAAGAAATGCCCGAAGGAGTTGCTTTTTATGATTATGTGCAAGTCTGGTTTGCAACTGAAAGCCAATGGATGTTTGTTTTGTGAAGTGGTACTGATGGAATCGTTGGAGTTTGGTTCTTATTCAAGGTAATCATACTACTATGCTACTCCTATTTTTACTATTCTTTTAGAATTTTTATTGTAATATACTTTATCAGTGGTCAAGAACTAAGTTGTTGGAAGATAACTCGTATAGTCTTATTACTTACTTTATATTATCAATGTTCTTTTTTGCCATTATTAGAGGATCAATGGTTGAAAAAGTATATTTCGCAAGTAATATATATATATATATATATATATATATATATATATATATATATATATATATATACACATACACTGTATATCTATTATGTGCCTAGGCGTACTGTAGTTCACTGTTGCGTCACCCCGCAGTTACGATTCAAAAAACAGTATAGTTGCGACTCACAAGATATGTCAGTTACTACAAACATATATGGTCGTAACTGGGTACTTTATCTAGTCGTAATTATGCACTTTTTTGTCATGTGATCGCAATTAGGTCACCTCTGCGCACACTCCCAGTTACGATCCAAAAAGCAGTATAGTTGCTATCGTAACTGACTTTTTTGTCATGTGATCGTAACTCAACTATCTGTGCTGTCGTAACTGACTATTTTCTTAGTCGTAATTGTGATCGCAACTAGATCACCTCTGCGCACACCCTAGTTACGATCCAAAAAGCAGTATAGTTGCTATCGTAACTGATTTTTTTGTCATGTGATCGTAACTCAACTATCTGTGCTGTCGTAACTGACTATTTTCTTAATCGTAATTGAAGGTGGCACAACATTAAACTACAATACTTCACATAATTATACATTTTTTATCATGTGATCGTAACTCGCCTATATGTGCTGTCGTAATTGACTAGTTTCTTAGTCGTAACTAGGGTGGTGCGAAGGTGACTACAACAACTGAGGGTGGCGCAACACAGTTCACTGTTGCACCTAGACGCATAATAGACTCGTCGTATATATATACTGTAAGTTACGACAGTTACGACTAAAAAAATAGTCGGTTACGATCACAACTACACTGACCTATCTTATAGATAGTTACGATCACAACTATACTGCCCTATCTATCAGTTATAACAGCACAGATAGTTGAATTACGATCACAACTATATGAATCGCAACTGGCCTATCTTTTGAATCGTAATTATACTGCTTTTGTGGTCATAATTGGAGGTGTGCACAGAGGTGAACAAGTTACTGCTTGTGCGCAGAGGTGAACAAGTAGTATTGTCGGAGGGTGAACTCCTGTCGCAGGGATCCCGAGAGACCCCTTTTTTAGAGATTCGGCCGGGGGGATGATCCTGAATAAGTTCGTCGGAGAAATAAATAGAAGCGAAAATAAATGCAACGGCCGGTGGTGGGGGAGGATCGACCTAGTGCAAAGGGAAGTAAATGCACCAGAGTTTAGACAGGTTCGGGCCGCACAGGGGCGTAATACCCTACTCCTGTATGGATGCAATAACTTTCCCTGAGGGGGATCCCTCCAGGAATATGTCTGGTTACAAGAGTATATTGTCTAACTAAGAGCTTGAGGCTCCTTGTTCTAGCTCTGCTCAGGCTTGCTTGCAGTGTTCTTCGTCTAAGTGTGGCACGGCCGATTGCTTGGGCTTGTTCTCTCTTTCGATGCTTCGAGTCGATCTTTTTTCGATGGTGTCTCCTCCTTCTCCTCTTTCTGTATGCCCACCCTTTTATGCACTCGCCGACCACGACATACCCTGAACGGGAAAGAAGGGGCACAAGTTCCAAGACACCACGACTGAGAAATGCATCATCATTTCCTCTGGGCGAAGTGACAGGGGCGGTGGAAAACGCGGCGCACGTCCGGTCACTCGTCACTGTGGACGCCCTAGCGCCGGGCGCCATTGAGAGGGCCCACCGAGCAGCCACAGAGGCACCCGGTGCGCCCACCCTGTCTTGTTCCTCTGCCACGGCAGGATGGCAGGTGGAACGCCTTGATCCTGGCAACGTTATCCCGAGATACACCGGATGATACGGGACGGGACCCGTGCAATTAATGGCCCCACGCCTCTCTGCCAAAGCATGACAGGGACTGACACTGCGGCGGGAGCAGTTGGGGATATCAGGATGTCAGGCCGCGCACGCCCATTAAATGCGGCCTCAGACCTCTGACTGGTTGACACCTCGTCGGCGGGCCCCTCGGGGGCCCTTCTGGGTCGTCGGGGCACCGAGTGCTCGGGGGTACCGTTTACCTCCCCGAGCACTCTCTCCCGAGCACTCTCGTACGAACCTTTGGGGAACCGAGTGCTCGGGGGCTGCCACGTGCAGCCCCGAGCACTCTCTCCCGAACACTTTTGTACTGACCCTCGGGGAACCGGGTGCTCGGGGGCTACCGCACGCCCCCCCCCCCCCCGAGCACTCTTTCCCGGAACTCAGCTCTTCTGATCGTCGGGGGACAAGGGTGCTCGGGGGTGACCGGGCACCTCCCCGAGCACCCCAGTTCCCCGATGACCCGCCGAGTCCAAGTTCCGAGAAGAAAGTGCTCGGGGACCAGAGGCTGTGGCCCCGAGCACCCTCTCCCGGAACTTAGATTTTCCTCATCCCGCGGGAGGGACCTCGCGGGATGGTGACATGTGGCGGACGGCTGGCCTGGCCTCGGGACTCAGGGACCCCGGTTCCTGATACACCGACAGTAGCCCCCGGGCCTATTGGCACGCGACGGCACGGAGACTGCGGATGGGCCCTTCGTCGCGGACGAGGCCGAGGCTGGCGTGGACGCCACATGGCAAGCTTTCGAAAGATGGCTGGCGTGGACCCGGGCCTCTGATACGACCCAACGGGCAAACGAGCGGACGCCCGTCCACACAACTTCCGAAGGGCATGACAACGGTACGGGCGTCACGCGCGGCTGCCGCGCAGATCGAGAAAAATACGCCTGGCAGCCGCTGACGCCGCACGACCAGCGGGAGAGTCACCTGGCAGTTGCGTCGACCGAGGGAACCGTCCCGCCGAGTGCACCGTTGGCAGGAAACGTTTGAATTTTGAGATATAAAAGGGGGAGGGGATCGATCCGCCCCCCTCTTTACGCCTTCTTGCGATCTTGCTCTTGTCTCCTTCGTGCCCCGGAGCCCTTAGAAATCCTTCAGGCGATCGGAGCGCTTCTCCTCCTTCCTCTCCACCACCAGACAACCTCCGCTCCTGTCGAGATGCCGAGAGCCGGAGGAGGCCGTTGTGACAGGACTCCGGACAGCGTGCTGCCGGAGTCTCGCCTGAGGAATGAAGAGGCAGCGGAGAAGATCAGGAAGCTGCTAGTCCCCGAGGGCCAACAGGGAGCCGCGGTGGTGACGCCGGCGAACTTCCCGCCGATGACGATTGTTCCCGGGCGAATCGTCTTGTTCACTTCTTTTGTGGCGGTGGGACTGGTGCCGCCGTTCTCAACTTTCTTCCTCCAAGTCCTCGACACCTACGGCATCCAACTGGTGCACTTGAGCCCCAACTCCGTCATGGTGCTGGCGGTGTTCGCACACCTTTGCGAGATGTTCGTGGGGGTGCTGCCTTCGGTGACGCTTCTCTGACATTTCTTCGTCCTGCGGCCGGCCGGGAAGAAGAGGGGGTACTCCACGACGGACGTCGCGGGGTGCTGCAATCTTTGGCTGCGAGACAGCTTGAGGGAGCAGTACATCCCCCAGGTGCTGCGCAGCAAATGGGAGGAGTGGCGGCGGGACTGGTTCTTCGTCGACGTCGACCCCCATGATCGTCTCGTTCTACCAGAAGCGGCGGCGGAGCCCCGGAAGTCGACGTGGGAGGTGCCGCCGCCGGAAGACGTGAGGTTGGAGCCGGTGTTCGAGCGCATCAGATTCCTGCACGACTCCGGGCTGACCTCGGTAATGGTGGTGGCGGATTTCTTGCGTCGCCGCCTGGCGCCCCTGCGGGAGCGGGACCGGACGTGCTGGCTCTACACCGGGCCCGAAGACATTACCCGGACCCAAATCGGCGCTAGCTGGGATCTGGGCCCAGCGGAGCTGAGAGGCATGACCCGAGTGGTGACCGGTGTGGAGGACACGAGCCGGGCGGTGCTGCCGTGGCCGGAGATGGTGCTCTGCGCTAACCCCGAGCGCGCGGCAATCTTGGCGAAACTGCCGGAGTTCGACGCCCAGGGGCTCGTCGACCGGCCGAGAAGCCGGAGCCCCGAGGCCCCCGAGCTCCCTGGATTGGACCAGCTGGTCAGCGAGGAGACCGCGGGCAGCCCGGAGCGGGCCGGTGGACCGGGCGCCACGTGCAGCGAGCCGCAGGCCGGTGGTGGAGCCGCTGCGGGCAGCAGCCGCCGTACCGGAGAGGAGGGCACCGCCGACAGCGCAGCAGCGGTGGCACCGGGGGATCGGGGGAAGCGCCCCCCGAGTCTACATCACAGTGCCGGACTCCCCGCTGTCGCCATCGGCAGCGACGGCGTTCCCGGTCCTGGAACCGCGCCTTGTGAGGATGGGGCCTGACTCGACGCCCGGGAACCGCGCGGCGGCTCCATCGAGCCCCCGGCGGAAGAGGAGACGGGAGGATTCCGGGCCGGCCCCGCCGGACCCAGACTTCAGGCTCCCGGCGGCCAAATAGCAGTACCGGAGGACTACGACCGAGTAAGTTTCATCCTTCGCTCATTCTTGGGCGGTCTTTGCCCGAACTAGGCTTCGATTTTAAACTTCGTCTATCTCCCGCAGGCCGCCCACGGGCGCCGTCGCGATCGAAGGAGCACCGGCGCCAGCGCCAGAGCCAATCCCGCCGGCCGAGCCGAGGCAGGCGGACGCAACGATGGCGGGGGGGCCAGCGGATGCGGTGGCCGAGGGGAGGATAGCGGAAGCGGTGACCGAGGGAAGGACGGCGGAAGCGGCGGCCGAGGGAAGTACGGAGCCGTCGCCCGAACCTTCGGCGGCGCTGGTGGAACCTACCCTGGGTAAGCAGAGCCCGGGGCGGATGGTGGTGGAAGCAGCGGCCTTGGTGGAACCTACCCCAGGTATGCAGAGCCCGGGGCAGATGGTGGCGGAAGCAGCGGCCTTGCCGGGGCCGGCGGATGCGGCGGCCGAGGCAGGAACGCGGCCGTCGCCCGAGCGCTCGGCGGTGGTCCAACCTACCCCGGGCATGCCGAGCCCGGGGCGGATGATGGTGTGGTGACCCTTGGGGACCCCGGACCCCCCGGAGGCGGATCGCGGGGAGACCAGCGCTCCACCGGCGCCCGGCCGGCCTGCCGACCACTTTCTGGCCGCGGTCGAGGGCATCCAGGTGGCGGGCGAGCGGCTGGGCGCAGCGGTGGACGCGAAGGAGAGGCAGCTCGAAGCAGAGCGCGCCGGCTGATCTCGGAGAGGGTGCAGCTTGCGAGCACCCAGGACGAGGCCCGCGCGGCGGCCGCGCGGGAGCAGAAGCTTCTGGAAGATACCCGCGCGGAGGTCGCGCGGGAGCGGGAGATTTTGAAGGCCGCCCGCGCCGAAGCCGCGTGGGAGCGAGAAGATGCTGCCCGCCTGGTTGAGGCATCGCGGCAGCAGGCTGCCGAGGCCCTTGCCAGGGCGGGGCAGGCGCAGGAGAGGGAGGAAGCGGTCGCGATCCGCGAGAAGGCGGCGGAGGAGCTCCGGGCTGAACTGACTCGCCGAGAGGGCGAGGCCGATCAGACGTGCGCCGGCCTCCAACGTTGGGAAAAAGACCTCCGGAAGATTGAAGAAGATATCCGCCGGTGGGAGGAGGACCTCTCCCTCCGGGAGGTCGACAATGAGATCACGGCGGCGGATCTGGGCACCCGGGAGGACTCGCTGGCCCACCAGGAGGGCGTGCTGACCCGCCGGGAGGGGGAGCTGACCCGTCGAGAAGGGGAGGCTGCCGCGGTGACAGCGGCCATTGCCACCAGGGAGGAGGAGAACGCAAAACACGAGGCGGAGCTAACCGCCCGTGAGCGCGCCTTGTCCGAACTGGTGGCGCAGACAAAGCAAGCCGCGGGCTCCGCAACTGACGGCGGTTCTTCTGGCCCGGTCGGGGGCCAGGGACTCGAGGAGCAGCTGCGGGCCGCGAAGGAGAAGCTTGAGACTGCCTTTGTCTCGCGGGTCAACCTACAGCAAATGTTGGAGGACATACTCCGGCGGATGCGGCGGGCCGTGGAGAGGGTCGGCCTTGGGCGACTCGTCGCGGATGAGAAGAGTGATGGCCCTGCATGACAAGTCCTAGGGCTTCAACAAGTCTGCGAGCGCCTCGAGGCGCTGCCCTGGGCTGTCCAGGAACTCGCCGCCTGGGAAGGACGTGGCTTGGCCCACGCGGTGGCCGAGCACGTCCTGGCCTGCTACCGGAGCAGAGACCCAAACTTCCCGCTGGAGCCGGCGCGGGAAGGAGTGGTCGAAGCCGAGGGAGAGGCCGCCCGGGAAGCGGTTCGGAGCACCGCTGACGAGATGGCGGCTGGCTTTAGGCGGGAAGTGCCGCCGCCGCCATCCCCCGGGGATGGCCCAGACGACTCCGATGCCGACTCTGCCGCCGATTAGGCTTTTTGTAGTAGTTTCCTCTTCTTTTGTTTTTGTCTTGGATGGATGTAAGTATGGGAGCGATCCCTTAGAAATGCTTGTATTTTCCTTGTGAATATAATGGGAGCTTTTCTTTGGGCTTGCAACTCTAGTTTTCTTGAGTACTTAGTGTTTCTTCCGCTGTTTTGCCTTGAAGCCCCGGGGAGTACTCAGTCGGACCGTTCCCAACCTTTCCGTCCCCGAGAACGAAGTCGTCTCGATCGTCGTTCTTGGCGCGTTCAGCCCCCGAGCCCTCGCGAGTCCGCATCGTCTAAGTCAAAAGACAAAGGCACGAACTTCCTTGCTCGGGAGATGGATCGATCCAGTACGGAACACGCCATGACCGGTGCATACTTTTTCACCTCGTGACCACTCAGTCAGTAGACCGGAGACGCGCGCGGGCGAAAATGTGACCAAGAGTCCTCATGGTTCGGTGGTGCCCGGGCTTAAGACGGACCGAACCGAGCACCGACAGCCCGCCCCCGAGGCCTGAGCTCCGGACTACTCGAGCAGCTCGAGTGATAGGATTACCCAGGGCACCCGGGGACTCGGTAGTGCTCGGGGCCCTTAAAAGCGGACCGACCACCATGAAGAACTTCAGTCGGACATTACCGCACATGCGGTACACCTTTCTACGAATCGTTCTGTCGTTCCAGGAAAAAGTAGACACACGGTAGGGTTTTGTGCGCGAGGAGATCATCTCACCGGGCAGATTAGAATACGAGGGCCCCCGAGGATGACTCAGGAACAGAATAATATTGGATGTAAACTCCTCTGAATTTAACCACTCACCGGACAGCTGTCGGCCTTTCGGCCGACCGATCCAGGAGGGGCGTGCGCTCCGAGCTCGGGGTGCTCGGGGGCTTGGTTCCTTCAGCCGGGGCGCCCGAGCGTCAAGGGGCACGCGAGGAGCCCAGGGTCGGGTGATCTCGACCACTCATGCCTTAGTGGTGGGACCACCCGAGGACCCTTGGGGCCGATTAGTGACCTGGGCATCAAGACCCTCGCGATCGAACTGCTTTTGTTTTGATTGTCGACCTGTGACTTAAGAGAGAATAGGGAATTTCTTTGCTTGGTGCGCTCTGTTAGTGCAGTACTTGTTATAGACTGCTCTTATTTTCGATCCGAGACCTCTTGAATACCCAGACCGGTGGACAAGAGCAGGCAGAGGGCGTAACCCAGAGGACCTATGGTTCGGCGGCGCCCGGGTATGACAGACCAGACCGAGCACCGACAGCCCGCCCCTGGGGCCTGAGCTCCGGACTACTCGAGCAGCTCGAGTGATAGGATTACCCAGAGCGCCTAGGAACTCGGTAGTGCCCGGGAGCCTGTCACGACACCGAACACCACAACCTACCACATCGGACGTAAGTCAGTGGCAACTGCCCGCGTGCATACCGATTGGGATTCTTTTATCAGCGGGGAAAATGAGAGAGCGAACTTTTTTCTCGCACAATCGAGCATCTCACCAGACAGATTAAACATATGGAATCCAAAAAAAAGAAATTGACATACGACTGCGCATTGAGATTTACATTGAATTGACAATTTTTACAAGGTTGGGCGACTTACCCGATGAGTGATAGCCCTCGATCAACTTGGGCGGGGGGAAGCCCCCGGCCTGGTTGACCTGAGCCGCGAGCATGGCCGTCTACGGGTAGAACCTGCGCAGGTGCTCGATGTTCCATGGGTTGGGAAGTGGTCGTCCATCTTCTGCCGCCAACCTGAAATAACCTTCTCGCGGGACCTCGATCACAGTGAAGGGACCCTCCCACATAGGGGATAGCTTATTCCTTCCTTTGCGCGACTGGACGCGTCAAAAAACTAGATCCCCCACCTCAAAGGACCGTGCCCAAACGTGGCACTGGTGATAGCGCCGCAAGCCTTGCTGGTACCGAGTCACCGGACGGCGACACGCCGCCGGCGCTCTTCCAGGTAGTCGACGTCATCGCGCCTCTGCTGCTCTTGTTCGTTCTCAGAGTATGCAAGCACCCGAGGGGAGCCTAGAGTGAGCTCGGAGGGGAGGACCGCCTCAGCGTCGTAGACAAGGAAAAATGGAGTCTCCCCGGTGGCGCGACTTGGCGTGGTTCGATTAGCCCATAGCACGGTGGGCAGCTCGTCCACCCATCCCTTCCCGTGCTTTGCGAGCACGTCATAGGTCCAAGTCTTGAGGCCTTTTAGTATCTCCGCGTTGGCGCGCTCGACTTGCCCGTTACTCCGAGGATGAGTGACGGAGGCGAAGCAGAGCTTGATGCCGAGGTCTTCACAATAGTCCCCGAACAGGGCACTCGTGAATTGGGTGCCGTTGTCGGTGATGATCCGATTCGGGACGCCAAAGCGACTGGTGATGCCGCGGATAAACTGGAGCGCCGTGTTCTTGGTCACCTTGATGACTGGGACCACCTCCGGTCACTTGGTGAACTTGTCGATGGCGACGTAGAGGTACTCATAGCCCCCGATTGCTCGGGGGAATGGACCCAGAATGTCCAACCCCCAGACCGCGAAAGGCCACGATAGGGGGATGGTGTGAAGAGCCTGAGCTGGCTGGTGAACCTGCCTTGCATGGAACTGGCATGCTCTGCAGCGCCAAACCAGCTCGGAAGCATCCTGGAGGGCTGTAGGCCAGTAGAAACCTTGCCGGAAGGCCTTCCCGACCATCGTGCGGAACGATGAATGGCCACCGCACTCGCCCTCGTGGATCTCAGCGAGAAGTTCGCCGCCTTCTGCCCGGGAGATGCATTTCAGGAGGACACCTCCTGCGCTACGCCGGTAGAGATCCCCATCTACTATGGCATAGCGTCTGGACTGCCGAGCGACTCTTTAGGCAGACGCCTCATCCCCGGGAAGGGACTTTTCCTTCAAGTACCCTCGGATGTCGGACATCCACGAGGCATCTTGAGAACATTCAGCGAGTGCAGCACACTCACTGGACGGCGGCACCCTGACTTGGCTTCCCACTGAGGGCACCGCCGGGGTCCCCTGAATTGAGTTCGAGGTTTCCCCTTCGTCCTGTTCGGCAGGCAGGACGGACGGCCGTGCGAGCCTTTCTTCAAAGACTCCGGCAGGGACGCGCGCACGGGAGGAGGCTAGGCGGGAGAGCTCGTCGGCCAGAGCGTTGTCGTGGCGAGGGATGTACCGCAACTCCAGGCTATCGAAATGCCTTTCCAGCTTCCTGACCGCTGCCACGTACACCGCCATTGAGGATCCGTGCACTGGTATTCCTTGGATACCTGGTTGACCACCAGTTGGGAGTCCCCTTTGACCAGGAGGCGACGAATCCCGAGCCCCACCGCAGCTCGGAGGCCGGCGATGAGACCTTCATATTCCGCCATGTTGTTGGATGCGCGGAACTGCAACTGCACAATGTACCGGAGCTCTTCACCCGTTGGGGAGGTGAGAACCGCTCCGGCCCCAGCGCCTTTCAGCGAGAGGGAGCCGTCGAAGTGCATGACCTAGTATCCGGGCGCGTCGTGCCCGGGATACGCAGAGATCTCTTCTGGGACGACCTCGGGGACGGGTGTCCATTCTGCTACGAAGTCGGAGAGCACCTGGCTTTTGATCGCCTGGCGATTGACAAAGTGCAGGTCGAATTCCGCCAGCTCCACCGCCCACTTGATAATACGCCCGGTGCCTTCTCGGTTCCGGAGAATGGGTCCCAGCGGATACGTGGTAACCACCGAGACCTTGTGCGCTTGAAAGTAATGGCGTAGCTTCTGGGAAGCGATGAGCAAGGTGTAGAGCAGCTTTTGAGCTTGGGGATACCTTGCTTTGGCCTCCCGGAGGACTTCACTGACGAAGTACACCTGTCGCTGTACCCGATGGGCCCGGAGGGCGGCTTTTCCCGTGGGGTTGCTGCAGCCCCCAGGCTCGGCGGCATGGTCGGGGCTGGCCGGGTGCTCGGGCTCGACTCCCTGGTCGGGAGGAGCAGAGTGCTCGGACTCGGCCCCTTGCTCAGGGGGAGCCAAGTGCTCGGGCTCGACCCCTCGCTCGGGGGGAGCCGTGAGGACGGGTGAGTGTTTGGGGGCAACTGGGAGCTGGGACCCAGCACCTGGCCCCACGCACTCATCACGCTCCACCACCAGCACCATGCTCACGACCTGAGGAGTGGCCGAGACGTAGAGCAGTAGGGGCTCGCCTTCGGAGGGAGCCACCAGCACGGGTGGTGAGGTGAGGTACTTCTTCAGATCGCGGAAGGCCTGCTCAGCCTCCGGCGTCCAGTCAAAATGACCGGTCTTCTTCAGAAGCTTGAAGAGGGGGAGCCCTCGCTCCCCGAGCTTGGAGACGAAGCGCCCGAGGGCCGCCATGCAGCCGGCGAGATGCTGGACCTCTTTGAGTCGAGCCGGGGGTCGCATCTGCTCGATGGCCTGGATCTTCTCTGAATTGGCCTCGATTCCTCAGCCGGAAACCAAGAAACCGAGGAGCTTGCCCGTCGGCACCCCGAAGACACACTTCTCGGGGTTGAGCTTGAGGCAGGTGGTGCGGTCTCGGGACTTGACCACGAGATCGTCGATGTAGGCCTCGACGTTGCGGCCAACCTGTGAATCAAGGGTAATGCGAATGGCGCGTTGGAAAGAAGACCCAGCATTGCGCAAACCAAAAGGCATTGACATATAACAGTAAGTCCCCACCGGAGTGGTAAAAGCAGTTTTTTCTTCATCCTCTATGGCCATGAGGATCTGGTGATACCCAGAATTTGCATCTAAAAAACATAAAAGATCGCATCCCGCGGTTGCATCTACAATTTGATCAATGCGAGGTAAGGGAAAAGGATCTTTAGGGCAAGCCTTATTTAGGTCGGTGTAGTCCACACACATGCGGAGCTTGCCGTTGGCCTTCGGGACGATGACTGGATTTGCCAGCCAGTTGGGGTGGAGGACCTCTCGGATAAATCCGGCATCAAGGAGCTTGCTGACTTGCTCCCGGATGAACTCCTGATGCTCAGGCGCCTGCCGCCGGACCTTCTGCTTCACCGGGCGGGCGTCCGGGCGCACCGCCAAGTGATGCTCGATCACCTCCCTAGGGATCCCGGGCATGTCGGACGGTTGCCATGCAAACACGTCTGCGTTGGCCCGGAGGAAGGTGACGAGCGCGCTTTCCTATTTGCTGCCCAGGTCACCGCCGATCCGGACGATCTGGGTAGCGCCTTCGCCTACCACGACCTCCTTCGTAGGAACACAGGCGTCGGCGGCGAGTCGGGGTTTGGATGAAGAGGGTCCTGAGCCCCCTATGCAGCCTTCGACTTCGGTCCGTGCTGAAACCAGAGCCATGTACGACTGCTCGGCGCAGGAGGTGGCACCGCTGGAGTCGGCGATCACGGAGATGGGCCCGGCATCTTAACCGTGAGATACGCATAATGCGCGGCCATCATGAACTTGGTGAGCGCCGGACGCCCGAGGATGGCGTTGTAGGGGAGGGGGAGCTCCGCGACGTCGAAGAGGACGTTCTCCGTGCGGAAATTGTCCCGATTCCCAAAGGTCACGGGTAGCTCGACCTGCCCAAGGGGCAGGGAGTGCCCGGGTGTCACTCCGCAGAATGGGAGCGACGGCCTTAGGCGTTTGGAGGACGCCTGCAGCTTTTCGAAGGCCTCCTTGGATAGGAGGTTGAGGCCCGCACCCCCATCGATCAGCACCCTGCCGACCTTGACATTGCAGACGGTGGGGGACACCACCAGGGGTAGTCGCCCTACGGCTGCAGTACTTGCGGGGTGATCGGCCATGCTGAATGTGATCGGAGCGTCCGACCACCTCAGGGGCCTGGCGGCCTCCTCGCTTGGGGTTGCCAAGCACACCTCGTGCCGCATGACCTTGATGCCACGGCGCGAGGAAGGCGTGTAGGCGCCTCCGTCGATGAAGGCGACGGCATGCTCGGGCTCCTGGAAGCCGAGCTCGGCGTTGTCGGGGGCGGCCTCAACATCGCCTCCCCCGCGGGACTCGTCGCGCTCCCTCTGGCGCTGCTCGACTAGACCCTTGACCGTACGACACTCCGTGAGATCGTGCCATCTGGTTTGGTGTATGGGGCACTATTTACCTGGCTCGGGCCCCGCGTGAGCGGGGACCCTTACTGGAGCAGGAGCCCGGCCGGGTGCCGGGGCTCTTGCAGGAGCCGGGGCCCGAGGAGGGGCCCTGGCAGGGGCCCTTGTGGGTGCGGGCCGTCTGTCGGCGACCGCCCGGCGCTCTTGTTGGAGGTCGGGCTCTTGGGCCGGCCTATGGGCGGGGCCCTGGGCCGGCTCGACTGGAGCGGCCTCGCGCTTCCTTCTCTTCTTCTTTTCCCGCCTGTCGGAATGGGAAGAACTTGGCTGGTCGGCGGTGGGGCGACGAGCATGCCACGCCCGGGCTTCCGCCGCCTTGGCGTACTTATCGGCCAGTGCGAAGAGCTCCGCAGTGGTTTCGATTTCGTGCGTACCTTGCTTTTCGAGCATCCGCTCGTCGCGGACGCCCTACCGGAAGGCGACGATGATAGCGTGGGGGGCTACCCGCGGGATGGTGTTGCGGACCTGGCTGAAGCGCTGAATAAAGCGCCGCAGCGTCTCCCCCTCCTGTTGCTTGACGGCGTGGAGGTCGCACTCCAAACCGGGGCGCGTGAATGTGCCCTGAAAATTAGCCACAAACTGGTGGCAGAGGTCATCCCAGGAGCTAATAGACCCTGGGGGTAAGTTCATGAGCCAAGAACGGGCAGAGCCCCTCAAGGTAACATGAAAATAGTTTGCCATCACCTTTTCGCTGCCTCCGACCGCTTGAACGGCCGTAGTGTAGATCTGGAGGAACTCGACGGGGTCGATGGACCCGTCGTACTTCTTCAGCAACTCGGGGCGGAATTTGGAGGGCCACCTGACCCGACGGAGCTCAGCGGTAAAGGCACGGCAACCGGTGCCGTACCCTGTGGCGCGGCCGGGAGTCCTTGGTGGCGAATGCCGTCGAGCCGGGGACTCCCGGTGATCGTGGGCCGGGAAAGAGGAAGCCTGATCCTCCGCCTCGGCCTCCTGCCGGGTTTCCCGCTGGCGTTCGAGAGTGACGCGCGCATCCTCGTGGCCCCTCCACTCGTTGAGACGCAAGCGGAGGTCCCGGGCTTCGGACACGGCTAGGGGGGTGGCGCTCCGCCTGGAGGCCCCCCGGCCCGTGCGAACGTTGCCCGTTGATGAGCCGGTTCTGGCAGCGCCACGCTGGGTGGTGGCACGAGAACTCCCGGCCAGCACCTGGCGGCGAGCAGTGCCGACCAGGGCGACGACATCTTGGATCCACCGGCCTTCCGGAGTGTTCGGCGTTGCCTGGACGGGCGGATGCCTGAGGAGAGCATGCGCCGCAAGCAGCGCGCTCCCCGGGCTGGCCTCGCTAAAGGCGAGTCTTCGCCGAAGTGGTACCCGGCGCTGCCCAAAGGTGGCCCTGGCGGCCGGGGTTTCGACCACCTGCTCGGGGTCGGAGGGTGTACCGGCGGCGGCAGCGGCCCTGCTGGGTCCAGCGTCCTGGTCCCCTTGGGAGGGAAAAGCCGCGCGCGCGGATAGTGGCTGCTGCTGGAACGCTGCAGCGACTGGGGCGTCCTGGACGTCGGGCAGCACTCCGTCACTGGAAGTGGAGCCGGAACGCTGGAGACGGTGCCCACCGGCCATCTTTTTCTGTGGAAGAAAACAAACGAACAGATTCAGGGATGCTTCCCCCCTACCTGGCGCGCCAGCTGTCGGAGGGTGAACTCCTGTCGCAGGGATCCCGAGAGACCCCTTTTTTAGAGATTCGGCCGGGGGGATGATCCTGAATAAGTTCATCGGAGAAATAAATGGAAGCGGAAATAAATGCAATGGCCGGTGGTGGGGGAGGATCGACCTAGTGCAAAGGGAAGTAAATGCACCAGAGTTTAGACAGGTTCGGGCCGCACATGGGCGTAATACCCTACTCCTGTATGGATGCAATAACTTTCCCTGAGGGGGATCCCTCCAGGAATATGTCTGGTTACAAGAGTATATTGTCTAACTAAGAGCTTGAGGCTCCTTGTTCTAGCTCTGCTCAGGCTTGCTTGCAGTGTTCTTCGTCTAAGTGTGGCACGGCCGATTGCTTAGGCTTGTTCTCTCTTTCGATGCTTCGAGTCGATCTTTTTTCGATGGTGTCTCCTCCTTCTCCTCTTTCTGTATGCCCACCCTTTTATGCACTCGCCGGCCACGACATACCCCGAACGGGAAAGAAGGGGCACAAGTTCTAAGACGCCACGACTGAGAAAGGCGTCATCATTTCCTCTGGGCGAAGTGACAGGGGCGGTGGAAAAACGCGGCGCACGTCCGGTCACTCGTCACTGTGGACGCCCTGGCGCCGGGCGCCGTTGAGAGGGCCCACCGAGCAGCCACAGAGGCACCCGGTGCGCCCACCCTGTCTTGTTCCTCTGCCACGGCAGGATGGCAGGCGGAACGCCTTGATCCTGACAATGTTATCCCGAGATACACCGGATGATACGGGACGGGACCCGTGCAATTAATGGCCCCATGCCTCTCTGCCAAAGCATGGCAGGGACTGACACTGCGGCGGAAGCAGTTGGGGATATCAGGATGTCAGGCCGCGCACGCCCATTAAATGCGGCCTCGAACCTCTGACTGGTTGACACCTCGTCGGCGGGCCCCTCGGGGGCCCTTCTGGGTCGTCAGGGCATCGAGTGCTCGGGGGTACCGTTTACCTCCCCGAGCACTCTCGTACGAACCTTCGGGGAACCGAGTGCTCGGGGGCTGCCACGTGCAGCCCCGAGCACTCTCTCCCGAACACTTTTGTACTGACCCTCGGGGAACCGGATGCTCGGGGGCTGCGTATGCCCCCCCCCCAGCACTCTTTCCCAGAACTCAGCTCTTCTGATTGTCGGGGGACTAGGGTGCTCGGGGGTGACCGGGCACCTCCCCGAGCACTTTCTTCCCGGAACTTGGACTCGGCGGGTCATCGGGAAACTGGGGTGCTCGGGGACCAAAGGCTGTGGCCCCGAGCACCCTCTCCCGGAACTTAAATTTTCCTCATCCTGCGGGAGGGACCTCGCGGGATGGTGACACGTGGCGGACGACTGGCCTGGCCTCGGGACTCAGGGACCCCCGGTTCCTGATACACCGACAAGTATAGTTGCGACCATATATATTAATAATAACTGACCTATCTTATGAATCGCAACTATACTGCTTTTAATGTCGTAATTGGGAGTAGCGTAAAAGTGAACTGTATTGCGCCTAGATACATAATAGATATACAGTGTATATATATACTGTATATATATAGCCTTAAGAGTTCATGGTGTGACGTCACCCCAGGGCCTTCCAAACTACAGGGCCGGCCCTGGTGTGGGGAGAGAATGAAGCAGCTCATCGAATAGGTCGGGTTGGCCTGGGCAATTGATTTAGTCAAGACTTCCCTAGCAGCACAACTGAGCTTCCTCTCACACCATCCTCCCATCAGTCCTCGGATCTTGCCACGGATGTGTTCAGAAACCCCCTTGGTGCTTTCTACCCACGGCAGTAGGCAAACCTAGGTACTTTTGACCCAAAGCTTCAGTATCAATACCTGTTAAAAGTTTGATCTCATCTTTCACCAGGTGCGAGCAGTTGGAACTAAAGGAAATGGCAGACTTTGAAATGTTAACCATCTGAATCTGATCACTTACAGAGGAGAAAAATATTGGGGGAGGGATAGGCTCTCCCTGACGGATGCCTCTGGTAGGAGTAAACATTCCCGATAAATGTCCATTTACTCTAACTAAGAAGGACACAGTTGCACAAGGCCTGGATATACCCTTTTTCCTCTTCAGGTCACGGTCCCAATTTTGAAGTGTCGACTGCAAACTGGATTGGAGCCGGGCTAGATTACAAGGACCAGAATTCCGTCCCCTCATTGATCACAGTCTGGTACCCCTCGTGTCGTCTCGTCGCCACACGTTCTCGTACCGGAAGGGTCGACCTGCTGATCGCCTACCCCTTTCTGACATGGTGTTCTTCAATGTGATAAGTAGAGCACGATGATTCGAGGACGTCGTTTGAACATGGGAGAGAGGACTCACGCCGAAGAAACTTCTACATTTGCCATGATTCCTTCCTTCTGTCACGACGTGGCGAACCTCCGGGTCTTGTTTCCATTGGTATGGTAGCATCATCCACCCAAACATCAATACGGTTTTTGGAAAATTCTTCAAAGTTACCGTGATGTCATTCTTGCAGAGCAGACAAAGGCCACCACTTAATCCCTCACTGTTTACCCCAAATGCATCGGGGAATCCTAATCTCCACCTCAGTACTGAATTCCAGGTGAGTGCATATACAATTTTTATATAGATAATTAACACTTTCTTTTCTAAAACATCTAACCATAAGCACCAAATGAAAAAAAAAAAACAAGTAGTCAACGTTGGGTCGCTAGAACATCTGAAACGTTGGATGAAAAACACGCCACTAATAATTGCTTACACCTCGCGCCCCAAGAAATCCGCAAGAGAGAAAAAAAAGGGAAAAATCCCCCCAAGACTAAGGGAGGCTCGTCAGATCTGATCCATTTTCTTGCAGCAGCAGCAGCGGCGGCAGTCTCTTCGCTTTCTTGGCGGGGAGTGAGGTGAGGGAGTGGAGAAAGGAAGGAACCAAGAACCGAGGAGGAGGACATGGCGGGGGACGGCGACGGCCGGTCGGGGCTTCCCCGGATCGCGATGGTCGGCGCCGGCATCTTCGCGCGCACGCAGTACATCCCCAGGCTCCGCGAGATCACACACCTCGTCGTCCTCAAAGCCATCTGGAGCCGCACCCAGGTGAGCTCCCATTCCATGGACTGCGGATCTTGGCATTCGACTGGAGATAGTAGAGAATGCGCAAATTCGGGGTTCAATCAATCTCTCAGCGTGCACCACTGCTGATAGTTGTAACTACTCCACTACGAGCTAGCAATCCGCATTCCTTGATTAGGTGTAGTTTGTGACACATCACTGCAAATTCGCTTACCCTTTTGTCTGTGATCAGTCCTGCAGTATTCCCCTTTGTATCTGACCAATTTGGCACATACGTTCAGGACTCTGCAAAAGCAGCCGCAGAGCTTGCTCGCGATTTCGCGCCAGAGATTGAGTGCAAATGGGGTGATGCTGGGCTGGAAGAGATAATGGGGGACAGTTCAATCATGGGCGTTGCTGTTGTTCTCGCTGGGCAAGTCCAGGTCTGTGTTCAGAAGAATTTCTGTCTTTCCTTTTCAGCAATAAGAATAATCTTCAAAGAGTCGCCGACAGAAGGAAGAAATATCGTCTAGTTCACTACACAACTGTACATGAGCAAGCCAGAAACTTATTTAAATAACACTTGAGAACTTTACTATTCAACTGAACATTGTAGCTTCTGACTTTTAGGTTGCAGCTACCTAACCATTGAGTTTACCTTTTTGTCCATTATTCCT
Organism: Phragmites australis; assembly: GCF_958298935.1. Lineage (NCBI taxonomy): Eukaryota > Viridiplantae > Streptophyta > Magnoliopsida > Poales > Poaceae > Phragmites > Phragmites australis. Next base: position 16,336,044 of record NC_084940.1, on the reverse strand, counting down.
TGCCTAACCTACTTGACAATAATCCCTTTATGTTAATTAGTTTTCCAAAAAATCTTTTATGTTAACTACATTCCAAATTCCACTTTACTTCTGAATCAAAGAAATGATAACATGCTGGATTATAACAATAATCTAACACCCTGTTGATTGTCGAGAGTTTCTCATGTCATTATCCAAAATCTGCAGGTTGAGCTTTCCCTAAAGATGCTCAAGGCAGGAAAGCATGTGATTCAAGGTAAATGGCAAAATAAAAAGGATCTTAATGACGTGATTTGAGGTACAAGACTAGTAGCTGCAATAAAACGAGTTCACTTCTTTCTTTTGTTTATCTCATTAATTAGTATTTTGCACACAAATGACAAAAATCTGTTTTTTTTCAAATATTATAATTTATTTATCGCTGTTTGCATGATATATTTTCCGGTGCTGTGAAGAGAAACCTGCTTCTGGATGTAAGTACATTTTGCTTTCTTTACATCTTTTTTAAGCATCATAGTGGATACAACATATGCATATATCTGATAAGTGTTGTCATAAAAATTTTAGCGACAACAGAAGCAGAAACCGCACTGTCAATCTACAACTCGTTTCCAAACCAGTTCCCACATAAACCAGTTTGGGCTCTGGCAGAAAACTATAGATTTGAACCTGCCTTTGTGGAGGTACACAATCACAATCTTATAGTCTTCTTTCTGTTGGTGTTTTACTAATTTACGCTGGTAATCTAACCTGTCGAATTGTGATCTACAGTCAAGGAAAATGATGAGTGATATCGGTGATATGATGAACATCCAAGTTATCATTGAAGGGTCAATGAACAGTTCAAATCCGTATTTCAATAGCTCCTGGAGACGGAATTTTGTGGTAAGGGAACAAGTAGTGTACAATTTGTTTTTTTTTCTATATCACATGCTTCATCTTCAGTTTTCTACACTGTCACTTTAAAAAATTCCAAGCTGCAGCATAAATATGTGTACTAGACAATGGTTAAGAATGAATTAAGTTTCGGATTACCATAATAGCTCATATGAGCAACATATAGTTCATTGGTCATACTAATTATCTGCTAATGTTACTAAATATCAGATATTCAGATGTCATACCAAATAGGGGTGAAATGATTAGACAATTGCCGATCGACAGACCAGCTGAGCAGGCCCGGATTGAATCGGCTAGAAATTTCGGATACTTATCGGTTTCGGCATCAGCTTCGGATAGTTTGTATCGGATTCGACAGGGCACTATCCGTCGGATTGGGATATGCTGGAGCGTTTCTCGGCTAGTAGCTATCAGATAGTTTCGGATACCAGCTCAGGGATATCTGGCTTTCGAGGCCCAACAACCTAGCCCAATACACATCGCACCCTAAGGACAAATAGCTAGTGTGACTGACTGGTAGGGTCCATGTTCTTTTTGGGCCACCTCTCAATAACTTAATATTTGGTACTAATGCTTCTAGTTAATTTGTGCGATTGTTTATGTAATGTCAGCGGTCAAGTATTATGGTGTCACTAAGGCACTAACCATGCGGCTATGCACTAGTACTGCTTGTGAGATGTCATATATTGCTACTTCGCTTATTGGATAGCTAAGATTAAATTTTTGACATGTTGAATGGCCGAATGATTATAACATTAGCTGTTTTCGTGTGATATTCGACAAAAAAAATATTCGTTACTGCACCGTTTTTGATAGGTATTCGATTCGTATTCATGACTGATACTATCTGTGATTGTTGGAGCAAGAAAATATCTTCCACGAACAAGTGCAGCAAGAGCCTCCTCTAGAGAGGAGACTCAAGCTTGGAGAAGAAATGGAGAGGAAGAAATACCGATTTGTTTATCACCAAGAGAGTGCCCCCTGGTCTGATGGTTATAGTTCTGTAGTTATAATGCTATTCGGAGTGTAAGTATACAAATGTACCCTTATAGAGATAGTGATGCAAGTTCAGGCAGAATACATTTACCTAGCCTGTTGCAGGGACTTAGGGTTAGTCGCCATCATAGTTGTTATGGCGTCGGGATATCGTCGCCATAACGACGATATGTCGTCGTGGCGGAAATCCGCTTGTCGCCACAGGGACGCCACAGCTCCGCCGTGTATGGCGTCCGCCATATCGCCGTGGCGTCCCTGTGGCGTCCTCGTGGCGTCCCCGTGGCGTTGTATGGCGTCCTGTGGCACATGGCAGCTCACCGCGGCGTCCCCGTGGCGCCTGTATGGCGTCCTGTGGCACATGGTAGCTCACCGCGGCGTCCCCGTGGCGCCTGTATGGCGTCCTGTGGCACATGACGGCTCTGTGGCAGGCGTAATAGAAGGTTAGATTGGTGGTGACTTACCTGGTAATCCAGTTAAGGATTGAGGAATCCGCCCACACCATTCTATCCGCATCCATCGAGAGCCCGCAAGGACTGAGGAACCCTAGCCCGAGCCGCCAGTGGCGAAGGCGGGACAGTCGATCTCCGCCCGCCCCTGCACCTGTTGTGTTCGCCGCCCCCGCCTCGGATCTTCGGCCACCCTCGCCCTCCGTCGGCCTTGCCCTCGGTGTCTCCCTCGTCGGCTGCCCTCACCCTCGAGTTGACATCTCCCGAGCCGGCCACCCCCAGCCGCCCTCCATCGAGTAGCTCCTCGGCTCCTCTTCTATTGTGTTTTTTTTTTGTTCTGTTTCAACTCTCACGCATACTAGCAGCCAGCAGGCCAGTATCACACTATGAGCACACGCACACTAGCAGAGTAGCAGTATGCCAGTAGCACACACACTAGCAGTAGCAGTGTAGCACACTTGAGCACTTAGCACGCACACAGCTCAAGCACACATTGACACGCAGCAGTAGGCCCGTAACAGTGTAGCACACAGCTCAAGCACTGCTGCACTAGGCACACATAACAGTAGGGAGTAAGCATTAGCTATAATCTAAGCTGTAGCACACATAGCAAAGTACCACACTAAGCAGTTAGCACACATAACAGTAGCTTAAGCACACTAGCACACAATGACACAACAGTACAACTTTGAGACATGAGAGAGTTATATGTCTTTTGTGCTACATTTACATTGTTATTTGCCTTTTGTGCTACATTTACATTTTCTAATATCGCAGATTATAACTGTTAAGCTACATTTACATTGTTATTTGTTAATATTCTAGACTATAATGTGTATATTCGCCACGTGTGTATGGCGTCGCCACGCCACGCGCCATGGCGCTGTAAAGTTGTGAAGGTGGTGGGTCGCCGCGCCTCGCCATACCGCCGTAACAACCATGGTCGCCATGCTACAGGGACTTGGGGTTAGTCGAACAAAACATGCTACAAGGACTTGGGGTTAGTCGAATTACAGGGACTTGGGGACTAACCACATGCTACAGGGACTTGGGTTAGTTGAATTACATAGCATGGTTAAGACAGAATACATTTACCCCTAACTAGAAGATATTATCTAGTATGGCAAATACAATGGTGTAGGTGATCTAGAGGGTGCGATAGTGGGCCGGTCGTCAATTGTGGCACGGCGCCGTATTGTCCTGAATGTCAGGATGGTCACCACTTGCACTAGCATTAACTACCGGTCACTTCCTTGCAGGTGGAGGACGGCTCGTGGGCCCCCTCTAGCTGATTTTTCTCCAAGGCTTGATGACCCACTCCTTGGGTTTCGGAGAGCTTGCCTAGGCTACGGAGGACTGGGGCTTCGGGAGGCTGGGGCTTCGGGAGACTGGGGCTCTGGAGGTCTCCGGAGCCCAGAGACCCGAGAGGCCTTTGGGAACATGAGATTCATAGGCACAGGTTGACGGGGCTAGGGGTGTCGGGGGTCCTTAAAGACGGCCCCTAAGAATCCCTTCCGGAGATCAGCAACTTCCCCTGTCTCGAGAGGCAGTGGTTGGAGGAGTTCATGGTCCTTGGAAGCCGAACTTCCGGCTAAGAATCCAACGACCAAGGGCTCCGGAGGAGCTCTTGATGGTGACCCTTTAGTAATGTCTCCAGGCTGGGGTATTTCCCCCTAATAGTACCCCTCATCCGCTGGCCCTGAGGTACGGAGGGATGAGCGGATGTAGAAGGAACTAGCTCCAGCCTAGCATCATAGTCAGTATATTCTAATATAGCTTCTCACCATTGTGGAGCCTCTCAGTGGTGACTGTGAGCGATGATGGCGAAGTTTGATGGCGATAGCGAAATCTGGAGGAAACTGCGTGGTTGACCCCCTCAGCGGTTTACCGTGACGAGGCCTGACAGAGTTAATGCGCTTCGGGGCCTATGCGGAGTAAGCCCTTCAGCTCCTATGATGGTGAGTATGCCATGAGTGTATACATGCGTGTATGCATGTATGTATGTGTGTATGAAGTACTTTTTGGATTAATCAATAAGCTGATTTGGACCTCGACGGTACCGAGGCTATGCCTGTTCCACACCTCTCTGATATGTAGCAATTCCGGAGGGTCTGGGACCTCGACGGTACTGAGATTCTTTCCGTTCCACGCCTCTCCGACATGTAGCAATGCCCAAGGGTCTGGGACCATGATGGTACTGAGGCTCTGCCTGTTCCACGCCTCTCTGACATGTAGAAACGTCGAAGGGTCTGGGACCTCGACGGTACTAAGGCTATACCCGTTCCACGTCTCCCCGACATGTAGCAATGCCGGAGGGTTTGGAACCTCGACGGTACTAAGGTTCTGCTCATTCCACACCTCTCCAACATATAGCAATGCTAGAGAGTCTGGGACCTCGACGGTACTAAGGCTATGCCCGTTCCATGCCTCCCCGACATGTAGCAATGCCTGAGGGTTTGGAACCTCGACGGTACTAAGGCTCTGCTCATTCTACACCTCTCCGACATATAGCAATGCTATAGGGTCTGGGACCTCGACAGTACTGAGGCTCTGCCAGTTCCATGCCTCTCCGACATGTAGCAATGTTAGAGGGTCTGGGACCTTGATGTTACTGAGACTCTGGCCATTCCACGCCTCTCCGACATGTAGCAATGCCGGGGGTCTACACCTCGTCGGCACGGAGGCTATGACTTCAACATGCTTGCGAGGCCATACCTCCCCGGCACGTAGGCTAGGCCTCAAAAGATGCCGGAGGATCTCTTACCTCTTCGGCACAGAGGCTATCACCTTCAAGATGCGGAGAGTTTCCTTAAGACATCTCCGTGTGCGGAGGTTTTCAAGACATCTCCATTTGGCGGAGGTTTTCAAAGACATCTCCGTTTTGCGGATGTTTTCAAGACATCTCTGTTTTGCGAAGGTTTTGAAAGCATCTTCATGTTACAGAGGTTTTAACGTGTTGTGCACTATTTGAGCAAAGGTGTGACTTAAGTTTTACTATATACTGTTTGAACAAAGATATGACTTAAGTTTTACTGTCTACTATTGTTATCAAATAGTTATCTATTGTAGAGGTCCTTAACAGCCAGGCTAACTACTTTCAGAGTACGCTGCCCCTTCTGTCTTAAAAATTTTACCAGCTAAGCAAGCTATTGCTAGGTGGTCGTGGGCGTACCTTTGCCAGAATAAGGCCTCCCTAGCAGGATCGGAGGCTCGGAAGTCCTCGTAGCTCCTAGGCGGGGAAATGGTTGGTCTCTCCAGCTTGTGTTGTCCGCCGAAGGTTCTTGGCCTCGTGGATCTTCTAGACACCTAGGGCCGTCTTGTTAGAGCCCTCGTCCTTTGTCATGACCAACTGACCTAGTATCGAACCCAGCGTGGGAGGCATTCCAGAGGCCCTACTGCTCCGGTGGTTCAGGCGGGGCCTCCTACGCCGAGGGTCTGTCGGACTCTGTTCTGGCTAGGGTTGTTGGTGGGACTCAATCCTCATCGCTAGGGTATTGTACCGTTGGTGGCGGAGTAGGAGGAGGTAGAGCAGGCCGAGGGGGCTCGGTAAAATCTGGAGACCTACCTGGCGGCCTGTTCTGGTTTTACGACCCCTAGACCGCTTATTGCTGGCTCTTTCCCTTGCTAGGCGACCCGCCTGCCTCCCGAGGTACTTCGTCCGGAAGGCTCTAAGGCTTCGGCAATTCTCAGTATTATGGCCACGTCCGGCTCCGTGCAGGATGCACCAATACCCTCCCTGTGGTACCGGAGCCTACGGTTGGCGTAGAAGGCGTTGACGAGATTTGCGCGTACTAGAGCCTGTTGTCTCTCTGGAGCTCCCTTCCATCAAGGGAGGTAGAGGAGGCTGCCCGACAGTTAGATTCACAGGAGACGCAGGCTTGACAAAGGTATCCAGGGCGCCGTCACAAGAGACACCGTGAGGGCGGGCCCAAGCATGAGTGCCCCTGGGCTCGAGCGCTTAGAATCACTAAAGGGCGGTGTGCACGGCCGCGGTCTCGTCCATAACCCCTTGGGGTGCTGCGAGGTCCTCGCTACACCATTGTTGGAAGGCCTCTGCACCGGTCAGGGCCTTAGCATCAGCCTATGCCAGGGCCACCGCCGAGTCGGCGGTGGCCGGAGGGTTGCCGTTCCGTCCAGTGGCGGAACCAGTGGGTGTACATAGCTTGCGTAGTTGGGTGACCCTCGCACATGCGTGGCCGGGGAGTCGGCCGCCTGTGTTGCAGCCTTGGTAGTCTTCTTTTTGGGCGACATCCTACCTCTCTTTGTATTTCTATGTTCGAGTCCCCACGGACAGCGCGCTGTTGGAGCAAGAAAATATTTTCCACGAACAAGTGCGGCGAGAGCCTCCTCTAAAGAGGAGACTCAAGTTTAGAGAAGAAGTGGAGAGAAAGGAATATTGATGTGTTTATCACCATAAGAGTGCCTCCTGACCTGATTGCCCTAGGTCTGTATTTATAGTGCCATTTGGGGTGTAAGTATAGAAATATACACTTATAGAAATAGCGATGCAAGTTACTGCAATGCTACAGGGACTTGGGGTTAGTCAAATTACACAGCCTGGGTTCAGACAGAATATATTTAGCTCTAACTAGAAGATATTATCTAATATGGCAAACATAATAGTGTAGGTGACCCAGAGGGTGCGATACTCGGTCGGCGTCAATTGCGGTACGACGCCGCACTGTCCCGAATGTCAGGATGGCCATCACTTGTACCTACATTAAATACCGGTCACTTTCTTGCAAGCGGAGGATGGCTCGTGGGCCCCATCTGACTGATTTTTCTCTAAGGCTTGATGACCCACTCCTCGGGTTTCGAAGAGCTTGCCTAGGCTCCGGAGGACTGGGACTCTGGAGGTCTTCGGAGCCCGAAGACCCGAGAGGCCTTCGAGGACTTGAGGTTCACAGGCATAGGCTGACGGGGCTTAGAGCGTCGAGGGTTCTTAATGATGGCCCCCAAGAATCCCTTCCGGAGACTAACAACTTCCCCTGTCCCGAGAGGCAGTGGCCGGAGGGGTTCACAGTCTTCGGAAGCCGGACTTCCGGCTGAGGATCCAAAGCCCAAGGGCTTCGGAGGAGCTCTTGATGACGACCCTTTAATAATGTCTGCAGGCTGAGTATTTCCCCCCAACAATGATGTATTCGTATCCGACATTATTCATGTCCGACTCCGATTCCGAGAAGAAAAAAATGAAATAGGATATGGATAGGGTGATATCCGTCCGACTCAGGGCCGATTTCACCCCTAATACCAAAGGATTTTTATCCTGCGAAACCATCATCTTGTCAAATTAATATATGCCCTAAGGAAATGATGCAATATTTGAATAAGTTGCATGCTTTTCCTTTTTAGTACAGATTTAAGTTTTTAGTCAATAAAATTTACCTGGTTTTCTCTTTTATATATACAATTCAAATCTATATAGGAGCTGGTAGCATTTGTGATGTCAGTTGTCACCTTTAACTAAATTCTCTAGTTTTATAAGTTTAAGTTTCATTATGTAACAAGGATATTTCTGTTGGACTGTTCAACTTCTGCAGTTTTGAATGTATCCAAATACTTGTAGATGCCCTTTTCAATATCTATACTCCTGTAAATATCTTTCTGCTGTCATCTGCAAATGAAGTATCACCCCAAATCAGTATAAAAATTGTTTCAACGTAGTGAACTCCAGATGCCTTTCGCTTGTTCTTACTACGATAACTTTACATTGCAGGGTGGTTTCATACTGGACATGGGTGTGCACTTCATTGCAGGACTACGAATGGTAATTTCACCACGATATTTTTCGAAGTTTTAGAAAGTATAGATCAGGTTCTGGCTTATGTCACCGGAGGCAACATTGCCGAGTTAATAACTGTAATCCATTTTTAGGATTTGGTATTCCACATCAACATAGAAAGTACAGTCTTGAGAAAACAAAGCTGCATGTGTCATCTTAAGTTGAAGTGGTCAGATTTACCACCTTGATAAATCTTTAATAGTTGTGTCCTTTCATCCAAGTGTCTTAGAAATGGTTACTACTTATCAAATTGATGTGCCATTTAAGATAACAAATCCACCCATTAGCTTTTCCTGCCTGCTTTGTTAAGATGACGATCTCTTTCTCTTCTCTAACAGCTTGTAGGTTTGGAAATAGCAACTGTATCATCTATCTCCCGTCATGTGGATATGGCTTTGCCGCCACCAGATAACATATGTTCCCTTTTGTAAGTTTTCAAAATAGAAAGTGATTTGTGAACCAAAATTTTTTATAACTTACAGATGTTTGACGGTTTGATGCAGCCAACTAGAAAATGGATGTGCTGGTGTCTTTGTATTTGCAGTCAATTCAAGATCACCAAAGGTTGAATTTAATCTTGTTTCACATGCTTTACTGGAGGCACATAAATGCAATTATTTCCTTCTATTCATATACCATTTATCAAATACTCTTAATTTCATTGTCAGTGTTTCTCAATTTGCTAGTAATTATACAGATATTATGGCGAGTCGATGGAACAAAAGGAACAATTCAAATAGAGCGTGGAATTGATAGTGGGAAACATGGCTACCAGGTAAAAGACCAATTTCTTGCAAGTGTCAATTGAGCTGATGGCTTGCTCGTGCACTGTTTATGCTGCTGGACGGTACTGCCGTACAGGCTTTCCCCCTTTGTTTTTATCTTCAACCAATCTATGATAGTGCCGTATGATAGCATTGTGAATGCAATGCAGTGTACAAATAAGTACCTCTGTTCAACCAAGATGCTAGTGAAGCTGTGTAAATAAACATTTTACTGATGACCGACGTCATGCATCTGCAGGTGTTATTCTCCAGTGAAAATGGGCAGTGCCAGAAGACATTTTACCCGTTCTGTGGAGTGAATGAAGAACTGAAGGCGTTTGTCCATGACATCTTGGAGGCTAGCAAAGTACTGTTTTGAGTATTAATCAGCTTCAAGTTATTTTGTTTTCTCATTACATCAAGAAGTATTCATTGAAATATCTTGGAATTTCCCTTTTTGAAAAATCCAAAGATATGATCCAAGTTGCCATAGTTCCAACATCGAGTTTGAACTCTATGTATTTTTAAAACAGTAAAGTTAACCATTAATCATGAGCTTTTATGGGGGAAACACATGCATAATATTGGTTCACTCTAGGTGCCGATGAGCACTTACGAGCATAGGAAAAGTAGCTCAATATTATCCTGTTGTAGAACATCTGGTTAGTTTGCATGAATTGGAATTGGTCATTTTGGTTAGCTTGACACAAGAACATTTAACTCTTTACTACATACTTTTGCTTCGTTTTGGTTTCTTTTTGTTTTCCTAAACAAGATGGTCATGCAGGATGGGGATCACAAGGCTGAACCTCGCAGTTCCTATGTCGAAGGTGCCCGTGATGTTGCCGTTCTAGAAGCCATGCTCGAATCTAGTGCGAAGCAAGGTGCCCCAGTTCAAGTGAAGAGATTCTGACAGATCTGAAATAGCAAAAAAAAAAAAAGTTCCTTCAACAGTGATTTGTCCATTAGACACATGGATTTTTCGTATTAGTAAAACTAGCACTGTTCCAATCTAAGTTCATACCATCGAGGGTATAGAATGCAAAAATGACAGACCTAGAAGCAGCATTCTTTAACTCAGATCAACCATTATTTAACCTCGTACACATCACGTACCCTTGTCTAAAGGATCACATGTACTGTTCCTTGTTGTTTACTTGCTTGCTAGCAGCAGCGCATAAATAAAGCAGGTGACATGTCTTTCACATGTGGACATCAGACAAAAATACTGAATTTATTATACCTGATCTGTGGTTTACACGTCAAGCATTTCTGTGTTCACGAGAAATTGAGCATTATTACAGGACAGAATGTCCCTGAGTTCTGTCAGGGCGTCAGGCCAATCTGCCAGTGGCCTGATCTGGGGAGCATCGTGTCGCTGGGACCATCTGTCAGTGACTTGGAACCGGCATCTTCCGATTGACTTACCTTTTTTTCTCATGCGGACGGTTTGGTCTGGTCTTGTCATCAACCTTGCTGGTTGGGGCAGGAGCTGCAGATGAATTGCTCCGTCTTGACCCCTCCTATCTCCCTCCCACACAGGCACACACAAACAGAGGAATGAATTCCCCTCCTCTCCATAAGCCAATGGTGGTGGACATGCAAGTAGCAGTTGAATTGTCCCTAGACCGGAGCATTTTTCGGGCTATTCCAAATAATAAAGGCTGGTTTCTTTCGGGCTTAAAATGTCTGCACAGGCTTGGCATATCATCCCGGGCCAGATAACATAGTTATTTTCACAGCTGAAAACAATTGAAATAAATTAAGCTAGGTCCAAGCTGGACCTAGTACTGTTCGAGCTGACAACCTGGTGCCCAAACCCAGCATGAACCTTTAGTCGGGCTTGTCGGGCTGGGCTTTGGGCAGGTTTCGGCCCCGGCCCTGGCCCCGGCCCCGGCTGATTCTTCTCATGTCTATTTGTTGCTTTCTCAGAAAAAAAAGGGTCTATTTGTTGTTAAGGTTACTAGATGAGGTGTGATCGACTCAGGAGTGTAGCTAGCAGAAGCAGAGGTTGCTGGTAACTTGGCGACACAAGGTGTGTGTGTGAGAGAGAGTGAGTGAGAGAGAGAGAGAGAGGGAGAGAGAGAGAGAGGGAGAGAGAGAGAGGGGTTGCTGTCCGTGTTGAGCTGGCGGGATCCAAGAGCAACTGCCATCTTGGTGACAGCATGTTGTGAGATTTGTCATGCCATCAAAGTCTTGTCCTGGGCTATCTATCTGGTGCTATCCTATCAATAAACGATCGAGGTGGTTATTCGAGTTACGCAAACATAAGTGTGTGCTGTTCCAGAATTGTATACCGCATTTTTAAGTTGGTTGCGATGTTCTTTCTTGTTGGTTATTATAATAGAAGGCACTTAATTTGTTCTGGACTACTGGTGTTGGTGACACGTTGACCTACTATATATCTGTTGTTGTCCTCCTGTATCTGGACAAGATGTATATCATATCATTATTCGCAAGCCTGTTTGCGTTTAATTCCTGTATCATCATTATTCGCAAGCCTCTTGAATAGATTGTTTAATTCCTTGTATCATCATTACCACGAATGATATGCGTTTGGATTTTACTGTTTCACTATTCTACCATCAGTGCAATAAGTCATGTGCATTTGGATTATATTGTAGGCTAGTTCTTCAACTTTATTCCATCCCCAACCCCCCTTCCCCAAAGAAAAAACAAAAATCAAGGGTTCATGGTCCAAAATGATCAATCAGCAGGTATAGGCCGGTGTTGATGACAAGATGTAGTATTTACAGCACTCCTGACTAGTGAACAATAATGTCAATCAAGAACAGTAATTCCGACCAGCGAACAATGAGTAGTAACTTCGACCAGTGAACAGTAACTTCGACCAGCAAATAATACCTCTGCTCAGGAATAGTACCTCCGATCAGTGAACAATACCTCCGATCAGCTGAACAGTACCACGATCAGCGACCAAGCAATCATGACCAGGTGACACATACATATGTTCAGGTCGAGAATGTAGTCAAATTAAAAAAGGCTGAGCTACAATAAAGGATATTTAGGTAGATATATGTGAGCTTACGTGGTCAAATAAGAAAGATATGCTAGTTATAGAAAGTTTGGACTTATGTGTTATAGTCGAATCATATCTTTAAGTCTTGTTCGGTTTGAATTAACAGTCATAATCTTGTATGGCTAAGACCTACCGCCCTTTAAATACGAGAGGGTCATGGTTGATTGAAACATTAACCAATCGATCAAACACAATTTACAATATCTTTCATCTCTTTGCCTAGCTCCTGTAGTCCCGTTCCCTTTTTCCATCTATATTGCTACCCCTTCTTGACCTCGAGGATTAAGGACAAGCCACTGATCATCCTCACTCCAACGGGGTCCCTTTCGAGTATGGGTGACGACGAAGGTCCGAAGAAGCAGCACCACGACTAGGGTATCCTAGGTGCTGCTAATCGAATATTGCACACAAGATGCTCAGTGTTTGGCGTGGCATCTTTTTACGTCAACATACTTTTTGGTGACTCTGTTGGGCAAGAAGTTTTCAGCTATCCTCTAGCTGAATTTTGAAACCCTAACGATGCCTACTTCAGAAATTGACAAAGACAACATCATTATGGCATCCTACGATGAGTTGCTGGAAGAAGCTCATACGGCGATCGAAGCCAACTTGGAACAACATCGGCAACAGTTGCTCTCGCACTATGTGAAGTCTTGGCAAGGTGTGTTCAAGAAAGAATGTTCTCCACCGCCCGCCAATCATATCCCTAAGGTACCGGCCAATGTAAGTGTCAACCCTCTCCTTTGCATGAAGAACTTGCTAGTATGATTGATCAATCTATTGGTGCAATAATGGCTAATAGTGTTCAAAAGATGGTTGATGATACATTAGTTGAAAAGATTCGGCCTTTAATTTTACAAATACATGAGGAGCAAAATTTGAAAAAACCTATTGCTAGTAATGTTACTGCTTTAACTCCTACTATTATTAATACATTATCTAGTGCTTCTTGTGCTTACCCTAATAATCCTCATGATGGCCAAAATTACATGGGAAGTGTTGCACCTAATCATGTTCCTTCTTATGCTATTAAAACTGATGTGACATAAAACCCATATCGAACACCATATGCTACGCACCATACTTCAACTTCAGTTCAAAGAGCCGAAAGTTATCCCAATATGCAAACACCTTCTTATCAAACCATAGCATATAGTGTTCCGCCTATACCGCTACAAGGATCAGGAATCCCTTATGGACTAATACATGAACAAACCTTCACTACACCACCTCATATCACTTCCTATGTGCCGAATGTGCCTACACCACCACTTGAGCCAATAGCTAACCCTAAGCAGATTGTGGCCGATTACACCAAAATCATGTGAGAATAAGTAGCTACTGTTCTAAGGGAACAATTCGGCTTAGATGTTAGGAGGAAAGATCGTGCATATCAAAATCCATACCCAAGCATTATGACACAATCTTGTACCCCCCGTGGTTTTGAGGTTTTTGATTTTGTGAAATTTACCGGGGAGGATAATAGAATGACTAGGGAGCATGTGGGTCAATTTCTTGCACAATTGGTTGAAGCTAGTTCTAATGATGTGTTAAAAGTTAGATTGTTTCCTTTGTCATTGTCTAGAACTGCTTTTACTTGGTTTACATCTATTGCTCTCAATTTGGTTCATGTGTGGTCTCAATTAGAAGAAAAGTTTCATGAATATTTTTATAGTGCTGATACTGAATTGAGACTTTCACATTTAACATCGGTTACAGAAAAGTATAATGAAACTATTGTTGATTATATTAGGAGATTTATAAATACAAAGAACTGATGTTTTAACTTGCACTTTCTGAAAAAGACTTAGCCGACTTAGCTTATTCGTGCTTGTTATCTCATCTCAAGAAAAAGCTAGAAGCTTATGATTTTTAGGATGTTAGTCAAGTTGTCAGACCCCAAAATTCCTATTTTGGGTTGTGAGCACTTTAAAACAATAAAATAGCATTTTTCCTGAAATTTAAAAGATTTTCCAAAAATTTTGTTTAGAGTTTAAAAAGAATTTGTTTTGTGTGATGAAAATGTATTTATAAAATACTAGAATAGGTTAAGGAATTTCAAGGTTGGATAAATCCTTGTTCCATTTTTCCCTTATCATACAAATATCCTCCGTGGATAATCTTATCTCACGTCCTTTTTGATCCAACCCAATGTGCACTACCTTTCCTCAATATTTTCCTCTCTAGCCTATGACTCCAAACCAATATCATGCCATCAACCTTGCATCATGTTGAATTGCTAGCAGGATGGCCCACATGTGTGCTAAAGCTAGCCCAAACCAGCTCTCTTGCTTGTGCATATACTTGATCATTTTCATCCACCTCCAAACGACGTGGTCCCTTCGCATGGTAGCCATGGCCGGTCAACTAAGCTCGAGTAGGTGCTTAATCAAAACGCATTGACATCCATCAAGTAATCAAAACCAGTGGTCACTCCACTCTCTTTCAATTCACAGCAATTCAAAGTGGAAATCATCGCTTTAATGGCCATAATGGCAATTGAAGCCGGCAGTTGTTACTCCTCATTGCCTAGCCTCATCTTCTCGTGCAGTTTCGAAGTTCAAGACAGCCGCAAATGCAAATATTGAAAATACCAAAGTTCTAGGTCTCGTTGAGAGCTTTGATTTGTGCGTATGGAAGTCCCCATTTGGATAATGGAGCTAGGAGTTTTTGCCCTTGAGATCAGAGCTATGCAGATTGGGTTGAATTCAAACAGTTTCTCTTGTGACGAATTTTTGGAAATTAAGATGGAGTTTTCACAAATTCCAATGAATAACAAAGTTGTAGATCTTTTCGAGTAATACAAGATAGAGTTCTAAAACATTCAATTTGGAGTTATGACTGTGGAGAAATCATCCTCGAACTTGAGCCGTCCGTTTCGACTTCCATCCGTTTGATTCATCTTCGTCATTCGGCCGTTTGCTCTCCTCACTTCAAGGCTAGCCGCACCCAGCCTGATAAATAAGTCCAGCACATCCTCCCCTTCCACCTCAAGAGCAGCAAAACGGATTGCCTAACCTTTCCTCTTCCCCTCCCCACTAATAGCTCGTGAAACCGACATCCATAATGATCATAACTCCGGCCTCCACCATCGCCGTCCTTTCACCTCCCCACCTGGCACTCCCTCTCCCTCACAGTGCCATTGAAAAGAGCCCTCTAGGCAGCTGCAAGACGCACACAACTCCACCACGCCACCAGGCTGCTGCCATGACTCGTCGTCCTCGTGTCCAGCGTTCGACCCACTGGTTGGCATCGGTGTTCCTGGTGATCCGCACAGGTAAAAACCTTGATATTTCACCAACATGTGACCCAGGTCATTCCTCACCATGTCCCAAAAATGTTTGGCCAGAGGAACAAAGAAGCCGCCGGGATCTCCGTCGCCACTGCCACCATTTGCCGCCGTGCCGATGAGTCATCGCCCATGGATGAGCTGCCCTGTCGGCCCGCCACCGTCGACTATGTCTCTATGCTACAGCATGTCATTAGCACTGTTTAGGATCCTCTCCGTACTCCTGCTCGCTGGGCTATGTTGCCGTGCCGCCGGTGTCGCCGCTCCCGGTGCCATCGTTGTCTCTGCGAATTCTTCGTCACCGATCGTCGCATCAAGGTGAGGACCGAACCAGCCCCTTCCCCTCCTCTCTTCTCCTATATGGATGCCATTTGTGAGCCCTAATCGAACCCCCAGCCTGGCCAAAGCCCTCACTGCGCGGCCACGGCCATTGCCATCGCAGATAGCCGCGCGATCGTCAAATGGCATCTATGTTCCCTAGCCGATCAGAGGTTGGATCACCATGCCATTTAACCAACACATTCCCCTGGATGTCCCACACACCTTCGCCAACCCGTTTGGCCATTAGAGCCCTGAAGCGATAGGGATCACAATCGCTGTGCTGTTGCCCTAGTCTGAAGTTCTACGCATGCAGCGCGGGTTCAGATCGCGTTCCCCGGTGAACTAGCACTTCAATCCATGGGTCCTTTGGTTGAGACGTGCCCCTGCTAGTCCTCTACATCCTCCCAAAATCGGATTGTCCAAATCTGCAACAGAGCCCCTGTTTTCGATGTTGCAATTCCTATTACCCAGTCCCATACACGTTCTGCGCACCTAGAATGTCAGCAGCATTCCCCGGCGAACCGGAGCTCCAATCATCATCCATTTCACAGAGATGTGCCCCTAGTTATTCTCAACAATCCCTAAAAGTAGTTTGGCCAGAAGAGCACCGACGCCAATGATTTTGTGGTCGCTGCGCTGTTGCCCCCATGTCTGTGAGTGTTCTGCGCGTGCACCTGGAATGCATTCGCGTTACCCGTCAATCCAAGAGCCGTTTGGACGCACGAACCGCGTCACGGTGTGTCCCATCAAATCTTCTGTGCAGCCACATGAGGGTTCCCTCGCATCTGCAGTGACGCCACCAGGAGCACGATCCCAACTTCCAACGTCGTTGCACAATCTCGCCAAAGTTCCAACCGATCAATCCCCTTCTCAGGTGAAGCCCTATCCAAACCATCACTGCAGAATCGTGTTCAAGAAAATATGAATATTTCTATTCAAACCATTTCTTGAATATCATAGCCAATCTCTGAGAACACGCACGTCTTCTTCGTCGTGTCTATGTGTGGCCACCACCGAACCTGGAAGCGTTTGTCGTTGTTTTGCCGCTATCTCAGAACCTCTCTACCAAAACCAACCATAAAATCGAGCTTGTCTTCTCGCGTTCTACACCGTGCTCTCCTTGATTGGTTGAAACATAATTGCTGCCCAACGTCAACATCAGTGATCGTCGTTGCCATCGCCATCTAATCGTGCACCTCGCCGCCTTCAGCTCTCCAGTATGCATGTGCTTCTGTACCTCGGGTCAATCTGAGCCCTCCATGAGCTCATGGCTGCGCAGTGACTCCGTTTGTGCCATCTCCGTCAACCCCTAGCCTTTCCCCCACTGGCGACGCTGAGAGCCCACCGCCGGCCGACTCCTCCATGCCAAACTCCCTTGCTCTCCTCTCTGATCTCTCTCTCTTGGTGAGAATCCCAAATAAACCCTCCAAAGATCCTTTATTTCTATCCTCATCTCCTGTTTAGGATGTTTACATGTTAGCCCCTGCCTTCTATAGTTAATTCTGTTCTAGCCCTTATTATTCAAATATAATTCATCTATTCAAATCTTGTTCAACGAATTTCATTCAAATCCAAGCAACACTCTATGAATTTGTCTAATCTTGTATCCTATCCAACCATAGAGTTTTTATGATGTGATGCCTTTGTTTGATGTACTGTTCTTAGTTATTTGTGTTTTATCTTTTATCAGTTGTTCCTGCAAGTAGACGACTATGTTTCAAAGTAATACGAGGATCTCCAGGAGCAACGGTTAAGGTTCGATGAGCTACAAGGCCGAGGCTTCGAGATATGCCAGAACTGAGTTTACGAAGATCACTGAGCAGCATCCAGGCAAGTGTCCTTGAACAACTTGCTCCTATTTTAGGGCGTATATGTAGTTCTTTATCCTTCATTACATGCTTGTCTAAAATGAAAGCCTATGATTAGGGTTTACTGGATTTTATATGATTATCCTTGTCGTTGTTGATGAGTCATGGGAAATGGAAGGGTAGATATGCTAGTTGCTGTCATGGTTGGGGTAAATGTTAAACTTGACTAATGATTATGCAACATGAATCGGGAGTGGTAATCTTTTATAGCAATATGGTATAGGGATCCTAATAGGATGGTTGGTTTGAGGTTGGTGCAAGAAGGTGCATGTGCTATGCTGCACGATGGGAATGTGTCTGTTCCTGTGTGGGGTCCTAAGGACCATTTCTTGAACATGTAACCAGGCTAAACAGCGCAACCATGAGGCCTATATGGGTACGACCTGGTCAATTAATTAGCCACTCCTCTGGTTCTATGAGCACCATTAGACGGTTGAGTGGCACAAGAGGGTGCTTCTGCAGTGATGGAATCACTGTTAGCGGTGAAACCTCAGTGGGTTCTTGCAGGTCGGCGGAAGCTTTGTAAAGGTCTTGTAGTGATCTCCTAGCACACACCTCGGAAGTGTGTAAGTTCTTGGCCGGCACAACAACATGGAGACTGTCACCTGGTAATGCGGGTGATAAAATCACAACTCGTGGGTAAAGTGTGCAAACTCTGCAGAGTATAAAACTGATTGATCCCATGTTGCCGAATGGATTCATCCCATTCGTACTCAACCCAAATCTTATATTCTTCACATCTTCTACAAAGAGCTTCTTATACTTCCTATTGATGTTTCTCCACTGCGTAGAATCAACGGGGTATCTCAGCAATCCATCATCCTTGCGCTCATTGGTGTGCCATCGCATCAGTTCGGTATGCCTTTTGTTCGCGAATAAACACTCTAAACGGGAGACTATAGGAAAATATCACATCACCTTCACAGGACACCTTTTATTCTTTCCTTCACCATCGATATCATCACCGTCACAATTGTACTGTGCTGCACCATAGATGAGACACGCTTGCAAGTCTGCATGCCCTCCATGATACAACATACAACCGTTTGGACATGCATGTATTTTCTGTACTTTCAACCCACAATAGGCACACAACCTGCTTGGCCTGGTATGTGTTTTTTGGCAGCACATTTTTCTTTGGAAGCAATTTCTTCAAGAACAGTAACAACTCTGTGAAGCTTGTATGAGACCACCCATTGCTTGCCTTTAATTGCAGCAGTGAAAGCACAGTACGCAACTTTTTGTGCTCCTTCTCATAGCGTGGGAACAACGGTGCTTTAAAGTCCTCTACCATACGCTTGAACTTTTGAAACTCTCTTTCATTGGTGAAGTTCCCCTCCGCATCGCGCAACATCTCCTCCGGATCATCGACATCAGCATCAGTCAACATCTCCTCTAGATCATCATCAGCCAACGTATCTTCATCAGACAGCATATCGATGTATTAGTCGATCAACATATCGGTGCACATATCTTCGTCTTCTCTTCCAATGTATTACCCTTTCTGTACGATCTCAGCTTCACCGTGCTCGGTCCAACGGATATAGCTAGGCATAAAGCCCCCTGGCATCAAGTGGGAATGTATCTACTGGGTGGTGGAGAACTGATTCTTGTTCTTGCAATCGATGCATGGACAGCACATGTATTAAGACTGTGTATTTTGACTTGTGCACTGCGGCTACTATCAGGAAACCTTCCACGTCGTTCTTGTACTCAGTGCTCACATGGCTCACATCATACATCCATCTTATGTCTATCTACAATTATATCATTATTGTAAATCCAAATTCAAAATATCTAGAGAATTTTGTGATCACCAACAAATAAATTACCTTGCCATCTTCTACTGGCAATTGACCCGAGTTGGAGGAGCCATCTTTTGTATGCTTTTGTGTCCGCTTCCGATGAGTATTTGTTGGTGACATCCCTATAAATTTTGTTTATTATTCAACCCTTATCTAGAACTCATTAAGGAAAAATGAAAAATAAATATGCTCATACCTAAAGTTTCTATATTGAAGGTTGCTAATTAAATAAAAATATAAAAAATACAATTGGATCTTGCTACGTAGCAAAATATCATGGCTAATTTTTCTATTTCATTAAAAATCAAAAATAAATATGCTCATACCTAAAGTTTCTATATTGTAGACTTCTAAATTTATTCCTATAGTTCATTAGGATCAACTTTGAAGATTTGCCTAGGTCTCTATAGGGATAAGATTTCAACTTACTGACCTCGCTCCTACTAGAAGCTTGCTTGCTGTTGGGAAAAAATTCAGAGTTCACTTGCCCTAAAAAATGAAGAAAAGGAAAATGAGCAAATGGAGAGGAAAGAAGGGATTTTGTTTCAATAGCTAGAGAGAGCTCATCTAGACCTCCTTCTTGACCAAAATTGAGCTTGAGTGGTGGAGGAATCAATGTGGGAGAAGGGATGAAGTGTTTGTTGCTATAGTAGATTTTGTGAGGGAGAGAGTTCTGAAATGGCTTTGTTAGCTCGAGGTAGAAGAAGGTGGCGAAGAGGAGGATATCACTACCGGCTCATATATTCCACTAGCAGTGATCTAGAGATATCATTACCGGTCAGTAGATTAAGCCAGCAGTGATGAGGGTGGGTGCATCACTGCCGGCTCAATCCATCAGCCAGCAGTGATGACCTTTACCATTGCCGGTTCATATGCCATGATGGCTGATTCTTCCCACGTGGCTATGAACCGACAGTGATGCCCCATCACTACCGGCCCATGAGGAGCTGGAAATGATGGGCCGACATATAAGTCTAGTTCTGTAGTAGTGTCGGGATGCATTCCTTACCTTCTTACCTTTCTCGTCGAGTGCGTCAATGCAATATAAATCATAAAAATATCGTAATAAGTAACAACATCATGCGGAAACAAACAATCTAAATGTAGCAACCAACAATACATTATACTTAGGGGAAATAATATAGCTAGAAACGTCATATCTTTTCGTGAAAAGGAGCCACGCCCTAACTCGACGTTTCTTATGCTCGACTAAATTTAGCTCACTGGCCCCGGTTCCTAAACAAGTGCGTAGGGAAACTTCGACGTAGAAGGCCTACTCCTTGTACATCTTCATCACATCTTCTCTTTGTCCGTAGCTCCTACCATTTCATCATCAGCTTCCTTCTCGCATTTCTTTCTTTCTTTAGTAAGGAAAGCACCGGAACTACGAGCGTTTCCAACTTGCCTTTAACCCATGAGCGAATAAGGTGAGTTAGAGAACAAATTGAGTCACATTAACAAGCATAAGACAAGAGGGAGCTCTAAGAAAAGGTATGGAATAAAAGGGATCACATCTTTAGAGCATGAAATTAAACGTTAATGAGTTTCATTAGTGAAGTTGGCATATTTTACTTAAAACCACCATACTATTCTAACCTACGGCCAACCATGCTCTGATACTAGCTGTCAAGACCTGACCAAATTTAATTTGAATTAATCACCAGAATGATCATTTGACAAGATGAGAGTTAGCCCGTGTTTGTCTCACGACGCGCCACATGCTAACCCACATATCACCACAACAATCATAGTAACCGATGATTAAAGCGAATCAAATTCCAGCAATCTCGGTATGTGTGTCTTGGTAACTCCTAGGAAAAGCTATTACCAACACATACCTTTAACAACATGAATATCACAACATCAAGATTAAATTGAGGTTCAAAAGGTTACAAGCTAATACATTAACAATTAACAAGGTATATTCTAGCGTAACAAAACATGAATAGCAGTGGAAGACACAACTAAAGAAAATAAGAACCGGTGGAGCCATTTGCCCACAAGGCAACCAACCAGGATTAGAGTAGTATAACGGCTACTCACCACCACACCACTCTCAATGGGACACAAGTAGCTGGCACCCAACTTCACCTGAAAAGAAAATAAGCAGCATGGGTACGAAGGTACTCGCAAGACTTAATCCATAATGGATACATATAATAACCAGACTCTAAGGATTATGCATTTATATGTCAGCATGAAGACAGCCACATGGTTAAGTTAAACATATGCAAAAGCAATCTTTGACACAATTATGTGAGCACCTGAACTTAACCACATCTATCCATCTATCCTGAGATCAATATCCTGAACATGTATGTAAAAGAATTATATTATCCAATTGAGAACCATAACCACAACATCATACATACCATACATCATCACCCCACATTCGTGACTCTACGACTGATGTGGATGGACAAAAGCATGCTCATGACCGAGAGCGCTATAATTTGAATTGATTTTTACACCCTGCAGGGAAGTACTCCTGGACCCACATGAAACGAGACCACCGCCCACACAACTCGTCAGTTACGAGTGATGATTCACGTATCCACCCCGAAACTTTGTTCCCATGTCAAGTAATGTGGAGGCACCTAGATCACGTGCGTACCACGACTTACCAACACAATCTCAGGCACCCCTAACAGCATTCCCGCTCACATCTCGACGCATAGGTCAAATGAACATGGTGACTCACGATACTTGGCTTACCTGTCCCATATCCAGGTATGTGGTAAGTACATAAAAGTGCTAAAGCCAACGACGCCAATGGACGGTACTTAACCGATGCAATTGATCTATGGCACTCGAGTTTCTCTCCCGACCTACCCCTAGCACTGCCCAAATCTCGCGTTATCCTCACATCGCATCCATCCCAACAATATTATCATTTCTTTTGTGAACAAGTAAATAAACCCTAAGCTCGTGAGTGGGGGTTGAACCACCGCTCACTTCTACCGAAGGACCTATGTATTGCTAAGAATCATGAGTACTCTTAAGTTAGACATCATCAATTTGTCATACTCGGTTTACAAGGAAATGAGATATCAACAAGTCAAGGTAGGTAAACAATGCAACAACATAGGTTCTACCCACAATTCCCAATATTGACTCACTATCATGCAAAACATACATATGGCATAATTTATCACAGTAGACACAAATGATCCAAAGTATTATGATGAATATGCTTAGATGCTTACCTTTCTACTTAGCTTCAAATCAAGATCTACCACAAAACCTCATCGCGATAACCCGCTACTCTCTGGTTCGACGATCACTATTATAAAACCAAAAAAATTGGTTTCATAATTTTTGGAGCTACACAGAATTTATTATGAATTTTATAAGTTTCAGCAATGAAAACAAAAAAGGAAAAATGCTTGTTGAATAGTACAATCTGGATGCTTTGGGTTGAAATCGAGCCCTCTGGGTTCCGGAGTCTCTGGGCTATACTTCGGATGGGGTTCATGGTTATTTTTGGCTAGGATCACCCGGAACCTCCAGGTTGTAACCCTGAACCTCCGGGTGAGGTCAGAAATTCTTATTTTCACCGTAGATCTCTCTGGCAACGATTCTGGCGGCTTTTGGGGTGGGTATTTTGGACCTAGAGTATCATCTTGACCTCCTCTACCACGTAGGATAACATGCATAACCAAAAATGACAGAAACTTGGCTATTTCCTCCAATAGTGGCGGAGGCCATTGTTGAGCTCTTTTGAGCTTGATGCCGGAAGATCCAACCATAGGAATAAAATGGGAGGGGGTTGAGGTGCTCACCACATCCTAGCAACCTTGTGGCTCAGTCTTGGGGGTTTGGGAAGGGATGGAGCTCGAGATGACATCAAGGAGGTGGTGGTCGGCTTGAGGAAGAAGAAGAGGTGGCCGAGGAGCTTGAGCTCAACAGGGACAACAACCTCCAGCGAGTTGCGGAGGAGGAGCTCATTGAGAAACTCCTCCTTGGCCTTCTGTAGGATCGAATATGCGCAAAATACTCAATCAGAGGGGGGGGGGGGGCGTGAATGATTATGAAAACCAAATTCAAATATTAACTCACCCAAATGGAAATTCGATTTATACTCAGTATTCCACTCGAAATAGAATGCACAAGCTCTAGTAAAAAAATGTAGAGAAAGATCTGCTGGTCGGATTGCTCTCACATTTGGTTAGCACAAACTAGATTCAAATACGAAACTAGCCCAACAAGTATCGAGTAAATCAGATATGTGGATCAAAAGTTATTCCTAGTCGAAGCAGACTGTATCAACCAGTATAGAGTAGATCGAAACTTTGTTGAGTTGATAAAAAGCTACTCGAGAACAAACCAAATCCACTCAAAATTTTCTCAGATCAAACACTAGATATTCTAGCAAGGTTTTAGATGGATTAAACCAATATGAAACTTTATAGACACATGAAATTAACTGAAAATAAAAACCGAGCATGCAGAATATAAAACAGAGAGTAAATTCCGAATCAGTAACTCATTAACTTACAAAACTTGATTTTCATTGCATAGATGAGTTTACAAGATGCCTCTCCAAAGCATCCAATAAAGATTTCCATGAAATCCCAAGACAACTCTCTCTTGAGTTTCTCTATCTCTCTACTGCGTTCTGCGCCCCTTTACTACCCAATAGAACAAACCACTCTATTTATAGGGTAGCCACACGGACAAACGTGACCGAATCGAACTATAACTCCCTGTCATATTCAATCTAGTCTCTATCCTCCTCTAATCACAAGAGGACAAAAAACTTCCGCTAATTAATCTAATTAGCCAACAACTCTTACGTAATCATGAATGCACATCTCCCATGCACACATGCATATACGTAACCAACTCAGAGTCCGTCTCTGACACTAACTCTTGTCTCAAGTCCAGCCACCACATGACTCCCTTGTGCCTGCTTCGACTTGAACACGAATTAGTCTTCACGTCCTCTCACGATCAGATCGCCTCCTGCGTCCATTGCAAAGCCTTGTCTCCATATGCATTGTTTTCTCAGCTCGAATGTCCCGCATGACATCCTCAATCACCACGACCTTAGTTCCTCCTGAACCTAGTCGCCGAACCTCAGTTCCTCCTGAACCTAGTCACCGAACCTCAGTTCCTCCCTGAACTTAGTTTGCCGATCCGTCGTCGACCACATTCGCCTTCGAGCAACACCTCCACATGAATCAAACAACAATCGAGTATGAGCACAATTCCTTCCTGACTTGACTCAATATCAGTTCAAGCAACACTACGCAAATTCCATGCAAAACCAACATGCTAACATAAGCATACCCAACTAATGATAACGCATCAAACCAACTATGCTATCCAAGCATATCTTAACAACTAATGAACATCATCCAAATGTCATTATGCTAAATCACTTTGCTCTGCCAATTTCATCAATCAAACCAATTTTTTATCACATGATCTCACAATCTCCCCCCTGATGAAAACATTGGCAACCCTCATGTGAACATTGGCAACCCTTCTAACAGACATGATTTTATTTTAAAATCAAACGCAAAGTGAAATCGAAAGATAAAAAAAATCCTTTGAATAAAAAAATTTCTCTCACCCTTTGAAGCAAAAATGAGCAACTTTCTCTCCCCCTTTGGCAATGATTTCATCAAAAATTCAAAAGAGAGAATCAACTCTAGTTATTTCAATCATTTCAATGGGCATCAAAATTCATCAACATATATAATAAATACTCGACCAAGCCACACTATCAAGAATACTTTCACCTACCCATCTACACATGTAAAAATATAGTGTAAGCACAACTTATCAAGTATAATTAATGATTTATTTGTAAGGCATGGTCTCCCAATCTCAATCACTTGAATCCTCAATTTATATGCTATCAAAAACATGAATATCAAAATTATGTCATTGTTTTGATTTAAAAAGACATATAACAAAATGCCAATTTTGATGTTAAGAACTTCTCATATTCTTTTGCAAGGAATTATATGCACCATCTGCCTTATTCTATCCAACCATGCCAAGCCTATGTGAAAAAGACAATCAGAAGCTTAAGACAATGATTTTGGCCATACACGACTTCTTCCAAGTTCATATCAAAGTGCAATGATAAGCAGTCTTGAAAAGAAGAAGTGCGACAGTGCATACTTACTTGATCTTTTGTCTATCAATTATTATTTAGCACTATCAAAGATCAAAGTAATCAAGAGAGTTTAACCATGAAAAAATTTAATTCAAGTTATCATTCGATTTAAAAAGTCATGACAAAAACTACACCGTTACACATGTAGATATGAAAATGCAAAAACTCATATGTAGCATAAGCACTAGCTTCAAAAGTCACATATGTATCAGATATGATGCTCATCATATTTCACTGTTTTCTTATTTTTATAAACTTTGACAAATTCCAAGATATAAGAACTTCCCCTCAAAACAATCCCATAGGATGAATAACACCAAGTTCTCTCCGAAGAAAAGTAAACTGAGAAGAATCCAAAGGTTTTGTGAAAATGTCTGCCAATTGGTGTTCAGTATTCACGCGAACAAGTTCAATGTTTCCTATTTCAAGATTGTCTCTATGAAAATAAAATCTGATGTTAATGTGTTTAGTCTGAGAATGTTGCCCAGGATTTTTAGCAATACTTATAGCACTAGTGTTATCACAGAAAAGTGAAACACTATCTAAATTGACCCCATAATCTTTAAGTGTAGCAACTATCCAAAGAGTTTATAAACAACAACTAGCGGCAGCTACATCTTCAGATTCAGTAGTAGATTGTGCAACAGAGGACTATTTTCTAGATGACAATGCAACAAGAGAATTACTCAAGAAATGACATGTACCAGATGTACTTTTCTATCAATTCTACAACCTCCAAAATCAACATCAGAAAAAGCTCTTAAGCTAATAGATGAAGAAGCAAAAAACCAAATGCCAAAATCTTGAGTTTCATAAAGATACCTTAGAATCCGTTTGATAGCTTGTCGATGTGAAGCACGTGGAGAAGCTTGAAATCGTGCACACAAGCATACAACAAATTGTATGTCTGGCCTTGAAGCAGTGAGATACAAAAGTGATCCAATTATACTTCTATATTCTTTTTGATCAACTAGCTCACCATCTTCATCAGGATCAAGTGTCGTTGTTGCTCCAATAGGTGTCATGATCGGCTTGTTGTTTTCCATCTCAAAACATCGTAGCAGGTCTCATGTATACTTACTTTGATGAACAAAAGTACCTTCTTTGGTTTGTTTGACTTGAAGTCCCAAAAAGTATGTTAGTTCACGTATCATACTCATCTCAAATTCCATGTTCATCGTTTCTGAAAATTAGGACACCAAAGCATGAGAAAAATAACCAAAGATGATATCATCTATATAAATCTGAACAAATAGTTGATCATTACCATGCTCGAGCACAGACAACGTCTTGTCCACTTTTCCCATTTAAAAACTCTTTTCAAGCAAGAAGGTTTTAAGCCTATTATACCACACTCTAGGGGCTTCTTTTAAACCATACAAATCTTTAGACAACTTGTATACATAATCTGGATATTTAGGATTTTCAAAACCAGTGGCTGCTTAACATAAATCACTTCATTTATGTAGCCATTTAGAAAAACACTTTTGACAATCCATTTAATATAATCTAAAGCCTTTAGATGCAGCAAATGCTAAAATAATTCTAATGATTTCTAGTATAGCAACCGGAGCAAAAATTTCCTCAAAATCTAGCCGTTCTACCTGTGTAAAACCTTGAGCAAAATTTCCTCAAAATCTAGCCCTTCTACCTGTGCAAGTCTAGCTTTGTTTCTAACAACAACACCAACCTCACTTTATTTATTTTTGAAAACCCATTTAGTACCGTTAAGTGTATGACCCAGAGGAGGTGCGACAAACTTCCATACTTTGTTGCGTTCAAAATTTTCAAGTTCCTCATGCATGGCATTGATCCAAGATTCGTCAATTAATGTATGTGAAACATCTTTGAGTTCAAAAGAAGCAACAAAAGCTGAATGAGCATGAAAATTAGAATCAATAAACCTGGATTGTGTGACTCGCTCATGCAAATCTCCAATCATCTGATCAAGTGGATGACTCCACTGAATGTGCAAAGGTGCTATCACTTGAGAATCAATCTCTTCTTCTCCTTCAATACGCACAGATGATGTAATAGCTTGAGGATTTCCAACTGTAGTTGAAGTGATCAAAGATGTCAAGGGATCTACAGTTGAAAATCTCATCCTCATTGACCTTATCATCATCCACAAAAATGCTCTCGAACTCCCTCTGAATATGTGTACCTGTACCTGCATCACTTGATCTAGTTCCAGGATTAGTCTCATCAAAAGTAACCTCACAGGATTCAACAATTTTGTTAGTCTCCAAAACAAGCACTCGATAGCCACGAGTATGAGCAGGATATCCAAGAAAAATACCATATGTTGATCTAGACTCAAATTTATCCAAATTTCCAGATTTCAGCACAAAGCACTTGCAGCCAAGAACTCGAAAGTGAGATACACTAGCCTTTGTCCAAACCACAACTCATATGAAGTTTTACCTAATTTATATATCAAGAAAACACGGTTTGAAACATAACCAGAAGAGATATAGCTTCAGCCTAAAATTTTCTAGGAGCAGAAATTCATCTAACATGGTCCTAGACATATCGATGAGAGTTCTATTCTTCCTTTCAACTACACCATTTTGTTGAGGAACTCTAGGTGATGAAAATTGATATTCAATACCTTTCTCGGCACAAAAGTGATCAAAAGAAGAATTCTTAAATTATGTTCCATTGTCACTTCTAATCGCTCTCAAAGATCCTGGGAGATCAACAGACAATCTAAGAACTAAACTTCTAAAGTAACCAAAAGCTTCATCCTTAGATGCCATAAAGTAAACCCAAGAATATCTAGAGTAGTCATCAACAATAACAAGCACATACCATTTATCTCCAAAAGATTGTACTCTAGAAGGACCAACAGTACCAAGGTGTAAAAATTGACCAGGTGCATTTGTCATAACCATGGTAATAGGTGGATGTGAAATTGAATGTATTTTACCATGTCCACAAGAAGAGCAAACTAATTCTCTATCACCCTTAAGCTTAGGCAAGCCACGAATAAGATCTAAACCACTAACTCAAGTGAGATGATCCATACCAACATGACCAAGTCTACGATACCAAAAGAATAAATCTTAGAAACATTAGCAATAAGACATCTAAGCTTAGAAGAAGATGATGCATCAAAATCAGCCTTAAAAACTCTTTCAAAACGTGAGATTCTAAAAACTAGATCACCTGAAGCATCTAATACTTTACATTCATTTTTCTTAAAGCGCACCTCAAGGTCTTCATCAATCATTTGTGAGACAGAAACCAAGTTAATTTTCAAGTTTTCAACCAAAGCAACATCCTTGAACATAAAAATGTCATTTACCTGCACTGTACCTTTTGCAACAACCGAGGTAGAAGAAGCATCTCTAAAAGTAACATTTTCAGGACGAGATGCATGTATAAGGGAGGAGAACGAATTTTTATCACCGGACATGTGGCGTGAGCATCCGGAATCGACTAGCCAAATATTCTCCTTCCTCGCTCGAGAAGCCTCGTTACCGTCACTGTCAAGTTCATCCTCGGTTGAGCTTTTTTTGTTGCTTGCCATGAGACACAATCCAATCAAATCACACAATGTCTTGCTCTTAGATGTTGTGTCATCCTTGTTGCTCTCTAAATCAATGTCACTTAAGTTGACTTGTTCGAGCGCTGAAAGAACTTGATGCACAACCTTGCGGTTGAGAAAGCTCTTTTTCTTCTTATTGTTGAACGGTCGCTTCTTTTTCTCCTTCTCCTCTTTTGATGCTTTATCTGCAAGCTTAGGACAATTGGAACGAATATGGTTGAGATCACCATATTCATAGCATCTTTGAGGACCTCCACTTCCTCTTTTCCTCATACGCACATTATGCAATGCTTTAGTGAACTGAGTAGAAAGCAGTGCTAAATTTTCTTCAGGAATCAACTCAAGCTGACCATCAGTTAGTGAAGATATATAAGATAATGAAAAACTTGAAGAAGAAGATTCAATATGGGACATGATGGGTTGAGAGATCAAAGTAATTGATTTATCTACGTTCTTCCTAGCAAAAACATCTAGCTCATGAGTTTTCAATTTAGAATAAAGTAAATCGAATGTAAGTGAACTCATAACAATAGATTCTCTAATAGATATAACTTTCATCTCCCACACTGGCATATCTAAAGCTCCTAGTAATTTACGTGCATTCTCGGCATCAATATATGTAATATTAACAGCACAGAAATTACTAAAAAATTTATTAAACCGAACAAAGAATTCATCTAGTGACACACCAGGCTTCATCTCAAAACGCATGTAATCTTTCTTAAATAAATCTTGACGTACCTCTTCAATAGTATTTGAACCTTCATGATAATCACAGAGTTCTTTCCATACCTCATACGCCGGTTTGAGATGGATTACTCGATCCAAGTCGCTCCTTCCCAAGCCTTTGATGATCAGGCTCCTTGCCTTGCTGTTCGCCTCGACATGAGACATGTTTTGTGCCGTCAATTCATTATTCTCAGGGACCACATATGGTTTGTAGACCTTTTCCCAAATTGCAAAACCCTGTGCTTGAATATAGGCCTCCATCTTCGCCTTCCAGAACTGAAAATCAACTCCATCGAAAACACAAGGTTTTGTGGAATACCTATCTAAAGCCATGTTTCTAATTACCGATTAAGATCAATTAGAAAGGATTAAGACTTTGATATCAATTGTCGGATCGAATATGCGCAAAATACCCAATCGGAGGGGGGTGAATGATTGCGGAAACCAAATTCAAAGAATAACTCACCCAAATTGAAATTCGATTTATATTCGGTATTCCACTCGAAATAGAATGCACAAGCTCTAGTAAAAACAATGTAGAGAAAGATCTATTGGTTGGATTACTCTCAAATTTGGTCAGCAGAAACTAGATTCAAATACTAAACTAACCCAATAAGTATCGAGTAAATCGGATATGTGGATGAAAAGTTATTACTGGTCAAAGTAGACTATATCAACCAGTATCGAGTAGATCAAAACTTAGTCGAGTTGACAAAAAGCTACTCGAGAACAAACCAAATCCACTCAAAATTTTCTCAGATCAAAAACTAGATATTCTAGCAAGGTTTTGGATGGATTAAACCAAGATGAAACTTCATAGACACATGAAATTAACTGAAAACCAAAACTGAGCATGCAGAATATAAAACAGAGAGTAAATTTTGAATCAGCAACTCATCAACTTACAAAACTTGATTTTTATTGGATAGATGAGTTAACAAGACGCCTCTCCAAAATATACAATAAGGATTTTCACGAAATCCCAGCACAACTCTCTCTCGAGTTTCTCTATCTCTCTGCTACATTCTGCGCCCCTTTACTACCCAATACAACAGACCTCTCTATTTATAGGGTAGCCACACACACAAACGTGACTGAATCGAACTACAACTCGCTGTCGTATTCAATCTGGTCTCTATCCTCCTCTAATCACAGGAGGACAAACAGCTTCTGCTAATTAATCAAATTAACCAACAACTCTTATGTAATCATGCATGCACATCTCCCATGCACACATGCATATATGTAACCAACTCAGAGAGTCCATCTCTGACACTAACTCTTGTCTCAAGTCCAACCACCACACGACTCCCTCGTTCCTGCTTCGACTTGAACAAGAATTAGTCTTCACGTCTTCTCATGATCAGATTACCTCCTACGTCCATCGTGAAGCCTTATCTCCATATGCATTATTTTCTCAGCTCGAACGTCCCGCATGACATCCTCGATCACCATGACCTCAGTTTCTCCTGAACCAGTCGTTGAACCTCAGTTCCTCCTTGAACTTAGTTCGTTGATCCGTCATCGACCACGTCCGTCTTCGAGCAACACCTGCACATGAATCAAACAACAATCGAGTATGAGCACAAGTCCTTCCTGACTTGACTCAATATCAGTTCACGCAATACCATGCAAACTCCATGGAAAACCAACACACTAACATAAGCATACCCAACTAATGATAACGCATCAAACCAACTATGCTATCCAAGCATATCTTAGCAACTCATGAACATCAACCAAATTTCATTATGCTAAATCACTTTACTCTGCCAATTTCATCAATTAAACCAATTTTTCATCACATGATATCACACCTTCCCTTGCTCCTCCTTGATCCTCCTCCTTTCTTTTGGTTTGGTTGGGGAGGGAGAGGGTGTAAAAGTGAGAGAGAGTGAGGGAGAGGGGCTGCTACCCCTGCTATTGGCATGAGAGAGGGAGAGAGAGCATGAGTGGGAGAGATAGAGGGAGGGGAGTGGTTGGCTAACTCTCATGGGCCCCACGTGTTAGAGACTAATCCATTTTAGCTGCGAATTCTATTCCTTCTGTCCCGAATTACTTCCTCTCAACCGATTGACTCTAAACAAAATGCTCTAACATTCAAACAAAATTATATAAAATTAAACATAATGCTTACGATGCATGATTATGCCGGGTTTCGGGACGTGATACTATATATCTATTGAACCATGGAAGGTTTACTTTGATGGTTTGACTTATAGAGTTGGGTAAGGTGTTGGTCTTGTTTGTATTTCACCTAGAGGTGGTGTTTTTAGACATCTTACCATCTAGATTATTTTTTACCAATAATCAAGCCGAATATGAAGCTCTCTTGCTAGGATTAGAAATTTTTAGTTCCATGGGGTGTAAGAATGTAGAGGCTTTTGGTGATTTGTTGCTAGTTGTGCAGCAAGTTTCCGGTAATTATCAATGTTTTGACAGATCACTAAATAGCTATCTTCATAAATGTCTAGACATTATTACTATTTTAGATGATTTTGTTATTAAGCATGTGTCTAGAGATGATAATTTTGGAGCTAATGATTTAGCATAGCAAGCATCGGGTTATCATGTTAATAGAGGCGAATTCTTTGTGATTGGAAGACCAATGCTTGAAAGTGTCAAACATTGTAGAGCCGAACATGAGCTTTTGGGTTCGGTTACGTCAATGGGAGAACATGTTGAAGTTGCCGAATTCAAAGATTAGAGAAGACCTCTCATTGATTACTTGAAGGATCCAAGTAAACATGTTGATAGAAAGATTCGACGATAAGCCTTCAAATACACATTGTTGTATGATGATCTATATCGCTGGATCATGGATGGTGTGCTTCTCAAGTGCTTGGATTCGGATCAAGCAAGACTTGCTATGGGTGAAGTACATGAAGGCATATATGATACACATCAATCAACGCGTAAGATGAATTGATTATTGAAAAGAGCTGGTTTTTGTTGGCCTACTATGCTTAATAATTGCTTCAGGTATTATAAAGGATGTGAGGCATGTAAAAAATTTGATAATGCTCAATTAGTTCCTGCTGCTATAATGTATCCTATTATCAAACCATGGATATTTCGAGATTGGGGCTTGGATTTTATCGGCTAGATACATCCTCTATCATCAAAAAGTCATCATTTCATCTTAGATGCTATGGATTACTTTACTAAATTGGCTGAAGCTGTTCCTCTCAAGAACATGATACATAAGGAGGTAATTGACTTTATTTTGGAGCATATTGTTCATAGATTCGACATTTCATAAATTTTGACTATGGATCAAGGTACTTCATTCGTGACATCAGGTACGTGAATTTGCCGAATCATTAAAAATTAAGCTTCTTAATTTATCTCTTTATTATGCTTAGGCTAATGGTCAGGTCGAGTCTAGTAATAAGATTTTGATTAAGCTCATCAAGAAGAAAATAGAGAAACATCATAGAAGGTGGCATAGAAGGTGGTATGAGGTTCTATCGGAGGCTTTGTGGGCATATCGTATATCTAGATATGGTGCTACTAACGTAACACCGTATGAACTTGTTTATGGGCAAGAAATTGTTTTACCTATTGAAGTTAATATTGGTGCTTTAAGATTGGCCAAATAGAATAACTTGTCAGCTGTGGATTATTATGACCTAATGATGGACACAATTGATGAAGTGATAGATGAAATATTGATGGCTTTGACGAAGATCGAGAAAGACAAGCTGATGATAGCCAAAGTCTATAACAAGAAGGTAAAAGCAAAGTCATTTCAAATAAATGATATTGTATGAAAGACTATTTTGCTTATCGAAAGATAACAAGTTTGGCAAATAGTCTCCGAGTTGAGAAGGTCCATACAAAATTATAAGTATCGTCTATGAAAATTCTTATTTGCTAGAAAGTTTGCAAGGGGAGAAATTGCTTAGAGCTATTAACATGCAATATTTGAAGAAATTTTATCCTAGTGTGTGGCAAAATGCTTAAAAACGTATGGCCGATGTATTGATTGTCATTGTCCTAATGAATATCCATGGCCGATGAGTTAATCATCGCCCTTAGTGGGGTAGAAAGGGAGATGATATATTTTTTTAGTGAGAAAGCTTCACCAAAAAGCAGGGAGCATGTGTTGATGACAAAATGTGGTATTTATAGTGCCCCCGACTAGCGAACAGTAGCTCCGACCAGGAATAGTAATTCCGACCAGTGAACAATGAATAGTAACTTCGACCAGCAAACAGTACCTCCGGTCAGGAACAATAATTCCGACCAACAAATAGTACCTCTGACCAGTGAACAATACATCCGACTAGATAAACATTACCATCGACTAGAAGAACAGTACCACGACCAGCGACCAGGCAATCACAACCACGCGACACAGACATATGTTCGGATTGAGAATGTAGTCGAATTAAGGAAGGTCGAGCTACAATAAAGGATATTTAGGTAGATATATGGGAGTTTACCTAGTCAAATAGGAAAGATAGGCTAGTTATAGAAAGTTTGGACTTATGTGTCATAGCTGAATCATATCTGTATGTCTTTTCGATTTGAATTAGGAGTCCTAATCTTGTACGGCTAAGACCTGCCGCCCTTTAAATATGAGAGAGTCATAGCCAATCGAAACATCAACCAATCGATCAAACACAATTTACAATATCTTTTGTCTCTTTTCCTAGCTCCTGTAGTCACATTCCTTTTTTCCATCTATATTGCTACTTATTCTTGATCTCGACAATTAATGATAAGTCACCAGTCATCCGCACTCCGATGGGGTCCCTCTCGAGTGTGGGTTACGACGAAGGTCCGATAACACAGTGCCACGATCAGGATATCTTGGGTGCTGTGCTCGTCGAATATTGCACATGATGTGCTCGGTATTTAGAGTGACATTTTTCGCGTCAACAACCGGCTTTATTATCCTAGGCCGGGATGCTCTTTGTTCCTTGATCTAAAAGAAAATTACACTATAAATCCCTGTACTTACGCGGTTGTCTCACTTAACCCCTTCGAAGCTCTAAAACTTGTGTGATTGTCTCACACAATCACACATGTTTCTCGCATCTTGTGTGATTGTCTCACATAAAGCTCTAAACTTAGAACTTAGGTCCGCAATATACGTTATCACCTATTGAACTTGTGTGGTTGTCTCACCTAATCCCCTGAACTCAGAACTTACTTCCGCATTTTACTCATTTTACTTTCTGGCCTCCTTGAAACTTACGTGATTGTCTCACCTTAAACTCTTGAATTTAGAGCTTACTTCTCACCTAGCTCCCACAACAGAAGCAAGTTCAAAGGGGCTAGGTGAGAGAACTGCACAAGTTCAAGGGCTAGGTGCGATAGTTCAAGGGGCTGAAGAAATAATCTGCAAGTTCGAGATACTCGGAGAGACAACCACGAGAGTTCAAGGGGTTAAGGAAGTAAACAGGAAGTTTGGAGGCTAAGTGAGACAGCTAAGTTCAGTGCCACCGCTACATAATCGGTTATAGATGATAGTTCATTAGTGTTGGTTGTGCAAATTTTTTTACTGAAAATGTATATTACTGTTTTTTAACCTCTCATGTCTAAACAATAATGTGCCTCTGTCTAAACAATGATGTGCCAGAACCGGTAGCACTGATAGTCGATTTCAGTATCGGTTCTAGCGATAGAGTGCCAGGGGCGATTGCTACAGTAACTGAGCTTTAAAAATTCATGTCCTCACGCAACATGGGGAGGTAAGGATGCCAACTTATTTAAAAAAATTCTTAATTTTTTTATACGAAATCTAATGATAACAAACTTAATATAAAATTATAGCTATCGATGAGATTCTACAACTTTATAGTTAATTATTTTTTTATTTAAAACTATATAGATGCACAAACGAGCTGAACTTCTGGCCTTCGTGTATACGCACACAAATGAGCACGAGTACAAGCACAACTGAGTACGAGCACGAGCATAAAAGAGCGTGGTCAGCGTATATGCTAGTGTTAAGTGTGTTCATATTCTAAATTTTTTAAATATTTTTATGAGTAAATTAGTGCTTATTAGTAACCTATTTTAATTGATTTGATAAAAGAGCTAAAGTAATATTTAATTAAAATTCTTCAAAGAAACCTACTTTTATAAATTCTAATAATTTTTAATGTCTCAAATAAATCCCAAAAATCAGAAAAAATTTAGTAATTGACTCAAGTAGTGGTGAGTCTTTGAAATTTACTCACAAATACACTAACATTCATAGCGTTTTCATACGAAATCGGAGGGGGATAAACTTTATATGAAAATTATAGCCCTCGATAAAATCTATAACTTTATAGTTGATCATTTTTTAATTGAAATAATATAGATGCACAAATAAATATCTAAAAAATTGTTGAAGGAAATCATTCACTTGATCGCAAACTAAATTGCAAGATTAGTGTAAAACTAGTAGGAATGATTAAAAAAGTCACACGTAAGGTCACAAAGTTGAAAACTGTAAATTCAAATATTTTTATCGTGAGTTTAGTAACTCGGATTGATAAAATATCTGTGTAACACTGACTTTCAGATGTAGCACTATATCTCTAAAAATGTTCAGGTAAATTGGAGTAGGAAAATTTTCGACCAAAAACTTCAGAGATCCTGTTATCTTCTGAGCCTTTTTTGGGGTCAAGAAACATACAGGTATAAAGATGCATATTTTTTATGCGCCTCCTTATTAGCTTAAAAAGTATAGGTTGAACGTCAAAATCGGGCTCCATATGCGAAAGTTATGGCTGTTTTACTAAATACTGCATAGAATTTACAAAAACTTTTTCATACGGAGTTGGATGTAGGCAAACTTTGTATGAACATTGCAGAACTTGATGAGATGTACAACTTTGTAGTTGAAAACTTTTTTATTTGAGGTCATTTAGATACCCAAATAATCATAACAATTTTCAGGAAACAATGATCAAAAGAAAAGCATATCTTATTGTCATCACTAGCACCTCTGTGGTGAGATGTTAAGGATGGATCGCACGAGCTGAGAGGTCTTGGGTTCAAGTGTTACGAACCGCACACGCGTGTATTTTGAATGAAAAATTGAGTCAAGTGTGTGGTCCTGTGGTCGTTTTGGGTGGATTTTTCTTTTTTTCTTTGTTTTAGGAAAAAGGCTTCACTATCGGTTTGATTCATGAACCAGCAGTGATGGTGAGTTTCTATGTTGGTTTCAGAATAAGCACTGATAGTCACTCACTATCAGTGTCAAGTAATCAGTTGCGGTTCAATACTATCGAGGGTAAATTCCTGACAATAATTCCGAGGTATGCTGGACAGTGGGTGCGTGATCGGAGTTCCGAGTGTGTCTATGGAATGTGTGTGTGTTTGTTGCTCAAAAATATCAGAGTTATTCAGGTTCAGACCCCTCATGAGGTAATAGCCATATATCCTGTGTATTCTTTTTCATCCTCCTCTTTTTACAGAAGATATCCCTCCCTTTATATTCCTGGGGTAAGAAGTCTTACAAGTAGGCCCAATAAGAAGACTCATGCCTGTCCTAGAAAAATGATATAATCAATCATTACAAGCCTACATTCACTGTTCCTGTCCTAGGTACCTGCAGCGGCCGTCCCGTCCATTGGTCGCACCCCGTTTGTTGCGCCCGAAGCGCCCAACCTGCCCTGTCCTATAGCAGGCTTCCCATGCGCGCCTGCTGCGCCCCCTGTCACGTCTGCATGCCCGTCCTATAACAATTAATGTCTGCGGGATAGGATAAGGTAACTTAGCGCTGACCATGCCGTCTCAGCGGGAGTGAACTGCCTAGGGAAGGAAAATGACGTGAGTAGCGGTATTAAATGAAGTTTGGCTAGCCTAGACGAGTACCTGCTCCGCGACCAGTAAGGATTGGTCGCGAGGAACCCTGCAAAGTTCCTGGTCGTGGTCGCGCTGGTGTCAACTGGTCACGCGGGGGTCATGGATCAAAGAACAAAAGTAGATATTGCCTAAAACTGATCGTTGCAGATCATCCTGGTGAAGGATCCGTATATTCTTTACATTGACAAATATCCACCACTAATACTAATTTTGAGACACCACTAATGACATGTTGTACAGTAGTGTGCATGCGGTGCAATTTTCTCTTTATCTAAAAAGAGCTTTATTATCGTGGCACTAGTTCTTACATGGAATTGAAAAACTTGATTTCTTGTTTGGGGTCAGTACGCATGTTCATATATTATAATAAAGAAACATCAAGATAAGAATTGTGTTTAGAAGCAACAAAGATATTGTGCGATACGTATGCTTCTCAAGCTTCGCGAGTGACATTGACATCTATGATTTGTTCAACAAGTACATGAACTACACTAATTGACTTTGTGTTTTATTTTTTAGTTATATGTCATGGAGAGGGACTTGGAGTTTTACTCCAGCACTATATTATCTGAGGAGTCTATGTCTTGCGATGTTTCGTTCTTGGGCACGCCTCTTTTGCTTTCATAATGTCAAAGAAGAAATAAAAATCGAGGAGTGAAAGGTCCTAAGGAGAAAAAGAACTTACTCTTATTTTGATACAGCCAATTACCTACGGTGGAAATTCAGTGCCGTGCATGCATGGAGATCTGAAGGAGGTCCCCTAACAGTGCAGGGAATGTCAGAGGCAAGGCACCAACACTGCTACAGAGTGCCAACAATGCTGATACTGTAACTCTTTTCATTGTCGGTTTTAGAACCGACAATGGACCAGCAACAGTGATAGTGCTCAAGCTATCACTACCGGGTCCTCAACCGGTAGTGAAGCCTCTTCTAAAAAAAAATCATGAGCCGGCTCGAATGATTCGAGCCGGAGCTGCCCCCATCACCGCATCGTCGTCGTCCCAATCCGCCACCATCCATCATTGTCCCAATCCACCACACACACATCACCAGCAGCTAGTTAGGTCTTGAGCGAAATGGGATGGTCAACCACCTACTGGGCTGCTCCTCTCCGGCTACCTCCTCCTTGCCACCTGTCGCGCCTACCATGCCCACCCCCCGCTGACCCTGCCCAACCGCACCTCCAAGGTGCCACTCCTCCTCATCTCCTACTGGGCCATCGAATCCCTTGCTCTATTCCACCTGCCCCTCCGCCGCCTCTACCACTTTCACCTCCACCTCAATGTCGGCGACCACAGCTTCACCAATTCCCACTCCCTTGGTTGCCGCATCGCTATCGACAAAGGCAGCGAGCTACGCATCGTCTACCTCCTCACTAGCGAGGAAGCCCGCCATGGATCTCGCTAGGGGTGGAGGGGTAGGGGTTGGTGAGGGAGGGGCGAGGGGAGGAGGAGGCCACTGCGCGCACTCGGAGAGAGTGGAGATCTAGAGCTCGGAGAGAGGTGGAGGTGGGAGAGAGGAGCTAAGGAGAGAGGTAGAGGTGGAAGGGAGGAGCTGAGGATAGAGAGAGAGAGAGTGGTGGGGAGGGCTGCGTGTGATCAGATAAGACAGAGAGTGCGAGCAGCGCCGGACGTCAGGGCACGAGCCAAAACTACAATCTATCAAAAGTTTGGGTCCACTCTATCATTCACTGCCGGTTCGAATTACGATAGTGATACTAATTTCTTACGAACCGACAATGATAATCGTATCTCTACCCGTTTTTGATGAGCCAGTAGAGATCATACGACAAATATAACCATTTTTTAAGTAGTACAACTTCATCGTCAACAAACATATCATTGCACCTTCTTTCTCGTCTCTGATACCTGCCATCCAAGGCGGCAACATTTAGATGCGTTGTATCTCCTAATTCCTTACTAGTCATGGTACCTCCCTTCGGCATCTTATATGGAGACAGAACGACCCGGACAGCATGGGCAACCCCCTTACCCCTATCTGTTGTACACTTGTATAGTTGCAATGGCATTTTGATGAATCTCGAAATAATACTGGTTGGCCTGAAATCCTCGATGGTGTTGACATCTTTTTGCTTTGGGATGAGAGTGATGGATGCTTGGGTTAGCCTCCAAACATAAAGGCAATTGCTATGAAAGAGCTGCAAGAGAGAAAGCTTGGATTACACATATTCTACCAGAGGAAGCCTCGCTTGTGCACCGAGAAAGAACGTAGATAGGAAACATCTATTATGATTTTAGAAGTCATATAATTTTCTTAGGTTAAGGTTAGATTGAGAGATCATTATATTAGACAAATGTAACGTCCTAAATTTCCAAGTTTTTGAATAGTAATAAAATTTCTTTTTTCTTAGATTTAGGATGTTAACCTTCATTCGAAAACCCTAAGAGAAAAGCTTAATTTCTAAATCAAATAATTAATTTAGGTTATTCAGCTTTTGTTTTTGTGTTGTATTCATGTTGAGTAGTAGCAGTAGTGTTTTATTGTGTGAAAATTTAATTTTTGAATACACCGAGGCGCACCATTTAAATTCTAGAAAATATTTGAAAATACTTCCATAAAAGAAAAATCTCCATTTTTCCTTGCTGGCCCAAATCTCCTTTCCATGTTGTTGGCTAAACATAATTAATGGTCTATATGACAATGAGTTGAGAATTCTGGTAGTTGTTGTAGCAACTGAGAGCATAGGGGTGTAGAGTAGAATGTTAGATGATCATGGTGTGAGAATGCACAAGTGTGTAGAAGCACTATAGTTGGTTGGTGTTAGTGTCTGCTCGGTATCCTAAGGACTAGTTCATGGAACGACTAACCTTAATTAACAGTTCAACCACGAGACTTATATGGGTATCGGCTAACCAATTAATTAGTAGATTTTTAACATGGTATAAGCCAATAGTGGTGTAGTAAGAAAATAGTAATTCTTTCTGAAGCTACAAGATGCAAGAGGGGGCTCATGGGTGGTATGATGCTACTTTGATGACGGTGAAACCTCAACGAGCTTATTCTCGTTGGGAGGATACTTTGTAACAGCCTTGTAGTGAAACGTAGCCGTACAACTTGGAAGTGTGTAAGTGTTGTAATGGCACGGGTATATGGGAATCACGACTCGTGGGTAAAGTTGGACGACCTCTGCAGAGTGTAAACTGATATATCAGTCGTGCTCACGGTTAAGAGTGGCGTGGTCCCTTCACGTGATTAGTTTGGTTTGGTTGGCAGGTTGGTACCCATGATAGGTAGTAGTAGTGGATGGTTCTTAGTTACCTGCAATGGGTATCAAGTCGGTTAGTTTGGGAACCTGATGCGGACTTTAGGTAGTTGGAAAACATGTGAAGATTTTTCTAGAGGTTGGTAGTAACATGATAAATCACCTAGTCAAATATGATGCTTTTATAACTCTTACTTTAGTCTAGATGGAATTTATGCAAATTTTACTTGTTATGTTCAGTTCTTTTATTCAAGCTTTCATACTATTTATTTTCCATATATTGCGGAGTACGATATGTAATCACATTTACTATTTTTATACAAATGTATATCCATATACTGCTTAAATAATGAAGGAGAACCAGACTACTTCTCAGATAAAGATGAAGATTGTTAGGTGGGTGGACACCCGATCGATTGAAGATGGGAGCTCCGCTGTGTTTTGCTATTGTGTTTCGCTTAAGACCATTGAGATTCTTTCTATTTATTTAAGTTACATGTTATAATAATTGACATTATGTGTGATACATTGATGAAGTCGCTGCATGTATGAAACTTGATCTTGATATATATGTAGTTTACATCTGATTTTGTTCTTTTATAAAACTAGGTGTGATAACAAAGGAAACACGTGCATCGTGAGACTCTCTCTCTTGCTCTCACTTGGCCACTGTTGCTCCCTCATTGAGAGAAGAGGCCATCGTTGTGCATACACTACTTAAAAAAGTGTCTTCATTGTAGGTTCTAAAGTGGCCTTCACTGCTAATTTTGGAGTCGGCAATGGGAAACATGCATTGATAGTCCTGACTATCACTGTCGGCTCAGGGATTGACAGTGAAGGTGTTATCACTGCTGGCTAAAGGATTCAACCAGTAGTGATAGTTGGTTATCACTGCCGGCTGAAGCCTTTAACTGACAGTGATAGTCCATGCTCGAATCGATATGTTTTGGCTAAAAAAAGCAAAAAAAATTTGCCAACCAGGCACCCCATGTGCATGCAGTCGCCACAAGTCACATGATTTTTCACGCAAAATACACGCATGTGCAGTTCATGATATTCGAACCCGGAATCACTCAGCTCGCGCGATACGTACTTACCATCTCACCAAAGAAATTTTTATGATAACAATAGCATATGTAATCCTTTTTATCTCTTCTGTCTGAAATTTCAAACGATTATTTGGATATTGAAATGACTTTAAATTATAAGATTTTCAACTACAAAGTTGTAGATCTCGTCAAGGACTATAGTTTCATATAAGGTTTGTCCCTATCCGACTTCGTATGAAAAAGTTATGATTTTTTAGATAAATTATCATCCATTACGACTGTCGGTTCGTAACACGGACCGACAGTGATACTTATTATCACTGTCGGTTAGTAACACAGACCGATAGTAATACTTGACAAACTATCACTGTCGGATTGTTCCTAGAACCAATAGTAATAGTCAACCCATCACTACCGATTCATATGAAGAACGAGATATCATAATATCACTGCCGGTTCGTAAGAACCAACAACTATAGTTAAGTTTCACTGCTGGTTTTTTTTTAATATATTTTTAGTGCTGTTCCTTAATACGAACCGACATTGATACTCTATCAATACCGATTCTTACGAGCCAACAATGATGTACCGACAAATAAGATCTATTCTATAATAGTGATAACATATCTTTCCTATCTACTATCTTTCTCGATACATAAGTGAGGCTTCCTCTCGTAGAATATGTGTAATCCAAGCTCTCTCTCTAGCTCTTTCATAATAATTGCCTTTATGTTTGGAGGTTAAACCAGGCATCCATCACTCTCCTCTCAAAAGGAAAAAAAATGTCAACACCGTCGAGGATTTTAGGCCAATCAGTATTATTTTGTGATTCATCAAAATGGTTTCAAAGAAGAGGAACAAACATTGTCGAGCTCTGTAACTAGTCCATGCTGCTACATCATCACTTAAGGCTTCCGGAGCGGGTGAGCAGCGGTGCGGGGACAGGACCCTCTGCCACTGTACGGATCTATTTTTGTAAGGGCATTGATGTAAGTTCAATTTGTACCGCAAGAGCCAATAAATTAGATGCTATAATCAAGGCAAGAGCCTTGTAAAGTAACGTCTCTCATTTGCCGTTATACATTTTTCCTCATATTCCAATTTGCGTTAGGGAGCCGCTCCTATTAGCACGAGACATGTAATGCAGAGATAACTAAATGGATCATTCAAGTCGGCCTGACATAGGTTCAGCTCGGTACAACTCAGCTACGGTACAATTTGATAGGTCTAGCTACTGTAACTGGTTGTACCGTACTAGCGCGTGTGTCGCGTTCTCGGCTCACAGCACAGCCCATTTTTTACTATGCCATGCCTGACCGATCTAGGCATGATTCTGGCACAGCGGCGTACGGCCGGGCTGGTG
Source organism: Phragmites australis (assembly GCF_958298935.1). Taxonomy (NCBI): domain Eukaryota; kingdom Viridiplantae; phylum Streptophyta; class Magnoliopsida; order Poales; family Poaceae; genus Phragmites; species Phragmites australis. The sequence goes on along the minus strand of NC_084940.1, from coordinate 16,292,998 downwards.
GGTACGGTGGAGGCACACTCGGCTCGGTAGCAGTCTAAAAATAAGAAAAAAAACAATAGCTACAAAAATCAAAAAAATCAAAATAAATTATAGAAAATAAATAAAAAAGAGTTTTATTAATTGGTTGTCTCGTTAAAAACCTTCCCACTAGAAGGAGAAAAGAGTACAACCTACGACTATGCTTCGAAAATTACGTAGAAACCCTAGAATTTTTCTTGTAATATTTAATATGCTTCCTCAAGTGTTCCGTTCCATTTAGAGATCTGACAGCTAATTTATGACTGCATATATACACTTAGCAAATCTTACATGTTTTTCATTAATTTCTCTAAATATATTTTCAAAATGTTGCTACACTCATAACCATGCATGCGAGTTCTCATTATCTTGATCTATAAATGGAAATATGAAATTGATTTCTTGAAGTAGGCAAGTGGCTACTGCTAGCAAGTAGAAAAAGAGAGATAGGGCTAATAGAATTATAGGGAGTTTGAGATAATATTTATAGGCCAAAACGAGAGGTGGGTGGTGGGTCAATTTCAAAAAAATAAGAGTCATTAATAAAATAAAAAACTTAGAAATAATAGGAACATAAAATTAAGCTTTATTGATAGGTTATCTCATTAAAAACCTTTCTAGCAAAGAAAAAAAGAGTATAATCTAGCTCAGAAATTAGAAATTATACATTCTCATTAACATTCAGATATAAATTTTGGAATGAATCTTTAAGCTCAGTGTTCTTTGCAGTACGTTGCATTTGTGCTTCAACTTGTTCTTAATCTTTTACTGTGGTGAGTATTTCAACCATCTCACTTGACAGATTTGTTCTTCTCTTTTTGATTATCCTTCTAGTAAGACTGAAGGTAGTCTCAGAAGAAACTGTAGATACGGTAACCGTTATAAATCTCATGCTAACAGTGAAAACACTGGATAATTTGTCTTACGCTCATGCTACCATTATAGTATGTTAAAGTTTTCTTGTTTATAGCTGATAACATCGTTGTTGATGAAGGTAGTTAGCTACCCTCTGGATGTTGAAATTCCGGCGGTCGTAGACGATCGTGACAAAGAGTCTAAACTTATTGATAAAGAACATGCACCAAATATTTTGCCCACGTTGTCATCTTCTTACTTATTATGTGTGCTAGTGGAGGTCGTTGAGGGCAAACTCCGCCATTCTTTGTTTCATATTTACTATAAACTTTGAATAACTTACAACGAATATTAGTATAATAATTAGAATAATCGTGTCCAAGAGCATCACCTATAATTGCGAGAACTATACAGAAAGCTGCATTTTAGCTCTAGGATATAAACTAATGGCAAAGACGTACAACAAAGAAATTTCTTTCTAATACTTTAAGAATTTAGATTTTATAGGAACTACACAATCTTTTAGAAGATTGTCATTTTCATAGCTGTTTAAATGAGTAGCAATTTTAATAATATTATGCACTACTAAACAAGATGTTGGATAATAAACTCCTGATAAACTCACAGTTAATTCATAAAAAATTCAAGAAACTCTAGTATCCTTTCTGCAACATACCAATGCACTTCTATTAGTAAAGTTTGACCCCATGCTGATGATAATGTGTATGAATAAACACAAAAAATATGCTCTTATATGGTATAATATTTTTGAGGATCAAGAAAGTAGAGTTCCATCTTACCGACATGTCCACAACAAACTTACTTGGACGCACATCCATTGCAACACAGTACTGTTTATATGCAGCAATTCGCTGGTTAGAGGAGTTCACAAAAGATATTGCAGTACGGAAATCGTCTAGGTATTGCAACAAACTCTTTAAACAGGATTTTACTATAAGACTGATAACATGACAAGCACAACATGGATGTAACAAGAAAGATTCAGCATAGGTACTAAATAATGGAGTGATAGAAAATATTTTATTCGTGAGATCAAAGTCTTCAACTACTTGAGATATTTTTTCAGCAATATTTTCACCGGTATACGTGTCATCAATCAACCGAAAACCTATTATTCTCTTTTCTAATTCCCAATCATTATTAATAAATGAGCAACCACACAAAGATAATCTTCTCTAGCCCTACTATTGGAACCTAAGTCCCCAGATAAGGAAGGCCTTCCGATTGGAGGGGAAGCCGAAGGCTTCAGAGTGTGACACATGTTTAGAGGGTGACATAATCTTAATTCCTCGGTCATCTCAGTTACAGTATCAGCTTATTTATAGCCCGTACTCAACCACTCCACACTAGGATTTACAGTTTCACCTCCCCAACTGCCACATTCCCGACATATTTGGGGCATTATGGTACCATCAAGTACATCTGTATAATTACAACTATACCCTGAGTGACTACACGGGCTTCGACGCCCACCAGGCACCTTCGGCCAGTCCCGGCGCTGCACTGCGGGTCACCCTTCGGTCTCCACCTGAAGGTTCGCCATGATCTTCGCCTATCCTAATCTCCGACGCCGTTGGTTGACCTTCGGCCTCCGACCGAAGGCCCGCTAGAGCCTTCTCTTATGCTGGTAGCTGGCATTGCGGATCGACCTTCGTCTGCACTTCCTAAAACACAACTGCAATATTTATCAGTGCTCAACCACCAGCGGACTTCGACTTGCCATCCGAAGGGGTACGGGAGATCATCCCCCAACAGCAGCCCCCTACAGGTAAGGTTCATCTTCGAAGGGCCAAGCCTGTAAATCGGATGATATAGCTCAACGCCGTCCCCTTCGGCCTGTCAAAGGCCCCCGAGGGCTAGGTTAACTTTTTAGCAGATTGCCCCCTCATGTTGTTCATTTTGACTATTGTTATTTTTATTTTTCGTTTGTATTTTTGTTGGTATGACCATTCTGCCCCTACACAACCATCAGATAAAGGACGATAAATGTCTTCGCTGCATGCCAAAACGTCTTTTACTGCTACGGTTCAACTTCCGACTCGTCTCGTTTTAACCACCGTTACCCCCTGTTTTCACCGCTATAAATATGCTTCACGCGGTGGTTTAATTTTTATCGCTTGAACTCGCTGAAGCCGTAGCTCTCGTACGAAGGTTTTCTTTCCGGAGTCTCTTGCAGTCTCTCAGCTTTCGAAGCTCAGCGCGAATGGCTCCGAAGGTCAAGGCAAACCGCCCGAAGACCTACTGGATGGGAAATCTAAGGTGGACGATGAGGTCTTGGTTGGGCTGGTAAGGCAGGGCTTGATTAGTGATGTCTCAAAGGTTAGGCTCCCGGGGAGCTTCGAGACACCGTAGCCCGAAGATGACAAAGCTATCGTCTTCATTGACTACTTCCGAGCGGGTCTCCACTTTCCTTGCGATGAGATGGTCTCGAAAGTTTTGAAATTGTTCGAAGTCTACCTGCATCAGCTCACGCCAAACGCTATTGTACAGCTTGGCCTGTTCACCTAGGCGGCCCATTTCGAAGGAGCGAAGGTGTCAGCTGGGGCCTTCACCGCTACCCACCGGCTTCACCATCGGCCGAAGCCGATCTTCGCCCGGAGTGTGAAGAGCGAAACTCATTATGGATGCTTAAACTTTACTTACCACGCTGGCCTGACCACGCCAGTCGTGGTATACAAAAATAAATGGCCGAAGGATTGGATGCAGTTCACCACTAGTGGACCGGGAAGATTTTCTTGTATCCAAGTGTGAAGAAGTGAAGGGGAACCGTGCCCCCGATGTGCAGTTGAAGGCCTTTCAAAGGTTGGCACTTGAGGCCTTCGCTAGATGTGCAAAGTATCTGTCAACTCGGGATCTCGTACAAGAGTTCATGGCAGCCGGAGTATGGCCCCTCAGCTGGGACTGGAGCATCCCGGAATTTGGAGACAAAGGGCCAAAGGGGCTCTGTCGTCCCCATCCTTCTCTGCAAGGTTTCACAAGTATTATCTTTATCACGTTCCTAAGTGCATCTTTGCTATCATTTGCTTACACTTCTTACTCTGTGGTAGACCTAACGGTAGCCGAAGTGGAGACTAAGGCCATGATACTACTCGGGAAGTTCACCCAGGGTGAAGCCCAGCTATGCGCTGAGCAAGGTCTCGGACGACAGCTGAACCAGATTTTTGGGTTTCGAGGTCTCGCCTACAAGGACAGACCAAAAGTGATCGCGCCCTTACCGGGTCAAAGCGGAGAGGGCTCCCTAACCGCCAATTTCGACGGGGAACCTTCCGCCGGCAGCCAGAGGACGCGAAGAAACGCAAACCCCTCACCGCAAGGGGGCAAAAGGAAGAAAGCACTCGCCCTAAGGAAGAGACCTCGCGAAGTGGCCTTCGATGACCTTCATGAGGAATTGACTCCCGAGGGCTCACTGGCCCTCTGAGCTATACCCATTCAACAGGAGCCCCCAAAGGGCACACAAGATCCTCACTCCTCTTCACCAAAGTAGTCCTTTTGCGCGCACGTGGATCTTCCCACACTAATTCTTAGTGACGACAAGGAGGAGCCTTCGGATCCGCATACATTTGCTGAGCCAGCAGTAGGGGAGACTGAGTTTGAAGGGGCCAAGAATATTGAGACTTTAGCTGACTCGTCGTCTTCCTCTTCATCCTTGAGTTCCTCCTCTGATGACAAGCCGTTCGGTGGCCACAGAGCCACAGAGACGGAAGAGGAGACTTCGCCACCCATGCCCCGCCGTGGCGGAAAGGGGCTTATGAGTCACGGCGGGTTAATCGACGCGAAGGCTATTGAAGCCGAAGCCTTCAAGATTTCATCGTTTGAGCCAAGCTCGAGGGAGGTCAGTGATGCAAAGAAAATTTTTAGCACCTTCGTTCTACCCGAGTTTGAGATTTCTCTCACGTGAAAGCCTGCTATCGAACTCATCGACACTTTCGACGGCCATTGCGAAGGTATTTGTATATATTTTATTATGTTTATTTATTACCGTCGTTTATTGTTTCCTTGGTTATTCATTCTCATACCCGTGCGCTATCGCAGGCTATGCTTATCTCGCGTGCCCAGCTCAAGCAGGCGGAAAATTTTGAGGCCCGCGCAAGAAATGCAGAGGTGCAGAGGGACATGTTTCAGGTCTGGGCGGAGAAGGCTAAAGTGAGAGAGGCTGATCTGCGCCTGTAGCAGTTTGAAAAAGAAGTGAGCTCCCTTCGCTCAGGCAAATAGAGTGCTGAGGAAGAGGTCACATGCCTCCGGTAGAATCTAATGGCATCCGAAGCTCAAGTTTCGATGCTGCAAGCCCTCTGCGCTGTTGAAATAGCTAAAACGCAGCGGCTGCATGAAGAGCTGGACGGGGCAAAGGTACTATCCGAAGACACCCTCACTATGCTTGGAGAGCTGGAGCCGAAGGTCGTTGCAGTCTGCGAAGCCATTAGCAATACCTTTGATGGGATCGGTGCTTCGGCCCTGCCTCCAACGCTTGATCTTGTCGAGCTGGGTGAACTTATTGGATGGATCAGTGAAACCAGCGGAAGCCTTTTGCCTGTGGCCCAGTTGTACGGTGACTTCTGCGCCATGGTCTCAGCCTAGAGTTTAGTACAGTCAATTGAGATGACTGGCTGTGACCATCACATTGCACTTCAAAAACCCACCTTCTGCTACCCAATGGATATGTCAACTTCGGCCGTGTCGAGGGCATCAAAGGTCACTACGCAGTCATTCACCACTAATTATTGGTGTAAACATGGCTGCAAGCTCACCCTCCAGGAAGCAGAAATCAATCGCCAGCAAGTACATGTTTTGTCATTTTTTAAGAGGGTCGAGATTTGCGCCGTCTACGCATTCATTGAACCTTTTTGCTGCAGGTAAAGGCGAAGGAGGACCCTTCAGCTAAGGCGACGATCACGGCGGCCGAAGAACCCAGGAAGGTGTGAAGAAAATGCGCGAAGCGTCGTGTTAGGTTTTGAACATTTTGTTGTTATCGACTGAAGCATTCTGCAATATATACAATTTTGTTTGTTGTTAAATGTTTTGACTTTCTTCGCTCCCTGCGCAGGTCCTCCCCTCAAACACTGCGCAGGTAGCCGAAGATGCTATTCCCATCACTATGATGCAGGACAATTTTTTCATGTCTTGGTTTTGCTGGGACTCCTTCCACCGCCGTCATCTAGCTATCAATTTTGAGAGGTACTGGAGGGCGAAGTGTAGGGCTTATGATGTGATGAATGCCAAATCCAAAGCATTTTGGAAGTCTTTTAGCCCTTCGGTTTAACATACCCATAGGGCTGAGCGTGAGTCCCGTCGGATTGCACGCGGAGGCGTTGAGCCTCTGCATATTCTTGACGACCCGAAGCCAAAGCCGGAAGACGATAATGGTGGGTTCCTGCCCCCCCCAATTTCAATTTTGTTACCACCGAGGGCCTTCTATGCAAATAGTGCGACATATCGAAGTCAGGAGCACTTCGCTTGTATCTTCGTCTACCACTTCTTCATCTTCTTACGTTGGATCCACACTGGATCCAACATTGCCTTTTCATGCCAGTCAAGGCATAGCCTTTAAATTTAGCTTTAGCCAATGGTATAAGGATTTTGTTGATCCTGATGTTGATGATTTTGCGGAATAACGGATGTTGAGACGATTATGATGTTTTGTTATTATACTGTGCTTATCGAGTTGGATCTTCGGTAGCACCGCGCGTGAAGTGTAATCTTGACAACGCCGTGCCCCCCCCCCGGACTTTAAAGCCGTAGAGACCTTCAGCAGCAACATACGCGAAGCATCATTTAGAAAACGCCGTCCCCCGACTTTGAAGTCATAGGGACCTTCGGCAGTAACGCAAGCGAAGCATCATTCGGTAAACGTCGTCCCCCCCCCCCCCTCGACTTTAAAGCCATAGGGACCTTTGGCAAGAACGTACATGAAGCATCATTTGGAAAACACCGTCCCCCCCCCCCCCACTTTAAAATCGTAGGGTCCTTCGGTAGTAGGGATTTTGCTCTTAATAGCCTGGTAGTGCATAACTTGGTTTCGCGTTGTAATTGCTATTTTTCTTGCGAAGGTTTGTTTTTCCTTCAATGCAGGGGTAGACACTCTTAGCCCCTGACTTAGCCGAGAGGTGCGCTGCCTTCTCTTAGGTCGAGCAGCACTTCGGTTTTTTTTTTTTCCGAAGGTTTGTTTCTCCTTCGGTGTGGGGGCAGGCACTCTTAGCCCCTGACTTAGCTGAGAGGTGCACCACCTTCTTTGAGGTCGAACCACATTTTGGCTTTTTTTTCTTCCAAAGGTTTGTTTCTCCTTCGGCGCGGGGGCAGGCACTCTTAGCCCCCGACTTGGCCGAGAGGTGCGTCGTCTTCTCTGAGGTCAAGTAGCACTTCGGCTGTTTTTTCTTCCGAAGGTTTGTTTCTCCTTCGGTACGGGGGCAGGCACTCTTAGCCCCCGACTTAGCCGAGAGGTGCACCACCTTCTTTGTGGTTGAGCAGCACTTCGACTTTTTTTAAGGATTATGGACATTCATAACTCGATCGTAATTACTTTGCCATAGATGCGAGCATGCTGCAGAAAGAAAATATTTAAAATGTGGACAACTTCGAAGCAACCCATAATCGAAGTTTCTCCTTGGGTTTATGCCTATCCGAGGTCGAAGGGTAAGATGTCTTTCTTTGACATTTCGCACCTCAACTTTTATGGTGAGTTCTTGGCGCACTTCTTTTCGATTGATGTGCTTCCTTTTTTCGAAGGCCTGCAACACTTCAACGATGAATTATGCATACTCAACAAAAGTACATGCTTTCTTGGGGGTATTTCCATATATATTATAGTGTTTACAAAGGTCGCTGCCTCGTTAAAAACCTCACGCCCTAACGAAGGGTTCCCCCCATGAGGAAGAGTACAGCACCCGTACACTATTTTGATAACATGAAAGGAAAATAAAATTACATAAATGTTGCATTGGTTCGTGTGCTTCACCCACTGATGCGAAGACTTCCTCGGTTACTACACATAGAACTTGCGAAGGTTGTTGGCATTCCAAGTATGCGGGAGCTCATCACCTTCTACAGTAGCCAAGTGATAAGATCTGGGCCTTAATGACCTCTTCACCAAAAAGGGGCCGTCCCACTTGCTTTGCAGTTTTCCCATGATGGAAGCATTGTTGAGTCTTCGCAGTACCAAATTCTCAGGGGCGAAGTCCTTTGGGGACACTTTCTTATCTCTCCACCTTCGAGTCTCCTCCTGGTATCTGGTCAAGCTTTCGGCGGCCTGTATTCTCATTTCCTCCAGCGCATCTTTTGATGTCAATTCTTCGCTTTGTGCTGATTCATTTGTGACTCAAAATGATATATTTTTACATTCCTCCAGAGTCATTGCCTCTTCACCAAAGAGCAGATGAAATGGTGTGAACTCAGTTGGTCTTGTTACCGTTGTTCTTACGGACTATAAGTCCTTTGGCAACTCTTCCACCCACTTTCCTTTCGGCAGGCCTTGCAGACGTCTTGCGACACCAGCAAAAACAATGTCGTTTTCCCTTTCCACAGCTCCATTTGACTGTGGGTGATACACATACGTGAAGTGGACTTTGATTCCCAAGTCTTCACAGAATTGCCTGAACCCTTCACTATCAAATTGCATGCCGTTATCAATGGTCACTTCGTGTGGAACTCCGAAGCGGCAGATGATATCCTGCCACAAGATTTTTTGGATATTTCTTGACGTTATATTCACCAGTGTCATTGTCTCCACCCACTTGGAAAAGTACTCTACTACAACGACAGCGTAACGTAAGTTTCCCGGGCAGCTGGTAACTGGCCGATAATGTCAATTCCCCACTGCGTTAACAACCAGATTGGTGGTATGAGCTGTGTCTTTGTCGAAGGCCTGTTTGATCCCTTCGCCAAGTACTGGAACTGCGTACAACTTTGGACTATATACTCCGCATCGTTGACCGCCTTCGGCCAAAAAATCCTTGCCTAAATGCTTTTTCGACGAGGGCTCGAGTGCCTACGTGCGAGCCACATAGTCCTCCATGTATTTCTCTCAGGAAGTTTTGCCCTTCTGCCTGGGATAAACATCGCGGAATTGATGCACAGACTCCCATCTTGTACAAGTCGTCACCCACAATTTTGTAGTTTCTTGCTCTTTGGGCCATGCGCTTCGCCTCGACATTATCTTCGGGCTCATAGTAGCCACGAAGATAAGCCATTATGGGAGAGCGCCAATCTTTGCTCTCAATTATAGCAACTGAGTGTGCCTTCTGCGAAGATACCTCTACAGCTAGCACCTTCAACTTCTGATAGAACACATCTAGTGGTATTGGCAAATTTTGTGCCGCGGCCTTTGCGAGGTCATCAGCCTTGAAGTTGTCATTTCTTGATATCCTCTTGACTGTGAATCCCAGGAAGTGCTTTTCCATGCTTCGAACCACTGCCATGTATTTGACAAGCTTTGGCTCTTTTGCCTGAAATGTCTTGTCAATTTGGCTTGCTATTACTTTAGAGTCTATCTTTACCAATACCCTTCGGGCGCCCAAAGCTCGCGCCTTGCGAAGGCAAAGGAGAACTGCTTCGTACTCCACGACGTTGTTTGTCGATCGAAACTCGAGCCTGGCGGCATATCTCAACTTCACTCTCGAAGGCGAAGACAACACTACCACCACACTAGAGCCCGAAGCCCCCCAGGCTCCGTCATAATATGCAATCCAGACCGGGTCTAACGGTACTTCTTCTGTAGCTTCGGCCTGCGACGTCCAATCTGCCATGAACTCCGCTAATGCCTAAGACTTGATCGTTGTTCTTGCAACAAAAACTATCATGAATGGTGTGATCTTTGTAGCCCATTTTGCAATCCTCCCTGTAGCTTCACGATTTTCAAACATGTCACAAAGGGGTAGGGAGGTGGGCACTGTAATCTTGTAAGCCGTAAAGTAATGGCGAAGCTTCCGCGATGCCATTACTAGTGCATAGGCCACCTTTTCCATTTCGGTGTAGAACCACTTCGAGCCCGCCAAAGCCTTTGACACATAGTATACCGAAAATTGTTGAAACTTGTTTTTTTTCTTGCCTTTCTTGCACAAGTACGGCACTTACTGCCGAAGGGGATGCTGCTATGTATAGCAACAACTCAGCCTCGGGATCGGGGCTGGACAGGGCCGTGAGCTTCGTTAGATATTTCTTCAACTCGTCGAAGGCTTCCTACTGCTCTATGCCCCATTTGAAGGGGTCAGAGCCTTTTAGCGTTTTGAAGAAAGGTTGGCTTCGCTCAGTTGATTTTGCGATGAACCGGTTTACGCTGCCAAGCGGCCTGCCAGGCGTTGTGCTTGTTTCCTGCTCTACGGAGGTCTCATGTCAATTATTGCTTGAATTTTTTGGGGTTCCACCTCGATGCCCCTTTTCGAGACTAAGAAGCCAAGCAACCTTCCAGACTGCACCCCAAACGCGCATTTTTTTAGGGTTCAGCTTTAGGCCTGCACTTTGTAGGTTTTCAAAAGTTTCCCGAAGGTCTTCGAGGTGGTGGTCCTTTCTGACGCTTTTGACTACTATGTCTTCGATGTATGCCAAGACATTTCGCCCTAGCTATGAATTTAGCACTGTTTGTACCAACCTGGCTAAGGTGGCACAAGCATTCCGAAGGCCAAATGCCATCCTTTCAAAGCAATATAAACCGAAGGAGGTTCTGAAACTTGTTTTTTCCTCGTCCTCCTCCGCCATCCAAACCTGGTGGTACCCAGAGTATGCATCTAGAAAACTCAACATCTCACAGCTAGCAGCAAAATCTATCAGCTGATCAATTCATGGCAGTGGGAAGTCGTCCTTCGGACAAGCTCTGTTCAGGTCTGTGAAATCTACACACATTCCACTTGCCATTTCTTTTCTTGACTAGCATCGGGTTTGCCAGCCACTCCGAATGCAATACTTCGCGCACCACGCCAGCATCAAGCAACTTCTTCACTTCAGCCTTAGCTGCTTCTTCCCTTTCTTTTGAAGCCTTATGAAGCTTTTGCTTCTCGGGCTTCGCATTTGGGTCTACATTTAAAGTGTGTTGAATGATTTCTTTGCTGACTCCTTGCAAATCCTTTGGAGACCAGGCGAAGATATCTTTGTTGTTGCGAAGGAACATTATCAACCTTCGCTAATCTTCTTTTGTGATTTCTGCCCCGATGATGACTTTTTTGTCTGGCCTGTCTGGACAAAGCGGCACTTTCTTTGTCTGCCCTTTTGGTCCAGCCTTCACCATTTTATGTACCTCTAGTTGCTCTTTGTACTCTCCATGATCCATCAAAGGTCCAGCCACTACGTGCACATTTTGCCGGCCTAGAGTATTTCCCACTTCAATCCTACGGGCCACCTGTTGATCTTCGAGCACCGTTACGACTCCTCCGAGACCTGGCATCTTCATCTGAATATGCTTGGTGCGGTATTGCTCCGAATGTATTCAGGACTCCTCATCTGAATATTTTATTATAGGGATAGTTGATATCAACCACATCGAAGGTGATATCCTCCGTTCAAAAGTTTGACTCTTCGCCAAACGACACCAGGATTGCTATCTTCCCCAAAGCATTGATTGCCTTTCCCCCGAAGCCTAGTAGTGGGGACCCAGCCTGGTGAAGGTCACTTCGCTGCAAACCCATCCTATCGAAAGCATCGGCAAAGATGATATCTGCCGAGCTTCCGCCATCTATCAGAATTCTGTGCACTTCATTTCCTGAAATGTTTGCCATAACCACAAAGGCGTCTTTATGTGGGTAATCTAGAACCCTCATGTCCTCCTGTGAGAAGGAAATGGGCACATCGGACTACCTTGAATGAACATAAGTTGGCCCCACACCAACATGGTTAACCCTTCGCACATAATCTTTTTGCTGCCTCTTCGATTCTGTTTCCAAATTGGATCCTCTAGAGATTGCCAACACAACGTTGTATTAGCGGTTTACTGTGCTCACCGATCTGCTAGTCTCCGGGGGGGGGGGGGGTTCGATCGCTGGTCTTGGTGGAGGCGGAGGTAGCTCTCCATGGAAAGCCAACTGGCCAGCCATCTGGTCTGGCTGGGCCGAAGGTATAGGAATATATTGGTGTGTTGGCACAACCATTGGTCACCACTGGTTAGCAAACGTTATGCCTGGGTTGCGTGTCTGATTGTGTTCCCACACTTCGCCCTGCCTGAAATGTGTGGCATGATGCACGATTCTTGCATGATCGAAGGATTGCTTTGCTAAACTTTTTTCATGGCTATGACCTGTGGGCACTACTTAGTCCTATGACCAGCACCTTCGCCATGTAACTCATAGTAGAATGTGGCTGGGTCCTGCGGAGCCCGTCCACCTCGGCCTTGGCCTCTGACACTCTGGCCTCCTCGAGTAGCCCCGCCTTGCACTTCGCTTATCGCCTAGGCAACTTTGACTGGTCCGGAGTTTATCTGGTTGACTTCTTTTTGCTTCGATGTGTACCCAAATGCTTTGGCTTTTTTTGACATGCTTCGATCTATCTCTAGAGTGTCCAGTGCTTTCCTCTCTGGCTGATGCATTTGTCTTTAGCATTTTTGAAGCCGCCATCTCATTCTTCCTCCGAAGGTGATCCAACTCGGACCTTGCGTACTCTTTCATCTTATTGAAGAGCTCCTGTACAGACTCTGGCCTCTATCATGTAAGCTTTCCTGCCAGAAGCCCTCCTCTGATGCTCTTTATAGCGGCATCAATGATGGTGTCTTCGCTCAAGCCCTTTGCTTGGTAGCGAATGTGTACGAAGCGATGCATATAGCTCTGCAGTGTCTTCATGGGCTGTTGCTTCAGTGCGAAGAGGTCACTGGTTGTAACCTTGTCCGCTCGATTTCCATGAAAATTATTATATAGGGCATTGTGCAGTTGCTCCCATGAATAAATGGATCCTAGAGGCAACGCAGAGTACCACGACCTTTCTATCCCTTTAACGGCCAATACAAAGGCCTTCGCTTGTGTTGCGTTGTCTCCTCTAGCGGATTTGACTGCCGCCTCGAAACTCATTACAAACTCTCTCAGATCCGACTCTCCATCAAACATTACCACTCTAGGCATCTTGAAGCCCGAAGGCCATGGCTGGTTCTGTAAGCGAACGGAGAGTGGTGACTCTGGATCACCCGCGCATGACCGTCACCGAAGGTCCTGCGCCGGTCATGTTATGACTTCTAACGGAGTCATGTGGCGAGCTGTTTCATCTGCGCGATGCAGCATGTCAATCTCTTCTTGCATTTTCTCCAGCATTCTTCTTGCTTCTTCCGCTCGCCGGTGATATTCCGCGGCCTTCCGACTTGCTGCCAAGCTATCCAGCATGCGTTTTTTTTGCACAATCTGCCTCTCCAATTCTTTGGCTTCTAGCCTGACTGTTCTTTTCTCTTCTGTCTCATCTTCGTCTTCATATTCTTTGAAGTTACCCAGGTCATCCCACTCTTCTTCAACATGTGCCTTTCTTCGTTCTTTTGCTGAAGATTCAAAATGGGTGCGAACATTAGCTTCTATGCCTCGCACTGCTCCTGCTGCGTCTTCCTGGATGGCTGCTTCATGGCTATCTCTGTTATCACCTGAGGGCGCCACATCAACACCATCGTGTTATTGGTGGCCGCCGAAGGCTCCACCGGTCAAAGCGTTGCTCGGACCCGGCACCGCCGAAGGGAGCGTTTTGGCCGAAGCCCCGGCTGGAGTCGGGCGCTCCAGCAATGTCTCTGATGTACCGAGCGGCTTTGTCTTCTTTTAAGGTGGCATGGCTTCAGTCTATTCGATCCCCACGGTGGGCGCAAACTGTTGGAACCTAAGTCCCCAGACAAGGAAGGCCTTCAGATTGGAGGGGAAGCCGAAGGCTTCAGAGTGTGACACATGTTTAGAGGGTGAGATAATCTTAATTCCTCAGTCACCTCAGTTACAGTACAAGCCTATTTATAGCCCTTACTCAACCACTTCACGCTAGGATTTATAGTTTCACCCCCCAACTGCCATATTCTCGGTATATTTGGGGGCATTATGGTACCATCAAGTACATCTGCATAATTACAACTACCCTAAGCAACTACACAGGCTTCAATGCCCACCATGCACCTTCGATCAGTCCCAGCGCTGCACTGCGGGTCACCCTTCGGTCTCCACTCGAAGGTTCACCAGGATCTTTGCCTATCCTAATCCCCGATGCCGCGAGTTGACCTTCGGCCTCCGACCAAAGGCCCGCCAGAGCCTTCGCCTATGCTTGCAGCTAGTGTCGCGGATCGACCTTCGGCCTCCGACCGAAGGCCCGCCAGAGCCTTCGCTTGCACTTCCTGAAACACAACTGCAATATTTATCAGTGCTCAACCACCGGCAGACTTTGACTTGCCATCCGAAGGGGTACGGGAGATCCTCCCCCAACACCTACCTACCCATATATCCGAGGTCAAAGCAACTGAAAATGTACATGTTTGTAACATTTCTTTAAGCTTGCTACGACACATATTGTAGTATTTTACCATATCCCTACTAGTTTTTTATCTAGAAACATGTGTGAACCTAAGATTATGAGCTTGTTTAATGTAATCTTCAAATGCAGCAGGCTCACTGATGTTGAGTGGTAGATCCGCTATTGCAATGAAGCAGCATAGCTCTTTTCGAGCATTAGCGGAGTCATACTCCCAATGACGAATAGAGCCGTCGAGGTTGTACTGCAACACCATTTGCTTCATGGCTGCTCCACCCTTTCGCTTACAACTTGTGGCATGCCTCTTCAAGTGCCCCGTTTCACATAAGGACTTTGAAGATAATTCATGTTTGCAACAAATATAACACCTAGCATACCTGACATTTACACCATCTTTCTCTTTGTAGAACCTTTTAAAGTCTTGCCAAACTTTGAAAGTACTGACTCTTGATCTTTTAGAGCTGGTGCTTGCTAATGTGCGCAATTGTAGAGCCTAACGATGGAGGTGCTGCTGTATGTGAACCAACCGGAGGTTCACCTTTGGGTCCTCCACCTGTAGCACTGCTATCAAAGAGGCTGTAGTCCCCTGTGAGTCCTTGAAGAAAAAATCATGATCAATGGACATATTATCATGATCATTAGCGTCCATGATTAATGTCAAATAGCACTAAAAAATTGAAATATTCAGAGTTCGAAATAATCAAATAATAAAACAAGATAGAGCAACGATGCAAAAATTCACCAAGATTTCTTCAAGATAGTAGGATAACGGTTTTGAATTTTCTTGAATTTTTTGCAACAATTCAAACTAATTTTGTCAAATTATCGCAAATTCTAAACAACTTTGAGACAAAAATGAGAGGAGAAAACAAGAGAGCAAATATTGTTGCTGGTGTCGAATGGAAGGGCAGGGTGGTCCTCTATTTATAGATGAAAAATGACAATTTTTGCAATTTTTTGAGTCCAAATGGTAACAAAATGGCTAAAAAAGTTAAAAAAATAACGGGTTAACAGGTTAAATGGGCCGGACATGACCCATTTAACCCATTAACCCAGGCGTGCCCCCACGTGCCCTCTCGTGCCGCCCGTGCCTAGCCAGGCCATGCCCACATGCAACGACTCCTAACCAGCCCGGGCGGGCCGTGCCGTGCCATGCCTGGATAGGCTAGTCGTGCCTAGCCGGACCTGTTGTGCCTAGTCGAGCTGAGATGTGTCGTGCCTGGCCGTGCCTAGCTGGGCCAAGGCATACCAGGCTGTGTCGTGCTCATACCGGCCCATCTCAGTCGGGCTGTGTCATGCCGGCACGCCGCGTCCCACGTTCAGCCCAAGCACGACCTGTGGCCTCGTGCCATGCCGGCCTGGCCTAGCTCGCCTTGGACCAGGCCATGGCTGGTTTGTGCCTACAGTGCCGAGCCATAGGACAGCCCAGTAAGCACGACCAATTTGAACGTCTTTAATGTAACGTCTCTGTTTTGTTGTTGATACAATACATTTGTTTCATATGTGTTTCCCTTTGTGTTATGAGCTGCTCTCTGGACATGGGTCCTTTGTAACAGTTACTGACACGTGAGTCCAGCCTCACATGTCAGTAACGGTGCAGTACTATAGAGATCCCTCTTTGCTCCCTATAGGCTTGACCACCAAGTCATTTAGGTTTACTGTTTGGCTTCACAGCTATAACATCAATATTTATAATTATCGCGCCATAGTAAAAAAGGAAAGGAAATGTGCCATGCGGAGGAAAGTAAACCAAAGCAAGCAATCAAGTCGCTAATCTTGCTTGTAGTTTGGGAAATTTGGAAAGCGCGGAAAGCGCAGATTTTTCAGCATAAAGAGCTCCCAGCGATCTCCTTCTTATGAAAGATGGAGGAAGCAAGGACATGGTTACTTGCAGGAGCATGACGATTAGCGTTGCTAATTTTGGGAGAATAATTCCCTTGTGTAATTTTGGTTTTCTTTAACTTGTGGCCTCTCAGGGTCAATAAGTTGTAAAACTCTTCTTTATTCAATCTGCGACTCGTCCTTTGAACAACACCAAAAGAAATACATTTTGAGGGCTAAAGAAATATTGTTGGGACATAGTTCTGAAATGCATACAGAAACAACAAAAAAGGCAGAAAGTAGTTGACCGTTTTTTGCAACAGACCTGGTTGATTAAAAGCACTCTCTCTCTCTCTCACACACACCTCTTCAATTCAGACGATTTTGCAAATACATTTTACAAAGAAGTAGAACGTGTCAAGCATGCATCTATAGAGGCTTCTGCAATGGAAACATGCACGCATAGATGATATGGCAGATAAATCGACCAACGATGGATGTACAGTACTCAAAATTCACATGCATTCATAAAACATAGCTAATTCTTAGAAACCTTGACTCAATGCTCTCGTACTCCGATCCCGACTTGTTAGCAGCATGAGCCGCCCACATTGAGAAACACTAAGCTTATTTGATCTAGAGCCCAAGAGTTTTTTCTCTTATTTTTCCTTCTTAGAACACAAGCACTACTATAGAATATGTTATCAGTGGTGGTTCAAAATCATCATCAGTGACGGGTATTGAATTGCCACTAATTACTCGGTACTGATAGTCTAAACAAGCACTGAAAGTCCCCATCACTACCTGCAGTGATATTTGTTTCCCACCAATTTCAAATTTTGGTGGTTGCTGCCAATAGCATGGATTATCATTCCACCATTTTCAAATTTTTGTGGTTGCCGCTAATAGTGTGTCTATTTTTAAATTTTGACCTTTCCCACCAATACTGTATGGCATATTTATAGACGCACACATATAAATTTAATTCACGAGACATCAAGTTTTATCACAGTATATATACACAAGCACATAAAAATTTAAGTCATAAAATCTCAAGTCTCATTACAATATATATACACTGCATACATGTCAAGTTTCATTACAACAATGATAAGAAGTTTAAGATTTCTTGCTAATCGAAGGGTCTGAACTCCGCCTTTTCTTGTTAGATGAAGGTAACAAGAGTAACTGGCCAATTTCATAGTACTTGCTGGTTGGACTGATGACTTGGTTATTGATAAACTCGACAAGTTGTTCTTAAAGTGCGTTGTCTTCAATAGGCAAGAGTCGATTTGTGGTTAGCTTGAGGAAATGCACTTTTAAGAATTGAAGAAATCAATCCTTATGAATACATATCAGATCTGAAAATTAGTCATCAATACATATGCCACCTACCTCAGCATTGGTCACCTAGAGCGACACATCTCCGATGAATCCGTGCATGAATTCCATTACATAAAACCACATAAATTGTTACCCGAGCCCTGATTCCTACAAGGAAAGTCGTATCGGACTATCCATTCTTTCGTATATGGTTGGTGCCTAATACTCTTCTTGATGTATCGTGTGTACACTCTATATATGTATGATTATTATCGTAAGTAGACTTAGATTCAATCAAATCGAAGATTATAAGAGCAACAATGAAATAATCGAGTTTAACTTTGTAGAAAGTCAATGGCAGATTGATAGGTTTCTTTTGGATTATTTGTAAGTCCAAGACAACGATCTTGTTGATGTCTGGCTGAATGATAAGGAGGATCCAATGAAACCTGCACATAGGTCACCATAGATTAGTTAGTCCTAATTTCTAATGTTGTATTGCTCAAAAAGAGTAGAACATTCATAGAGGGAAACACATACCCAAAGTGGTAGGGTAAAAATATGTATTTCTTCAATTGTAGCTCCAAAATACACATCAATGCATAGTCCTTGGATTCTTTTTTTTGGTTCGGATCGTTATCAGGTTTACTTTATGTAGGTCGATGAATCCCACATGAAGGGTGTTGTCCGTCCTACATTTGTGTAACTCCATCCTACACAAGAAATAAGTTAAGACATTCAATCTAATAGTAAAAAATATATACTATGAATTATACCTATATGACACTTACAAAGTCCAGCAACTCATGATAGACACGTCGAGGGCACCTTGCTGGTATACTTGATACATTTCCTCAAATAATATAAAAATAGTGACATCCCCATGGAGAAAATCTCGATGTTTGTATCTGGCCTCGAACATTTGTCTACCCTCCCTCGACACCTTCATATACCACGCATGGAATTTCCGAAGTTGAAATGTTAGGATATTTCACACGTCTAGCTTGACCAACGGTTCTTTCAGCTTAAATTTCCATCTCTCGGTTGCTTTTGGTGCCAAGGACTCATCTAGAAGTTGTTCTCCTGTTATTTTGGATCCTTTAAGAAATCTTTCTAATTTTTTTCTTATAGTATCTATTCAATCGTAGACTCCTTCAAGTATTTCTTGATATTGATGTGCACGTAGTCTGTTTTATGCTTAGGATCAATAGGTGTAGCCATCTTTAAGAAAAACTTTCGAGTGTCTGGACATATTGGTATTTTCTTCTCAAACTCTAGCTTTTGCTAGAATTTCTCTATTGCTCTGGTTTCCTCTATAGTTTGTTCATAAGGCAAATTATTAGGTGTTGTGACCTTCTTATGTGGCCTTTGCTTCTGGGATGAAGTTAATTTCTGAGATGAACTCAAATTATTTGATTGTGCATGTGTTGTCGACTTCAGAGAGGGAGGAGTTGGCTCTCTTGGTGGTAGTGGTGTTGACTTCCGTGAGGGTGGTAGTGGTGGTGACCGTGGAGGAGTTGGAGATCTTCTGGTGGTGGGAAAGCTCTTGGTGAGTCCGACTTCGTATCAGATGACTCGTCTGTCTCTTCTTCAAATACCATGTAGCACTTGATCTATAGAACAAAACCACCTATGTTTGATCTGAGCCTCTTGGAACCCATCTCTCCAGGGTAATCCATGTCAATCTTGCGGTACGACCTTCGTACAGAGTCCATGTGGACCTTAGCGTATCCCCACAGTATCGAGAGGTCATTGAAGAGAATCCCTTCCACGCATTGGTCAACCTGCCCTATAGCCACTGTGGTGGTAATGTTCAAGGTTAGCATGACAAGTTTGCACACTTTGCTTTCTGTAATGTCATCCATAGGGTAATGGGTCAAGTCTTCTTCTGCAAAACCCATAAACAACAGCTGCTCCAAATACCACCAAGGCTCAAAACATTATCTTCAGCTTGTTGCTGCCTGTTTCCTTACTGAAGTGCTTCTTTGATTTTGGCGTCTATCATCTGTCTCTCTTGTAGAAGTTCTTGTTGTACTAAAGCCAACATATCTGCTAATTGTTCTTTGCTTCTCTTCAGACTCTTATAACTTTTGGTATCTTCTAGGAATCCCTCTTTCCAAGGCACCACACCATTGCCTCTGGTATGACTTGGGTGCCCATTGGTTAGCTGGTCTTTCTCCCTTTCTGGCCTGAAAGAGCCTTGGGAAGACTGGGCATGGGCATATGCAATTCTTTGAGTCACTTTCTATTCTTTGTCTCTTTTGAAGATTAGGTTGCTCTTTGCCGACAAACCACCCCTCTCGCGTATAGATAGTGTTTCGCTCATTCAATCTAGTCAGTCGTTGTAGGTGTGACAACACCGTGTGTTACTTGTTCTTCTATCTCTTCCCACTCGTCATATTTGCTCACTTACCCACATGAGCCAGTTCTACAGGGGTATAAGTTCTTGTGGGAGTTGGCCTTGTTTGCCTCACTTAGCTGTTGTGCTTCCTCTAATAGCTTGTACTCTATGAAATCCATCCAAAATAGTTCCACCATCAGATAATCCTCCCATTTCAGTGTCCGGTCCTTCAAGTAATAATCTCTCCATAGCTTACCCTTGAAAGTCCTGAACGCGGTGCCCATTGTTGATATGGCACAACTCTTCGCTTTGACCATGTTGCATCCTTTAGGGTATTCTAACTTTGCCGCCAACTTGCTCCACATCAAATCCTTGATGTTATTAGGAACCACCCACTTGTTATCTCGTCTACCTCTCCAACTTATATAGGTGACTACAACATGGTCCCTCACCAGACACTCGATTCCTGTCTTGAATGGCCTCAGAATATTTTTAGGTCTTGTGGGCTCCCCGATTGAATTAACCTCCGTGATGATAAAATGTCCCTCGGGCATCTTGTTGGGATCTCGTCCACTCTTCTCTTCTCCGAACGTCTTAGCCTCCGGAGCATCAGCATCAGGATCGATCTCACCACCCGGAGCATCCTCTTCAGTTGTGCCCTACGTAGCATCAGCGGCTGTCTCAACCTCAAGTTGATTCATGTTGAGGTACACACTCGGGCTACCGCCTCTCATCTAGTCCACCTCCATGTTTGCAGGCTCGTATTGTACCAAGGTTGGACCCATGTCTGAAGAGGGGCCTTGTATCGGGGGGGGGGGGGGCACGGGCGAGGCTGTGCACGGTGGTTGAATTTTGTACGCGTCATTCATACATAAAAAGTCTAAAAACATGAAATTCTAATTACATGAAGTCCTAAATTACATGCAATTGTAAATACATAAAAATTCTAAAATACATATTAGGATTTACATGCTAAATATATATTCATATTATGACATATTAACTGAAATACATGTACAATTCACTAAATATATGTAAAATTCACTAAATACATGAAAAATCTTAAATACATGTAAAATAATTCCTTCGAGACTTCAACGATGAAATTCAGGATCTCGAAGCTGGTTTAAAGAACAAGCACACATAGTGTCCTTGTTAATAATAAATAACAATCAAATTCAGGATCTAGAAGTTGGTTTCATACATGCATATCTAAACTTCTGGGTGCAATTAGAATTGCAATAATGTGCGCAGCTAAATTTTGAGGAAAATCCCACAAAACAACAGAACTTGTAATCACTCCCCTCCTTCACCTACCACACCAATTTGCAGAGCAGTTTCAAAGCAGTTTAAATTTCTTCATAACATTTTAAAGTGGTTGCTACAACGTTAACGCTCATTTTTAACTTGTAATCTCTGCCCTCCTTTTCCCCTTCTTCATCTATTCCCATGCATGTACCGGAACTTTCTTATATTTTTGCAATGAAAATAGGTAGGGGCCTCCCCTCCCAACCTCTAAAAAAATACAGATCACTGCAGTGACCATAGTGGTTTGGTTGGCATCAAGAAGAGCTACCGTGGTTGCAACAAGGTGAAGTATCAGTGCCGGTTCTATTCATCAACCGACACTAATGTTTAGTTTTAGTGTCGATTTTTAGTGGCTCAATCATTGTTCGCTCGTGGGATATTAGGAACCGGCACTGACATATTTTTAATATCGGTTCATGTTGAACTGGTACTAATGAGCTGTCACCTATTGTCTGTTCTGTAGTAATGTGGAATTTTACATAAATCAATATACATCAAATAAAACAACAGTTCAAGTCTTGCACCGGCGACATTTAAAGTCAAAACAAACTTTGCCGCTGTTTCTTTCTTTGTGGGGGTAGTGAGGCCATCTTTTGTTATGTGGTTATTGTAAAGATATGAACTAATAGCTGAACCTTGCATTTGGGTTATATGCGTAATACACCAACAAAAATTGAATTGGTACATGGTACTTGAAAGGATACTACACCATAAGTTTTGTATTAATATTTGCAGCAGAACTGTTTGGCTCAAAGTTTCCTGTATCCATTGCGGTCTACCTGTCTCTTTGGATATGATCAGTTATAGCTAGTAATACATCTGCCATACATAAGATACATGTGTAGAACCATGCACATTTATTTCCCATTACCTATTGTTGTTAGATTTTGTTTCTTGAAAAAGTATATAGATTACAGACAATTTTATTAAATATATCCTCATCTGATACAATAGCCAATGGTTTCTACACATTCAGTAAAAGTAATATGATTGGAAAATTTCAGTAGCACGTACTATCAATAAAATAAAAATAAAAAATCCAATGACAAATTAGTAATTACGAAGAGTTTTGATAGAATATTTGGCTATTGATTTGCAACAATCACAAAGATTGGAATTCTTGCATTGAACTTCAGGTTGTTACGTAGCCATGCCCATATATATGCATCCACTAAACCTAAATGGGTTAACAGTGTCGTTTGTCACATTTCCACAGTGGCTGGAAGTTGAACGACGATCGATTATGGATGAAAACAAATTCACGCTTCCCAGTGATATAGAAGAATAAATACATCCTTTTACAGTGCTAACAAACTTTTGATCACTTCACAGTTGCGAACTAATTTCAATTCTCAATTTTTAAAGTACTAAATATCAAAGATATCATAGACTTGGCGTATTATGTACAATTTTAGTTATACATCACATTTCTGGCTTATTATGATTTTCTGTTTCATGATGGTAAGTTGCTGGAAATGCTGCTGATAAGGGTATTGTTTATGTTTGAGAAAATTTGCTACAGGACAAACTAGAAGTGTGGCTTTTGCTGCAGGACACATTTTTTTAATGTATGGAGTCGGATACTAAAAAATATAGTTATTTGCCGGAACACACTTTAGCCATTAACATATAATATTTTGCTAATTAGGAGGGAGAAACAATATGAAATGCCCCCGATACCCTACTGACCCAATGGGACCCACTGTCGGTGAGAGGCAGAGAAGATAAGGCTGGCCTGATTTTTCCCGTGTGTGTGCGGGTGGCTCAAAGGGGGGGGGGGGGGAGAGAGCGGAGACCGGGTGGGGTTGAGGAATGCTAGAGGGAGGTGGCACTGGTGGGAAGAGAGGATACTAGAGAGGGGAGGAGCCGGCCAGTGCGATAAGCTCAGTGGCGACAGCGGCCATAGCCGATTGTGGCGGCATGAGCGAGGACAAAGAGGAGCGAATGGCGCCAAGGGAAAAAGAGGCGCCGACAGAGAGGGAGATGGCTGGAGAGCGATCCGCAGCACGCATGAGCGGCGCGGCGTGGGCTGAGTGGCGCAAGGGGTCGACGTGGTGGCGTGGTTGTGCACACAACGACGGGCGAGCGGTGGCGCGAACCGGCGACACAGCGCGACTACGCGCGCTCACGGTCATACGTGCGACGATGGCATGACGGCGTGGTGCGGTGCGCGACTGAGCGGCGGCATGCATTGTCTTCGCGTGGTGGATGGCTCCGGCGGTGCGATGGCCTCCGCTTGTTTCGTCTCGATCCTCATCGCGAGAGTGCCCCTCCCATTTCATTCCCTATCGCCATCTCTCTGCCTCCGCCCTGCCTGAGAGCCACCGTTGCCCCTTGCCTGGGAGCCACCGTCGCCACTTGCCGGAGAGCCACCGCCACCTTGCGAGCCCTGCTGGCCGCAGATGAAGGTCCGAACGCCCTGTTGTCCCTATGTCCGAACGACAAGGCAAAGTCCTCTGCTGTGATGCCTCCCATGGCGGCGGCCTCTTTAGAAGGTGATGGCAGAGCTTCTCCAGCTGGTTAGAGATCTAGCACCGGCGAGGCCCCAATTGACAAGTAGCTCTCAGGCTTCAATACGCCGACGAACTTGGATCTGCTCTTGTTCTGGTGTTGCGCCATGGAGAAAGGGAGGCAGAGAAGAGAAAATGGGTGGTCGATTTGCTCATGGATTGGGCTTAGAACATCTGGTGGCGGTGGTAGTCTTGTGGCTACTGTTCTCTTGCACGAGGGATGAACAGGGAGAAAGAGATGGGTGCCTATGGTGTGAATCCATGGAGGCGGTTGATGTTGTGCTTGTTCTTTTGATCTAGGAAAATAGAGTTCAAGAGAGATTGAGAGGAGAAGAAGCACGGTTGTGGCTGCTACTCGCGATGCCCTTCCTGCTACCACTACACATGGAGATCGATCGAGCATGGAGAAGGCCCTGGCTGTAGCACGTACACGCAGACAACAGAGAGGAAAACTAAATTGTGGGCTCCACCTTAACCAAGGGCACAATATACTTTTCACACCGTTTCTCTCTCCTCACAAGCAGGAAATGACTATTATAATAGTTGTGGTGTGTGGTACCAAATTACCACCGTTGAGCGGTGTCTAGCAGCAAAATTAAAAAAAAAAATCATGTCTTGCAGCAAAAGTCACACTTCTAGTGTGCCTTGTAGCAAATTTTCTCTTTATGTTTACATTCCAACCACCAAGACAAGTGAGGATAGTAGCTCCTCGAGGGGAAAGCGTATGCAACGAAAGCCTCCCGACCATCCTTTACCACTAAAAACACTCACAGATACACACCCCTGAGGGATGCATATCCAAAACCAAGGAGTTGTACATGGACCAGAGGCCTGAAGGCGCCACAACCAGGATTACCCATTCATGGCAGGTCCCTCTTCCGGTTGATGCACACCCTCGAGGGATGCATATCCAAAACAAAGGGGCCATACATGGACCAAAGGCCTGAAAGCGCCACAGCCAGGATTACCCATTCATGGCAATTCCCGCTTCCGGTTGATGCATGCCTAGACAAAGTCAAAGCTGGGCTTCAGCCGACCTTACCACATGGACAAAGACCAGAGGGAGAGCTTTGTACCTGGTCCATGCTGCATCAACATTACTTAGGGTTTTAGGAGTATGTGAACTGAGGGACAAAGTATCCTTCTAATTTAAGCTCAACCTGTAGCGCAAGGGGCTATAGTACAAGAGACACTAAAGTTTAGGGACAATTGACATGTAACGTCTCTCGTAGTACAACTTTTTCTTAGATTCCCCTTTGCATTACCGAGCCTCCCCCTCTAGGCAAGGGACATGTGTAACATCTCTCTTGTACCGATATAGTGCAGTTTTTCTTCATATTTCCCTTTGCGTTATGGAGCTGCCCCCTCTAGGCTTGACCCTAAGCCTTTAAGTTTACTGTTTGACCTCACAACCTTAACAACATTGATATTGCTAATTCTCACGCCTTATAGCAGTAAAAAAGAAGAAATGTGCCATGTGGAGGAAGGTAAACCGGAACAACAGTACAGTGGAGGCCTGTACTGAAAAAGCATTTTAGAATCCTACTGTCATTTATCTAATTAATTATTCAATATGTATTAAAAAATATAATTGAAATTAGATACAATGAATTTCCAGTAGTATTGAGAAGATTTTCCTTAAATGTTTGCCACTCGCTTTTGAACAACGGGCAACAGAAACAACAAAAAATGCAGTAGGTAGTTTATCAATTATTGCAACCGAACTGGTTGATTAAGTTAACTCTCAAAGCAGTAGAGCGTGTCAAGCATGCATCTGTAGAGGCTTCTGCAATACATTATATATGTGCATCAAAAGCGAAAACCAACATGCATGGAAAACAGGCATGCATGCATTATATGGCAGATAAATTGACCAAAGATTGATAGATGTATAGTTCTCAAAACTCACATGCGTGTAAAATGGCTAATTCTTGGAAACCTTTAGCAGCATGAGCCGCTTCCATTGAAAAGTAGTAAGCTTATTTGAGTTAGCGAAAGTTCGTCTATTATTTTTTCCTACTTATGTTGGGACACATGAATTTTACAGAAATCAGTATAAATTAAATAAAGGAACATATCGGTTCAAGTCTTGCACTAGAGACATTTAAAGCCAAAACAAACTTTGCTACTGTTTTTTTTTTGTTTGATAGCGAGGTAATGCTTTTTTATGTGGCTGTAAAGTATGAAGTAATAACTGAACCTCTTGCATTTGGCTTATATACGTGATTCACCAGCATACATTGAATTGATACACGGTACATACCATGAAAAGAGTACAGCATATTTTTTTTTTTATTAATATTTGCAGCAGAACTGTTTGGCACAATGTTTCCTGCATCCATTGGAGTCAACATGTTCTTTTGAACATGATCAGTAAATGATAGCTAATAATTTATATGCCATACATAAAGATACATGTTTAGATCACCATAAACATTTATTAAATCCAGGAGGAACGGTAAGGCAAGCATATAGCGATACCAAGAAAAAGATATATGATATATGAAGATATTTTGTATCTCTATAAACCAGGATGCGCTTACATTTATCTCTATAGCTGTAGTCATTACTCTCCATGGACCACTTTATTTACCGAGATTTTACATTTAGAGATTCATGGCCTCCAAATTTCACAGGAATGGAACCACTGGCATCCATGGCCCACTTTATTTACCCAGATTCCTACATCTAGAGATTTGGTGAGCCTGCTGCCTCTTCACAACCTTCCAATTAACACAAAGACTAGTACGTTTCTCACCCCACCGTATGTCTCTCTCTTAAAAGTCTTCTCTCTGAGGTTCGCCATTCTTGGTCAAAAGATGAGGGGAGAAGGGAGCAGATTTTAGGTGACATGCAAACGAAAAGCTTGCAGCCTATCTTTAAAGCTTTCGTGCCAAGTATAAAAGAAAGGGTGCAAACAGAAGTCGGTTTTGCCATTAATGTCTGGTTTTGTATCCTTTCGCCGGAGATGTGCATAGCGTGAGGAGAGAGAACCGGAGTGGAGGATGGTCAGGGCCTTCATAAGGGCTTTATGGCGGGCTCTGCTGGAGAAAAAGACCACCACCATCGCCAACCCTCTGAGCTCCCCCTGGGTTTCCGGAGCGCCTCACCGGCGACGATGATCGAGGCCTCTTCCAGCATGTAAGTTGCACCAGATATATCTTGCATCATAGCTACATATGTTGCTATCAAGTTCTTCTCTTTTCGCGCCTTTGGAGAGCTAGCTAGCCCCATCTGTGTCTCCACAGAGAAGATGTTGTGTTCTTGCTTCTCTCCCTGGGATTTGATTGACAACTCTCATATGGTTGCTTGTGGCAGAAGGAATTGAACGGAGGGAGGTCTTGTTTTTGCTAGGGTATATGAAAGAGATTGTTTCCTTTCTCATAGAGGTTTCGATTAGCGGATCGAAGACTGCTATCACTAGCTTGCATTCATCTTGCATATTTTTGTTTTTAGTTGCTTATTTATAAAGTTCAACCACATGGAGATGTAGGGGTGAACTAGAGAAAAACGCACAAAATCCCCCATCGTGGAGCTCAATATCCCAGATAGTTTATTGGTTAGTTAGATATTATGGAAATAGTTTAGGAGCTGAGGTAAGGAAGGAGGGCACCAGGTTACCAAATATTAGGATATAGTTCTTTTCGTTGTTTCTTTCAACAAGTAGCTAGATCATAGAGTTTTTTAAGGATTTCTCACACCGACTCTTCTATCTGTTCGATTAAACAAAGTTAAGCTCCTACTTGCTTTCTAATGTTTACAACTATTAATTCTTTGCTTATTTCACTCTCCAATTTCCTTTTCAGGAGCAAGGAATCAGCGAGCTACGACATGGCGGAATTCGACCAGTCGGCAATTTTTCTATACCTGGATGGCCATGATCAAGCATCGATCCAAGAACAACGACGTATGTTATCAAAAGAGTTCTTCCCCCCCCCCCCCCCTCCAAATACTTCTTTGGTATGTGTGTTAGTAATTGTTTCCACTTTTTATGCACCAAAAGTTTTTTCCGTGGATATGGCTTTGCCACATATGTATATGCCTTGTTTTTCTGTCTAGCAGGTATTTCCTTTTGTTTCATGTCATATTTTCTTTGGGTGCATGCTGCTTTCTTTCTTCGGATTTGGTGTGTGAAGAGTGTGACATGTAACAGACTCTGTGATGATGACTGCCTCTGCAAGAACTTGATCTGAAAGAAGCTATAAATATTCCTTCTTTCTATTTCTCCCCCATTCCTTTCCGTTTGCACCTTCTCATATACTCTGTTGCATTATAGCCCCAGAAGCATCTGCCCAGCATTACTGTACAAGTACTGCCTCACTCTCTATGTCCCTTCTGTCTCACCGTGCCTGTCCATCTGTGCGTCCGTGTTTTACATAGAGAGAAATTAAGAGGAGGAAAGAGGGGAGGAGTAGAGAGAGACACATACATAAGAGGCAGTTTCGTTCAAGCACTAGTTCTTTGAAGCATATACATAATTCCTTACCCATCTCCCTCTCTGCATGCATGTAAATCTTGTTTTATCGGTGCGGCCTATATATGTACTATGCTTACGACATTTTCTTATTTAACCGTCACTTACGACATTCTTGATCGCATGCTTTGCAGAGACTCTGAACATCTTCCCGTCGCAGCCCATGCATGTAGCCGAGCCAATTCCTGCCAAGGTACGTACGTAGCCGCAATTACAAGTGCAGTAGTGAATGCAAACACCATGGTGCACTTCAGCTATTCCTTTCTTGGACTTGCCTGGACCGGTACTCCGTGAGCAGATGCATGGGGTGTTCTGGATTAGTAACATTAATTCTGTGCTGATCTGTGTAGGGTGTTAGCATGGGCATGGTGACAGCCATGGTTCCTAATGGCAACTCTTCTTCTTCCAAGACTAGACCCGAGCAAGGTGGCCAGAGGAGTAGTACTACCATTCCTCCTCTTCCTCCTCCTCCTCCTCCTCCTCCTGCCCCCACTGTACCCTCGTCTAAGGAGAACAGGAGTGGCCTCAACATCACTATGGTATATATATTGCATCTTGCAGTCTCTCTCTCTCTCTCTCTCTCTCTCTCTCTCTCTCTCTCCCACCTCTATGGTTTATCTGGTTTCCGCTTTCTAGTGGGGACTGGTGTTTACAGCAAGTTTAGATCTGTTTTGAGTCGTTTAAGCTAAACACGCCGACTAATTAAACCGTCTTATAGTGTAACGGGATATTCATGTCACTCTTCCTCCCTCTAGATACATACATATATATATTTCTCTCCCTTTTATTCTCTCTCATCTTTTGATTGAGAAAAAACGATGTGCCTTGCAGAAGGAAGCAACCAGCGGTGGGAAGGGTGCAGCATCTAGTGACCAGGAGAGGGTGAAAGACCCTAAGGTGAGACTCTCAGTGACTCTTAAGGTTCTTGCAACAACTCAGTAATTTTGGAGGGTGAACACTCACTTCTACATGCTACACACAGTAGTTATATAGTTAACCTAGATATACATATATGATTTATTTTATAGTCTTTGAGTTTGACTCGTGTGTGTATATATATATGTGTATGTTGCAGAAACTGAGGCGGCTTGCACAGAATAGGGAGGCAGCCAGGAAGAGTAGGATTAGGAAGAAGGTGAGTCAGTCAACTAAGAAACTGCATGCACAACTTCAAAAAAGAAAGAAAGAAATTGTATATGTATATATAGTGCAGAAACATACCAAACATTTATTGGAAAAGTCCTAACATATATATTAACTATATTAATATGGTTGTCAATGTAAGTACACCATTTTTAATTGATTATTGTTTTTTAATTGAAGTTTCAAATGTCTTGTGGATTAAATGAATTCTGTCGTGCTGAAGGATGTGTACATAATTTTGCTTTCTCTGACAAACCACCTAGAGAACAATATTGCTTTCCAATATCTCATATATATTTTTCTGTTCCCAGGTGCAAATTATTCTGATGATTGATCCTTTCTATATACAAAAGCTGTGACACAAATAATCGTTTGACATACCATCCATTAATTAGTTCATTTCTTTACGATTGTATGTAAGAAATTTGATTGAGTAACTAGGAGGAAGTTCTATACACTTCTAAAATTATTTCATCTCTAAAATTTAGTTAAGATGTTTTTTTATCTATCTAGGCAACCCTTTTATGAATGTTCGCAATTGAGTGATGCCACAAAATAAAAATTAAATGAACTTCTGTATCATATGGATTGACGCGTGCACTATTATGTTTATTCTTCAGGCTTATATCCAACAGTTGGAAACAAGTAGGATTAGGCTAACCCATCTTGAACAACACGTTCAAGCCGCAAGAGTACAGGTACAGTGTCCATTTAATTTATATATGTATCTCCCAGCATTATCTTGGAGAACCTGCATTGTTATTTGCTACAAAATGCTCATTCTGCATGTATAAGGAAATGCTAACAAGTGTCTACTATTATATATAATGTTCAGGGTGTCTTGATGGGTACCGGAGTGCAGACGGGTTTTTCTTCTGCCCCTTCACCAGGTAATAGGACACTCCAGTTCATCCCTTATTTTTTCAATTTCCTCGACTGCGTTAAATTCTTTCCTTGTTTTTAAGACTCAGTTGTGTTACTTTATTCTTTGGATGTGTCTCTAATTCAAAATTCTAGCACAATCGATCAAGACAACAATTAACTGAAATATTGCACGAGCTCCAGCTGCCTTCTGTATTTTGTCAAACATTTCTAACAACTCCTCAAATATAACAATTATTCCAAAAGGAACATTTTTAACTACTCCAAATACATATTATGATCCATAATTCCATACATTTAATTATGTGAACCGATCAACAGCTGCAATATTTGACATGGAGTATGGGAGGTGGGTTGAAGAACACAGCAAGCTGATGTATCAGCTGAGGGCTGCGCTAAATGAGCACCTGGCTGACGACCAGCTGCAGGGCTTCGTCGATGTTGCGATGGCCCAGCACGAGGAGCTACTAAACCTCAAGGACACCATTGCCAGAGTCGACGTCTTCCACCTCTTGTCTGGAGTATGGGCAAGCCCTGCCGAGCGTTGCTTCCTGTGGTTGGGTGGCTTTCGCCCCTCGGAGGTTATAAAGGTATATATATTTTTGTAGAAATATGCCAGTGAAATCAATTGTTATACATGACATATAGGATGCATGGCCAACATATGTAGTAGTATATTTTGGGACATTTAGCTATTAGATACACCAACTTTCCCGACAGTTATTAGCAAAGCGATGTTTTTATTACACTACTCAAGTATTTTTTTTTTCTGATACAAAGACAGTACTTCTAGTATAGTCCAAATTATTAAAAAGTGGTAGCCAACGAAACGGTGGACACTTAAAATATTATTAAAAATTGATTATAATCAGCAATTTACTAACAAACTTCTGGAAATACGTGAGGGCTTGAGGATTAATAAAGTAGCCAAAAGCTTCAAGTGTCCCCATAACCAACCAATTAGTGTGCCTCAATTGACTTTTCAAAGAAGCTTATACACCTTTTTCTTTAGCTTCTATGAGAAGTGCTGTTTATGAGGCTTGATTTGAAAGGTAATATATCCCAAAGAGGACCGTGATGTGCACTAGTTCATAATGTTTGCCCCAACTAAAGAATTTATGAAAATGTTGGTGCGCACAGTACACATATAGTTGCATTTTTTACGACAGAAGGTTGCATGCATGCCAACAGATTTTTTGTTCGTATCTGAACATTAGGATGATGCATGATTACGGGTTCATTAATTTGGTTGGTTCTCATAATATCTGTATCCATGAAAAATATCTCCCTTCGCATACAAAATAAATCAATCTCCTAGAGAACTAGGCCGAGATTATTGCTTCTTGTTAGTCATTGACTCATTGTTTAATGAAAGCTTAACCTAATGGACAACCTTGTATTGTTTACTAATGGACAACCTTGTATTGTTTACTCGTTCAATAGATCACCTAATCCTAACCTGGCCATCGCAATACAAAGTTTTGGATTGTGTGAATGTTTAATCTAATTGACTCTAGTTTTCATTTGCCATAGAAATTTATTCAAGGAAACTAGCAGTGAAAACCATATTCAACCTATTGGGTTGACCCTTCCATGCATCTTGATCCTGATCTAGTCAATTTTTTTATTTCAGGACTTTTGCAAGATAGTTCCAATATTTTAGCAAATCGTTTCATGACTACTGAAGAACACAAATTACAAAACCTTCTGAATGATTGTCTAATTCCAATAATTTTCACTGTCTTTAATCAATAACCCGCCTTGCATAAACAAAGCCTTGACTTTTCTATGTCTGTCAAGGGATTCAAGCATGTATATTAATTTAGTTATTTGTCCAGGTAAAACTAATTAACGCAACTGCATTTAGTGACTTTTAACTTTGAATATGCCTCCTTGTCGTATTCTGGTGGTATGATGTCTACCTACTCCAGGCTTCGAAAAGGTTGGATGCTCGAAAACAACGTTTTTGCACGTTTTACTGATTTGACCAGGTAAATCAACATTTGAGGTCCCTTAATGGGTTCCATATTACGGGTTATTTCAAAAAGCTTAGCTAATGAGGTAATTAGAGAGGTCCAAGTACATTGATGGAATTGTTTAAAGTTGAGGGGCAAAATAAGAGGGATTCTCATGCACTGTTTGATACGTGAAGAATCGATCAGGGAGTAGGTAATCGGAGAGGAACCGGTAATGGAAAGGTTAGATGTGTGATGTAGATGGCTTCCAGAATAATCATTTCTTTGGCCTTCTCGAAGGTATACGTCCTGTACGGATGAAATTAGGGATATAAGCTTTCAAATTAAGATAGAAGATGGAAGTCAAAGCGTAACTTCAATCACCACACATTTGTGAATTATACCACCATGTTGCCCTTCATTTTCATATACCGCATACTCAAATAAATATATTTTTGTGAAAATATGCATTTTTCAGAAAGTTAAACTCAGTTAAGAAAATGTAAGCATATGTGTTCTAATAGTGCATGGCGAGTATATGTGTCTAAATTACATCTATATTAAGTTTCTCAAATGCTAGACAAAGTTTCTAGGCATGGCTGCATGTGCATATATTCCGGCGATCGATCTGGTCTTTCCTTCATTTTAGTTATTATTTAAAATTAATTCCTTGCCTTTACCATCAAATCGTGTATCCTATATACACATCCTAAAAGTGTTCATAATTTGATGTCTGACAAGATTCTCAATAAGTAAACATCACTTTTCAGCACATTTACATGTTCAGCTTACTGAGTACACATTTCAGATGCAATGAGCAAATCACATTGATTGATGTTTGTCCACACACTTGTCTCTTACACATATGCATGAACCATTTACACAAACACACAGCGGCAAAAATAAAGCTAACATATATTATTGGTCACAATGTTGCATGAGGATCACTTTACATGTTTTTCCTACTCTTCCTTCAACAGAAAAAGAAGTGTAGTAATTAAAATCGAGCTCTAAGTGATCTACAAAATATTGTAGGATATTTATTTAACTTATGGTTTAGCGTTTGCATTCGCAATTTCTTTTCTATGTGTGTAAAATTTACAATTTCTTGTTTTGACATAGTTAGCGTATACACATGGATAAAAATGGTCTCCAAAGCGACCTTTATTTTTGAAACATAACATATTAAACCATTATCATAGTTATCCCAGCACCACCTCAATCCAAAATATAAGTCGCTTTAGCTAGCTAGCCATCTCATTTTCTGCCAAATGTAAGTTGTTCTATACTTTCAAGGGTAATTCTATCCTTAATTTTTGTCCAAATGTCTAAAATGACTTGCATTTTGGATTAGATGAAGTATAACAGTTTGCGGTAGTGCAATGAGCATGGATCCCTAGCATGGGATTGCAAAAAATACGTTATTCAAAAAATAATGAAACTCAGGACATACATGATATTGAAATAAACGAGAGGGCGCCATTTTGTTTATAGAACATGCAAAAGGCTTGCATACATTTTATAAAGCAGGAAGTCGAGAGAACGGAAAGGTGATCATACGCGTCAATTATTGAAGAACTTAGTTTGGTACATGATCTGTATTGTTTTATAGTCACTGCCCGTTCATGATATGATTGAGCATTTGCATGCATATATGCAGGTGATGCTGAAGCATGTGGAGCCACTGTCGGAGGGTCAGATCCTGGGCATATACAACCTTCAGCAGTCAGTGCAGGAAAGGGAGGAGGCCCTCAGCCACGGCATGGAAGCCAACCAGCAGACCATCTCCGACATTGTTGCCACCCCCGATGTCGCCCCTGCCACCTTCATGGGCCACATGTCCGTCGCCATGAACAAGGTGGCCTCTATGGAGGGCTTCGTCAGCCAGGTAAAATTTGTTTCACACACGACATATATTTTTGAAGAACTTTAATTTTTTTTTGAAGAACACACACGATATATACTTTGATCAGTAGTACTGAATTACTGATGGATGCAATCCAGTGTCATACATAACTATGTTTAAGCATTTGTAAAGTCACGAGGCCACCCATCAGGTTAATTGATAATACAAAGGATTATAATACAAAATCAGAAACCAACAAATGTAAACCCCGGTAAAAAAGGGAGAAGCTGAAGATACAATGGCGAACATGGTGAAAACACAAGGTTCTTGGAAATCTAGGGCTTCTCCATCCTAGCCATTGGCATAAATATAATTGTCATATAGTCGAGGTTTGAGAACGCGAACAAGTTGCTTGACAAACTGGCAAACAACAATTTCTGGTTGTCTTAATTCATACGTTTTAGCTAGCCAAATTCAACAATTTTTATCGAGTTATCAGTTAATGAAAGAAAAGATAAACCGACAAGTTCCCGCAAAAGGACTCTATGTAGAGAATCCAGCATAAACAGCCAGCATCATCCAAGGGTCATCACCTCATCATCATGATATGGTTGTTGAGAACACGCCCAAATAAAAGGCTGAACTGTCCACATACACATAATTAAGCACAACAACATAGCCGAGGCCTGTTGTATAAGG
Organism: Phragmites australis; assembly: GCF_958298935.1. Classification (NCBI taxonomy): domain Eukaryota; kingdom Viridiplantae; phylum Streptophyta; class Magnoliopsida; order Poales; family Poaceae; genus Phragmites; species Phragmites australis. Next base: position 16,258,413 of record NC_084940.1, on the reverse strand, counting down.
TCAAACATGCACCGACATCTATACACGTACTCAAAAGAAGAATCCCATCCACACGTGTGCACTTATATTTATACATGACGAGCGATCAATATGAGTCACCCAGATGAAGCCGACAATAGCATACGATGACAAGATGAAGAAGTTGGGACATCACGATCAAGATAAATGTGGAGAGAAAAGAGGAACAGTTGATATAGCTATCGAATTTTGTTTGCCCCATATGATCAGATAAATTGATCGCTTAGTTTTTTAAATGAACTCTTTGCGTGCCGCAGTAGGTTTGCAGCCAATATTGGGGAACACTAACAATAATTGGTTCAGTGACCAAATTCATTTTCTTTTCAATTTGATGAACAAAAATATTCTTGTAGCCTATTTCTCAAAAAAAAGATGTTCTTGTATCTTATTGCTAGTAGCTACAGAAACTAAAGAATTGCAGAAGGGTGAAAATAGCACTATTCTTTAATAAAATTGAAGTCCTTCAATTTTTTAATGAAGGAATAGTTAGTAAGAAACGTACTTAGCGTTCTGTATTAAGAGTTGGTGCAACTGCTTCTCTTCTCTTATTTTGCAACATATTTCCTAAACTATTAGCATGGAGAGGTTAGTTTACCTGCTTCAAAAATATATAGAATCTGTACTGCATGTGCCTCATATGACACTTTTGGGTTACTAAGTACAACTGATATCACCAGGTACGGACTGATGCTAATAAGCTTCAGATTACGAACCTGTGCTGTTAATTATTGTATAACTTTTTCTATCAAGTGTATGTCACCATTGTGCTGATGTCTCTTGCTTCCCAACTGCAGGCAGATGGACTCAGGCAGCAGACCCTCCACAAGCTGCACGACATCCTGACCACTCGTCAAGCAGCCCGATGCCTGGTGGCGATCGCTGACTACTTCCACCGCCTTCGTGCGCTCAGCACGCTGTGGGTTGCGAGGCCCAGGCAGGACGGGGGGCCAGGGCTGTAGAAGAAGCTGACAGAAGAAGACGACGAAGAAGAAGAACAATAATGCATGCATTGTGCAAGTTTAATTGCTCTTCTTCTTCTTGCATGCATTGGAAGATTAGTCCCAGAGAAGAACGCAATGCATGCAAGATTCAGTTAACCTAATTAAGAACTAGTGTAAGGTCGCTTAAATTGATCTGGGAATGCACACTGAAGAGAGGATTAATGACGTTGAGGTCTCTTCTTCAGATGTGTGACTTGCAACTTCTTTAAGGTGTACATGTATGTAGTGTTTAGGCTAGGGGCAGAGAAGGGCAGGAAGTAGAAATAGTGGAGACTTTGGACTTCTCTTTGTTCCTAACTTATTTTCACCAACTGCTGGACTTAAGTTCACCCAGAACATCGTTCATCTGGGGCAGCTCTTTGAATGCAATTACCTGGTAACGAAATCGTAGCATGACAGAAGTTGCTTGAGTAGCTTGCTGAATGGCTGGCTATATGTTCGTCAACAAAATACAAAGTTGTCGGATGCCTTTCTTTATTTTCTAGGAATCGAGGAAAATGTTGAATATATGCCCTTTTGGTTGTATTCCTTTTCCACGTAATCCTTCCTGTTCCAGATAGACATGGATGAACAGAAACCCACCGCATGCTTTAATTTGGGGGCTGTGAACGGCTCGAGTGAACATAGAGTACCTAGTCTTTCTGCCCCATTGTATTGCCCCACAAACAATCAGCTGGATCCAGCTCCTCTTTAAGGATCGAATTTATTTGACAAACAAGGTTACAAAAGAATTTGGACCAGACATGTCAAACCTTAACCGATTGTGATAGTTTTAAAAGTATGTCAGGTGATTCTAAGGAAAACTTATGTACAACCCAAGTTAGTAAAACCCAAGTCTAGGTGAGCGTGTGGTCTCAACGGCTTGCCTAATGGCCAACGGGCCCGGCTACGGCTCGGCCGGCGACCAACACACACGGGCGGCACGGCTCGGCCAATGCGAGACCCACGCCAGCATTGGGCAAACAGGAAAGTGACGCGCGCTAAAGGAAGAGAGCGACTCGAGGAAGCTCACCATGGGCTCAGTCACGAAGGAGGAGGTCGGAGGTGACAGCACGACGGTGAGGTGACGGAAAGGGGAGCCGACGTTACGGGGAAAAGAAGGCACCTTTTATAGATTGTAGAGTTATTAGTTCTGACCCGTAATAAGAACCATCACTGATACTTAGTACTAGTGCCGGTTCATGGTTACTAGCCGACACTAAAATATCAGTGCTAGTTTGTTCCAAGAGCCAGCACTGATACTGCCAGTTCAACCAGGCTCGATCATTAGATCGAGCATGGAAAGTTATGAATCGGCATTAATATTTCATTAGTACCGGTTTTATCCTAACCGGCACTGTAGGGCCATTTTTGCCGTCTCTTGACGTCGGCGTGTTTCTCCCCGCCCGTCGAGCCAGCACCGCCGCTGGTCGCCTTCCAGCCATCGTCGCTGACAACTTGTGCCTTAGGTTAGTTCACGGGAGTGCGCTAGTGCCGATGGTGCTGCTCGCTAGCTGAGCCGCGCTGCTGCTCGCCACCAGCGAGCTCGCCAGTGCCTCCGGACACGGGTCAATTTTGTCCCGGGTCAGCGTAGCCCAACCCCACGGTCAGTGATGGTGGCTAGACAACCCCTGGTGAAAAAGGAATTAGGGTCTTTTAATAATCGATTAATTCAGAATTTGCCAATAAAATTATTGTTCAACCATTAAATCGACTGAAACTAGCAAAATGCATAGGAAATTAAATATAGCTCCAAAAATAGTGAAACCAATGTTTTATCATGCTCTACATATTAAAAATACTAGGAACCATGATATATGTACTGAAATCCCTTTAATTATTTAAATGTGTTTAAACTTAGGTAATTCAGAATTAATTATTAGTAAGTCAAAAATTGGTGAAACCAATTTTATTAATCTTGTTAGTTTATGCCCTATTCATTAAAAATACCCACCATAATGTTAAACATAATTAATTTCCTCTTTAGGATTAAGCTTCATTGTAAGCTCAATTAATCCTGGGATTTATTAAATGATTAATAATAATCAAAATTAAGGAAAAATCTTTGATGCTTTCAAACTCATGCCATGACGTATTGCATCTCCACTATTGTCATGCGTTGTGGGGTATTGTTCCTTGCATGTCATCATACTCCTTGCGATGCATTGTTATTTGTATTTAGCAAATGACGTTTTAGAGAAATGATGAAATGAATATCTTTTGTACTATTTAATTGACTGAAAGATTATAAAATATGTAGAAAAATAATTAGAGCTCAAAAAAAGGTGAAACTAATTTTGTTGTGTTCCATAACTAATTAAGGAGAAATCCAAAAAATATTAAAATCACCTCTAAATAGATCAACATATTGAATATGAATATTATGCCACAGGGATGGCAAATCCACCCGCTAGTCGCAAGCGAACGTGGCAGTATTTAGAAGGTGGGTCCTCCGACGGGGACCAAGTGCCAGAAGGTGATGGGCCATCTAACATGGAGCAATCAAGATGCGAGGTAATTTAATAAATTATATGTGCATTTTGAAATATTCCATGGATATCATTTCATTGGTCTTTTATTGATTGCTAAAATGTAACGATAATCATAAATTTGTAGATGGACCGGACATGGATGTACAAGTCTGACCGTCGCAGCCCAGAGTTCTTTCATGGCGATGCTTTTTTTAGGGCTATCGCATCAAAGATTTTTCCTTAATTTTGATAATCAACAAGCATGATGATCAATATATATGTTGTCTGTGCATTGATTGCAAAATGAGAAACAGTTCTCAGGCATAAAGAAGATCCGTGCACACTTTTTTAGGGGTTTCAAGCTTGGCTATATCCGCTAGACCGAGCACGATGAACATTAGGAGGTTGTGTATAAAGAGCAGTTCATAGTCGAGGAAGACGCAAGCAACGATATGACGGTTGACGAATACATCGATATGTTGGCCGACATGACGTAGCTGACATATGATGGAGCTGACATATCGATGTCTTCGTTCGAAGATACTTTTGTTGGCAACGATGATGATGACCTAGATGAAATGTTGTGCAATATAGTGGGAGACTACGCCAATTATGGGCAACACAAAAAGTTCCAGTGCATGATAGAGAACTATAAAACACCAATGTTCCCGGGTTGTAAGAATGCAAATGATGTCTAGCATTGGTTGGTCTGATGAAGGCTTCAACGAGTTGTTACGATTCTTGAGGGAGTTGCATCCAGAGGGCAATGAGTTGCCTACACGTACCATGCCAAGCAGATTATCTGCCCGTTGGAGTTGGAAGTAGAGAAACTACATCCATGTCGAAATGACTGCATGTTATTTTGAAACGGGGATGCAAACTTGAAAGTGTGTCACGTTTGTGGTGCATCATGGAACAAGCACAACGTTGACGATATTAATAGCGATGACATAGGGGAGAAGAGTAAGGATTAAATACCCCTCGCTAAGATGGTTTGGTTTTTCCTTATAATCTCCCATCTGAAGCTATTGTTTGCCAACAAAGCGAACCGAGTTGATGCGATGGCACGCCGAAGGGCGCAAGAAAGACGGAATGCTTAGACACCCTGCTGATGGAATGCAATGGAGGAACTTCGATACAAAATATAAGGAATTCAAAACTGAAGTTAGGAATATAAGGTTCGGGTTGAGTACGGATGGGATGAATCATTTCGGCAACATGAACAATGGTCATAGCACTTAGCCCATGACTCTCTATATCTACAACCTTACATCTTGGCTATGTATGAAGCGGATGTTCCTTATGATGTCTTTGTTGATCAGTGGGCCGAGTCAACCTGATAACGATATTGATGTGTATCTCCAACAATTGCTTGAAGATCTCCTTGTATTATGGAAAGATGGCGTACGAGTGTGGGATGAATACAAATGCGAGCATTTCACCATACGCGCAGTGTTGTTCGTAACGACCATAATTGGCTTGCTCTTGCTAACCTATCGGGAAAGACTTTAAAAATATACAATGGGTGTGTATGGTGCTTGGATGAAATAGGGGGGCTATGGCTGAAGAACTGTAAGAAAATAGTCTACATGGGTCATCTTAGGTTTATGTGCCTGGATCACCCGTACCACAGGAATGAAAGAGCTTTTGATGGGATAGTGGAGACTCATCGAGCTCCAAAGGTTCACACCGGGGAGCATGTATATAAGATGGTAAAGAATCTTATAGTTGTCCTTGCAAAGAGGAAAGGTAGCACAAAATTTCCAACTAGAAAACTCGCTCCTATGTTTAAAAAGAGATCAATTTTTTGGAACCTACCCTATTGGAAGCAATTGATGGTCTGATACGCAATCGACGTCATACATATGGAGAAGAATAATTTTGACAGCTTGATTGGTACCTTACTAGACATACCTGAAAAAATAAAAGATACACTCAATGCACGGTTGGACCATGAAAATATGAAGCTAAGGAAAATTTTGCATCCTAAAATCCTAGGCAACAGGGCAAATGAACTTTCCACGGCTAGCTATGCCCTGAGCAAGGAAGAGAAGATCAGCCTGTGCAGTTGCTTGCATGGAATCAAAGTTCTGACCGGTTACTCCTCTAACATAAAGAGATTAGTGAACATGAAAACTTTGAAGTTAGTTGGCATGAAGACCCATCATTGTCCCATAATGATGATGCAATTAGAGGTATTCTGCCAGATAAGATTCAAAATATAATCATAAAGTTGTGTTTGTTTTTCAATGCATTTCACAGGAGATCATCGATATGAGCAAACTAACAAAGTTGTAGGAAGACGTGGTCCATACTATATGCCAGTTTGAGAGTATTTTCCCTCCATCATTTTTTGACATAATGGCCCATCTCATTGTTCACATCGTGCATGAGATAAAGTACCTAGGCCCCATGTTTCTGCATCAAATATATCCTTTCAAAATGTTCATGTCAGTTCTGAAAAAATATGTTCGTAACCAAAGTCAGCCAGAAGGTTGCATGGCCCAAGGCTAGGGAATGGAGGAGATTGTTGAGTTCACCATTAACTACATGGATCTGAAAGCAATTGGTAAGCCTAGATCTCGCTATGAGGGAAGGCTAAAGGGAAAAGGGATGCTAGGTCATAGTACAGTCCGTTCCAACAATTATGTTTTATGCACCCAAGCACATTTTACAATTTTGCAACAATCAATTGTAGTGAACTCGTATGTCAATATGCATGTGCAAATGCTGTGGTCGACAAATCCAATAAAGTTAGATGATTGGATTACAAGAGAGCACAAAGATAATTTTAGCAGTTGGTTACATAGATACATGATGGGTAGAGATACAGATGATTCACTATTGAAAATACTGGCTAATGGGCCGTCAACTACGATTCATACATACAAATCATACGACATTAATGGCTATACATTTTATACGAGAGCACAAGATAACAAGAGCACTAACAAAAATAGTAGTATCCGTATTGATGCCTACGACCGCGATGGCAACAGGGAGACCTACTATGGATTCATAGTGGAGATTTGAGAGCTTCAATATGGAGAACAGTTGAAGACCCCCCTATTCTGGTGCCAATGGGTCAGACTCCTAGGTGGAGTGAATACCGACAAGTATGGTATGACTATTGTCAACCTTAAACTCATCGGATACAGAGAACAACCATTCGTGCTTGCCAAAAATGTTAATCAAGTCTTCTATGTAAAGGACACGAACCCAGTTAACAAGGAGGAACGCCATGTGATTCTGTAAGGAAAAAGAAAAATTATCGGTGTTGAGGATATTGTCGACAAGGAAGACTAAAATCAATTCAACGACCTACCTCCTTTCGGAGAGAATGTCGACTTTCCTCTCATTGACGACATTGAGGAGCCTAACTACACACGCTACAATCATAACGAAGCTATAATCATTAAATGAAAGTATCTTTGATGTAATAATTAATTCAGGATTCGTTGTAATTTGTATCAAGGACATGTATTAAATAAGAATATTTTTTATTTTATATTAAGTAAAAAGTTTACAGCTATAATTCATGCTTTAATTAGTACAAATAAAGCTATTGTATGATACTTATAAATCTAGTTCGTACTTATTAAGAAGCTTTAAATTTTTATAAACATATACATTTCCTTAAGTAACGAAGATGTACTACACAAATTATAAACCTAATATAAAATAAATTATCTAGTATACAATAAATTACAAACCTAAGTATACAATAAATAAGTTCCTGCAAAAAAATAATGATTAAGTACTATACAAATTATATATCTAATATAAACTTTAATATTAGATAAATTACAGACCTAGATATACAATAAAATATTTTGTCAAAAAAAGTAAAACAATATCAGTGGTGGTTGTGGTCTACAACCGGCACCGATAGTTCAAGTATCAGTGTCCGTTGTGGTATACAACTAGCATTGATACTAGTATTAGTGCCGGTTGTATACCATAGCTAGCACTCATACAATATCCCTATATAAGCTGGACTTAGCCACAGCCTCTCCATTCCTCCTTTGCACGCTCACCGATTCCTGTTGTCTCCCCAGCGCCGCCCAAAACCCTGTCGTTCCCATCCCCATCGCCAACGCCGCCTCCCCGTTGTTCCCGTTCCCGTCGCTGATGCTGCCTCCCCACCATCCCTGTCCCCATCACTGACGCCGATGCCGCCTCCCCACCGTCCCCGTTAGGCAGCACGCAGCTGGAGGTGGCTGGCAATGTTGTGTCATGTGAGACAGTTGATGCCAATGATCTCCAGGATTTGGGACAGCACAACTTTGGTGATCCCTAGCTCCTCCACACTCTGCATGAACTTCAAGTGCAACTTCAGCGTAAAGCTCCATACCTACATATGCAAGATGAGTAAAAGATCTAGTAGCAGTCGAGCCAGCTAATGGTTGCTCGAGTCACCTAAGATACCAGTGGTTTGCTCTGCAGGACGCAAGTACTAGCATCAGTTGTACACTCCATGCAAGGCCTGTGTGCTGCTAGGTCTCGCATGGATTTTCCCATGATGACATTCTTGAGTCAGATCTGAATTATCTGCCCACATGTTTTGTGAAAAAAATTATGTGTCCTATCCTTTTTTGTCCTAATTAACTAGTGCAAGATTCAAACATGACTGAGATTTTGTTGTATTTTCCTATGCTGGCTCAAACTACATGTGGATGGTGTGGTGCTTAATTATTTGTTGTATTCTTTGATACATATCTAGGGCTAGTAGGTGTGTTAGTACCTTTACCTTCTGCTTGCCGTGGGAGTTCTTGGCTGACACCAATGCCTTCTCCTTGATGTGTCCATCTACCGACGTTGACAACTTGGTGTCGGGCCCGGCCGCCGCATAATCCTCCATCATCACTTTGCTCAAGATCTCATCCCCGTTCTTCACCACATCTTTCTCATCTTCCAACAACCGCTTCTCATCTTTTTCTTCATTACTTTAAATATAATACTAACAATCCAAATTTATTTACTTATCCTACTATAATGCTTTACATTTTTGGAAAGTTGTTATGTGGGTAGCCCAAGCTGTAAAGGTTGGGTGTAGTTGGCATATAGGTAATGGTAGGAAAGTAAAGTTTTGGGAGGACAATTGGATAGGTGCTGCTAGTCTAGCTATAGTTTTTTTTGGATTTTTATGTACTGGTCAATGAGAAAACTAGATCAATAGCTGATGTGTGGGATGGTAGTACTTTAAAATGTACTTTATATGAATTGGTTGTGACATTACTATGTTGCTATCTTAAACATGCTACATGACATGGATGTCAATCAATTGCTATTCATTTCTCTTTTCATTGCTAATTCAGCAGTGTTTTCTTCGGTCGATTAATTAAGCAACAAAAGAAACTGTTGCAATGTTGTTTCAAAAGTAAAATTTTGTTATCCCTTAATGTGATTAAACATAACCTTTTAGTTTTGCTTCATCTATTTGGGTGGAGGACCATTTTGTTTGTGTTTTGTCGAAAGTAGGTGATGTAGACTTATGATATGAGCACTTATGATGAACGTCACTAGTTGGTGATTCATGAATAATGGGTACGATACATGTAGTTAGAGACATGATTAACATGTTATAGAAGATTTGAACCTATTACCTTTTTTGCTAGTTGCTATTTCTTGATGCATCCGCTAGCAATTATATATGCTAATGTCGATGTTGCAACAAATTTGAATAGATGGAGTTTTATGTAGGAATGACATGTACAAAATCATGTCGCCACCCACGGAATTGCCCCCCAATACAAGACCCCTCCTCTGATCAGGATCCAATCTCGGATGATGCTCAAGAGCGAAGCCCGAGTGCATACCTCAACCTGAATCAACCTGACGCTGATGCTCCGCAGGGTCTGATCACTGATGATGCTCTCTCATCTCCGACCACTGATGCTGCGCCAGATGGTTAGTCGTCCGAAGGACCGAGGCACGGCTGAGGTCCCAGCAAGATGTCTGAGGGATTTTTTTATCATCATGGAGGTCGATCCAGCAAGGGAGCCCATAAAACCTCTACAAGTACTCGGGCCGTTCAAGATAGCAAGCGGGTGTTTCGCATGGGACCACGTCGCAATCACTTACAGAACTTGGAGAGGCAAACCAGGTCACAAGTGGGCGGTTCCCGATAGCATCAAGGATTTCATGTGGGGCAAGTTGTCGCAAAAGTTCGAGTACCCTGAAGGATGCAACATGGACACAACGAAGCATCATGCCCTAGTCATAATGGGCATAATTTTTAATAATTTTAAGGGTAAATTGTATAGAGATTATCACTTGAAGGGTCAAACACTGGACTGGTGATGCGCGTTTGCTCGATCTTCCGAAAGGTAATATGATAAGTCGATTGGTGGAGCTTCAATGTTGATGATCTAAAGGCTCCGAACAGAATAGATCGAGAACCGTCGCAATCACTACACCACTACTCCGTAGTTATCAATCATGCCAAGACGTGGTTGACCTTGCGAAGAAGGCTTTTCCTGCAAGCAAATCGAGAACACAAGCAAGAACAAGTAGATATAATCTGAATATTCCTAATTACCAATGAAGTATTCGAGTTGGGGTTCAACAAACCGATAAATGGTGAAACTGTCTAAAACAGAATAATCTAAGCTAAACCTGAGCCTAAACTATGATGGCTACTATGTATATATAGGGGGGATGTGAGGAGGTCGACCTAGGGTTGTGCAGTCGTGGAAAGAGGCGTACACAACCTGGATTCTGACTCCGACACGATTACAAGGACCAACTAGGTCCAAAACGGTGGCACAACACCTTATTCCTTTGACTCTGACTACACCATAATAAATATTTAGTCAAGCTAATATCCATTTGAAATACCTCATCATAAGCTTTCCAGAATGTCTAAGATTGTCTAAAACGAACTTCGTATGAGAGAGTTATGCCCATTTTACTGATGTGTTGTCCTAGGACTCGACCATCACCAGGACTAGAACTCAGCCTCGAGTCCGAGTATACTTGGCCTTCAAGGGGTGATGCCCGAGTAAGGTTGTGCTGCTTCTCCCACAATCCTAAGCAATAAAACATCATAAGAATTTAGTAGTAATTCATCCAAGGAAGCATGAACAGCAAGGGATGAGTTCATCTGGTGGTCTTATTGTTGTGCACGCGCTCTTGTAATTGGACCTAGTTTGATTTGAGGATTATTGGCGATATTGATTGTATCTGAAGGAGCCATAGGCTCATCAACTGTGATGATTATCCGATGGTGAAAAAATTTTGGAATGATTTCGTGGAGTATAGGGATTTGAAGGAAGAAAAAAGATAAGTGAAGCAAATAAGGCTAACTCCCAGAAGAACTTATACCCCTATAGAACTAGCTCGCGTGAGTGCATTAGGAAAGTTGACCAGTGGGAGAAGAGAAAAGAATATGTAACTAAAGGTGGTGTCACACCTGTGATAGCTGAGTGGATTCCACGAGCGAAGAACTACCTGTGGGAGAGGGGTGACTCTTGCAATTGATGGAAGCTTATGCTTCAAAAGCGAATGAGAACTGGAAGTCACATAGAAGATTAGAGATACCCATGCCTAGTGTTCCCAGGGCTCTTTCCAGGCAGATAGGGAGAACGACGAGCTAACATTAGTACTTGGAAATAAGGAGCACATCGATTGCACACACAGTAAGGGTTTGATGCCTTGGAAGGTCGGATTCGAACAAAACACCAACACTTACAAGAAACGAAGAAAAGAAAATATTTCAGAAATGATGGCCATGCTAAAAGAAGAACTTGTAGAGGAGAGACGAATGAAAGATGCCAAAACGAAAGCAGATATGATGCAAGCTAGGTAGCAATTAAGGAAGGAGCTGTTAGCCATCACAAATAATGCTTTGGTGCCAAGCCCTAGTGGTCCCTGGATCAGCTGCGCATCTACGAGGCTTTCAGCAGAAGCCTTAATCTATCACCCCGTGGACGACATCACAGAAAACACACCATGCAAGCTTGTCGTGCCAGTCTTGGGTGTTTCCACCACAGTGGCTAGTGGTCTGGCTGCGAAATAGGTGGAAGGGACCCTCTTCAACGGTTGTTCGATAGCACAAGGATATGCCAATGTACACATAGACAGTATAATACATAAGTATCATAAAAGCAAGCTGGATTACCCTAGAGAGGCAGGGGAAATGAGGCTCTCAAGAAGTGTAGGCCATTACTTCTTGTGGCTCAAGCGCGACATATTATTTGGCGAAGACACATATGATTTTGGGTCTAGTTCGGAGTCATTGGACGCACCCAGAGCATCTCTGCCTCCTCCGTCTTCACCTCCACAGCCACCCAGAAGATGTCCACCTCCACCGCCGCCGCCTCTATAGCAACCAAGAAGATCTCCAACCCCTTCACTGCCACCACCTATCCCACTGTAGAAGCTGGTAGCACCTGCACAAGCTCAAAAGTCAATGTCATCTCAGAAATCGACTTTGTCACAATAGCGAGCAACAGCTAAGAAGCGATAGTCAACATCTAAGGAGTCGAGATCTCCTCTGCCCTATGACTTAAATGATGAGGAAACCAGAAGGAAAGTGAGTGCCGATGTCACTGCACACTTCAAACGTCTAAGCCAGAGAAGAGTGCTATCGATCCAGCAATAGTCACTAAGTTTCTTCAGACTTTGACAAGACCTGTGGATCCACCACTAAAATCTACTATGCGCTCATCATGGGTAAGAAACAGTTGAAGAAGGCATCGATTGAGAAAGTAAAAAAAACAAAGAGCGCTAGAACAACAGGAAGAATTAGAAAGAAATTTTCTAATTAATGTCGGAATGACAAAAGAAGCACTTTATGATGAGTCCAAGGTTGAAAAGGCATAAACTAAATGGTAATTTAATCTTGGCGAACCACTGGTCGAGTCCCTGTCGGAGATAACAACCCAAATGTGGAGATTTCATGCTTGGTACTTGGAACAGTCGAAGGCCGGTAGAAAGATGTTCGTGTTCCAATATAGATATTGTGATTTCCTCCATGAGGACGGTAAAGTCTGGATTCATTTTGACAAAATGTATCAACTCTACCACCAAGACGTCCTCAGCGTTCATCTCATATGTTTGTGGACTCTGTGTGTGTCCTACATGTATAATTTACAGTATAAATTCTTGTACCATTAGATTGAATATCTTAACTTTGTGTGTATGCAGAACGAAGATACATACATGCAGTCAAAAGGGCATCACTGAAGTAGAATTCCTCGACCCAATGAAAATAAATCAGATGATGGTCGCCACCCTACCACAGGCAACCAAGAATTATGCACTTGAATTTATTCAAACGTACCAATTAAAGAAATACATACTTTTACCTTACAACCGGTTATAGACTTGCTACAAAGTTAAACTAATCATTTCATTAATGCTTTAGTAAACTTTGAATTGATTGAATCTAATCTAGTTACGGTCAATAATCATACACGTATAGGGTGTACGCGTGCTACGTCAAGAAGAAAGGACATCACTTTCTGTTCCGAAAGGAATGGAAAATCGTAATAGACTTTTCTTATAGGCTTCAAACCTAGGGCAATAATTTATATGGCTACTATATATGTAACTTCATGCATGGATGGATCGAAAACAATTATAATACCATTAACAAAGCTGAGGTAAGTGGTATACATATTGATGATTAATTTTCAGTTTCTACTCCTGTTCAAATAGATTGATTTCTTCAATTCTGGTAATTGCAGGACCTCGAGTTAGAAACAAGTATCCTCATGCTGCAGAGAATCAACGCAATTCAAGAGCAACTCTGCAGGCTCATCAATGACCAAGTCATTCTAGAGTCTGGGTGGAACCATGTTTCCAAATGGTGTTGTTCGCAAGCCATCCATTCAATTAGCCCGTGGAGTTTGTTACACGATTCTTAAGGGAAAAAAAGCGTTGTTCAGGGTCTTCGGTCAACAAGAATAATTGAATGACATTACTTCTTACCCTTTTGTTGCATACTTCTGTTAATTATGAATTTTTATTGCAAACTTGCATTAGTTATGATCTCTAGTCAATGACATGTGAAATAATATAGTTACATATACGTGAATGAGATGAGATATGAACAAATTATGTATATGCTGAGATAATTATATGTGCATGTGAAACTTGAATGCATGTTTATCTTGCTGTAGTAATATTATTTGTGCTGTTGTCGACAATGGCTAGATTTTGTACAAGGGGAGAGGCCATCAGTGGCGGCTCATGATAAAAAACTGACACTGATACGGAGACTATCAGTGCCGGTTACTTGTTATAAACCGACACTGATAGACTCAGTATTAGTGCCGGTTAATAAAACAGAATAATTAGTGTCAGTTCAAAAACCATCACTAATAACGTTTTTAGTGAAAAAAAATAACTTAAACTTTTAAAACTAAGTGAAAGGTTTTTGTACTAGTAAATCCTGTCCAGAACTGACCTACACTTCACTTTCTTTTTCGTACAAAAGTTTACTTTCTTGACAGTATTTTTTGCAAGATTACAACACTTCACGGCATCTTTTTTTAATGTATTTCCACGCACAAGCTTCTCTCCTTTCCCATCCGTCCCTTCTCCAGGTCCCCTCGCCATGGCCCCGCTTCTCGCGCTCTCTGCGCTCCCCCTCTTCAGCTTTTTACTGCTTGTGTCACTCTCCCCCAACCACTTAATTTTTTCCCCATCAGAAGTACCTAGACCGATTCAATATGGAAAAAAGTATGTCATAAATTTTTCATTGATAATGACCATAATGTTATATTGTCATTTCATCGCCTCATCTCCTATATGGACAAGCCTGGCCTTGACCAATAATGCATCACACAATAAAAATAAGTTAGATGGGAGGCACCACGTTTAGTCTGAAATATAAAATTTGCAACTTTCAAAAGAAAGAAAATGACGAAGTCGATGGCGACACTGTTACTTTGGTGGGTCGAGTTTGTAGCTCTCCAAATTAACTCGGTAAATTATCAAAATTAATTTTACATTGGCTATGGGTTCTTTTAAGATACAGAGTTGTGATAGATCGTAACCATTGACTAATAATTGTCTATTTTTCCTAATAAAAGATATATTGTTTGCTTCTAATTACTGCACGTCAACTAAAAGGAAAGTTCTAGTACGCATGCATATCCTTCCTAAACTCAGACATGCATACAAAGAAATCAACACTACTATGAGAAAGGTCATCACTACCATTTCAAAAACTGCATTAATTAGATAACCAGTAGTGATAAGCGTACTATAAGTATCGGTTTATATAATAAACTGGTAGTGATAATCCCCCATCTAACTATTATCGACAACATCATATTAAGAAAATAGCATATATACATACACAATTCATCACGATATTTGTAGCTTGACATACTACTACATAAAAGGGTCATCCCTACCCTCCTTTCATTGCCGGTTTATAAGCTCAAGGCGCATATAAAAAGTTGAGCCAGCAAGAACCGGTAGTGATAGTAATTATCACTGTCAATTCTTGTTACGAACCGGTAGTGATACATTACTGCTAGTTGGTAACATGAACTGGCAGTGACATTTAAATTATCATTGCTAGTTCTTCGCTTAAAACCGGTAATGATACATCACTAACGGTTCGTAACACAAACTGATAGTGATATTAATTCATCAAAAGATGTGTCTTTAATAACTGACAGTGATAATGGCTATCATTGTTGGTTATATTTACGAACAGGTAGTGATATCCCAAAAAATCGTACGAATTCCTGCGCCCACCTGGTCGGCTTCTCTGGAGTGCCTTTATTTATTTCACACTCGATCGCTCTTGCTCTCACCCTTTCCCCTCCACCCCTGCTAGCACCATCGCCGCCGCTACCCCATGGATCCACACGATTCTTCTCCCTCTCCAGCCACTCCACTGCCACCTCGGTTGCCAACTTCTCCGACCACGCCACCCACACCCGCACCATAGTCCGACGACGAGGCTGAGGCCCCGCTAAAGAGCTCAGACGAGCCACAGACCTTGAACTCTAGTGAATTAGCATGGTCCCCTCTGTGGATGACGGCATGTGGGACTAATTCCTCGACAAACCAGAGGCGAAGAGGCCCCGAATGAGCTGGAATGAGGAGGAGGACAAGAGGAGCAGGAGGAGGAGGCCAGCAACAATGGCGAGGACGAGGATGATAATGGCGACAATGGCGACAATGAGGATGATGACGAGGATGACGACGACTACTACTTCTTCATCATTGTGTCCGACTGGTAGACGTGATGCACACATTTAGGGTGTTTTGCACGTCGGGTTTAGGGTTTTTTTTTTGCACGATCGTGCATGTCTTTTGTTTTTGGTGTACAATGATGGATTTAGTGACTTAATTATAGATTAGTGTGATATAAAGCTAAATTCTAGAGATTAGTAATATAAAGCTCGGCTAAATTATTGCCTACCTATTTAAATTTTATTTACTGGATTAAGTATCACTGTCGGTTCGTAGCTGGAACCTGTAATGATAAGTATATAAATAGGCAGAATAAGCTCAAGAACCGACAGTGATAGTTTATATCATTGTCGGTTTGTTACATCAACTAGTAGTGATAATCATGGATTATCACTACTGGTTAAAAATTGGGTAGTAATGCATTTTTTAAACCGGCAGTGATGACCTTTTCTGTAGTAGTGACACATTTCATTCACAATTTGCATATATACATACACAATTAACATATCAGTCGCAAATGTTTCATGGTTGGTTGGAACAGAGTTTAAACTCTCTAACTCACAATTTGTTTCAGAAATCTTAGGGTTCACTTGAAACATTCATGCAAGGGAAACAAATAAGTGGTTCAACCTCTCTTGCTACCCAAGTTGTCGAGCTCGGTAAGTCCTAAGTGCTCGTTGAAAATTGTCACTACTACAAAACCCCACATATGTAGCGCCCCATCAGTGTCGGTGAAGGTGATATACCCTAGAGGCAATCATAGAGATGATTGTATCACACGTCTATGTTCATGTACTACCGAATAATGTGTTATTCCAAGTATGATTATTGTTTATATTGATTGGCAAGTGTGTGACTTGTTCACGAAACTCTTTGTTTATATCAAAATGTTATTATTAGTCGATCCCTGGTCACATATCATTGCGATGTGGTCGAGGAGTTGGTCAAGGAGCACGACCACCTGCTCGAAGTTGGTCGAGGAGCACGACCACCTTCTCGGAGTTGGTCGAGAAGCACGACCACCTACTCGGAGTTGGTCGAGGAGCGTGACCACTTGCGCGGGGCTGGTCACGGATTTGATCGAGAAGCTACTTGAGAAGTTTGACGCGCACAACGTTGGATCGCTCTACTGCAACTCTTCTTCTGTTGCACTGCGCGTCAAGCGGTAACAATATATGGTCTCCTACTAGCATGATTTCCTAGGTGAATACGGTAGAAATTTTTTTGTTTTAGGCTTGTGTAGCCTGCCCGTTCCCCTATAGTGGTATCAGAGCCATCTTGCGTAGTTTTTGATCTGGATCAGTCACATATATGTGATATGTGGTAGTAATAGATTGAATCTATTATTTTAGTGATCGGCTCATGTGAAGAATCGATCATTGCATGGCCTGGTGTAATTGGGATCAGATGAGATGCGAGTCGGTGGAACCATACAACCAAAAAGATTAGCTCGATCTCCCACCTAGTCGTGCATGTGACTTGCCCCTATCGGCTAGAATCACCATCGGGGCTGACAGCGCACGCCGCTTAGTGGTTTGAGAACAGCATATCGAGGTTGTACATGTTGTCATCGTTTCCAAAAACCTCACGCGATGATCAATATGATTGATCCAATGAAAATTGAGGTATTGTGAATGACTCAGAATCGGCTTGATATGATCAATTCGATGAGATTTTCATAGCGATTTTCATAGCCGGACTGCCGTGCTATCTGAGCGTAAGGCTTATAAAGATAACATGTGGATGTTGTGACATTAGAATTCTATTCCACGCTTAACTCATTTTTGTAGAGAATGTTGTGACTAGTATGGCCTTATTATATATGTGATGCATGTTTGTAATTTTCATGACCTGTGTGTCATGGTTAATTGCATCTCAAAGCTGTCATGTTATTGTATAACGGCCTGCGTGCCGACATGTGATGCTTCATATTCTCATGTATTTTGTCTAGTGCTATTAGGTGTAATAGACTAATACATAATCATGAAAACTCGAAGCATGATGAATCGAAGGACAGGGATCATGGCAATAGAGATCACCATGTGAAGGAGCCATACTATGTCACAGTTAATATGATTGCCTATGATGCTTATTTATGTTCCTATCATGCTGTTTTATTCATGTTTTCTATGAGATGGATATGTTTACATGATAGAGTAGCTTCCCTCAGAAAAATTAAGAATAATTGATGTCCTTCCAATAGTTGCACCTACTTAGGTTTTGATCATTGTTTGGTAGGTCTGCCAAAACAGGGTGCCATCTTTTATCTTAACCAATTAGGGTGGATGTCAGACATCCACACGCATTGTATTGGTTCACTTAACAAAGCTATCAAAACAATTTTGGGTTTTTGGGCATAGTGTTGGGGCCGGAGCATTCGATGCCACCCAACAAACAAGAGTCACATAGGGATGTGATTAGCAAGATATTGCTTACCTATGTCACTTAAGTTTCTAGGCATGATACCAAAGCTCACTAGAACCTAGTTGAATATGGATCTTGTTCCACTATATGTCGTTAGAGGGAAACAGTTTGAAAA
Source organism: Phragmites australis (assembly GCF_958298935.1). Taxonomy (NCBI): domain Eukaryota; kingdom Viridiplantae; phylum Streptophyta; class Magnoliopsida; order Poales; family Poaceae; genus Phragmites; species Phragmites australis. Next base: position 16,240,243 of record NC_084940.1, on the reverse strand, counting down.
CATATAGTGGGAGTATCTTTTGTTAAATTGTTTAATGAAAGTTTTACATAAACATAGTGCTAAATTTTGCATATTTATTTCTATTCTAGATCATGGCACCTACTGTTAACACCAATCCAATTTTAATTTGCGTTCAATTCTTGAAAAAGAAAAGCTATCTGGAACAAACTTTATTGATTGGTATAGAAAATCTGAGAATTGTTCTCAAACAAGAGAAAAAGGAGTATGTTCTAGAGGTTCCCTATCCTGATGAACCAGCTGATAATGCATCTACCGCTGATCGGAGAGCTTATGAGAAGCATACCAACGATTCACTTGATGTTAGCCGTCTCATGCTTGCCACTATGTCCTCTGAGCTTTAGAAGCAATATGAGAACGCGGATGCTCACAATATAATTTTGGGACTCCGAAGCATGTTTGAGAACCAAGCTAGGGTCGAGAGGTTCAACACCTCCAAGTCCTTGTTTGCATGCAAGTTGACAGAAGGCGGTCCCGTTAGTCCTCATGTGGTCAACATGATTGGTTACATTGAGAGCCTGAAAAAACTTGGTTTTCCCCTTAGTCCTGAGTTGGCTACGGATGTAATTCTCCAGTCACTCCCTACGAGCTTCAAGCCATTCATTTTGAATTTTCACATGAATAGCATTTAGAAGAGCATGGCTGAATTGCATGGGATGCTTAAGACTGCTAAGGAAAGCATTAAGAAAAGCTCTAGTCATGTGATGATGGTTCAGAAAGATAGCAAGAAGAGAAAGCGCAAGGCCAAGGTTAAAGCATAAGATGAGATCTCAAACTCAAAGCCTAAACCTATTGGAAAGTCTAAGGCTGGCCCTGCTGCTTCTGATGCTTGCCACCATTGCCATAAGCCTGGCCATTAGCGGAGAAACTGCAAGCTATACTTGGAAGAACTCAAGAAGAATAAGGGAAGTAAGACTTCCACTTCAGGTATAAATGTTATTGAAATTAATCTTTCCACTCATCCTATTGATTCATGGGTATTTGATACCAAATCGATGATTCATACTTGCAAATCGTTGCAGGGACTGAAAAGGACAAGGAAGTGTGCAAGAGGCAAGATGGATGCTCGTGTCAGCAATGGAGCAAAAGTTACTACGTTGGTCATCGGTGTTTATTCCTTTATCACTACCATTAGGATTAGTTGTGGAATTAAATAATTGTTATTATATTCCTGCCTTGGGAAAAAATATTATCTCTTCTTCATGTTTGTAAGAAGATGGATATGATTTCATAATAAAGAACAAGTGTTGTTCAATTTATTTGAATGGTATGCTCTATGGTAATTGTCCATTGGTGAATGGATTATATATTCTAGATCTTGAGGATGTCCCTGTCTATAACATTAATACGAAGAAGCCTCGACTTAATAATTTGAATCTCACTTTTATTTAGCATTGTCGCTTAGGTCATATAAATGAGAAACGCATGCAGAGGCTCCATAAAGATGGTCTTCTTGATTCATTTGATTTTAAATCATTTGATACATGCGAATTTTGTTTGCTTGGAAAGATGACTAAGGCGCCTGTCACCCGTCAAGGAGAGAGGTCGAGTGAGTTGTTGGCCCTTGTACATACCGATGTATATGGACCAATGAGCTCTATCGCTAGAGGTGATTTTCAATACTTCATTACTTTTACCGATGACTTTAGTAGATATGGTTACATCTACCTAATGAGGCACAAGTCTGAGTCCTTTGAAAAGTTCAAGGAGTTTCAGAATGAAGCACAAAATCAACTTGGCAAGACAATTAAATTTTTGTGATCTGATCGTGGAGGTGAATATTTGAGCCATGAGTTTGATGATCATCTAAAGCAATGTGAAATTGTTCCACAGTTGACTCCACCGGGGATGCATCAATGGAATGGAGTGTCCGAACGGATGAACCGGACTTTGTTGGACATGGTCCGATCCATGATAAGCCAATCTGATCTTCCATTATCCTTCTAGGGATACGCTTTAGAAACTGTTGCGTTCACTTTAAATAGGGTTCCATCTAAAGTTGTAGAGAAGACACCATATGACATATGGACCGGGAAGCGTCCCGGGTTATCTTTCCTTAAGATCTGGGGTTGTCAGGCCTATGTAAAACGTTTGACGTTAGATAAGCTCACTCCCAAATCAGATAAATGTCACACGTCTATGTTCATGTACTAGTGAATAATATGTTATTCCAAGAATGACTATTGTTTACATTGATTGGAAAGTGTGTGACTTGTTCATGAAACTCTTTGTTTATATCAGGATGTTATTCTTAGTTGATCCCTGGTCGCATATCATTGTGATTATACATAAGACCAGCACATGCATTGATTGATGATCACATTTCATGGATCATAGGTATAGAGATACCAGGTCAATAATGTGGACATTTATGTTAGAGAACATGATGTTGGATAGACTCATCTTGAGATACTGTTGGGATTGTTATTTATGATGTGATAACAGTTGTTATCACAAATCGTGTACCTGCAGGATCCTTAGACCTGAAATCGTCATTGATTCCCAGAATGTGTAGTGGCATACTTTGAGGCTGCCAAATGCTATTCCCTAACTGGGTAGTCATAAAGGTAGTTTTCAGGTTTGTCATGAAACATGTCGTGGGGTATTAGCAATCAAGATGGAATTTACCCCTCCTTGATAACGGGAGAGATATCTCTGAGCCCCTCGAGGTAGTTGGATTGAGAAAGTGCATGACCATGCCAATATGATTAAAGAGTTAATTATGATGAATCCACTACTTGATCGAGTGAATGGTCAAGCTATCACAAGGGTGGCATGTATCTCACCTTGAGCTTGACTGGTATCGTGAGGCGAAGGGATCGGTGCATATGTATATCAATGTTCAGCTGATATGATCTTTTATGTATACTCGGGAGTCAACATGTCTTGCTAGGGATAGCTATTGATTTCGGTTTGGAAAGGGTTTCTAAGTCGTAGCCTTTTGTATATGAACCTAACGGGTCACACACTTAATGGGTTGGAACAAAACATGCGAATTGGATTCGTATATGGGTTTTGATTGGATTGTGATCCATGAGAAGTTAGAGTCCTAAAGGACTTACATGTGTGGGTAGGGCGTGCAGAGGTTGAATCACTCCAAAACCCTAGCTGCAACTACTATTGCGGCACTAATCTTCTAGGCGTGTTGAACGTGATGTGGTCGAGGAGTTGGTCGAGGAGGACGACCATCTACTCAAAGTAGGTCGAGGAGCACGGCCACCTGCTCGGAGTTGGTTGAGAAGCACAACCACCTGCTCGGAGTTGGTCAAGGAGGGTGACCACCTACCCGGGGCTGGTCGCGGATCTGATTGAGAAGCTGCTTGAGGAGTTTGACGCGCACGACGTTGGATTGGTCTACTCCAACTCTTCTTCTGCTGCACTGCGCGTCAAGCGGTAACAATCTATGATCTCCTACTAGCATGATTTCCTGGGTGAATGCGGTAGATAAATTTTTGTTTTAGGCTAGCGTAGCCTGCCCATTCCCCTATAGTCGATTCAATAGGAACTGCTATTGTCGGTGCATCAGTGACAATTCTCAAAGTCCTGCGCACAAACAACGACTGAGGGGATAAGAACTGGTACTGATAGTCACTATCAGTGTCGGTTCATGACTGGAACTGGCACTGATACTTAAGTGTTGGTTCCAGCAACAAATCGGCACTGATAGTGACTATATACTATGATAAGACATGATGTTTTATGACATAAATATATGTTCTTGTGTATATATGTTACGATCAAACTTAACGTCTCATGAACTAAATTTATATGTGCGTATCTATAAATATACCATATACTATTGGCAACAATGGCCAAAATTTGAAAATGGGCATGGTATTGGTGGCAACCGCCAGGGTTTGAAAAGGGCGGGGAAAGACCTATCAATGTCGGTTGGTAAAACCAATAGGCACTGATAGTACCTATCAGTGCCGGTTAGTTCCATGAAATGGTACTGATAGATGTACTATCAGTGTTGGTTGGTTACACCAACCAGCACTGATGTTGATTTTCAGTGCCAATTCCAAACTCGACACTGGTAGTCAATTACTATCAGTGCTGATTCACCAATGGCGGTTCAAGACCCGCCACTGATGGCGATTTTGAAATGCCACTGATGTGTTGTTCTCATGTAGTGTGTGCTTTATATGCTGGCTCATAAAACTCTTCTTTTGCACTGATCACTTCATCATTGATGAACCCGATAAGTTGTTCTTGAATGGTGTTGATGTGATGTTGTAGAAGTTTACTTGTTTTCAACTTGATTAGTTGTCATTAGAAGAATTGAATAAATCAATTCTACATAACATGTATAGAAACTGAGAAGCATGCATCAATATATATTTACATACCTTTGCATCATCTTGAGCACCCTGTCTCTGGTGAATGTGTGCATGAACTCACATGCACAGAAGCTACATAAATTGTTGCCATGTTCCTGCGTCTTACACAGAAACAAGAAATAAATATCAGCGGCATGGAACTAGTCATTTAATAGGGATTTGAGACATAAATATTCCATACATACCGGAAAGTTGGTTCAGACATTGAAGGTCTTCGTCTATGGAAGGAATTGAACACTTTCCTTATAGTATCATGCGAATACCCTATGCATGGTTATGAATAGTATTACTAGACTTAGATTCAATCAAATGGAAGATTACTAGAGCGAATAACAAAATGATAGACTTAACCTATTTAGCAAATCTATTACATGTTGAAATTGTATTTGTGGTCTCCTTTGTGAGCTATATACATATATATTATAGGTATCACTATATATATATATATATATATATATATATATAAATATATATATATATCACCGTAGCTAATTAGTCCTAACATCAAGGTGCACATAAAAAGAGTAGAACGAGCATGTAGGGAAACACATACATAAAGTTATAGGGTAATGGTATGTATGTCTTGTATTGTTGCTTGACCATAGCCTGCCACGCATATATCTCAAGGTTGTCTGGCTTTTCTCTGACAAGCGTCTCATTGGTAAGTGCTGGATCGAGGAATCCTACTTTGTAAATGCACTCTTTTCTACATTTCTGCACCCCCATTCTAAATAAGAAATAAGTTGGAGATTGTACATAAGAAATAAGTTAGAGATCGTCTGCACTTTATAAATTTTCTTGAATTCCAGCCACAATATGTTGGTGCCGTTGTGCAAATCTTCATCTTCGTAGCTAGCACCGATCATTTCTCTGCCCATGCTCAACTTTGTCATGTACCACTGATGGAATTTTCGCATTTGATAGGATAGGTTGGCCATCACATCTGGTTTGACTAGCGGTGTGTCCAACTTAAATGGCCATCTAAGCTTTGCAGTGTCAATTTGGGTGTCCCCATCAATTTGGTTTACTGTAAGTCCACTTTCGGCAAAAAAACTATTGCATCGTGGCATCCTTCAAGTAAGGCTTATCCCTGATGTGCTCGTAGTCCAATTTAGGCTTTGGATCTGGCGCCCATGTATATTTTTGTTTCTCCATGGATATGAAAAACTTCTGCGATGTAGGATCGATTGGATCCTTCTTCTTAGGCAGAGCCGACTTGAAGTGTGCAGTTACACTAGCATTCATTATCCATCTCAATTCCTCAGGAGCTTGTTCTGATTGCTGAGGTAGTGCTAACATCTTAGGTGGCACCTGCTTTTGAGATGAAAGCGATTTCTTAGATGAAATCCACTTCTTAGACGATGCAGCTGTTGGTGACAGAGGACTCAAACTTCTAAGTGGTGCAGATGCTGGCAGCGGAGGATTCAGACCTCTTGTTGGGGCAGGTGTTGGCGGAGGAGGAATTGAAGATCTTTTGTGTCGATGTGAATCAGGGGTCAGAGATCTTCTCGGTGAAGGGAGGTATCCATGTGAGTCCATCTCCTCTTCTTCATCATCTATGTCTTTACCAAACAATATGTATTGCTGATGCCACAGTACAAAATTACCAATGTTTACTCTCAGTTTCTTCTTCCCTGTCTCTCCGGAGATATCCATGTCTATTTTGTGGTACCTCAGTAGTATGCTATCTACTTGGACCCTGGTGTATCCTGGTGTTATCAGGCGATTGTTGAACAGAACCCCGACTTCAATGCATGGCCAAGCCAAGCCGAAAGCCACCTTGGTGATAACGTTCGCAATGGGCGTGGCAAGCTTGCACTATGTGGTTTCTTTGATATCGTCCGCAGGATAATGGCATAATTCATCTTTGGGAATTCTCGTGGATGCACAGCTACTCCGATGAGTACCACGGCTGTGGAGAACAGCATCATTGTCTTGTACTTGCTGCTGGCCGATGGCTTCTTGTACGGCTTGTCGTATATGGGCTACCGTCATCTGTCTCTCTTGTTGCAGTTCTTCTCTTACAAGAGCTAAGACATCTTGTATTTCTTATTTACTTCTCTTCTAACTCCTATAACTCTTGGAATCTTTCTTGAAGGAGTTTTTTGAAGGCCTCAAACCTTGGCATCATGTGCAGCTGTAACAGCCCAAAATTTTAAAATCAAGAAAATAAAAACTTTTTCAAAGAAAATAATAGTGGTTTACAAAACTAAATAAAATTCCTAAGTGTGTATGTGTTCTTTTATGCATATACACATATATATGAGTATGTGTTATATATATAAATACATATACTCATTGAGGGCTAATTTTCTTATAAAAGAATATCCATATGTATGTCTGTATATATTAGTTGATTATATAATTGTTCGATTGGTTGACTGCTTGATTATGTGAGCTAATATAAATATATATGGGGTATATACATTGTATGTATACATGTGTATATACATGACAGAATAGAAAAGGAAAAAAGAAAAGTTTTTAAAGTTAAAAGGCTGAATCCATCTCTCCTCCCCTCTTTTCTCTTTGATCCAGTCTAGCCCGAGCCGGCTTTTCCCTCTCTCCTTTCTCCCTTCTCGCAGCACACTCGGACAGCTGGCCCATTCTTCCCTTCCCTCCATTCCTTCTCTTCTACCTGGGCTGCACAGCCAACCGGCCTAAGCCACTACCGCTCGCCTTTCTCCCGCTTAGCGTGCGCTCAACCCGGCTGCCCCCTTGTCGCTTCCGCCTCTGAAACGCACACCCACGTCGGCTCGCCTCCGCTCCAAGCCGCTGACCAACTGAGCCCGCATGTCATGCCCATCCCCTACCTTGAGCAAGAGTTCACCTCCAGCATGAGCCCGTGCTCCAGCCGTCGAATCGACGTCCAACCCGTAGGGGAGATCATCTAGAAGCCTCTGATTTGAATCCCTGTGAGTCCCACAAGCTTTAGCCAAGCCCTATCTCTAAGCCCCGTACATTTAAGAGAGAGATCGAGTTCGGGTTTTTGCGACACTACGCCATCCCCAGAGCATCCCAAACTTTTTCCCCAACTCGTCGATGCGAGGGCGACTCCGCAGCACCATGTCCCGATGCAGAAGCCACATTGCCGCTTTTCGGTCTACTCGCTGACACGCCGTTCCCGTGCCACATTACCATCACCTAGTCGCCTAGATGCATCGCACGAGGTCGCCGATGTTTCCCCGAGCCTCATTGTCATCGATCATGCACCGGAGAGCCCTCCCCGTTGATGCTCGAGCTCCGCTGCTGCTTTATACCGCCACCAGCTCATCTCACTGCTTCACCGGCGTCATCGAAGCCTGAGGTGAGTTTTCTGACCCCGTCTTGTGCTCTTCCGCCGCTCACCGTCGTGTACCGAGTTCAGAAATGAGGTTTGAGCCGATCTTCGGTAAGATCTCTGCCGAGGAACCTCGACCACTGCCGTCTCCTCACTGTCGCTGGCGCCATCTATCCTCATCCATTGGATTCAACTAAATGGTCTAGATTAAAAGGATTCCATACCCCTTCGTCCACCAATCAAAGGCAACCATGTGGCCAACATAATCCAAGCAGCTCCTAAGCCATGTCATCACGCCACCTCACCCTGCCACGTCAGCCAATCCGCTGATGTGTCATGACACATCAGCTAAACAGCCCAGTTAGCCGACCTAGTCAACTTTCTTTTTCTTTTTCTGATGTGATGACATCATAATTGATATATATTGCACAATAATTAGATTTTCAGTATGAAAATAATTTTAAAAACAATAATAAATAGGGAATTAAATTCTAATAATGTTTAATAATATTTTATATGTTTAATTAATTGTGTTTAATAGTTTTTTTAATACTATATATAATGTTTCCTTAGTTGAATAATTCAAACATATATTGACCTCAATAAAAATAATTATAAAATTAGGATATCCTTATGTAAAATAGTTTCCATGATGTTTATAGTGTTTTATTATTCAAAGAAATGTTTGTTTTTGCTTAATGTTTTCTTTCTATGGTTTAAATAATGTTATCTAGAATAAAAATAATTCCATAAATAGGATAAAATATGAAATAGTTGTAGTAATGTTTAATAATGTTTCTATAATGTTATTTAATTATGTTTAATGTTTTATATAGTTTTATAAATCAAATAAATGCTAATAAATATAAGAAAAATTCTAGAAAATCTCAGAAAATCATAGATGACTGTGGAAAATACTAAAAAATTTCTAGCAATATAATTTCATCTGTAGATAATCTTTTTAGTCCTATTTTGATCTTTAGAAAATCATAACTTGTCAACCGTAGCTCCGTTTTGACCCGTTCTTTCACCGGATTGTCCGGAAAAGCATGATCTTGTGTGTGATGATGTTTGTTGTATGATAATTGGTTCTTTTTGGATTTTGGTGTTTATGTGTTGACTTTTCGCTTATTTTCGCGAGTAGACGCCAACGTTCTGAAGGAGCTAGAACGACTTCAAGACCAAGACTTCGCTCAAGACCCATCTGAGTCGAGTGAAGACAAGTTGTGTTCTTGAACATATTTATCCCAGTTTTACAAATATTTTGTTTTATAAACATGCATGCTAATAAATTGTTGGGAATCCCATGTGTTAGACTTTACCCTAGTTCTTTCCTTATCATCCTTGTTGCCTTAGTATGGTTTTGGGTTATGGAAGGGTAGATGATGCTTAGCCTTGCTTTGGGATGGTAAACATGATAATTGTTCCACAAACTTGACAATGGTCCTATGCAACAATGATAAAATATGATGGAATAAATTTTGTTGCAACATGGTATAGGGATTTGAGCAGGTGGTATGATGAGATATATGGTTGGAAAAGTGGTAGTCTTGCTCAAATCTAAGGACCGGTTCGTAGGGTAATCTTTTTGTGTTTACAGTACAACCACAAGCCTATTATGGGATAGGCCTAGCCAAGTAATTTGCTTACTCTCAGCATAGTGTAGACCAGGCAGAAAGCAGTGAATGGACGCAAAGTCTTAGGATCTAAAAGGCGCAAGAGGGGACTACTATTGTTGAGGTGGAATCACACGGTAGTGAAACCTGAGCAGGTAGACATGTGCTGAGAGGGGCATTGTAAAGGCTTTGTGGTGATCTCTTGGCCACACACCTTGGTAGTGTGCAGTGTGCCTGATCAACACGGGCAAAATGGAGACTTAGTCACCCGCTTGCGGGTGACTAAATCATGACTTGTGGGTAAAGTACAACCTCTATAGAGTTAAAACTGAATATTCAGCCATGCTCATAGTCACGAGCGGCACGAAAAACCTACCGTGATTATAACTTGATGGTTTAGTTAGTGTGGTCAACTATGGCAGTGGGAACCACAATTGAGATATGGGTCAATCATGATGGTGGAAATCGTGGTTGACGTGGTTGGTCAGTAGTTCAACTTTGGCGGTGGGAGACATGGTTGAGGTGTTGGTTATTCAACCTTGGTGGTTAGAACTTTGGTTGAGGTGGTCAATTTGGTTAAGTCAGGATGGATGAAATCTTGAGGTGGTTTGCTATTCACTTAATTATCGCTTTTCAAATTATTTTATGTAAATGATGTTTTATGCATTAGAGCCATTTAGCCATATTCTTGTTAAAGCCTTCATATGCATACTATTCCTTCACAACTTGCTGAGTACGATATGTGCTCACACTTGCTATTTACCAAAACACTCAGTTGGGCAAGAATTGGAAGACATCATGGAGGATGCATTCTAGAGAGGTGTTCTACATCGATTTATCCTGTGGAGTTATCAGTGAAGATGAAGACTACGCTTAGGATCCACTGCAGAATTTTATTTGGTTCTTCAACCTTTGAAGGTCTTTTGTAAGACCATTTGTCGATTAAGGTATGGATATTGTAATGATTATCATCAATAAAGTCACTGTGTGTTGAGATTGATTCCTGGGCTCAGCACATAGAAGAGATTGGTTTGTTTCTTGAATCGGTCTCGACAGTAGCTAGGGTGCACCTTATTTCCTAGTTCCAAGGTTAGCTCGTCCTTCTCCCTATCTGCCCTAAAAGAGCCTTGGGAACTCTAGGAGTGGGCATCCGTGATACTTTGCATCACCTCTTGATCTTTTTCGTTTCGGAAGCATAGTTGGCTGTCATCCGAAAGAGTCACCCCCTCGTGTACAAATAGTGTTTTGGTCGTGGAATCCACTAAGCCATCACAGGTGTAACTCTGTTGCAAGCTAGTTCTTCTTCCTTCTTCTCCCAATTGGGTAATTTCTTCGCATAGCTATGCGTGCCTAGTCTGTGATGGTAAATATTCTTTTCGGAGTTGGCCTTGTTTGCCTCACTTTGCTTAATTGCTTCCTTCGATTGCTTGTACTGCATGAATTCATTAATCTTGCAACGTAGGATAAACGTTAAAGTTTGGTGTTCGATCGTTCCTCACATAATCTCTGTACAAAAAACCTTTGTAATTCTTAAAAGAGTTAGCCATTACGTTTAATGCACAAGACTTCGCTCGTTCAAGGTTGCACCCTTTCGGGAACTCAAACTTATCTGTCAACTTCTCCCACAAAATTTTCTTGATGTCATTGGGAATGACCTGCTGGTTATCTAGGCGGCCTCTCCAACTTCTATAGCTGATTGGAACCTGATCCCTAACGAGAACCCCACATGTTGTCTTGTATGGCCCCATTATATTTGATGGCTTCAAAGGCTCCCTGATTTCGTCAATCTTTGTGATGACAAAGAATCCCGTAGACAACTTGATGGGACCTCGGCCACGCCTTCTCAGTACTTGTGACATCTGACCATCTATAGCATCAGTCGAGGTCTAAACCTCTAGATCGTCAGGGTGATCTAAGTTGAGGTACTCACTTGGGCTTTCACTTTTTGGACTCTCATTCCTTGTCTGCTCCATGTTCACATGCACATCTCCATCTGATGTTGCACCCTAGTTCGAGGAGGGGGGACATGCTTTTGGAGGTGCAATTTCTATATACACATTTCTTTATGATAGCAAAAAAATACATTTATGAAAAGAAAGACCAAGGATTGATACCACAATGTCCACAGGAAGTTTCACTTGATATATGTATGCCATTGTGTTAAATGTGAACATAAATTACAAATATGAAAATAAGACCAAGGATTGACACCACAATGTTCTTCACTTTGCAGCTTGTACAAACTAAGCATCACATTTCAAGACAATTTTATATCTCCAATTTAGTTCTCCAAATTTGTTAGTACAAATTCAATATCAAATTAAATTCTCAATGAGCGAGACTTGTACAAACTAAACATCAAATTTGAACATAATTTTAGATCTCCAATTTAGTTTCTCTAAAATTTTTGGTACAAATTAAATATCAAATTAAATTCTCAATGAATGATACTTGTAAAAAATAAGCATCATATTTGAAGACAATTTCAGACCTCCAATCTAGTTCTCCAAATTTTTTGGTACAAATTCAATATCAAATTAAATTCTCAATGAATGAGACTTTTACAAACTAAGCATCACATTTGAAGACAATTTCATATCTCCAATTCAGTTCTCCAAATTTGAATTGCATTAAACTCAATAAATCACATTTGACACAATTCATATCTTACAAAATCACATCTTATCGCTTGAAGGCGGACAACTCAGCTCAGTTGAAGCCCACAAAGAGAAGATGCCTCACTGAAATCCTGCAGAGGCAAAGTTGAGGCAACCAGAGTGGTGGCAGGGCATCTGGTGGAAGTGGGGCGATGGGGCACTGGAGCAACGAGCATCAAGTCCACTGGGCACTGGGGTGTCAGGGCAACGGGCACCGGGGTGGCAGAGCACCAGGCCACCTGGTGGCGGATGGGCGGTGGGGCACTGGGCCAGTGGACGATTGTTGGGGCAGCGATCAGGTGCTGGGGTGGCGGGGCACTGGGGCATCGGGCGTCATTGCGATAACGTTAGGGAGGCGGGAGTTAGAAATTTTGGGTGTTGCGGCTAAGGATTGCCGAATTTATACTCAAAAGTATCACTGCTGGTTGTATGCTAAAGCCTTAGTTATGATCACTTCATTATAGTATCACTACCAGCGGTGATGTTAGGGGTAACACTGCCAGTTTTGTACTACAACTGGCTGAGATACAAGGTATCATTGTCAGCTCTATACTAAAACTGGTAGTGATGCACGTATTTTTATAGTTTATTAAAATAACATTTAGAGGCATTTTTATGTTTATTCATGTAGTTTATTAAATCATGGTATTTACATTAAATCATTTTCTTAATGTTTTGTATAGTATTTTGTTTACGGTATTTATATAGTTTATTAAAATAGTATTTACATTAAAGCATATATATCCTTAATTAATCAATACGAAACAACATGTCATTAATTAATACAAATTTAAGCAAATCCTTAATGAATACATCAAAGCTTTTTTCATTTAACGATTAGACTTTCGTTATGATGACAACGTATGTAAGTAGCTTCCTCAATGTCTTTTATTTGACTTAGGTCAACGTTCTCTCCAAAAGGAGGGTTGTCGTCGAATTTATTGTAGTCTTCCTCATCGATGATATTTTCAACTCCGACAATCTTTCTTTTTCCTTGAAGAATCACGTGGCGCTGCTTGTCAGTCAGGTCCCTTACATAGAAGACTTGTGTAACATCATTGGCAAATATGAATAGTTCTTCTTTGTAACTGACAAGTTTGTGGTCCAAGGTAGTCATACCGTAATTGTCGATGTTCACTACTCCTGAGAGTCTGACCCATTAGCACTGAAAAAGAGGGACATTCAATGGTCCATACTGGAGCTAAAATCTCCTCTATGAATCCATAGTAGGTCTCCTTATTGCTATTGTTGTCATAGGCATCGATACGTACATCGCTATTTTGGTTAGTGCTCTTGTCATCTTGTGCTCTCATATAAAATGTATATTTGATGTAGTTTCCTTGGAATATCTGGATTGTAGTTGATGGTCTATGAGCCAGCAATTTCAACTGATCATCTTCTCTATCCTTACCCATCATGTGTCTATACAACCAGTCGCTGAAATGATCTCAATGCTCTCTCGCGATCTAATCCTCTGACTTTGTTAGGCTTGTGGTGCATAGCATGTACACGTGCATATTGACATATGGGCCCAGTATAACTAATTGTTGCAGAACTATGAAATGTGCTTGAGTGAAGAAAACACAATGGGTTGTACGGACTGATTTCACACCTATCGCCACTATCCCCTGTAGCCTCCCCTCATGGCGAGATATAGGCACACCAATCGGTTTGAAATTCATGTAGTCGACGCAAAACTCAACGACCTCCTCGGTTCCCCCCTGTGGCAATGCAACCTTCCGACTGACCTTGGTTATAAACATATTTCTTTAGAACCCCCATCAATCCCTCGAAAGAATATATCTGATGAAGAAACATGGAGCCAATGATCTTTATCTCTCTTATGATGTGAACAACGAGATGGGTCATAATATCAAAAAAGATGGAAGGAAACACATCTCAAGTCGGCATAGAGTATGGATCACATCATCCTACAACTTTTCTAGTTTTAACAAATCGATAACCTTCTGTGAGATCGTGTTGAAGAATGAACACAACTTTATGATCGAGTCTTGGACTTTCTCCGGGAGTCATGAGACTTCATGCCAACTAGTTTCAAATCTTTCATCGATACTAGTCTCGTTACGTTGGCAGAGTATCCAGACTAAACTTTGACTTCATGCAAGCAACCACACAGGCTATGTTTCTCTTCCTTGCTCAGAGTGTGGCAAGTCGTAGGTAGCTACTTTCTCCCGTTGTCCAGTCCTTTAGGATGCAGGTCATTCAAGTTTCATATCTTTCAGGTACATTCGTGTTTGGAGTATATCTTTTGTTTTGCCAGGTATATCTAGTAAGGTTCCAATTAAGCTGTCAAACAAGTTCTTCTAAATGTCCATGACGTCAAGTGTGTGTCGGACCTCCAAGTCCTGCTAATAAGGTAGGTCCTAAAATATTGATCTCTTTTTTCACATAGGAGCTGTTTTTGCACTCAGGAATTTTTTATTGTCTCACCCTTTCCAAGGACAACTCTAATATCCTTTACCATCTCAAATACATGTTTTTATGTGCGAATCTTCGGAGCTTGACCAGTCTCCCTTGTCCCATCAAAAGCTCTTGCCTTTATGTGGTACGGGTGATCTAGACGAAGGAACATACGGTGACACATAAACCATTTTTTGAGAGTTCTTCAGGCACCGGCCCATTGTATCTTCTAAGGATTGGACACATGCATCGTATACTTTTATCGACTGTTCTGATAGGTTACCAAGAGTAGGCCAATCTTGAATTGTTACAAACAACATTGCGCATAGGGTGAAGTTCTCACGTTCATACTCATCCCATATATGTACGCCATCATTCCACATTATAAGAAGATATCTTCAACCAATGGTTTGAGGTACACCTCCATATCATTACCAGGTTGAATTTGCCTTCCAATCAACAATGGCATCATAAGGTGAGAAACAAAGTGAAAATGTGACTTGGTTTATATATTATTAGTGATTGACAAGTGTGTTGATTTGGTTTGATGATTGTTGGATTGTATAAGCATGTATATGTGCTGCAACTACGATCATCACTAACCAAAGTGCACAGAAAAATAGAGTTGGCATATTTGTCTCTGAGTTCAGGAAAATTGTACACGCTGGATGGTCCAGCACCTAGGATTTTGAAAATGCTGGATGGTTCAACATTTAGAAGAAGTACACACCAGAGCATTTCAACTCAGAAGCAAAAAATTAAAGTACACGTCGGATGGTCCGGCGATGGCCACATTGAACGCTGGAGCATTTCTTACAGAGAGGTTGCAAATCGACTCTGGTGGACTCACATACGCCGGATGGTCCGACAATGGAAGATGTAAATGCCAGAGAATACACCGGAGAATTTCTTGGAGAGAGGATGTAAATGGTGGTCCGGTGAAGATATATAGGTTGGATGGTTCGGCGATGAAATGAACAGCATGCCAGAGCATTTCTTGCAAAAAGGATTGCAAAATGGCCGGTCTGATGAGTTGAACACATCGGATGGTCCGTGCTTAGAAGGAGTTAACATCGAATCATCAGGCGTTCATGATTTTCATAGAATTATCATTTTTGCAGGGATTTAGATTCCGACTAACTTTTGATGGAGTTAAATGGTGTTGGATATACATGTTTGCTTGTCTCATGGTGTATAGGTGGTGGATGCAACTTGGTGTCCGACGGTGGGAAGATAGGGGCTAAGCGGGCAGCTTGGTGCCGAATGATCGAGGGAGTCGGGGCGGATTTGAGGGTGATCTTAGATGTGCACATGGAGATCAAGTAAAGCGTGGAAGGAAGTATGAAGATGGCATGTTGACGAAGTCAAGCGAAGAGGATGCTGGTGGAAGTGATGGCCTGGAGGGATTGGGAGCGGGAGAGACTAGCCGGTGGTCAAGATCGCAAGACGAAGGACACGCGTCAACATCGAAAAACTTGCTTAAGGTGTAAGCAAGTGGCTGTGAGTCAAGCTTTGAGAAGCATGCAAGGCTGTTTCCCTGTTTAGCCACAAAAACCGTGGAAGGATGGAGTGCACGTGACATCATCATGAAGCTTGTGTTGAGGTGAAGCTAAGTCATAAAGGACGTTCATCAAATGGACAGAGAAAAGTTTGGACGAAACTACCTCCGGTGATAGGTGGGAGTGTATTGTAAGTGAAGGGTAGTTTAGGAACATAATTGCTTAAGAGTTAAGTAAGCCCCCTTGGCCTATAAATAGAGATGTATGGCTGGTAGAATAGGTAGAGCCTTTGCGAGTTTTTGGAGAGTTTTGAGAGTCCTCCACTTCTGTTGTATGGAGAGGGAGAGAGAAGTACTTAGCCTATGCTTAGGTGAGAGCTTCTGTGAGAACTTTGTAATCTGCCAAAAGAGGGCGTTCCACTGTGCTTAATAAAGAAAGTGTTTTTGCATATGGGAGATTGTGGACTCCAACTATGAGATCTCTGCTGCTCGTACTACTCAGGTCCAAATCGAACAATATGAAGCCAACAACAACAAGGCTAGAAATGTATTATTCACAAGCTTGAGTCGTAATGAGTTTGATAGAATCCAGCACCTTCATACTACACGTGAGATTTGGACTATTCTTAGTGTCTTTTATGAGGGTACTAACCAAATCAAGGAACGGCGTCAGAGCACATACAATAAAGAATATCAAATGTTTGTGTAAGGTTTCGGAGAATCTTTGGATGCTATGTTTGTTAGGCTTGATGGAATTGTTAGCAACCTTAGATCCATCAGTGTTTTGCCCTACTCTGATCATGAGAGGGCGATCAAGTTTTTCTATGCTCTTAACCGTAACATATGGGAAGTGAAGATCTCGAGCATTGAAGAGTCATCCAGTTATAACACATTGAATTTTGATGAACTCTTCAGCAAGCTCAAATCCACTAAGATAGCCAAAGCAGCTAGAATAAGCCTAGAAAACCCCCAATCTTCAAACATGGCATTGGTTTCATGATCTAGTGATAGTAGTCCTACTGGAATTAGCTTTTCTTGTGCTAACCCTTCACCCAGTGGCTTTGCTTTATCTTCTTTAGTTTCTATCACAAAGGAGCAAGTGGACACACTTGATGATGAGGATCTTGCTCTGATCATGAACAAGTTTACCCGCTTCTACAACAACAAAAGAGAACAAAAGTGTAATACAAAAAAACAAAGGATCTGTGGGCCAGCTGGTCCAGCTCAAAAGGCCTAGCCGACCACACACACACCTTACCTCCTTATCCTCTTGCTGCTGCTGCCTGTGGTTGCTGCTGGCCTGCTGCTTTTCCCTTTCCTCTGCTGCAGTCCAAAGGACAGGAGGAGAGGGAGGAGAAGACAAGGTGCAGCAAGAAAGAAGAAGGGAGATGTGAAAATCACTGGGTTCTCATCATATTTCTCGTAGTTGCCCTAGATGAGGATTTGCCACCCTAATCCCCTCTGTTGTTGATTTATGAGGTTTTAATCACGAGTTTAGAGGGGATTTAGTTGGGGGTTTGGTCGAAATCAATTTCGTCCATGTTTCGAAATCCGTCAGTTTGTGCAGTCTCTGTTCAACGTCTTTTTTAGGCAAGTTAATTTCTGAAATAAATTTGTCCACTTAATAAATTTTTTTTGGCACCAAGATCACCTTCATAGCCCCTGTGGTTTGGGAGATATCATTGCTACAACTTGGATGTTTTTCTCTGATGAGAGCCTGGACAGTATAGATAGAAACAGTTTTTGGCCACCATAATGGGGTAATTTGAGGGTACTATATGAAGAAACGTTGTAGGGGATTTAGAGATCTATATGCTCGTGAAATTTCATGATTTAATCCCAACTAGATTAGGAGTTATGGATTTTTGAAGTTGGCAGTTGTGTTTTGCTGACAGAAAATTCAGACGAAGTTCAGTTTTGCTTTATGCCATCTTAATGACCTTTCCTGCAAAAATTTATTATACCAAGAATGTAGAAGATGCAAATTTCTATGTCCTGATGAAATTTTTGGTTTTTTGGATCTATGATGTGGATGATATAAAAATGTGAAGCTTGCTGTCTAAAATTCTAGACAGATTCTGAATTCTATTTTCAGTTGCAGTTTAGGCCACCTTAGTAGCAGTATATGAATAAGGTTTCTCTACGGAAGTTGTAGATCTTGTTCTGTAGATTTCAAAATGTATATTTTTTCTATCATATCTTGTGCAGATTAAAAGATAAAAAAAATGAAGCAACATTGCTGCAGTTAGCCAACAGCGGCATTCGCCGTATTCGCTTCATTGTTGGGTTGGGCCGTAGGAGCAGTTAATCTTCTATATGTGTATGTTTGTCTGGGTTGTATTATGAGCTTGTGTTGTTAAAGCAGGTGGTAGTGCTCCAGATCATGCCTAGAGCGGTTGTCATTTTCGTTGGAGGCAAGTAAACATAGCAGTGGTTTTGCTACACGCTTTAACTTGTTATTTATTCTGTCTCAACTTTAATTGCAGTACTTTAACCAACTCAACATGACCCGTTGAAATGAAGCTCTAATTTAATTGAAGTATTGAAATAAAGTTCTTTCTTTGATTGAAGTATTCTCTATGTGTGGCTTTATGTTATCTCCCATGAAGAATATCATTTGTGATATAATATATGAAGATCATGTTCTATGAGGTGCTCATTGCTATTGCATAATGGCATTTGCATTGTATTGCTTTTGCACTTGAAGTGATGTTGTGAACATATTGTTGCGACCGTACCGGTACAGCGTATATTGCTATAATACAATGCAACTTCATACTTTGTTGGGTATGAAGACAATGGACATGTCATTTGCATTGCATAAGCAATCATGAATATTGTTGGAATTGAGGCACTCAGTTGTTGGATGTTAGCATGGTATGGAACAAGGGAAGTGAGGCTTCACTATGGCTTTATGCAGTTGTGATTGAACTTTCCTTATATGAGGTTCCATTACTTTAAATCTTATTGCTCATGTTTTTTTGGAATTGGACTATTAACCTTTTATTAATTTGCTTTATTTGTTGTCTTAATACCTCTCATACTTAAATCGTTGCTTAAAGAACTTGTAGATTGAATAACTCATTAAAGCAGTTTGCTTGATGAGATTTTATATCTCACCCCTCTTTCTTTATTTTCTCTTTTAGGTGTTTGAGATGTGTGTTTGGCTTGAGGGTTGGGAGTAGCTACATGTCTTGCACTCTTTTGCCACTAACTCTATATGTTGTGCTGTAATAATAGGAACCTAGACTTAAAGTTTCCTGCGTTGTTTGTGTATTTTGGAATGATAGCTCAGTTTATATCCCAATGCTACTAGGATGGTTAGTTATGTGTTAGCGTGCTTGTTTAGTCATGTTTATATATCTATTTGCTTCCGCGTCGTCACTAGTTACAAGGAGGTGCTGCCAAAATGTTTTATTAGTTTTGGCTAGTTTTGAAGGGTAGTTGGTGGCATCCTAGGCGTTTGGGGGACTTAGGGCGTTACAAGAGGAGAGGTGACTCTCGAGTTTGTTATGAGTGTAGTGATGCCACTCATTTCAAGGATGATTTCTCAAAGCTCAAGAAGAAGTAAGATCATGGACACGACCATGACAAGCACAAGAAGAACAAGAAGCCTTTCTTCAAGAACCGTGATAAGGTAGCCAAGAAGGCAGCCAAGTCGGCTTCTCGAGCCTTTGTGGTAGTGCTCAACGATGTCGACACTTCCTCAATTGAGGATGAGAGTTCGAAGGAGGAGGAGCTACCCATGAAGAACAAGAAGAATAACAAGGATTTTACTGGCCTTTACTTCATACTGAACAACAACGACAGTGACCCCAAGCTTGATTCTTCTAAGGTATCACCCTCCTATAACCAGCTTTCTATTCAGTTTGATATCTTGAATGATGCGCTTGTTAGCCAGGATAGATTGCTTAAGAAAGTGATTCATGAAGTCAAGGAACTCAAGTCTAGGCTAGAGTGCTCATCTTTTGATCATGAGTTGCTTAAGTCTATGGGCAATGATGAAGAGTTTGATAGTTATCTTGTGGTCATGAGTGAGTTTTTCGAGCTTCAAACTTTGCATACTCAAGTCGATAGTCGGCTTGAGACTGCCGAGAAGAAGCTCTTTAAGGAGCAGCCTAGATCTACTCTCTTAGGATCTTGCAAGAATTGCCCTTTGCTCTCAAATGAGTTTGATATGAAAGCCAAGAGCATAAAGGAGCTAGAGTCTAGATTGGAGAGTGCTGAGAGTTCTAAGGATGTGTAGTCAAACTATTTCACCTGCATCATCCTAAAGGACAACCTCAGTTGGGTTAGAGGGCAAGTTGAAAAGCTCATGGCCGAAAATGAGTACATCCTTTCTTTTGTGAAGAAGTACTTAGAAGGCAAGAGCAAAATGAATTTGTTCTTGGCCAAGACCAAGATGTGTGCCGATAAGGTGGGTTTAGCCTTAGGATTGGGTTTTGAGAGGGTGGCTTACAATGGGGTTGGTAAGACTGTTTTCACCTCAACTACTACCCTAAAAGCCGAGAAGTCCAAAATCAATGTCACATCACAACTCATTAAGAAACCTATTCCACAATCCACAAAGAATAAAGTCACACCACAACCAAAGAGAGCTCCATAGCCCAAGATGAGAGCCCCTGTGAGAGAGCCTAGAGTGACTAGTAATCGTGTTCCTAAGAGATGCTATCATTGCACCTACTGCCAGAAAGAGAGTCACTTTGTTGGTTTTACTTTCGCCGTAGAAGAGATGAGTGGCTTGAGTGGGAGTGGAGTACTCAGGACATGTATCACCTCTCTGTTGGTGTACATGAGCCTTTTTCTCACTCTCACCCATGAGTTTTTGACACTCTTCAGTTTCCTCCTAGAGATGGTGCTCAGCATGGATCTTACCATGATTCAAATAGTTTTGGTTCACGTGTAAGAGGTTTTGAGTTACAGCACTTTGGCGGACCACGATTTTCCTATCATGGCGATTGCTCTTAGTGCACTATTATTGACTTGCATGCATTTGCTTTTACTGTTTTAAGGCGGATGACCCAGTGCTGGATTCCTAAGAGATTTTTGTCTAACCACAATGCTGAGCCATCCACCTATTATTCCTCTCATATGTAGGTGGTAGGCAGAGTCCTAGAGAAAAGGTGGCTCATTGACTCCGGTTGTTTACGCCATATGATCGAAGATGCATCATGGTTCTCCAGCCTCAACTCGACAAAGCGACATGAGTATATCACTTTAGGGGATGATCAAAAAGCTAGAGTGAATGCCAAAGTTATGGTAAGAGTGAGTGAGAGTTTCACTCTCAAGGATGTGGTTTTGGTGGAGCATCTAGGATACAACTTGCTTTCTGTATCTTAGTTGCTGGATGAGGACTTGGAAGTGCGCTTCAAGCACGATACTTCTAGAGTTCTTGATCCCTCTGGTGCTTTGATTTTCTGGATTTCTCGTGTAGGGAGAGTCTTTGGAGCTAATTTTTCTGTGAGTCTTTTGGTTCTTCTCAATGCTTAATTTCCCAACCCTCTTTTGAGCTTTGTATGTGGCATAGGAGACTAGAGCACATGATTTTCGATTTGCTTTCTCATATGAGTGCACAAGGCTTGATCCGAAGATTGCCCAAGCTCGAGTTTGAGAAGAACCTTGTTTGTACTCCTTATTAGCATGGCAAGATGGTTGTCGCTTCTGACCCACCAGTCAATCTAGTGATGACTGAACGATCAGGAGAACTTCTTCATATGGGCATTATTGGTTCTTCTCGGGTTCATTCGACGGGTGGGAAGTGGTATGTACTTATCATTGTTAATAACTTCTCTCGTTACTCTCGGGTGTTCTTTCTTGTGAGAAAGGATGAAGTGTTCTCACACTTTCAGAGCTTAGCTTTGATATTGTTCAAGAAAATTCCTGGTGCATTGAAAACAATTCACAGTGATAATGGCACCGAGTTTAAGAACTATCTCTTTGATGCTTTCTACCTTGAACATGACATTGAGCATTAATTTTCTGCCCCACACATTTCTTAGCAGAATGGTGCAGTTGAAAGGAATAATCGGACTATGGTGGAGATGGATAGGATGATACTCGATGAGCATATGACTTTAGAAAGTTTTGGGGTGAAGCTATTAGCATCGCTTACTATATCTACAATCGGATTTTCTCCTTCGCTCGATCTTGAATTTGACTTCTTATGAGTTTCACTTTGAGAGGAAGCCGAAGGTTTCTCACTTGAGAGTTTTTGGCTATCAGTGCTTTATCCTAAAGCGTTGCAATCTTAATAAGCTCAAGTCACGCTCTTCCGATGGGATTTTCTTAGGGTGTTCTCTTCATGATCATTCTTACAGGGTTTATAATCTTGACACAAACATCATCAGGGAATCCTATGATGTGACGTTTGATGAATCAACCTCGTGTGTTAGTTCTGCTTTCGAGTGTTCGGGAGACAAAGAGATTGGCGAAAGCATCTTCGTAGACGGTGACCTTCGAGCTCTCGGTGATGATGAAGATGATCCACTACTTCCTTCTATCACACCTACTCTCAAGCTGGCTCCTACATCTTCTACACCAGCAGAGGGTCCTGCAGCATCTACTTCCACTTCAGCTGCTTTTGAACTTACACCAACTACGTTTGAGCAGGAGGTGGTTTCACAACGCGAAGCCCCTGGCACATTCAGTGGATACATACCCTCAACAGATGATCGGCGACCTTGGTGAGAGGGTAACAAGATCCAAATCCTCTCATCATGCTCATTTTACTGATTCTGCATCCGTTGCTTCTTTTGAGTCTCATGATGTTGGACACACTCTTTCTGATTCAAATTGTGGCAATGCCATGCATGAATAACTAGAAAACTTTGAGAGAAACCAAGTTTGGGTCCTTGTAGAGCCACTCCAAATGTTCACACCATAGGCACCGAATGGGTTATCAAAAATAAATAGGGGGGATGAGTCTATAATGAGAAATAAGGTTAGACTAGTGGCTCAAGGTTTCACTCAAATAGAAGGGATAGACTTTGGAAAGACCTTTGCTTTAGTAGCTAGACTAAAAGCCATTAGGATCCTTCTGGCAGTTTTGGCATCCCAAGGTTTCAAGCTGTACCAAATGGATGTCAAAAGTGCATAGCTAATGGGTTCATAGAGGAAGAGATCTATGTCAAGCAACCTCCCCCCCCCCCCAACTTTGAGCATCCTAAATACCCACATAGAGTTCACAAGCTTCAGAAAGCTTTGTATGGGCTTAAGTAGATACCTAGGGTTTGGTATGATAGGCTTAAGTCCTTGTTAGAGCATGGGTATAAGATAGTGTCGGTAGATAAAACCTTGTTCACCTTTAGACATAGCAATGATTTTCTATTTGTTCAGAAATATGTGGATGATATTATTTTTGGTGGCTCTTCTCATACTCTTGTTGCCAAGTTTACAGAAACTATGAGTAGGGAATTTGAGATGTCGATGATGGGAGATCTCAACTTCTTCCTTGGACTGCAAATCAAGCAATGCAAGAAAGGTACATTCCTCCACTAGTTGAAGTACACCAAGGACTTGTTGAAGAAATTTAACATGAGTGGTGCGAAGCCCTTGGCGACACTGATGGCTACCTCGACCATGCTTGATCCGGATAAAGATGGCGAGGAGGTAGACCAGCGCGAGTACATGAGAATGATTGGCTCCCTCTAGTACTTGACGATGACAAGAACTGACATTCACTTTGTCGTCTACTTGTGTTCCTACTTCCAAGCTTTACTAAGGACGTCTCACCTCTAAGTAGTGAAGCGCATACTCGGGTACCTCAAGCACACCCTTGAGTATGGTCTTTGGTTTTCTCTATCTTCTCTCTCTCTCTCTCTCTCTCTCTCTCTCTCTCTCTCTCTCTCTCTTCGTGGTTTGTTGGATGCGGATTTTGCTAGGTGTAGAATTGATAGGAAAAGTACCTCCAATAATTGTCATTTGTTAGGTACTTCCATTGTATGTTGATCTTCTCGCAAGCAGTCTAGTGTTACGCAGTCAACTCCTAAAGCTGAATATGTTGCTACTGCTAGCTGTTGTTCTCAGATTTTATGGATATTTGCTACTTTAAGAGACTTTGAGTTAAACTTCAAGAGTGTGTCACGCCTAGCCAATAACCAATTTCAACATTTTAGAACCAAACACATAGATGTGAGATTCCGCTTTTTGAGAGACCACAATGAGAAGGGAGACACTGAGTTGAGATACATAGATATCCAAAACCAGCTTGTTGATATCTTCACCAAACCTCTCGATACTTCCATATTTGCCTTTCTAAGGGGAGAGCTTGTAGTTTGCCATCCCTATAGTATTGTGTGAGGGGGAGTAGCAATTGTAAATACTCTATCTTACATTTGTTGCATTTGCATTGCATCACATCTTGTAAGATAAACTTAGTAGTCAAGCTTTTGCTTGTATGTCTTTAGCAGTTTCAGTTTGCTAGACTTGGTTTTGGACTAAGTTGATTAGTTGTGCGGAGCAATGTTTTAATCTTAGGCTCTTCTTGATGCTTTAACATGAATTATTTCAGGCAAGCTAGCTTTTCTAAAGATGATACTGGGCAATTTTATGAATCATGTAAACTATGAAATGCTACAGTCTTGATTATCATGTTCGTAATTGCTTTAGCTTAGTCAATATTTGTGTTAAGACTAGTTTAATGAATATTTTTCTCTAGGCTTCTTGGTTCAAGACAGTGGATTGAGGAACATTACACTATATTTTCTATCTTTATCAAATGTTTAGCTCATGATAGAACCTTCGAGGAACATATGTTCCTTGTATCGTAAAGACACTACTTGACTTGATCTTGTGATAATTTGATAACTTGTGAACATTGAAAAATCTTGTAGAATCAAGTTTCTTGTGCTCAAATGTGATCCAATATGGTTGTCTTCAAGCCTCGAGATGTTTGCCGTACCTAGTCACGCGACACTTCGCTTGGATAAGTGGCAACTTGAGGATAAAAATAAAAATAAAAATAAAAAGTGCCAAAAAATTTCAATTTTGTTTTAATCACTTGATCTAACTAAGTCTTGGTTTCATATGTGATCGTTTGCAAAGCCTTCTTTCCTAAATGCGTGATTGCCCAGTTTGAGATTGAAGTTCTCTAATTCTTAATGCTTGTATTACCTCGACACAAGTGGATGCTTATGTGGCGATTTGATTTAACATGATTCGGCTATGTGTACCTAAATGAGCCAATAATTCTTTAGTTTAGCTTGGGTAGCTTTATGTTCTTGTGTAATTGTATCTTTTCGAGCTTTTGTGCAATTGGGAGCTCCGCATTCTACTCTCCATAGCCATTTGATATTTCTAGCTTGTGCAAATGCTTTGTGGTCTACTTGTGAAAGATCATTAGATTTGCATATTCATGCACTTCATGGCACTTTTGCCCTTCATGTTTGCATTGCCAAAGGGGGAGAACTTATGAACTAAATCACAAAGAAATTTGTGCATTCATCAAGGGGGAGCTTTTTCATTTGGCTTGTCTCTACCTCTCTTCGAGTCTTTGAAACCTTCTTATGCAAGTAACATTTTATGCACTTTCTTGTGTTTTTTGTCACTTGGATGAGCTTCTCTTGTTGGATTTCTTCAAATCAAAATCTTTGTGCTTTAAGAGTTGTCAATACACTCATCAAAGGGGAGATTGAGAAACCAAGTGGAAATGTGCCTTAGTTTATATATGATGAGTGATTGACAAGTGTGTTGATTTGGTTTGATAATTGTTAGATTGTATAAGCATTTATATGTACCGTGATTGCAATAATCACTAACCAAAGTGCATAGAAAATAGAGTTGGCGTGTTTGTATCTAAGTCCAGAAAAATTATACACGCCGGATGGTCCGACACCTGGGATTTTGAACACGCCTAATGGTCCGAGTTCAGACGGAGTACACGCCATAACATTTCAACTCAGAAGAAAAATTGAAGTACACGTCGAATGGTCCAGCGATAGGCACAATGAACGTCGGAGCATTTCTTGTAGAGAGATTGCAAGTTGGCTCTAGTGGACTCACATGCGTCGGATGGTCCGGCGATGGAAGATGTAAAAGCTGAAGAATATGTCGGAGCATTTCTTGTAGAGAGGATGTAAATGGTGGTCCGATGAAGATATATACGCCAGATGGTTTGGTGATGAAATGAACAGCACGCCAGAGCATCTCTTGCAGAGAGGAATGCAAGATGGCTAGTCTAATGAGTTAGTTTAACACACTGGATGGTCCGGCGCTTAGGAGGAGCGAACATCAGATCATCCAACGTTCATGATTTTTTAGCGAATTGTTATTTCTGCAGGGATTTTGATTTCGACTAACTTGTGATGGAGTTAAATAGTGTTAGAATCACATGTTTGCTTGTCTCATGGTGTGTAGGTGGTGGACGCAACTTGGTGGCCGACAGCTGGAAGATCGGGTCTAAGCGGGGAGCTTGATGCCGGATGATTGAGGGAGTCGAGCGGAGTCGAGGGTGATTCTAGCTGTACATATGGAGGTCAAGCAAAGCATGAAAGGAAGGATGAAAATGGTGTGTAGACGAAGTCAAATGAAGGGGATGTTGGTGCAAGTGACAAGGTGGTCCGAAGAGATCAAGAGTGAGAGAGACTTACCAGCAGTCAAGATCGCAAGATGGATGACACGCGTCGGCATCTGAAGACTTGCTTAAGGTGTAAGCAAGTGGCTGTGAGTCACGCTTTAAGAAGCATGCAAGGCGGTTTTTCGGTTTGTCCTCAAAAACCGCAGAAGGATAGAGTGCATGTGGCATCATCATAAAGCTTACGTTGAGGCGAAACTAAATCATGAAGGCGTCATGGCCATCTGATGGACGGAGAAAAATTCAGACGAAACTACCCCCGATGGTAGGTGGGAGTGAATGGCAGTTTAGGGACAAGATTGCTTAAGAGTTAAGCAAGCCCCCTTGGCCTATAAATAGAAGGGTATGGCTAGTGGAATAGGTAGATCCTTTGTGAGTTTTTTGAGAGTTTTGATAGCCTTTCACTTGTGTTATGTGGAGAGAGAGATAGAAGTGCTTAGCCTATGTTTAGGTGAGAGTTTTTGTGATAATAGCACTTTGTAATCTGCCAAAAGAGGGCGTTCCTCTGAGCTTAATGAAGAAAGTGTTTTTGCATATGCTTGAGTTTATCTCCTTCTAGTCTCCTGCTTTTGGCTCCCATATTTTGGTGTAAGTTTTTGGTGTTTTCTTGTTGATTTTTATTTTTCTTGAGAGCTACTCCTTTTGGGTCCTGTAAGAGGTGTTCTTCTTAAGCTAGAGGGTTAATATTCTCATATTTGGTCTCTAACCATTCCAATCCTCTGAATCCATCAACTTGGAGAATCTTGCTAGAGGGTTAATATTCTTCTGGTTGCCAGTTCTCTTGTGTTTAGGAGTTTTTCTTCAAGTTGATTGCCTTCTTGCGCTATGAATCTTGATGTGGCATAAAATGGAACCTAGAGTTCTCTTCCATCAAAGAGGAGCATTGGTTTTGGAAGTCTTGCAATCTATTCTTGTCTCTCCTGCTTTCACATGTGGTTTCGAGGTACGTTGGGTTCAAGAATAGGAGAAGGCTATCAATTTCGTACGAAATTTGTTTATGCGCCTATTCACCCCCCCCCCCTTATAGTCATTGCTCTTGGTCCTACATAAGGTACTTCCACTTCATACACATATAAGGTGAAAGGTTGTAGATACACAAAGTCATAGGTTAAGTGGTATGACTACTGCTCATATTGCCGAAAGAATTCACCCCATCTATACTCAACTCGAACCTTATATTCCTCACGTCATGTGCGAATATTTTCTTATTTTCTATTGATGTTCCTCCATTGCATGCCATCAGCAAGGTGTCTGAGTATTCCGTCTTTCTTGTGCTCTTCGGTGTGCCATCGCATCAACTGGGCATGCCTTTTATTCACAAATAATTGCTTCAAACGGGGGATTATAGGGAAATACCACACAACATTAGCAGACATGCATTGTATTGCACCACTTGTATCGTGCTGCTCCGCACACCGGACATGCATTGAATTCTGCACTCTTTGCGATACAGTATGCAGTTGTTTGGACATACATGTATGTTCTCTACTTCCAATCCCAATGGGCAAACAAATTGCTTGGCCTGATACATGGTTTCAGGCTACATGTTTTCCTCTGGTAGCAAGTCACCCAATAATCATAACAACTCGTTGAAGCTCTTATCTAATCAACCATTGCTAGCCTTCAATTGTCGCAGTGTCAGCAACGTATGCAGTTTTGTGTGCTCATCCTTACAGTTCGGGAA
The DNA here is from genome assembly GCF_958298935.1 of Phragmites australis. Lineage (NCBI taxonomy): Eukaryota > Viridiplantae > Streptophyta > Magnoliopsida > Poales > Poaceae > Phragmites > Phragmites australis. Next base: position 16,212,159 of record NC_084940.1, on the reverse strand, counting down.
TAAGGGTGTTTTAGAGCCCTCTATCATATGCTGAAACTTTTAATATTGTCTCTCTCTAGTGAAGTCCCCCTCCTCATCGTGCAATATCTGATCTATGGCATCTTCATCGTCTTGGACCAAAGTATCTTTGAACGTCGACATATCCTTATCTTCATTACCCATCATATCGTTGCATTTGTCTTCTTCGATAGTGGGTTACCCTTGATGTTCAAATTCCTCATCTTCATCGTGTTTGGTCCAACGGGTGTAGCCAGGCTTGAAACCCCTCCGAAGCAAGTGTGCATGGATATGCTCTATACTTGAAAACTTCTTTTCATTCTTGCAATTAGTGCATGGACAGCATATATCATCATCACAATTATTTGACTTGTATGCCACGACAATGCTAAAAAAAGCTTCCATTAGAAAACTCTAGGCCGCTACGGTCAGCATCATATATCTATATTCATCCATCTACAATTTTATCAATTATTATAAATCCATTGAATTAATATGAAATAACTTTCAATTTAATTAATTATTATCAATAAAACAGAATATAATGCTAAATAAATTCATAACTAAATTATAAAAACTTAAAATCGATTATCTTAAATTCACTAAGTCAATTGGAGCTCTAGCTCCTTCAAAATTCATCATCATGGAATAAGCACCTATTTTCAAAATCTAGAGCAATCTAATAAATAAATCTAAGTATAAATAAAATGTAGATGAACTTACTAATCTTGATAATGTATACCTAAATTGAGTTTCTTAAATTCACTAAGTTAATTTAAACTCTAGCTCCTTCAAAATTCATCATCATAGAACAAGCATCGATTTTCAAAATCTAGAGCAGTCTAGTAAGTAAATCTAAGTACAAATAAAATATAGATGAACTTACTAACTTAGATTCCAATTTTGAAGCCTCTAGGTAAATCTAGCACCTAGGTCATGTGGATTCCACCAAAACTTGAAGTCTCGCCGTGCAAGGTCGCCACAAACAGCAGTCGCGTATCGAGCAAAGCCACCGAGCATAACAGAGCTCCCTTGTTCTGCTCAGGCTTAGGGGCCAAAAAATGACTATATAATGTGACACATCCCTGCCAATTTTAGAAACCAAACAGCAATGATACTTCTTTATCATTGTTGGTCCATGATACTAACTGACTATGTTGTATCGTCGCCGGTTTATAATTAAAACTATCAGTGATAATGTGTATCATTGGCAGTTCTCAAAGGTGCCTAAATGATTAATCGGCTATTAGACCTTGTGAACCGGCAGTGATACCTTATCACTATCGGTTATTTTTTAACCGGCGGTGAAGAGAGTGCGCGGATGACCCTTTTTTATAGTGCAAGGGGCACACCTACCAAAATAAATAAAACGTACAACCAAAACTAATTTGCGCTTGGATGTCAAAAATTAGAATTTCAAACTGCAAAATAAATGAAACCTATCAAAAGTTCAAAACACATGTTGTAATGGGGTGAAAAAAAATGTGTGCCTTGAAATCTCAAATTACTATAGCATATGATTCGAATCTCAACATAAGTTCAAAATTTCCAAGATAATCTTAAATTAAAAACCAAGCATACATTTATAGTCTAAATATTGAACTTCATAACAATTTCGAAAAATCTACTACCAGAATTCAACTTTTTACAAATATTTCAAATTTAAATGTTTAATGAGAATACATATACAAGAAAACAACTCCATTCATAAATGATAGGTGCCAAAATCTTTGGTTTCTTTATTTGCTATGCTATAATTGAATGTTGTATCTATTACCTCTCAGAGGTAATAGAAACATCAATCATTGGATCATCTCACAATAATTAATCAATGGAAAGTAAAGAACTATACCGCCTATTTGTGATGTCTCTGAAGTATTATTATGAATATTAGTCAGATATATTCACTCCCTGTATTGACGGAATTAAACCGTACTGCTAGCTGCAATTTTCAGAAGTTCAAATAAGGATGATGAGACAAATCCACTTCCCATGCATACTATATGATTTTTCTGGAGCTAGGTTACCAAGAAGACGGAATGAAACCTATCAAAAGTTGATTGAAAGCCAAGTACGAACAAGCTGGAAGAATGTGTTGATTGAAAGACGGTTGTCCTATATGGTGTATATTTCTGATAGTAAATGTTGTTGTACTCTTGCAATCTTTTGAAACTAACAGTGCAGCCAAATGTTGAATTATATAAAACAATAAGAATTATAATCTTGTAATGGTCGCACTCTTAGTTTCTTCTCTTAAAGTAGTGTTGGGTTCGTGGGACAGGATGAGACAGAGCGGATCTATTCTATTTTTAAGCTGTTTGGATGGAGAGCAACGGGATGAAGTGTTTCAGAATCAGAAAATATTCTTCAAAAATTTGGGAAGAAACCATTCTAGAAAAATAGTAAAACCCAACCGTCTCACTTCGAACATGACACTGATAGTAAGCTTGAAATATTAAAATAGACTCGTTTCATCCCACCTACCAAACAAATATCTATATATAAATAAAATTATCACATCTCAAATATGTGAATAGAATCATTCCATCATATCTTACTCTCCAACTAAACACTACCTTAATAAATTTTAGCTCTAAGCTTAATCTCGCCTTGACCAAAGCTTGAGCTCAGCTTGGCTTGAGAAAGCTCCATATGTATAAGTACGTATAAAATCTTCAAAACCTCGACTAAAACTACCGTGGCTTGAAAAAACTGAGTAATATCTTCTATAAAAGCTCCGTCAAAGTTCGAGCAAATTCTATCAGGAAACATGCGGGGAAAAAATTAAGGACCTGTTTCGTTCCTACGATGTCTGCTGGATTTTGGTAACTTTATTTACCAGTTCACCAAGAACCCTTTCAAATGCTTCAACCACCCCTGCAAGAAACTCACCTCCACTGAAAAGGACATGTGCTTTACCAATCCAGGTGTTATTCTCAATCTGAACTCAGTGTGTTGAAAGGTAATCCTGACACGGTCGTTCAAAGGCTTCAAAAATCCTGATTAGGATCCCGTGATGCATTTCCAAGTTGGTGTTAGGTCAAGACTTTCCATCGGTCCTCAGATTACAATTTCTACCTGATAAGTGATACTTGTTCTTACACGTAGAAATTAAATACTTTCCACTGAATAGACTAATAGAATGGTTCGTTTAGACCCACCAACCCCCCCCCCCCCCCCCCCCCAAAAAAAAGAAAAAATGGAACCAACATAACACCATCGCAAAGACAGAGTAGGGAGAAAATATTGTAGAAGAATGACTATTTGGAAACACCTGAGGAAGACAAACAAGTTCAGGCTATGGATTGAAGGTTTAATATTCTTATCACCTTCTTGATTAATCCTTTTGTACAAGTTTACTTGTGTATCCAAAGATATATTTCGACAAATACTCGAATCACCACTCTCTTACATGAATCTGCCGCATTCATGGATTCTTGGGTCTTGTACTACTGTTTTGTCGGAACGGGAATGGTGTCAATCCGGCATTTGACTGAACATTTCTCCTGACAACATTCAGTAGGTATCTGATTTACATTGCAAAACATGTGAAAGATACTTAGACCATTTACTGTCAGACAACTGCAGTATCTGCTCAATTGGCTCCAGTACGGGTGAACTTGTACCTACTCTAGATTCAACATTTTGTGCTGACGGGGTTACATACAATGCACCAACAGCAAATAGGTCAGGCTGCTGGACATCACTGCAGATACTCAAAGTCTTCAGTTATCCCCACCTGAAATTGAAGAACAAAAATCACATCCTCACGAAAAATGTCTTATACAGGAAATGAGGATAATGTTCAGTAGCAGTAACTATTGGGAAAGGGCACGTGCATTACTCGGGAAAAAAAAAAAGAAGTGATCCTAAATTTTGCTTGTCTAGGTCAACTACAGTGCTGAACCATTGCATTAACACCAACAAACAATTTATACTTTTTAATAGAATGTTTCCGCGGATACATAATACTAAAAGGGTAACAAGTGCTTCTGAAATCTGAATAGTATGTGATTAGGTTGGGCCTTTGCTACATATCCTTCCGATTTGAAACTTTTATACAGGATGAAATCCTAAGCTATCACGACAATGCTCAAGATACGCATATGTAGGGTGTATGAGCTCTCTACAGGACATGAGAGTTTGCAACTAATCAATTTTTAGAAGGATGAAAATCTTTTAACAGGGTATATGAGTTCTATATAGGACAACTATAAGTTGCACGTTTGGGATGTTTTGTACCAACAATATGCTTTATATGACAGAGGAAGAGCCGAAGAGAAGACAAATAGGGTCAGAACACAGTAACAGGTGGACATTGTTTAGGATCATCATTATCAGAGTCCAACAGCTAGCATATGGCATACACCAGCCTTTTATTTAAATCTGCCTTGCGTCATCAGCATGACTGCAAACTATTTTTACCCTACAATATTAATGTAACAAGTTTCGACCAATATATATGCCTGTTAAGAAGAGATGAGATTCATTCAGAAAAAAGAAAAGATGCCTTCTTTGGGTGGGGGTGCGTGCTTTATGCATTCGTAAGTGTGCCTCAGTGAGAAAGACCATGACCATGCTGCATGAGGTCACAGATTTTTTTCTCAGCATCCACAATTCTAGGCATGTGTCATGTGCGTGCATGGTGGCGGGTGTGCTTGCACGCCTACCTTGTAATGTAAAAAAAAAAAACTCATTCATCCAAGCTTCAAGATGCTTATGAACCATTAGCTTCAAAGACATGCATTAAGCATCAGTGCATCTAAAAGTCAACATAAAGAGTGAGATCTCTCTTATTTCCGTATCCCCCCCCCCCCCCTTTTACAAATAAGATGGATTGGCAGAGACCACCCCTCCTCATTTACAATCAGCATCTAACTATCTGCAACACTAAGCTCATATGGTGAATCAGATATTGCAGAGGCACCAGTTTGTAGCAACACTCATGTGTAAATTGCATCACACAATGACAATAATTTTGTGATTTGGAAGTCAGGGAAGATACCACAAAATAAAAAGCAACAACAGAATAGGACAGAACGCACCTCCTTGTACATGTGTTCAAGTTGCTCTTTTGCTTGTGGGAATGTAGTTGAACACCATTGTTGCAAAGTAAAGATATTGTCTGAAGTATCACTCAAAATGTCATTATCCCTAGTATGACAGTAAGCATAAGAATTTTGAGGGACATTCACTAGCAGAGGAATAGGTACCTGTCCATCTGTTAGCTGCTGAATGAGCAACACCAATAGCATCCTCTGCAAGTATTATCATACAGTAGTAGTTGAAATGGGGAAGATTTGCATACCACGACAGATGTTGTGTGAAAGAAATAATTCAGATTAATATGTCAAATATTAGTAACAGATCTACCAAAAGCTTGCATGCAAAAGAGTGATGTCAGATTCCATACTCATTGCGTCTAGTGCAGCAGGATCACTATCAGCATAAGCAGCCAATTCTTCCTGAAATTAGTATATGTTGTTGAGCTGCAGATGGCAGTAAGAAAACCAACGAGGAAAATAACGAATGTAATGGCACCTTGAGCTTCTTGTGGTGCAGCTCTACAGCCTTTAGCTCCCCCAATGCCACTTCTCTCTCTTCCTATAGCAATGCATCTGAGATGGGTCAACATGCTGGTTGTATAGCTACCCTAAATGTAAGTACAATAACTTACAGAGTCCTCCCTGCCTCTTTTCAAGTTGTCTCTATGTTCAACAAGCTCCACATAACGCTTTTTAGAGTTTGAAAGATCAGATTCCAGCTTGTTGTAAGTATTCTTCAGCTGCAAACAAATCAAAAGATTAGCTCGACCTTGAACATCTAACGGATAAAAGAGAGGAACTGAATAAAATGCATTACAAGGTGAACTGAGAAATAAAATGCATCTTATCCTGATTCTTTAATCATTTTACCTGCATCTACAGAAAATGTTATATGTTCATATTAAAGCAGATAGGCAGTGACAATTGTAGCTTTCTTCTTGCTTAGCTATCAGAAAGTATAATTTATGACACATTAGTACCTGAATCATACTATATGCTAGAAGACTTCAGATATTTTAATCATGCATACAAGTTAGTGATCATACAAAGTAATTGATGTTTCACAGTACTGTACGACAGATTAAAAAAACTGAATCAATCATCTGGTCTTGCTTACATTCCACACATGTTACCCATTGTCCTTAAAAAATCATATGATAACGGTATTAGTTCTTCGTATCAAAATTTATTGCTCATCTTGTTATCAAAATAGCACCACATATACAAGGTTAAGGTTCAGTCACATGAGTATCCATAGCAGGAAGAGTTGAGGGGAAACAACAATACCTGGTTTCCAGCACAGCTGGGAAGACTCCAAAAGTAAACCTGCAAGGGCACTATTTTAGTCTGGGAGTACAAAAGGCAGGTGGATGAGAATGTCAATCAAACAAACAAATGAGCCCTTTATTTGCGATGCAGATGCAAAGGTGTGGTTGTATGCAACTTGTGCACAAGTTGTTGAACAATACAGGAACCCTTTCTTCAATCGCAGGTAAATTAATATGAAGGAAAACTCAATATGCAAATGGTAACTTAAATGTGGTGGCAGTCGAGATATTCTTGATCCATGCTATAAAAAAAATGATTTTTCTGATAAACTTACAGAAGTCCCTATTTTGTCTTTCAAGACAAGATCATCATCCACCAGACTTTGCACAACATCCTTCACGGACTGACTGATCACTCCCTTCTTGGGACCCAACTTCTCAAGCTCTTTAAGCTGAAAATGAACAAAAAGGAATAGATTTACGGCAGAGAAAATCATATTCTACGTGAAGAAACCTAGCGTAACAGAAGTTACAATATCAAAATCCTGTATATATATATATATATATATATATATATATACACGTGCCTAGACGCACTGTAATTCACTGTTGCGCCACCTCGCAGTTACGATTCAAAAAACAGTATAGTTGCGACTCATAAGATAGTTCAGTTACTACATACATATATGGTCATAACTGGGTATCTTATCTAGTCGTAATTATACATTTTTTGTCATATGATCGCAACTGGGTCACCTCTACGCACACCCCCAGTTACGATCCAAAACGCAGTATAGTTGCTATTGTAACTGACTTTTTTATCATGTGATCGTAACTCAACTATCTGTGCTGTCGTAGCTAACTATTTTCTTAGTCGTAACTATGATCGCAACTGGATCACCTCTATGCACACCTCAGTTACGATCCAAAAAGCAGTATAGCTGCTATCGTAACTAACTTTTTTGTTACGTGATCGTAACTCAACTATCTGTGCTGTCGTAACTGACTATTTTCTTAGTCGTAACTAGGGGTGACGCAGCAGTAAACTACAATGTTTCTCGTAATTATACACTTCTTATCATGTGATCGTAACTCACCTATATGTGCCGTCGTAACTGGCTAGTTTTTTAATCGTTACTGGGGTGGTGCAAAGGTAGCTGCAGCAACTGAGGGTGGCGCAACGTAGTTCACTGTTGTTTCTAGCCGCAGAATAGACTCGTCGTGTATATATACAGTATATATATATATACAGTATATATATATACTGTATGTATATTCTGTAGGTATGCTCACTGTAGTTCATGTCTGGATACACCCCACAAGTTGTAACTCACAGTGTTTCGGGTTGTAAATGGGGGATGTGCGCAGAGCGAATAACAAGTTGTAACTCATAGTGTTAGCTTCTCGTGTTGAATTATGCATTTCTGGACGTGAAGTTGTAACTGATCTACCTAACAAGTTGTAACTCACGGTGTTTCGGGTTGTAATTGGGGGATGTGCGCAGTGCGAATAACAAGTTGTAACTCACAGTGTTAGCTACCCGTGTTGCAATTATGTATTTCTGGACGTGAAGTTGTAACTGATCTACCTAACAAGTTGTAATTTACAGTGTTTCGGGTTGTAACTAGGGACGTGCGTAGTGCGAATAGCAACTGTGCATAGGCGCCGAATAGCCTCACCGTATATACGCACTGTACAGTTGCTATTCTGCGCCTATGCACAGTTGCTATTCGCACTGCGTACATCTCCAGTTACAACCCGAAACACTGTGAGTTACAACTTGTTAAGTACACCAGTTACAACTTCACGTCCAGAAATACATAATTGCAATACGAGAAGCTAACACTGTGAGTTACAACTTGTTATTCGCACTGCGTACATTCTCCAGTTACAACCCGAAACACTATGAGTTACAACTTGTTAGTAAGACCAATTACAACTTCACGTCCAGAAATGCATAATTGCAATACGAGAAACTAACACTGTGAGTTACAACTTGTTATTCGCACTGCGCACATCCCCTAGTTATAACCCGAAACACTGTGAGTTACAACTTGTTAGGTAGATCAGTTACAACTTCACGCCCATAAATGCATAATTGCAACACGGGGAGCTAACACTGTGAGTTACAACTTGTTATTCGCACTGCGCACATCCCCCAGTTACAACCCGAAACACTGTGAATTACAACCCGAAACACTGTGAGTTACAACCCGAAACACTGTGAGTTACAACTTATGAGGTGTGCGCAGACTTAAACTACAGTAAGTATATATATATATATATATTCATTTTCAAGCAATAAATTGGACATGAACATTTCAACTTCAACTTTCAACGTCGTCAAAATAGTAAGTCAACTGAAAAATTATTACAGTAATATATATAGTAGCGTCCAAAAGAGTAGATATTTTATTACAAAGTGGAACAGATACTGATTTTTTCCAGGAAATCCATAAGGAAGCATGGTCACAGCAACTTAACAAATTAACAACAGAGTAATAAATTGGTAGTGCACTGCCATAATTTGATCAAAAATTTGCATGTTAATTGGTTTTCTTTAACCATGCACACTATATGGTATAACAAACAAAAATGAAGAAACGGAGAAAAGCAACTATTGGCACATTTGCAACTGCATACGCATACAGACTTCCACATTAGCACCAAAAAAAGTCCATGAGTTTATTGAAGCTGAACCAAACAAAAAAAAAAGCCTAATCCATGCAAACAGTCAATTTCAATCCGGTAATGCTGAGGTGAATATAACAAATACTCGATAAAAGGATTTACCAGATAGAAGTCTTGGCTCTCATAAAATATTTGAAGCATTTGCTCTCGTTTCTCCTCCAGGGAAAGACCCCTCTTCTTCGACTGAGCACCATAAGGAAAATGATCAGATATGCATTGTCCACTATCCTTTTCTTCCATACAAAGGTGATTATTAACTCGAGAGTATGTCACACGCATTGTCCATACAAAGGTGCATTGTCCACTATCCTGTAGATTAGGGAAAAAAAACCTTCCTAGAACTATCTCTCACACACGTGCAGCAAATGACGATGCTGCACATCTTCATGTCATACCTAAGTAACAAACTAATGGAAAAGCTAACTACTTGTATGGAACTTTCACGTTACATCAACCAGGCATTTCCAGTGGGTACAGGACAAAAAGACCAACACAAATCATTGAGACAACCCCCCGCTCCCCCTCCAAATAGATGGCCTAACTTGTACTTGCAAACATCTAAACGAATCATTTTATCTATCCTGTCCATATGGGCTCCCCTAATTGCCTAATTATTTTCTCCAATACCGACATTTCTGCAAACCTATATGAATCAAAGCTGATCAGGATGTAACACCAGGCACCACAAATCCTACCTATTTTTGTATCCCATCACTCACATATTGCCAGCTTCTCAGTGGAAGGTACAGCGACCCAAACTAACACAGGTGATTCAGTGCAATACCGTACCAAGAAGCCGAAATCCAAGTGAAAGAACAGTGGATAAGAATCCAAATGCGCAACGACCAGGTGGATATGGCCTACTCGTGTCCCCTCAAGATGATCCATTCCAGCCCCAAGAAGAGAGGGAAAAAAAAAAAGAAACCCTACAACGACCCCGCAGCAGGCGGAACCAATCAGGGGCCGCGGATGGAACGAATCGCCCCAACCGGATCGGCCTGCGAGGTCACTCTCAGCGAGGAGCGTGAGGGCGGAGGAGCGGCGGCGGAAGGCTTACCATCCCGACTGGTCTGGCGGCGGCGAGGCGGCCCTGAGACGGAGGTGGCGATGCCTTTTGGCGCCCAAACGGAGGCGGCTTCGGTCAGGTTGGGCGACGGGACGGCAGGGGACGGGGTTCTGCATTCCCGGTGGCGATTGGGCCGTGCTCCAATGGAGATAAAAAAGAAAAGAAATGGGCCACACAAGGCCATTCTTACTCTGCCTCCTGGGGTTTAAGCCTGTTTGTTTCAGTTTTATTCTAAAATTGGAAACAAAATAATTTTATTTTGTACTGTACCATGAAAAGTTCACGTCTTTATGAAAATACGACCGGATGTTAACCTATTTACAACTTTGTTAATTATCGTTAGTCATTTCCCCGGTATTCTTTCCTTCACAAATTGCAATTGTAAAACACCAAAGATACCCCCTTTGCAATTGTTTGTTCGAATTGCATGTATTATAATTCTAATCATACCTTGACTCACAATGTACTCACCCTTGCCTTTGGACCATGCCCTCTTTGCTGCAACTTTTGGAGAGGACGTCATTAGGTCTTAAAACACTTAGAACGTGGGCTATTAAAGTGTCAAATCCACTAAGCAACTCATAAAAGTTTCTTTTATGCTTCTTCGTGATTAATATGTATGAACTTATCATATTATGCCCCTAATTGTAATACATTGATATGAGCGATGCTTAAGTGTTGTTTTCACATTTTGATACATTTATAGTTTATGTTGCATCGACAAATGAGGTAAGGAACACCTCCCGATGGTGGTTAATATCAGGGGCTCAATTGGTGCGAGGCAGGGGCCTAATGTGTTTCGTACGGTGATGATACGGAAAGTGAATATGTTAGCAATAACGTATAAATATTCACCATACGATGGTAGATATGGTCGTCTACTCATGTGACGTTTACATGAGGTGTCTTATAAGGCGACAATACGGGACGTGAACACGTTAGTAACAACGTATGAAACGGTGCTTGTGCAACTCACACTGTTTGCACCTCTTATTCTTTCTCGCGTGAAGGGTGATGTTTGATAATCATTGAATATATACAACTGCATGTGATCTTGATGTTTGTTATGGAGAGATGCACTCGAGAAAGAAACGGTAGACAGGAATCGAGAATGCATTCATTTTTCCCTATTGCTCATGTGCATGCATATTTGCATATACACGGTATTACGGGTCTAAGCAAATGTTATATAGCGAATGCTTTTAGGCTATGTCAGAATTTGACTTTTCCCTCTCCGTCTTATCGTTGAAACAGATGAGAACCCACCAAAACTTAGGTGACCTTCCCGAGGGTTCCAATGAGAACAACCCCCTGCCGCCTCCACTGCCGAGTAGGGCGGATGTTTTGATGCAGATCGAACAAAACCGTCAAGCCCAGACAACACTCCTCGAGGCTCTCGTGCACAACACGACACCTCATGAAGGAGGTGGGGTCGGGTGCCGAGATGACTTCTCGGATTTTCTACAGACTCAGCCTCCTACCTTCAGGCGTACTGAGGACCCCCTAGACGTTGATCATTGGCTTCGCACCATCGAGCATAAACTCATGCTCCTTCGGTGCGAGGACCACAAGAAGGCACTCTTCACCGCCCATCAGCTCCAAGGCGCGGTGGGTGTGTGGTGGTCCAACTTCTTGGCCATGCACCCCGCCAATCACCGAGTGTCTTGGCAGAGTTCCGCCAGGCATTCCGTGACTTTCATATTCCTAAGGGCCTTATAGAGATTAAGAGGCAAGAGTTTACGAATCTCAAGAAAGGAGGCAGATCAGTGATAGTGTATGTGCATGTGTTCAACCACCTTGCACAGGGTGAGTTCAACACCGATGAGCGGAGGCAATACCGCTTTGTCAATTGCCTCAACTCTAAGATGTAGGATCGGTTGTCAGCACATAAATTCACCGACTTCAACAAACTTGTGAGCATCTCTCTCACGATGGAGTTCAAGCTAAAGAGCCACCATGTGGAGAAGAAGCGTAAAAGGGTTCCATCGCCTTCCAAGGGTGGGAGCTCTCAATGCGCCCGTATGGAGAGTCAACCTACACCATCTCGCGTCTCGACCTCAACTGCTGCACGGCCGATGTGGATAGTGCAGCACCCATCCTTCTCTGCTCCATAGGGACAAACTCCATGACCTACCGGTTCGCAGGGGAGTGTGACAGGTGGCCCCAACGGCCCATGTTACAACTACGACCGTGTTGAGCACTATACTCAAGATTGCCTATCCCCGAAGCTAGGAGCTGTGGTGACTGCTCCAAGGGCACCACCTGCTCAGTCTACTCCACATGCTTCCCAGGCAACGCACGTCCCCAATTGTGGCCGAGCGTGCCACACCACCACCGAGGAGGCTCACGAGGGTGACAACATACTGATTGGTACGTTACTTATGAGTTTTAATTCTGTTGTCATTACAGCAGTGGTTCTATTTGATTCCGGGGCTTCTCACTCCTTCATAGCTATGAGTTATACTTGGTGGCACGGGCTAAAGTGCTACCCCTACACCTTATCTCATAGATGCATCCAAGGCCAAGATTCTTATTAATCAGTGTGTGACCAAGGCATCGGTTATTATCAATGAGATACTCTTCCAGAATAGTTGCTAGGAATAGTGCCCGATCGAGCGGTAGAATTCTCAATTGATCTTTTTCCCGAAACGGCCTCAATTTCGAAGAAGTATTATAAGATGCTGCCAGATGAGTTAGCCGAGTTGAAGAAACAAATTCAATAGTTGCTTTCAAAGGGTTTCATTCGTCCGAGCTCCTCACCTTGGGGATGCCCGGCACTCTTTGTGAAGAAAAATGATGGTACTCTGTGGATGTGTGTTGATTACCGTCCACTGAATGAGGTCACGATCAAGAATAAGTATCCGCTTCCCAGGATCGATATTCTGTTCGATTAGTTGACTGGTGCTCAAGTTTTCTCGAAGATTGACTTGAGACTGGGCTATCATCAACTCAAGGTCTGACTGGAGGATATTCCAAAGACAACTTTCTCTACTCGCTGCGAGCTTTATGAGTTCACTGTCATGTCCTTTGGCTTGACGAACGTGCCGGCATTCTTCATGTATTTGATGAACACTGTGTTTATGGAGGAACTTGACAAGTTTGTCGTGTTTTTATTGACAATATTCTTATATACTCCAAGATCGAAGAAGAACAATCTGAGCATCTCTATGTTGTTCTTTGCTAACTTTGAGGTCACCAACTATATGCCAAGTTCAGCAAGTACGAGTTTTGGCTCTGCGAAGTCACTTTCTGGGTCATGTGTTATCTGAAAATGGTGTTGCAGTTGACCCGAGCAAAGAGGAGGATGTGCTCAATTGGGTTAAACCTAAGAATATCACTAATATCCAGAGTTTTCTTGGACTTACGGGCTATTACGGTCGGTTCATCGAGAATTTCTCTAAGATTGCCAAGCCAATGACTAAGCTGTTGAAGTAAGGGAGTGTGTTTGAGTAGTCAAGTGAATGTGAGTTAGCTTTCCAAATCTTGAAGAAACTGCTCACAACAACTTATGTTCTCACTCAGCCTGAAGTGGACAAAGGTTTCAATATTTATTGCAATGCCTCCCGCATAGCCTTCAGATGTGTCCTTATGCAAGAGGGCAGAGTTGTGGCTTATGCCTCATGTCAGTTTAAGCACTATGAAGAGAACTACCCAACCCATGACTTAGAGCTTGTGGCAGTGGTGCACGCTCTGAAGATTTGGTGCCATTATCTGTTGGGCAATTTGTGCTGTATCTATACGGATCACAAAAGTCTCAAATACATCTTCACTCAAGCCGATCTGAACATAAGACAGTGAAGATGGCTCGAGTTGATCAAGAATTATAAACTAGAGGTGCATTATCATCCTGGTAAGGTGAATGTGGTCGCCGATACGCTAAGTCAAAGGGCTCGATGCAATTGCCTCTCACTCCAGCACAGGGTCACCACACCTTGTGATGATTTCTGAAGGCTTGGACTCAAGATGGTTCTAGAGAGATTTCTTACAAATTTAGAGATCAAATCCACCATCCTAGATGACATCAAAGCAGCTCAGAAGGATGACAAGGGCATGGCCCAAATATGAGACAAAATGAAGGGAGGCAAGGCTATCTGTTTCTCTGAGGACGATCAAGGTGTCTTGTGGTTTGGGAACCGGCTAGTGGTTCCGAGATTCGATGCATTAAGGAAGAAAATTCTGGATGAAGCTCATGAATCTTTGCTATCCATTCATCCAAGGAGTACTAAGATGTACCAAGACCTCAAGCCCAGATTTTGGTGGACTTGCATGAAGCGGGAGATCGCTTGATATGTTGCTGAGTGTGATGTCTACCGAAGGGTGAATGCCAAATATCTCAAGCTAGTTGGTACATTCCAGCCATTGCCTATTCCCTCCTGGAAGTGGGAGGAGATCGGAATGGATTTTATTACTGGATCGTCGAGGACTTCTCAAGGCTATGATTTGATTTGGGTCATTATGGACTGATTGACAAAGTCCGCTTATTTCCTCCCTATCAAGACCACGTATTCGATTAAGCAATATGCAGAGCTGTACGTCACTCGGATTGTTTGCCTCCATGGGATTATGAAGAAGATTATTTCTGATCGAGACACTCAGTTCATTTCTCATTTCTAGAGGAGCTTTTATGAAGCTATGAGAATTGAGCTCTTTCACATCACCGCTTACCACCCCAAGACTGATGGTTAAACGAAGAGGGTGAATCAGATTCTGGTGGACATGCTTTGAGCTTGTGCTCTCACATATGGGAAGAAGTGGGAGATATGCTTGCCTTTCGTCGAGTTCTTATACAACAATAGCTATCACTAAAGTATTGAGATGTCCCCATTTGAAGCTCTCTATGGCCGTGGATGCAAAACGCCATTTAATTGGTTCAAATCTGGTGAAAGAGCTTTTCTAGGCCCGGATTTGGTCAAAGAGGCAGAAGAGCGTGTTTTGACTATTCAAAAGTATCTCCTCATGGCTCAGTCATGACAGAGGAGCTATGCGGATCACCGCCACAGAGAATTTGTGTTCGAGATTGGAGACTTTACGTATCTCAAGGTTTATCCACTCAAAGGAGTTCGGCACTTTCAAGTCAGAGGAAAGCTAGCACCTCGATATGTGGGACCATTCCAGATTGTTGCCCGGCATGGAGAGGTGGCCTATCAATTGGACTTGCCTCCATCCCTCTCCGCCGTTCACAATGTCTTCCACGTGTCGCAATTGAAGAAATGCCTTCAAGTTCCAACAGAAGTGATCAAACTTGCAAACCAAGAGTTGCAGCCGGATCTTTCATATTGTGAGGGACCAATCCGAATCTTGGATGAAGAGGGACGCAAAACTCGGCGGCATTTGACTAAGTTCATCAAAGTCCAATGGAGCAACCACACCAAATATGAAGTGACTCGGCGGCATGAGGATAAAATCCGCTCTGAATATCCTGAACTTTTTGATAACTTGTAAATACCGTTGTGATTTTTGCACATTGGAACATCTCACATGTCTATATTCATCGCTATGTAGAATGTAAGTTTTGTTCTAAAGGTTTGTGCCCAAAAACTACCCATCTGGGAGAGTCATGCTCCTGGCAGTCTAACCATTGTTGGTCTGTCGGTCTGACCACCAGTGTCATGTGGAACTCAAAATTCTATGTTCCCTGGATGGTCTGACCGCCCAAGGTCCACAGTCTAACCATTGGTTGACGGTCTGGACATCACCACACCGTCGGTCTGCCCGTAGGAGCCCAAAACTCTCTGTATAGATTTTGGTCGAACCACCGTTTTCGCGGTCTAACCGAGCCACGCTCTGACCGGGTCTAGCTTCGGTCTGACTGCTAGCTCATGTGAAGGTTCCCCGCTGTCCTTTTGTTCCATGGATGAAGGTCGACATGATTCTTTCCCCAATAGCAAAGAATTCTTTTCCATTTCATCGTTAGCACCTTCTCCCTAAGTCTACCGAATCTCGGGATGAGATTCTTCTTAAGGGGGAGGTTTGTCACATCCCAAAATGCTAGTTACGTAATTAGGCATGCATAATCATTATCGTATGTGCTTGCACATCTTCGTCTATCAAAAACCGGTTAAACATGTCTTAAACACCTTAGAGATGGTTTAGAGTACTTTGGAGAATCCCTACATGCCATAGAGAAGGAAAATAATATAAGGAGGATGATGAGGGGAGACTTAGGAAAATTTTAGCAAAAGAACCCCCTCACGGTCTGACCGGTATAACCCGCGGTACGATCGCCAAGTACACCGCCACGTGGATTTCATGCGGTCTGACCACCCGAACTCGCGGTCTGACCACCAACACATAGAGGCTTGGGTTAAGAGGATTGAACACTTCCTTTTGCTCTCTCCCTCTCACTTTTCTCTCACTCTCCCTCTCTCCATCCGACCCTAGAGAGAGAAAGAGAGCTCTACTCATCGCGTTCAAAAGCCGAAGATCGGAGGTGGGAACTCCCATGAGCTTTCCAGAGGACTTCCCCAAGTTTTCCCCCTTTTCTGGAACTCGATGACTTGGACTTGTGATGCAATGACACCAAGGATGTGGTTATGGAAGAGCTGAACCTTGGGATCCTCTAGTTTAGCTCTAAGTACTCATACGACAAGATCAGGATAGTCTTGTGGTGTCTGGCCAGGTTCAAGATCCATAAGTATTTCTTCCCAGTTAGGGTTGCAAGTCATGGTAAGAAAGATGCCTAGTTTACCATACTTCTGCACCAAGGCCATAGCATCCATGTATTATCGTCTCTTCCCTCGGGCCACAAATAAATGATGTTGGAAGGGCCCATCTTTTGCCCACTGCACTCACTCGATTCTCCCCTGCAGATACACTATCGGCTAAGCCCTGGTAAAGATCTGCAAGTATTCTTGACTGGTTGTTTAGAATGTAGTTCAGGCGTGATGTTTCAAGCTTTATATAGGTATCAACTGCAAATTGCTGGAGTAGGCGCTTCCCATGCAAGATGGTGTTCAAGCTTCCACAGCGCATCTGGAACTTGTAGCAATAATATTTGTGCATCATGACACACAACTGGCTATTAGTGTCTATCAAGAAAAGAATAAACATGGTTAGTTAATTAGTAGAAGGTTGATAAGTACCATGAGAAAATGGATGAATGCAACTATATATCACTTAACTAACCTGGGTTGTCGGGATTTGCAGACCAAGACCTCTGTATCTGTTTAATAGCAATGCCTTGTTTTGGTATCTCTGGATGCCAACCGAGCTCCCTGCTTGGGAAAAGGAGAGGATATGACAAAGGGTCATAGCACCCTTGACGAGGCCTGATTGAATAATATGTGTCGTTATTACCAAAGAGAGTTATTATGATCAAAATGTTTGTGCAGCTCGTTCCCTTCGACCCACACAATAGCCACCTCTGATGTTAATGGCATGTTATATACTCTTTGATCCAGTTTGTATTCAGTATTTTGCATAATACGATATTCATCCATGTCTTAAACTTGTCCTAAGCTCCTGAATATTTCAGAGTAGGGGTTGTCACTGAGGATGCCCACCAAACTTCTAATAACACTCCTATATCTTGCTCTATATGCCTCATCTCAGGTGTGTCAAAAATGGTGTGATAAGGAAGGATCATCATCATAGAAGTATAGCTGCAAATGGCTCGAGTCATCATCTCGTTGTCCGAACGAGTGTATATTGTGGTACATTTGTCCATGAGCTTTAGATGTGTACACTCTATCTCTTGCACTTGTGAGTTTACCATAATTACAGTAGAGTGTGGTGAACGAGAAATGACCATTTAAAACCTAATGATGTCCCGAAAATGCTGTGATTCAGGATCCCCACTTGTGTATAGCAGTTAGAGCTCTTCAGGTGGTTCTGGCATCTCCAATTTGATTTTCCCATCCCTGCAACAAAATTCCAATGACTCATATTCAAACCTCTTCACACCACAATGGTGATAGTCTAGCTGAGGTTTCAACATATTAGTGCTATTTGGTAGGTTCTGGTAGATAACTTTGGTTGTATCAATATTGTTAGAGCCAACCGTAGATGTATTTTTTTGCATCGGTAATATTTGTACCTATGACACAATTTGTACAGGGAGTGCTTCATCTTCCCATGTTTGGTTGGTTCTGTTTATCTTGCCTTATTTGCCTCCACTCAGGTGTCATATTTGCATAACGTTGACTAGCACAAGCCCGACTGCTTGCAACTTGCTCGGGCATCATGCTTGCACAACTGCTCTATCACATTGTCGCATTGCTTCTGAACGGTCCACTGTCCCCTCCCACGAGTGTTTGTTTGTTCTAATTTTGTTTGTTGTTGCTGTTCTGGTGTAGCAATGGCTAGAGTTGCCACAAAATCAAGGTTATGATTCCCTCCTATTCAAAGGTATACAATGTTTCATTAATCAAATTACATGAGAGGTTATTTAAGCTTGTAGCATTACCACAATTCATACATGAGCTTGTACCATTAGAGCCTTTGCCTTGTAATAGCCCCACCGATGTGTGGGTACTTTGTGCAGGAATTACAAATGAGGATGGTAGTCGATGTGGCCCATCTTTGTCATCTGATGAACTATCATATGAAGCATAGGATAGTTCTTGAATAGAAATTCCAAAAGGGTCATGTGGCATATAGTTGTGGTGAGACCTCTTTCATGTGCAGTGTCCATCTATACTATAAAAAGATTAAATCAAAAGTAGCACATATGTTTTTAATATTAGTTTAATGTTGTAGCATGGGCTATATAGCTAACATTACAATTAGGCGTGAATGCATACCTTCTTTTTCTTCTCTTCTTGACTGGTTTTGATTTTCCGACATTCAAGCAACTTGTTGGTAATGTGCTATACCCTAAAATAGGATTATATTATTTGATAATTCGATAGTTAGAAAATAAGGCATACGCCTTATAGTGCATAAGGAAAAATCCTCACTTCATCAATCTTATGCGCAATACAAACAGACTAATGTTGAAGATAGAAGAGAAAGGAGTCTAATTTGGTCTAAAGCAGAATGATGCTCACGAGGATTGTCGTCGACATTGTGCACTACTGTATCAATCGTGATCGTGCATATCTTAGGAATGCTTCAGATTCAACTTACTATTGCATGCTTCTGATTTGGTTCCTAGTAGTACAAGTTGTTTCGGTTCAGTATAGTAACAAGGTTATATTTTCCAGGAACGTTATTTGGCATGGTTCACTCATGTAAATATAATCAAGATAATAAGCACAAGGTTCAGAAGGTGAGGAGAGCACATTTTGATCCTTCAAGACAAGACATCATTACAAACATTCAGGATATATTATAGACACAAAGGTAGCTGCCAGTATCCATTGGTGATTACTTAAACAACTCAAACATCACAATGGAAACAAAAATCTTGATAACTGATAGACACATTAACATGTGTGAATATTGTCTAGCTATAGTAGTCTTCTAAGAACCAGTAGCACCTGTACCAGTCACACTCAAGCCATGGTTGCTAAGTACGCACATCTATTTTCAAGAAATCTTTTAACAAAATGGAGATCCATAGATCCTGTGATCACCGATCCTCGCACGCCTGCATGTTCGAACAGGATTGTTTCAATTAATATTTGACTAAACTATATATATTTCTTAATTTCTTAGTGATAATATTTGTGAATGTAGTGACTTTTATTAATGGTGTTAGAACTACTCACTCTGCAATGCACGTGTTGCGCGATGACCTGGATTGAATTTAAAAGTTGTATGGTCTGAAGTCTTCAAGCACCCTATTGTTAAGTTGATTTTTTTTAGTTAGAACAATAACTGAATATGTATATGTTGAAAGTATGCTATGGTTAATAATAAGGAACCAATTACCATGTCTCCTATTATTTCGAAGCATCGTTCCTATGACTATGTCATTGTTAGCATTAGCTAATGACCACCTGAGAGCGTGTCCGGTCAAATGTTTGCACCAAACCCCAATAACAATGAGGTTGCACCTACAAAATGAACATAGAAAACTCATAATTTTTTCTGGATATAAATTATAGCGTATTTTATCTAGATGTACCTTTTTGTACTAACAAAAATAAAAATACCTCATGTCTATGAGCATGACCTATCTGTAAGCGCTTCGCCAATATGCTCAATTTGTGCCCCATGTACAACTATTTCAGCTATGTCTGTACCATTTATTCTTGGTCAATTTTTTGTGTGTGAAAATTCAAGTTTTCTTTGATTTAAGTATAAGATGGGAAGCTTGAAACCTTACCTACAAAAGTTTTATTAGTACATACGTACACTTCACAAAAGGGCATAAGATTCTTCGGGTAGAGCGGAAATTGAATAGGTATGGTATAGGGCTCAACCCTAGTGGAGTCATTTAAGACATTTGTACCGATGTCCAATATTTCGAAATAGCACCGCCTTCTCCTAGTTAGGATCGAATCTCACTTCATGCAGGGTATAAACACACCTTCTGCGAGTAAATTGTTGAGTCTCTCAATGTTGTTGTTCGATGCAATTGCTTCTATTTTGGACCCCTTAAAATTGAATAACAAACTAAGTCAGGTTGTGATAAAATTTCTTATAACATGATCGTTATATTTATCCATTATACAAGCGACTTACATTAATATCCATGACAATAAAATGTTGGCTATCACGATGAGGAGATTGGACCGAGAACTTCACATCTATCCTAACAACGACACTCCATGATGTCTCCAGGTCCAAAAATTCAATGTCGTTGAATAACTTGAATCTGTATATAAGACATATTTTAGCTTTACTTCTTTACGATTTTTTATAGTTTTGTTTTGACAAATGAATTGAACTCATCTATTAACCACTGGGTGGTGAGAAGAGTCTGCATATGTTCTCTTTCGACTAAGATTCATTGGCAATCACACACAATTGATTTGGGGAAAGGACATATTTGACCACACAGAGCTGATCAACTAAGTCACTAATGTTTGAGGATAAGAGAAATGAGTATATGCACTACAATCATATTTAGGCACAACACAAATTAAATTAGGCACAACACAAGATAAAGCTTAAAAGGTGTCATAAGTAAAGTCTAGACAAAATAACTGTCTTGACAAAATAACACAATTAGGGATGAAAACAGTTAAAAAACAATCAAAAAAGGCCTAAACCATTTTCAGTTTCACATTTTCGCTTGAAAATGAAGTCGATAACGATAATACTAGAAACGAATATGACATTGATAATACGAGAAAATTGGAAACGATGTTATCGGAACGGAAACATGTCGATATCGATCGGGAATCGATAATTCAAACCTAGAAGAATAATCAAGTTTCTTCCATATTGTACGATGATATTTTGTCATATATTTCCACAATACACATATTCATACATAACATCATACACTAAAAAAAGGAAAGAAAAATAAAAGGAGCAGACGGGCTCGATTTTCCTTCACGGTCCACCTCTCTCTCCTCTACCCTCCTTCCCCTTTCTTTTTTCCCAACCTGAGCTAGCCCAGCCGGACCCTTCCATCTTTACTTTGCACACCAAGTTGGGCCAACTTCCTCTATTGCTTTGCGCCGGCCCGTTGCCCCCCCCCCCCTATCTCTTTCCCTGCCCCAATGAGCTGAGGAGATCATCTCCTTCCTCAAGCTGATGCACAACCGCCCCCTCTATCTCCACAAACCGAAGCCAACAGCTCCAAAAAAATCCATCTGAGTTCAACCTCCATATGAGTCGAAGTCTATCTAGAATCACTCAAACGGGATTAGCATCGAGTCCTAAATGGAATCCCCCTTTGATCCCAGCCAAATCCACCCCCAAGTCCTAGACTATAGTAATCCCCATCTATCCCCAACTGATTTGAGTCTAGTTAGCCTCAAATCCCAACCGATTTCCATCTTTATCTCTTCGCTACAAATCAAGTCATCGGCTATACATAGGGACTTGGGATCGATCTGTTGGCCAGGGGGGCAAAGAAGGAATGGTGGAGTCCCTACCCTTGCCGCCTATAATAGCGCAAATGGCTTAAGCATGTCATTAAGCATCATAAGCATCATGCTTAGTTGTTTTGAGAAATTATGAACATGCATTTCCAATTAAACCTAAATTGTGAAAATTAATGTTAAGTGGTGCTTTGTGAAGCAACTCACAATATTGCTATGAAACATAAGGCTGGAAACAATTTTAGAAATTAGTCCATGTTAAATGAGAAATATTAGTGATTTTCCCAAATTTTTGGGTACGGTTTTGAAGGTATAAAAATTACCACAAGTTAGAAAAGATTGCATTTTTGGAGAATTTTTTATTGAAATTGGCTTAGGCATTATGGGTTGCACATGAATTGTAGTTTCACACAAAATTTATCCCATAATTTTTGGACCTCGGGAAGGCGTTCTTTTGAATAGAAGAAGTGGGATGGATATTTTTTCGGCTGGCTACTGTTCATCACTCATCTCCCGCTCTCTCTGCGCTCTCTACCTCTGCCCGTCGATTTCCTAGACTTTGGAGGCCAGCCACATCACCGGATAAGTCGAGAACGGCACTATGCTCCTTTCCTGAGGTGCTGGGCAATGCCCTTATCTCCTCCACCCTCGCTCTCTCTGCTCTCCTCTCTCTCTCACTCGGCCGCCCAGCACAGAGCACACAGAGCAGAGCGCGAGCTCAGAGCCGCACACGCCGTCGACCCAAATTCAATGCGCTGAAATCAAATCCGCCCCAGCCAAGCTCCTCTGAGCACTGAAGGGTGGCGCCAGGGCTTCCATCGAGCCCTCACCGGTCAATTTGGCACGTTTCCTGCCAGATTTGGAGGTCGAGCTGCCGTCTTCTTCGTCTCTGACGGATTCACTCCGCACCTCACCGTCGAGCCGTTGGAACACAGCTTCTTTGGACTGACCAAAACCATAGTGAGCTTCCTCACTTTCCTCTCCCCTTTGCGCGCATGTGCTTTGGCCCTTGGCCCGTCGCCGGCGCGGCTTTCCTCGGTGATCGAGCTCTGCTGCCCATGGCCACATGCCGCCGACCTAGTTCTGACCAGGCCCATCGGCTAGTGAGCACACCGTTAGATCTGTGCGTCCTTACTGCCCTCGTCCAGCTCAATTACGTCGTCATTTAGCCACCGGTGAGCCGAATCGACCCGTCGTCGTGTTGTTTCCGCCGTGCGTCGTCGCTGCCATCCTCCAGTCATCACCATTGGCCACGTGTGTGTCAGTCAGGACTGTGTGCACGTGCTGGTGCCACTAGTGCCCTTGGCTGGCCAAGCTGCGCTGCCGCTCGCCCCCGGCGGGTTTGACCCGAGTCAAAAACGAGCGAGGGCGGGGTGTGTCAGCTATCATGGTAGCTCGGCCTGGGTGCAAAAAGGATTTAGGCCTTTTAATATTCAGGAAAACCAGAAAATGTGAATTTGAATATTGGTTCAACTAGCAATTTGGCTGAAAGTTGTAAAATGCATAGAAAATAGAATATTGCTCCAAAAATAGTGAAACCAATTTTGTTGGATTTGTATGATCATAATCTACATAATAAAAATACTGGGAGCTATGAATGTGTATTTAAATTACATGAGTTAATGAAATAGGGTTTGATCTTCATTAATGGATAATTAATTATTGGTAGCTCCAAAATTGATGAAATCAATTGTGTGAATCTTATTGATTGATTCCCTGCTCATTAAAAATAATCACCCTCATGTTAAGTATGAATTGATTGTCTATTTAGGGCTAATAATGTCTATTGTGATGCTTCACGCATAGGCCTTGGATGTGTCCTCATGCAAGAAGGCCGAGTTGTTGCTTATGCCTCGCGGCAATTGAAGCGCCATGAGGAGAAATACCCAACCCATGATTTAAAGCTCACAGCAGTTGTCCATGCCTTGAAGATCTGGCGCCATTATCTATTGGAAAATCTATGCCATATCTATATGGATCACAAAATTCTCAAGTACATATTTACTCAAGCTAATCTGAATATGAGGCAGAGAAGATGGCTCGAGCTGATCAAAGATTATGAGCTGAAAGTACATTATTGTCCCGGCAAAGCGAATGTGGTCACCGATGCCTTAAGTTGAAAGACTCATTGTCATTGTCTTATGGTCTCGCCCAATGATTCCACCCTCTATGATGATGTTCGAAGACTTGGTCTTGAGATGGTTTCAGAGGGTTACCTTTCCAACTTGGAGGTGAAATCCATTCTCATAGACCAAATTAAGGAAGCTCAGAAGAAGGACAAGGGCATGAAAATGATTCGTGATAAGATCAAGGAGGGGCAAGCCAAGTGCTTTACCCAAGATGACGAGGGTGTCTTGTGGTTTGAGAAGAGATTAGTGGTCCCTAAAGTTCTGGAGTTGAGAAAGAAGATCCTGGATGAAGCTCATGATTCCTTGCTATCTATTCATCCAAGGAGTGCCAAGATGTACAAAGTTCTCAAGCCTAGATTTTGGTGGACTCGCATGAAGCGAGAGGTCACTTGATATGTAGCCGAGTGTGACGTCTGCTAAAGAGTGAAGGCCAATCATCTTAAGTCGGTCGGTACGCTTTAGCCCTTGCCCATTCCATCTTGGAAGTGGGAGGAGATTGGTATGGATATCATTACCGGATTGTCGAAGACCTCTCATGGGTATGACTCAATTTGGGTCATTGTGGACCAGTTGACAAAATCCGCTTATTTTTTGTCCGTCAAGACCACCTTTTCAGTCAAGCAGTACACGAAGCTGTACCTCACTCGGATTGTTTGCCTCCATGGGATTCCAAAGAAAATCATTTCTTATAGAGGCACTCAATTCACTTCCCATTTCTGGAAGGGCCTTCATGAAGCTATGGGAACCGAGCTCTTCCATAGTACTGCATATCATCCTCAGACCGATGGTCAAACCGAGAGGGTGAATCAAATCTTAGAAGATATGTTGAGGGCTTGTGTCCTCACATATGGGAAGAAGTGGGAAATCTGCTTGCCATTTGTGGAGTTCTCTTACAACAACAGTTACAAAGCGAGCCTTGAGATGACACCGTTTGAAGCTTTGTATGGCCGACGATGCCAAATGCTGTTGAATTGGTCAAAATCTGGTGAAAGGGCTTTTCTTGGCAAGACTTGGTCAAGGAGGCAGAAGAACATGTTCTGACGATTCACAAGAGTCTCCTCACAGCTTAGTCCCGACAAAAGAGCTATGTGGATCACCGCAGACGAGATCTTGTGTTTGAGATTGGGGATTTTATCTATCTTAAGGTGTCTCCTCTCGAAGGAGTTCGACGCTTTCAAGTCAGAGGGAAGCTAGCATCTCGCTATGTTGGTCCATTTAAAATCGTTGCTTGGCATGGCGAGGTGGCCTATCAGTTGGACTTGCCTCTGTCCCTCTCCGCTATGCACAACGTCTTCCATGTCTCTCAATTAAAGAAATGTCTTCGAGTCCGAACTGAAGTCATTGAAGTTGCAAACCAAGGATTGCAACCAGATTTCTCCTACTGTGAACATCCGGATCGTATTCTTGAGGAAGTCAAATGAAAGATGCGACGCAAGTTAATTAAGTTTCTCAAGGTACAGTGGAGTAATCACTCCGAAGGTGAAGCGACGTGGGAATGTGAGGATCGGCTTCGTGCCGATTATCCCGAGTTTTTCTCAAAATTGTGAGGGTTGCACTAGTTTTTATTCCTCACAACGTGGTATCACCGCGTGTAGGTGCTATAGTAATATAGACGTCATGAAACACCTGCATGATGTTGAGATGCGTTCACTTTTGAGTAGATGAAAGTTCCATCGTTCCGCCCACACCACCTATGGGTTAGTAGGAATCTTGTATTCCTGTTTTTCTTATATATATACACAATCACCATCAAGTCACCAAGGAGATCACCCTCACCTTTGTTCTCTCATGAATACAAATAGAAGTTGTAACTTTGTCATGTCAATGAACTGAGATGAGAAAGGATGATGACACCACCGTCACTCACCTGGCACCTGTCTTATTATCGTGTAATATCCTTGTTGTAAGATTAACTTGTCTAGGTGAATATGGTAGTCAGAAACCTGGGAATTTTCCCGAGGTCTGGGAAATATGTCATGCAGAACTGCCGTATCACCTAGTGATGTCAACGTTGTTCCAATCCTGAAGACTCCTTTTCCTTGCTCTCTTTCCCGCACTTCACCCGAATCTCGGGACGAGATTCTTTTAAGGAGGGGGCGGGGGGGAGTTTTGTAATAGCCCAAATGACTTAAGCATGTCATTAAGAATCATAAGCATCATTGGCATCCTGCTTAATCGTTTTGAGAAATTATGAACATGCATTTCTAATTAAACCTAAATTGTGAAAATTAATGTTAAGCGGTGCTTTGTGAAGCAACTCACAATATTGCAATGAAACATAAGGTTGGAAATAATTTTAGAAATTAGTCCATGTTAAATGAGGAATATTGGTGATTTTTTTCCAAATTTTTGGGAATGGTTTTGAAGGTATAAAAATTACCACAATTTAGAAAAGCTTGCATTTTGGAGAATTTTAGATTGAAATTGGCTTAGGAATTATGGGTCAAACAAATTAAAATGGGTTGCACATGAATTGTAGTTTCACACAAAATTTGTCCCGTTATTTTTGGACCTCGGTAAGGTGTCCTTTTGAATAGAAGAAGTGGGATGGATATTTTTTCTGTTGGCAACTGTTCATCACCCATTTCTCCGGCTCTCTTTGCGCTCTCTACCTCTGCCCGCCGCTTTCCTTGACTTTGGAGGCTAGCCATATCACCGGATGAGTCGAGCACGACACTGTGCTCCTTCCCGAGGTGCTGGGCATCGCCCTTATCTCCTCCCCCCTCGTTCTCTCTACTCTCCTCTCTCTCTCACTCGGCCGCCCAGCATAGAGCACGCAGAGCAGAGCGCGAACTCAGAGCCGCACATGCTGCCAACCAAAATTTGTTGAGCTGAGATCAAATCTGCCCTGGCCAAGCTCCTCTGAGCACTGAAGGGTGGCGCCAGAGCTTCCACCGAGCCCTCATCGGTCAATTTGGCGCATTTCTCGCCGGATTTAGAGGTCGAGCCGCCATCTTCTTCATCTCCGACAGCTTCACTCCGCACCTCACCACCGAGCTGCCGGACCACAGCTTCTCTAGCCCGACCGAACCCATAGTTAGCTTCCTCACTCTCCTCTCTCCTTTGTGCGCAGGTGCTTTGGCCCTTAGCCCGTCGCCGACGCGACTTTCCTTGGCGATCGAGCTCCACCGCCCATGCCCGCACACCGCCGGCCTAGTTCCGACCGGGCCCATCGGCTGGCGAGCACATGGTTTGGTTCGTGTGTCCTCGTAGAAGCTTTAGCTTCCCTCGTCCGACTCCATTGCATCGTCATTTAGCCGCCGGTGAGCTGAACCAACCCACCGTCGTGTTGTTTCCACCATGCGCCGTCACTGCCATCCTCCGGCTATCACCGTCGGCCACATGTGTGTCAGTCAGGACCGTGTGCACGCGTAGTGCCACTGGTGCCCTTGGCTGGTCGAGCTGCACTGCCGCTCGCCACCGACGATGCCAGGTCGTGCCGCTGGCACAGTGCCGCCCTGCCCTCGGTCGATTTTGACTAAAGTCAAACCTGTCGGGCCTACTATCAGCCACCGTGGCTAGCTCAGCGTGGGTGCAAAAAGGATTTAGGCCTTTTAATATTCAGGAAAACCAGAAAATGTGAATTTGAATATTGGTTCAACTAACAATTCGGCTGAGAGTTGTAAAATGCATAGAAAATAGAATATTGCTCCAAAAATAGTGAAACCAATTTTGTTAGATTTTTATGATCATAATCTACATGATAAAAATACTGGGAGCTATGAAATGTGTATTTAAATTACATGGGTTAATAAAATATGGTTTGATCTTCATTAATGCATAATTAATTATTGGTGGATCCAAAATTGATGAAATCAATTGTGTGAATCTCATTGACTGATTCCCTGCTCATTAAAAATAATCACCCTCATGTTAAGTATGAATTTATTGTCTATTTAGGGCTAATCTTGGAGTTAAGATAAATAAATCCAGAAAAGTATTAAATGTTTAATAATGAATCCAAATCAAGAAATATTTGATGCTTTAAACTCTTGTCATGAGGCATTGCATCTCCACTGTCATCATACACTATGGAGCATCCGTCTTTGCACGTCATTCATGCTCATCATTGCATGCGTTCTTCATTAGTGAACGAAGGTCCGGAACGTGACTCGAGTGTGATCGAGGGCGACATTGAGGCACACCACTTCTGCGAGTTCTGTTCGGGAAGTATCGGGAAAACCCTAGAGCAGCAAGGCAAGCATTTAAGTATAATGCACCCTTTGTTCAAATTAAATAAAGTCTAAATTAATAAATTATGCTTTGTGTATGTTTGCATGTGTTGGGTCCAGTGTCGGGCTGATATAGGTCGAACCTATGATGATGCATTATCTCTGCCTTGACTTATTGATAAATCCGTATCCTTGTAGCCTTCATTATATGGTTGGTGTCTAGCTTCAAGGTTTATTCGAAATGCTTAGCAATGCTTAGGTCCTTGGTAGAAGTCAAGCGTCGGTGCTGCCGTTGTTCGCGAGCCTAGAGCTTAATCACTATTCATAGATACAAAGATGAGGTTGAGATGTGAAATTGAGGTGAGATGTGGGTAGTGTTAGGGGTATCTTCTGCCCAGGAGGAGTCCTCTGGTTAGTTCGGGAGAGGAGCCCAGATGCCATAGACCGCTTGCATCGTTTAAGGCCGTCCGTGGATACAGTTGGCTCTAGCACTTTCCGTACTCACCACATGCTGATCTGTGGTAAGGTAAGCCGATTATCATATTCCGTGCCGACACTTGCCTTGCGGCTCTATGACGCGTAAGAGAAAAAGAAAAGGAGAAGCAATATGGCGGAGAGCCGGAGGTGTCCGGACATGCTCGCGGTAACCCAGGTGCCATAGGGGTATTGCAAGTGGGTGGTTCCAGGTATGAGAAAGGTTGACTTGAGTATGCCCTTGCATGTACTTTCGTGAGTAGCACAAGCCGAATAGTCCTTGAGTCGTGTGGGTAAAGTTGTACCCCCTGTAGGGTGCAAAAATATTTCGAAATACCACGCTCTCGTTCATGAGTATACTATTGTTTTATTTGTATCGGTCGTAGAGTTTACGAATGTAGGATAAAGTTATGGTATGATGGAATTGGTTGGTAGTTTGTTGATGATATACTATAGTTACTATACATACATATTCAAGTTGTGGTTTACAGGGTAGAAAGGTAGTTGTTTTTTAGTTAAGTATAGATGCTCACACATATGTGTCTAGGTTGCTTACCGCATATGTTTTACTTAACCTTGTGGTCTACTCTTGCTAACAGCTCAATGCATAATCCTAGAGTCGAGCTACATATATGTGCTCTATATGGTTTAAGTCTTGCTAGTAACTTCGTACTTATGCCTGCGCTTTCAGGATCTGCTGGTGAGGGTGAGGCAGTGTTTGGTTACTTTGTGCCCGCCAATGCAGGTGGTGGGCAAGAGTAGTGCATCCTACTCTGATGAGACGTAGCTTTTGGGGTGGAGCCTAAGGGCATATGACTCCACTCTCCTTTTGTTGTCGTTAATATTTTAATCTTCCGTTGCATAGTATCTCTTTGTGTAAACTGTTACAAATGGTTGTATGCTTAAGAGCTTGTAATATAACTTTAATTACTCACTCTTTCTTAAGCTATGTTGTGATATACATGTTGGAAAGGTATGTGTTCCGATCTTGGGCACAAAACACGTATTGGGACTACCGGGATGGTATTCTAGTTAATCATTGAGGTTGTATTTATGAATAATAATCCTCCTAAAGATTAATTAGAATACTGTTTGGACGGTTCCTCACACCACAATTGATGAGGGGGTGACACAGAAGAGTAGAGCGGTGGCACCCTACTGCTGCCTGCATCTACGTGATGTTGTCACCCGATGGAGAAGAGGAGAAGGGGGTGGCGCCTCATTGCCGCTCGGGCCATGCCGGTTTCTTTGATCTATTGGAGTGCATTTTATCCTGTCCGTGTGTGTGCGTGTTCATTTCGCTGCCGGCCGATGTGCTTTGCCTTTTGTCATTGATCTATTAAAGGTTGATCCGAGGGCTCACCATCGTGTCGCACCTTGTTGTGCTGGTGCGACGGTAGCCCCGTGCCGCATCTTGGTGCTGGTGTGAGCTCTGTGGTTGAGCCAAGAAATCTGATAATTACTGCCGGAAATTACCTGCGAAAAAGGAAAAACTCAAAAACGATCGGAAGTGCCCTAAATTTTTTTGCATAGTTTTAATGTTTCCATTTTCACTTTTTTGGAATATTGTTTACGGCTTGTGCGGTCAGAAAACTTTGAAAACGGTCTCCAGAATTCTGAATTTTACCATTACCGTTTTCATCCCTAAACTCAATTACTGGTCAAAAGGAACCTATATTGATAGGGCACACAAGTTTAGGGTTTTCTTAGCTGTATTCTTATAAGCTACGATACTCAAAAACTGTCTTCTTACATGTAAACCCAATAGGAGGAACTAACATTAAATTAAAAACAAATCAAATCCGGTTATGTCACAGTATCTCCTTTAGTGGATAAATGGATGGAAGCAACATGGTGAAGAGCAGAATGTGTTGCATGAAGACGTTGGTATCGTCGAAGAACCCGAAGTCGACGTAAGAAGAGAATATGATGAGGAATTTGGTGTAGATGATGATGATTGTGGTGCTGCAGGATGATGTCAGGACACTTGGGGAGGCCGTCCACTCCTTCATCCAGTGGTTGAAGAAGTTCATAACACTGGTTGCACCTCCACTACCTTCGCAGCCTCTGTCTCCAGTACACGATGACAGTGACTTCTCTTTACGTCATGCTCCACCAAAGCTCAAATCTCCTTCCGCACCACATGAGCAACAAAAATTGTCTAGCAAATCTGGCCAATAATCTGCCAAAACAGCACCTCCCGAAGAGCGCAGAGCCAACAAATAGAAGGACAAGAGCAAGGAGGTAGAAGAATATCTGTCAAATACCTACATGGTAGGCCAGCCGTTACTGAGCAAGAAATTGTTAGAGCAATTGGGCTGGACAAGTATGATTCTGCACAACCTATACATGAAGAGGATCCATGAGGAGAAACATCTTTCTCCTCATAGTTTCAGTGCCAAGTACCAGCAGCAACATTTTATGCAACCTGCTGGATCCTTGCTTGTTACCTTTGAGAATTTATTCCTCCTCTACCGTCTTGACAAGCTGGACAATGTCTAGTGAGATGCTAGACACTGTAAGTGTTACTAATCGTGGTCTATGATTAATGAACTGCCTAACTCATTGATATGCTCATTCATCTATATTACTCTTATTCATAGACTTATGATTCAAGAAGCTAGGAGAGAGAATCCGAGAATTGGATGCCTTAACCCACAACTCATATGTGGGTCAACGATCATTTGGTCTCCGGGGGAAGTCGAAAAATACATCACGGAGGCCATGGTCACTCTCTGTGGATCGAAGGACCTTTTTCTTCTACCATACAACTACCGAGATCATTGGATGTTAGTTTGTATCTATACATACAATCAACACTGCGTATACTTTGACTCAATGTACTACGAGCCAGAGAGGTATTCAGATATGACAGATTTGTTTGCAAGGGCGTTCGCGAAGTATGTTTCGATGGGCGGGATTGTACTAATAGATAAACCCTCGGTGACCCACCAACATAAGTTTTCGATAATAATTCCTCCATCGTACATTAATTTAATATTATAATATGCATTTCGTAGAACTAAATGTACCGTGAACAAATTTCTGCAGTGTCACAGGCAGCCGCAGCGAACCAACCTATGCGGGTTCTATGTTGCCCAGTATATGCTGCAAATCATTGGCTCTACTCCACCAGTATATCTGTCGGTTAGTGTAATTATAGTATATTAAAATGTATTTTTTTATCGTTGTGTCTAACTATTTTAAGTTTCTTCTACAGACATATAATTTTTCTACAAATAATCTCACGAAGGACGGTCTCATGTATATTCAAAAAAGGCTTGTCAGTTTCATACTTGGGGAGATTATAAAGGAGACCGGCGAATTTATGATCCCGAAAACTTTATTAGTCAAGATTTGTAATCTCAACAGAAGCTGGCCAGTTCAATATATTGAAAATACTTGCATCTTGTAGTGTATTAATGTAATATACTTTTATGGCTAATGATATAGGAAATGAAGCAAATGAACTCATTAGTTCCTTTTAATTCATAGGGTTGACGCAAGAATGAAGAATGCTTTGCAATGTTGTCAGACTTTGTAATATTGATATTTTATTACTGTTTATGTGTATGACTTTGTGATATATGTGTATAACTTTAATTGTGAATGGCTATGTGTATTATTGAATGAATATGTTCGATTTGTTGTGTGTATGATCTATGTGTATGTTATTCGATTTGTTATTATTTGAATGTAAATGATCTGTTGTGTGCATGTTGTTCATATATGTCGGTTTACATTCAGTAATTTGTGAATTGAGTACTGTATAAATACACAGTACAGACGGTTCTCAAACTACAACAATATGTATAAATTCACAGTACAGACGGTTCAAAAATGGAGCCATCTGTACTGTACCATATTCACAGACGGCTCTAGATTTCGAGCCATCTGTGATATTCCTAGTACAGATGACTCGTTATTGGAGCTGTCTGTACTGCTCCTATATCACAAACGCCTCTTAACTTGGAGTCATCTGTGATAATAATTAGTACAGATAGCTCCAATTACAAGCTGTCTGTACAAATCTTTTCTTTGTACATAAATCTAATTTGTATAGACTCTTTTTTACAGATGGTTCGAAAAAACGTCCCGCACCAGGGTTTTGAATCGTCTGTAAAAATATTTTCTCCAATAGTGTAACCACCGTGGTGATGATTGCTATAAACGGGCAGTCTAGGTGGGAGCTGAACGTTGGTCGACAGGCTGGTTCCGGAATTTTGGTCCGACGGGGTGTGGGAGGTATCAATGCTGGCGCGACGAAACACGGGATCGGTGGGGGAGGACGTCGAAACTGGTGCTTTATATTAGTATATAGAGATTTATTTTTGCTGGCTAACGAGTCGATTACTCGTTTGATGGCATACAAGTGAACGTGCGTCCAATCATGGTTTTGCTTCTTTCGACTGTGTCTAGAGTAAATTCTTTTTGGAGTTGGTCCGATGAACAAACCAAAATTTAAATAAGGTGATCGGTGTGATTAAAATCCTAAATATCTCTGATAGACAGTAGAAACGTTGTAATATTGGGCCAACATACATGTTAATGCTACAAGAATAAACTAGGTGACAACGCAAGTGTTAGTGCCGAACTGATATGAGAATTCCCATGAGGATGTAATGGAGTCTAACATAGTATATAGTTTACACTTTCCTAGGCATCAGGCCACTGAATTTTGAGGTTGCACAGTCGACGTAAAAACTGCACTCTGGTGATGGGTTTGGGGTTCAGGATTCCGGGCCCCCATGCTTAACTAGGTCCTAAGCGGGGAGTGCAACGGCGCTCGTGGGCGTACGCGCGCAGCTTGGGTCGCGAGTAGGGCAGCGAGGACAAGGACAAGCGGGTTGGCTGATCCCGTGGCACGCTTGCGCAGGGACAGCGGGGTCGTGGCGCTCGGCAACGGCGTCGCGTGGCCTGCGTCCTCCGATTCGAGAGCGAGCGTGGCAGGTCAAGAAACGGAGACGGCGCTGCTTGCCGTCGTGAGGCTCGGCTTGGTCCACGAAGCAACCTTGGGCTGGGCTTTAGCGTGTGCACGAGGGCTGCTTCTGCTGCTTGTCTAATTTCCTAGGTGGGCCTGAAGAAAACAGAGCAGGCTGGACAAAAGGGTGACAGGCCCATGTTACATACGGTTTGAATTTCTTTTCTCGGCCAGAGTTTAAAGGAAACGAATTATGCTGCAGCAATAAGATCCAATAAAGATACCAAGAAGAACAGCGTGCGGCATAGAAATCATTTAAGATCCCACCAACATTTCGTAAATTTAAAGGAGAGACTTTTGATGATTTCGTCTTTTAAAAAGTTGCGAATTTTAGGATGTTACACATTTAAAATTGAAAATACCTCAAAATCCTTTGCAGCATCCCACCACTGGCCCCCACGGGCCGGCAGATTTTTCTTCCTTAGTCGATGGACCGACGCGGTTCAAAGGCTGGGTTAGGCTTTATAAAAAGCATAATGGGTAAACCACATGCTCGACTTCTCGGTCCGAGCCTGACCAGACATCGATTTTTTTCGAGCCTGTTCGATTTTTTGTGTTTTCTCGAGGGTTTTTGGATATTTTTGGAAATCTGCAACTATAAATTAAGCCTGAGCTTGATCCAAAAAATCTACAATAAAAGTTAAACCCGAGCTCAGTCAAAATAAAATCTGCAACTAAGAAGTTAAACCCAAGCCCAATCCGATGCACTAGTCAGGCTTTTTTTTTTTGAGCCGGGTCAGATTTACCGAGCCGAGCTGTCAAAAATGATCAGGTCTAGTTCTGAAGCGAGGCGCCTGCCTGCCTGCCCGCCCGCCCGCTTTCTCTCTCTCCCACGCGCACGCGGAGCCGGATCGGTATCTGCTCACCGTGATACTCTTTCTCTCTCTCTCTCCCGACCCCCAACGCACGACGCTTTCCTCTCTCTAGGTTGTTTCCCCCTCGATCCCTCTCGACCACACCAGGTAAAATCTCCCCTGCCCATCCGCTCCCCCAGCCGATCCGATCCCGCGATTCCAGCCCTCGCGCCTCCAGCTTGAAACTTCCCCCAATTTTCCATCCACTGTAGTCGCCCGGATCGCTCGCGCTTCGTAGAGGTAGGGTTCCTCGTCATCTTTGTTTTTGGGGATTTTTCGGGTGATTATTTCGGGGGAGAGGAAGTTGGTTTGATCCGCGCGGCCACCGATTACCTTCTAGGGTTCGGGTGTCTGTGAGTGCCTTTTTTGCGCAACGATGGTATGTTAATTGGAGGTTAAAGAATTGTAGCGGTTTGAGGCGGTAAGAGCTTGGAGGGAGCGAAGGATTTGCGAGCCATGGATAAGGGGCTCTTCGCCAACGACGGCTCCTTCATGGAGAGGTTCAAGCAGATGCAGCAGGAAATGCAGGAGAAGGAGAAGGAGAAGGAGAAGGCCGCCACTGCAGCCTCGTCCGCGACGCCCAAGCCTGTGAACCCCAAGCAGGCAGTCACTGTGGCTGCGAACAAGAGGCCGTTCAAGCTGAAGAAGGCCGGGCCGGTGGCCTCAGGTGGGAAGCTGGCCTTCAGCCTGAAGAAGGCCAAGGTTGTGGTCGCGCCTGTTTTTGCGGCCGATGACGAGGATGAAGATGGGGCAGATGTGGAGAGGGAGGAGCCCGCCAAGAACCAGAAGTCCGTGCAAGTTGATGCTCCTGCTGTGGCTGCCCCAACAGGGGCTGTTGGTAATCATTTATTCATTTTTTGTTATTGTCGTATTTATTTTGTTATGCTGTACCTTCTTGGATTTTTTGGTGCTCTGTGGGTTGTAGTTGACATCATATGATCTAATACCACTATTTGATAAGACTTTTAATTGAATAAATGTACTAAAACACTAGTAATATATTACCTTTTCTTTCCAAGCAATTAGCCCATTTTACCTTTGAATTCAATTATGTTCAAGATTATTTCACTGAATTAGATGCACAGAATTTATATGTATGTGATGCATCTTTGGATTTTACTTGTGAATTCAATTCTAAATTTGGATCCACATGCCCAGAGTATGCATTGCCAGTACAGAGGTTTATATTGTGTGTGTTTTATGTATAATTTTCTGTCCTCAACATTTGCTTCCATGCCTTTTTGGGTGTTATTGTGGCATCTAGCAACAAACTGCATTGCATGCATGTTGGTAGTCAATTATATAGTTTTTTATGTCATCTGTTTGTAGACCAAGGAAACAAGAAACTAGTACTGCATTGCATATGTATTGCTAGTCAAATTTAATGACTAATACAACTAATAGTATTTAGTTCATCCATTTACTACAACCACCAAAATGTATCTAACAAGTGGCAACAAATTGCATTGCATGGATATTGGTAGTGAAATTGCTACAAGTAGCAATAGTATATTGATAATAGTTTTTAATAATCCTTTAGAAGCTAACCATGAAGATTGTTTTTTGTTGCACCAAGGTGCTGTGAACTCTCCTTTTATGCTTCATGTATACCTTGTTTCGTTTACAAAATAAACTTCTTTTTCGCAGCATCTGCACTCATATTAGTCGCTATTGCCTGCAGAAAGTCGTGAAGGTCTTGTTCTTTTTCTTATGACTGCAGCTTATAGATTAACTGTATCGACATTGCTGGGAAGGATGTTGATTGAAAGAGTTGGAATGTGGCAATACTGCTACTGCAGTAATTTACATTGCCTTGTTCATGTGCTTGATATTAATCAGTTCTTTAAGTGACATGCAGCCCCAACACCACCAAATGACATGACAGTGAGGCAAGTTGCTGACAAATTAGCAAGCTTTGTTGCCAAAAATGGGAGACAATTTGAGAATATCACACGGCAAAGGAATCCTGGAGATACACCATTCAAGTATGACTGCACTCCCTTTTTTTCTGATCAATAGCATCTGTTTCATTGTTGTGATTTATTTTAATAAAAAAGGATCCATAGATTGCCATATCTTTCATTTTTGACACTCAACTTCTAAGATCTGATATTGTAATAAATTTTTAACATAAATCCTCATTTATTTGTAGGTTTCTATTTGATAAGCACTGTCCAGATTACAAATATTATGAGTTTCGTCTTACTGAAGAGGAAAAGGTTCTTGCCCAGTCAAAGGAAGCTGAAGCATCAAAAAATGGTTGGTGGCATACAGTTTCTTTACTTTTGTAAAATTCAAAATTTCTGTGCAAGTCTTGATGCCTTGTGCTTTTGTTAATGCAGCTAACTCTAGCATTGCAAGTTCCAAAGCACCAGTTGGTCCACATAGAACCTCATTGGAACAAAAGTCTAACTATCAAACACCTGCATCAGCGTTGTATGGGACATATGAGGGTAGTTCTTCCCAAGGAAGCTTTAGTTATGGTAAATATTCATTGTTTGCTTGTCTTTTTTTTTCTGTGTTGTGCAATATGTCAAGTTATTTTTCTAAGCTTATCTTGTTTGATTACTTTCTCTATGTTTCTGGACTTGGTTCTCGTGGTTACTAATAGTTTGTTTGAGTTTGCTAGTCATCCAAGTCTGGAACTTCAGTTGTTTTAGCGGCTTTTTATTTCTTCTTACCGGTGTCTTGAATGTTCTGCGATTCTGTCTCATTCTTGGAGCCTAATGCATAAAATAGATATATTCTATTGTTTTTGTTGTTAACTTGTCTTCCAACTTGAACTGTTTGATCTGTTGTTAAAGGTGAGCCCAATATTATTATTATTAGTACATGTGCTCAGTGCTGGCTCATCTTGTTACAGGTGATCCCAATATGTCTGCACCCTCAGATCCAGTAGCATTGATGGAATTCTACATGAAGAAGGCTGCACAGGAAGAGCGGAAGAGGCCACCGAGGCAGTCAAAAGATGAAATGCCACCACCTCCTTCCCTTCAAGGTATCTTTTCTGTTATATTATTCGCTGTACTGGAAGGATGTAAGGACTTCCATAGTTATTTCAGTACAACTATTTCTTGTTTTGCAGGTCCTCCTAAGAAGGGACACCACATGGGTGACTTCATTCCTCAAGAAGAATTTGAAAAGTTCATGGCACGCTGTAATGATGCTGCAGCACAAAAGGCTACCAAAGAAGCTGCCGAGAAGGCTAAGATTCAGGCAGACAATATTGGGCACAAACTTCTATCTAAGATGGGCTGGAGGGAAGGTTAGTCATTGAATATCAAATATCATGGTTCTCCGTAATCTTTCTGGTAAAACTGTGTAGAGAAGATTACCAGTAAAGAAATACAGATCAAGCCCCAAGTCCCCGACAAGCTGTCCGGGTGGCTGCTGGATGGTTAAGTTTATTGTCAACGCCTATCAGAATCCTAACCTTTCTCTTTCTTGCTGCATTTTCCCTATCTCCTCCGTTTGTCTGCCATCTCTCTAGGATTTGTCTTGTTCTTCCAGCAAATGATTATTATTAAGCAAATCTAGTGTCAACATTAAGGTCAGAAATCCTTGATCCAAACACCAGAAAGAAACTATTTTTTTGTCGATTCTGTTTTCCCGGAAATTTGTTGCGCGCATAGATTGTCAACAACCTTGTCCTGGTTGAACCTTTTTGTTGAAGCCTAAGCAGGCTGTAAGTTCTATAATACTCCATTCCACTTCCAAGTGCTAAATGCGGTTTACTCTGCAGGTGAGGGTCTTGGCAGCGAGAGAAGGGGTCGTGCAGATCCCATTATGGCTGGAGATGTGAAGAAGGACCATCTTGGTGTTGGTGCAGTCCAGCCCGGTGAGGTCTCAGCTGAAGATGACATCTACGAGCAATACAAGAAACGAATGATGCTTGGCTACCGTTATAGACCAAACCCTCTGGTATATTGGCTGCCATTAACTTCTCAAATGAGCTGTCTGTTATCTCTTTCTGCCTCATGGTTGTGCCTTTTTTTCCAGAACAATCCCAGGAAACAATACTACTGACACATGAGATGTTCATCTGGGGAGATGTAAGGCACCAATTTGCTGCATTTTTTTGTTAACAGAACTAACTAGTGGTTGGAGATATCGCTAACTGCATTGTAAGTTTTTGTTCATCAGCAGAATAGCCAAGAAGTTTGTTTATTCAGCATATATCTTGGAATGCCACAGATCTGGGGCTTCAGCAGTGGCTTCGATGTTGCCTAGTGTTCATTTTTTTTTATATCAAATACACTTTTCTTTGTGGTGTGTTTTCAATGTACATCAATCATGTTTCAATTAGTGATGTATTGCTCTCAAGAAGGATGAAAACTATTTTACTTATTATTCAACTTCTGTTGGGACTTTCTTCACTTCACAAATATTTTTTATTCTGGTCATATGTGGGAATAATGAGCTACAAAAGTGTAACGTTTGTCTGGTCTGCATCGGAAGAACTGTCGACCATAGGTAGTATGATCAGTTAATTGCTTGTGTGAATTGCTATGGCAGGTCACCTTGCACTTGGGTTAGTTTCATCCATGTATTTTGATACAGCAGCTGTTACAAGCTGGCAAAACTAATTGATGGACTGCCTTTAAAAAAAATTATCTGATACTTCCATAAACAATAGTGAGTAGTGCATTGTTAGTGCAGGTGTGATGATTGAGGGGTATCCTTTTGTGAATGATAGTCTGCCGAACGTGCAGGGTTTGTTGAATTAATTTAGGTGTCTTCATGCAGTAAAATGTTGCATTCATTGATGAGCGCGAATAGAAAAACACGAAGGAAACAAGGCAAATAATAGATTGCACTAGAATATTTGTATGAGCCAAATTTGAGCATCTTTTGTAGCTCAGTTGGCAATTAAGCTGCGTTTGATCCTTGGTGTGGTCGATTTCCCTGCATAACTAGAGTATTGGGATCTTCTACAAATTAGGTGGATGCTACTTCGTTATCCAGTTAATACGCCTTGGTTCACTATCATGACCGGACTTGCATCAAGATCTATTATTTTGTGTCTAGGCCCTCCATGGTGATATATACTGTGCATATTCATAATTTTTTTTAAGAATGAACCAACACCACATATGAAGTGGTTGATGTAGGTACAGTTTGCAAATTTAAAATTTTAATAACCGTACATGTTGCATCATCAACCTATAAATGGCTCCCGTCAATGGAGTATAGCTTGCCCCCCTTATTTCTTTCTCGGAGCCTGTCAAATTCCCGAATCTCTGATCTTGAAGCTTATCTCTTACCCTGAAATTCCTATGAGCCATTTACAGTCAGTGGCGGTGGAGAGATGCAGCATACCGGAGCAGATGGTAACAAGGGAGCTCCTGCTGGAGCTGATGCAAGTGCAGAGAAGCCTCTCCCTTTCTGCAGTGGTGTACAATGATAGTATCTAATTTGAACTTCTGGAGTGAAGGGACTGTTTATTTTAGGGAGCCTTAGGCTCCTTCCGGATGTAATTTGGTTTCACTTGTTGCTGTGTCTGGGGAACAACTTTGGTTAGATGTTGAAATGATCTCACTAATATACTTACTGATATATTGTATGCGTTCTATTCGGAAGTATCTGTTGGTTGTCTATTGGCTATCTTTTTGGAAGTATATTCTCGCTTTTAGTTCTTCTTGGTCATTTCCCATTACTATTCCTCGCTTCCCCAACGGCCTTAGTGCGTCTCAATGGGCTCTATTTTCCTTTAGCAGGCACCCAAGTTCCTTTCTTAAAGGTCATTTGGGTTGCTCTCGGATCAATCGGAGTTACTGTTCTTTGTCTGACAATAGCTTGGGGCTAGCTTTTTGCTCCTATGTCTTAGACTCGAGAGTTTTTCATCTTTTGTTTCCTCCATCTAGCAATGAATCGTCACAATAGAACGTGGAATATCCTCAACTGGAACATCAGGGGTTTAAACGACGAGGACAAATGGAGCAGCTTTAGATGCAAGATTGAGGAAAGTGCATGCATTGCTTTCTATATCCAAGAAACTAAAAAAAAGAGTGCATTGACAATTCTTTCCTTCGCATGTTTGCTCCTAGAAGATTTTAACAAGTTTGCCTTTGTCCCTTCGGTGGGTGCCTCGGGTGGCATTCTGGTTGGCTGGAATGGATCCATTTTTGCGGGCCATGTTTCTTTCTCCTGTAGGTTTGCTATCACAATGGTTTTTTGCCTCTTCGCAATGCAGAAGAATGGTCTCTTTTTTGTGATTTATGGCCCTTGCTAGGGTCTAGAGAGAGATTTCTATGTTCAGTGGTTGTATAATCTTGACATCCTTTTAGACGAAAATTCCATGTTTATTGGGGATTTTAATTTGTATAGATTGGCCGATGACAAACAAACCAGGGGCTAATGTAAACGACATGTATACCTTTGATGATATCATTGGGAAGCTTGGGCTCATGGAAATCCCCTTTGTAGGTAGTTTACCTGGAGTAACGGCTCCTTTGCTCTTTGTGGTAGCAGTTGACTTGCTCCAACATATCATTAACATGTCTACTTAGAGGGGAATCTTCACTCACTCGATCAAATAGCTTTTGGGGCCTGATTTTCCCATCATCCAGTATGCAGATGACATAGTTATGTTCATGAAATGTCTAAAAGATAGTTGTTCTGTCTGAAAGTCATCCTCCAGTCTTTCTCTGCCTCCACTAGTCTCAAGGTTAACTATCACAAGTCTTATATGGTCCCAAATCAATGTCCTGGAAGACAAGATCCTCATCCTTGCTGAGATGTTTGGTTGTAAAGTTGTCTCCCTCCCCTTCACCTACCTTAGCTTACCTCTTGGTTCCACCAAGCCTACAATTATTAATCACACCCCATTGATGAACAAAATTGAACGAAAATCACAGCAACTTCTTCCCTTTTGGCTTTGGCTAGAAGGCTGACCCTGGTCAACTCTTCCCTATCCTCCCTCCTTTCACACCTGGTTTTAATGGACAAAGGATGTTAATACGCATAAGGACGTTACAAGTGAAGTAGCAAAATCAATACTTTTATAGAATAAACATTTAACTCATACATCGAATAACATATATTATCTTCGATATAGATATCTGCAGTGGAACAGAAATATTGGTGCCCAACAACTGACTGAGAAACACGCATCTATGACATCACAACCTTGTCTTGGTAATCTTCAACACCTTCACTCACTAAGCAGCACCACGCATGTCACATGGCATAGAAAAAATAGTAAGGGTGAGCACATGCCATACTCAGCAAGTGTACAGAAGAACAATGATATGCAGGCTTATAACAATGACAGGCTGGCTCAAGGGTTTATTTGCATAAATGCGAGTAAAGAAAACAATGTAACTTAAAACTTTGAGCAATTATTAAGTGAGTGTAACTCAATTAACTCAATTGTCAAGTAACACATAAGGTTAACCACCTTGCAAACTATAACCATCTCATACCAATGGTATCACCATACCATAACCACAACCAGATCCATAACCAACTAATCATGTGAGGATCCAAGTCTCTTATGATCATAAGCACGACTGATATATCAGATTTTACACTCTGTAGAAATCGTCCAACTTTACCCACGAGATGTGATTTTATCACCCGCAAGAAGGTGACTAAAGTCTCCATTCTCCCAATGCTGATCAGACACATTTCATACTACCTAAGGTGTGCAGCCAGAAGATTACTGCAAAACTGTTACAAAGTTTC
The DNA here is from genome assembly GCF_958298935.1 of Phragmites australis. Lineage (NCBI taxonomy): Eukaryota > Viridiplantae > Streptophyta > Magnoliopsida > Poales > Poaceae > Phragmites > Phragmites australis. The sequence goes on along the minus strand of NC_084940.1, from coordinate 16,169,917 downwards.
CTCCAAAATATGCATGCCCTCTGAGGTTTCACCACCAGGTTTTACAGAACAGACACATCTTTCCTACCTAGAAGCCCCCTCTTGCGCCAGATAGTTCTAGGGATCCTCAATCCCTTCCCCAAATGTCCACTACCACTAACCAAATAGTTCTAGCTCAAAGCCGTCCCCACACGTCCACTCCCACTGTTTGGCACATACAATTTGGAATCCACTAATTAATAAGCCAGACCCTCCCATAAGGGTTTATAGTTGGTATGATACTTCTTGAGTTGTTGCTCCATGAATCGATCCTTACTTATGTCACTTGAGCAAACACTAACTCATCAACATAGCCATGATCATCACCACAAATACCTCTTTACTCAAGGCCTAGGGTTTCATATTTTTATACCATTAAAACATCATCATCACTGCATATGTTTATTAGTCAAGTATAAGACACTTTCTAACATCCCGACAATAAGGCTAAGCAACTCTACCCATGAAAGACACCTAACCATAAACCACTTAGGTTTCAAGGAATGATAAGGGAATATCTAGGTAAACCCTACCATAGGTGACTACCCACCAAATTGACACTATATGCAATTTTATTAAACAAACAATTTAAAACATAGGAGCAATATGATCAAGAAATAGACTTGTCTTTTACCCAATGTGCTGCTCAGTGTTGTCGAAATCATGATTTTGAAGTCTCTTGAACGATTCCGAAACGTTATCGACTAAATGCGAATTCTACCGATAAACAAAAGCAACATCGAATAAACACTTGATAAACTCCAAACTGCAAACATAAAAGGAAGAGAACGATTGACTGGGATTTTGGCTGAGCTAGGCAAGAAGAACGAAATTGACTGGACTTCTTATGAGGAAAGATAAAGCGATATGATCTAGGGTTTCACATGAAATGACAGAAAAGACTAACTGAAGCATTAACATGTGTAACCTACAAATTAGTATATTATTTTAATATCATAAATTTATGTTTGTGGTACAGTGACATGTAGATCTGGCCAGGACTTATATGTCATTGTGACAACCATAAATTTACTAATCAAAATAATATCTTCATGTTGTAGGGATCTAGATGTTAATAAAAGATAACTATTGTAGAGCTATGAGAATTGATACCTAAAACAGACATGGTTGGATAGATCATATTTTTAGAAAAATTTGAGCACAAGAATCACTTAAATCAAAGCTAAAATGAAGAAAATATGGGTATTTAAAGATCCAAGGGTTTTTTCTAGAGAAAAGGCTACTTTCTGAAATTATTTTTGTACTGGAAAAGATTGAATTACTGACTGGGTGTTGACTGGGCTAAATTCAATGATGTGGCAGACGATAAGGATTGACACATTAGTGGGATTGCTGTTGTGGCATTGAGGTGATAGGATGACATGGCACATGTGTTGACTAGGCAAAGGATCGAATACGTTAGATCCAATCTAGACCATTGGATTCGGATCTAATGGCTCGGATTGGTGGACCGGGTCTGTGGACTTGTTGATTGGTGGGCATGAACACAGTCCATTGAAGAGCTCGTAAGCCAGAGATGATGGATGGCTCAAGATGACGATTGTATTCTTGCTAACATCCCAATGCATAATCCTTAGAGTCGGGCTATTTATAAGTGCCCATTATGGATTAAGTCTTGCGAGTACCTTCATACTCACACTGCTATTTCATATGCTACCGGTGAGAAGGAGTTGATCTTTGACTACTTCACGCTCGCCGAGGGTGGTGGCAGCCATGAGTAGGCAAATACTTGGAAGTCGTGCTTTTGTGATGGATTCTAAGGGCATATGACTCCATCATTCTTTTGTTGTATAGTCTTTAATTTTCTGTTGCGTAGTTTCTTTTGTTGGTTAGGAGTTAAGTCGGTTTTTATCTCCTCCTAGCTTAAGTTGGTTTTTATCTCCTCCTAGCTCTCTTTTGTTGTAAATTGTAATAATTTCGTAAATGCTTAAGAACTTTTGATATAACTTTAATTACTTGCTCTTTCTTAAACTGCATTGTTATGCTATATGTTGGAGAGGCATGTGTTCCGATCTTGGGCAGAAAACACGTGTCGGGACTATCGGGGTAGTATTATGGTTAATCATTGTAGTTGTGATTATGCAAATGATCGACTTAGTGATTAATTAAAATACTATCTGGATGGTTCTTTACAGTGTGGCATCAGAGCTTGGTTGAAAGAAGTAGCCTAAACATGCTTGGGATGTGGGTTAGTAAAGTGTCAAATCCACTAAGCAACCCATTAAAGTTTCTTTTATGCCTCCTCGGGTTAATACGTATGAACTTGCTATAATATGCCCCTAAGAGTAACGTATGCGTGCTTGGTGCACTTGGATTGTTTGTTTGTGCATTGTGTCATTTCTTGTTATGCTGCATTAACGCATCCCGATAGTGACAAGTATCGAGGGCTCAACTGGTGCGAGATAGGGGCCCGATGTGCCCCGTAAAGCGATGGTACGAGAAGTAAATACATTAACAATAATATATGAGCATCCACCATACGATGGTAGATATGGTCGTTTAACCATGTGGTGATTACATTGGGTGTCCCGTGAGGTGATGGTACAGGACGTGAATACGTTGGCAGCAACGTATGAAATGTCGCTTGTGCGGCGAGTTGCACAAGCACCATTTGCACGAATACTTATTTTTTCTCATGCGAAGGGTGATAAATGTGATTGTGGTGCTTGTATGGCAGAGAGATGCAGTCAAGAAAGAAACAAGCAGATGAGGATTGTAATACCCAGTACGGTACGTGAATACGTTGGCAGCAACATATGAAACATCGCTTGTGCGGCGAGTTGCACAAGCACCGTTCGCACGAATACTTGTTTTTCTTATGCGAAGGGTAATGAATGTGATTGTGATGCTTGTATGGGAGAGAGATGCAGTCGAGAAAGAACTGAGTAGATGAGGATTGTCACACCCAGTTTTAATGGAACAAACCTAGGCACAACACATGTATGCCAGGATCAAGTTTCATACATGTGCTACATCATCAGTGTATCATCACAGTTTCATTATTACAGTAACATTAGTAACTTATTACAAAAGGACCCAAGTGTTGTGAGGAACCGTCCAAATAGTATTCTTATTAATCATCAGGAGGATCATTATTTATAATCCAACCATGACAATTAACCAAAATCCTGTTCCGGTAGTCCCGGCACGTGTTTTGTACCCAAGGATCGGAACACACGCCTTCCAACATGCACATCACAACATAGCTTAATAAAGAGCGAGTAATAAATATTTATATTACAAGTATTAAGCATGCAACTGATTTCAATAATTTACAACAAAAGCGAGCTAAGAGGAGACAAAAACCCCTCAACTCCTTTTTTTTTTTTATCGAAAACGCAGGAGAGTTGCGCTTCATTAAATTAAGAAGAAAGATGGGACAAGAACCCAAGCCTTCTTCTCTATTGCTCTCAAAACTGAAGTAGGAGATGGCTCACGTACTCTGTTTTGGACTGATCGATGGATTCATGGTCAGTGCATTGCTGATTTGGCACCTCGCTTATTTGCCATAATACCAAGATACAAAGTGCAGCGACGTACTGTCCAGGAGGGCCTCACAAATCGCACCTGGGTTTTGGATATACAGGGCGCTCTGTCAGTGGGGGCAATTATTGATTATTTGCAGCTTTGGGATCTCCTAGCAGATTTCACATTACAACCAGAAGTCAAAGACACTCATGTTTGGCAATTCTCGTCGACCGGACAGTACTCGCCTAAATCGGCCTACGAGAGCTTGTTCTTGGGTGCTATTCAGTTCAGACCATGGGAGAGGATTTGGAAAACTTGGGCGCCCGCTAAATGTCAATTTTTTGCATGGTTGGTCGCCCACAATTGGTGTTGGACAGCGGATCGTCTTGCGAAACGGGGACTGCCACACCCTGAACAATGTCCCTTGTGCGATCAGGAGGAAGAAACTATTGATCACATGTTGACCTCTTGTGTCTTTGCTAGACAGTTTTGGTTCAGTTTGTTGAGACAGGTCGGGCTTCATGCATTTTCCCCATAGCCTACAGATTCCTCATTTGACACATGGTGGGAGAAAGCTAATGAAGCAACCAGTGGTTTGGTGAGATAGGGACTCAACTCTCTCATTATTCTTGGAGCTTGGGTACTATGGAACCATAGGAATCGTTGTGTGTTTGATGGAATATCCCCTAGCATGTCTCAGGCTTTAGTTCTAGCAGGGGAAGAGCGTCAATTATGGTCTTTGGCAGGGGCTCGAGGGATCTCCTTCTTGACTGCCCATCTACCTGATCATGAGTTTTATAACATTAGGTCGTTTTTCTAGTTTGTAAAAGGCGCGAATGTAATCTAGCAGTGGTGAGGTGTGTGTGTGTGTGGGCGTGTGGTATGTTTGTGTGTGTCCGTGTTGTAACCCCTCAACTCCTAACCACAAGATAAGTACGCAACGGAAAGTTAAACTAGACAACAAAAGAGAGTGGAGCCACATGCCCTTAGGCTCCACTCCAAAAGCTCGAGCTTCGAAGTAGGATGCACTACCCCTGCCCGCCACCCTGATCGGCAGACACAAAGTAGCCGAACACCACCCCTTCCTTAGCAGCCGGAATACCTGCATCAACTTACGGGTAGCAACCTGAGTACGAAGGTACTCACTCGCAAGACTTACACAATATGGGTATATAATATCCCGACTCCAAGGATTATGCATTGAGCTGTTAGCACAAATATAAACATGCGTTTAAGTTAATTAAAGCGGTAAGCAACCTAGACATATGTGTGAGCAACTAACTTAACCAACATGTATGAAATTACCCTGCAACTACCAACTGATCATATGAAACTGTAACCGCAATAGTATCAATGTATAACAAGTGCCATCTCGACCACCTCCCACATATCGAACCACAAACCATACTCGAAACTCTATGACTGATGCAGATAAGCAATAGCATGCTCATGACCGAGAGTGCGGCAGTTCGAACTATTTATACACCATGCAGGGGATACTCCTGGACCCATACGACTCGGGGACAATACGGCTTGTGCCACCCGCTAAAGTGCACATAAGGGGGTAGCCGTGTCAACCTTCCCCAACCAGCCCCAACCGTGTGCGGCATGCATCGCTCGGCGCGACGGTGCTAGAACTACTCCCGGAGCAAACTAGTACCACTTACAAGCCCGCCCGCTCACACTGTCAATGTTCAGACCTCATAAAGCCACAACTGCGAAGGTATTCAGCTCGTCATACCATTAGATCGGTATGTGGTGAGTAAGAAAAGTGCTAAAGCTGACTACACTGACGATCGGTGCTTAACCGGTGCAAAGCGGTCTATGGTGTCCGGTTTACTCTACCGACCTACCCAGGGGAACTCTACATCCGGGCAGGACAAACACCTCCTAGCACCGCTCACACCTCTCCTCATACTCATCGCTCGACCAACCAACACAAACAACCCAACATGGTAACCATTGTGAAAGTAATTTAACCTATAGCTTGCGAACGATGAGACGTTTCACCGCTCAACTTCTACCGAGGACTTATGCATTGCTAAGCATCTCGCATCACTTTTAAGTTAGACCTTATCATGAATAAACCCAGGCTACAAGGATATAGATCAACAATAATTCAAGGTAGAGACAATGCAATCAACATAGGTTCTACCCATAAAAGCCCGACATCGACTTCCTATACATGCAAACCTATACATAAGCATAATTTATCAATATTTAGACTTTATTCAATTCAACTAACAGGGTGCAATATGTTAGATGCTTGCCTTGATGCACTGGCTCACAAAGGTGGGGTACCTCCGGATCACCCTCCCTCGCTGGGATCATCAATTCGGCGTTCTCTAAAAAGAATAACGCGTGCAATGCCATGAGTATGGATGAAATGCATCAATGCATGCCATAAGATGCGCAAAACATGTTAAAAGTGCAAATATGCGAGCTAGAAAAAAATTAGGACTCAAACCGATTTGAAAATTTGCCAAAAGTGCGGAACCTCCGAAGAATTCTCTGGAATATGCGGACTATCCGCAAAATTATACGGAACATCTAGACATTACGTAATTCAGGCAAACTCCGAACTATCTGGAGAATTCTCTGGATACTCCGGACATATGTGGACCCTCCGGACTTTTGTTCGGACACTCTGGACCTGGGTTGAAAATATGTTTTCGACGATTCGTTGATCGATTTAACCCCAAACTTGAATCTATGCTACATACTCCTGCGTATATACCATACCAAGGGTTCTAGACTAACTTTGTAGCTTAACCCTAAGAAAATCTTGAATACAATTCAAATTGCCATTTTCCTAGAAAGTGCGGACCCTCCGCACTTTGATGCGGAACCTCCGCACTTTTATGCGGATACTCCGCAATGCCCAGAACTTCTCTAATTTTGGGAAATTTTTTGCCAAATTGAATTGCGATCTTCTCCAACTAAGGAGGAACATGTTTGAGATGGTTTATGGAGTCTAGAATTCACTCATCAACCTAGAAACTCGATTCCTAACTCAAATCTCATCTAAATCCTCATTTTTGTCCAAAACCTCAAAAACTCATGAACTTTGCTAAAACTCGAAATCGATCAACCAAATCATGAATTCTTGCCATGGGAAGCCTAAGAGACTTACTCAAGATGCTTGTGGAGTTGGGTGACCGCCGAGGAATGGAGGAAATGGAGGGAAATAGAAGAACTCCGGTGTTCCTTGTGCTTCAACCAAGAACACCAAAAGACATCAAATCCGGCTCAAATCTTTCGAGAAAACGAAAATGAATTGGATGGATGAGTAGCTTATGAGCTCTAGAATGCAATGGTACCACATGCATACCTTCAATCCCTCTCTTGAGCTCGGATTTTGGAAGAAATAGAGAGAGGGAGTGAGAGCTTGAGTGGGAGGGGGAGAGCTCCTCCTTGTGGCTGGTTGGAGCACGGGAGTGAGAGTGGGAGCAGGTGGGAGAGAGAGAGGGCAGGTGGGGGCTGCCCACTTGAGTGGTTGGAGTGGGTGAGGTGTGGGGCCCACGTGTTAGAGAAAGGAGTCCATTTTCGCTGCGAATTCAATCCTTTTCTCTCCTAGATTTCTTTCTCTCATCCAAATGATTTCAAACGAATTGCATTAGTATTCTGAATTATAATTACGCAAATTAAATATAATGCTTAAAAACATGATTATGCTTAATTGCGAGATCAAGAATTTGGGACGTGACAAGTGTCTAAAAGAAAATACAGTGGAACAAGAGAGCTCGCGCCAACGGGTCTTCCATCTTCCATAGGCATCAACCGGTGGCACACCAGCCTAGAACAGGAGCTCTGGGTCAAAGCCATCCTCATCGAAGAATGCAACTTCATAGACGGGTGTGAGTACAAAATGTACTCCGTAAATGTGGGGAAACATGCTATGGGGCTAAGTCAAGGAAAGGTTAGACATTGGTTAACTGCTCTAAGCAACTATGACCTATGACTTTAACAATAGGCATCCTATTTACTAAGTGTGAAGACACATCTATAACAAAAGGGATGACTCATCGAATTCCATCCGACTACCAAGACTCACCAGGTAATTCTACAACCCAGCTACCTGACTATCCATACCAAAACCCTGATCCCAGCTAATCAAGAAGAAGTCCAAGCCCGCTCTTGACCATGAGTACGGCTGATCCAACCAGTTTGATACTCTATAGAGTTTATATAGCTTTCCCCACGAGTCGTTATTTCACACTTTTGGGGTGTGGAGTTGGGGTCTCACTACAAGGCCTTTACAAAGCTCCCGCCGATCCGTAGGCATCCACTGTGGTTTAACCACTAACAGACGATTCCATCACTGCAGAAGCCCCTCTTGTGCCACTCAACCGTCCATTGGTGCCCACGAATCGAAGGGGTGGCTAATTAGTTAGCCAGGCCGTACCCATATAGGCCTCGTGGTTGTGCGGATCATCTTGGTTACATATTCAAGAACCGGTCCTTACGATCCCACAGAGGAACAACCACAAACCTGCTGTGCAGCACCACCTCAAACCAACTATCCAATTAGGATCCCTATATCATGTTGCTACAAGATTACCATACCTAATTCTTGTTGCATAAACATTAGTCAAGATTAACATTTATCCAACTATGACAACACTAGCATATCTACACTTCCTTAACCATGACTCATCAACGACGATAAGGAATAATCATACAAAAGCTAGTAAACCCTAACATGGGATTCTAATTTTGACAAGCATGCAATGAAGGATAAATAACTACACATGAATCCTAAAATAGGAGCAAGATGTTCAGGGGTTGCCTTTAGCTAAGGGTTGCTCAAAATATTCAAAAACTTGTTCTTGCATATTTTCGAACTGATCACCTCCTAAACAACATACCAGAAAAAGCACACAAGGAAAACTACAAAGATAAGTACACCAAATATTACTAACTCTAGGTAAATCCCTATAAAAAGATTTTACACATCGCTACAAACATTTGAGCGCAAAAATCGCCCAAACCAGAGCTACGAGCAAAAAGTTATGAGCATTTGAAGTTCTAGGGGTTTTTTCTGCAGATTTTACTTGTTTTCTGAGAATAAACCAATTTTTTATACTGAAAATCTTATTTATGACATCATAAATCAAAACAGGATTATTTTCCAATTGAAAAATGTGTGAAAAAGGTTCGTGGTCTCATGGACCATGGCCTGAAGGCCAATCCACGGGTCGATGTTGGACCGATTATGAGATGGTGAAGGGGTATGCGATCTCGGCCATTGAATCTCGATCGGATGGCTGGGGCAAAGGGGGCTTCGACTTGCGGTGCGGACATGCGTAGCGGCTAGCCAACAGCGAAGGGGTCACCGGCGCATCGCCGAAGTGCGCCAAATCACGCATCCAGCCATGGATCGCGACAGGACAAGGCGCAAAAATGATGAGGAGGGCGAGGGGATCATCACCGTGGACTTCTCATCGGCGGAGAATGGTGGAGGGAGGCCGGTGATGGAGAGAGGCAGACGACGGGGCTCGGTCACGGCACAAGCGACGCTCCGTGGGTTGGGCAACACCGAGTTGCGACCGGGAGCTTCTCCGATGACCCTGCAAAGCTGCAGAGGGGAGGAAAGGGTTAGAAACAGCTTGGCCATGGTGAGTTGCGATGGTGGCAGAGCTCTCACTGGCAACAAAGAAGATGACAGCACTGAGGGTGAAACCAAGTGGGAAAGGAGGGGGAAATAGGTTGAATTGGTGCGGAACCTTGCCACGGAGACAAAGGTCGGCTTATAAGCGCGAGAGGGGAAGTGCATCGGTCAAGATTCGAAAAGATTGGCCAGTGGCCTTAAAGGAGTTGAATGCGGCGGTTTCCGCATTTGAGAGGGGTAATGGAGGGGGAAATGGCCGGGGTGAAGTGATTAAGGGGCGGGGATCACGTCCACAACCTTTAATTGACGCAGAATAGCGCAGGGAAGCTCATATGTTGAGCATATATCAGAATTGCCAGAATTACTCTCGTTTTAATCGAATAGTAGCTATGATGGATGTTTTTAGATAAGTGTTAGCACTCGACATGTTAAATGATGGGAGTGTGCTAGCTATTATCTTTATAAATAGTCGGCACTGTCGATTAAGCCGAGTGTGAATTGGACGGGGCTGACACCAAGTGCTCTCTAGTGGTAGTCTTGCTCCACTTCAGATTGGTGGACTTCCAACTAATACATGTTCACCTTAGGACTTCAACAATTACTCCACCATGAAGCTCACCAAATCACATGCCACCAAGCTATCTAGATGTCACCAATCACCAAGAGTAACAATATCTAATCTAAGCCAAAGAGATTGATGGATGCACACTAGATATTTTCCTAACACAAATGATATCCTTAATCTTGCAATTAAGGAGCTTAAAAAATCACTCAAGTACTTTTTCTTCCTCTTGACTCTCCAAGGATGTAAATGAGCTCAATGACTAGCCAAGAAGATTTTAAAGGCACGGAGAGGGTTCAAGAGAATTTTAAAGGTGCAGATGGGGCATATTTATAGCCCTATGAGCCAAACTACCCATTACCCCCTGGAGCAGGAAAATTGCCAACATCGGATGATCCGTTGACATTCAAATCCTTACCTCTTAATATCATGTGCCAGTATTGTACGGCAACACTCACCGGACGAGGTTTGAAAGTCAACACTGGAACATCTAGTGCACATGGCAGCCTTGATCTCTAGAAATAGTGCCTCTGCACAAATAGTTTGATGCATTAATCTGATGAGCACCGGAACATCCGTTGCTAACCTTCCGATGAAGCCATCGGATCATGAAAGTGCATCTAGGCCCCCTAAGTGGGTTTTGGCTTATTGATGACAAAACGATTAAAGAACTAACATGCTTTGTGAGTATTGAACAGGTATGAGCATTAGTTGTGAAGGTAAATGACGTTTGACGCCCGTCGAAACAATTGAAGAATCAACGAAGGATACAAGATAGGGCTTAAATTCTTTTTACTTTTGAAATTGAGTCTAGGATAGATTTTTTCTTAGATGGATGAATTCATTTGCTTGATTAGTGTCTCAATGCTCAAGAGATCCTTTAGAATCACCCAATTGAGAGACACATTCACTCACGGACACGAAACTCTTTCTAAAAAATCTTCAGAGTCCGGAGTCTCCGGTGTTCACCGGATACTCCGGTACTCAGCGTTCAGCCGGAGTCTCCGAGCTAGCCTCCGGCAGAGAGTCTCGGTTACGGTTTAATCTTTTCAAGAAAAAGACCGGAGTCTCCGGTGTTCACCGGATACTCCGGTAAAATGTTTTGTGTGCAGTCGGAGTCTCCGAGGTAGACTCCGGCAGAGGCTCTCGGTTAGCTTTTAATCTTTTTGATAAAAAGTAGTAAAGACCGGAGTCTCCGGTGTTCACCGGATACTCCGGTACCTGGAGATGCCGGAGGATCCGGCTAGTCTCCGGACTTAGTCTGTTTTGGAAAATCTGTCAGGACCGGAGACTCCGGTGTTCACCGGAGACTCCGGTAATTAAACAGAACTGTAACGGCTAGTTCTGACACATTCGTGACCGTTCTGACGCCGTTTTTGGAAATAGGACCGGAGACTCCGGTGTACACCGGATACTCCGGTAAGCTCTGACAAAAACAGTAACGGCTAGTCTGTGAGAGAGGGCTATAAATGCCCCCTCTCTCCATAGCATTTAGAGCTTGCTGTGGCTGGTTTCCTTGAGACCTCTTGAGCACTTTAAGAGCATTCAAAGCCTCTCCAATCATCCCTAGAGCCAAATTTGCACAAATTTGAGAGTGTGTGTTTGGAGAGGGTTCAAGCCACTTGAGCATTGATTTCTTCATCGAGCATTCACTGCGATCATCTCCTTTGAAGCTTTGGGTTTCTAGAAGGAAAGAAGTCGCCCGAAGAGCAACCAAAACTTGTGGTGTGCCTCGGGAAGTTTGTAAGCATCTTCATATTGAGTAAGAATTTCTAGCTTGATCTTTGTGGTCGCTAGAAGAGGATAGGGTTGGAGAAGACCCGGCTCTTTGTGAGCTCCTCAACGGAGACGTAGGCACTTCTTTGTGAGGTGGCCGAACTCCGGGATATATTCTCGTGTTCTTACTTGTGAAACTTACTTGATCGTGTGCATTTGGTAATTTGTCATTTAAATTGCTATAGTATCAATCTTGCTAGTTTTAATTGTTATTCTAGCTTAGTAATATCTACTTGACCTAGTGCAACTCTTAGAATCTAGCTGTGGCCTTTAGTTCAAATTTATTCTGAAATTTCCTGTCAGGCCGGAGACTCCGGACTAGACCGGATACTCCGGACCATACCGGAGTATCCGGACTTCACCGGAGTATCCGAGAGTTTAATCCGCTGTTTTTAGTTTTAATTTTTAGAAAAGCCTATTCACCCCCCCTCTAGGCACTTTCAATTGGTATCAGAGCCTAACCTCCTACAAGACTTCACCGCTTGGAGGTAATCATTATGTCGACATCCGGAAGTCCGAGGGGTCCCAAAGATGATCCATCAAGAAGTGATGATGGTAATGGTAAAGGAAAGGGAAGTGAGATTCCTTTCAATTATGATCGTTTGAATTCTTCTAGCAATTACATTTCCGTGCCTTCCGGACGTGCACCATTCTTCGATGGTACACATTATGCCGCTTGGAGGCACAAAATGAAAATGCACTTAATTTCTCTTCATCCAAGTATTTGGAAGATTGTTTGCACAGGTTTTGAGCTGCCGGAGGAAGACCAAGAGCTCACCTCAAGTGAAGAACAAAATATGCATCGCAATGCTCAAGCTACAAGTGTGTTGCTTAGTGCCTTGAGTCCGGAGGAATTCAACAAAGTGGATGGACTTGAGGAAGCTAAGCAAATTTGGGACACACTTCAAGTTGCTCATGAAGGGACTACAAGTGTGAGAGAATCCAAAATAGAATTGCTTGAGGGAAAGCTAGGAAGATTTGTGATGGAGGATCATGAAACTCCTCAAGCAATGTATGATCGGATGATGGTGCTTGTGAACAAGCTAAGAGGACTTGGAAGCGAGGACATTGATGATCACAAAGTGGTCAAGAGACTACTTAGAGCATTTGCTCCTAGAAATCCCACTTTGGTGACGCTCCTCCGTGAGAGAAGAGATTACAAGAGGCTCACACCAAGTGATGTGCTTGGAAGGATTCTTGCTCATGAGCTCATGGAAGAAGAAGCTAATGAAGTGAAGATTCATGCTAAACAAAGCTCAACCTCAAGGCATAAAGAAATTGCACTCAAGGCAAGCAAAAGCAAGCAAGTCCAAGAATCAAGCACAAGTGATGATGAAAGCTCCGAAGATGAAGAAATGGCGTTTTTTGTGAAAAGGTTCAAGAAATTCATGAGAAAAGGAGGCTATTCAAAGTACAAGAGAGACATGCCCAAGAAGAGAATATCAAGAAGGGCATGCTATGAATGTGGCGAAATTGGTCGCTTTATAGCCGATTGTCCAAACAAGAAGAAGGGAAAGGACAAAGAAGACAATAAAGTCAAGTCATACAAGAAAGACAAGAACAAGATGTACAAGAAGAAATATTCGGGTCAAGCACATATTGGAGAAGAGTGGGATTCCAACTCCGACTCGGACTCCGATGATGAAAGAGTCGCCACCATTGCTATTCATGAGCTTACACCAAGAAAATCACTCTTAATGAGTGATGATGATGATGATGATGATGATGGAGACTCCCCAAAATGCTTCATGGCCAAGAACCGCAAGGTAAAATTTCAATCCAAGCTCCTAGATAGTGATAGTGAGTATGATAGTGATTGTGATAATTTGTTCAAAGGTTTGAATAAAAATGTCATGGCTAAAATAAAGGAGCTAATGGATACAATAGATAGTCATAAAGAGACCCTTGAGAGACAAGAAGACTTGCTCATCCTTGAAAAGGAGAGAAACCTTGAACTCGAGGAGCTCTTTGCTAAAGAGAAAGAAAAAGTTGAGAAATTGTCTAAAGATTGTGATTTAGCCAATTCCTCAATTGCCGATCTTAAGAGTAACAATTTCTTGCTTCAAGAGAAATTATCTTGTTTAGATGAAAATTATAGAACTCTTGAAACACAAATTGATATTCTTAAGAAAGGCTCTTCTAACTCTAGTGAAGCAAATTTACTATCTAATGCATCTACTAGCAATGGATGTTCTCGTTGTTCTAACCTTGAAATGAATGCTTGTACAACTAATATTGAATCCTTGCAAGCATTACAAAAGGAAAATGAGAGGCTAAATACTTTGGTCAAATATGGGTGCATCAAAACTTATAAGTCAAAGGATGCACTTTACAAGACTATTCAAGCCAAAGACAATAAGCAAACGAGAGGTCTTAGTTTTGACCAATATACAAACAAGCCAAATGATCGTGTGGTATTGAATGGAGTGGAATGCCTCAAGTTTGTCAAAGGAGGCAAACAAGTTGATCACCCTACTCAAACAAGGCAACCGAAGGCTCATGCCCCCCAATGTTCCTTTTATGCTTCATACATGCTAAAGAGAGACCACCGTGGTAAAGTGGTTGCTCTCTATGTTGGTCCCCGCACAAGAGATAGAATTGTAAAAGGGAATGTGTGGGTGCCAAAAGTGCTTGTGACTAACGCTAAAGGACCCAAACAAATTTGGGTACCAAAAATAAAGGCATAACTTTGTTTTGTAGGCATACTCCTCCGGTGGATCAAGTTGGGTCATTGATAGCGGATGTACCAATCATATGACCGGAGAAAAGAGTATGTTCTCCTCATTTGAAGAAAATGGAGGACCTCATGAAAACATCATCTTTGACGATAATGGAAAAGGAGAGGTAATGGGACTAGGTAAAATTGCCATCTCAAATGATACTTCCATTTCAAATGTCTTGTTAGTAAAATCACTCAATTACAACTTATTATCCGTATCTCAATTATGTGAAATTGGTTATAATTGTCTTTTTACAAATGAGAGTGTGGTCGTCTCTAGAAGGGAGGACGCCTCTATGGTCTTCACCGGCAAGTTGAAGGGTAAACTCTATCTTGTTGATTTTTCAACGGATGGAGTGATGCCTAAAACTTGCTTGATGGCTAAGTCTAGCATGGGTTGGCTTTGGCATCGCCGACTTGCTCATGTTGGCATGAGGAATTTGTCCAAACTTCAAAAGGGCGAACATATTCTAGGACTAACGAATGTGACTTTTGAGAAAAATAGAGTTTGTAGTGCATGCCAAGCGGGAAAGCAAGTTGGAGCATCTCATCCCTTGAAGAATGTGATGACCACTTCAAGACCATTGGAACTTCTTCACATGGACTTATTTGGGCCAATCACTTATATAAGTATCGGAGGTATTCTTCTTGCATGATAAAAGCGAAACTCAAGCCATTCTCAAGAAGTTTGTGAGAAGAGCACAAAATGAATTCGAAGTAAAGATCAAGAGAGTTAGAAGCGACAATGGAAGCGAATTCAAGAACATACAAGTTGAAGAGTTTCTTGATGAAGAAGGAATCAAGCATGAGTTCTCGGCTCCATACTCCCCTCAACAAAATGGAGTGGTCGAAAGAAAGAATAGGACTCTAATTGAATCCGCAAGAACAATGCTTGATGAATACAAAGTATCGGATCAATTTTGGGTGGAAGCAATCAACACCGCATGCCATGCCATCAACCGGTTATATTTACACAAGTTGTTGAACAAAACTTCATATGAGCTTCTAACCGGTAACAAGCCAAATGTTTCCTATTTTAAAGTTTTTGGTAGCAAATGCTTTATTTTAAACAAGAAATCTAGAAGTTCTAAATTTGCTCCAAAGGTAGATGAAGGGTTTATGCTTGGTTATGGTTCAAATGCCTACGCCTACCGCATTTTCAACAAAACCACCGGATGTGTTGAAATTGCGAGAGACGTAACATTTGATGAATCTAATGGCTCCCAAGTGGAGCAAGTGGATACAAATGTTTTAGGTGATGAAGAAATACCAAGCGAAGCAATCAAGAAGATAGCAATTGGCGAAATCAAGCCCTTAGAACAAGAAAAGACTCAAGAAGCTCAAATCGATAGGGATCAACCATCTTCATCAATGCAAGTTGAACCATCAACGTCAACCCAAGATCAAGACGACAAGAGATCACAAGATCAACATCAAGACCATGAAGATCCGAACAATTTCTTGAATAATGAAGTGGAAGACATCCAACATCAATCACAAGTGCCACATCCACGTGTTCATCAAAGTATCCAAAGAGATCACCCCGTGGACAATATCCTTGGTGATATACAAAAGGGGGTAACTACTCGTTCAAGAATTGTAAATTTTTGTGAATTTTACTCTTTTGTTTCCTCTTTGGAACCTTTGAAGGTAGAAGAAGCGCTTGATGATCCGGATTGGATAATGGCTATGCAAGAAGAATTGAACAACTTTAAAAGAAATGAAGTTTGGTCTTTGGTGGAAAGGCCAAAACAAAATGTGATTGGGACAAAATGGGTCTTCCGCAACAAACAAGATGAAAATGGGATAGTAACAAGGAACAAAGCTCGTTTGGTTGCTCAAGGATTCACTCAAATCGAAGGTTTGGATTTTGGTGAGACATACGCTCCCGTAGCTAGGCTAGAGTCAATTCGTATTTTATTAGCCTATGCTACTCACCATGATTTCAAGTTATATCAAATGGACGTGAAGAGCACATTTCTAAATGGACCAATCTCCGAATTGGTGTATGTGGAGCAACCGCCCGGCTTTGAAGATCCCAAACATCCCGAGCATGTTTTTAAACTCCATAAGGCGCTCTATGGGCTAAAACAAGCTCCTAGAGCATGGTATGAATGCCTTAGGGATTTTCTTGTCAAAAAGGGCTTTGAAATAGGCAAAGCCGACTCTACTCTCTTTACTAAGAATGTTGATAATGATTTATTTGTTTGCCAAATATATGTCGATGACATTATATTTGGTTCTACTAATCAACAATTTTGTGAAGATTTTAGTAGGATCATGACAAGGAGGTTTGAGATGTCCATGATGGGAGAATTGAAGTTCTTTCTCGGATTTCAAATCAAGCAACTCAAGGAAGGAACCTTCATTTGTCAAACCAAGTACATCAAAGATATGCTCAAGAAATTTGACATGGAGAATGCCAAACCAATCAAAACGCCCATGCAAGCTAATGGACATCTTGATCTCAATAGAGAAGGCAAAAGTGTGGATCAAAAGGTATATCGTTCCATGATTGGATCTTTGCTTTATTTATGTGCATCTAGGCCCGATATCATGCTTAGTGTGTGCATGTGTGCAAGATTTCAAGCCGCTCCCAAAGAGTGCCATTTAATGGC
Organism: Phragmites australis; assembly: GCF_958298935.1. Classification (NCBI taxonomy): domain Eukaryota; kingdom Viridiplantae; phylum Streptophyta; class Magnoliopsida; order Poales; family Poaceae; genus Phragmites; species Phragmites australis. The sequence goes on along the minus strand of NC_084940.1, from coordinate 16,153,124 downwards.
CGTTAAGAGGATTCTTCGATATTTAGTTCATACTCCATACCTTGGGCTTTGGTATCCAAAAGGGTCATCCTTCGACCTTATCGGCTATTCGGACTCCGATTATGCCGGTTGTAAGGTGGATAGAAAAAGCACTTCGGGAACTTGCCAATTCTTGGGTAGGTCCTTAGTGTCATGGTCATCCAAGAAACAAAACTCCGTAGCTCTATCCACTGCCGAAGCTGAATATGTTGCCGCGGGAGCATGTTGTGCTCAACTCCTATAGATGAAGCAAACTCTAAGAGACTATGGCCTCAAAACTCCCAAAATTCCACTTTTATGTGATAATGAGAGTGCCATCAAAATAGCCAACAATCCCGTACAACACTCAAGAATCAAGCACATAGATATTAGACACCATTTCTTGAGAGATCATGCAACAAAAGGGGATATTGACATTCGCCATGTGAGAACCGAAAAACAATTAGCCGATATCCTCACTAAACCACTAGATGAGCAAAGGTTTTGTGAGTTGAGAAGTGAATTAAATATCCTAGATTCTCGGAACGTGGCTTGAACTGTTGCATACACTTGATTGTTGTAGATTTATAGCTTTTCTAGTTAAGAGTTTGCGAAAACTGCATTTTGAGTGTTTTTCTCAAAATTATTTGGATTTTTTGATCTCTCGATCATAATTTGTAACTTGTGATCATAGTTATGTAATGATGCTTGATTGGCTGATCACATTTGACAAATTAATCCTCTTGTCCAACATCTTCCTTCCAGAAAATCTTTTTCCCAATTCTTCAGCTCTAAATCTTGCTGTGACAGTTCCAGGTCCCGGAATGTCCGGTGTTCACCGGAGTATCCGGACCTGACACTGTTCACAGCCTCAGCTGTATTCCGTTTTGTTTCCAGTTACCGGATAGTCCGGTATTCACCGGAGTCTCCGGTACAAGTGTCAGGACCGGAGTCTCCGGTCTCCATCGGAGTATCCGGTAAAAGTGTCAGGACCGGACTCTCCGGTCTACACCGGAGTTTCCGGTGTCTCCAGAATTCTATATATTCCCCCAGCCCGAGCAGTTATCTTTTCCCATCTATTCTCTTGTCCTCTCTCTAAACAACCTTCTCTCCGGAGATTTTGAGAGGAACCCAAGAATCTTCAAGTCTTGCTATGTTTCTCTCTTGGATTAAAGGTCGGAATCTTCGGAGATCCCTATTCTCAAAAATCCCCGGAGGATTTGAGCTCAAAGGTACCGTTTTCAACAATCTTTCCGATCTCTCAATGCTCTCGTCTAGAGTTGTTTTCCTTTGGTAGAATAGTTTCTAGTACCCTCTAGAACCCATTCCCAAACTTGTTTCATCTCTAGTTGGCCATATCTTCCAAACCCTAGATGGTTAGGTTTTCTGTCGGGGCCGACCGGAGTATCCGGTGTAGACCGGATACTCCGGTATCAGCCTGAAATTTCAGCTTTTCCTGTCCAATCCTTTTTTCCTCAAAATTCTTTGTTCATTCCATTTCTTCTAGGTGTTCTTGCAATGGCTGGAGACCGTTTTGAGAAGGGTCGCACTTTCGAGAGGAAGAAGAAACAAAGAAGTGACCCCCGTGCTCAAGAATCAAGTGCTCCTGCCCAATCAGAAGATAGTGGAAGCGGCCATGCTAGCGGTGAAAGAGTCCGCAAAATAGCCGCAAGTGGTGGTATTCACATTGAGGAAGGCGGAGTTGCTGGAAGTTGTGACAGGGACCTTGTGACCATCTGCCGAACCAAATCTCAAGCTATGTGAGGCCGAGAGTCTGCAAGGGGAAAGGGGCCAGCCAAAGTAACTGCAGGAAGAGGTCGAGGAAGAATGCCCTCTACTGAAGAAAGAGGCAAAGGTGTTGCACAAGATAACTCATCTGAATCCGAGGATAATGAAGAAGAACAAGCTGATGAAGTCATTGGACCCTTAAAGCTTCACAGACCCCGGAGAACTGCTTCTGTTGTTGATGCTCCAAAAAGGACAGTAAACTACATGAAGAATGTATCAAGGGTTGTTAGTGAAAGGTTGAACAACCCATATGATTTTGAGAAGAATGTTGCCGATTATCGTTTCTGGAATGACTTTCAGGCAGACTTCTATGAGACAGTAATTTTGGCCAAGAAGAAGCCTATTACTCCCATGCAATGGATTGATTGGGATTATATGGCCAGGAAGAACGACCCGGTGTTCACTGAAGTGATTGCAGCTTGTGAGAGCAAAAGGGTAAAAAATATTATGGCTTTCAGGTATGATTGGCGCGAGGAGGTTATCGCACAATTCTATGCCACAGTGTGGTTTGAGGGATGTGAAAATCCCATTATGCACTGGATGACAGAGGGAGTCAAATACAGGATCAGTTTCAGAGGCTTCGCTCACTACTTCCATCTAGATGCCAGAGATACTTCCAAGGATCAAATTCACAATGAGAATCAACTGACATTGGAAGAAATTGGGTTCATGTATCTAAATCATGGACGAGTTGAGTTCGGAAAACTCACAGGGATGAGGCCTTTCTATCGATGTTTGAACTCCCTATTCCGGCTCACCTTGGCGCCCAAGAGTGGAGATGCAACAACAGTTCAAAGTATCTCCAGAAATCTCCTTGCAGCCATGTCAAATGATCATGCTCCTTTCAGCGTGGCTCACTTTCTTTGGGAGAAAATTGTTTTTACATCCAAGTCGCCCATAAAAAGTTATGGATATGCCCCTTATCTCATGTTTATCATTGAAAGGATATCCAAGAAGACTTTTGTAAAGGAGATTAAGCATGAACCATACAGAATGAGGCCTTTGAACATTCGAGCTCCCTCCCCATCTCCATCACCTCCTCGTGCTCCTCCTAGCTCAAGACCGTTTGCCTCGAGACGCGCTCCTCCTCGAGGGTCTTCTTTCATCAAGAGTGCTCTCAAAGCAATTTTCAAGATTTACACCCATAATGCCACTCAAATCAAGGATCAAGGTGCTCGCTTAAAGAAAATGGAGAATCGTCAGAAACAAATGTACACATCCATGAATCTCCAACCTCCTTGCTCTCCTATTGAGTCAGATGAAGCGGAGAGTGCACCTTTTGAGGTTGAGAACCCTTGGGCATGGTATGATGAAGCTCAAGCAGCAGTCGAGAGTTCTCAACAACAAGCTCAAGACGATTCCTCTGATGGCAACGAAGGAAGTGAAGACGAGGAAGAAGATGATGAGGAAGATGGTAGCAGCGAGTAGGCTCTCTTTTTTTGGTGCTTGATGCCAAAGGGGGAGAGATAGTTACCTTTCTCTTAGTTTCCTTAGTTTTGGTCTCCTTTAATCTCTTTCGCCATTGGACAATTGGATTCTTGTTTGTGATGAACCTTGTGTTATTTAAATTCATAAGACCTTTTATGTTAGTATGATGATTGTTGTACTTTCATTAGTTTTGTGTGCTCTATGTCTTATCATAAACTTTTGCATCCCACGGATTCTAGGATATAGGGGGAGCTCTTGTGGATTCAAATTCCTAAATAAATGCATTGTTGTTTAACTTCGCTTAAAACAATGCACACATTTAGGAGGAGCTTACCATATCTTCTAGAATTCAAAACCTTTTTCATATATCCTTGTGTATCCTTTAATCGGGTTGTCATCAATCACCAAAAAGGGGGAGATTGAAAGTGCATCTAGGCCCCCTAAGTGGGTTTTGGCTTATTGATGACAAAACGATTAAAGAACTAACATGCTTTGTGAGTATTGAACAGGTATGAGCATTAGTTGTGAAGGTAAATGACGTTTGACGCCCGTCGAAACAATTGAAGAATCAACGAAGGATACAAGATAGGGCTTAAATTCTTTTTACTTTTGAAATTGAGTCTAGGATAGATTTTTTCTTAGATGGATGAATTCATTTGCTTGATTAGTGTCTCAATGCTCAAGAGATCCTTTAGAATCACCCAATTGAGAGACACATTCACTCACGGACACGAAACTCTTTCTAAAAAATCTTCAGAGTCCGGAGTCTCCGGTGTTCACCGGATACTCCGGTACTCAGCGTTCAGCCGGAGTCTCCGAGCTAGCCTCCGGCAGAGAGTCTCGGTTACGGTTTAATCTTTTCAAGAAAAAGACCGGAGTCTCCGGTGTTCACCGGATACTCCGGTAAAATGTTTTGTGTGCAGTCGGAGTCTCCGAGGTAGACTCCGGCAGAAGCTCTCGGTTAGCTTTTAATCTTTTTGATAAAAAGTAGTAAAGACCGGAGTCTCCGGTGTTCACCGGATACTCCGGTACCTGGAGATGCCGGAGGATCCGGCTAGTCTCCGGACTTAGTCTGTTTTGGAAAATCTGTCAGGACCGGAGACTCCGGTGTTCACCGGAGACTCCGGTAATTAAACAGAACTGTAACGGCTAGTTCTGACACGTTCGTGACCGTTCTGACGCCGTTTTTGGAAATAGGACCGGAGACTCCGGTGTACACCGGATACTCCGGTAAGCTCTGACAAAAACAGTAACGGCTAGTCTGTGAGAGAGGGCTATAAATGCCCCCTCTCTCCATAGCATTTAGAGCTTGCTGTGGCTGGTTTCCTTGAGACCTCTTGAGCACTTTAAGAGCATTCAAAGCCTCTCCAATCATCCCTAGAGCCAAATTTGCACAAATTTGAGAGTGTGTGTTTGGAGAGGGTTCAAGCCACTTGAGTATTGATTTCTTCATCGAGCATTCACTGCGATCATCTCCTTTGAAGCTTTGGGTTTCTAGAAGGAAAGAAGTCGCCCGAAGAGCAACCAAAACTTGTGGTGTGCCTCGGGAAGTTTGTAAGCATCTTCATATTGAGTAAGAATTTCTAGCTTGATCTTTGTGGTCGCTAGAAGAGGATAGGGTTGGAGAAGACCCGGCTCTTTGTGAGCTCCTCAACGGAGACGTAGGCACTTCTTTGTGAGGTGGCCGAACTCCGGGATATATTCTCGTGTTCTTACTTGTGAAACTTACTTGATCGTGTGCATTTGGTAATTTGTCATTTAAATTGCTATAGTATCAATCTTGCTAGTTTTAATTGTTATTCTAGCTTAGTAATATCTACTTGACCTAGTGCAACTCTTAGAATCTAGCTGTGGCCTTTAGTTCAAATTTATTCTGAAATTTCCTGTCAGGCCGGAGACTCCGGACTAGACCGGATACTCCGGACCATACCGGAGTATCCGGACTTCACCGGAGTATCCGAGAGTTTAATCCGCTGTTTTTAGTTTTAATTTTCAGAAAAGCCTATTCACCCCCCCTCTAGGCACTTTCAGATCATCCGATAAATGTAGCTGCCAAACTTCATATAAAGACATGCTCTTTGGAAACTACTCCAGTGAAAACCTCCAGTAATCACTAGATTATCCGATGAACATACCACCAAACTTGTTCAATTTTCTTGCTATCGGGAAAATTCCTCCGATGTGTTTATTCGATGATCATCAGATCATCTGGTGGTCATACCTCTAGAACATTTGCTCAAACATTCTCTCTGCTTAAATGTTCTGGTGACATGCTCCGGTGATCACCAGAACATCTGGTGAATGTGGCTTCAGAGAACCCTTCGGTTCAATCTTCTGGTGTTTCTCCAATGCAATCATCGAAATTATCTGGTGTACATAGAGAGTTTGGGATATCTCTAATTCAATCCAAACTTTGTCATGTCTTTGATCTTCGCTTTGTTGGACTTCATCTAAGCTACCTATCTCTAGACTTGACTAGTGTGCATTACAACTATCTCTTTAGCTAAAACTAGATCAAGCTACTATCATCAATCCCCTTTTATAGCACGACCAAAGGAAAAACAAGAGACCCATCTACTCTAAGTGTCAACATAGCTCCTTACAATACATAGAACTAAATAGTCCTAAATCTTCATGCACATCCTTTCACAATCACCATGAATACCTATATGGATTTATGCGGATACCGAAGAATCATCACCGTGATCTAACTTTGAATAATCCTATACAAAATATATTAGCCATGAGGATTGCATTGTCATTAATCACCAAAACTCGAATTAGGAGCCTAGATGCTTTCACATATTTCAAAATCAGCATGTGCTCCAAAAATGATAAATTGAGAAAAAATTTCGTGGATGCACATTATTTATCTAGCAATGCAAGGTCTAGCACATTTTTTATTTAGGACAAACAACATGAGCAACGTGCCTGCTTAAATTTTTATTTGGAACTGAGAAGTACTATATGTGGTTAAAAATGCGAATTGTTGTTTATTTGGAACGATTGAATGAAACTAACAGATCAAAAGTACTACTGAACATGCGAATTGTTGTTTATTTGGAACGATTGAATGAAACTAACCGATCAAAAGTACTACCGAACATGCTAAAGATTAATTAGATGGTATGATAGCATGTGTATATGGAGAAAAAGATTTGAGCATGATCTAAACAATCATGAAAAGGATAGAAAAACACGGGGATTTTCGACTGAGTCAAATTTGAGCTTTGTTTTGTAGTTTGTTGATAAATAATCCCTTCCCCTCTATAAATAACAAAGTCCTGCAAATATGTTGTCTCTGCTGCCGGTTTCTATGTGTTTTCTGTAACAATTAATATCGTTGCATTTATATTTTGAAGATGTATATATAAGTTGCTTCTGTTCTTCATAACAAAGTACTTTGCATCCATGTTTGTTTCTTTCATTAATGTACCCTAATTAATATTGAAAAAAATTAAGATCATCATAACAAATTTATCAATAAAATGTTCATAGTTTGAATTAGCTTGAAACATGATCAAGTGCAGCTCAAGTTTTATACTAGTAAGTATGCTCTCTAACTCTGATAATGACAATGGAGGTGGAAATTGAAGTCTTGAAGTAGTTAAGGAAAGGTGAAACATACTCTGATATTATCCTCTCATCACGTAACCTTATGTGTTTACTTCACTCATTTTCACATGGTAACAAATCCCCTTAATTCATGCTTGGCTCATTGTTTGTTAGAGCATAATTAAAATACATGGTATGTAGTGCTTAGTTAATACAAATGGTATTCCTCAAAATTGGGTGTATGCCAAGTCCAACATCAGTTCGCATCCCCTCCAGGCCTCCACCACACGGCCTAGTTATCTCGGTTCGTTTTTTCTGTCTAGTCTCCTACTACCGCCGCAAATGACTTGCCCCCTACTCAGGTGATGACTTGCTCGCCGTCGTCCTTCCTACCACCAACATGTCCGCTTAGCTCGTGGCACCACTCAAGAGGTGTCACAACCACCGCTACCATGCGCAACCAGATCAAGTCCTGCCTTTGCTCTGGCCGCACAATCCTTCTTCCCCGCATTAATATCTGCTAAATATGTATAATCCAAGCAAATTCATCTTTCACTCATCCTCTGCTCAATATGTTAAGGGCTGGTTGAGGTGTTGATCTCGATTGTTGTGCTCTATCCATTTCTATAAGAAAAGTGTATTATGAAAACATTAATATCTACATTTTAATCATTTTTTAATAGGCATCACCTTAACTAACACCAGAACAGTTAATCTGATAAAAAAAAATTACGAGATTCTCTAACCTAACTATATCATAATATGATCGCTAATATATAAGCCAACTCTTATTGAACGATCACCATGAAGAACAGGAGGAGCCAATCTCTGCTCCGGTCTGGCTTAGGCCGTTGACGGCTGAGCACGGTGGTCTCTCCTTTCCATTCCACCACCTCGTGCCCATGTCATCTTCTTGTTGATCGCTTCAATTCAACACCGCCCCTATTTTATCGTTATTAATCAAATTAATTACTTATATAATTCATCTTCTGCTGCTGCTTTCCCCTCCCATTAACACCCACGACCTGTTCTCGCAAAACGAAAGAAGCCTTCCCCTACTGCCAAACTCGCCAGGGAGATCAACCAAGAGCTCCCCCGTTCGGAGTTCTTGATGCCAAGATCGTAGCGCTGGGGTCACTCAGCCGGCGGCGGGGAGATGTCTCGGGGCGGGAGCTACGGGGAGGTGGGGCAGAGGATCGACTACGTGTTCAAGGTGGTGCTCATCGGCGACTCCGCCGTGGGTAAGTCGCAGCTGCTGGCGCGGTTCGCCCGCAACGAGTTCAGCCTCGACTCCAAGGCCACCATCGGCGTCGAGTTCCAGACGCGCACCCTCCAGATTGACGCGCGCACCGTCAAGGCACAGATCTGGGACACTGCCGGACAGGAAAGGTTGGTAATCAATCGTCACATCCATCGATCCCTTCTTCATCCTCGTAGCTAGGTTCTTTTTTATATCCGCCGAGCACCACAAGATACGAAAAGTGCCTTCTTGATCCAAGAACTGATGGTGTTGCGTCTTGCCGTATGGAGAAAGTACAAGTATGCAATGAAGGATTTGTTTGCTATGTCGATATTATTTATATTGTTTTCTATTATTATTAAAAGTGCCTTCTATTATTATTGATTTCTCATCATCTTTTTAATTGGATCTTGTAAGTTTATCTCTAGTCTATCCCAACTTGTTTAGGACTAAAAGGCTTTGTTGTTATTGTGGTCGATATTATTTATACTTTTTGTTATGCTAATGGTTATGGACAAAGATAGGCATAGCATGTTATTTGCTTCCTTTCGTTAATAAGTGTTTGGAGATGGAGGTGTAGGTTATGCCCAGGATACTGAGGTTTTGTTCCTGGTGATGTGATTGTCTTTGGTTAGTGGTTCTATTTCTTTTCTTTGGAGTAGATATCGACTGCACACAATGCAGATGTGTTAGCAGTTCTCGAACATGATTTGGTTGAATGGTGTGTTCAACTATACAGCTTTTGCTTAGACTTAATGGTTTGGAATTTGGATCACTGCCATTAGCCCTGCAGTATCTCTATCAATGCCTCTATTGTGTCTTTTTCTTACATACATTTTACAAATAGTTCTTACTGTGAGAAATGGTCATGGATTGATGAGACTGTATGTTGGAAAGGATCTATTTGGTTTGCTATGGAATGGTAAATTGATAGCAATGCTGGAAAAGATGTTTATCATTAATTGATTTTCTTGCAATGGATAAAATGATAAATGTTATTGATAAGTAGATTGCACTCATATTGCGTAGTACTGCTGTACTAAATGTACTCTGAATTTTTGATATATCAGAAATGCTATTTTCCCTAGCAAACATATATGAAATAGTAGAATTCGACATTTACCAGATATTACCATTGCCTTTCATTCTTCCTAGTACAAATTACAAAACCATATAATTAAATTAAGAAGCAGGAACAAGATGACTATATAAATAATGAGACCAAACAGCATGGAAACAAGCTAAGAAGGAATTACATGCTCAAATAGTGAAATGTTTCTGTTACTTGATCAAATCAGTTAATTTTCTTGTTACAAAACCATGGAATTGTATGACAGTGAGTTGAGTATAATTATAGATCTAATATCATTAGTGCCTCCATACCTTGTTATCTCCTACATCAAGGAAAATAATAGAGAATATTAGACATACTGCATCTAAGCTGCCTTTCATTTGACATTCTTCTAATATGTTCTCGACAAATTATCACCATGGAAAGGATCAAGGTCCAGTTAGTCAACATTATACTATTCTTTCTGTTTTTCTGAAGGAAAACATTCAGTCAATAACCTCTATTCAAAAAAAGGTTTCTTGCAGATTAGATGCTCCATTTTCGAAAGAAAATTCTTTTTTTTTTTCGCAAATTGGACAAGCAGTGGAAGAAGATGATACATTTAAAAGAGCCTCTGAGTCCGTAAATGAATATTTTACCCAAAAGATTAGTTTTATGTTTGCAGAAGCTGGTAACAGGATGTCTTGCAACAGTAATACCTGTGCGTAATGCTAAATGCAATATTTGTATACTACAACTATTGCTGAAAAGCAACTAGTATAAGAGGATGAATAAAAAATATTCTGTCATGAATGTTTCATGTGCATTCTTTCCATATTGATGTACCTTTCGCATTCATGTTACTATGTTAGGTACATTCATCTTGGTTGGGTTAGGTGTTTGAAAATTGAAAAAACCTAATAAACTAACTTTCAACGCTACCTAGCTTATACCGGCAAGAAAGTCCTTGTCCTCAGAGCAGTGTCAAATTGGGTCTCCTTCAGCGTCAAGAGTCTTATGCGGAAGAAACGTTGGGTAACTTCCTCAAATTCCAGCGTTGACTGCTTCAGCAGCTAGCACATTCCATATGACTTGCCAATGAAGCTTGCCATCAAAACTAAACTAACCAAATAATGAACCGGGGCAAGTATAGTGTAGCTGATATGGGCTAGTTTTTCCAAGTGAGCTATATCTCAGCTCAGCAATGAACCGAACGTACATGTAGTTAATATTACCAAGCAAATATTTTTCAAAGATTAAAATTATTAGAATATGCATAATGGAGATTAAAATTATTTTGCATATGCACCCCTTATCTTACACTATTCATAGTTCACACAGGGATATGTTCTGCACCTTTAGACTTTGAATTTTGAATAAAGACATGATTTAGCACCCAACGTATGCACTATGAGTGGTGTAGATAAGGGCACACGTGCACCTAGGTGCACAAAATACATATCCAAAGATACATCCTCTGGTTTCAATGGAAGACTAGAAACTGAACTTTGTTATTATTCTAGTCCTAATGACTTCTGTCACCTAATAGAGTACTAGTAATATGTCTAGCAATTTATCTCAGATCAAGTCATAGCGATTTTGCTCACGGACATTTTGTTAATCTTTTAAGTGTAAGTGAATGGTATGGAAATAAAGTTATTTCTGTATAGTGACATGAACCCATGACTTACGGTCACTCATTGGAACAAGTCAGAAAGTATTGCAGTTGCATCACAACACCAACATTCAAATATTGTATACTGATATTTTAGCAATATTTGTTGGATGTGCTCCCTCCATTCTTTTTTATTTGATGTTTCAGATCTTTGCATACAAATAAGAAAAAGCACATGATAACCAAAATTCCCTATTAAAGTCGTGTCTCTTGTCACCTAATTGAATTTGTTCGTCTCTTGAACCACCTATCTTCAATATTAGTGACCTATGAACAAAGGTATTGAGTCTTGTAAATTGTAATATGCACTAAGTGAGGTAGGGACACTTTAGGATGTATTAGTTTTATCTGTTCTCAAGATTCTATAGTATCAATGTAAACAAAAGTGACCCATTTTCACTCCTAAAGCATCAGACAGAAAGAGCGAAGGAAGCGTCTCTTAGTTCATCTATGCACTCTCATTGTCTAAACCTTCACACTCCCAATATCTGAACCTTCACTGAATGTGTTAACAGGTACCGAGCAGTAACAAGTGCCTACTACAGAGGTGCTGTTGGAGCTATGTTAGTATATGACATCACCAAGCGCCAGTCCTTTGATCATGTGGCAAGGTGGCTTGAGGAACTACGAGGCCATGCAGATAAGAACATCGTTATCATGCTTATTGGGAACAAATCTGATCTAGGCACACTTCGTGTTGTCCCAACAGAAGATGCGAAGGAGTTTGCTGAGCGTGAAAACCTTTTTTTCATGGAGACCTCTGCTCTTGAGGCCACCAATGTTGAAAATGCGTTCATGTCTGTCCTGACGGAGATTTACCGGATTGTCAGCAAGAAAAATCTTGTTGCCAATGAGGAATCTGATTCTAGTGGAAACTCAAGTTTACTGAAAGGAACAAAGATTGTTGTCCCTGGTCAGGAGGCAGCCCCTCCAGCCAAGGCGTCATGTTGTATGTCCTCCTAAGCATAATATTTGTACCATGTTTCTAGATGTTGGAGTTTCTATTTACTCCTGCCATATCTACACACTGAATAGCTGGATTCTTGGGAGTGAAGATGTGAAGGTCTACATGAACAGTTAACTCATATACATATGTAATTTTCTTGATATCTCTTTTTGGTATCTGATCATGTGGTATTCTACAGTCACTAAGAATTTTTCCTTTTATATATAGTTAGTTCTACCTTTTCAAATTGCCCTGCACAAACATATATACAGTTGATACACTGTACTTGCTCTCGTACTACAGGGAGCTAGTATCAACTTTTATTCTCAGCTGTTGATTGTCAAGTTGTATCAAGAGCAGCGCCAACTGCTTAAATTGTTGTACCAAAAATGACATTTCAGAAGCTCTCTGGAAATTTAATTTTTGATTGCTTGATGTCTGTAGTATGTTGATCCTATATGGATGTTATGTTGCAAGTTTTGTATTTAATATTCTCCCGACCCCAGTAAGTTTAATTATACAAGGCCCTGCCATTAGAATACAGCAGAACAATAGCAAATTGATTCTGGACAGGTTTTCTTGGCTGCTTTGAAGTATGAACAAGCCATGGCCTTCTGCTGTGGATAGAGTAAAAGGGTTTACTTCCCGCTTGCACTCTTGAGCAATCTTCTTAATTATTATTTCTGTGGATCATGTATGAAATTTCTTTTCCAGCGATTTAACTGCTTGATGAATGATTTTGTTGTAGCATCTTAATGTATTCAATTTTAGTATCTTTGCATGATACATTGATACGTGTCTTGAAGAAAATCCTTCTCTGAATGCGGTTGACCCAGAGGACCACTGCATTTCTAATGTACTGCACACTGTATTCAGAAATGGAGCATCAAGGTGAGAAAAATGCAAACCCTTGTCTCCACAACAATTCACGGGTTTGATCTGGCAGCAATGTGAAGAATTTAGTGTCGTGAGCCTAGTAGATGGGTTTGTTTCACTCCTCCCAAAGAGCCGGTCATTTCAAGTCAGATCTTACCATGCCATTATGATAGATCATTGGTTTTTTATGACTATTATACATCCAGCTTTTTGAGAGATTTCAGAATTTCTTCAAACAACTATATCCAGTTATGCAAATTGGGTCGAACTTTCTTCAGAACCAAGAAAATTTTGGTTCATCATGATTGTAGCTTAACTGAGGATTATTTCATCTTATGACATGCTGGAAGGGAAGCTTCTTTTTTATCTAGAACCAAGCTAGTCTAGGGAATCGTCCAAGAAGAGCCCCTTGTTTCTTCCCTCTTTCCCGTAAATGTTCTAGATGCACAAAATCCAAAGCGGGGTTCCCTCCAAAGTTCTGTACGTGGATCTTTCAAGGTAGGCTCCTTACAGAAAGATGCAAGAATATCCTTTGGTCCTGCTGAAAACCTGGAAAGCAATGTCTTAAAAAAATAACAAGTGTCACTTTCTCTTTGCTGGTGTAGAAATAAGAATGATGGTATGTATCGATATGATGTAATGCGGACACACATAACAAGACAACACTGTTCATTCAATATTTCTGCTTGACTTCATCTCTGTGTAGGAGGATAATGAGACTCCGTTTAAAAATGATAAATAAAATATTTTCTTATTTTCTTTAGTGAGTATAACAAATTTGAGTAGTTCTTGAATACAAGGACTGATGTGCTAAGGCATTAAAGATCTAACGACAGAGAAAATGAACCATGGTCTTTGAGTAGCCTATTTTAAATTTTAAGAAGATAACAACTCCGAGTCAATTAACAGTTACAATTTTATCTTGAATTATTTGCAAGTCATAGTTGAACTCCGAAGTCCAGAAATTATAGCTCTCTCGTTTTATTATATGGGACATGGTGTGCCACAAATTTCTTCAGTGATACTGGATTGCTTCTCCTGATCCAAAATTTAAAATATTAAAGGTCATTACTTAAAAGATAGGAAGATTCACTGATTCCATTTTCATCATTCCATGAGGGATCTTGCATCCATCTGCACATCCCAAGAGAAATCCCAGTGGAAGGTTAACAACCTCCATACCTGTTATTGACTTTGCAACCTATACGATATGTGCAGCATTGGATTCTGGTCTCCATATTTTATCGGTGTTTTTATCGAAGAATATAGAAGCTCTCAGCACTTCCAACCCCCGAAGACCACGGACACCATCTGATACAGTGTACTACTACATAACTCGAAGCTACTACACAAGCTGCAACTATTTGATCATGTATTTAATTGATAACTTCTGCAGTTGACCTAATTGTAAACTAATTCCACTAGAAGAAGGCGCACAACAAACTAAGGACACTTTGGGATATGTTGCCTGCATGTCAAGGATGTATCATTGGTTGGCCCTGAAAAGATAATTCTCCGTCATTTGAGAGTGCAGTTTCGACATTAGAAAAGAAGGCGAATTTTTTTTGTTACACTAAAAAAATTAGAGCCATTAATCATGCAAATTAAATGTTGGGTCTACCAGCTATCATATATTGTATTTTTAATTACGTTATCCAACACATTTAGCAGGGTTACAGTTTGTATTTGTATCTATATTTTTGGAAACATGCCACTGTAAAACTAGAATTTCATGTAGCTTGACTCTGCTACCTGAAGAGTGAGTCTACTTGTCGGATTACCTGGCTGAATAATGCACATTGAAAGAAAAAAAAGCCAACACTTTAGCCAAACTTTTGAGTGGATTTGGCAATTCAATCGTGTTTCTTTCTAAGTATTATCGAACAATGCAATCTAACTCGGCACAAACCTTGGCATTGACGGCAGATTTGTAAGTTCCAGATGCTCAAGTTTAGCCTTGCAATGGTGGAGATGAGTTCTATGAACCTCCTGCTGTCCCCATCTGCTTTCTTGTAAATTGTCGGGTTGCAGTCAGCTTTGGAGGTGAAGTATACAAAACAATAATTTGATTTTATTATCATTTCAAATGGATCACCATCATGCAAATACATTCTATGGGAAGCCCGAACATGTAGAAGCTATTTTTCATTTTCAGAAAACCCTATTACATTGGAAGAAATGACATTTTGCTCTTGGCAGCTTCTTAGCATAAGGTCACCACTGAGACAAGGAAAATTGGCAGCATATGAGGTCCTGCCTTCTTAGTAAAACCAGGTACACCATACCAATGAAGAAATCCAGGAGTTACAAGAGAGATTGCTTCGATTCATCCCTAAAGCGGAGCATTAGAAAAAGCAGGATCTAGAATCTACTGCAAGAAGTCGATTTCATCGGCATGGATTGGAAGATGAAGCGATCCAAGAGCGTTCCTAAGCTAAAGAACTCATCGCCTACGAGTCCAACTAAAGGTAAATGATATTTCCCAGCCTAATTGATCAGTTAGGATTAAAGTAACCTTTAACCTCATCTGGTACGGAACTCTTTTTTTAGGGGGGGGGGGGGGGGGGCGGGGGCAAAGTGTGGAATTGCTTTCAAATTGGCTAGAGGCTTTATGTTTGTTCAATGCAAATGAAACATTCTTGATGAAAATTATATGGTAGATGCTAAAAGTCAGTGCCTGATTTTTAGCCTTCTCCCATTCGAGAGAGGAGAGCTGTCCGATCCAAATCGGATGTGTATCATGCCTTCTTCAAGCTCCAGACACCTCCTACAACACCCCTATCTATCGCCTCCCTCCATCGTCTCCGGTGATTTCCTCATCACTGGATCTGTGCCTGCTGCCCTAGCTACGCTAACATCTTCGTTTTGAAGCTCCCTACCCTAGCACCGGCTGTCTGTCACCTAGCTTATGGCCAGCAGTGTCCCCACCGCCTCGTCACTCCACCCCGCGTCCACCTCCTCCTCCGAACCGGCCTACCACCAACCGACCTCACTTGAAAAGCTCACCGGCAGAAGCCTGGAACCCTAACCTCTCCTCGCTGGCGGAATTTGAACGTCACTTGAAGTCTTATGCAATTTCAGACATATGAAGAATAGGAAGCGTGAAATTATATTCCATGAGCTATACCAGATGCAAATAGAGTTATTGTCGGGACAAACATTGGTACTCTTAACATGCAAATTATTGAAGCGATAACTGCAGACCAACGAATTGTTTTCGGCACAATTTAGGAAGGTCAAAGTAAGTGATCTTGTTATTAGAAGTCGAAGTTCGACGGCAGATTTGGACCAGGAGCCACACTACATGCTTGACCCTAGTCAGTGTGTCTTTGGTATTCCAAGGTTGGGAATTTTGTAGCAGCACAGGGATTCGGTATTCTTGGAATGCCAAAGTTAATCCTCGCCGGTTCGTACAACAGCATGCGTGCTGGTCCCTCCTCAAGCTGAGCTTTCTGAAGTGAAACTTGATGCTACTTTCTCCGAGAACTTCAGCTAAGATCAACATGTTTTAACAGTCTTTCGTACCTCGGTTTGTGGTAAGACTTTTATCCCGACTCGTGATTCCTGCTTTCCCATAGGGTAAAATGGGAGATGCTAACTGTCAGACGGCTGAATTTTAAGGCTTATTATAGTCGACGAACCATATCCATCCGATGTCAATCTAATCATTCATAATTGCCTACAACTATTCATCGGCGGTGTCAAATCTCCGTTGACTGTACAAATAGTGCCTACAACAAACAAGATAACATAAGGAATCAAACATTCATAATTACAGAACAACACATCAATATAATATTCATCTCTCAATACTTATCATAGATGTCTAGAACTCTAGATTAGATAATCGGTATCGCACTACGCCGATTATGATTTGGAGGAACTTACTATTCCGATGTCAGTGGGGAAGGATGGAACATTAGGCATAGGGGATCAAGTGGCAATGGGCAACACAGTGTCCAAGCTCCTTTCCATTGTCATCGGACAATCAGTGGCTCAGTGTCGTGCTAGCGTCACTTGTACGGGGCTTGGACGGATAGGATCACAGCCTCACAAAGAGTCACGCCCTCACCACCTCACCGGAGAATGGGCGCAGGGGTGGATGGATGCCAGCATGCCATGCCATGCCGCCACCTGCTACATGTTGTCCAACTCTTCTGGGGAGCACGCTGCAGTTGCACGTGGACCGCTTGTGAGTCGGCAAGCAAATCGGGCCTCACTTCGGGAGCATGTTGCAACGTAGACCGCTCGAGAAGCAAAAGGTTGAATGTCTGAAATGAGCAACTCAAGCCCATAAGAAATAGACTAGACTAGGGCAATAGACACGTACTCTAGGTTCAGCCCACGGACCGAAACGGCCGGCCCTACTTGACCCTAGGGTGGGTCTGCCTCTGATAGTAGGTGGTGATACGAAAAACATCAATAAACAGTCACCAAAATATATTTATTTTCTAGAAGAGAAATACAAGAGGAATCGCTTACATAGGATCTAAGAAAGCAATAGCTAGTGGCCTATCAAAATAAAAGTGGAACCAACCTCACTCTGGTTATTCAAACATGCCCCAAGAACTCCGTTACAAATTGGTGGAAGATCTACTTAAATTATTATCATTGAGTGGTGTCGGATTATATTCGGTGTTCTCTGTGTGCTTCTTCTTTCATATTCTTGTTCGATTAGTAGTGATCGAAGCAAGAAAAGTTAAACCACATTCCTTGTAAAGCATTGCACACTTATGAACTGTTAGTGATCCAGTAAAACACAGCACACCCACCCCCCATTTAGTTACGAGGACCAGGGGAAGATATTTCCGAGTCATGAGGGTCGTTGGATCGACAGATGTACGGCGGAGATCGAACCGCCCGCAACAAATTTGACCGAACAAAAAAGTCATATTTTTCCATTGGCCGCTGCGCACGATCGAGCGGCTTAGATTCCAGATACTCATCTCAGATCCCAGGGCCGTTTGACCTCCGTTTCCATTTTGCCAATATAAACACCGTGCGCTTCCTCTCTCCCTCCCCGTCGATTTCTCACGCACCACCAGCAGCCCCAAGAAACCACCGGGAAGGTCTCGTCGACGCCGCGGCGGAGGCACCATGCCGAGCGACAACCCGGAGCTGCTAGCGCCGCTCGAGCTCCAGGCCGCCGCCGCCCCGCCTCCGGCGGCGGCCAAGAGCAGCGGCAAGATGCAGAAGCTGCTCCGGTCGGCGTTCAAGCGCGGCGACTCGCCCTCGGCGGGCAGCGGGGAGGAGGCGGACCAGCTGAGCCGGTCGGGGTCCGAGTCGTCGTCCTCGGCGAGCAGCAGCCGCCCGCCGTCGGGGAGGCGGGCCAGGCGGCGCGGCGGGGACGGCTCCGTCGACGGCGACCGGTCCAGCCGCGAGAGCTTCGACCTCGACGGTGAGGCGGGCTTCCTTACCTTTTCCCTTGCTTGCTCCGTTTGATCCCTTCTTGGTTTTTGGTGAAAACTGGACTTCTTGTTTCCAAAACAAAGTGAAATTAAACAAATTCTTGGATGAAGGATATCTTGTTGGAAAGATTTCAGAATTAGTTCGATTTTGAAATGAAAACCAACAATCCAATTATGTAAAACAGAATTATAACGTTTTATTTGTAGAGTTTTGTGCTTTTCTTACCTAGTCAACCGCAGGTAGAAAAAATTGTGTAAGTTCCAGTTAAGGGGATTTTTGCGAGCCTACTCATGACATTGTGTAATACTGTCAGATAAACCTCAACGTTCGCGTGAAATCTAATATATCATGAAGTATGTGTAGATTCTCTCTTATAATTGGATTACTGCATTTGAGAAATAAGAATAAGTTGAGCTGTAAATTGTACTTACAGAATGCAAAAATATATTATTACTACTGTTTCTTTCGAAAACTATGCAGCAAGCTGCAGATTCTCTCTGTTAATTGAATTACTGCATTTGCGGAAGTTATGGTTTTCGACTAGAAAAATGAGAAATAAGTTGAACAGTAAAGTGTTTTTACTTTTTTACTAAAAAGAAAATTACGCAACAAGCTATATTTTGTGATTGGTTTGTCGTGGTCCTGTCAGGAATTGGTACTTGCAGAGGCTGTAAATTCCAATTTCACTGAATTCCTTTAGATATAAAATTCTATCACGGCTGATTTGTGTGTTGGAAGGCTATGTACTCACGACAAGGACATTAGATTTGTACCTGGATATTGCCATAATTTCCAATGTATCAGTGACGTAAACAGCTATGACTAAGCAAGTCTTCTTAATTTTCTCTAATCCATACAACAAGAAAGGGTCATGTTCTTGGAAGTTACAAGACATTTTCAATTTCTTGGAACATTATCTTTGCTGGGTTTTCCATTCTCTTCTAATTGTTGTTAAAAGTAGTTTAATTTTCTGCCAAAAGGGTGTGGTTTGATTATTCTACCTGAAAAATGTTAGTTCGAATTTGGATAATTTCTTAAACACCCTTTTAGGTCTTGTACTTCTTGCAAGATTCCTATAAGTGCACAAGAGAAAATTAAAAGAAGTCTTCACTCTGAAGTTCTTATTGTCCCCTGCAGAACTAGTTGGGAATGAGAAAGTCTCTTTCCCACTTGTTGCTTTCTTAGCTCAGAAAGTCCAACAGGCAGATAGTGCTCTGCCTCCTTCTAAGGTTCTAGACCATGAGAACAATACCTTTGGACCCATGGTATCAAATTGGCGGCCTATATCAATTCGGTAGCAGATCTCATTTGTTAATTAGTCCCTTTCTCACAGATAAAATTGTCAATAGGTCATTGCTGGCTTATATCCACTGAAATGAGAATAATATAGTTTGCTTTGTATTCTTACACCTGAGAGTGCAAGCAACGTTGAAGGGGTTCTAAATGTGAGGTCATAAATGGGTTGCCTGATACTAGTTGTAGAAAGAACTGGCATTTTCAGAACATTTTGTTTTGGTGTTAGGTTTCATTTGGACCGTAAAATTTCCTAGAATGGTACCATGACATAGAGGTGTTCCTCTATAATTCCTAGGAAGATAGTTTGCTCTAAACGGCATAGCTTATTGTCACTTTTGAATGTGCACAATCAGACTTCCGTATCTTTGAACCTTTTTAAGTGATACTAACAAGAAAATGGCTTGCAAATTGTAAGCATGTCTTGAGCTTTGTGACCTTCTGAAAGTCAAAGAAACAAACACCAAGATTTCAATTTCACTAGATTAACATGTGGTCATTTTAGTAATTGTTGTTCCTGGATCCAAGGCTTGTTTCATCATTGCATTCTTCTGTTCATTATTTGCACATTTTTTTCTATTTTCGTAGCACAAATAAACTAGGATGCAAATTGACTTCTATAATATTGTCAAGTTGCGGTGGTCAAGAACACAAACACGACTGCTTAACTGAAACTAGTGACATCATATTTACACAATCTCATACTTGCCTTGAAATGAATTAAGGTTCCAAGAACGTCAAGTTGCTGTCTGCGCTGCGCGACGCGAAGATCGGGCACGCATTCGAGCCGTTCCCATGGGAGAAGAAGATGAGGGAGCTGCTCCCAGTGCCGGAGGCGAGCTGCTTCCTCTCCCTGCTGCTGCTGCCCAAGGCGATGGACGGGTCCACCACGCGGTACAACTCTCTGGACGACACCCTCGCCCGCGCCGACGCCTGGCTCCTGTCGTCGCGGGCCTCCGGTGTGCCCATCGTGTTCATGAACGTGCAAGCGGAGGCTCTGCTGACCAAGATCTCCGGCGAGATGGCGCTTTCGACGGTGAACATGGGGTCGCTGTCTGATCTGGCGGGCATGGCGAACGCGAGCCTGTACGGGTTCGAGGACTACCATGGCGTGGACATCGGCGTGGTGCGCGCGGTGCGGCTGTGGTACACGCCGGCGGCCGGCGAGGCGGCGCTGGAGCTGCGTCTGCGGCCCGGGGACACGCGGCTGGGCTTCGCCATCAGCCGCACGGAGGAAGGGTTCATCTACGTGTCGTCGGTGGCGGAGGAAGGCACGCCCGGGGTGGCGTCAGCGCGGACGGGTCTCCTGGAGCTGTACCGCGCGGCGCGTGGGTCGTCGAAGCTGCTCGTGGTGTCGCGCGTCGGCGGCGAGAAGGTGCTCCCCTGGATGGTGTCCACCACCGGCGACGTCAAATGCTTCGACACCGTGTCGCTGAGCCAGAAGCTGTCGCTGCACCGCCACGCGCTGCGCCCCATCACGCTGCACTTCCTCATGTGGGACCGCAAACTCGCCGCCGCGCTCCCCAGGGACGGCGACATCGAGAAGCCGCCGCCGGTGCTCTTGCTGCCGTCACCTCTTATGAGCTCAGAGAAGGCCGACGAAATCGACAGCGGCGGCGAGGGACCAGGGCACAGCAGCAAGGACTCGAGGGACTCCTCCTTCAGATTCCAAAACATCGGCCTACCAGATAGCTGGTTGTGAATTAACGTGTGGCTTATGTGCATGCATGGTGTATAATGCTGCATATTTTCGTCCCCCCCCCCTCCCCCTTTTTTTGCCTCTTTATTTTCCTTAGATGGGAACCGTCGTCCCTGCTGGTAATTAAGAGTACGCATCATAACAAGGAACGTGTGTTGTTAGTTTCTTCTCTTCGTCCATGGCGTCGGCGGTGAGCAGGCGCTTCTCTAGTTTGGTTGTGTGCATCACGTAATACCGAGGCCGAGGAACTAGATCATCATATCTAGATTTAACTATTCGGCATGGAGAAGATGGGAGCACACGGGGAAGACTCCGCGCTCTTTGCTCTCCCACGGCCGGAGCTTGCAGGCTCCACACCCGAAGCTCGCTCTCTGGTCGTTTCTTGCATCCAAGTGGCCCTCACCGGCACATGATTTTGTGCAGTTGGAGAGCAGCCGGCAAAGAAGCTGTGGGTATTATTCGTGTAAGCTTCAACAGCATGACCGCCGCCTCAAAGTTTCAACACCCTGTTTGCCACAGCTTTTCGGTCAGTTCATCCAAAAAAAAAAAAAAAAACATCGTGCTCCCAAATGGCTCGCTTTGACCTGCTTCTCCCAACTACGCTTTTTCCCACTGAACTAGAAGCGAAAAGCAGCTGAGGACCCGCTTCTCTCACTAGATAGTGGCTTTTGCGGACCCATAAAATGAAATTGCCCTCAAAACTTAGAGAAAATTACCCATAATTGTCATCACTATACCCCGTCACCCCACCCCTGGCTCGACTCGGCGTTGCACGTCTGCACCAACACCTAACTCGACCTGGTGATTAGGGTTTCCTCCATAGCCGTCTACCGCTGAAAAGATTGAATAGCCCAAAAGGAGGATGAATTAGGCTATTAAATAAAAATTTACTCCTATCGAATTCTAGAACAAGTAGCAACCTTAGCCATGATGAAATGAAATACGACTACACGATCAAACTTGACGGAAGCATGAAAAACAAGCAAGCTAGAACACAAAGTAAATGTGGAAAGTAAAGCTTGCAAGTAAGTAAAATGTTTAAATGTAAATACCGGAAAGTAAGGAGATGGACAAGAGAACACCGATTTTTTCCCGAGTTATCGAGGAGTTGGCATTCCATATAGTTCTCGTTGGAGCATCCACAAAGTATATTGCTCCCCCTTGAGTCATGAAGTCTCAAGTGCTGACTTATGATTGCTACTTCTCCATCTCTAGATTAGCGGGTATCAAACCAAGTATATAGCTCTTCCCGGGGCTCCTACAAGAACTCCAAGAGCTCACCGAGACACCTCCAATCACCAAAGACCGACTAGGTGTTGCTAACCACTAAGAGTAACAAGTCAATAGCTTCACTTGACCAAGATCAAGCCTAGACTATAGCTAGATGCACATTTGCTACTCTCTAAGCACTACATATGTCCTTAACCTTCAATTAAGAACTTTAAAATTCACTCAAGTGCACTCTCTTGCTTCTTGATGACACACATAATATATGAGCTCTTCTGGGGTCGCCGGAGAGACAACTGAAACCAAGTGAGGGGATATTTATAGGCTAGAGATCCAAATTTAGTCGTTGCCTAACAACCCACATTTTCTGTTAACACCGGATGATCCGATGAGCATCTCCTCACAATCGGACAATCCGGTGAACACAACTTTCAAAACCACACTGTGCCAGCTGTCATTAGCCGTTACTCCTGATAATAGAACGGTGTAGCCATTCGGTGATCACACCTTTAGCACCGTACCATCCGATCAGTTAATCTTCCATTTTCAAATAGCTACAACCTTCTCTACAAAAATTGCTCATGTGCTCACTTTATCCATCACCTGACTATCTGGTGAACTGAGCAACTTTAAACTGTCCAAAGCAATTTCTCTACAAAACTTAGTCTGTGGTCTCATTTTTCATCACCAGATAATCCGGTGAGTTCAACTTCAATTTCTCTGGAAAATTTCGCTTCTATGGAAAATAGGCTGGTGCTACCACCATACTATCACCAGGCTATCTGGTGTAACACTTCTCAAAACTTTGGTCACATGTCACTGAGAAAAGTTTCTGTTGAATACCATACTTATACACCGGATCATCATGTGCACTCGATGTCTTTTGTTCTAGGTCAAGGGATAATGATCCTGTGAGAACAGAAAAATACAACATCGGACTATTCGGTGGGGCTAAATTCACTGAGATCATCCATTTCAATCTTTTCTTAATCTCTAACTTTATGATATCTCAACCATGAGCTTCTATGAGCTACCTAGTGCTAGAATTTTACATGTATGCATCAAACTAAGTCTAGACTTAACTAGATCAAACTACTACTCTTAGCCCCTCTTCATAGTACAATTAAAAAGATTAAGAAAGAAGACATATACTACTCTAAGTGTTATTCATCTCTTTTGCGACACTTAGAACTAGAAGATCCTTAATCTTGATGCACATGTCCTTTTATCGTGCATGTAATCAACTTAGGGACCAAAAATATCCAGCCATCATTGTGAAGTAAGTTTTTGGATACCCTTCAAAACAAATTTGTTAGCCACAATGTACGATTATCATTAATCACCGAAACACTTACCATTTACTTAGGAGCCTAAATGCTATAATCTCCCCTTTTTTGGTGATTGATGACAACACATAATAGAATAGAGAGATATGAATTGAAGTACACCCTATCATACTAGGCAATTTACATCATATATCAATAAAGCAAGAGAAAGTCTAGCAAAATAACAAGCTATCATGCTAGAAGAATAATCCTTAAACAAGCATGAAATTAAACAAAATGTGAAGACAAGCGAAACACATCAATAAAGAGAACCAAATAGCCTGTCATTACATCAAAATCCATAAGATTCAACAAGCTGAACCTAACTACCCAAACTCCTAAACTGCCCCTGAAACAAAAACTCTCTAAACACTCATGCTAAGACTCTCTCTCCTAACTCCCCCTATCACTAGACTCTCTCCCTTTGGCATATAAGCACCAAAAAGTGAACACATCTAAGCATATGGAGCCAGAAGAGATGAAGGAGCCGATGCTATCGAAGAAGGTCACACCACGAACTGAGAAGCGTCGAACTCGGAGTCGAAAGAGACGAGCTCGGCGGCAATGTCGATGATGATAGAGAGAGAGAGAGTGATCCTGTTGAAAGCTGAATAGATGCAGAAGGAGCAAGAACCTCTGTTGACACTATGTCGGGATGGGGGTCAGAGCTGAAAGTATCGACACCCTGAGCTACTGTTTGCTAAAGAGTAGCCTCAAGGTCATCAAAAGCTGACTGCACAACAGAAGAAGGCTAGACTGAGGGGTGCTGAACAGGGACGGTCAGCTGCGGAGAGTCTCGAAGCTGAGATGTCCAGTGGTCAACGAAGGAAGCACTGGACTCTGAGAAGTCTCGACAGGTAGGGAGAAGACTCCGTGGTGAAAAATGTTGAAATGGAAAGCCTGACGTCAGAGTACTCAAGAGACCACCAATAGTGCCTGGGAGAGGACTTGGGCTGGAGCTGGTGCTGAAGGTGCAGCTGGCAACTGAAGACCTGTATGCGGAAAAAAGGAATGAGAACATCCGAGTGTTGTACTCCCGATCTGTCTGAAGTGCTACAAACATGGCTTGCTACTGCTACTTGAGTGATTGTATGAGCACCGTCTGCTGCTCCTGCTGGCGAAGCATATCAGCCTGAAGCTTCACCTGCATCTCTGCCTAGGCTGCTATCTGCTGCTGCATCTGCTAAAGAAAGAGGATAAATTCTGAAGGAAGTGCAACAGGAGGTACATAAGGTGTCATCTCAGGTACTGAAGAGAGTAGAACTAAGGTCTGCAGTGCAACCTAAGAAGAACCTCTTGCCTCAGTATCGTGAGACCTAGCAACTGGAGGGAAATACTCGACGTTCTCTGAATCTATGTTACTGTTGTTGTCTATATCAAAGAGGGCATAAGGGAGCTTTGCCTCGGTCTCTGCTAGGGTCTGGTCCTTAGCTGCTGCTCTCTCCCTCTCCCCAACTAGGATCTACTCCTAAGCGTGAACCATGTGTCACACCCGGTTTATAAAGGGACAAAACCAGATGCAAACCACATGTATGTTAGGATCAAGTTTTATACATGCAGTGACTTCATCAGTGTATCACACACAGTGCCATTATTAGAACGTTTAAATTAAACAAAATAGATAGACTTCAAAGTCTTTAACTAAAGCACACAAACTAAACACAGCAAAAATCGCATCTTCCACAGGAAACCGACTGGGGATCCACCAGCTAAGCAATCTTCATCTTCATCGACATAGTAATCTGGTTCTCCTTTAATGTTTCCATTGTCTGAGTAGCGGTTTGATGCACATTTGGATGGAAATAGCAAGTGTGAGTACATATCGTATTCCGCAAGTGTGGGAAATATATGACATATAAGCTTGATTAAAGGAATATACTATAATAGGTAACTTTGCATAAATGCCAACTATACTATCATAAAAAAAGAGTTATAAAAGCAACCTATTTATCTATGTGATCCTTCACTAAACTCCTAACTCCTATAAATATCTCCACATGTTTCCCAACTGCCTGAATTCCACATCAAGTTCCCAAGCCAACCAACTTGATACCTGTCGGTGACAAAGGAACCAGGGGTACCTCAGTCCCGAGGCCAGATCAGCAGTTTGCCACATGGTGCCCTCCCGCGGGGATCATCTCCGCGAGGTACGAGAAGACTAAGTCCCGGGAGAGGGTGCTCGGGGCCATGAACAGTGGTCCCCGAGTACTCGAGTTTCCTGATGACCCGAGAAGACCAAGTGCCGGGAAGAGAGTGCTCGGGGATGTGAACAGTGGCCCCCGGGCACCCAAGTCCCCTGACGATCAAAAAAGCCAAGTACCGGGAAGGGGGTGCTCGGGGCCGTGAACAGTGGCCCCCGAGCACCCGAGTCCCCCAAGGACCAAAGGGAAGTCCGTTCTGGGAGAGAGTGCTTGGGGCCGTGAACAGTGGCCCCCGAGCACTCGGTTCCCCGAGGACCAAGAAAGGGCATATCCAGGAGAGAGTGCCCGGGGCTGTGAACAGTGACCCCCCGAGCACTCGATTCCCCAACGGCCTCAGAAGTCTTTCGCCAGTGGCCCCCCACAGAGGTCCAGCGGTGAGGTGTCAACCAGTGAAAGGCCCGATGCCGTATTTAAGAGGGCGCGTGGCCTGTCACTTCCAACTGCTCCTGCCACGCTCGTTGTCAGTCCCTACCACGGCCTGACAGGGAGGCGTGGGGATATTTAATGTACGAGTCCCATCGCAGGACATCCGGGGAGCCTCGGGATGGCATCGCGAATCCCAAGGCGCCCCGCATGCTACCATGCTGTGTCAGGTATACAAGACTGAGCGGGCACGCCGGGTTGTTTAGTGGCTGCCCGGTGGGCCCTCTCCGTGACACCCATTGCAGAACGGTATGATGATGAATAAGACCAGATGGGGGCGCGTTTTTAACCCTCCCCGTCACTTTGCGCAGCAGCCTATGATGGTTGCTTTCCATTTATGGCGCCTCAGAACTCGCGCCCTCCCTTTCTGGGCACGCTACCGCCCAGCGAGTATTTAAGGCGGGGCGGGCTCCCCGGAGAAAGGGAGGTTGAGGACAGCAAGCCGAGGAAGAAGACAGAGGTTCAGTACAAGCACAGAAGCTCAGATCACTGAAGAACAAGGAGCCCGAGGCTCTAGGCTAGACAAATATTCTTGTAACCAGTAATATCTCTAAGAGACATTCTCAGAGCATTTATAGCATGCACACAGGAGTAGGGTGTTACGCTCAGTGCGGCCCGAACCTGTCTAAAAGACCTCCTGTGCATTTACTACTTCTGCATCCGATCATTCCATTCCACCTGCATCGCATTTACGCCCATTTATTTCACCCATAAAACAGATTCAGAATCATCCCCCCGGCCGAATCTCAAAGGGGTCCCTCCGGATCCCTACTTGAGGAGTTCACCCTCCGATAATACCCATCACAGGTAACTAAGAACCATCCACTGACATTTACCCATCACAGGTAACCAACCAAAACAACTAAACCAAACTAACTAATCATGTGAGGATCCAAGTCTCTCATGACCGTGAGCATGGTTGATATATTAGATTGTACACTATGCAGAGGTTATCCGGCTTTTCCCATGAGTCGTGATTTCCTTGTTGCTGTGTTGCGCAAACGCTTAACACACGCTAGTGGTATGTCACCCGAAGATCACTGCAAGACTATTACAAAGGATCCTCCCTACAAGAATAAGCCCGCTAAGGTTTCACCGCCATCAAAGTGGAGTCACACCACCCAGAAACCCCCTCATGCGCCTTGTAGCTCCGAAAAGAATCACTCTTCCCTTCCACTACACCATCAGCGGCTCATTCTATGCTGATGATCCGTTAATTACTAAGCTAGGCCGTACCCGTATAAGTCTCGTGGATGGACGATAATTCTTGGGTTGTCACTCCATGAATCGGTCCTTAGGACACCAACCAAACACTACCACCCACCAAAGTGTTTTACACACTTGTGCCTCACGCACCATCATCAACCAACCTTCTGCTCGACATCCCTAAGTTCCATATTACCACACAAGTTACCATAATTCCCAACTCATAGCTGCATAGTTCATTAATCATGTTTAACGGATAACCTATCCATACCCTTGTGCAAAACTAAGCATAAACTACCCATAAACCACTACTACAGCTAGGCGATAAGGAATATATGGAACATGGTACTATAAGTAAATAGGATTCAAACTTAATAGCATGCATGTTTTAAATAAATAACACATTTGAAAACTTGGATCAAAATATTCACGGACACTTGCCTCTTCCAACTTGCTGTTCAGACTCTTCAAAGGCTTGGTTCTAGAGATTCTCGAACTGCTCTTCGTCGGCTCTCGGAACACACCTGAAAAGCACACATAAATCTAGCTAAGAATAGTACACCAAACAATAGCTAATATCTATAAAAATGGTACTAAAAATAGTACACGCTGCTACGAACGTGAGAGAGCAAAAATCGCCTAAAACGGAACTAAAACGAGAAAGTTACACTAAAAACAAGTTTTGGACTAAATCTGAAAAAGAAAAGGACCTGTTTTGAATAAAATAGAGAGCACATGGACCTTTTTGTAAAAATAGAGGGACCTAATTATAATTATGAAAAAGTTTAGGGTTTAAACTATAAAAAGACATGCATTTTTGGTAATTTTAGATAAGTACAGGGACTTATTTGAAAAATTGGCATTTTTCCCTAATTAAAAATAAAAGGAAAAGCTGACTGGGTAATTGCTAGCTGACAAGGCTTTGACGTGGCATGATACATCGGCTTTGGAGCTGAGGTGGCCGGCTGACTTGGCGCATGGGGCTGACTGGAATTATGGTTGCCACATGGCAACACACGATTGGCTCTACAAAGAGGTATTTGGATTCTAATTTGGGCCACATGTTTTAGATCCAACAACCACGGGAGAGAGATGGCCGGAGAGAGAGACTAGCGGTGGATAGCTCAAGCACGGTGGCGGAAGGGGAAAGACGGTGGCTGCCTCGCCGGCACTCGAGCAAAAGCTCATCACCAGCCTCGAAATTCAACTACGAGCGGCGGATAACACTGTAGGGGCTACGACAAACTCGTTTGAGGGAAACACGGTCCTTACTGAGGTTCACCGAGGTGTCTCCACAGCGCACAACAGCAGAGAAGATAGACGAGCGGCGGAGGGGCACTTCCAGCGATGGAGAGGCGGCAAGGAGCAGCGAGGTCGACACCATGTGAGCACGCGGTCCTGAGGGTGCGCTCAGAAACGCTGGAGAGGCGGCGAGAACGGTGGATGACGAAGCTCGGTCGATGACAATGGAGATGGCGGTGGTGGCGTGGTGAGGGCGAAATAGATTGAAAAGAGGGGGAGGGCTCGCACTTATATAGGGGGGAGAAGACATAGGCGTAGAGAGCGGCTCGGATTCGGCTGAGGTTGGTTGGGATTTGGACGCGGAGGTCGGTGGCGGCATGCTTCCGACTCGGGCTCTACAGAGGAGTCCAGCATGGGGACGAATCCGACGCACGGGGCTCGCATGTCGGTGGCACAGGGAGAAGGCGGCTCGGGCAAGGGCGCCAGCAGGGAGGTGGGTGGCAACTGCTGGCTTGGCTAGGGCCTCCGGTCGGCCCAGGCGGGAGGCGGGAGAAGGAATGGTAGAGCGGGCTCGGCCCAAGAAGAAAATGAAGATGGGCCGAAAATAGGGGAAAGAAAAAGAAAAGAAAGAGAGTCGGCCCAAAAGAGGAAAATTGAGGTTTTCTTTTGTGAAACATTTTTCAAACTTTTCCAAAATTCTAATCGATGCTCCGTAGTGTTTTCAAAAATTATTTTCCACACAATAAAACCCTAATGCTTCTATTCCGGCATCAATGCAACACAACAATATAACCTAGATTGATTTTATTTAGAAATTAAACTTTTCTCCTAGGGTTTTCCAACACTAAAATTAACACCTCTAATTCTAATAGCAAAAATTATTTACTATTTCCAAAAATTGAAAATTAGGGTGTTACACCATGGCACGCTGACCATGGTATGTGTCTGTAGGAGCACTAGGGATATACTCCTGGAACTGAGTAGGAGAGTCCTCGTTGGTCTCGAGGAACTCAGGATACCTAATCGCGTGAGCTAGTAAATGTGAAATAAATTACATATGACTGTTGTCTAGTTAGAGACATCCCCTTTGCTATGGTATCCTCAATCTCATAGAGAATCAGATCCAATATATCAAAATACTGGTAAATGAGGATAGAGAGGATCAACCACTGCTGCAAACTGTTGATAGCCTCTCCGTAGCCAATCCTCGGTAACAAGCTGCGTCTTAGGGCCAAGTGGATGGCCTTCGCCTGAGGTGTCAACATGTCTAGTAGTCTCGGTGATCCTGGAGTGAACGACTGACTGAACAGTGGTTTGATCTCCTCATCAGTGGGAAAGACACCATGAGCGAGAGGATGACGAGGGGGCTCGATGTTTGGATGAACAAACTCGTGAAGAAACCTAGAACTTGCCTGAACCCCTAGAGCCTAAAGTATCATGTTCCTGAATAATATGATCTACTCTCCCTGGAACATGAACTTGATGAAGTTCCACTATGGTTCAACCCACACTGTGGCGTAGAAGACTTTGACCCACTCTACAACATATCTGTCCTCACATGTGACCAAAGCTGTAAGACCTAGGATGGTGTCAAAGTGCTGGCTCACGTCCACTCCCGCTGCAACCAACTGCATATAGTGCTAGTTGACCGTCCTGTGCTGGTTCAACTTGACCTTCTTCTTGAGATAAGAGTGAAAGAAGCTCTCCTGAAGAATGGTGTAGAACCTGTGATCTACCCCTCATTTTTGACCGGGGGAAACCACTCATCGATCATCACAAACCTCTGTTTCTTGATCTTTGGTGACTTTTAAGAGGTCAAGTCACACAAACGGATCTCTCCCTGGGGCTGAGGCTGCTCTCTCTGCTCTGGCTCAAACTACTCCTCCTCCTCTAGCTCTAACTCGTGACGAACCCTCTTCCGGCCGCCTGACTGGCCGGAAGGCGTCGAGCCCATCCTTGCGGCAGGACGGGTGCATGTGGACCGACGAGGAGGTGAAGCGATGTCTCTGATCTCAAAACCTCGTTAAGCATCTGCTGCATCTGCCACTGCAATGTTATGATCAATCTCTTTCTAAGCCTTTGACTTCTGCTACTCAATGGTCTTGCCCTTGCCCTTATCACTACGCCCACGACCCATCTGACAGATACACAGATGATAACAAGGTGAGAGAGCGCTTCAGGTTTTAAGGATTTGATATGAAATTACCCAAAATTGAACCCTAAGCATAAAATTGATATGAATTTTGACGAACATGCTATGGGCTCAAGCTTGTGACAACAGACATTGATGAATTTTAGAGAATTTGACTAGAATTTAAACAAACTAATCAAATTAGGCACGAATTTGAGGCAAAAATTGCTCAGATTTGAAAGAATTTAGCAATTAAAGCATAAAATTTGATAAACATGCCCTCAATTCGTGACAATTGATTGTAATTGCAACACATTGTAGCAAATTTGCACTGAATTGATCAAATTATACATCGATTTTGGGCAAGTTTGCATGAAATATGCTTCTAGGGTTTGCAAAATTGAGGAACCAACCGAATATGTGCTCACCATAGCGAAATTGAGAGAGAAGCCAGTGGTGAGGGAGGAGCTTGACGGTTGGCGGCACTGGACAGCAGCGGTGGCAGCTCTGGGCATGGCGACGGGGGCTCAGGGTGGTGCGGCTACTGCGGTGAAGCAAGGGCGACGATAGGTGGAGCTAGGAAACAGACCTGATCGACGGTAGGAGGCACGTCGGCGGTGAGGTAGGTGGAGGTGAGAGAGGTATGGGTGGTGGTGCGGATCGAACCAGAGAGAGAGATATGGCTGAGAACGAATGCTTTGTATGATAGGTGGGTCTCGCAAAAATTGCAAGCACCGGAAAGTCCGATGAAGCTTAGATATAGCACCAAACAAATATTACAGAGTGCCTGTCAAACTTTAGCCGACACCAAACTTAAACAACGGATGCTCCAGTGATAATATATTGAACATCGGACAGAACCACCAGACAACCTCTAAGAGAATTTTCAATTTTGAACACCGGATGTTTCGGTGACACTACACTGAGCATCGAATAGATCCACTGAGGTGAATTGGAGACCTTCTGATTTTGGCTACCACCGATTGAACATCGGAAGGTCTGGTCAAGAACACTTTGCCAACACCAGACCTTTTTCTGAGTGAAATTCAGTTTGCAAACACCGGATTAACCATTGATTCTAAATTGATCACCGGACACATGCACTGGACCTTTACACAGGAATGTTGATCTAGTAGAACTGAAGACCAGATGATCAGTTGATAAGAAAGGAAGGAGCACTGGACCATTCGGTGAGAAGGAAAACTCACTGTCGAACTAAAATGTCTTACTAAGTCCAAACTTCGAACAAACACACAACAAAAATACATGTGTGGACTAGTTTGAGTGAAATCCTTACCCTCTCAAATACTGATTTGCAAATAGTTGACAAAACGGCTATATCATACATAATTTATGAGTCAAATTGCCTATGAACTTACAGGTTAAGACTTTAAATTCGTTAGGACATGACTCAATAGGCATTAAACACTTACATCTATCTAATCACACTTATTGAGGTGTATGTTCACACCAAGAGTAAACAACAATACCAAAGAGTGATATTCTCCTTTGTGATCTCTCTACCGCCAATGCATATGCATTGTATAACAAGTGCATGAAAGTAAACATAAGTGCAAGATATATGACATGTCAATGTATAGCATAAAATAAATCTATCCTATCATATTACTTCCCTTCTCAAGCTTTTTCATGGTAAACTCAACAACATGCCTTGGGTGAAATTAGGGGGCCACCAACTCAAGCAAAACCAATATTGACCACTATCTTAAGAAGGTTAGACAAGCACCTATCATAAAGTGCATCTATATGATAAGGCATCACATAACATTTGAAGCATCTATCACATTCAACTCACTTCGCAATCTACAAAATATGACTTCATCTAGAGGTTTTGTGAAGATATTCACCAATGGATCTTTCGACCTGACACTACCAAGAGAAATACCATTTTTGGCCACATGATCTCTAAAGAAGTGATGACAGATATCAATGTATTTTGTGCAGGAGTGTTAAACAGGATTGTTTGCAACTTTTACGGCATTCTCATTGTCACAAAGGAGTCGAACCTTCTCTAGACGAACACAAAAGTCTAACAATATTTGCTCCACATAGAAGATTTGAGCACAACATGCTCCGACGTCTATGTAATCAGCTTTCACGGTGAACAAGGCTACAGAGATTTGCTTTTTATAGGACCAAGAGACTAGGGAGTGCCCTAGCAAGTAGCACCCACCCGGAGTACTTTTATGATCCACACGACATCCAGCAAAGGCCGAATCTGAGTAACCCAAGAGTAAGAAACTAGCACCTTTGGGGTACCACAATCCTATGCTAGGTGTATGTTTTAGGTATCTAAGGATCCTCTTAACCATGCAAGATGTGATTCCTTAGGATTAGTTTGAAAGTGAGCGCACATACATACACTAAACATAATATCAGGTCTAGATGGAGTAAGGTAAAGTGACCTAATCATAGAACAATAAAGCTTGTGGTCTACCAGTTTACTCATTTCATCCAAGTTGAGGTGTCCATTAGTAGGCATGGGGGTCTTGATTGGCTTGCAATAATCCATCTTGAACTTCTTAAGGATGTTCATCGTGTACTTTTCTTAATAGATGAATGTCAAATCCTTCAATTTCTTGATTTGAAATCCAAGGAAGTAGTTAAGCTCACCAATCATCGATATCTCAAACTCCCTAGACATCATATCACAAAATTTCTTGCAAAACTCTTTGTTAGTTGAACCAAATATTATATCATCAACATAAATTTGATAAAAGAAAAGCTCATTGTCGATGATCTTTGTGATAAATGTAGTGTTCATCCTCCCGATCTTGAATCCTGGGTTAATGAGGTTGTCTCGTAAGCATTCATACCAAGCTCTTGGGGCTCGCTTGAGTCCATAAAGCGCCATGTGCAACCTATTGACATGGTTAGGATATCTAGAATCTTCAAAACTGGGCGTTGTTCAAAATAAATAAGCTCATTAATGAAGTCATTTAAAAATGTACTCTTCACATCCATTTGATAAAGCTTGATGTTATGATGTGAAGTAAATACAAGAAGGATACAGATGGCTTCAAACCTTACCATGGGAGTGAATGTTTCACCAAAATCAAAACCTTCAACATGTTCAAAGCCTTGCGTGACTATTCTTGTCTTGTTGCGTATCACCACACCATGTTCATCTTGCTTGTTGCGCAAGACCCACTTGGTTTTAATCACATTCTTGTCTTGATGACTCTCTTCAAGTATCCATACTTCATTACAGATGAAATTGTTGTGTTATTCTTGCATAGCAATCACCTAAACCAGATCTTTAAGAGCCTCATCTACATGTGCGGGTTCCAAACATGAGATAAACGAGTAATGTTCACAAAATGAATCATATTGATGAGAGCGAGTTCTTACTCCCCTAGATGGTCTCTCAATGATCAAGTCAATTGGGTGATCCTTAGAAATGTGTGTTTGCTTCACTTGTGGTTCTTGAGGCGTAT
Source organism: Phragmites australis (assembly GCF_958298935.1). Taxonomy (NCBI): domain Eukaryota; kingdom Viridiplantae; phylum Streptophyta; class Magnoliopsida; order Poales; family Poaceae; genus Phragmites; species Phragmites australis. Next base: position 16,118,954 of record NC_084940.1, on the reverse strand, counting down.
CTTGTGGTGGTCCAATATCTTGAGCTTGAGATTGAGCATCCTCTTGAGAGATATGGACATCTTATGATGGAAGTTGTTGATCATTATTCTCATCATCTTGATCAACGTGGGGTGCCATGGAGGTTTGTGGAGTGGAAGTAAAAAGTACATCTTCATCATCCTCCTTAGGCTTGATATCCTCAATCGTCATATTCTTCATCACATCTCTCAATGGTTCATCACCTACATCATCACAAGAATACCTTCTTCTTGGGAGCCATTAGATTCATCAAACTCCATATCACAAGTTTCTTTAACAAAATCAGTGGCATTGTTGAATACTCGATATGCTTTGGATTTTGATGTATAACCAATAAGAAAACCAATATAAAACATTTTTTAAACTTGCCTAAGCATTCTCTTTTCTTATAGATAAATCACTTACACTCGAACACCCAAAAGTAAGATATATTGGGTTTTCTTCCAATGAGAAGCTTGTATGGCGTTTTCTTCAAAAGTCATGGAGATACACTCAGTTAGATGCATGTCACACCGTGTTGATTGCTTCCTCCCAAAATTTCTTCAGTGTACCATACTCATCTAACATTGCTCTTGCAAGAGTGATCAAGGTCTTATTCTTTCTCTCCACTACACCATTTTGTTGAGGCGTGTAGGTTGATGAAAACTCATTCTTGATGCTTCTATCATCACAATAATCTTCAATTTGAGTGTTTTTGAACTTCGAGTCATTATCACTCCGGATCTTCACAATTATGGCCTCAAACTCATTTTGAGCCCTTTTTGTGAACTTCTTGAAGATCCCAACAGTCTTGCTCTTGTCATCTAAAAAGGAAGTCCAAGTGTATCTCAAATAATCATCAACAATGACAAGGCAATAGAGATTTTGTAGGTAGTTGGTCCAAAAAGGTCCATGTGTAGAAGCTTTAAAGTTCTTGATGTAGACATTTTTGACTTATATGGATGAGAACTTGCAACTTGCTTTCTCGCTTGACGAGCACTACACAATTTGTACTTCTCGAACACTACATCCTTCAAACCTACCACCACTCCATTCTTGAACGCCTTCTTGAGTTGGCTCATTCCAATGTGTTCAAATCGATGATGCCAAAACCAACCCATGGATGTCTTGGTGAAGAGGCATGTTGTGAAGCTAGCTTCATTAGAGGAAAAAATTCACAAGATAGATATGTACATATCTAAAACCTTTAAAGATTAGATCATTATGGTTCTTGCTAGTTATGACAATATTAACATCACTAAATAAACATGTGAAGCCTAAATCACATAGTTAGGCTACAGAAAGCAAATTAAAACTAAGAGACTTTACTAAAAGTACATTAGAAATAGAGAGATCATTGGAGATTGTCACCTTACCCAAACCTACCGCATTTGCCTTAGAATTATCACCAGAAGTGACTTTGTTATGATCGCCCACTTCCTTTTCTAAAGAGGTGAACATCTTTATATTGCCAATCATATATTGTGTGCATCCACTATCAAGTACCCAATGCTTTTCACTGGCTTTTTAGTTCACCTACACACATGGGAATAAGCTTTTTGTTTAGGTACCCAACCAAGTTTGGTACCTTTCATGTGAAACACAAGAGCTTTAGACACCCCAAGTTGCTTAGGAAGTTATCCCTTAGCTTAAATTCTAATGAATTTAGCCATAACTTTTCCACTTTTAAGCTTATACAATAGGAAATGATGATCATTGAAAGTGGACTTGTATTTAGGAGGCAAAGTAGAAAGGGGTTTAGTAGGATTCAGACACTCCCTTGTGTGGTGGCTGGTGACCTCGTAATGTTGGCAATATGAACCAACTAACTTAATGAAGTATTTCTTCATTTCTGGTGACTTGGTGGTGTTCTCCACCAGATTGGGGAAACATCCAAGGCCTCTCTTGTTATAGGATATGACATTCTTCATGAGGATTTTTTTTATGCTTGTGCTCCCCCTTGAGATTTGCAATCTCATTCATGAGCTATTGCTTCCTTGCATGGTTAGTCTTAGAAGATGGTATAGTATTACATGAAGAAGAGCATGGTATATCAAGAAAATCATCACAAGAAGTAGATGTATTGATCTTAACAACATCAATAGTAGACAATTCATTCATGCTAGGATCAATAGCACCATAAGCTAACTCAAGTTCTTGATATTTACGTTCCAAGTTAACATGCTCAAGTTTTAGCTTCTTGTTGCTCTCTTTAAAAGACTTGCTAGATACAAGTAGTTCATTATATTTTTTAAGCACATCATTGTATTTAGCAAGTAACTCATCATGACTAGAGCTAAGCTTAGCATTATCATTTTCAAGAGACTTGATTTTAACTTTTTGCTTCTTGATGATGGTAGCATAGTCATTTATAAGCTTAGATAGATCATTAGAAGAAATACCATTATCATCACTACTATCATCATCCTCACTACTCACCTTGTTGTTACCTTTTGCCATGAGGCACATAGGTGGTGGAGGTAGCGGTGGATCATTATTGGTGATGGCGAGGCCCGCGAAATTCTTGTCTTCATCATCACTTGAATCTTCACTTTAGTTTCCGGCTGAAACCCATTCACCAATAATATAATCCTTGTGGTCTTCACCCTTCTTGTTGAAGAGCTTCTTCTTCTTGTCTTGACCATTTTTCTTGTGCTTGTCCTCATCCTCATTTGCATCAGTCTTCTTGCTCTTGTTTTTGTTTCTCTTATGGGATGAGGTCAATCATATAATATGTGGCCATATTCATCACAATTGTAGTACTTCTTCTTGTCTCTGCCACTGAACTTGTCAAATTTCTTAGAGCAAAATTTGTTCTTTTTGGGATCATAGTTGTAGCCCTTCTTACCCAATTTAGATATCATCCTTATGGTTCTTCTCATGAGGAGGGCAAGCTTAGTGTCGGAGTCATCATCATCATCTTCATCGCTTTAACTTGTTGCTGGAGTCTTCACCATCTTCTTCTTCTTTTCAATCATTTTGACCTTGAGAGCAAGATTTTTCTTGGAGGAGGATTCTTCTTGATCTCCAAATAAGAACATCTCATGAGCACAAATCTTTCCCATGGAATTGGTGACGGTCATGTCATTGATGTCTTTCTCGTAAAGAAGAGAGATGACAATGTTGCATTGTAGCTTGAGAAGCACCATCAAGATCATATAAATAATGTCTCCTTGAAACAATTGAGTGGGTTCAAGAGAATTGATTTCTTCAACAAGTATATTCATATGAGAATACATATCATTGTATAGCTTATTGTGAAGTATCTTAAATTGATTAATGTTGTTCATTAGCACATGATATCTTTCCTCATAGATTTTTTATAAAACCCTCATGAATTTCACAATGACTGATCCAAATATCATGAGCTAATTTCTTACTCCTTACTCTAGAAAACACCTCTTCACTAATTTCCTCAAAATAGCATTTTTAGCCTTAGCAATCCATCTAATTTGTTGTTTGGTAAATTATTGATCAAACCCAATGAAAGCAGCTAGCCAAACTTTGTGGGAAATAGCCTCAAGATAGCTTGCCATGCGAACTTTCCAATAGGAGAAGTTCTTTCCCTCGAACCTTGGCATGCTACTTCTATTCACGAGGGCCATTGCTCTAGGATTTTAAGCCTATCAAGAGCACGAGCCTCTGATACTAATTGAAACGATCGAATGGCCTAAGAGGGGGGAGGGGAGTGAATTAGGCTATTAAATAAAAATTTACTCATACCAAATTCTAGAACAAGTAGCAACCTTAGCCTAGATGAAATAAAATATGACTATACGATCAAACTCGATAGAAGCATGAAATACAAGTAAGCTAGGACACAAGATAAATACGGAAAGTAAAGCTTACAAGTAAGTAAAATGCTCAAATGTAAATATGGGAAAGTAAGGAGATGGACAAGAGAATACCGATTTTTCTCGAGGTATTGAGGAGTTGGTACTCCCCCTAGTCCTCATTGGAGCATCTACAAAGTATATCACTCCCATTGAGTCACGAAGTCTCAAGTGTTCACTCATGATTGTCACTTCTCCATCTCCGGATTGGCAGACATCAAACCAAGCACATAGCTCTTCCCGGGGTTCCCACAAGAACTCTAAGAGCTCATCGAGACACCTCTAATCAACAAAGACCGGCTAAGTGTTGCCAACCACCAAGAGTAACAAGCCAATAGCTTCACTTAACCAAGATCAAGATTAGACTACAGCTAGATACAAACTTGCTACTCTCCAAGCACTACAGATGTCCTTAAATTTTAATTAAGAACTTTGGAATTGACTTAAGTGCACTCTCTTACTTCTTGATGACACACACAATATATGAGTTCTTCTGGGGCCGCCAGAGAGTCAACTGGAACCAAGTGAGGGGGTATTTATAGGCTAAAGATCCAAATTTAACTGTTGCATAACAACCCACTTTTCTGTTAGCACTGGATGATCTGGTGAGTATCTTCTTGTAATCACCGGACAATCTGGTGAGCACAACTTCCAAAACCATAATGTGCCAGCTGTCATTAGCCATTACTACTGATAATAGTCTGGTGCAGCCATCCGGTGAGCACACCTTTAGCACAGAACCATCCAGTTAGTTAACCTTCAATTTTCAAACAGCTGCAACCTTCTCTACAAAAATTACTTTTATGCTTGTTTTGTTCATCACCGGACCATCCGGTGAACTCAGCAACTTTAAACTATCCGAAATAATTTCTCTGCAAAAATTAGTCTGGTGGTCTCATTTTTCATCACTAGATAATCTGGTGAGTTTAACTTCAATTTCTCTGAAAAATTTCGCTTCTGTCAAAATTAGGCCAGTGCTACCACCATACTATCATTGGACTATCCAGTGTAACACTTCTCAAAATTCTGACCACATGTCACTGAGAAAAGGTTCCGGTGAATACCATACTTATACAGCGGATCATCCTGTGCCCTCGATGTCTACTATTCCAGGTCTAGGAACAATGATTCGGTGAGAACATAACATCGGACTATTCGGTGGGGCTAAATTTACTAAGCTCGTCCAATTCAATCTTTTATTGAGCTCTAACTTTAGGACATCTCAACTATAGGTTTCTATGAGCTACCTAGTGCTAGAATTTCACAAGTGTGTATCAAACTAAGTCTAAACTCAACTAGTTCAAGCTAGTACTCTTAGTCCCTCTTTATAGTATAGTAAAAAAACTAAGAAAAAAAATATATACTACTCTAAGTATCCTTCATCTCCTTTGAAAATCTATTACTTCGTTTTCTCTCTATATATTGTACTTTCATCAAAATATATTGAGTTTGTTTTTTAACACGAAAATATTATCTATTTGACAATCTATTAATATTATCATCAAAATTTTCTTTTAAAAAATATCAAAAAATAACACGACAGCAATGTCTATACTAAACCAACAACGAATAAGTCATCAAACTTGGGTATTCCAGTCTTTTCACACTCAAAATAAGCAATCAACTGTATAAAAAACAAGACTGTCAAACGACCTGCTTCTACAGCCAGTAGATTCTCGTAACAACCAACTTTTCAAAACAGCTAGCTTCTAAAAAAACTCGTAAAAAAAAAAAGCTACGCCACCTTAGATCCGCCCTGCTGAAGAGCGAAGTAGAATAATTATTATTTTGGATGCTTGTGGTCTCCTCGTCGGCCCCCACGTTGGACAGGCCATGTCTCCCTAAAAGTGCACCAGATGCAAGAAATGTAATGATTTAACTGGGTCGGGTTTTGTGTAATTAATAGACCATAATACTGTGGTTAAGTGTCACGAGCCATAGAACCAAATTGATACACGTCATTCGCTATCTAAACAAATTTCTAATGAAACACGGTTTCAAATGAACCCACTTAGTTCAAAACAGAAAAAAAATCAATGTTACGAATTTCTATCTGCACCAATCATCCAACAAGACGACCACTTTTGTTCTGGAGAATACAACATACTAACAAGACGACGACTTACAGAAAAAAAAAACCCCCTTCATTAATACATAAAAGAAACATCGATCAAATCTCCAAGCAACAACCCTTACTGTCTGAGTCAATTCTAAACACCACCTTTTCTTTTCTCCTAGGAATTCTAAACACAACTAGGGATGTCCTACTTATACAAACAGAATGTGTCAGTCCATTACCAATGCCAATTTATCTTGTACATCATGCCCCTCGTACCAGATCCACCCTTATCTAAATTATAACACCAAACACCAAGCTCCTACACATGGAAGAAAAACAAAGCTCCTAATGAACTATCCATCATAGAAAGAAAAAAAAGACTACTACAAGAAATGAGGTGATACAGACGACAAATTACCAAAGATTTATCATCCCGGTTTGAGACTGCATCTCGATTTGTTATTTACCCACACTAGCTATGTTACACACTACATGCTGAAATGGACTAAGATCCATAAGAGTCTACCATCCCCTTTTACTGTACAAAATTGTCATGTGAATCTACAAGCCTTAGGTTCAGAAGCTATCCCTGCTACCAACTGTGATAACTTCTTCCCTCAAAAAAAACTGTGATAACTTCTTTACAACTGGTAACAAAGCCAACCGCCATGCTGAATACAACAGCCAGCTCATCGGAAATGGCCTAGTAACAACAAAACTCTCGAGCCTGGCTTGGCTACAAGTTTCCAATAAGTCACAGCTCATGATGCAGTTGAGCCAGCAGAAAGTGGACCATCTCTTAGCTGCTGTAAACAGTGTTGGAGTTGCTTTTGGATCATCTCAGCAACCATTCGCAGCCTTCCTTGGCCTGCTTCTCCAGTCACAGCAGACCCATTCACAGTCTCCACAGCTCTAGCAACCTTCTGCTTGCATCTTTCCCATTCCTCAAATTGCAACCAGCAGGCTCTCCCACCATGGCTCCCATCCATTGCAAGATATGCTATATGATTGTTGTCTCCAAAAGAATACCTTAGTCTCACAGAGACACAATATGGAAGCCAGGCAGCTCCACCAGCTACATTCATGTGAGGAATGAGAGCATGGTCAAGTACAAATGTCAGGGCAAACTCTACTGAACTGTGGGCCCTGTCATGATGAATATTACTCTTAGCTAAAGTGCTTTCTGTGTTATCAGTTGAAACTGATCCTGAGTGATTTTCCAAACAAAGCTCAATCCGAGCCCTCTGAGCAGTAGCAATGTCCCCATGAGCTTGGGTAAAACCTTTCTTCCATGCAATCAACTTCAAAAATTCACGAAGTACTGAAATCGGTAATGTAAGCAAAGTGATAAAAGAAGCAACTCTGGAAGCATCATATGGTTCAGAGGCAACACGCCTGCTAAAATAATCACATATTTCATTGATTTCAGCCGTTGCTAGCTCTTCCTGAGCATTGCTCTGAGCTTGCTGTTGCTGTTGCTGGTGGTGAAATCTTTTAACACTCAAAACTTGTAGCAGCAATTGAACCCGATGAACACTGACTGCAAACACATAACCTCTGCAAGGCAAAAACAAAAGAACTAATTTATTGGCAGATCCAAATATTTATATTTAACTGAAAGGAAAACTTTTGAGCTGCTGAAACTATCACTTTTCCAGCTTGTAACTCTAGACTAAGCTCAAATAATTACAGGTTGATAGCAGCAAAATAAATAAACAAACAGAAGAACAATATCTATATTCAGTAAATACAAGTCTAAGGCACATCACATATTCAATGCACATCTGAGACATGTAAAGTAGATGAATGGGTATAGGATTTGAAGCACACACATTAACAGAATGGGCATTATTTCCCAAAGAAAACCAGCAGAAGCTCAAAATTGCCAGGGGGATATAAAAAATCCATGCACAGTAAGGATACTTGGGCCAATGACTATTATGTAGCAGCTGAATCTTACTGGCACATTGGGAAAGGAATAACAAATATTTTAATAAGATCATTATGCTAGACATGGGTTTTCAATCAAGTGCACATACTAGTTTTATAATTTCTTACCCAACATAGAACCGGAGTGCAGGTTGCTCTTGATCCAAATTCAAAAGAGCCCCCTCATTGTCCTTCAAAATTGATCCCAGTATCTCTTTCAAAAGATCAGGCAATTGCGCAAACAACCATAGAACTCCAAGGTACTTAAGGATCCCTCTTAACACCTTTTTCAGAGCTGCCAAAGGAACCCAGCCACCACCGTATCCACCATCATCCCCAAGCCCAATAAAAGCTGTGTTCAGTTCTCCTTTCATATGAACAGGAAGGCCAGTTCCAGGAGTAAGTCGCACAGGAGTTCCAGCAATCCCTGAAGCAAGAGCTGACGAAGCCAACATGGCATTTCCTGCTCGACTCAAACTGGCTGCTACATGATTAGCAACACCAGAAGTCGGCCTGGACATAGCAACACCAGGGGTAGCACTTAAACGATTTGCACTAGGACCAGATTGCGGAGCTCCAGCATTGCTATTTAAGTGTGCACTAGCCTGTGTAGAATTCATGAAGTTGGGCTCAAGAGCATTTAGACCCTGAGCAACATGTTCCATTATGAAAGGTCGAAATTGTGGGCATGGCAATGATCCACCAACTGAAGGTCCACCTTTAGGAGGGGTAGCTGGCTGTAGCCAAACTTGATCTCCAGCGAAGCAGCGCATGTCAACAGAAAATTTCTTGCGATATATAATGCGTATCCAGTATGGCCCACGAAGCACGACAGAAACATCAAAAGGCAGTAATGAACTTGGAACAAGTCCAGGTCCACCCCGTCCAGCAGCGGAAAGCATAGCAGCAGTGTGAAGATTATGACCGCCCAAATGGGCTGCTACTGGATTTGAGGGGCCAGGTGCATGATGCATGCTTGATGAAGATGAACCATTTGCTAATGGCCCCTGTGTGGGGATGTTTGCCTGTTTTGGCATGGAACTGTATCCAGAAGAAACAGTTACAGGCATTCTTGCAGGACGAATTGCACCCCCAAGGGCAAGTAAAGGTCCTGCTGTGAGCCGAATGCAATCCAAGAAGGATGCTACCTCTCCACCATTCACAAAATCCTCCAAAAACTGCATTTATGCGAGCTTAGTTACAAGACGAATCTAGAAACTAGATGTGAAATTGATTACAGCATAAATTAAGTAATCTCATGGAAAATGTTATGCTTAAGTATAAAGTATAAGCTGTACTCAGGTTGTTGCTGTACATATGTACATGTAGGAGCCAACTGGAATAACTCTATCTGCTACTGCCAGTAAAGCAGAGCATAGGCATCGTCCTGTAGAACAACAATTAATTGCCAGTACCCATTTCTACTCCCAGAATATAGAATAGTGACCCAATTTTCAAATTATAAATAAAGGAGAAATCCACCATAAAAAAGTTCTATGGCCATGGATGTCAATTTGTCCACACAATAATCCTCAAGTGTGTGGTCTCAGATTAATATTGGTGGTTAGGATTTATGAATAATGATTTGAAGCTTGCTACAGTGTGTTGAGAGGTTCAGTAAGAACTAAGAGGCTAACTATGCTTACAAGACCATTACAGTAGCAAGTAGGAACTAGAAACAATTCTATAATTTTTCATCAAAAGCCTTAATACAATTATTTGCAACAATTCTATCATTTTAGTTAGTTATATGGAAAGATTAGATAGCATTTACAGATAAGATTAGGTTAGATTTGTAAGGCGTCATTTAAAAGGTAAGATTAGATTTGTTATCAATTAGAGATAGGATTCGAGTTGATTTATAAGTTTGGTAGGAGATAAGTTAGGAGTTGGAATTGATTTAGGATTGTAATTTTCCCCTCTCTATGTAAAGGGGCAGCCACACATCATCGTAATCAAGCAAAGAAGAATTAATCTAAGTCTCCCCAATCTATAGTCCAATTCCTCCCCTAGCAGCCGACGCCGCCCAGCTATCCTCTCTGCAGTGTTTATCCTAACAATTTGAGTTACCAAAAATATTGTTGATAAACTCTAAGACATTCCAAGATTCATATACCATTTACTCGTATTCTTAATATCAGTAGCAAACTTGGTCATGGTGAAAGATTCACTGATTAAAATTTCATTTACCTGTATTCATCTCATGCATGCTGTTTTGAGACAGTATACCTGGCACACCCCTTTGGCTTTCAGTACTATGTTTTACAATAGGCACGTGCAATGAAGCAAGAAAAGGGCATCCAATATAACTAAGAATTACTTGAAGAAAACATGAATCAGGCTGAAAAGCAAGAACAAACCTTTGTGTGTGGCCAAAGCTGATCGGGAGAAACATGCATCGTGCAACCTCCCTTAGCAGTCTCCCATTCAACAACAATGTGTACCATAGGCATGGTGCCATAACTGAACCACAAGCTCATTAGACCAACAGCTTCAATCCTGAATGTTTTTCTCATCTGTTCAGATAGCTTGTCAGCACCGTCACTGTTACTTTTATTAACAGATTGTGACTTCATCTCCATGGATGCCTGATTGTCATCTAGCTTGGCATCAAATCTCACGCCAATCAATCTTCTCATTCCACGAGAAAACGAACGAGCATTAGAAAGCCGTCGTAAATCTGACACAAGCCTCTGAACACTATCTACCTCAACAGTGCTGTAAGTTAAAACAACACCATCGGCATCAAAGAAGATATGTGAATCCATTTCTGAGGTGTTTGCAATGCGAACACCAACACCCCATTGTGTTGTGGTGCTTCCTCCATTGAGCTCCCAAAGCTCCCTGAAATGTGGATCGTTTATGGTAACATCCCAAGACATGCTTCCAGCCTTACCAAGGCGCAAGCATATATGTTTCCAAGAATCATCTTGAGCAAAAGGTAGCCTTAACCAAAGATTAGAGGATGGTGTCCGCAGACCAACTTCTTCAACATATGGAATCACAAGAGAATCCATCTGAGCAGTTAGTTGAGCATGTTTAATGCACAGAGAACAGTGTCTAATGACATGCAGTAGCACAGAAGCATATATAGTGGCAGGAACATAACTATTTCTTTCCACAAGAACATTTCCATTCGAGAGGCTGGCTCTTGATTGCAAATTAGATGAGTATGCCTGCAAGTGAAGAGGATTATGCATTGCTTCTGATATTTTTCTTCGCTTATTTGGCTCACTAGATTCCAGTCCTTGTAATGAAGGGAGACTTGGTAAGAAATCTGAAAGAGAACGTTTTCTAGGTGCACCATCAGAACCTGCGGTAGTGAGCTTCCCTGATCCTGTCAATGGCACAAGATAATCATATCCATAATAACAATGAAGCCTTGTATAATTGACCATGATTCTACTTGAAAACTGAAACCTAATTCTAATATGGACAAGAAATTTTGGCAAAATACCTCCTGCAGTAGTTGACGAAGGCACAAGCTGAAGTTTACTTCCATCTGCAATACCATGGTCGCTAGGAGAGCTCAGTGAGCTCAGGTCATGATTAGAATTAGAACCTGACAACTTGGTTGCAGATGAATTCCTTACAGGGCTTGAGGAAGAAAAGGTGTTTGTGCTCTGTAAATGTCTCAAATTACTTGGGAAATGACTGTTCAAACTAACTCCAGAAGAAACTTTCGAAGTAGTATTAGCTTGGATGTGAGATAAGCCTCCATCATGCATTGGTGAGACAGCTCTAGCATTTACTCCTTGAAAACCAACCGAAAGAGAACCCCAATGAGAAGTGGATGGCAAACTAGACGGTGGCACAGAATGATTTGGTGTAGCAATAGAAGCATGTTCATATTCGAAAACCTCATCAACAATAGACGAAAAAGATGGTGAACAAGCAGGCAGTAGAGGAAGAGGCTCAATTCCATTCTGGATGGTAAGTCCATTCTCCATGATGTCAACACAGTTCACTATACCTTGTAGAGCCTGCAGATTAACATCAAAAGGATTGGTTCTGGATTCATTATTAAGTATTTGCATCTGCCCGACATCAATCTTGTTAAACCTCATAGCTTCTTTAGCATCTGCATTTGCATTAGCCTTATCACTAGCATTACACTGAGTCTCAAGCAAATGGAAAATAGGCCTGAAGTCCTTATCAAGTTGCATCAACAGATAATAGGTGTTTGCACAATGTGGAAATCCCATGACCATGAAATCTGAACCATGTAATATGGTCTTTGGAATCTTCAGAGTATCCTGAGACTGCTGGTAAACCTGGAATACAACCATTGAGTTTAGCACTTTATATTTGTAATAAGTTGAAGTTTAGCATGCTCTAATAAGGAAATCATTTAGTAATTAATGAAAGGATGTCAACTGTGTGACCACAGCTAGCCAGGCAGACACTCAGAAGAATACACTGCACATAAGTTGTCATGGTGCAGAGTAGAAATATACCGGAAATAACCTCCATAACATGATGATACACAGTGCACTATCCCATACGAGAGTTGACGATTTGGACCCTGTGAATTATATTTGTATGTTGTTCAACAGCAACGTGTAGTTAATGCAGTATTAAACTTGTTGTAACTGTCAAATGTATTTATTTTATTCTGTACTTTACAAACACTTTTTCCTACCATCCACTAAGCCTGCAAAAGTGAGTTCATGTGAGGGAAGGTTAAAAACTGTTTTGCAGCTCTGAGGTATTTGTACCTAAGACATTCTCTGGTAGTATAATAGCATGTTGTATGAAATATGTAGTTATAGAATCTACATCAAATCAATTCCACAACATTAACAATTCTATGAGCGGCAGAATAAAACGGTTAATCTGGAATTTGTTCCAGGGTCAAAATTACAGTGAAGGAAAAACAAGTCCTAGGATGTTGCATAATGTAATCCTTGCAAACATGTTTAACAGAAAGATGAAAAAGCCCTTTCACCAAAAGAAAAATTGTATAATTCCTTATCCCATGATTTGAAAAGGCCTGTTTGTTTCAGCTTCGGATTATGGCTTTCAGCTTTTACAATCCGAAGCTGAAACAAACAGACAGCTTTTGATTATAGCTTTTTAAAATCTGCTGGTTGGATTGCGGGAATCTGAGAAACTGGTTTTTCTCAGCGTTTGATAGATTGTGAAAGTCCATTTTACTATACTGTCCATCAAAGTTTTTTAGAACCTACAATCTAAAAGCTTTTTACAATCCAACTTTTTACAATCCAGTTTCTATAAGCTGCTTTTCAGAATCTCCAGCTGAAACAAACAGGCCCTAAACAACCAAACAATGAATTATAGATGAGCCACAGTGGACTGTTTTTCCCCAGAGGTTAATAAAATTTTCCACTTCCAAAAGCATCATTCCAATAAGAAAAGAAGCAAGAATTTATAACTGACAAAGCATACTTGTAAAGATGTCATTTCCTAGTCCTAATATCATTGATATTACAACAATAGATTTACAGATATTTTTTAAAAAATATACCAAGAAAACATCCTTATATGAAAAAAATTCAACTAATAAATTTCATATGGCCAATCTAGATACTTCTAACTTCTAAGGATATTATTGGCCAAAATCGCAAAAATGTAATTGCATGCATTCCAGAATGACACTTCGCTAGCTATATAAGGAGCACTAGATGACAGTACATCTGCTAAAATGAAAGTCAGACAATATGGTAGGATGAAAACTGTTGTCAACCTTAAGGCCAAAAAAACTTCCAGTTGCTGCAAGTAGGTGAAGGATGCTCCTGGTCCTCAAGCTTGCAAAAATGTCTGTAGCTGCAGTACTCCCTTTGTTTAGAGCTTCCTCACAATCTAGCAGCGCAGAATGAGGTAATATATTTTCCGGTGCTTGGAGGAGGAAGCGGCCGGTCCTTATGGAGAGAGAAAAGAGTTACTTACACAATTAGGAAGTACAAAAGGCTAGACAGGGATTGAATACATAAGACATACACATAAATGTATCATTACTCCTCTTCAGAAATAAATTGTACCATGCCTCCTTTTACCAGTTTTAATGCACATTCATATGAAAAGTTATTGGAAAATTGCAAAAATCGCCACAAAAGTCACTTTGATTATGAGTTTCCCCCCTATAACTGTTTTTTTTTTGGCAAAATCACACCTACTATTTCGACTTGGTTCTGGTTGGCGGCCTATCACCTTGTGCGCAGGCACCATTGTCAATGCCTCTTCTACATTGACAACGATGAAGATGGCATGCCAGATGATGTTGGTTGATAGCGGAGTTCAAGTTTGACTCCCTGAGTGTCAGCTCGAGGATGAGCTGTTTGCCGAGGGAGGGAGTGATGTTATGGGCGGTAAGAGATAATAGTCCAGAGTTGGTTTGATAGTTCGAATCAGTTTGGCTAGAGATAACATAGTTCAGAATTAGAGATAGAGTTAGGTTTGAATTAGAGATAAGACTAGAGATAGAATTGGATGTGAATGTGGCTGGCTGGGATATCTCTCAGCATCAGCCGAGAGAGACCAAGAAATAGATCAATCAGTTATCCTCTCTCTCTCATGTCAGCACTTTCTCTTTGTCCGACGCTCTCTTTCTCTTCTGTTCAGCACAGCAAATCACAGCCATGGCTGGTGGACGCCGGGGATTCAAACCCCAACCCAAGGTGTATCACAGCTACAACCTGCGGAGGCCAGGTTCTACCACAAGTGATGATGATAACTGTGTAAAGAATGAGTCACACAAGCATATCGCATTGAACCCAAAGTCACGAGCTATCATCCAATCGTGTCAAGTGACAAAAAAATGAATCTACAGCAACATGTCGCATGAGTGGAGGGGGCAAAACCAAACAAAGGCGAAATAACTGGTGGTTATTTGCAATTAAATGGGTTATAAGGGGGAAACTCTGACAAAGCAACTTCTGGGGTGGTTTTTGCAATTTTTCCAAAAGTTATTCACAAAAATAATGATATATTATTGTAGAAAGTATCCAAACCCAGAACAATTAGGGTGCACGTACACTGCCAAAATGTGCCAGAGCGAGTGAATTGCAAGCCTCCCTAACTTATAGAACCAGTAACAGTGCATTGGACTAGGCCATAGCAGATAAATATCGCAATCCTCAAAATAGAACCCTTGTCATGTCCAGCACCACCGGCTCCAATCCACGTTGTGCTATGACATTGTCGTTAGGGAGGGTGTCCAGTGCTGCCGGCTCCAATCCTTGTCCACTGTTGCGACCAGAGGCAAAGTCAGGAACATAGTGAGCAACCCAACGTGGATGCCCAAGTCCATTGTTGCCACCCCCTCCTTGTTGGGCTGAGCGGTTGTGAGCAGTATATTGGAGTCAATACAAACACGGACAGAGCAGATGGCCAGCCAATAGATAACAGATACCGGGATAGAGAATCGCATTGAGAGCAGATAGAGTAGTTTGGGGCAGCCGGAGGGTGTGGAGGGTGGGAGACGGGTATGGTGGATCCCATTGAGATTAGATGGTAACTGCTTCTAACGCCCGGAGACTGGTCGAGTTAAATTATACTTTGATTTATCTACAATGGACCTCAAATTCCTAGATCCACCATTGGGTAGAGTTGACAAACCCCAAAGTTCATAGTGGGTCAGAATTTTTTCCATATTATTTTGATGATTAACCATTTACGAAAAATGAAAATCTTCTCATTACACCAACTCATTTGAGTAGCGCAATTATACGTGAAAAGGTTTTAGATGTAATATACTACATCAATCAAATGCTGACAGACCTGATATTTATTCCAAGGCTAATATATGCTTGACCATATGCCCTTACTTGAAGCACTTCGTTTCCACAACAATCTGAAAAGCCTTTCTTCTCTGCTTTCTGCACAATTCATGAAAATATATGTAAGTGCATTAACTATCAGTTCCATGAACTAGTATGATGCAAACACTGCAGAAAGTAAACAAATACAAGAAAAGAGTTCATAAGGAATCAGATGCAACTGATGATGGATCAACAAATCTATCCTTCCATGTATGTGCCAAATTTTATCATCGTATCTTCTGAAACTTGTATTAGAAGAGTATTTTGGCACAAAGATTCAGCATGATTCATTCCATTGGCACTTTGTGCATTGAAGTATTTAGGAAGAAAAGAAGATAGACAGCATAAATAAGACCGAACATGCCACAAATCAAGTTCGGATGTCCAATGCATATTGAGTGAGGTAGCAACCTTGAATTTAAATGTTCAAACATGAGTACAAAAAAACAAATTAGCTATAACTTGTGAGTAACTCCTGTCACATGGCCTTTCCTGTTTCTTTTTACTTTATCATTATCATAGTTTTCTCTGTTTTCCAATTTGTTTTTAAGAATTATCTGTGTTAATTTGATGCAAAAACCTTGGCTGTTGAAATTGGCCAAGCTCTAGAAGCCACTCAGGGTTGGTCTGATTCGTACCAATACCAAATCAATCCAAGATCAAGCATGATCTAGAGTTGAACCTGGATATTTGTTGTGCTTGGCTAGAACATAATTATGTTATAATTTTTAAAACAGGACTCGTAAACCTCAAACGAACTTGAGCTTATGGCCCCGTTTGGTACAGCTCCAGATCCAAGATTTCTTGGAGCTAGTCAAACCTAGCTCCAAGAAATCTTGGATATGGAACTGTGGTTGGATTGAGGGTATTTAGTTGAGCCATTTGGTTTTCATTTTGGACAAAAAATAAAAATTTAAACCACTTTATTTTATCATACAAACTCCAGATCCAACATGGATCTCGGAGTTGGAGTTGTGCCAAACAGGCCCTATGTTTTGATCCTATGAATATTGTTTGAACTTGCACAAAAACAACAGAGAAAAGAATAAGAAAGTTCAAAAACTACCAGTCTACAATAATACTATAAAAACATATAAAAAAAGGGAAGTGAAACACATCCATGGCATCTCCGACTGCAATAATACTATAAAAACATACAAAAAAAGGGGAAGTGAAACACATCCATGGCATCTTCGACTGCAAATAAAGAAACATTTAGGCTTGACACAATCTGAATAAAGTCGCATACCAGAGCATGAGTAAAAGGGCCATCCCAAGTTCCAACCATACACCAATTTCAGTGGTCCAAGAATAGACCCATTAAAAAGTTTCTAGAAATATGGGCAGCAACATGCTACTAGTTTGTACATTGGTAAACTCTTTCCAAGCATACCCAAATCAAAACACACATGTGCAACCAATACATATTATACACAACAAGAGATAACACCTGCTACAGCACATCAATCTCTATTTCACTACCCTTCATATCACTTGAGCAAATTATACGAGTCCACCACAAGTAAATATTGCAGTGTAATACGCAGGTTTAGGGAATATTTGCATATCCACAAATGGTACAAGAAACTAACATTCTGAATAATAATGTTTAGTCAATAGTAGATCAGTAAGGGCTTGCAAACACAAAGGTAATAAACAGAATATTTTCTATCATTACCTTCTGTGGGTCTTTCACTACATTGGCATCTCGTTTCAGGACAACATCCTTTGGGGACTGGGAAATTTGAACATTTTTGCACAGTTGTCTCTGAATATCAAGAAGACGTGTGTGCCTATTGCAAGCAATTGCCCTCAAAATGAGTTGTTCAACATCAATGCAACTGAGATCAAGAGAAAGATTGGCTTCTTTATCTGTAAAAGGATCGAGTACAAATGAACTATGCTGACACTTTATCTGCATGTCTTGCCCTGCCTCAATTTTGATGAATGGAGATGAATCAGATTCTGCAGAGCTACTGCTTTTCTCATCTAACCAATAATTCAGTTTTAGGCCAGGTATCTTAAAACCACTTAAATCGAATTCCCCATCTTGACCTAGCTGCATTAGAGCGGCATTCCCAGTTTGTCCAGTGGTGCTGTCGGAGATAAGTTCAGATTTTATTGCATCTTTCCACCTCCCTTGTCGAAGAACATTAGCCTGCCCAATAATTGTGTCCATTGCAAGCGAGATGCAGAATTCATGAAGTATGGTATATAGCACTGTGAAGGGTTTCTCAGAAGCTGCCATTCTTCTTTCTATATCATCACCAAGAGAAAATCTCCTACTTTCTTCCAGCTTTATTGGGCCTTTCTTCTCACCAACAAGTAACTCCATATGCAATATCCTCCATAGGTCTACATTACCACGGTAACCTAAAGTAAGAAGAACTTTAAACTCTCCATCCACACGAAAATCAGCTATTCCATCAGTTACTGAAACATTAGATACTTCTTTAGGTCTTGGTGTCACAAGTACTTTATACCGCACACTAGCGTCTAACTTCCGCAGAGCACATTTTTCCTCATCTGGGGAAAGTTTGTTTTGACTTCCTATGTCTTCCATGCATCTTGGCAGCCTCTGATAACCCCCTGTAAGCATGACTTCAATAGCAGATGGAACATCAAACATAGGAGCTCTAGCTTGCTGCAACCCCTCATGCATAAAGAACAGCGAGTCAGCTGTTTGGGTGAAGCATGTTTCATGGCTGGAGAGAGTTGATCCAAGCTGTTGACAGTAATGGACCAAAGGAACCTGCATAAATTGAAAATAACTATCTTAATTACAAAATACAGTATGATTCAACTCTTAGTAAAACTAAAGCAATGAGGAAATTTTCTGAACAACTCAAGTACACCAAAATAACAATGGTACAAGGGTAAATAAATTATGGCAGGACATAAAACAAACAATACTGCAGTTTATCATACACATGGGCAGCAAATAGTGTACCTACAGACAAACTGCAGCTAAAATAACAGATGGAATACAATGTCTGGCAAAACAACCACTTTTAACAACAAAAACATTTCTCGTTGCTATTGGAAATGAAGAAATAAGGAGTCATCTCTAATGCAAACTTAGGTTTGCAAAGAGAACTGGCAAAATTAGTTGGAAAATTAATCTATGGATTGTTAAATATTTCATATTCAAACTAAATGATGCTAGGAGCAAAGAAATGAAGAAATTTACAGTGAAGGTGAATTGAATTCGAACTCCATGTTTTATATGAATATAGACTCAATTATAGTTATCTAACTCATATTGATATAATTACCAAACAAAAAAGGCTTTGTATGGTTGTACCTTGGCATTTGTTTGCAAAAGACATGCCTCCCAATAAATAATTTACAATAGCATAACCGCCGCAGAAGCATATTTCAACATACAGCATAATAACATGATTCAAATTTCAATGAGGCATACTGTAACTAATTTGGGTCACATATACCATAATAAATCAGAAAAGCTTCAGTAAGGCAACATGGTACTTTGCTAGACTAGACTTAGGTTACTGAGCAAATAACAGCAAGACAAAACAATTAGCAAAAAAGATGGAGAAATTAAAAAAATATTGCTACATGAAAGATCCAGTAGCAAATAATCCATCAACTCAAGTAAAATGCCCTGCAAAACCTAGTTAATAACTCCCTCCATTACTGAATAGAAGTCTTTTTAGAATCTGTGCCCCCAAACTTCTAAGAAAATATAAACAAAAAAATAGTCTGGTCACATGGAAATAATATTAGTAGCTTGGTCGTAAGAGTACTTCAATATCTATATTTTTATGGCTTTTATTTAGCATTTTTTTAGAATGTGTGCAACCAAACTCAAATAATACGAAAAAAAAGAGAGATTGGTCACATGGAAATGATATTAGTAGGTTGGTTGTAAAATGGGGCAGCTCATGATTTTCATATCGATCTATTATCCACCTCCGCATCTATTCTAAATGCTATATTTTTCTAAACTTTTATTAGCATGTAACAAGAAAAATAATGGTCAAATATGTATATTAGATAACCTGCCGATGTCTGAAATAACATGTATTTAGTAACTGTGGGATAATTGCCTGATATAACAAAGGTAGTGTGCCTGCATCAATCTGATTTTAAACAAGTTTTACAACAGTAACACTAACACCCATTAACCCACCAAGACAATGGCAGAGGGTTTCAGTGTATGTTTCCCTATAATGCAATCATACATCAATGGGATAAAGTCCTTTTTGTGCCTAGCTAAGACCACATAAACATGGCAACTAGCAGCAATCAGGAGCCAACATACTTCTCCAACACAACAGTTTCAATCTCTGCCTGCTGATAACTTAAACGAGTGTGGTTAATTTCTTTTCTTGATTTCTCTTACCGTTCTCTTGGTCTATGTGCACAAGGTAGGTGATTACTATTTTGAAATGGAGGGGCTACATCGTAAAACGAATTTTTTTCATTGCTTGGTTTATGCCAGAGCACAGCACGAAAGTAACAGAAGTACAATACTCCCATCAGTCCAAAATATATGTTGGCATTACACTATTTATGGTACTACTAATTTGGAGCCCCCCCCCCCCACCACCACCACCAACTAAATTTGTTGACACTACACTATGATACTAGTAATTTGGAGCCATAACACCAATCAAATGAAAAAAGTTCACATGCCACTCCACTAGAATGATGACAAGGAAACTACAAGAGCAAGAAGAATCAGGGATGCTGAGTCCCAAATAGGGTCGAACCTGCTGGCACCACTTGGCGAGGACGTGGAGGCGGAGCATGCGCTGGCGCGTCCGGGCAATGAACTTGAGCAGGTCGATCTTCTTCTCGGAGTCGGACCGCTGCCGCCCGCCATTGGCGCCGCCGGCGCCCTTCCCCTCGGCCTCCCCTTGCGACTTCTCCACGAGCTCCCGCAGCGCGAGGTATGACTCCTCCGCCGTCCGCCGCACCACAGCGCCCAGCTCCACCGTCTGCTGCCCCAGTTCCCCCGCCATCCCCGCCCGCCGCAGCTAGGGTTTCACCTTCACCTTTCTGTTCCTCCCCTACTGGAACCCCGCGAGCGTCCGCGAAGGAACCCTAACCCCTCCCGCCAACGAGCGCATGCAAGGATAGGGCGGACTCGCGCGGGTTCCCCACGCCACGAATAGGGGTGGAAATGGGAGTGGAATTGAAAAATGAAACCAATCAACGGAGGCAAGGGGTTCCGGGAGGCGGCCGAGGCCGGCGGCGTGGGAGCGCGAGAAGGGGATCCGGTGGAGGGGGAGGAGGGAGATCGCCGGCGGCGAATCGGCGGCGGCGAAGGGGCGGGGCTGAGGCCTCCTCTCTCGGTCGGTCGGTCGGTCGGGACCGGACGGGGGTATGCGACTGCGCCCTAGTCGACGAGCCCACGCGGAGACGGCGGGTCGGGAGGTGTTATGGGCCGTACGATCAGGATGAAAGCTGACGGATCAACGGCTGGATGCAGACGCTGAAACCAGACAAGCTCTAGCCTTTTTTTCTAGTAGACGTTAGACGAGGAAGGATGGAAGCCTTCGCTGCAAAGGATACACGTAAAAACACTGACGCATAGCATGCCGCGCGCGCGCGGAGTGAAAAAAGTGAGAGGTGGCTCTCCAGAATGCGCTATGGCCGTTTCAAGACACAAGAATTAGGTACTTGTTTATTTTTCGAGCAGCCGGTACTTAGATTTCATTTTAATGGTCAGAACGAAGCTAAAAACGATGACTCTATTAAATTGAAATATCAAAAAATAATTAATATATAAATTATAAAGAATGTGTATTCATAACTCGTCAATTGATGACTTACTGTAAATCTAACATGGGTGGGCAACGATGCTAATTTGGGACTGAGAATCATAACCTGATCTAGTTGTCAATCTTCACCGAAGAAAGCAGTTGTACAGCAAAATGAAGGGTCGGAGCTGAAAATTCACATGAAGTTATTACCACTTCTGTTACATATCTGCACAAATTTTCTGAAAATCTATGTTCAATTCAGTACAGCACAGAGCAAAGACAATCGCATTTGCTAGAACTTCTGAGAGCATTTACAACGAGTAACTACTAACTAGTGAGTGATGAAGTAAAGCAATATGCTGCCAATACGTATATCGGATCAATCTCCAAATACAAATTAGAGGACTTTTACAGTACACCTAAATGAGTGTATGTCGTCCATTTTTCTCATCCGATGGTTTAAATTGGTCTAATGATACTCTATCACCCATCAGTATCATGGGTATCATTAAAGAGTATCATGGGTATCATAAGGGTAGGATTGGAAATAAAAAACCATGATAAATTTGTAAATTATATGTTTAATTAGGAAAGTTCAAAATATTAGTTTATTCTTCGGATAAGCTTTCACTTATTCTGTTCATTTCATTTATTAGGGTTTCCACCCTCCGTCGATCGGTCGATGATGGGTGATGAAGGTCCGAAGTCCGGTCAGTCAATGACGTAATTACCCCTAAGGGTATCAAGATAATTACAATAATACCTACTAAAATAGACGGTTGGATCACAACAATGATACTCTCCATCATCTAGTATCATGGTGTACTGTAAAAGTTCTCACAAATTAATACATGTTGGCTGGACGAGTAGTAGCAGTGGTATCCTAAACACCTGATGCTACCTGCACATTTCAGTAGCAAGGTAAAGTGAAGCAAAATCTACAGCGACACGGACAAGATCTTGCCCTCTGTGCGGTGAAGCACTACCTGGAGAAGTTCGACGTCATGGGCCACCAGAACCACTTCTTGTCCTCGGAGTCCCACCGCCTCATGGATTTGAGTTCCTCGTGTCAATCTGCTACGAGGAGTTGAGATCGCCAGTGCTAACCTGCTGGGTTTTTGGGTCCGAGGGGGCCGCCCCGCTGGCCCCTCTCCAGGGCCGGCCGTGCATACACTCTCCCGCATGGTTGCCAGAATAATAATAAGTGACTTTGCACCATGTGGTGCTGCCATTCGGTAATTCACAAGAAATTATCATTGCTTTTGTGTGTGCCGTTTCATGCCATCGCCTCCCTGACGAACAGGCCCCTTCGGTAGATCTCTAAGATTTCTCAAGCATTTTTTCGGATGGTCAACAGCTATTTTCCTTTATAGAAATGTTTCTAAAGTGGCCGAGAGTTTTCTAGTCTAATTTGGATATTTTTCGAGTGTGAAAACGAATTAGCCAAAGAAATCACCAACTAATAATTCCCAACAAAAAACCACCATCGGTTAATTACTAAATAGCACTCAGGAATTTTCCAAATATACTTGAAATCTCTTGGCCATTTGAGCAAATTTCTCTAAAAGGATAAAAATTGTCGACCATTCGTAAAAGAGAACTCGGAAAATCTTGGAGATTTTTTAGTGCTTATCTGCTAGTTTTTTTTTCATCTATTTAGTCCCAAGTCTCGGACTTTGTATACCCTCACGTGGCTTGTCATCAGGCCGAATGCGTGAGCATGTGGTTATGCTCGAGATATTTTTTCTTAACTTAATTAGGTAGGAGTAAATCTCTAGTTTATTATTTAGTTTTAGATTAACTTAATAATAAAAAATATAAAACTTGCATCCTTACCTTCATCTTTTGAAGTCGCCGCACGAATCACCGTTTTGCATCCTCTTCGCATCGAGGCCTTCTCTCACTGGCGGTCATCACCAACTTGTGCTTACCGTCTAACGAGCAATTATATTCCTGACCGTCATTCCGTTTTCTGTTCTTCTTCACTGGAAATACAGCTAGCTATGCGTATGCTTCGTATAATTTGAATGCTTGGTCCAAGTCCTTCAAGTCGATGTCCAAGATTGGTACGAATTTTGGCTCGGTATTGTCCATACAGTAAATCACACAAAGCAATTTTCTTTTCAGTAAAACACATCATTTGGATACTTCAAACACTTGGTACACCGAAAGCAATTAATCCAGCAAGCATTTTTTCAGTATACAAACAAGAAATGATTCAGGTATTATTTTGCATGAGAAAGAGAGAGAAGCTACTCATATGGACATATGTTTTCTCAGAGCTAGGCGTATCCATCTGTTCAGGGGATACATGTTGCAAAGGCGCCAGTGTCAGCTTGTACCTCAGCGCAGCCCCAAGCCACGGTAGACTCATAGCCAACGGCTCACCAATTGTTATTTCAGGTGGGGTCAAGCAAGCATCACCATGAGCCCGACTGTCCAGAAGGCCTCAAAAGCTATGCTCGACACCTGCATCGATACTGGCGACACCATTGTGCTGGCGTTTGGGTTGAGCGAGCTCCGTGGATGAGGGCCCTTCGCCATGTCGAAGATGGTTTACTGAAAGGAGCACAGCACAATTACCGCAAAGTTAGAGAGTAAACTTCTGAATGCAACAAAATTCAGTAAACCATCTTCACGTAAACTATTGAAACAATATTGCTTTTTTTGTGTTGAGTAACCAATTACCAACAGTGAACAGTAAAGTAGTGTAACAATCCAAGGGAGATTAATCACCATCTTTTTTCAATAAACTAATGAATGAACCTGAACGGATCATTTTTTATTCCTCTTTTTTACGCCAAACTACCGAACTAGACAAAAAGGACACAAGGAATCCAACAAGTGTAGAACTTCGGTGAACTACTGATGGTCATGAGAAATGAGGTGACTACTGGTAATGATGCATCAGTCAGCAAGTCAACGCTGGCGACTACTGATGCTGAAGCAGACTGCTAACACTTTTACGCAACTCCGACTATCTACCATAGATCATGATGACTACTGATGATGTACTCAACGCGACATATTACTGATGCGAGGTACTACTGACTACCGATGAGGCAGAGGAGGGTGTGCCAACGATGAGGAATAAGAAGAGGTGGGCTTGACTCCTGACCAAACGTGGTGGGTGCACCACCGATAACGTCTCTTGTCAATAGTAGACTCGCTGAGGTGGAAGAAGAGCTCCGATTTGCGACAGCACATGCTAAGGATCAGGATGTTGGAAGCAGAGGCGTAGGAGCTCCGATGAACAATGATTGCTGGGATTGTGGTGCCATGTCAACCTGGTAGATGGAAACATAGGTGTCGAGGAACTCCAACTACCGACGCTTCCTGAGATCACACTGGTGTGTCACTTCGTACATGGAAAAGGATGCGAGATGAGCTACCAGTGCAGCGCTCTGGTTGGCAAGTGGGTCAGTAGTGTCGGCACGGCACTCAGAATCGGCAAAGAGGCGGGGACGATGGTCCAACTGATCATGATGACAACAACCCCGCAAACACGAGGGGCCCTGCCGCTCCGGCTACTAGAGACACCACCCAGCCTCCGCTGATGATAACTCATCCGATCCAAAATCCCAACGGGATTCAAGATCTAGCGTCCCTGATCATCAACTAGGAACTCATCACTTCACATCTGCAACGGCACATAGACTACTCCTTTAACAAGAGGCCCTTCTACAACCCCCTACTGCAGATCTGACTACACCTGATAGCAAGGGCTGGATCAACTTAATAATCGGCCTAACCAAGGAAGCCATCTTCCAAGCCGAGAATTCTCACCTATCTGCAACCGCGAATAGCTCTAATAAAGAGAAGTCTCGCTCTGACTCTTCCAGTGGTGACTCAGATTCAGAAAGATGCAATCCCCGGAACAAGATAGTTCGGGAGGATAATCGAGCGCCTAGCCATCACAAGACCTCGCTGATCAAGGACCATCCCATCAATGATTTGCGTGAAATCATCAATCAGCTAAGATGCTCAAAGATACCTGAGGAGGAACGATCACCCCTCAACGGTCTAACCGGAGGACGTCCCAACACTATTCGAGTAGGAGCCATGGCTGGTCTCCAACCCCCCGTAGGCATAACACCTGCATCTACCCAAACTAAGCGAGGCTCCATCAACGGGTGTCGGGCTTTCTCTCTGGATCTATGGAAGGTGAACTGGTCAACTGGATTTCGGCCCGGGTCGATCGAGAAGTACAATAGGAACCCTAATCCCATCAAATTCCTCCAGATTGACACTATGGTCATCTAAACGGCGGGTGGGGATGAGAAGGTTATAGAAAATTACCTCCCTACAACCCTTGAGGGGTCAATAGGGACCTGGCTGACCAATCTACTGCCAAGAACGATCTACTCTTGGAGCAGCTCTGTGACTTGATTCGGGCAACTTCTAAGGCACTTACGTTCACCCTGGCACAAAGAACAACCTCTTCCATGTCATACAGATGGAGAAGAAAAACCTTGCATGAGTTCGTCTATCGCTTCAGCAACACTCGAAGCACCATCTCCAAGATAAACAACTATGACATCATCCAAGCGTTTACTCGGGGGGTCAAGAGTCGATGATGCATTGAAGATATCGCCAGGAAGAATCACAAGAAGGTCAATGAGCTCATGAGGATCGTTGACATGACAACCCATGCCGAAGAGGCGCTCGTGCTGGTAAAGAAAAGGGATCAGGGCATCAACCACCCTCAGCCCAAACTAGATCATGACATGGCAAAGAGCAAGAGCAAAAAGAACTCCAAGGGAGGTAAGTGCAAGAAAACCAAAACTGATGAAGTTTTCGCAGATCTTCCTGACACAAGCTCTAACAAGCGCTCTGGTTCATCCCGGGGCAAGGACCACTAGCCAGGCATGGGTGAACATGATGGCAAGCTCTGGTGAGACTTCCACCAGACTGGTAATCATAGCCTCCAACAATGCCGCATCTAGCAGAAGCTGATCAAGGTTGAAATCGACAAGGCCAAAGGGAAGAAGACCCAGATCGCAACCCAAAATATGGACTTCATCTTCGACAGCAGTAACAAAGATGACTCGGGCTCGATGTCCTACTAGTAGGAGGAGAGATTGACCACATGTTTGGCAGCTCCGCATCCCACGAGTCCAAATAACAGTACAAGACGGTAGCCCAGAGAAGTCTTAGTTGTTGTCCCAAGGGCTGTTAGGCAGTCAAGTGGTCGAATGTTGAGATTTCCTTCAGCTAAAGTGACTACAAAAAAAACTTCATACGGCTAGGTCGCTTCTCGATAGTGGTCGAGCCTACGATCAACAAATGTAAGGTCTCTTGAGTGTTTATTGATGGAGGAAGTTATCCGAACATCCTTTTCTCAAGAGCACTCGATGCAATGTAGATCTCCTAATCCACCATCAAGCTAGTTAAGGAAGACTTCCGCGATATAGTACCCGGATCTTCAGCCACGCCCATCGACCAGATATCACTACCCGTCACTTTTGGGAAGCACGATAACTTTCGAACAAAGAAAATTATGTTTGATGTGGTAAACTTTGAGATAACATACAATGTCATCTTAGGACGACCAACTCAAGCCAAGTTCATGGTTGTCACACACTATGCCTACCAGTGCGTGAAGATCCTGGGACCTAAAGAGGTCATCATAGCCTGGGGTTGCCCCAAGGTAGGTCTTCGCTGTGACAAACGCAATCTCAACATGACGACTGAACACCAACAACTCGGCAAGGAGACCAAGAACCTGAGGCCTAATGCGGCTGTGAAGACTCATGATGAAGTCAAAACCATTTCTCTGGACCCATCAAAGCCATCCAAGATCGTTCGGATCGGCTCTAACTTGGATCCCAAATAGGAACTCATGCTCATCACCTTCCTTTGGGAAAACACAGACATTTTCGCATGGCAGCCGTTCGACATGCATGTTATACCTAGGGAGGTGATCGAGCACAAATTAGCTTTTCATCCAGATGCCAAGCTGGTCAAATAAAAGCTTCATCGATTCGCACCTGACCTGAAAGAAACAATCAAGGAGGAAATAGAAAGCACATGAAGATGAGATTCATCAGAGAGGTGGATCATCTCGAATGGCTCGTCAATCCCATAATGGTTAAGATGTCAAACGGCAAGTGGCACATGTCCATAGATTTCGTCGATCTCAACAAAGCCTGCCCGAAGGACACCTTCCCTCTATCGTGGATAGATAAAATAGTCGACTCAACCTTCGGGTGTGATTATCTAAGCCTTCTCGATGCTTACTTCGGTTATCACCAGATCAGTATGCATCTAGAGGACGAGGAGAAAACCTCATTCATAACTCCTTTCAGAGTATTCTATTATGTCAAAATACCCTTTGGATTAAAAAAACGTTGGTGCCACCTACCAACAAGGTATGTGGATAACTCTTTTTTGACATGGAACCGTAGGGAAGATCCCCACAACACAATGTTCGATTAAAGGTTGAGGGGAATAGGGAGTACAAAGAACAAAAAGTAAGAATATCTTACCCGGGAAGGGTGAAAGTGATATGCCCTAGAGGCAATCATAGAAATGATTGTATGACGTCTATGTTTATGCACTTCTGAATAATGTGTTATTCCAGGAATGGCTATCATTTATATTGGTTAGCAAGTATGAGACTTGTTCGTGAAACTCTTTATTTGTATCTTGATGTCATTCTAAGTTGATCCATGGCCACATATCATTATGATGATACATGAAGTCAGCACATGTATTAATTGACGATCATGTTTCATAGATCATATGTATAGAAATACTGAATCAACAATATAGACATTTATAGTAGAGAATATGATGCTGGATAGACCCACCTTGAGATACCACTGGGATTGTTATTTATGATGTGCCATCAGTTGTTATCTTAAATGATGTACTTGGAGGATGCTTAGACCTGGGATCATCATTGACTCCTAGAATGTGTAGTGACATACTTTGGGGCTACCAAGTGTTATTCTATAATTGAGTAGTCAAAAAGGTAGTTTTTGAATTTGTCATGGAACAGTTCATAGGGTGTGAGCGATCAAGATGGAATTTGCCCCTCCTTGATAATGGGAGAGATATCTCTAGGCCCCTCGAGGTAGTTGGATTGAGAAAGTGCATGACCATGCTAATATATGATTAAAGAGTTAATCACGATGAATCCACTACTTGATCGAATGAATGGTCAAGCTATCCTAAAGATGGCTTGTATCTTGACTTAAGCTTAATTGATATCATGAGGTAAAGGGATTAGTGCATGTTTATGTCAAGGTTCAACTGGTATGATCTTTGTGTATATTCAGAAGTCAATATGTTCTGCTAGTGTCGGAGGGTGAACTCCTCAAGCGGGGATCCGGAGGGACCCCCTTTGAGATTCAACCGGAGGGATGATTCTAAATCCGCTTCGTAGGTGAAATGAATGGGAGTAAATGAGTTGCAGGTGGAGGTGAAATGATCGGATGCAGAAAGGAGTAAATGCTCAGGGGATTTTTAGATAGGTTCGGGCCGCACTAAGCGTAACACCCTACTCCTGTGTGTATGCTATAAATGTTCTGAGAATGTCTCTCTGAGGATCTGCTGGGTTACAAGAATATTTGTCTAGTCTAGAGCTACGTACTCCTTGTTCTTCGATTGATCTAAGCTTCTGTCTTGTGTTCTTCGAGACTTGTCCTTCGCTCCGTCGATCTCCACTTGGTTCAACTGAACTCAACTTGAACTTCCCTTGAACTGTCTTTCTCTAGGGAGCTCGCCCTGCTTATATACCCGCCGGGGCGGTGGCGTGCCCAAAAAGGATGGCGCGAGTTCCGAGGCACCATAAATGAAAAGCAACCATCATGGGCTGCTGCGCTAGGTGACGGGGAGGGTTAAAAATGCGCCCCCGTCCGGTCTTGTTCGTCATCATGCCACTTTTCAACGGGCACCGCGGGGAGGGCCCACCGGGCAGCCATCGAGCAACTCGGTGTGCCCGCCCAGTCAGAGCAAGCCTGACACAGCAAGGCGGCAGGTGGGGCGCCTCGAGCTCTGCGACGTTATCCCGAGGCGCGTCGGATGACGCGCGATGGGACTCGTGCATTAAATGTCCCCACTCCTCCCTGCTAGGCCATGGCAGGGACTGACAGCAGGCGTGGGGGAAGCAGTTGGAAGTGACAGGCCACGCGCCCTCTTAAATGCGACCTCGGGCCTCTCACAAATTGACACCTCACCGTTGAGCCTTTGTGGGGTCCACCCGCGAAGGACTTCTCAGGCCCTCGGGGAACCGAGTGCTTGGGGGCCACTGTTCGCAGTCCCGAGCACTCTCTCCCGGATATACCCTTTCTTAGTCCTCGGGGAACCGAGTGCTCGGGGGCCACTGTTCACGGCCCCGAGCACTCTCTCCCGGAATTGACTGTTTGAGTCCTCGGGGAACCCAGTGCTCGGGGGCCACTGTTCACGGCCCCGAGCACTCTCTCTCGGAACTGGCTGTTTGGGTTCTCGGGGAACCAAGTGCTCGGGGGTCACTATTTATGGCCCCGAGCACTCTCTACCGGAACTTGGCTTTTCTTATCATCGGGGAACTTGGGTGCTCGGGGGCCACTGTTCGCAGCCCCGATGATGGGAATTGTTAGCCTGATCTTCCGATAGGTAGCGATAAGTTGATAGGTGGAGAACTCGATGTTGATGATCCAAAGGCTTCGATCCGAACAGATCATCTCCCTTGCAATCACTACGCCACAGCTCCGTTGGTTATCAACCGTGTCGCGCGGTTGACCTCGCTAAGAAGGCTCAATCCCTGCAAGCGTACCGAGAACACAAGTAAGAACGTAGAAGATGCAATCTGAAATATTACGAATAGAATTCAAGCAGTCGAAGTTGGGGTTCCACAAACACTTGCGGCGGCCTAGTCGGTCCGGAACAAGAGCGAAAATCTCATAATCTGTGTGTAGATCAATATCTAAGAAAAACCCTAATTGGGGCGACGACTACTATATATAAGAGTCTAGGGTCGGCCAAGGACCCCTGGATGCGTCCCTAATGGACTCCAACACGTTACACGGCCCAACGGGCCAAAAGATGGTGGCGCAGCACCCTAACAGATTCTGGATGTCCACTTGTTTCAATGATTCCTGTTGACTCAGAATTTTTTTTGACATGGGACCAGTCCCGTTGGAAAGCCTATCTCCTTAGCTTTCCAACCATGTGTAGAATGTCAAAAACGGAGTCCGTATGCGTCCTGGGCGACGATTTTAGTGCAGTCTGGTCCTGGACTCCGAAACAGACTCGAACTTGATTGGACCTCCACCTTGGCTTGAGCGCCCTTGCTGGTCTTCTCCCGTGTTCCTAAGTAACAATACATCACAATTATTCAGTAGCATACCATCCTTATCAAAATATAAAGGAACACTAAGGAACGAGCTCACCTCATGATTTAGTTGACGTGCACGAGCTCGTGTCAATGGACCTATTGTTGGAGGAATACTCGGTGTGTGTATCCGAAAGAGTGATGTTCTCATCATCCTCCCCCTCTTGAATTGGAGTCGTCCTCGACGCAATGTCATCTTCTTCTCCCAAGTAAGGCTTCAAATCTGAAATGTTAAATGTGGGACTAACCCCATAATCTGCAGGCAACTCAAGCTTATATGCATTATCATTGATCTTTTCCATAATTTTAAAAGGACCGTCAGCTCGAGGCAGCAATTTAGACTTTCTCAAATCATGAAATCTATCTTTGCACAAATGTAACCACACAAGATCACCAATTTCAAAAGTAATATGTTTCCGACCTTGGCTACCATAAGTTCTATACTTCTCATTCATCTTTTCAATATTTTTCTTAGTCAACTCATGCATTTTCAGAATCAAATCAGCACGTGTCTTAGCATCAAAATTCAATTTCTCGGATGTTGGTAAAGGCAGTAAATCAACAGGGGCACGGGGATTAAAACCATACACTACCTGAAACGGACTTACCTTGGTGGTGGAGTGAACTGATCTGTTGTAAGCGAACTCAATATGGGGTAGACACTCTTCCCACATCCTCAAATTTTTCTTCAAAACAGCCCGTGACATGGTGGATAATGTGCAGTTCACAACCTCTGTTTGTCCGTCGGTTTGAGGGTGACATGTCGTCGAAAACAGTAGCTTTGTCCCAAGTTTATTCCAAAGTGACCTCCAAAAGTGGCTCAAAAATTTTGCATCACGATCCAAAACAATGGTGTTAGGCACTCCATGCAAGCGAATGATTTTCCTGAAAAACAAATCAACTATGTTTGTAGCATCATCGCTCTTGTGACAAGGTATAAAATGTGCCATTTTTGAAAAATGATCCACAACGACAAATATACTATCCCTCCCCCTCTTGATCCTAGGCAATCCTAAAACAAAATCCATAGAAATATCCTCCCAAGACACACTAGGAACAGGAAGAAGCATATAAAGTCCGTGTGGGTTCAAGCGAGACTTAGCTTTATTGCAAGTAGTGCAGCGTGCCACGTAGCGGTTGACGTCGCGCCTCATCTTAGGCCAAAAGAAGTGAGCAGCCAGTACATCCTCAGTCTTCTTCACTCCAAAATGTCCCATCAAACCACCTCCATGCGCTTCCTGCAAGAACAATAGGCGAATAGATCTAGCTAGGATGCATAGCCTGTTAGCACGGTATAGCAATCCATCATTCAGCACATATTTATTCCAAGTTCTTCCTTTTTTACAATTTTCAAAAGCATCTTTAAAGTCCAAATCAGTAGCATATAATCCTTTAATTGTTTCTAAACCAAAAATCTTATGATCGAGTTGAGACAGCATGGTATAACGTCTAGATAACGCATCTGCAATGACATTATCTTTACCTTTCTTGTGTTTAATGATATAAGGAAAGGACTCTATAAATTCAACCCATTTAGCATGACATTTGTTCAGTTTGGCTTGGCTTCTAATATGTTTCAAAGCTTCATGATTAGAATGAATAATAAACTCCTTGGGCCAAAGATAATGTTGCCATGTTTCTAAAACTCGCACTAAAACATACAACTCCTTATCATAAGTTGAATAATTCAGAGATGGCCCATTCAATTTCTCACTAAAATATGCAACGAGTTTACCTCCTTGTAGTAGCACTCCTCCAATTCCAATGCTGCTAGCATCACATTCTAACTCAAAAGTCTTACCAAAGTCCGGAAGTTGGAGTAGAGGTGCATGCGTAAGCTTCTCATTCAGCGTATTAAAAGCTTGTTCTTGTGCTGGCCCCCATTGGAACGGAACGCCCTTCTTTGTCAACTCATTGAGTGGGGCAGCAATGGTGCTGAAATCTCTCACAAAACGCCGATAGAACCCTGCAAGGCCATGAAAGCTTCTCACCTGTGTGATAGTCCCAGGGGTCGGCCAGCTCTTGATGGCTTCAATTTTAGCTTCATTCACTTCAATTCCCTGTGGAGTAACAACATAGCCAAGAAAAGTAACTCTATTCGTGCAAAAGGTGCACTTGTCAAGGTTAGCAAACAAACGTGCCTCTCTCAAAACAGTAAAAATAGCACGTAGATGATCAATGTGTTCTTCATGTAAGTTGCTATAGATCAAAATATCATCAAAGTACATCACCACAAATCTTCCTATGAAAGCACGTAAAACCTCATTCATCAATCTCATGAAAGTGCTAGGTGCATTAGTTAAACCAAAAGGCATCACTAACCACTCATATAGACCGAACTTAGTTTTGAAAGCAGTTTTCCATTCATCTCCCAATTTCATTCTTATTTGGTGGTAACCACTACGCAAGTCAATCTTTGTGAAAATAATAGAACCACTCAACTCATCAAGCATGTCGTCTAGCCTAGGAATAGGGTGACGATACCTTATTGTGATATTATTAATGGCTCTACAATCAACACACATGCGTCATGTATCATCTTTCTTAGGAACCAAAAGAATAGGAACAACACAAGGACTAAGGCTCTCTCGTACGTACCCACGGTCTAACAGGTCTTGGACTTGTCGCTGAATTTCCTTAGTCTCCTTCGGATTGGTCCTATATGCAACGCGGTTTGGCAAATTCGCTCCCGGGATCAAATCTATTTGGTGCTCTATCCCTCTCAATGGTGGCAGCCCCGGAGGTATCTCAGCTTGGGCGCCCTTGCTGGTCTTCTCCCGTGTTCCTAAGTAACAATACATCACAATTATTCAGTAGCATACAATCCTTATCAAAATATAAAGGAACACTAAGGAACGAGCTCACCTCATGATTTAATTGACGTGCACGAGCTCGTGTCAATGGACCTATTGTTGGAGGAATACTCGGTGTGTGTGTGTATTCGAAAGAGTGATGTCCTCATCACCCGAGCACTCTCTTCCCGAAACTTGGTCTTCTCAGACCTCGGGGAGATAACCCCCGAGGGAGGGCGCCACGTGGCACTCTGCTGTTCTGGCCTTAGGACTCGGGGACCCCTGGTTCCTGTGTCAATGGACCTATTATCGGAGCATGAACTCCTCAAGCGGGGATCCGGAGGGACCCCCTTTGAGATTCGGCCGGGGGGATGATTCTGAATCTGCTTCGTAGGTGAAATGAATGGGAGTAAATGAGATGCAGGTGGAGGTGGAATGATCGGATGCAGAAAGGAGTAAATGCTCAGGGGATTTTTAGACAGGTTTGAGCCGCACTGAGCGTAACACCTTACTCCTATGTGTATGCTATAAATGCTCTGAGAATGTCTCTCTGAGGATCTGCTGGGTTACAAGAATATTTGTCTAGTCTAGAGCTACGTGCTCCTTGTTCTTCGATTGATCTAAGTTTCTGTCTTGTGTTCTTCGAGACTTGTCCTCCGCTCTGTCGATCTCCACTTGGTTTAACTGAACTCAACTTGAACTTCCCCTGAACTGTCTTTCTCCAGGGAGCCCGCCCCGCTTATATACCCGCCGGGGCAGTGGCATGCCCAGAAAGGATGGCGCGAGTTTCGAGGTGCCATAAATGGAATGCAAGCATCATGGGCTGCTGCGCGAGGTGACGGGGAGGGTTGAAAACGCGCCCCCGTCCGGTCTTGTTCGTCATCATGCCACTTTTCAACGGGCGCCACGGGGAGGACCCACCGGGCAGCCACCGAGCAGCCTGGCGTGCCCGCCCGGTCAGAGCAAGCCTGACACAGCAGGGCGGCAGGCGGGGTGCCTCGAGCTCTGCGACGTTATCCCGAGGCGCGCCGGATGACACGCAATGAGACTCGTGCATTAAATGTCCCCACGCCTCCCTGCCAGGCCGTGGCAGGGACTGACAGCAGGCGTGGGGGAAGCAGTTGGAAGTGACAGGCCACGCGCCCTCTTTAATGTGGCCTCAGGCTTCTCACCAATTGACACCTCACCGCTGGGCTCTTGTGGGGTCCACCGGCGAAGGACTTCTTAGGCCCTCGGGAAACCGAGTGCTCGGAGGCCACTGTTCGCAGTTCTGAGCACTCTCTCCCGGATATACCCTTTCTTGGTCCTTGGAGAACCGAGTGGTCAGGGGCCACTGTTTACGGCCCCGAGCACTCTCTCCCGGAACTGACTGTTTGGTTCCTCGGGGAACCGAGTGCTCGGGGGCCACTGTTCATGGCCCCGAGCATTCTCTCCCAGAACTGACTGTTTGGGTCCTCGGGGAACCGAGTGCTCAGGGCCACTGTTCATGACCCCAAGCATTCTCACCCGGAACTTGGCTTTTCTTATCATCGGGGAACTTGGGTGCTCGGGGGCCACTATTCGCAGCCCCGAGTACTCTGTTCCCGAAACTTGGTCTTCTCGGACGTCGGGGAGATAACCCCAGCGGGAGGACGCCACGTGGCACTCTGCTGTTCTGGCCTCGGGACTCGGGGACCCTTGGTTCCTGTGTCACCGACAGCTAGGGACCGTTATTGGTTCCGGTTCGGAAAGCGTTTTCGAGTCGTAGCCATTTGTACATGAACCTATTGGGCCACACATTTAATGGGTTAGAACAAAACATACATATTGTATTTGCATATGGGTTTTATTAGATTGTGATCCATAGTGAGTTAGAGTCCTAAAGGGCTTCCAACGTGGGAGCCCATTAGCGAGTTCTATATAAGGAGAGGCGTGGGATGAGGCGCGATGGTGAGCCACTCCAAAAACCCTAGCCACAACCCTCCACATGATCTCTCAAAACCCTAGTTGTGCGTGCGGTTATAGAACTGATGGTCTCTCACAAACCCTAGTTGTGAAAACTCAGGTACCTATTGTCATATCATGTAATCAAATTCAATCTCGATAAGATCAATGCCATTGAAGAAATGCAACCTCCCATGTTAGCATGAAAAGTTCAAAAACTAATTGGGTTTCTAGCATCTCTTAGTCATTCATATCCCGACTCAGAGATTAGGGGTTTCCCTTCTTCAAGTTATTGCGCCAACATGACAAGTTTGAATGGACTAAGGAAAGATGATACATTCAAATATCTAAAGAGGTATCTTCCCCCCTGTGGCAGTTGCTCGTGACCCAAATGAAGAATTATTGTTATAAATAGCGGTTGGACCATGTATAGTAAGCAAAGTGTTGGTAGTGGAAAAAGGAGTGTTCAACAAGCGAGAGAAGAGCCAATGACCAGTATACTATGTCAGCGAAGTGCTCCATGGTCTCAAGGAGCGCTACATGTAAGCACAAAAGCTGCTATACACGATACTGATGGTCTCCGACAAACTAAGGCACTATTTTCAAACTCACAAGATTACCGTACCATCAATATTCTCACTCGGAGAGATCTCCACAACAGAGACGCCATTGGTTGAATAACTAAGTGGGCTATCGAGCTTAGGGGATTTGTTGTTCGCTTCATACCTCGGACAACGTTCAAGTCCCAAGCTCTCGCTGACTTTGTCATCGAATAGAAAGAACTCTAATGATGAATAATAGATAGTTACCATATTTGGATACCTCAGGGTGTCCTGTAATTCTCGGAGCATATCTTTATCTCTAATAAGGGGATCTCTGAAAAAAAGAAAACTACCTGTAGGTACCCAAGGCATCCCGTAACCAAGAAGGTCTATCTCCAAGAATCGAAAGGAAGAGTCCAGAGGACATACGACACCCCCATATATGTACAAAGTCGAGGGGCCCTGAGGAGGACAAGTGACTAGAAGTCATCAAAGGTGATCTAGGCTAGCTACACCCCTCTTGTAATAGGTCAAGATCAATACAAGATAAACATAATATAGGGTTATTATACTCAGGGAGGCCCGAACCTATCTAAAAACCCCTATGTGTTCCCCTTATGATTCGTCTATTCAAAGCATCCCCTATTCTTCAACAAGTTCATTAAATCGGCGGTTTACCAATTATTGATAGATGGCGCCGTCCATGGGGATCATGACAAAAGGCATTGAATAGTCTACACATGACATGCCACTGACATCACCCAATGCTTCGCCAAAAACTAGTTTTTCGGATGAGGGGTTCTATGACCACTTTACCTCTCTTCCCGACGAACTAGTGATTGATCGGGTGGATTTTAGTGGTGAACTTTCTAGCGACAATTCAAGCGATGAGGTAAGTCAGTTTATAAATCAATGCACCAAAGATTACGGCATTGAGTTCGAACCACTCGGCTGCCAAAATAACTGTGAATGTCAACATGGGATCAATCCCCGCAGTTTCTGACAACATGGATTGTCAAGATACCAATCCGGAGCAATCCGATGAAGCATCAATCATAGATATAGACACCTCCTCTAATGGAGATTACCCCCGAGAAGTCTGAGCTATCAGAGATGGAGGTGATTATCCATCATGGATCTAGACACCTCCTCTAACGGAGATTACCCCCGAGAAGTCTGAGCTATCAGAGACAGAGGTGATGATCTAGGTCATCATGATGAAGACCCTACAAATGGTCGGGATCCTCTGGCCTTGGCAGCAGGCAATGATCAACATCACATGGGCACACCACCTCATGCCCTTATTGGGGCCCTGATCATACATTCTTCTGTTTATCAACAGGGGCTGACCACTTTATATTCGTGATTGTTAAGAGGATCATCCTTCTATAAGAAGCCCTCATGCACCCTCTAACCACAGATTTGGCTACCCTAACCGATAAGGATTGGGTTAACTCGGTGGTTGACTTAACAAAGGAAATCATGCTCCAGATCGAGAACTCCCATCTGGCACTAACAAAAAATAGTACTAATCGGGGCAGGCCAGACAATCCCTTATCGCGAGACGTGTCGAACCCAGAAAGGTGTAATCCCAGGAATAAGGCTTCCCGGGATGACAATTGTGCAAATAACCACCATCACTAGTCAAGGGTCAACCGATCAATTACTTGCATCAGGTCATCGACAACATACCCCAGGGCTTCTCAGGAGGTTTCTTCTACCCCTCATCGATCTAATCGGGAAACGTCCCAACATTGATCAAATCTAGACAAATCTTTGATTGTCAGAGGAAAGACTCCCATAGGTGTTGGAACCAAGCAAGGCGCCATGAACGGATTCCTGGCCTTCTCTCCAACTATGGAATGTAAGCTGGCTGGCAATGTTTCGCCCCAGGACGATCGATAAATACAATGTAAGCACAAATCCTATTAAGTTTCTCCAGATCTATAGCGCGAATATCTAAACAACCGGTGGGGACGAGAAGGTAATGACTAATTACCTCTCCATGGCCCTTGAAGGGGCAGCTAGGGCATGATTGACCAATCTATCGCCTGGGACAATCTAGTCGTGGGAGTAGCTTTATGACATGTTCTGACCTAATTTCCAAAGTACGTATGTTTGCCCCAGCACAAAAATGATCTCCACCATTGTTAGAAGATAGGGAATGAAACCTTCCGCTAGTCCATGCACCGCTTCAGCAATACTCGGAATACCATCCCCAAAATCTATGACTACAATGTCATCTAGGTGTTCACTTAGGGCGTTAAGAGCTAATGTTGCATTGAAGACATCGCCAAAAAAGAACCCAAAATGGTTAATGAGCTCATACAGATCATCGATAAGTCTGCTAGTTGGTCAAGGCGGAGGTCGAAAAAGCGGCTAAGGGAAAGAATATCCAGGCCATGACCCAAAGCAGGAATTCTGACTTGGATGATAATGAAGATGGTATAGACATTGTCGGAGAGTGAACTCCTGTCGCAGGGATCCCGAGAGACCCCTCTTTAGAGATTCGGCCGGGGGGATGATCCTAGAAAAGCTTGTACGGGAAAAAAGCGGGAACGGAAGTAAATGCGCTGGCTTGCGGGTACACCGGGTTTTTGAACAGGTTCGGGCCGCGCGGGGGCGTAACACCCTACTCCTGTATGAGTGTTATATCTATCCTTGAAGGGGATCCTTCAAGGATATATCTGGTTCTCCAAGGAGAGCTGTTTACAAAGAGCTGGAGGCTCTTATGTTCTAGCTAGCTGGTCTCTTGATCGTCTTGCGATCGGGGGCTGTTGTTTTCTTGTTCTTCGACTGACTCTCTTCTTCTCCTTTTTTCTCCTTCTTTTTTCGGTGTCCTCCATCCTTTCCTTTTATAGATGCGCCGACCTCGACATATCCTGAATGGGAAAGAGGGGACGCGAATGCCCAGGTGCCACGGAGAAAGGCGTAATCATTTTATTTTGGCGAAGTGACAGGGGCGGTGGAGGAAGGCGGCGTGCATTCGACCACCAGCCGCTGCGGAAGCTTCGGGGTGCTCTGAAAAAGGGCCCACCGGACAGCCTCAGAGGTGCCCGGTGCGCCCACCCTGTCTTGTTCTCCTGCCAGGGCAGGGTGGCAGGCCGAGCGCTTCGATTCTGGCGACGTTATCCCGAGGCGCGCAGGCGAAAACGGGACGGGACCCGTGCATTTAATGGACCCACGCCCCCCTGCCATTGCATGGCAGGGTCTGACACTGGGGCGTGGGCAGCCGAGAATGTCAGGATGTCAGAATGTCAGGCCACGCGCGCCTATTAAATGCGGCATCGGGCCCTTGACTGGATGACACCCTGACGACGGGGCCCTTCGAGTCTTTGAACGAGCTTGCGCGAACCTTCGGGGGACCGAGTCCTCGGGGGCTGCCACGTGCAGCCCCGAGCACTCTCTCCCGAGCACTTCAGCGGGACCTTCGGGGCACCGAGTCCTCGGGGGCTGCCACGTGCAGCCCCGAGCACTCTCTCCCGAGCACTTCAGCGGGACCTTCGGGGCACCGAGTCCTCGGGGGCTGCCACGTGCAGCCCCGAGCACTCTCTCCCGAGCACTTCAGCGGGACCTTCGGGGCACCGAGTCCTCGGGGGCTGCCACGTGCAGCCCCGAGCACTCTCTCCCGAGCACTTCAGCGGGACCTTCGGGGCACCGAGTCCTCGGGGGCTGCCACGTGCAGCCCCGAGCACTCTCTCCCGAGCACTTCAGCGGGACCTTCGGGGCACCGAGTCCTCGGGGGCTGCCACGTGCAGCCCCGAGCACTCTCTCCCGAGCACTTCAGCGGGACCTTCGGGGCACCGAGTCCTCGGGGGCTGCCACGTGCAGCCCCGAGCACTCTCTCCCGAGCACTCTGTTTCTACCTATCTTGCAGGGTGGTGATATGTGGTGGACGGCCGGTCTGGCCTCGGGACTTAGGGACCCCTGGTTCTAAATACACCGACAGTAGCCCCCGGGCCCGCTGGCAGTCGATGGGACGGAGACTGCGAATGGGCCCTTCGTCGCGACCGAGGCCAAGGCTGGCCGGATGCCATGTGGCAAGCTTTCGAGAGGTGGCCCCTGCGGATTTTAGACCTCAAGTATGCCCCAACGGGAAAATGAGTGGTCGCGTGTCCATACAACTTCCGAGGGGCACGATAATCATACGGGCGGCCCGCGCGGTCGCCGCGCAGATCGAGGAAAATACGCCTGGCAACCGCTGACATCGCGCGATCGGCGGGAGATTCGCCTGACAGTTGCGTCGACCGAGGCGACGCTTCGCCGAGCGAACCGTCCGGGGCGGCAGTTTTTGAATTTTGAGATATAAAAGGGGGAATGGATCGGTCCGTTCCCCTTTTTCACGCTCTCTCGCACCCGTGCTCCTGCTTCCTTTGCGCTTCGAAGCCCCTAGGAAATTCCCAGGCGACCGGAGCGTTCTTCCTTCTCTCTCTCTTCACCACCAAAAAACGCCTTCCACTCCGCTGAGATGACGAGGGTTGGAGGAGGACGCCGGGATAGGACTCCGGACAGCATCTTGCCGGAATCACGCCTGAGGAATGAGGAGGCGGCGGATAAAATCAAGAAGCTGCTGGTGCCGGAAGGTCAGGAGGGTGCTGTGGTGGTGAGGCCGGCGACTCTGACGCCGACGACGACCGTTCCTGGACGAACCGTCCTCTTCACCTCCTTCGTGGCGGCGGGGCTAGTGCCGCCGTTCTCCGCCTTCTTCCTGCAAGTGCTGGAGACGTACGGCATCCAAATGGCGCACCTAAGCCCCAATTCCGTCGTGGCGTTGGCGGTCTTCGCACATCTCTGCGAAATGTTCGTGGGGGTGATGCCGTCGGCGACGCTGCTTCGCCACTTCTTCGTCCTTCGGCCGGTGGGGAAGAAGAGGGGGCACTCCACGGCGGACGTCGCGGGGTGCTGCAACCTTCGGCTCCGGGAAGGCCTGGGGGACCATTATATTCCCCAGGTGGTGCGCAGCAAGTGGGAGGAATGGCGACGGGACTGGTTCTTCGTCGACATCGACCCCCACGAGCGGCTCGAGTTGCCAGAGAAGGCGGCGGAACCTCGGCGATCGACGTGGGAGGCGCCGCCGCCAGAAGATGCGAGGCTAAAGCCGGTGCTGGAGCGCATCTTGGAGCTGCGCGAGTCCGGGCTGACCTCTGTTATGGTGGTCGTGGACTTCCTGCGTCGACGACTGGCGCCCTTGCGGGAGCGGGCCCGACCAAGCTGGTTCTATACCGGGCCGGAGGACATCACTAGGACCCAGATCGGCGCGAGTTGGGACCTGGGGCAGGCGGAGCTGCGAGGGATGACCCGAGTGATCACCGGGTCGGAGGACATGAGCCGGGCGGAGCTCCCGTGGCCGGAGATGGCGCTCTGCGCCCATCCCGACCGGGTGGCTATCATGAGGCGGCTGCCGGAGTTTGACGCCCAAGGGCCCGTGGACCGGCCAAGAAGCCGGAGTCCCGAGGCCTCTGAGCTCCCCGGGCTGGAAGAACTCCTGGGTGAGGAGGTTGTTGGCAGCTCGGCGCAGGCTGGCGACGGGGCCGCCACAAGCAGTAGCCGCCGCGCCAGAGAAGAGGGCGCCCCTGAAGCTGCTGAAGAGTTGACGCTGGGAGACCGGGGAAAACGACCCCGGGCCTTGATCCTGCTGCCGGAGTCTCCGCCGTCGCCGACGGCAGCGGCGGCGTTTCCGGTGCTGGAGCCGCGCCTGGTGCGGATGGGGCCCGCGCCGACGCCTGCGACCTGCGCGGCGGAGACCGAGACTCGTGCGGCGGCACCCGAGGCCCGCGCAGTGGCCCAGCCGAGCCCTCAGCGGAAGAGGCGGCGGGAGGGGTCCGGACCGACGGCACCGGACCCGGACATTAGGCTCCCAGCGGCCAAATGGCGGTATCGGTGAGTCATTTTTCTTGCTTTTCCATGGGTCCTTTCGGCCCGAACTAAGTTTTGACAACTCTTACTTGTCTCCCGTAGGCCGGCCGCAGGCGTTGCGGCGACGGAGAGGGAGCAGGCGCCAAGGCCAGAGCCGAACCTGCCCGCTGCGCCAGCGGAGGTCAGTGTAGGAACGGCGGAGGCGCCAATCGACGTGGAGGCGCCAATCGACGTGGCGGCCATAGGGAGAGAGGCGGTGGCGGCGACTACCGGAAGGGCGCCGGCGGAGCCTACCCCGGGCGCGGAGAGCCCGGGGCGGAGAACGGTGGAGGCGGATGCCTCGCCGGGGCCGGTGGGCAAGGCGGCTGATGCGGGAACGCAGCTGCCGTCCGAGGCCTTGGCTCCGGAGGAGCCTACCCCGGGCAGGCAGAGCCCGGGGCGGATGGCGGCACAGGGCCCTGTGGAGAGCTCGGCCCCCCTGGAGGCATCCGGCGGAGAAGCCTGGGACCCACCGGCGCTCGCAGTGCCTGGCCGGCCTGCCGATCCCCTCTTGGCCGCCATTGAAGGCGTCCGAGCCGCAGTCGGGCAGTTGGGCGCGGCGGTGGAGGCCAAGGAGGGGGAGCTCGAGGCCGAGCACGCCCGCCTGGTACTGGAGAAGGCGCAGCTGGCGGGCGCCCGAGAGGAGGCCCGTGCGGCAGCCGCGCGGGAGCAGAAGCTCCTGGAGGACATCCGTGCGGAAGCCGCGCGGGAACGAGAAGGCCTGAGGACCGCGCGGGCAGAGGCCGCGTGGGAACGAGAAGACGCCGCCCGCCTGGCTGAGGCGTCGAGGCAGCAGGCTGCCGAGGCCCTTGCCAGGATGGGGCAGGCGCAGGTGAGGGAGGCGGCAGTCACGGCCCGGGAACGGCTTGCAGAGGAGCGGCAGGCCGAGCTGGCCCGCCGAGAGGGCGCGGTCGAGACGACGCGCGCCGACCTCCAGCGCTGGGAAGACGACCTCCAGAAGATCAGAGGAGAAGTCAAGCGCTGGGAAGAGGACGTCTCCATCCGGGAAGTGGATAACGAGCTATTAGCGTCTGATCTCGGAGCCCGGGAGGATTCGGTGGTCCAGCAGGAGGAGGTGCTGGCCCGACGGGAGAATGAGCTGAGTCGCCGGGAAGGCGAACTGAATCGCCGAGAGGGCGAACTGAGTCGCCGGGAAGGCAAAGCCGCTGCCGCGGCGGCCACCGCGGCTACCAGGGCGGAAGAAAATGCGAAACACGAGGCGGAACTGACCGCCCGTGAACAAGCCCTGTCCGAGGTGGTGGCTAAGGCGAAGCTGGATGCCGTCCCCGCCGCAGCTAGCGGTTCTTCCGGTCCGACCGAGGACCAGGGACTCGAGGCACAGCTGCGGGCCGCCAGGGAGAAGCTCGAGGCAGCCTTTGTTTCGCGGGTCAACCTCGTGCAGATGCTGGAGGATATACTCCGGCGGATGCGACGGGCCATGGAGAAAGGTGGTCTTGGGCGGCTTGTCGGCGACACGAAGGGCGACGGCCCCGCACGACAAGTGTTGGAGCTGCAGCAGGTCTGCGAGCCCCTCGAGACCCTGCCCTGGGCAGTTCAGGAACTTGCCGCCCGGGAGGGACGTGGCTTGGCCCAAGCCGTGGCCGAGCATGTCCTGGCCTGCTACCGAAGCAGGGACCCGGACTTCCCATTGGAGCCGGCGCGGGAGGGAGTGGTCGAGGCTGAGGAGGAGGTCGCCCGAGCAGCGGTTAGGAGTACCGCCTCTGCGGTGGCGGCCGGCTTCAGGCGAGAGGTGCCGCCACCGCCAGCCCCCGGGGACGACTCAGAGGACTCAGCCGACGCCTCTGCCGCTGACTAGGCCTTCGGCGCCCTTTTTTCTTTTGTTGTAGATGCAGGAGTGAATATTAGGAGT
The DNA here is from genome assembly GCF_958298935.1 of Phragmites australis. Taxonomy (NCBI): domain Eukaryota; kingdom Viridiplantae; phylum Streptophyta; class Magnoliopsida; order Poales; family Poaceae; genus Phragmites; species Phragmites australis. The sequence continues at coordinate 16,075,281 of NC_084940.1, read as the reverse complement.
GAACCCTTAGAAAAATGCTTTGTCTATGTCTTGTGAATATAATGGCAGCTTTTCCTTGGGCTCGCAACTCCAATTTCTCTGTATGCTTGATGTTTCCTCTGGCGCTCCGCCTGGAAGTCCCGAGGAGTACTCAGTCGGGCCGCTCCCGACCTTCCCATCCCCGAGAAATGAAGTTGTTCTGGTTGCTGGCGTTGGCGCAGCCAGCCTTCAAGCTCTCGCGAGTCCGTACTGCCTAGTTTAAGAAACAAAGACACAGACTCCCTTGCTCGGGAGATGGAACGGCCCTGCCCGGAACACGCCGTGCCCAGCGGACACCTTTTCACTTTGCGACCACTCAGCCGGTAGAAGGGAGACGCGTGTGAGCGAGAATGTGACCAAGAGTCCTCGCGGTCCGGTGGTGCCCGGGCTCAAAAAGGGCTGGACCGAGAACTGACAGCCTGCCCCCAAGGCCTGAGCTCCGGACTACTCGAGCAGCTCGAGTGATAGGATTACCCAGGGCACCTGAGGACCCGGTAGTGCTCGGGGTCCTTAAGAGCGGACCGAACACCACGACCACCACGAAGGGCTTCGGTCAGACGTTACCGCACGCACGGTACTCCTTTCTATGAGCCGCTCTGTCGTTCTGGAAAAAAGCCGACACGCGGCAGGGTTTTTGCGTGCCAAGAGACCACCTCACCGAGCAGATTAAAGCGCAAGAGCCCCCGAGAATGACTCGGGAACATAAATTTACTGAAAGCAGACTTGTCTGAACATAACCACTCACCGGACAGCCGTCGGCCTTCCGGCCAGCCGACCCAGAAGGGGTTGATTCCGAGCTCGGGGGCCCGGGGACTTGATCCTTTCAACGGAGCGCCCGAGCGCCCAGAGTCATACGAGGCTCCTAGGGTCGGGTGATCTCGACCACCCAAGCCTAGGCGGTAGGACCACCCGAAGACCCTTGGGGCCGACCAGAGACCGGGGCATTGAAGCCCTCGCGGCCGAACTGCTTGTGATTGCCGACCTGTGACTTAAGAGAGAGAATATAGAATTTCTTTGTCTGGTGCGCTCTGTTAGTGCGGTACTTGCCATAGACTGCTCTCGTTTTTTCGACCCGAGACCTCTCGAATACCCGAACCGGCAGACAAAGGCGGACAGAGGCATAACCTAGAGGTCCTATGGTTCGGTGGCGCCCGGGTATGACAGGCCAGACCGAGCACCGACAGCCCGCTCCGAGGGCCTGAGCTCCGGCCTACTCGAGCAGCTCGAGTGATGGGATTACTCAGAGCGCCCCGAAACTCGGTTAGTGCCCGGGAGCCCGTCACGACACCGAACACCACAGCCTACCATGTCGGACGTAAGTCAGCGGCGACTGCTCGCATGTATATCGATTGGGATTCTTTTGTCAACGGGAAAAAAATGAGAGAGCGAACTTTTTCTCGCACAACCGAGCACCTCACCAGACAGATTAAACATAGGGAATCCAGAGAAATAATTTGACATAGTGATTGCTTATTAAAATACTGAATGTACGATATTTACAAGGTTGGGTGACAGCAATTTACCACACGGGGCGAAGCCTTCAGACTGCTCGGGCGGGGAGAAGCCCCCGGCCTTATCAACCTGAACCGCGAGCTTGACCGTCTACGGGTAGAAGCGTCGAAGATGCTCGATGTTCCACGGATTCGGGAGTGGCTGCCCTTCCTCCGTAGTCAACCTGAAAGAACCTGCCCGGGGTAGGGTCTCGAGGTGATCCAGAGGCGGACCTAGCGGCCGGGGCCCCGACCATCTGCTGGGGGTCGGAGAGTACGCCGGCAGCGGCGGCGCTGATGGGCCCAGCGCCCTGATCCCCTTGGGCGGGAAAAAACCTCTTGGTCGTGGGGCGGCGTTCCGTTACTGGAAGTGGAGCCGGAACGCTGGAGACGGTGCCCACCGGCCATCTTTTCCTGTGGAGAAAAAAGGGAAACAAACAATCTAGGGATATTCCCCCCTACCTGGCGCGCCAGCTGTCGGAGAGTGAACTCCTGTCGCAGGGATCCCGAGAGACCCCTCTTTAGAGATTCGGCCGGGGGGATGATCCTAGAAAAGCTTGTACGGGAAAAAAGCGGGAACGGAAGTAAATGCGCTGGCTTGCGGGTACACCGGGTTTTTGAACAGGTTCGGGCCGCGCGGGGGCGTAACACCCTACTCCTGTATGAGTGTTATATCTATCCTTGAAGGGGATCCTTCAAGGATATATCTGGTTCTCCAAGGAGAGCTGTTTACAAAGAGCTGGAGGCTCTTATGTTCTAGCTAGCTGGTCTCTTGATCGTCTTGCGATCGGGGGCTGTTGTTTTCTTGTTCTTCGACTGACTCTCTTCTTCTCCTTTTTTCTCCTTCTTTTTTCGGTGTCCTCCATCCTTTCCTTTTATAGATGCGCCGACCTCGACATATCCTGAATGGGAAAGAGGGGACGCGAATGCCCAGGTGCCACGGAGAAAGGCGTAATCATTTTATTTTGGCGAAGTGACAGGGGCGGTGGAGGAAGGCGGCGTGCATTCGACCACCAGCCGCTGCGGAAGCTTCGGGGTGCTCTGAAAAAGGGCCCACCGGACAGCCTCAGAGGTGCCCGGTGCGCCCACCCTGTCTTGTTCTCCTGCCAGGGCAGGGTGGCAGGCCGAGCGCTTCGATTCTGGCGACGTTATCCCGAGGCGCGCAGGCGAAAACGGGACGGGACCCGTGCATTTAATGGACCCACGCCCCCCTGCCATTGCATGGCAGGGTCTGACACTGGGGCGTGGGCAGCCGAGAATGTCAGGATGTCAGAATGTCAGGCCACGCGCGCCTATTAAATGCGGCATCGGGCCCTTGACTGGATGACACCCTGACGACGGGGCCCTTCGAGTCTTTGAACGAGCTTGCGCGAACCTTCGGGGGACCGAGTCCTCGGGGGCTGCCACGTGCAGCCCCGAGCACTCTCTCCCGAGCACTTCAGCGGGACCTTCGGGGCACCGAGTCCTCGGGGGCTGCCACGTGCAGCCCCGAGCACTCTCTCCCGAGCACTTCAGCGGGACCTTCGGGGCACCGAGTCCTCGGGGGCTGCCACGTGCAGCCCCGAGCACTCTCTCCCGAGCACTTCAGCGGGACCTTCGGGGCACCGAGTCCTCGGGGGCTGCCACGTGCAGCCCCGAGCACTCTCTCCCGAGCACTTCAGCGGGACCTTCGGGGCACCGAGTCCTCGGGGGCTGCCACGTGCAGCCCCGAGCACTCTCTCCCGAGCACTTCAGCGGGACCTTCGGGGCACCGAGTCCTCGGGGGCTGCCACGTGCAGCCCCGAGCACTCTCTCCCGAGCACTTCAGCGGGACCTTCGGGGCACCGAGTCCTCGGGGGCTGCCACGTGCAGCCCCGAGCACTCTCTCCCGAGCACTCTGTTTCTACCTATCTTGCAGGGTGGTGATATGTGGTGGACGGCCGGTCTGGCCTCGGGACTTAGGGACCCCTGGTTCTAAATACACCGACAGACATGATGTCTTTTCAACCGGGCGAGAGGACAATCAACTACATGTTCAGTGGTTCCGTGTTCTACGAGTCCAAGCAACAATATAAGATGGTGGCCCAAGAAGTCCTAGTCAGTATCCCTAAGGTTGTCAGGCCATGAAGTGGTCAGACACCAAAATATCCTTCGGCCAGGAAGACTACCCCTAATAATTTTGTATGACCAGGTTGCTTCCCCATGTTGGTTGAGCCTATGATAAATAATTGCAGGGTTACCCGATTCCTTATTGATGGAGGGAGTTCTCTAAACATCCTCTTTGCTAACGCACTCAGTGGAATGCAATTTCTTGATCTGCTATCAATCTTGTTACTCAAGCCTTCTACAATATAGTACCTATGTCTTCGACCAGTCACATCGGCCATATATTGTTGTGCGTTATTTTCGGGAACCAAGATCACTTCCGAACAGAAAAAATTATGTTCGATGTGAAGATCAACTCTTGCCAAATTCATGGTAGCAAAACATTATGCTTACCAGCGTGTGAAGATTTAGGGACCCGAGGGAGTCATCGTCATCCGAGGTTCCATGAAAGCAGGTTTACGCTATGATAAACAAAGTTTAGATATGGCCACACAGCATCAACATGACAAGGAGATGAAGAACTCGAGGCCTAAGGCCATCGTGAAGTCTCACGATGAAGTCAAAACAGTTCCGTTGGATCCAACAGAGCCATCCAAGACTGTTCGGATTAGTTTCAAACCAGATCCCAAATAGGAACTCGTGCTCCTCACTTTCCTCTGTGCAAACACAAACGTGTTCGCCTGGCAACCGTTAGACACGCTCAAGATCCCATAGGAAGTGATTGAGCATAAATTAGCTATTTGCCCGACGCAAAACCGGTCAAACAGAAACTCAGACAGTTCACACCCAATCGAAAAGCTCACTAAGGTAGCCTTCATTTGAGAAGTGGATCACCCTGAGTGGCTCGTAAACCCTGTTATGGTAAAAAAAATTGATAAATGGTGAATGTGTGTCGACTTCACGGATCTCAACAGCCTGCCCTAAGGATGCTTTTCTAGAAGATGAGTAGAAGACCTCCTTTATTTCCCCATTTGGGATCTATTGCTATGTTAAAATGCCCTTCGAATTGAAGAATGCCAGTGCTACATGCCAACGAGGAATGAAAATAACACTACTTGATCAGATCTGCCGGAACATAGAGGCCTACGTCAATAATCTTGTCGTCAAAACCAAAAAGAAGGAAGATCTCATCTTCGACCTATAAGAAACGTTCAACAATCTACGCAAGAATCGAGTCATGCTAAATCTGAAGAAGTGCGTGTTTGGAGTTAATGCGGGAAAATTACTCGGATATCTAGTGTCTTACCGGGAAATAGAAGTCAATTTCAAAAAGATCAAAGCTATTGAAGAGATGCAACCCCCAAGTTATTGTGAGAAGTTCAAAGACTAACCGGATGCATGATAGCCCTTAGTCATTTTATTTCCTGGCTCGAAGATCAAAGATTTCCCTTCTTCATGTTGTTAAGACAACATGACAAGTTTGAGTGGTGAAAAGAAGCACATGAGGCATTCAACAATTTAAAGAGGTATCTTTCTTCCCCAATGTGCTAACCACTCATAACCCTAATGAAGATTTACTCTTATACATCGCGGCCGGACCACGAGCTGTAAGTGGTGTATTGGTGGTGGAAAGAGAAGCACAAGACAAATGAGAGAAAAACCAATGACCGGTATACTATATTAGTGAAGTGCTCCACGGTCCCGAAGAACGCTATTCATAGGTGCAGAAGCTATTATATGTGGCACTAATTGCCTCTCATAAGTTACGACATTACTTCCAAGCTTACAAGATCACCATACCATCAATATTTTTATTGGGCAAGATCCTTCACAACAGAGATGCAATCGGCTGAATTGCCAAGTGGCTACTTGAACTCGGGGAATTCGATGTTCGTTTTGTGCCTCGTACAACAATCAAGTCGCAAGCACTTGCTGACTTTGTGGCCTAATGGACAGAACCAGATCAACTCTAGGATGATTGCGACAACCTATTGGATGTATGAACTTTATTCTTCAATGGATTACACACACTTGAAGGCATGGGGGCTGGGATTATGCTAATATCTCCAACAGGAGAAAGCCTATAATATACTTTACAGATCAATTTTCTAGCAACAAATAATGTAGCCAAATATGATGGTCAGCTCAATGGAGTCCGAGTAGCTTCTGCTCTTGGCATCCGCCACATGCTCATGAAAAGGGATTCACATTTGGTGGTGAAGCAAGTTAGCAAAGAGTATGAAACCTCAGATTGGTCACAATGGTGGTGACTACAACAGACTACCTTGTGCTGGTGAGGTAGCTAGAAAAGAAATTCATCGGACTCAAGGTCAAGTATAACCCAAGGAAGGATAACTACATCGCTGATAGTCTTGCCTGCACGACATCCTCACAGTCTCTAGGACAACTCATGATTTTCATAGAGAAACTCTCGAAGCCATTTGTGAAATTATCAAATAATGTAGCTGAAGGAGTGGTGGTCTGCGAGACCTATAACAAGATCAGGGGCTCTTAAGAGGTTGACGCCCTAAAAGGAGTCACGGGGGAACTTGTGGTTCAGCTCGAAAGAGAAGTTTTGTGGATGACCGCAATCCGTAAGTACCTTCAAGATCGAGTTTTGCTTGAGGACGTAGCACTAACCGAGCAAATTTCCCGTCGATCCAAGATGTATACCTTGTTGGATGGCATTATTTATCGAAAAGGTGCTCATAGAGTACTCATGAAATACTTCTCTCAGAAGCAGGGTAGAGAACTTCTCAAAGAAATACATGGAGAGGTGTGTGAAGCTCACGCTTCCTTCCGAACGCTAGTTGGAAATGCATTCAGAAAAAGGTTTTTATTGGTCTACGGCTCTCCATGATGCAAGCGAGTTGGTAAAACAATGTACAAGCTATCAATTTCACCGTAGAAGAGTACATCAACCCACTCAAGACTTACAGATGATCCCTTTGTCGTGGCCTTTCACAATTCGGGGGCTGGATATTTTGAGGCCCTTCCTGGTAGCACCCGAGGATTCAAGTTCCTATTTGTTACCATTGACACCTTCACCACATGGATGAAACTCATCCAGTTAGAAAAATCACGTTGGCGGCCACCAATAAATTCATCATGAAAAGTGTCATGATAAGATTCGACATTTCGAGTAGGATCATCACTGACAACGATACTCAGTTTTCCAGTGTGGCATTCATCGATTACTATGAGGAACTCGACACTATAGTCTGTTTTGCATCCGTGGCACACCCACAAAGCAACGGACAGGTCAAGCAGGCAAATGACCTAGTACTTTAGGGAAACAAAACCAACATCTTGAACCACTTATCCGCCTAAGCTAAAGCTTGGCCTTCCGAGTTGCTTAACGTACTTTAGGCACTCCGAAAGACGTCTAGCATGGTGATGGGTGAAACTCCTTTCTTCCTAATCTACGGGGTTGAAGCAATGCTGCCTTTTAAACTCTAAAGATAAAATCTCCCTAAGTCAAACTATACGCCGATAAGGATGAAATCCCAAGAAGACATGTTAACTTCATTGTTCTTGAGGAAAAAGGACTCATGTGTTAATAAGATTAGGGTGGTTCCAGCATGCTCTCTGATGCTACCATGACCAGAATATCTATAAAAGATCTTCTGAACCAGAAGATCTGGTTCTATGACTTGTATAAAGGCAAAAAAAGAAAAACAACAACAAGCTATCTCCAAAGTGGGAAGGTCCTTATAGGGTGGTCAAATCCAATCGACTAGGGTTGTATAGGTTAGCTATGGACCCATCGTCAAGCTCCCCCATTAGTACGTGAAATGACGCTTCGACGAATCAGAAGCTTAGTCAGCAAAGATAAATGTTTTGACTGACCTCATCTTTGAGTAGAACTCAGGTCCCTGGGTAGGATGATACATCTAACTGGGATCTTAGAGTCATAGGGTCATCTATCTAGGGTTCTAAATACCTCTGAGTTCGAATTGGAATTCCGATTCATCCAAGAAATATTATCCCAATCTTTGAAATGATGGGGAGAAATGACATATCGCTGATCGGGTTTGATTTTGTTGCAACAAAGATTTTTTGTTATGGTTAAAATAATCTTACTTGGAAAGAGATCATGATGACGTTTGGTAACTATGTGAGTACGGTGGAGTAGTGTGTTGTTCTCCCTGGTGTACTGTTTGAACTACCTTGCGTGCATCAAAAAATATTGCGGGCATTGAATGTGACGAGACATCACCGCAAGAGATCATAGCTCTGAGTTGTATTCGGAACCACTATCTCGCTAGTGGGAGGCCCATCAAGTGCCTCTTTATTTGTGCGAGCCCGTTGGGTAGATGTGATTTGACTCTCGGTAGATGCTTGATTTACTGTGAACCATTATGTGGCCGCACTCGCCATACGACACCCGAAGATTATGAGTCACAGTCTGGATTCCCTTTTAACCCCTGGGTGGCGAGCTCTTGTTACCTCAAGTAAACCATCTTAGCATGTCAACCTAGTCATGGACTCTTTGTCATCATCCAACTCAAGAGTAGTTAGGGTTTCATCACCATCAGGTCATTTGCCTTCGTAACCACGGTCTCCCCCACCAACGTCATCGCCTTCCTCAGCCGAGTCCAACTCTGTTGTGGAGGTTTTCAACATCTCCTTCGACGATGAGATGGAAAAGAAGTGGCCACAAGTTATGCTATCAGCGAGGTTGACCAGTATAGCGAGGTCCCGATCACCAAGCGTTCATCCTCAAGCCAAGAGGATGTGGGCTGGGATGCCCTAGTGGAAGAGGTATGGGGGGAGGAGGCAGTGGCTGAGGAGAAGGAGGAGATCAAGACTTCTGCTTCGTCCTCATCCACAAGTGATGAAGACGACGATGACGGCAACGAAGTAGCCAACTACTACATCATCTGCTATGAGGGGAGGAACCTTAGGTTTAGGCTCTTTTATGAAGGCCTTCTGATATTCTATTTCTTCCTCTCCCTACACCATGTCGAGCTAGGACTTGGGTCTTTGGATCTTCCTATTGGACGTATAGTGTTTCTACCATATATGTAAAAAGAAACTCGAAATATCATTGATGAAATTTCTATTTTCTACTGCAACACCTATGTATGAGTGCGAGACTTCACGAACGCAAGATATAGAAAAGCATGCATCTGCTTATCATGTTTAGCCTTTAAGAAGTTTTCTTTTGAGATTTTCAGGAAATTCGTAGCCACTTGTCGGGATGTACCATGTGGATTGGCTTAGGTCCAACTTGAGTGAAAAGCGTCATAGCCTTTAGGCACTCAAGGACTCAATAAGGAACCTCAAAAGCCACATATGTGACTTTTAAAACATCATCCCTTCTCATCAAAAATCATTTTGAGGTATGCACGACATGTATTTGCAAATTTTAGCACCCCTGATTGGTAGTTATACGAATAGCGGCTTATCACATTGTCAGGCATTGAGTTTAAATGTTGACAAAGAGGATTGAAAAAGATGTATTCAACTTCTCGGGTAATATGACAACTATTATTACAAAATGCATCCTAAACACTTACACATAGAACTAATGAAGTTGGTCAATATTCCAATTTTTTTAAGGATTTGACCATCTTCCATTGCAAACCTATACTACCCAAGATGATTGGATTCAACCACCTTATAAGGACCCTCCCACTTCAGGGATAGATTGTTAGTATTTTCTGGCTTTAGACGAGTAGTAGAAGAAGATCTCTAGGTTGGAAGGATCTCTTTTGGACGTTCTGGTCATAGTAGCACTACAGAGCTTGCTGGTACCTTGCCGATCATATCAGCACTTGAGTCCTTTTTTCTTCAAGAATATTGATGTCATCCTGTCTTCTCGGAATTTCATCCTTGTCAGTGTACAGCTCGACGTGGGGAGATTTGACATTTAGTTCACATGGTAGCATGGATTCATCCCCATAGACTAGGAAGAAAGACATTTCAGACATCCATGCTTTAGCGTAGGCGGATAAGCAATTGAAGACGCGGGTCTTGATTTCTTGTAGCATCAGACCATTGGCCCACTCAACTTGTCACTTGTTTTGTGGATGATCCACTGATGCAAAGCAGACCGTAGTGCCTAGCCCTTCAGAGTAATCAATGAAGGTTGCACTTGCGAACTTAGACGTGTTATCGGTAATGATCCTACTTGGGATATCGAATCTTATCATGATGAACTTCTTGGTTGAAGTCAAGATGATCTTGCTGACTAGCTCAGCTTCAATCCACTCGGTAAATGTATCAATTGTGATGAAAAGGAACTTGAAGCTCCTGGGCGCTACCAGGAAGGGTCTCAGAATATCCAGCCCCCAAGTCATGAATGGCCACAACAAGGGGGTCATCTATAAGGTTTGAGCGGGCTGGTGTACGTGCCTGATGTGGAATTGACATATGGTACATGTTTTAACATCTCGCTCACATCATGGAGAGTTGTAGGCCAGTAGAAATCTTGTATGAATGTCTTTCTGACCAGGGTTTGGAAGGAAGCATGAGCTCCGCACACCCCTCCATGGATTTATTCAAGTAGTTCTCTACCTAGCTTCTGAGAGATACACATCATGACTGTCCACTGGGATGTACATCCTGGATTGACAGGATATTTGCTCGGATAGTGAATCGTCTTCAGGCATAACTGGATCTTTAAGGAACTTGTGGATTAGTACTCAAGTGGAGCCATGAATTCCCCTACACTCCTTTTGGGACATCAATTCCTAGCGAGGCCCCAAGTTAGTTACAGGTCTCATAGACCACCACTCTTTTGGCCGTGTTAGTTTGTCTTGGAGATCATGAGGAGGCTAGGTGGGCAAGACTATCGGCGAGATAATTATCCTTCCTAGGTATATACTAGACCTCGAGTCTGATGAATTTCTTTTCCAGCTTTCTCACCTCTGCTAGGTAATATGTAATGGTCTTATCTGAGGTTTGATACTCCTTGCTAACTTGCTTCACCACCAACTGTGAATACCTTTCATGAGAAGACGGAGGATACCGAGAGCAGAAGCTACTCAAAGACAAGTGAGCAAACCCTCATACTCGCTGACGTTGTTTGTGGTTAGAAAGCGAGCTGCAAAGCATATTCAAGCTTTTCTCCTATGGGAGAGATGAGTATAATTCCATCCCCTGAGCTTTTGGAGTGTAAGTGACCTGTCGAAGAAGAGAGTTCATACTTCGGACATGTCGATGCAGCTACTACAGGGTTGATTGATTTCTTCTTTTTGACAATGAAGTCAACGGGTACATGAGACTTGATCACTACCCGAGGTACGAAGCGAACATCAAATTTCTCGAGCTCAGCATCCCACTTAGCGATTAATCCAATGGCATCTCTGTTGTGGAGGATCTCTTCAAGTGAGAATATTGATGGTATGGTGCTCTCATGAGCCATAAAATAGTGCCATAGTTTGCAAGCGACCATCGGTACCGTGTATAGCAGCTTCTATACTTGAGGGTAGCACTCCTTTGGACCATGGAGTACTTCACTAACATAGTATACCGGCCATTGGCTCTTCTCTCGCTTGTCAGGCTCTTCTCATTCCACCACCAATACTCCGCTCACAGCATGTGGTCCAGCTACTATGTATAGCAAGAGTTCCTGTTTGAGTCGTGATCGACTAGCACATGGGGAAGAAAGATATCTTTTTAGATTTTTGAACACCTCATCAACTTATTCAGACCATTCAAACTTGTCATGTTGGTGAACTAACTTGAAGAAGGGGAGCCCCTAGTCTTTGAGTCAGGATGTGAAATGACTAAGAGCTGCCATGCACCCAGTTAGTTTTTGAACTTCTTGTACAACCTGGGGGTTGTGTCGACAATTGGTAAACCACCGATCTTACAAACTTGTAGAAATAGTAGGGGATACTTCATGTACACAAATAACATAACACACATAGAGTTTTATACAGGTTAAGACCTCCCTTAGGATAATAGTCCTACATCATGTTGATATTGTATTGATCTCCAAGACTTACTACAAGGGTGTTCTTGGCTAGCCTAGCTGGATCTAAACCTAGTTAAAAGGCTCCTTTGTATGTAGTCGGGGAGGGTTACTATTGTAGATCTAAAATACAAAAGGTTCGAGGGTTCAGAGCTCCTATTGACTTGATGGCTTCAATAGACTTGTCCTCCATAGGGTCCCCTAGCTCGGTATGTATAAGGGAGTCATCATACAACCTTTGGAGTCCTTATGTGCCATTCTTAGAGATAAACTTCCCCGTTTACGAGATATCCTGGGTACCCACGGGTAGTTCTCATACGTTCAGAGATTCCTTTACCAGGGATAAAGATATGTCCTAACAATGTAGGAAACCTTGGGGTATCCGAATATGGTTGTTTTACGCTACCCGTCGTCTAGCCCCACATTAGTACGTGAAATGAGGCTGCGACGGATCAAAACTTAGCCAGTAAAGATAAACACTTTGAGCGATCGCTTCTTTTAGTAGAACTCGAGTCTCCGGATAGGATGATACATCTAACCAGGATCTCAGAGTCTTCAGGTCATAATCACATGATTTTGAACACCTTCGAGTGCACAATCGAGCCACAACAAAGATTTTGTGTGGTGGTGAAAAGAATCTTCACCTAACAAGAGATCACAATGACGTTTTGAAATTACATGAGTATGGCGGAGTAGTGCGCCATTCTCCTTGGGAAATTATTCCAACTGCCCCGCGTGCGTCAAAAAAATATTCTGGACATTGAATGTGATGACACATTAGCGTGAAAGACCATAGCTTCGAGTTGTACTCGGAACAGTCATCGTGCTAGCCGGAGACTCGGCAAGCACCTCGTTGTCTGCATGAGCCAGATTTAACGGCTGGTTGATGCTTGGGTTTCCATGAATAATGATGTGGTCAAACCCATTGTCCGACGCCTAAAAATGAAAAGTCACAGCTGTCCCACAACCCAGAGGCCTTTTTAACCCCCAGGCGGTGAGCCCTTGTCACCTCATGTAAGCCACTTTGGGTCCCAAACTTATTCATGGAGTCTTTGTCATCGTCCAACTTGCGAGAAGTTAGGGTTAGGGTTGCATCACCATCAGGTCTTCTGCCTTCATCACCATGATCTCCCCCTTCAGTGCCACCTGCCTCCCCAATCGAGTTTGACTCTATAGTGGAGGTTTTCAACATCTCTTCCTATGAGGAGATGGAAAAGGGAGTGGCTACCGGTTCCACCACCATAGAGGTCAATCCGTACGACGAGGCACCGATCGATGAGTATTCATCCTCGAGCCAGGAGGATGTGGACTAGGATGCCCTGGAGGAAGAGGTGCAAGAAGAGGAGGCAGCGGCTGAGGATAAGAAGGAGGAGGCAAAGGCTTCCACTTCTTCCTCATCCCCAAGCGATGACAACAATGGCAATGACAACGGAGCAACCAACTACATTAGCTACTCTAGGGGGAGGAACCTTAAGTCCAAGCTCTTCTACTAGAGCCTCCTCTTTTATTCCTCTTCTTGCTTGACATCGAGCTAGGGCTTAGAGCTTTTTTGGATCTTCCTTTTGGATGTACAAATTCCCTGTCATATCTATAAAAGGAAACTTGAAATCTTGTTGATTTCTATTTTCTAATGCAAGGCTTGTATATGATTATGGGACTTCATGAACATAGGGTATAGAAAAGCGTGCATCAACTTATTTTGTTTAGCCTTTGAGATATTTTCTTCCAATTAGTTCTGGAAATTCACAGCCACTTGTCAGGATGCACAATGTGGATTGCCTTGGGTCCAGCTTGAGGGAAAGGCATTATAGCCTTTGGGCACTTGAGAACTTGATAAGGAACCTCACAATCTCTGGAGATGTGACTTTTAAAACATCATTCCTTCTCAGTAGAAGTTGTTTTAGGGCGTACACTATAAGTATTTGTAGTTTTTAGCACCGAATACCTTTTAAGCCCCCAACTAGTTATCGAGGAAGAGTTTTTGGATAGACATCCTATAATGTTGAGCGCGCATGTGGGTATAGTTACTCGAATAACAGTTTTGTTAAGCATTGAGTCTCAAATGTTGAAAAGAAAAAGATTTATTCAACTTCTTGGGTAATATGATAATTATTATTACCAACTATATCCTAAGTACTTACACGTAGAACTTACGAAGCTAGTCAATATTCTAAGAATTTTTAAAGACCTGGCCATCTTCCATTACTAACCTATACGACCCAGGATGATTGGATTAGACCACCTTATAAGGACCCTCCCACTTCGAAGATAGTTTGTTACTATTTTTCTATCCCTGGAAGAGTTGTAGAACTAGATATCCGTGCTTGAAGGATCTTTTTTGGACGTTTTGGTCGTGGTAGCACCGGAGAGCTTGCTGGTACCTTGCCAACTGTATCAGTGCTAGAGTCCTTTTTTCTTTGAGTATCCTGAGGTCGCCCTACCTTCTTAGGATTTCATCCTTGTCGGCATATAGCTCGACGTGGGGAGATTTGATTATTAGTTGACATGGTAGCATGGCTTCAGCCCTGTAGACTAGGAAGAAAGGCATTTCACCTGTTGCCCTACTGGAGGTTGTCTGGAGTGCTCAGAGTACATTAGGCAACTCGAACAACCAGGATTTAGTGTGGGTGGATAAGAAGTTGAAGATGTGGGTCTTGATTCCTTGTAGCACTGGACCATTCTCGCTCAACTTGTCCATTATTTTATAGATGAGCCACTGACGCGAAGCAAACTATAGTGCCTAGCCCCTCATAATAATTAATGAAGGTTGCACATGAGAATTGAGTCATTGTCGATGATGATCCTACTTGGGACATCAAACCTTGTCAGCACGCTTTTCATGATGTACTTCTTGGCTGCTACCGAGGTGATCTTGCCGACTGGCTTAGCTTTAATTCACTTGGTGAAGGTATCGATTGTGATGAATAGGAACTTGAAGTCCCCAGGTGCTACCGGGAAGGCCCCCAGAATATCCAGCCCCCAAGTCGCGAATGGCTAAGACTAGGGATTGTCTGTTACACTTGAACGGGCTGGTGTACGCACCAGTTGTAGAATTGACATCTGTCGCATGTTTTTACCATCTCACTTGCACCATGGAGGGCTGTAGGCGAGTAGAAACCTTGTCTGAATGCATTTCCACTTAGGGTTCTGAAGGAAGCATGAGCTCCACACATCCCTGGATACATTTCTTTAAGTACCTCTCTACCCTGCTTCTAAGAGATGCACTTCATGAGTACTCTGTGTGCACCTCGTCGATAGAGGACATCATGCACCAGGGTATGCATCCTAGATTGACGAGATATTTGCTTGGATAGTGCATCATCTTCAGGTACAACTCGGTCTTAAAGGAACTTGCGCATTGGATCCATCCACAAATCATCATACTCAAGGAGAGCCACAAGTTGCCCTGCGACTCCCTTTGCGGCGTCGATTCCTGACGAGCCCCCAAGTTGGTTACAGGTTTCAGACCACTCATCCTTTGACTGCGTCATCTGATGATTTCATGGACTGCTTCGAGAATTTCTCTATGAAAATCACGATTTCTCCTAAAGATCATGAGGAGAATAGGCGGGCAGTGTCTTGTTAAAGACAACAAGCTCCGAGCGCCTCAGGTCCAAGATGAGGTGGACAAGGATCTTGGAGGAGGAAATAGAGAAGGAACAAGTAGCGGTTGAGGCGGAGAAGAAAGAGGCGTCCGACAGCATCTCTATTAAAGATGGCAAAACACCCACTACTTCATCCTCTCCGTCCTCATGTTATTCTGGCGATGGTGGTCAAAGGAAGTAGACAATGCGACTGCCCCGACGATGGCGGTTGGGAACCAATCCCTCCCTTGAACCATCATCGTAGAGCAGCAACCAACAATGGGGAGTCCAAATCGTCATTGTCAGAGATGTCGATGATCTCAGGCTTTGACACCAACAAGTTCAGTCAGGAGTTGGGACGCTACTAACCTCAACCTCTCATTGGGCAGGAGAGTTAGGGCAGTATCTCTTTCCTCTTCACTGTAGCTCTTTTAGGACTTTTTGATATCATCTCTCTATTAGCTTATCTATAAAAGAGCTCAAAAAAACAGTGGTGTAAATGTAGGCAAGGACTATCCAGAATGTTATACTACCCTACAAAACTTGGGTTTTGCTCCCCTATGGTGGCGCGGCATAGAGTTTTACCACAGAATCTCGTGATCCAACTCGATTTCAACCTTGGCTCTAATTGTGACCCAATATCTTGGCATAAAGTGCGTGATCGGCTCTCAATGAAGCAACGAGAACTTGATTGAAGTAATGGTGAGTGAAAACTCGACGACATCGAGAACGAGGCCTCAACAAAGGGAAATAATGTGATGAAGAAGGGAGCGGAGATAGAGGGTGGTGGTAGATTGATGAAGTCGACTAGATCAACACCGATCGATGAGGTGTTCAAAACCCTTGATTTGCATGAAGATGATGATGAGGAGGTGATCTTGGTAGAAGACCTTGACAAACTGCAGGCAGATGCAAGATGGATGGCCCTAGCATGTGTGCACATAGAGAAGAAATTTAGTCATGGTGCCCTCTTTGGCAACATGAGGGCGACATGGAACTACGCAAAAGACGTGGAGTTTAGGGCAATGGAAAACAATCTATTCTTGGTGTAGATGAACTATATCGGTGATTGAGAGCACATGATGGAAGATAGCCCCTGGATCTTCAGGGGATGCCATGTCTTGCTGCTACCGTATGACAGCTGGTCGAAGGTCAGAGCAGTTGATCTCAAGAGTTTTCTGGCGTGGGTTCAGGTGTTGGACTTCAAGGAGAAGATTAGAACTGGGTGAGTGGTGTATCAAATCGCTCGTCGGGTAGGAGAATTTGTCAAACTGGATGAGAGCTTTGTTAAGGGCCATGGTGAAGGGGTCAGAGTGCGTGTGAAAATTAATGTATGTAAACCGTTGTCACATGCAGCGAGCTTGACATTGACGAAGCAGAAGAGGTACTTACGCTTCCAGTATGAGAAGATGCTTGTCTTCTGTGGAGTTTGTGGATTTGTTGGGCATGCCACCAAAGAGCATGGTGATGGTGTTCGTGATGAATATCCTGAAACCCTAAAAGCTCCCGAGTTCCGGAGAGGAGGACCATGGATGAATGGAGGTGGAGTTGGGTATGGCAGTGGAAGGGGTTGTGGACGGGGCCATGGGGGTCATGGGTCCATGGCCGGATATGAAACTAGGGAGTACGATTATGAGGATGAAGACATGAAGAGTACAACATCGAGCCCGGCAAAGCATAAACCCAAGCCGACAAACTCTATGTCATCAAGCAAGAGACATTTATTGTTGGAGGATGTGGATAGGCCTAAGGGTGCTACGGAGCAAGGAGATATGGAGGAAGTGCAGGAGTGGTAGGATGTAGTGATGCATGCAAAAACCCCGGAAGTGAATGAGAATGAGGTGGAAAAGAATGCAAAATCATGAAAGCAAGAGAATGAAGATGGCATAGGACACAACATAATCTAAAACTATTGACTTGGAAACATCGGCAAGCTCCCTCCAGGAGTGCTGCCTGACCTAATGTGTACTCGATGCTAGAACTGTTGGGGGATCAGGCGCTCCCGGACAGTTCAGGAACTCATCTGCGTTGTGCAGACGCATCTCTCGAAACTTGCTTCCTCTCAGAAACCAGACATGACAACGAGATGGTGATTGGGGCTATGTAATTGTTTTGCAGTCAATGGAGAGGGCAAAGGAGGATTTCCCTTTTCTAGGATGAATCAGTGACGGTAGAGTTAAAGTCTTATAATAAAAGGCATGTTGATGTGTTGATTCAAGAGGCATCGAAGAGTGTCAGATAGCTTGGAACCTTTGTGTACGGCGAGCCTAAAACACAGGACATGCATGAGATGTGGATGCTGCTATGTCGCATCAAACCAAATGCAAATGAACCCTGGATGATGATAGGTGACTTCAATGAAGCAAAGTGGTAGTCGGAGCACTTCCCGAATATGAGGACACCAGAGGGGCGGATGAGAGCCTTCCGTCAGGTTCTCTCATTCTACGACCTTCGTGACTTGGGATTCAATGGCACACCTTAGACGTACAGCAATAAACAGGGAGGCAGAAGGAATGTATGTGTATGATTAGACAGAGCAGATGCAGATCCAACATGGCTGAGGTATTTCCTGTTGGGGGATGATCTCCTGTACCCTTTTGGATGGCAACTCGAATTCTGCCTGTAGCTGAGCACTGATGAATGTTGCAGTTGTGTTTCAGGAAATGCAGGTAAAGGCTTTGGCGGGCCTTTGGTAGGAGGCCGAAGGTCGATACACGACTTCACCTACCTGTGTAGGTGAAGGTTCTGTCGAGCCTTCGATCGGAGGCCGAAGGTCGATCCGTGACTTCACCCGCCAGTGCAGGCGAAGGCTCTCGCGTGCCTTCGGCCGGAGGCCGAAGGTCGACCCGCGGCGGCGGGGGTCAGGATAGGCGAAGATCCTGACGAACCTTCGGGTGGAGACTGAAGGGTGACCTGCGGTGCAGTGACAAGACTGGCCGAAGGCACCTGGTGGATGTCGAAGCCCACATAGTCGCTCAGGGTATAGTTGTAATTATGTAGATGTACTTGATAGTACCATAATGCCCCCGAATATGCCGGAAATGTGGTAGTTGAGGGGGTGAAACTGTAAATCCTAGCGTAGAGTGGTTGAGTATGGGCTATAAAAAGGGTCATACTATAACTGAGGTGACAGAGGAATTAAGATTATTTCACCCTCTAAACACGTGTCACACCCTAAAGCCTTTAGCTCCCCTCCAAGCAAATGCCTTCCTTGTTTGGGGACTTAGGTTCCAACAGTTAGCGCCATCCGTGGGGATCGAACAAACCGAAGCTATGCACCTAAAAACAAGACGAAGCCACTCGGTGCATCGGAGACATTGCCGGAGCGCCCGACTTAGCCAGGGCTTCGGCCGAAACGCCCCCTTCGGCGGTGCCGGGCCCGAGAAATACTTTGACCGGAGGAGCCTTCGGTGCCCGCCAACAACACGATTGTGTCGATGTGGCACCCTCGAGCGATAACGGAGACAGCCATGAAGCGGCCATCTAGGAAGACACAGCAGGAGCAGTGTGGGGCGTAGAAGCTAATGTTCGCGCCCACTTCGAGGCTTCGGCAGAAGAGCGAAGAAAGGTGCATGTTGAAGAAGAGTGGGATGACCTGGGTAACTTTGGAGAATATGAAGACGGAGATGAGATAGAGGAGGAAAGAACTGCCAGGCTAGAAGCTAAAGAATTGGAGAGGCAAATTGCACAGAAAAAGCGCATGCTGGATAGCTTGGCAGTAAGTCAGAAGGCCGTAGAATATCACTGGTGAACAGAAGAAGCCAAAAAAACACTGGAGAAAATGCAAGAAGAGATTGATATGCTGCATCGCGCAGATGAAACGGCTTGCCACATGACTCTGTTAGAAGTCATAACTCGATCGGTGCAGGATCTTTGGCCACGGTCGTGCGCGGGTGATCCAGAGTCACCGCTCTCCATTGGCTTGCAGAACCAGCCGTGGCCTTCGGGCTTCAAGATGCCTAGAGTGGTAATGTTTGACGGAGAGTCAGATCTGAGAGAGTTTGTAATGAGTTTCAAGGCGGCAGTCAAATCCGCGGTCAAAGGGATAGTAAGGTCGTGGTACTCCGCATTTCCTCCAGGATCCATTTATTCATGGGAGCAACTGCGCAATGCCCTTTATAGCAATTTCTAAGGAAATCAAGCGGACAAGGTTACCGCCAGCGACCTCTTCGCACTAAAGCGATAGCTAATGGAGACATTGCAGAGTTATATGTGTCGCTTCGTACACATTCGCTGTCAAGCGAAAGGCTTGAGCGAAGACACCCTCATTGATGCCGCTATACAGGGCATCAAAGGAGGGCTTCTGGCAGGAAAACTTACACGAAAGAGGCCAGGGAGCGTACAAGAGCTCCTCAATAAGATGGAAGAGTACGCAAGGTCCGAGCTAGATCACCTTCGGCGGAAGAATGAGATGGCAAAGACAAATACATCAGCCAGCGAAGCAAGCACTGGACATTCCAGAGACAGATCAAAGCATGTCAGAAAAGCCGAAGCATTTGAGTACACATCGAAGCAAAAAGAAGTCAACAAGATAGACTCCGTACCAGTCGAAGTCGCCCAGGCAGTAAGCGAAGTGCAAGGTGGGGCTACTCGAGGAGGCCAGGGTGTCAGAGGCCGAGGCCGAGGAGGCCGAGGTGGACGGGCTCCGCAGGACCCGGCCACATTCTACTGTGAGTTACATGGCAAAGGTGCTGGTCATAGGACTAAGTAGTGCCCATGGATCATGGCCATGAAAGAAAGCTTACCAAAGCAATCCTTCGATCATGCAAGAATCGTGCATTATGCCACACAGTTCAGCCATTGCGAAGCGTGGGAAAACAATCAGAATCGCAACCCACGCACAATGTTTACTAACCAATGGTTGCGCGAGCACAACAATATATTCCTGTAACTTTGGCCCAGCCAGACCAGACGGCTGGCCAGTTGGCTTTCCAAGGAGAGCTACCTCCGCCTCTACCAAGACCAGCGATCGAAGCCCCCCCCCCCGGAGACCAGCAGATCGGTGAGCACAGTAAACCGTGGATACAACGTTGTGTTGGCAATCTCCAGAGGATCCAATCAGGAAACAGAATCGAAGAGGCAGCGGAAAGAATATGTGCCAAGGGTTAACCATGTTGGTGTAGGACCAACTTATGTTCACTCAAGATGGTCCAATGTGCCTATTACCTTCTCACAGGAGGACATGAGGATTCTAGATTACCCACACACTGACGCCTTCATGGTTACAGCAAACATTTTAGGAAATAAAGTGCATAGAATTCTGATAGATGGCGGAGGTAGCTCTTCACCAGGCTGGGTCCCCACTACTAGGCTTCAAGGGAAACACAATCAATGCTTTGGGGAAGATAGCAATCCCGGTGTCATTTGGCGAAGGGTCAAACTTCCAAACAGAGGACATTACCTTCGATGTGGTCAATATCAACTATCCCTATAATGCAATATTCAGGCGAGGAGTCCTGAATACATTCGGAGCAATACTGCACCATGCATATCTGTGTATGAAGATGCCCGGTCCCAGAGGTGTCATAACGGTGCTCAGAGATCAGCATGTGGCCCGTAGGATTTAAGTGGGAATTACTCCAGGCTGGTGAAATATACACGTAGTGGCTGGACCTTCGATGGATCTTGGAGAGTGTGAAGAGCAACTGGAGGTACACAAAATGGCGAAGGCTGTACCAGAAAGACAAACCAAGAAAGTGCTGCTGTGTCCAAATAGGCCAGATAAAAAAAGTCATTATCAGGGCAGAAATCACAGAAGAAGATCAGCGAACATTGATAATGTTCCTTCGTAACAACAAAGATATCCTCGCCTGGTGTCCGAAGGATTTGCAAGGAGTCAACAGAGAAATCATTCAACACACTTTAAAAGTAGACCCAAATGCGAAGTCAAAGAAGCAAAAGCTTCGGAAGGCTTTGAAAGAGAGGGAAGAAGCAGCTAAGGCTGAAGTGAACAAGTTGCTTGACACTCGCGTGGTGCGTGAAGTATTACATTTGGAGTGGTTGGCAAACCCGGTGCTAGTTAAGAAAAGTAATGGCAAGTGGAGAATGTGTGTAGATTTCACAGACCTAAACAGAGCTTGTCTGAAGGATGACTTCTCACTACCAAGAATTGATCAGCTGGTAGATCCTACTGCTGGTTGTGAGATGTTGAGTTTTCTAGATGCATATTCTGGATACCACCAGGTTTGGATGGCGAAGGAGGATGAGGAAAAAACAAGTTTCAGAACCTCCTTCAGCATATATTGCTTTGTAAGGATGGCCTTTCGTCTTCGGAATGCTAGCGCAACTTTCGCCAAGTTGGTGCAAACAGTGCTGAATTCACAGCTAGGGCAAAATGTCTTGGCATATGTTGACGACATAGTGGTCAAAAGCGTCAGAAAGGACCACCACCTTGAAGATCTTCGGGAAAATTTTGAAAAACTGCGAAGCGCAGGCCTAAAGCTGAACCCCAAAAAATGCACGTTTGGGGTGCAGTCTAGAAGGCTGTTGGGCTTCCTAGTCTCAAAAAGGGGCATCAAGGTGGAACCCCAAAAAATTCATGCAATAATTGACATGAGACCTCCGCAGAGTAGGAAACAAGCACAACGCCTGGCAGGCAGGTTGGCAGCGCTAAAAGGCTCTGACCCATTCAAATGGGGCGCGGAGCAGCAAGAAGCCTTCGATGACTTGAAGAAATATCTAACGAAGATCACGGCCTTGTCCAGCCCCGATCCTGAGGCAGAGTTGTTGCTTTACATAGCAGCATCCTCTTCGGCAATAAGTGCCGTGCTTGTGCAAGAAAGGCAAGAAAATAACAAGTTACAACAATTTCTGGTATACTACATGTCGGAGGCCTTGGAGGGCCCGAAGAGGTTCTATACCGAAATGGAAAAGGTGGCCTACGCACTAGTAATGGCATCACGGAAGCTTCGCCATTACTTTACAGCTCACAAGATTACAGTGCCCACCTCCCTACCCCTTCGCAACATGTTTGAAAATCGTGTAGCTACAGGGAGGATTGCAAAATGGGCTGCAGAGATCACACCATTCATGATAGTTTTCGTTGCAAGAACAGCGATGAAGTCTCAGGCATTAGCGGACTTCATAGCAGATTGGACGCCACAGGCTAAAGATCCAGTAGAAGCACTGTTAGACCCAGTCTGGATCGCATATTATGACGAAGCCTAGGGGGCTTCAAGCGCGGGTGCAGCGGTAGTACTATCTTCGCCTTCAGGAGTAAAGTTGAGATACGCTGCCAAACTCGAGTTTCGATCGACAAACAATGTCGCGGAGTACAAAGCAATCCTCCTTTGCCTTCGCAAGGCACAAACTTTGGGCGCCCGAAGGGTATTGATAAAGACGGACTCTAAAGTAATAGCAAGCCAAATTGACAAGACATTTCAGACAAAAGAGCTAGAGCTTGTTAAATACATGGCAGCGGTTTGAGCATGGAAAAGCACTTCCTAGGATTCACAGTCAAGAATATATCAAGAAATGACAACTTTGAGGAAGATGACCTCGCAAAGGCCGCGGCACAAAATCTGCCAATATCGTCAGATGTGTTCGATCAGAAGTTGAGGGTGCCAGCTGTAGAGGCCCCTTCGTAGAAGGCACGCTCAGTCGCTATAATTGAGAGCGAAGATTGGCGCTCTCCCATAGTGGCCTATCTTCGCGGCTACTATGATCCCGAAGATAATGTTGAGACGAAAAGCATGACCCAGAGAGCTAGGAACTACAAAATGTGGGGGATGACTTGTACAAGATGGGAGTTTGTGCAGCTATGCTACGATGTATATCCCAGGCAGAAGGGCAAAACTTGCTGAGAGAAATACATGGAGGACTATGTGGCTCGCACGTAGGCACTCGAGCCCTCGTTGGAAAAGCATTCAGGCAAGGGTTTTTTTGGCCGAACGTGGTCAGTGATGCGGAGTATATAATATGAAGTTATACGCAGTGCTAGTACTTGGCGAAGGGATCAAATAGGCCTTCGACAAAGACACACTCATACCACCAATCTGGCCATTAACGCGGTGGGGAATTGACATTGTCGACCAGTTACCAGCAGCCCTGGGAAACTTGCGTTACGCTGTCATCGCAGTAGAGTACTTCTCCAAGTGGGTGGAGGCAACACCGCTGGTGAATATAACATCAAGAAATATCCAAAAATTCTTGTGGCAGAACATCATCTGCCGCTTCGGAGTCCCACGCGAAGTGACCGTTGATAACAGCATGCAATTTTATAGTGAAGGATTCAGGAAATTCTACGAAGACCTGGGAAGCAAAGTCCACTTCACATCTGTGTATCACCCACAGTCAAATGGAGCCGTGGAAAGGGCAAATGACATCGTTTTTGCCGGTGTCGCAAAATGTCTGCAAGGCTTGCCGAAAGGAAAGTGGGTGGAAGAGTTGCTGAAGGTCTTATGGTCTGTAAGAACAAC
This sequence comes from Phragmites australis, assembly GCF_958298935.1. Lineage (NCBI taxonomy): Eukaryota > Viridiplantae > Streptophyta > Magnoliopsida > Poales > Poaceae > Phragmites > Phragmites australis. The sequence continues at coordinate 16,051,823 of NC_084940.1, read as the reverse complement.
TGTAACAAGACTGACTGGTTTCACACTGTTCCATCTGCTCTTCGGCGAAGAGGCAATGACTCCAGAGGAGTGTAAAAATAGATCATTTTGAGTCGCAAATGAATCGGCACAAAGCGAAGAATTGACATCAAAAGATGCGCTTGAGGAAATGAGAATACAGGCCACCGAAAACTTGACCAAATACTTGGAGGAGACTAGAAGGTGGAGTGACAAGAAAGTGTCCCCAAAGGACTTCGCCCCTGGGGATTTGGTACTACAAAGACTCAACAATTCTTCAACCATAGGAAAACTGCAAAGCAAGTGGGATGGCCCCTTTTTGGTGAAGAGGTCATTAAGGCCCGGTTCTTATCACTTGGCTACTGTAGAGGGTGATGAGCTCCCACATACTTGGAATGTGGACAACCTTCGCAAGTACTATGTGTAGTAACCGAGGAAGTCTTTGCATCAATGAGCGAAGCACGCAAACCAGTGCAACATTTATGTAATTTTGTTTTCCTTTCATGTAATCAAAACTGTGTACGGGCTTTGTACTCTTTTCCTCACAGGGGGAACCCTTCCTTAGGGCGTGAGGTTTTTAACGAGGCAGCGACCTTTGTAAACATTAATATATATGGAAATACCCCCAAGAAAGCATGTGCTAAGGTTGAGTATGCATAACTCATTGTCAAAGTGTTGCAGGCCTTCAAAACAAGGAAGCACACCAATCGATGAGAAGCGTGCCAAGAACCCGCTATAAAACTCAAGGTGTGAAGTGTCAAAGAAAGACACCTTACCCTTAGATCTCGGACGGGCATAAACCCTCGGAGAAATTTTGATCATGGGTTGCTTCGAAGTTGTCCATATTATAAAAAAATTATTTCTACGGCATCCTCGCCCCTATGGCAAATTAATTATGATCAAGTTATGAATGTCTGTAATCCTTACAAAAAGCTGAAGTGTTGCTCGACCTAAAAGAAGGCGGCGCTCCTCTCAGCTAAGTCAAGGGCTAAGAGTGCATGACCCTACACCGAAGGATAAACTAGCCTTCGAAAAAAAAGCCGAAGTGCTGCTCGACCTAAAAGTAGGCGGCGCACCTCGCAGCTAAGTCAGGGGCTATGAGTGCTTGCCCCCGCAACGAAGGATAAACTAGCCTTCGAGAAAAGAAATAGCTGAAGTGTTGCTCGACCTAAAAGAAGGTACCACACCTATCGGCTAAGTCGGGGGCTAAAAGTGCCTGCCCCCGCACCGAAGGATAAACAAATTTCCCACTGCCGGATTCAAGTTATGCACTATCAGGACATTAAGAGCAAAGTCCCCACTGCTGAAGGTCCCTACGGCTTCAAAGCCGGGGGGGGGGGACGGCATTTTCTGAATGATGCTTCGCTTGCGTTGCTACCGAAGGTCCCTACAGCTCTAAAGTCAGGGGGGACGGTGTTTCCCGAACAATGCTTTGCTTGCGTAGCTACCAAACGTCCCTAAGGCTTCAAAGTCGGGCGGGCGGCGTTGTCGAGATCACACTTCGCGCGCGGTGCTACCGAAGACCCAACTCGATAAGAACAAGTATAATAACAAAACATAGTAATCATCTCAACATCCTTTATTCTGCAAAATCATCAACATCAGAATCAATAAAATCCTTATACCATCGGCTAAAGCCAAATTGAAAGGCTATGCCTTGATTAGCAAGAAAAGGCAACGTTGGGTCCAATGGGGATCCAACTGAAGAAGATGAAGTGGTGGACGAAGATACATGCAGAGTGCTCCCGCCTTCGGTATGTCGCACTATTGCGTAGAAGGCCCCCGGTGATAACAAAATTGAATTGGTGGGGCAGGAGCCTGCCGTTGTCATGTTCTAGCTCAGGCTTCGGGTCGATAAAAATATGCGGAGGCTCAATGTCTCTGCGCGCAATCTGACGGGACTCACGCTCAACCCTACAGGCATCTAAAACTGAAGGGCTAAAAGACTTCCAAAATGCTTTGGATCTGGCATTCATCGCATCATAAGCTCTACACTTCACCCTTCAATACCTCACAAAATTGATAGCTGGATGGCGGCAATGTAAGGAGTCCCAGCAGGACCAAGACATGAAAACATTATCCTGCATCATAGTGATGGGAACAGCGTCTTCGACTACCGGTGCAGTGTTCGAGGGGAGGACCTGCGCAGGGAGAGAAAATAGTCAAAACATTTAACAACAAACAAAAATTATATATATATATATATATATATATATATATATTACAGAATGCCTCCGTCGATAACAAAATGTTCAAGACCCAACACGACGCTTCACGCTTTTTTGTCACACCTTCTCGGGTTCTTCAGCCGCCGTGGTCGTCGCCTTAGCTGAAGAGTCCTCCTTCGCCTTTGCCTGCAGCAAAAAGGTTCGATGAATGCACAGACGATGAAAAAATAATAAAATATATACAAAATACGTACTCGTTGGCGATTGATTTATGCTTCCCGGAGGGTGAGCTCGCGGCCATGTTTACACCAATAATTAGTGGTGATGACCGCGTGGTGGCCTTCGATGCCCTCGACACGGCCGAAGTCGACATGTCCGTCGGGTAGCGGAAGGTGTGTTTTTGAAGTGCGATATGATGGTCACAGCCGATCATTTCAATTGACTGAACTAAACTCCGGGTTGAGACCATGGCGCAAAAGTCACCGTACAACTGGGCCGCAGGCAGAAGGATTTCGCTGGCTTCGCTGATACATCCTATAAGTCCACCCAGCCCGACAATATCAAGCGTTCGAGGCACGGCCGAAGCACCGATCCTGTCAAAGGTATTGCTAATGGCTTCGCAGGATGCAATAGCCTTTGGCTCCAGCTCTCCAAGCACAGTGAGGGCATCTTCGGATAGCGCCTTCGCCTCGCCCAGCTCTTCGCACTGTGTTTTAGCTGTTTTAGCGGTGCAGAGTGCTTGCAGCTCCAAAACTTGAGCTTCGGATGCCATTAGATTTTGCCAGAGGCATGTGACCTCTTCCTCAGCACTTTGTTTGACTAAGCGAAGGGAGCTCACTTCCTTTTCAATCTGCTACAAGCGCAGCTCAGCCTCCCTCGCTCGGTGTGCGAATTCGTGTTTTTGGGCTTCGGCTTTTTCCGCCCGGGCCTGGAACATGTCCCTCTGCGCCTCCACATTCCTTACGCGGGCTTCGAAATTCTCCGCCCGCTTGCGCTGAGCGCGTGAGATAAGCATGGCCTGCGACAGCGTGCGGGTATGAGAACGAGTAACAAAGGAAACAATGCAGTGCGGTAATAAATAAATAAACATAATAAAATATATACAAATATCTTCGCAGGGGCCACATCAGAAGCTTCGATGAGTTCGCCAGCAGGCTTTCACGCGAGGGAAATCTCAAGCTCGAGTAGGACGAAGGTGCTAAAAATCTTCTTCACATCACTAACCTCCCCCGAGCTTGGCTCAAACGATGAAATCTTGAATGCTTCGGCTTCAATAGCCTTCACGTCGATTAAGCCGACGTGACTCATAAGCCCCTTCCCGCCACAGCGGGGCATAGGTGGCGAAGACTCCTCTTCCGTCTCTGTGGCTCTGTGGCCACCGGACAACTTGTCAGAGGAGGAACTCGAGGATAAAGAGGAGGACGACAAGTCGGCTACAACCTCAATATTCTCGGCCCCTTCGACCTCAGCTGCCCCTGCTGCTGGCTCAGCGATTGTATGCAGATCTGAAGGCTCCTCCTTGTCGTTGCTAAGGATTAGTGTGGGAAGGTCCACGCGTGTGCAAAAGGACGACTTCAGCGACGAGGAGCGAGGGTCCTGTGTGCCCTCCGGTGGCTCCTGTCAGAGAGGTACAACTCGGAGGGCCAGTGAACCCACGAGAGTCAATTCCTTGCGAACATCATCGAATGCCACTTCATGAGGTCTCTTCCTTAGGGCGAGCGCTTTCTTCTTTTTGCCCCCCTGCAGCGAGGGGTTCGCATTTCTTCACTTCCTCTGGCTGCCAGCGGAAGGTTCTCCGCCTATGTTGTCGTCCAGGGAGCCCTATCTGCTTCGACCCAGTAAGGGCGCGCTCACTTTCAGTCTGTCCTTGTAGGCAAGACCCCGAAACTCAAAAATCCGCTTGAGCCGTCAGTCGAGACCTTGCTCAGTGCATAGTTGGGCTTCACCCTGGGTGAACTTCCTGAGCAGCATCATGGCCTTGGCCTTGACTTCGGCCACCGTTAGGTCTGCCACAAAGCAAGAAGTGTAAACAAATGACAGCCAAGATGCACTTAGGAACGTGATAAAAGACAATACCTGTGAAACCTTGCAGAGCAGGGTGGGGACGGCAGAGCCCCTTCGGCCCTTTGTCTCCAAACTTCGGGATGCCCCAGTCCCGGCTAAGTAGCCATGCTCCGACTGCCACGAACTCTTCTACAACATCACGAGTCAAATAGATACTTCGCACACTTGGCGAAGGCCTCAAGTGCCGGCCATTGAGAGGTCTTCAACTGCACATCCGAGGCAGGGTTCCCCTTCGCTTCTTCACATTTGGAAACAAGAAAATCTTCCCGGTCCACTTGGTGGTAGAACCACCACTATGTCTAGTCCTTCGGCCACTTATTTTTGTATACCACAGCTGGCGTGGTCAGGCCAGCGTAGTAAGTAAAGTTTAAGCATCCATAATGGGCTTTGCTCTGCACGCTCTGGGTGAAGACCGGCTTCAGCTGATGGTGGAGCCGGTGGGCGATGGCGAAGGCCCTAGCTGACGCCTTCACTCCTTCGGAACGGGCCGCCCAAGCGAACAGGCCAAGCCATACAATAGCGTTTGGCGTGAGCTGATGCAAGTAGACTTCAAACAATTTCAAAACCTTCATGACCATCTTGTCACATGGAAAGCGGAGATCCGCATGGAAGTAGTCGATGAAGATGATAGCTTCGTCATCTCCGGGCTCCGGTGTCTCATGGCTCCCCGGGAGCCTAACCTTCGACACATCACTGGTCAAGCCCTCCTTTACAAGCCCAACCAGTACCTCGTCATCCACCTTAGACTGTCTGATCCAGTAAGTCTTCGCTCGGTTTGCCTTGACCTTTAGAGTGATCGCGCTAAGCTTCGAAAGCTAAGAGACTTGGGAAGCAAAGAGACCGCGAGAGACTTCGTATGAGAGCTACGGCTTTAGCGAGTTCATGCAATAAAAATTAAACCACCACGTGGAGTATATTTATAGCGGTGAAAACAGGGGGTAGCGGCGGTTAAAACGAGACGCATCGAAAGTTGAACCATAGCCGTAAAAGATGTTTTGGCATGCAGCGAAGACATTTAACGTCCTTGATCCAACAGTTGTGCAGGGGCAGGATGGCCATACCAACATAAATACAAACAAAAAATAATAATAACAATAGTCAAAATGAATAACATGAGGGGGCAATCTGCTAAAAATTAAACCTAGCCCCCACGAGCCTTCGACGGGCAAAAGGGGATGGCGTTGAGCTATATCATCCGATTTACAGGCTCGGCCCCTCGAAGATGAACCTTACCTGTAGGGGGCTACTGTTGGGGGATGATCTCCCGTACCCCTTCGGATGGCAAGTCGAAGTCCACCGGTAGCTAAGCTCTGATGAATGTTGGAGTTGTGTTTCAGGAAATGCAGGTGAAGGCTCTGGAGAGCCTTCGGTTAGAGGCCGAAGGTCGATCCGTGACTTCACCTGCCAGTGTAGGCGAAGGTTCTGGTGGGCCTTCGGTTGGAGGCCGAAGGTCGATCCGCTACTTCACCCACCAGTGCAGGCGAAGGCTCTGGCGTGCCTTCAGCCGGAGGCCAAAGGTCAACCCACGGCGCCGGGGGTCAGGATATGCGAAGATCCTGGCAAACCTTCAGGTGGAGACCGAAGGGTGACCCGCGGTGCAGTGACGGGACTGGCTGAAGGCGCCTGGTGGACATCGAAGCCCACATTGTCGCTCAAGGTATAGTTGTAATTATACATATGTACTTGATAGTACCATAATGCCCTCGAATATGCCGGGAATGTGGTCGTTGAGGGGGTGAAACTATAAATCCTAGCGTGAAGTGGTTGAGTATGGACTATAAAAGAGGTCATACAGTAACTGAGGTGACAGAGGAATTAAGATTATTTCACCTTCTAAACATGTGTCACACCCTAAAACCTTCGGCTTCCCACCAGACGAAGGCCTTCCTTATTTGAGGACTTAAGTTCCAACATTTCCCTGAAGCGTGTGTTACACATTTGCGTTGTCGTGCTTTGATCATGTACCGTTGTTGCTAGAGTGAGAGGAGTAGGAGAGGGCATGGGTGGTGCCATGCTACCGGCGCTACGAGGCCATGTGGGAGTGCGACGCCTCGTTGCTAGATGTGATAGAGGAAGCATGGGAGAACTAGGGAACCCTGCAGAGGACAAGTCAATAGAAATCCATTCAAGCCATTCAAGCTTATAGGAGTTTTGACCCCTCAAGCCTTTTGTACTTTAGATCTACATTAGCAAACCTCCCCGACTATGCACAAGGAGCCCCTCAACTAGTTTTAGATCCATCTAGGCTAGACAAGAACACCCTTGTAAACAGTCTCGGAGATCAATATAAGACAAATAAGACATATGACTACTATCGTAAGGGTGGTTTGAACCTGTATAAACCTCTGTGTGTGTCATATGATTCATTACAGGGAGTATCCTCTTTTTCTTCTACAAGTTCATAAGATCGGCGGTTTACGAATTGTCAATAATAACAATTTAGCATGTTTGCTTATTGTATAGGTGTTTCATAGTACATATGAAATTACGCCATTTCTTGTTTCTCACCTCATGCATAGTCCGAAAGGGTGAGCTAGAAAAGAAGGAAAGAAACAGTTTGTTGACATTTCTAGTTGAAGCTATGCCATACCTAGTTCCTACATGCCCCTTGTAATGCGAAATGTGCATAAAGTGGCATGAAAAAACATTTTATAATTAAATTTGTTGAAGTCTATTCAATAATTTCAAATGAAATGTAATAAACACTTTGAACTTTATTGAAATGTATTCAACACTATGAAACTTCACTGAAATATGATTGAAGTTTTGAAGTTCTTCACTATGTTTTGCTATTGAAACAATTTGAAACTTCCATGAGAAGCTAGCTAGGTTTCAGTTTAAAGCTCCCCGCCGCAATCCAAATTTATCCCCCGCTATAATTGCTTCCTGAATCCATCTTTGCTAGCTGATCCATGACTACTACATCTCATACCAATCATGTTCTCTTCTAGATCTGCCCAAAGCTCACTATGTGAAAAAGAGTCATAAATAACGAGTGATAACCGTTATGGGTGATGGGTCCCGCACCCATCACCTCAAACATATTACTGATGACTAGTCATAAGTTACGGGTAAGAACCCGTCACCAATAAGGTCATTGGTGACGGTCACAACTTGACCATCACTAATGAAGGTCATAAGTGACTATAAAAAGTCATAAGAGTGGCGGGTCAAAGTTATGGCTGATGAACATTTTTTTGTGTTTTTGGACATGAAAAAAGTCAAAAATATTTTTTTTCACCCGAACCATCCCAATGCAGGGGCCATCACCACCCGCCACATGTCACCTGCTATTTTTCACACTATTTTTAAACCTTGCGTTCCGTAGAAATTGAACTTGCGACCTCTGCTCTCGTGTGTTGCCCCTTCGCAGGTGAGATTCCCGTCGTGAAGGGATTTTCGTTCCCTTCAGCGCTCCAACGGTTTCCCTTCACGGTTCCCTTCACGACGGGATTCCCAGGGTCATTCCCTTCATGACGGGATTCTCTCTCCTTTCCCTTCGCGATTCCCCTCGAAGGGAAGCTGTTGGAGATGAGAGAAAATAAAGGGAATGAGAACGGGGAAGGGAATCGGGAAGGGAACGAAATGAAGAGAATATGGTTGGGGATGGTCACCACCACACCATTGCATGCATTCTGGAGAAAGCCGGATATTTTATCCTTATAACATTTTTTACCAAAGGCTATAAGTGACGGGCCATGGTGGACTGTTTTTTTTTTTTTTTGCCGAATTGTAATTTTATCCTTTTAACATTTTTTTTGTTGAATGTCATAAGTGATGGATCATAAGCGTGACTTGTCACTTATACCCGTCACTTATAACTGCTTTTTTGCCAAATTGTAATTTAATATGTGACCCGGAGTGACCTTCAGCAAAAAGATATAACTTTTGCATACGGACTCCGATTTTGACTTTTTTTAATTTTATGGACATCAATAGAAAAAATTACATCCGTTTCTCCCTGATATCATTGGGTTCGATGAATTTTTTTAGGCCAAAAATGGCTTGAAAGATTGAGTTCTCACGCCCTAAAGTTTTTGCATTGTTTTCGGAACGCACATTTATATCCATAGCTGTCACCCTCTACATCAAATTTGAGCCGAATATACAATATTCTAGTAGTGCTATGATAAGAAAAAATAAAAGAAAAATAAAAAATTATAGCATCATGCTATGTACATATTTACTCTATAAGAAAAAAATTAAGTTGTGATAGGAAATTGATTGACTAATATATCTAATGATTGATTAATTAAAATTCCTTCATCTCCTTTGTTTTATTAAACTTGTCATAAGTGACAGGTTACAATTTGACCCATCACTAATGACTCTTTATGATGACCGATCACTGATGAGTTGATCATTAGTGACGGATCATAATTTAATCCGTCACTTATGACTGGACTAGGATGATCTATTTACTTATGACTGGTAATAAATGACGGGTCACAATTTGACTCATCACTTATAACTGGCTAACGATAACCCATCACTTATGATTTGTAATAAGTTATATGTCACAACTACGATCCGTCACTATTATTATAAGTGACAGATCATATTATGACTCGTTATTAATTTCGTATCTTCTTTTCTGTTTTCACATAGTGGTGGTTTGCTGTAGCTTTTGTAGGATCACGATGGTCGACTATAGTGAGGTTGATTGGCTGTTTCAAAAAATTCTGAGGTTTAGACACTCACGGGATTGTAAGTTTCAAGCTATTGAAAATTATGCTCAACGTTAAGTCGACTTTTGCAGCCGTTGGTTTCATGCTGAGATGGTTTATGATGTGTTTTATGTTCTTGTGGGCTCGTTATGCTAGTTGGAATTCCATTTTTACTCGACAGTCGCGGCACCCCTTATCCACACAGTGGAGAGAGAGAGAGGCATCATGGAAAAATCAAGGTAGGGACTGTATATGAAGCGAGGAGGTCATCAGTGATGTGCTGCGTCTGCACATTTGCATGGCGATCGTAATCGTTCGACGGGTATCCTATGAAACGAATAGGTTATTGAAAAATGTATAATTTTCACTAGCACGAGATTTACTGGTTTAGACACTCCATTTGTATTACTAGAACAGCATAAAACACAACTGTTTTCACTGAGTATGAAAAGAATAAAAAGTATCGATGATACATCACAACCAAGAACTAACAATTAATAAAATTTAGAACTCACAAGCGATATATATTACCCTGACATGTAGCTAGACATGAACAGATGATGCACTTGACAGCTACAAACGAATGAACTAATTAAAGGTTCAGCACCAGCCACTCCTAATACCCGTCCTGCAGGCTAGATCGTGGCGGTCGCCGCCGCTGCCGACGGCTCCTCGACGTGGCCGCGCCCGAATGCTTGAACGTGGTCCTTGAGCGAGCGCTTGTGCTTGAAGTCGGAGCCGCAGGCGCAGCGCCATCGGCGGCCGCAATTCTTCTCGTGCGTGCGCCAGTCGCCGCGCACGGCGAGGGCCTTGCCGCAGCGGCGGCAGAGGAAGGGCCTGGCGCAGTGCCTGCGGCGGTAGTGCGTCTGCAGCGTCCGAAAGTCCTTGAGCGGCCGCGCCCGCGGGTGGTCCACGTGGTTCTGGCACCCCGGCGCGCAGCAGAAGCACGGCAGCCGGAGCATCGCCGCCGGCTGCGAGCCGCGGAGTGAGTCGGGGCCGCGCCGATACTGCGAGCCGTGCCCCCACATGTGCATCTGGACGTCATATATATACAGATATAAAAGTAAGTAGTTAGTGGTGAACTGGTAGAGTGATTGTACATGTAGGACATACGACATGCTTTGGCGTTTGCATGCTCAAGTTCAAGTAAGCACACTCAATTGATTAGCACTTGAATGAGCTATTTACAACAATACAAGAATGAGCTATTTACAACAATACAAGATTAAGCTTGATGAATAAGTTCAAAGCTTACCTATTGAAATTGTACAACTTTTATGTGAAGATGCATGCCATCTGGTCACATGGACATTCTAGGGCTAAGACCAAGATAATACACATCCATGGTTTGTAATTTCCTTCAGTCCTATTTACTTTTGTTAGTTTGAGATATCCATACAGTATCATATAAGCATGAGTGCATATTACTATTTTGATTATATATTACAATGATAAATAAATTTGACAACATAAAATTATTTTTATAATAAATAAATTGATATTGTTTCATGTGACAAAGGCACTGATTTTACGTACATGGATTGTCAAAGTTTTGAAAGTTTAACTTTTGTAGCAGGCATATTTCAGACTATTAGATCGAGGAAGGTTTAGTTAAGATCTTGTAAATTACTAAAATTTAAGATGACAATGGAATCCTAATATTATTTATGGTTGGTTGACAATGCATCAAGATGAATCTTAAGATCATGTATTAAAGAAACCAAGCTCATCAAAAATTGAAAATTAAAAGGAAGCAAGAACTGAGATCGATGCCCTTGACAATTGTGAATAAAAAGCATGGCTAACTCCCACATATAGCTAGACGTTACTTGATCTATGTATGAAATGCAACCTCTTAATTTTAGCAAGGTACACATCACATTGGATCTCTCCTGTAAATGGCTTGGTCATCGTTAAGAACGCAAAGCATATCCCGGGTCCCGGCTAGGAGTTTCCAAAAATTCAAGCTGCGTAGATCCATATATTTCTAGGAAGGAGAGAGAATAATCCTCTTTCTCTGTCTGTCCTTCTGTCTCTCTGTGAGCGTGTGTGTGTGCGTGCCCGGACCACGTCAATACACATATGCCATGACAAACATACATATGAAACAAGCACAAAGGCCATGATGAGGGGAGGAAGCACTACATATCAGCTCTGGCTAATCGTGGGAGCTCACAGAGGAAGTACAAACTAACCAACCTAGCTGAATGACATAAGAGGCTTCTCAGTCTATGATGCAGTAATGCTAAAGCAATGATCTCATGATCTCCCGTATCCATGACCCCCCATCCAGGCACTACAGTGTCTATGGCCCCCATTGCACATGCATGCATGCAGACATACACTGATATAGATTCCCCTAGCTACTGTGTGCAAATTCTTATGCATGGTGATCATGCATGACATGCTAGCATCGTCACAAGCACATCAACCGATCGATCTGCTTGTTTGGGATCGATCAAACCTGCAGGTTGTTGTATCTGCTGAAGATCTTGCAGCACACAGGGCAGGCGAAGAGCGTGGGGCCGATGAGGATCTGTTCTGGGGTAGGGATCCAATACTTGCCCTTGGTGAGCTTCCCAATGGCCAAGTAGTCGACGTGGCGGCCATCACTTTCCTCTGATCCTGGCTCTTGGCCTTCTTCCACCTTGTCATCGCCATCATTGGCGACAGTAGTACTCTTTGCGAGATTGAGGGCGCGATTTGGGCTCGGAGATGGTGGGCCAATTTGGAGTTTGATTTCCACATCCTCCATGACCTCCTCTTCCTTCTTCCGTCGTTGATCATTGTCGTGACCATGTTTGTGGTCATGACTTGAAGGTAGGAGGCTGATGAGAGGAATTGCTTCCTTTGTGAAAGGGGGAGGAGAAGGAGGGGGTGGGGAGACCAAGCTTCTTTGGAAGGAGGAGTGGTGGTCTATGTGAGGCCTAAGGAAGGTGTATGGGTTGGCCATGGGAGGCTTGGAGAGATAACTTGTTGGAGTGGACGAGCAGTGCACCAAGAAGGTATCTATTATAGAACTCCCCCCCCCCCCCCCACCTGGCGAGAGAGAGAGGGGTAACCTGTCACCCGTGATATGTATTCATCCACAGGGTTTATGCCACATATTTGCACCAGGCTCATGTATAACTTTGCAGGCCTTGTAGCAATCTTAGCTTCTAGTGATCCGGGTTCTCGTGCAATTCTATGTATCATGGTTCTTTAATTTCATTCTGTTTTCTTTTCTTTTTTCCCGATGGAATAATGCACATCATGTCATGCGAGAAAAATGCCTGAAATTCTCTGTGGCTGCGGGCCTTACATGTGATGGACCAATGATTAGTTCTTCCACTGTATCACTTCTCGATATATTATTAATCGACAAATTTCTATTGTAGATGTGGCTTAGTTTTCTTCTTAATCTTATGCAGACATATCAATGCTTTGTCGGATCGTTAAGGCACCTCAGGGAGTTAGCAGTAGATCAATTTAGAATATTATAATACTTATAAAATATTCTTGGCGATGATTATGAAGTGTTTGAGTAGTATAATTTGAAACATAACATATGGTTTAAGATGTATACTTTTGGCCAGTTAAAAACAATAATACTATATGAATAATTGTATCCTCTGTTCTTGCTGTTGGTTTTATCATTCCACTATCTGCTTAGTATAATTTAGTGTGTATGATGAATTAGCACTATTAAGTTAATTTAAATAACCTAAAAAGTTGCAGAATCATAGATTTTGAAATTAAAGCTTCCAACTAGAAGAACACAGAATATAGATTTGTAATAATAAGGCAGATATCATCTCATTGTTCTCTGCAATTAGCCAGCGCACGACAAGCATCCACCGTTACATGCATTCTCTATCTTTGAAGGTAACCAATGTTTTGGAACTGTAATTTTTTGCGATAATGTATTGCAGCATAATTTATTTATTTATTTTTTTGCTAGCTACGATGCACAACAAAAAGTTGTGAAATTTTTACACTTCCTCCAATTTTACATGAAGTTTATTGATCTACAATGGTAGTGTAATAGCACAATCATGCCTAGAATCATCTATCAGCATTGAACATCCTGAATTATTGGAAATACTGACGCATCTAATTTTTATTATTCAGGCAACGCTAATGCCCTCAAGTTATTTCTCACAAAAATACACTGATGATATAACATGGACGTTGGACTTTCTTAGGCCCACATATTCTTGGCGCAAGATCCAAACTTTTATTGTTCGTAAAAGGACAGCAGTTCCTAGTACTCTTTTTAATTAAGTCATGCTGAAGAATTTGAGTTTGTCTGGCCAAATCACTTTCTTCTTGTTCTCTGATTTGGTTCACTACCAGTATCTTGTAGTTGTAGTGTAGTCATCTGTACGAGATTTCTTTATTAGTCCATTTTCGATATTTAATTTGTTGCATTTATGCACCCATGGTATAACAATGAACCCTCATAAGAACTAATATATAGATGCTAGCTGTTAATTAGCAACGACCTTTTTATTTGTTTCCACCATGACTTTCCATCAAAAGCATCATGAGGAATTAATTATAGCATCTCTGAAATCAAACTAGAACTCAAATGTATATCTTATCTTATATTCTGCCCCACTCCTTCTTGCATGGAATCATGGCCACGTACGTTGCTCATATATGCTGCTACTAACGGTCAGACACGTCACCTGCAGTGGGGCCCACAGCATGCATGCTTGCACGGGTATATATTCGGTCATAACACACTGTGCCCTGTGGGTCTCGTGTTATAGACATCTCCTGGAAAAACCAAATGTTGTATAATCACCGCCACAAAATTCAATCGATCCTTTCAGCTCTATCATTGTGCCTATCGAACTCTTCTCCAATGGCTTAGGGCAACTTTAGTGTTTGGAATACAACAGGGTGTTAAGATGAGACTACGTCAAAAAGACTAGCTTAGCAAATTCTGCTCTAGTGTGTAGCACCCAATCGTGGGACAAGAAAAAAAAATCGCTTTCCTCCTCCCTCTCCCATGCCCCCACCACCTGCACGTCATTTTCTTGCTCCCTTCCCATCTCCGTTTCTCTCTTCCCTACATGGCGCCGCCGGGCTTCTTCTCCGCCGCAGGTGGCTCAAACTGACCGACCTCCACCCCCTCTACCAGATCCACTGGCTTGGGTAGTCACAGCCTCCTCCACGCATCCCTTGCGTTTGCGTGTGATGGCCGACGAGCAACCAGTGGTCTCCTCACTCGTTCGACGCCCGCCGCCACACTAGAACTGATGGAGGTGATGACCGACAAGCGCCGGTACTAGCTCCGGCGGCCTCCTCACGGTGCTCTTTCTAGTTTCCTCCGCGGCCTCCACATGCGACGGCCAGTATGACTTTCTGAGAGGCGGGCATGTGCGTTTCGTTCTTTTTTTTTATGGTAATTGTCATTAGTGATGGGTCTCGTATTTATCATCTTAAACGTATTATTGATGGGTTAAGATATATTATCAATTCAGTCATAGGTGATGGAGTTACAAATTGACTCGTCACTTACACGATTATAGAAACTATCTTCAAAGGCGGTTCGTAACCGGTTTTTACAGGCGTTTAGCGTAAACGTCTGTGATCGAAAGCTTGTAGAAATGAACGATTTCAACAGACGCAAAATAGATTACCTGTGAAAATTTCTTTCTACATACGGTTCATTTAAAGAATCACCTGTGGAAATAGTTTTGAATCATCTATAGAAATGGTTTTTATAGGTGGTTCTATTAAGGAAACACCTGTAGAAATAGTTTTACAGACGATGCACTTTAGCGTCCGTCTATAGATAGATAGATTTTTACAGGTGGGTGACATAAAGGGCTCGCCTGTTGTATGCATTTCAATCAAAAATTAATAATTAGCATATATTATATTCCCTCTAGATTTCAACGTATTTTAAAGGGAGACTTCAATAGTATTTGAATCAACACAAGTTTAATATTTAATATAAGTACAATAATATTTGTACGTACAATATTTTTACATCATAAGTCAATTTACATCACAATGCAACATTGTTAAGAGTCTTTTCTCTCCTACTCACAGAGCCTCAGATGGCTAGCTAATTCGCCTCTAAGATCATAGAATCTGCCGCTCTTATTGATGACTTCGTGCATAATGAACCGGCACATGTCACATTGAATTTTTGAATATCTTTGTCTGTGAGAGAGGTGTTGATATGTTCGATCATCCGTGCCTGAAATGAGAACACAACTAAAAGAGTTAAAATAGTACTAACAATGGAAACAAAACCAAATAAAAATGTGCAAGCGCAATAATGACTTACATCCTCATAGTTCATTTTGTACCTTCCATTTACACTAAGAAACTCGCAAACATAATATCCACAAAGAACGGTATCGAAAGCTTACTTGTGCCACTTAAAAAAAGCAACATTTTCGTTAGTTCAATAAGACTCTTCGTCATAAATAGTAAGATACAAGTATTAGAGGTGTGTTATTATCAGAAAGTGTGTACAAATGGCCATAACATCCTGCTTGGTCGTATCATGTATCCCACATTTCGGTACATACCACTTGTAGGCCATATTCGAATGTCAATAAGTAAATATCAATTTGTAAATGATTTATAAGAATTTTTATGTATGAGAATTTTTTTTACCTCTGTATAATGTTGATAAGATCTTGGTAGGATTTTTGAGGGAGATTGACTGAGTCAAGGAACATGAGTCTGCTTAACTTCAGCATCAGCATTATACAAATAAAAGTGGTTGCCACATGAATCTTTATGTTAGGTTCTTGATCGACCAATTAAGTTGAATACTTATGTTAGGTTCTTGACGTATCACACTTACTTAAAGTTGTAGGGAGCCATGATGTAGTCATTGTCTTGTATTTCTAGCATAACACTTTCTATGTAGGTTGATATTTTAAGCCTACGTGTTTTAGTTATTTCTCTTATGACCCTTACTTTCTCCTTGTTACTCTTCCCCTTAATCTATGGGTCATCAATCCTCAACTTCGCGATCAAGTTGGGCTGAAAAATTCGTTACAGATTAATGAAACCGATCAGTAACTTCAACTTTTTCGTATTGTTAAATTGCATTCTATAGAACAAGTCACTAGTCATTAGTTCTATAGCATACATTGATAGATATATGAACATAGGAGTATATTGTAGGCACTTACAAGCACCACACGCTTATGAAATTGATGTTGAGTTTATCGTAGCGGAACAAAGCGTGCATGTCCTTAAAATCCACTATAAGATAGGAGTCTACGCTTAGAAAAATGTTAGCGGGGACAAAAGTAGTGATTATAGAGAACCCCACGCGACATGCCCTCATGTACCATTTGTAAAATCTCATCTCCCATGGACCTTCATAGAGTTGAAATAATGGCAGAATTGGCTTGCCATTCTTATATTTCTCAAAAACATCTAGTCTAGGTAAGAAATCTAACTGAGGGGTACTTAATATTTTGCAAGTCTCTTTCGCGAGATCGCCCTTCGGTGGAGATTCCTAGAAGGATGATGCATTTTCTTTTGAGGATAGAAGCCACCTCTTCACCGGTGATGTTAGAGTCTTTTTGTATGAGGTAACTATGATAGGGAATCTCTAATGCTCATGTGAATGTGCCGGAGGCGCAGACGCTCAAAGCAAAGGTGCCGGAGTCGCAGATGGTGAAGCATGATGCTAAGATGCATGAGGTGAAGACACTGGGTGTGGGTGCGAAGGTGCCTATGGCAGAGAGGCTTGGCTCTGGGAAGGAGGTGTCTGAGATAGAGATGTTGGGCACGGGGGTGGCCATGACACTATCGATTGTGACTACTGATGGGTGAAGATGATATTCCGTCTGGGTCATAGAATGAAGTTGCCAACTGTCTCATCAAGAATCTGGAGACCCTTAGGTGTGCTGCTGTCTAGCTTGTACTTCATGAAAAGTGGTTGTACTGAGTCCACTTGTATCTTGGCGTAACCAGTCAGAATATTTTGATTGTGAAACACACGGCCTCGAATGGCCTAGCCCATGGTAGCCTTGACAGTGAAGTTTTCCTTGCTGACCAAAACATGTAGCATGCAATGGGTAGCCTCTCTGATATCATCCCTTGCCTACCGGACACAGCGAGCTCTCTGTGTAAATGGAGCTCCCCGCTAGGAGACACTATTAATAGAGAGATTTATCATAGGCGGTTCACATAACTAACCGCGTGTGAAAGCTAATTTTCACAGGTGGTTCCTCATGTGAACCGCATGTGAAAATGCTTCATTTTCACATGCGGTTTACATAAGGAATCATATGTGGAAATTAATTTTCACAGGCGGCCTAAAACTGCACGAGTTCATAGCCTACTACTCAGTCGGTTTGTCATATGAACCGTCTGTAGAAATAAAATCTAGGTGTCTCAAAAAATAGTTTTGTAGTAGTATTAGAAAGGTCATTAATGACGAGTCATAACAATGATTTATCACTAATGACTTTTCACGTTTTTGATATGAAAAATTAAAAATATTTTTTTTCACTCAAGCCACCCAACATTGGGTTTATCACATATGCCCCACAAGCCACGTTATTTTTCAAACCGCTTTCAACCTTTGTGTTCTTTGAGAATCAAACCCGTGACCTCTCCTTACGCGCGTTCCCTCTTACCACCTCAGCTATCATATCGTTGTGATAGGAAATAAATATTTTATTCTTTTAATCTTCATTATCGAAGGTCATATAGGTGATAGGTTACTATTATGACCCATCACCTATGACCATATAACCAAATAGGTGACCTAGAGTGACATTCGGTAAAATAAGCATAACTTTTGTATATGAACTTTGATTTTGAATTTTTTTTTTACTCTATGAATATCTATAGAAAAAATTACATCCGTTTCTCCCCAATCTTATCGGATTCAACAAATTTTTCGAGGCAAAAAACGGTCTGCAAGGTTGAGTTCTCGCCCCCTTAAAGTTTTTTATCGTTTTTAAATATGTGTTTGTATCCATAATCACCACCTCTTACATTAAACTTGAGAAGTAATGTATAATTATTTCTATTATAGTGATGCTGAGGTGAGAAAAATAAAAAAATTATAGCATTATGCTATTTACATATTTACTATATAAGAAAAAAAGTTGAAATAGGAAAATAATTGACTAATATATCTAATGATTGATTAATTAAAATTTCTTTATCTGTTCTGTTTCATCAAACTAGTCATTAGTGATGGGTCATAATTTGACCCGTCACTAATAACTCTCTAGATGATCTATTACTGATGAGTTAATCATTAGTGATATGTCATAACTTAATCCGTTATTTATAACTAGTTTAGGATGACCCATCACTTACGATTGAGCTATGATAATTTAGATTATAATTACAACGCTTCATTATTATCATAAGTGACAGATGATATTATAACTCATTATTAATTATATATCTTCTTTTATCTGTTTTTATATAATGCTTAGCGCCCGATGCTTAACTTAGGCTCCGGCTGCTAGGATAGCACCGGTCCAAGTTTTGCTGCAATGGATTGCATCCTGTCATCTTTGTCTCTCTCCTCCTAGCACCATCTAAAAACAGACACTGATGCTGCCCTCATATAGTACTATGATGTTTTCCAAGCTCAATAACGAACATGGATGACTTTTTCGTGAAATTAGTTTTAATTGTCACTGACCGACATATTGTCTAAGGGCCCATGTGTCAGTGACGTACGGTTGTTGCGTGTACTAGTTAGCTAGAAAGATTCAAATAGAACATTTCACATGTCAGGATGCATTGATTGCAGAGAAGAAATAATATCATTTCAGCAAGCAGAATTATCTGGAAGGAAGAATTATCTGGAGAAATAATATCATTTCAGCGAGGATAGATGCACGTAGAGCGTTGCCATGTTGAGGCATCATGATCAGAGTTTTGTGATGGAGGAGTGGAAAAGTCAGCATGGCCATTGCTGTCTCTAGTCAGCTTGTCGTGGTCGAAACTGCTTGCTTGATGGTAGACAATACGTACAACTAGCTGTTGTCCAAAGATGAGATTTTTGTATTTTCTATGAGAAGAGAAAATCAACATCATTTCTTAATAGAAATGAAAAAACATGGAGTTATAGTATTTTACAAAATAGGAATTTAATTTCAACTTGTCCTGACCTTGATTGAAGGCAAATACTAGTAGCATATACCCATTACCACATAACAGGTCATCAACGCCGATTCAAAATCGTCATCAGTGTCGGTTCCAGAACCAGTGATGGTTCTTGAACCGGAACTGATAGTCACCGACTATCAATACTGATTCTGGAATCGACATTGAAACTGTAACCAGCACTGATAGTTGGTTTTAAAAATTGACGTTTTGAAGGGAAAAAAAATAGATTTATTTTTGCAACCAACCAGCAACCGAGACCCGAGCTACCCACACGTACACGCTATCATCGCGTTTTTTCACGCATGTACGTTCTATTGGATTCGAGGCCACGACCTCCTCCCTCGCGCGTACATTCCTTACCATCTCACCTATCTCTCATCGCTGATAACGCTAAGAGATATTTTCCTTTTGATCCTTCCTACCAAAAGTTTGTCATAATTATTTCGGTATCTATAATTACTTTAAATAAAAAACTTATCAACTACAAAGTTATAGATCTCATCGAAAGATTTAATTTTTATAGTTTATCTCCATCCGATACTGTATGCAAAAGTTATGAATTTCGAAAAAAATTGATTGTCATCAACTATCAGTAACGGTTTGTAATATGAATTGACACTGATAGCCCTTTCGTTATTATGATTAGTTTGATGGAAGAGGGGAAGTACACTACTCAACTGTTTCTACAATATTTATAGTGGTAGTTTTATTTTTGTGACTCTTCATAGAGAGGAAGAATTGCATGCAAAAACTAAACTTTTGATAATATGCTCAGCACACAAATATATTATGATTGACCCTTAGCAATAAAACGGACAAATATTGGAGCCGCATGCTGACTGTGCGGGATTTATATACCAATTGTCGATGTCATGTGTGATTTGTTATGTTCCTTCTTATGCATTAATGATATCTCGTCTTTCTTTCTTTATGAGCAACAATCCATGAGCTACCTTTTTCTAAGCTTCGTTTGCACCTTCTTTTATTACGATGCATGCAAAAACAAGGGAATTAATTGCTGCTTGTACTAGACCTCATCCCCCCCCCCCACCTCCCCCAGATATATATGACCAGCCCTAGCTAATGCATCGATGTGCTAGGTGAAACATCTGAATTCTGAAAATGACTCAACAAGTTTTGTATCATGAATCAGAGTGGAATTGATAGGCTCAGTCACTCCGAAGTTGTGGCCATAGTTCAAACTAAAAAAATGTGTTCAATATGTAGAGAAGCTTTATCCTGAAATAACAAATGTGTTATATTTTTCTATCTAGATATGGTTACACAACTATAAATGCCTATGTATATTTATTTTCCACTTTATTTGCAATATAATGCATGGATGGTATGCACTCTTTTAGGCAAGATTACAGGGCCACACTGTTATAGAAATGAGCTTATATGTCGGTCCATCACTGCTGTTGGCGTACGGGTATGTGCCCCGAATAGATACGGCGAGAGCCTCACTCATAAGAGGAGGCTTAAGTTTGGAGATGAACTTGTGAGCTGAAAGGAGAGTCAAGAGAAGCATTGTCTGAGTATCTGTTGAAGTGTTAGTAATAGGGGAAAACCTCTGGGGTCCCCCTTTTTCTACCTTTTGAGGGCTTATTTATAGAGAGAAGAGATAGAAGAAATTACCAGCTTACCTCTAGGATATTATATTACAATCATATGCATAGAGGGGTACTTTGGGTATTTTACCCCTTTACATATCACGGGGTGACTGAGACACTATGATAGTTATAATAATATCATAGTATATCGTTTAAATATCTTCAAACTATGGTGTTCCTCCAACAACTGCCGGTTTATAAAACACGCGGAAAGAATCTATCATCATGGCTTATGAACTGGCAGTGATAAGGGGATTCACTGCCATCCGATGCTTAAGATGGCAATGATTCCTAGCTCCATCATCACTGCCGGCTGAAGCCACTAACCGACAGTGATAGGAGGGCATCACTATCGGCTGGTTATATGAGTCAGCAGTGATGTCTCGGTTATATAGCACGAGAAAATTCCGTATTTGCCGCCTCTGCCCAACGCGCTATCGATGTCGCCTTCTTCCTCACCTCCTATGAGCTTTGCCACGCCCGAGCCAAGAGAAGCAAGGCACAAGGTCGTTTGAGCCTCCCTCAAGTGAATCCCACACGAATCTGCCACCCTTCGACCCACATTGAGGGCACTAGCCTGTTCTTCCCTAACTTCGGTGACTGCTCCGCCACCTTGCCATCAAGCCACACTGTCATTGCTCCTCCTCTTGAATCCAACCCGTGGTGAGCTTCCCCACAACACCTTCGATGTCTTGCATTTCTTACTAAATCAAAAGGTTCAATTCATTCCACCGACAAATTATTTCCTCTTGAAGTGTATGAGGCAACCAACCGACAACAATATACTTTCATGCACGCATTCAGCGAAAATGGAGATGCTGTCATGTTTAATGATGTTGAGGTATGAAATTACATATCAATCATTTTTTTTTCAATTTCTATATTTGTTCAAGGACTAATTCTTTTGATTATTCAAACGTAGTGCTTCAAACAATGCACAAGTGTGTTACTCCATGTGGAAATACATGCTATTGAAGAACAGATCGCTAAGTTCTTCATTGAACATATTATCAACCCAAATGATGAGTTTTATGAACCAATTGTTCCGTCGACATGTGAGAGCACTACTACAGAAATAGGCTTATATGCCGGCCCATCACTGCCGGTTCCTTATGAGCTAACAGTGATGGAGTATCACTGGCGGTTTGTATCAGGGACCGACACTAAAAGCTATTAAAAAAGAACCGGTAGTGAAACTTGATTATTATTGCTGGCTCTAGCCACGAGCCGACAGTGATACTATCACTGTCAGCTAGCCATGAGTCGACAGTGATAGAGCCGACAGTGATAGTATCACTACCGGTTTGTGGCTAGAGTCAGCAGTGATAGTGAATGACAATTTATTTTAAAAAATTCATAACTTTTTCATACGAAATTGGATGGGAACAAACATTATATCAAAACTATAGCCCTCGACGAGGTCTATAACTTTGTAGTTGAAAACGTTTTCATTTGATGTCAGTTAGTTATCCAAATAATCCTTTGAAGTTTCAGACAGAAGATGTCAAAATGATTGCATATGCTAATGCTATCACTAGTACTTCTATGGTGGGATGGTAAGGAGATATTACGTGAGCAGAGAGGTTTTGGGTTATTTCGCATGAAAAATCGTGTGACTTGTGACTTACGACGGGGCAGGCGTGGGGGTTCCTCGGGTGCAATTTTTTTTTTCAATTTTTCTGGCCCCAAAAATATCGATTTGGCGCCCGACTATCACTGTCTGTTGAAGCCTTCAACCGACAGTGTTAATCGACTATCATTGCCGGTCTCTGGGTCGGCAGTGATAATCGGGGACTATCACTGCCCGTTGCCCACTACCGGCTCTAAATTCGGCAGTGAGACCCTTTTATGGGCTGGCAGTGAAGGGGGTTTTTGCAGTAGTGCGAGACATTCAGATGACAGCATACTTTCTAGTAGGGAGTATGCGACAAGAAGAAAATCTACCAAGGGGTTAGACAGCGTATGTATCGTTAAGCCATATTAAGTAGCTTTATTTGCATATTAATGAAGTACATAAATTACTATGAATTAATGAAGAATATAAATTAATATATATCTATGAAGGTGTCTTTATTATTGATTTATATTAAATATGTGTCTTATTGTATGCATGTATTAAGAGGGAGAGAGAAAGATGGAGAGAGGAGAGGGAGAGGAGAGGACAGAGAGGCGAGAGAGATGAGAGGACAACGAGAGAGACGTAGGAGAGAGAGGAGAGGCAAAATATTGCTGGCTCAAGGATTTAACCGGTAGTGATTCCACAGGTATCACTATCGATCAATACCACTAGATACTATGGTATCATTGTAGGCTCAAGTCTTGAGTTGGTAGTGATAACTCCTTCATTGCTGGTTCTCCAGATCGACAGTGATAGTCGAGGGCTATCACTGTCTTGTTGCCTACTGTCAACTACAAAACCAATAGTAAATGGGATTTTGGAACCGACAATAATAGCATTATTTGTAGTAGTGCCAAGATATTTTTTTAATCCAGTTTTACTATTCAAAACACGGATTACCTATGCATGTTTCGGACACATCACTCAAAATTTCTCCCATCCCCATGCTTTCTATGTTTATGCTCCTCTCGTGGACCCGAAAAATCAATGAGTCTTGAAGAAATATGGTGGACACAAAACTGATATACAAACAAAACAAAAAAAATCACTCAATAGATAGATAGGAAAACCGTACAAATTTATCTACATTCGTCTAGACATAAGCTTAAAATTACGTTTTTCTTGTTCAATCCAAAGTAATATCTTGCTATATACATTTGCTCATGTGGTAACGAACGACCAGCCTATTAACTTCGAGAGGACATCTCCAGCTCAATCATAGGACAGCAGGAAAAATCATAGATATACAGATGACCCTACACAATGTCCAGCAAATGATCCCGGCCGTTGCTCTGTGGCTGATCCGTGGCTGGGAAGCATACAATTGCAACTGCCTGTTCGCATGTGATGGCAGAAGGCATATATATGCATGCATATGTCATGTGTATGCATGCAACGACTGTCTATATACACTGCATATGATCAGAAGACAGATTGACAGGATTGGATCAGCATTAAATGCGTATAGTATATATGTACTATGGCTACAGTGTAAGCTTCACTCTATCATTCCGAAACCCTGTAGGCATGTGACTATAAACGGTCAACAAGCTCTGAAATATGTTTGTGCCCGAGCATATTGTCAGTACTGGTGCTAGCTAGCTGCTATAACTCTGCTCTTGTTAGCTACCTAGGTTCCAAAACGACAAAGACAAAGAGAGATGCCGGTCCTCCACAATCAAACTATTTGGGACAAGATGATGATCGCACTACAAGATTATGGATTTTTCTTAGGAGGTTCAAATCCCCAAGGAAAATACAATCCCACCCAAGAATTAGTTTCTTCACGGAAGAACACTAGATGAAAAAAATTCAAAAATAACAGGTCATAATTGCTATAGGTGATGGGTTCCGGACCTATCACCTGAACGTGTCATTGATGATATTACTATTACAAAACTAGTCATAAATATCGTCTCATCAGTGTCGGTTCAGTTAAAACCAGCACTGATAAAATATCAGTGTCGGTTGGTAGTAAAACCAAGCATCAACCCATCCATTTAGATAAAAACCGATACCGATAGTATTAGTGCTTGTTTCTAATCAGAACCGACACTATTACTATGATCAGATCCAAAAATTTTATGCAATAGAATTTTGGCTCGCGATTCGGCATTCGCTCAGCTTAGTCAACCTTATCCTCTCGCTCTCTCGCGTCCTCACTCCTTATCCTCTCGCTCTCTCACCATCATTCTCTCCTTTTCCTCTCTCCTCACCTCGTGGGCCACTCCGCCGTCAGCGATCGATAGGCCATGGAGGCGGTCGTCCTCGCGCTCCAGAAGGTCGTCTCGCCACCATTCGGCGAAGAAGGTGCCAGCGGGGATGCCGAAGCCCAGGTGGTGTGCGGCCGAGCGGGCATGGTGGCGGCGAATCCAAGTGCGCTAGCGGCAGCCAAGCGGGCGTGGTGGCGGTCGGTGGATCCAAGTGCGATGGCAGCAAATCCAAGTGCGTTGCGGCCGAGGGATCTAAGTGCGGTGGCGGCAGATCCAAGTGCGGTGGTGGCCGACATATCCAAGTGCGGTGGCGGCCGAGGGATCCAAGTGTGGTGGCGACAGGATCCAGGTGTGATGGAGGCGGCCAGAGGGCGCGATGGCAGCTGAGGGATCCAGGCACATTGTTCGTGTGGTGGCCGAGCGGCGGCCTAGGGATCCAGGCACGGTGGCCGAGCAGTGGTGAGATCGAGCATTGTAATGTGGTGACTGCTTTCGAGCCGCAGTGTTATCTTGATTTGCAGGAGTGCCCGGCAGTGCCTGGTGGCAGGAGTGACGACGGGAGCGACATCTGAGCCGGCTCGGAGCAATTTGTGTCAGGTGGTGAACCGGCATTGATAGTAGCCAACTATCAATGCTGTGTAAGGTGAAGCCATTTTCAACCGGCACACATATGCTATTTTCTAGTAGTGCATAAGTGACAGGTAAGGATCCGTCACTAATAAGATCATTGGTGATGTGTCAAAATTTAATCCGTCAATTATAACCTTCATAAAAGATAGATCATAACTGTGACCTATCACTTATTACAAGTCATAAGTGACGGGTCATAGTTATGACCCGTCACTTTATAACTAATGAATAGTTTTCATGTTTTTTGATAAAAAAAGTCAAAAAATATATTTTTCACTCGAGCCAACCCAACTCAGAGCCATCACCACTCGCCACATGTCCTTTGCTATTTTTTAAGGTATTTTCATAATGTGCGTACCGTGGGAATCGAACTCACAACCTATCCTCGTGTGCATCTCTGCCTTACCACTTCACCCTCGCTTGTGTTATGAAGGGAGCATGATATTTTATCCTTTTAAACTTTTTACCGAAGGTCATAAGTTACGGGTTATAACTATGACCCGCCACTTTTGACTTATAATAAGTGATGTGTCATATTATGATCCATCACTTTTGTGCTTTATACAATAGACACACAAACCAGTTTATCCAGAGTGTTTCCGGTTAAACAAGCATAACTTTTGCATATAGACTCCAATTTTAACGTTTTTGATTCTACGAACATCTACAAGAAAATTTACATCCGTTTCCCCTTGATTTTTTTGGGTTCGGTTAAGTTTTTAGGCCAAAAATAGCTTAAAAGATTGAGTTCTCGCCCTCAAAAGTTTCTACACCATTTTTGAAACGCACGTTTGTGTCCATAGCCGCCATCCCTTACATCAAACTTGAGCAGAAATATACAATGATTCCTATTCTAGTGTTTTTGAGTTGAGAAAAAAAGAAGAGAAAATAAAATGAAATAAAAAATACTTGTGAATACAATGCTATAAATAAAATTGCTTTAGAAAATTGATATTTGCTTTTACCATTTTACTACACATTTTATGGTTTGCACATCAATGCAAATTTACTATTGGATACATGAAATCATATCGTTATTATTTTTAATTAATACTAGCTAGATTTGTATATGATACATTATGAAGGATATATTAGACATGTCACAACTACGTAAAAAAACTGAAGAGTTGATGGGCTAATACATCTAATATTTCATCAAAATGATTGACTAATACATCTAATGATTGACTAATTAAGATTCCTTCATCTTTTCTCATGGGTCAAAACTTGTCATTAGTGACGGGTCAAAACTTGACTCGTCACTAATGACTCTGTTGGATGACCTGTCACTGATAAGTTAGTCATTAGTGATGGATCACAACTTTATTCATCACTTATGACTAGCTTAAGATGACCCATCACTGATGAAAAATCATAAGTGATAGGTCACAACTTGACCTGTCACTTATGACTAGCCTAGGATGACCCGTCACTGATGACGAGTCATCAGTGACAGGTCACAAGTACGACTTGTTACTTTTAACATAAGTGACGGATCATATTATGACCTGTCAATAATTTTATATTTTTTTTACCTGTTTTTCACGTAGTGGAATTCAAGGAATGGTGTCACCGATTATTATGGTGGCACTTGTAAAAAGGCTAATCACTGTGGGTTCCAAACTGGTACTACTACCGGTTCTAATAGGTAGTGATTAGTGGATAGTGATACTGTGAGTATCGCTGCCAGTTTTAGAATAATCAGAGATACACTTATCACTGTTGAATTCAGTAATACTTGATCCCAAAATTTGATGTTTTTAGGCCAAAAAATTGCACCTGAGCCACCCCTCACAGTAGCACGTTTTTTCATGCTAAATATGTGTGCATGCTATTAGTGGGAGTCAAACTCATGACCACACCACTCAGCACAAATCTTCTTTACTATCCCACCTCACAATTGTAACTGATGGCTCTAGGGTAATTTATTGTTTTGACATTTCCTGTCTAAATCTTTAGACGATTATTTGGGCATTTAGATGGTTTCAAATGAAAAAATTATCAACTACAAATTGTAGAACTCATTGTGAGCTACAATAATATGAATATATTATAAACTTCTGAATATCTCACCACAAACATGGAGACCGACATATATTTTCCACAACTCTATTATGAACTAACTTAAGCATTGCATATATCATTTCACCATGTGATTATTATTATTATTATTATTATTATTATTATTATTATTATTATTATTATTAGATTTCATCCTTTATCTAACCTATATTTTTATATAATTTCATGTTTCATCCAAGTTGGACTAGCATAAAAGCGGAATAAGAGTTTTGATGAGTGCCTTTTATACGTACAAACAAGTTAATCTTTTCTTTAGTGTTTATGCATTGTATATATTATTATTTTATAGTGTTATGACTATTTTTACCCTTATTCATGTTGTTTAGTAGTGCTATGTACTCTCATGAGTGAACCACAACGAAAAAAGTTGACATCGATAAGTTACAGATGTCATATTTATTGTAAGAAAGATTTAGCATGATATTGACTTCAAATAAAAAGTTTTAATTGAAAAATTGTAGATCTCGTCAAGAGCTAAAATTTTCATATATTGTTTGTCTCCATCTGACTCCATATGAAAAGTTATAAATTTCCAAAGACGGGTTTCCGCTATTATCATTACCAGTTTATAACAAGAACTAATAGTGATACTCTCTCCATTATTTCTGCTAGTTCATAACATGAACTAATAGTAAAAATCTATTTTCACTACCGATTCGTATTAAGAACCGGTAGTAAGAGTATTACTATCAGTTCTTGACACAAATCGATAATAATTATTGATTTTACCGTTGGTTCTTTTCGAATGAACTTTTAGTGACGATTATTTACAAGAATTGATAGTTATACACCATCACTATCGATTCTAGCTAAATTGGCAGTGATAGAGGGAGCAAGAAAGGGTGTTTATGTAGTATTGTGTTTATGTAGTGCTTTTGACCTTATATATAGATAGTAATCCCTCCATTTTGAAATACTTGTTATCTTTGACCAATTTATATATGTAACATTTGTCAATGCTAGTTTTTCAATATAATTTAATTTTAGGTACGTTAGCAAGTTCGGATATAAATTTGTTCCAAGGTATGTTAGGGAACCGTAGTGTATGCAAAAAGGGTCTGCAAGGAAAGAAAAAAAGTGATCTTAAGACCCGGACTTATACATTACTAGAGAGAACTTAAAGGTTCATACTGCTATAGCTGGTATTTAAGCTTGTGGTCATACCTCAAACGATAAAATATTATTTCTATATTGGTTCTTCTCTCCTTCACTAACTACCAACTACCACCAATCAAATCTCTCATGAAAAATTCTTTTATTTTCGAGTGGGAGTATCTTAGAGTCCGATCCGAGCCTCAAACATAATATAAGCAAATCTTAAACCAAACCAGCATATGCGTAAGCCGTCTTAAGGCTTATTGAGATCTTAAATACTAATGATGCCCTTAGTAGTACAAGGTAGCCAGCAACTGAGCAACAATTTCATTCTTGGTACCTACCTAGCTAAGATGGGAAGCTAGTAGTCTCCAAAACGCGGAGACAGGAGGATCAAACTATTTCGACAAGAAGCCTATCAACTTAGGGGGGGGGGGGGGTGGCATAATAAAGGACATGGATTTTGTGCAGCTAGCTGGGTACACCGTAGACATGCTCCTCTGTATCATTCATATAGTGCATAGGGATATATATGTGCTACTGCATGACTCATTTACTCCCTCTGTTCACATTTGTGTGACGTTTTAGCCTTTGGCACTTGGATTAAGAAGCTAACTGAAATTACTCAAACTATTTCAACAGCAGTACCTGTTATGCTTTTCTTCTCGGCAAACAATGCATGTGTGCATGCACAATAAAGGCAGGCCTCCCAGCTAGTACACGCATGCAAGAAGTATGCATGTGTGCATCTCTACAACCCCGATTTTAGAAACAAACTCAGGTTTTCGAATTTTAGGACACCTATTATAATCAGACTAATATAAATTAAATAACCGATACGGTGATATATGTTTTGATAAGCTAATATATATACTAAGATGGTTTTATAATATCAAGTAGAAAAATAAACGATACAACAAGTAATATATAGTTAATACATAGTTACGTGAAAAATAATATTACAACTAATTTCTCTTACCAAACCATCTAATCCTTAATACGTTTAAGAAATTTCCGTACAACTTCAGGGATATCGTCTATGTAGATAAATTCATTGGTTGAATTGATGTTCTAAATAAGTTATCAGTCTTTTGTTTTTAGAAAAAAAAATTGGTAATTTAGAATGTCCTACAAAAATATCGTCATTTCATGTAGGGTTTGCTACTTCTAGGGCTAGCTTTGTGCTATTGGCAATATTTAAAATTTTGATGACATAGTACATTGGTTGGACCATCTTCTTTAAACCAAATTGATGTACGCCATGGGTCCAATGTAGAGACATTTTTATCCTTCATGTCAAATGCGCATAAAATGAAGTGGCCATGGAAAGATGACGCAATGAAATCTACAAATGGTAGTCGTTAGGAAAACATAAACCACATCATAAACAGACAAAGTAACAAATTTTACCAACTTGCATTGTGAAATGTTATAGTCCATCTCAAGACAGCTACCAAACTTTTTTTTACCAACTGTTGAACATCAAGCTTTACGTGACGTGACCACGCTCGAAATTAGAAATCAATTGTGATAATAAGAAAGTTTATAAACCTGAGCAAACAAAGTGAATACGTAAATCTAAGAACTTATAAAAAACTGCAGGTCCATGTGGTGAACTTTGGTCTCTCTAACAACTAAAACTCGGCACATGCAAGCATCCATATGGCCATGTTAAAACAATCCGTTGTCCATGGGCTTATGCATATTCAGCATTTCCTGGAGCTAAAACAATAAGGCTCGGAGCTTCTCACCAATTCTTTCCTATATAAAACAATTTCTTGCATTAGGTATAATAACTAGGTCTGGCAATTTGACCCATGGGTTTGGTACATACGGGTTCTGTGCCTGATGTGTCCGGGTTCAGGTTGAATTTATCATCAACGGGTCGAGTCGGGTTTGGATTTTACAATTTGCACACGGTTTGCCGACCGTTGTCGTTGCTGATGTCGCTCCGCCCGGCTGCCGTTGCCCCACCCCATCATCTGGCCATCGCTACCCTATCCCGTAGCCTGGTCGTTGGCCCGTCGCTGCTACCCGGCCACCACCTCCCCACCCTGTCTCTCGGTCGCTGCCACCCCACCCAGTCATGTTGCCCGACTGCAGTCGCTCGGCCACTGCTGCCCCGCCCCGTCGCTCGATCATCGCTGCTGGGCATCTGCCACGTGCCCACACAGGACAACCCCACAGGCACTCGAAACCCAACGGGTTCAGGTTCAGGTTTGAGTTTTCTTCCGATTAGTAATTCGAGTATGGGTCAGGTTAGGGTTGTTGGGTTTCGGGTCAAGCATGGGTTTGCTTCACCCAGACCTTGACCTGATGCATTGCCATCCCTAATAATAACACATCAGAATAATCCCTACAAATAGTACCCCATCCAATCCAAAATAAGTGTCGTTTTGAGTTGCATGCAGTCAGCTATTTCCATCTTTGGTTATAAATTACTTTTTATGTATTGAGTTTAGATACTTGAAAATGATACGGGTAGATTTATCTCGAAAAGTACTTTATAATAATATATTTTTATTATATTTTATCAATATATTAGAATAAAAAATAGTAGTCAAAGTTGTAGTTTAGAGATAGTGACAATGTACAAAATGACATTTAATTAATTTCGGACTAGAGGGAATACATATTGTATGAAATAAAAGTGGCATGCACCTGTAACAAGTGAAATCACTAATGTTGCGACAGTAGCCCAGTATGTACAGTTGAATACCCATTGAGCCAAAAAGAACGATCTTCGGTTATATTGTTTATCCTTTTCATTCCCAATTCCCGTCTAAAAGAAACGAAAAATGTCGTTCGGTTATATTTTTATCCTACAGAGCGAGAAGGAACAAACATTCCATGAATTCTGAAGTGGCCTCTTCGCCAAGGCAATGACAAGGATCAAAACAGTGCGCAGTGGATCCATTCTATACCCAAACCCTCAACTTAGATGATCTTTTTTTGATAGAAATGCATTCCATTAGATCACTGGCTTAGTCAAAACGCTGTCCATATGAGCGAGTAATGTATTACACTAGCACCACAATTTAGGATTAATCCCGCTAAAACTAGTACTGTCGGTGTAAAGAATAGTGGGATCCCCTCACGGACGGATCTACGCCGATAAGATATCAGCAGGTGCTGCATGTCACATTTTGTCCTGAACCGTGGTTATCCCGCGTGACCAGCCAGCGACCACGCAACCAGGATCTCCGACCAAGCTCCGCGACCGGTCCCCAGTCATAGGAGAAAACCCTGCGACCAGTCTCCTATGGTCGCGGGGCAGATATATGTCTAAATAGTCTAATCGCAATAAATACTTTTTCACTTGAGTATTTCCCTTCCCTATGTCCTCTTTCTGGTCGTCCACGACATGGTCGGCGCAGAGCTGCCCTGTCCTGTCCTGTAGCATTAAATGCTACGAGACGTCCTGACAGGCTGCACGTGGGGACGGGACAGGACAGTCCGGGCGACCGGGATGACGCAGGCGGTGGAGCGATGGGACAGGCTCTGTAACGCCGTTGAGCAAATGGGATACGTCCGCTCTTACTAATGATGGGCCTAGGTGGGAAGCTCTAGCTAGGCCCGGATTTATGTCTTGACTCACATGTAAATCCTCTCTCTCTCTGATATATAAAGGGAGGAGTGCCAGGCTTGTAGAGGGATCAGGAAAAAGGGGCCTGGAGGGAAAAGAGGCCGAGAAGAAGGCTGGGCAAGAACACCATCTGTAACCAACTTAGACAAAAAAGAGAATACACAGGATGTAGGGCTATTACCCTAAGGGGGTCTGAACCTGGATAATCTCCGGTGTTCTTGAGTTACACATACACAAACAGATTCAGCAGACACATCCCAAACAAAGATCACGCACCCACTGTCCAATATACCCCGAAATCACTATCAGGGATTTACCCTCGACAAGTACCATACTTTGCTAAACAATCTGCTACTGTATTATACCCATGAGTGCAGTGAATCACCCTAGCATCATTGAAATTTAACAATAGTAGACTCTTTTGTTCATTCACCATGACACCAATGGAGAAAATCGAAGGCAAAACTTGTTACAACATTCACCAGGTTGGACGCATCAGAATCGAGAACTATTTTTGTCATGCGTCATTCATTTGCCTCTTGAATAGCTCACTACTACAAAAACTATTTCCAGAGGCGGGTCTTAACCCGTTTCCATAGGAGATTTAGCGCACCTGCCCGTGATCAAAGGCCTGTGAAAATAGACGATTTTCACAGGCACAAAAGCAACCACCTAAGAAAACCTATTTCTATAGGCAGGTCACTTAAAGAACCGCCTGTGGAAATAGAGATTTTCACATGCGATTCCTTAAATGATCTGCTTGTGAAAATAGATTTTTATAGACAGTTTCTTAAATGAAACTATCTATAAAAATAGATTTCCATAGATGACGCACTGTAGCATTTGCCTGTAGATAGACGGAATACCACAGGTGGGTGACATAAGGACCCGCCTGTGGTATGTATTTTATTCCAAATCAATAATATGCATATATTTTATTCCCTCTAGATTTCAACACAGATTTTCAAGACAGATTATTAACATCATAGATTTCAACAACATTTGAACACATATTGATGAGCCCATGGCTCCATTGGATATGATCAATACTGCCAATGATCCTCAAATCATACAAGGTCCAATTACAAGAGCACGTGCACTACAATTAGACCACCAGGTGAACTCGTCTCTTGCTGTTCATGCTTCCTTGGATGTATTACTATTAAATTATTATGATGTTTTATTGCTTAGGAATGTAGGAAAAGCTGCAAAACCTTACTCGGACGTCACTCTTCGAAGGCCAAGTCTATTCGGACTTAAGGCTGAGCTCTAGTCGTGGTCGTGGTCAAGTCCCAGGATAGCACATCAGTAAAATGAGCATAACTCTCTCATATGAATTCCGTTTTAGGCAATCTTGGATATTCTGGAAAGCTTATGATGATCCCTTTCCAATAAATATGAGCTCGACCAAATATTCCTTATGGTGTAGTCAGAGTCAAAGGAATAAGGTGTTGTGCCACTGTTTTGGACCTAGTTAGGTCTTGTAATCATGTCGGAGTCAGAGTCCAGGTTGTGTACATCTCTTTCTATGGCTGCACAACCCTAGGTTGATCTCCTCACGTCCCTCATATATATACACAGTAGCCATTGTAGTTTAGGCTCGGGTTTAGCTTAGATTATTCTTTTTTAGACAGTTTCTCCATTTATCGGTTTGTTAAACCCCAACTCAAGTACTTCATTGGTAATTAGTAATATTCAGATTGCATCTACTTGTTCTTGCTTGTGTTCTCGATTCGCTTGTAGGAAAAGCCTTCTTAGCGAGGTCAACCCCGTCTTGCCACGGTTGATAACAAAGGAGTAGTTGTGTAGTGGTTACGAGGGTTCTCGATTTGTTCTGTTCGGAGCCTTTGGATCATCAACGTTGAAGCTCCATAAATTAACTTATATTACCTTTTGGAAGATTAGGCAAAGGCGCATCATATATTTTCAACACAGCAGACTTCAATACAATAATTACATCAAAGACAATATGCATCACAATCTAATATTCAACACAAGTACAACTCAACTAACATTACTAAAAGTCCTTCCTCTGCCACTCACAAAGCCTCGGATGGCTAGCCAATTCACCTCCGAGGTCAAAGAACCTGCCACTCTTGTGAATGACTTCGTGCATAATGAATTGGCATATGTCACGTTGGATGTTTTGGATATCTTCATTTTTGAGTGAGGTGTGGGTACATTAAATCCTCCATGCCTGAAATAAAAACACAACTAAAAGAGTTAAAACACTTCTGACAACGGAAACAGAACCAAAATAAGAATCTGCAAGCACAGTGATGACTTACGTCCTCGAGGTTTGTTGTGTACCTCCCTCTAAACCCTAAGAAACTGGCAAACATAGTATCAACAAAGAATGGTGTCGAAACCTTGCTTGTGGCACTTCAAATAAAAACACAACATTTTTGTTAGTTAAATAAGACTCTTCATCATAAATATTGAGATACAAGCATTAGAGGTATGTTATTACCAGAAAGTGTGTACGGACCGTCATGCCATCTGGCTTGGCCATATCGTGTATCCCACCTTTCAGTATGTACCACTTGTAGGCCCTATTCAAATGCCAAGAAGTAATTATCAATTCATAAATGATTTATAAGGATTTTATGTATGAGGAGTTTCTTTACCTTTATATAACATCAATGAGTTCTTAGTAGGATGATTAGGGGAGATTGGCTGAGTCAAGGATCACGAGTCTGCTCCATTTTAGTATTAGCATTATACAAATAAAGTGGTCGCTATATGAATACTTAAGTTATGTTCTTGATCGACCATTTAAGTTAGGTGCAAAATAAATTTTTAAGACTAATTGACGTATCAAACTTACTTTAAGTTATAGGGAACTATGATGTAGTCTTTGTCTTATATTTTTAGCATAGCCTTTCCTATGTAGGTTGATATATCAAGCCTGCGTGATTTGATCATTTCTTGTATGACCATTGCTTTCTCCTTGTTACTCTTCTCTTTAATCTCGGGGGCACCAGTCCTTAACTTCAGGACCAATATTAGGTTGGGAAATTCATTGTGGATCAATAATTTTGAACGGTAACTTTGACTTTTCTACATTGTTAAATTGCATTCTTCAGAACAAGTCACTAGCCATTAGCTTCTATAACATACGTTGGTAGATATATGAACATAGGGGTAGATTGTAAGTACTTACAGGCACCACACGCTTATGAGATTGATGTTGAGTTTGTCGCGGCAGAACAAATTGTGCATGTCCTTAAAATCCACCATGAGATAGGAGTCTCCTCTTAAAAAAACGTTAGCGGGGATAGCAGTAGTGATTATCGAGAACCTCGCGCAATATGCCCTCATGTACCATTTGTGGAATCTCATCTCCCATGGACCATAAGAATTGTCGAAAAACTCGCGCTCTGCTACAACCCAGAGGTTCTGAGTTAATCCAAGCAATTTTTAACAGAGAACGCTCGCCCAGAATCTCATCCTGCAGAACGAGGTTCTGGGTTCAACCCGGACACTCCAGAATTTACTGTTCATCAGAGGTTTTTCTTTTTATTTACTTTGCTGATAACTTGCAAATTTCATAGTTAAGTCATACGAACTCTAAAAATCATGAGACCAATTATGTTTGCTTCGTATGAGTATATACTACACGTTAAAAATGCTGTAACTCCAGAAATACCTTTTGATAATTAATTAGTTATTTAAATGTTTTTGGCTTAATTAAATCACAGTCAATTAATGTGATATCCTAAAATTATAAAACCATTTGAAAAATTCATGTTATGATTAGTGCTATCTAGAAAAAATATATATTTTGGTATGAAAGCGCTATTTAAATTGTGAAGCTCATTTAATCTTGATAGCTAGCTTAATTACAATCATTTTCGAATAGACCTTAAATAAATCTTTTATACCATGAGGTTTCGCACTTCAATTCATATGATTCTTATTGCATCATGTTCTTTACTCAATACCTCATCTCTTGTTATATTTTCATGGCATTTGATGTATGTATCGTAGCATTTCGTCACGTTAATATTGATGCACCATTCTTTGTTTTAGCGATCGACGAACCGAAGAGCGACGGGGGTATTCTTGAGGTGGAACCTGATTGTGATATTGTGTGTGAAGAACTTGATCAAGGCAAGAATCTAAGCATGTTGTACCCATTACTTTGGATCATATGTTATCTTTAATTTGATGAAGTATGCTATATGTATGTCACACATGATAGTTAGTCAAGGTCAAGTTTCTGGAAGTAGATCCTAATTGTTGCATTACCCTTCCTTGGTATTGTAATCCTTTGATCCATTGTAACCCCGAGGAATAGCAATTAATGGTCTAACTTAAAATGAATAAGTCATGCTTAACAAGGCTTAGGTCATCGGTAGAAGTCGAGCGGTGGTTGACCATCGTTCGCGAGATTAGGGCTTGCTCTTATTTCACAATTACAATGATGATGATGGGATGTGTAAGATCAATTTGAATTATCAATCATAGAGTCTTCGATATAGGAATGTTGTGATAGTATGTTGGGAAGTGATTGGTGGTGTTGACAAGGAGTTGATATGGTACAAGATTAAGCTTTGTTATGTTGATGATCTCAGGATACAATGATGTTTTGGTTAGGTGTAAATGCTTATACTTGAGTCCAAATCGCTTTTGCATATGAAGTTTCTTAACCTTTGTGGTCGAGTCCTTGCTAATTTTCCATATGCATTCTCCTTGGAGTCAGACTATTTATAAGTGTCCATTATAAATTAAGTCTTGTGAGTACCTTCGTACTCACATGCTTCATTTGCTTTTCAGGTGAGGAGGATTTAGTTTTTGGCTACTTTACACCCACCTATGTTGGCGATGGGAAGGAGTAGTGTCATTCTACTCGTATATTGTTATGTTGGGGTGGCGACTTAGGGTAAATGGTGCTACCTATCTTTTATTGTTATGTAACTTATTCCACTGTTTAGCTACTCTAACAAATGTTCAGGTTATGCATTTCGTTGTAAAGTTTAATGTACTTAAATACTTGTAACTTAATTTAATTACTCGCTCTTTATTATGTCTTATGATGATGTTCTTGTTGTAAAGGTGTGTGCTCTAATCCTGGAAGTAAACACATGCGGGACTACCAGAATAGTATTCTGATTAATCATTGTGGGCATGATTATAAAAAATAATCATCCTAATGATTAGCTCGAATATTATTTGGATAGTTTCTTTCACAGTGGTATCAGAGCCTGGTTTAATAAAGTAGCCAAAAAAATGCTTAGGATGGGATAATAAAATATGTCAACCTCACTAAGGCAACCCATTAAAGTTTATCTTTAGTTTCTAAGTGTTTGCTCTATTTTATTCCTCATCTTACCTTAGAGCTTTTCATACCTCTGCCTATTGATAATCTGCTTAAACATTATCTCTAACTCATCTCTTTCTTAATGGATTAAGGAGGGCCCCTCTTACGTTGGTGATGGTTACTCATGTCGAGGGTATGGAACGTTTTCCTACATTCCTTCGTAAGATGCTTTGGTACGCGAACTTTAACCATGCGCCGAAGTATGCGGTGTATGCTCGAGGAGTCAGGCCAGATTTAGTGGACCATTTGGCGATCGTAGACATTCAGGCAAGAATTATCGAAGGTGGGGCTAAACCCCACTACTCTGAGGCAGTTGGAACTTCGGAAGAAATGGCGGTCTAAGTTGTGGCGTACAAGGTAATGGCTGCCCTTCGAGATGAACTGTGAGTTTTGCATGGATGGCCGTTCATCTACTTTCCAATTCGGGGCAACAACGTCGACTCTTTTGAAGATATCCCGAATGCAGCCCCTTTGAACAAGCACTGCATGGTAGAGTTGGTTCACTCCTTTGATCAATCCTACCGTAGTGTGGTGGCTGAGCATTGGGAGAAGTGAAGAAGCTACAATCGGCTACAACACGCAATGGAACCACAATGCCCTGCGGATTGATGAACCGAGGGGTGTTGTATGGAGAGGGCCATATGACGCTGTATGGCATGACACCTCAGACTCACCGCTTTCCGGTGGTGCAAGGCATACGGGTACCTTGTCCCTATGGCCGAGGTGCGAGGGCATCCAATGGATTTCAAGTGTTGTAATTCCACAACTCGATCTACACGAGGAAAATGTTGTTAGGTGAGTCACATCCTCTCTCCCACTCCAATGCCATTAATGACACGGGCTCCCCCCAACATCATCTCATGGATAAATTTATGGAGGACTTTGTTCGGGATCTGTATCGTGGGGTGGTTTTAAGTCGGTGGATTTAAGAATTATGTAATAGAGCATAATTTCTTTTCTCAAAACTTATGGACGATTAAAAATTTGCTATACTATGCCCTATGTATGAGACTTGTACGATGTACCTTTGTGTTGTATGAGTATTATGACTGTTTCATATGTCTTTTAATTCTGTTGATTGCTATTTATTATGCTGTCATTTTACTCATGTTGCATCGACACAATTGACGACAAAGGTAAGAAGGTAAGGGACGCATTCCGATAGCACTTAATATCAAGGGCTTAACCAGTGTGAGGCAGGGGCCTGGTGTGTCCCGTACAGAAATGGTACGGGAAGTGAATACATTAGCAATAATGTATGAACATTCATCATACGATGTTAGTTATGGTCGTCTACCCATATGGCGATTACATGGGGTGTCCTGTATGGCGAAGGTACAAGAAGTGAATATGTTGGCAACAACATATGAAACGTCGCTTGTGCAGCAAGTTGCACAAGCACTGTTCACATGAAAAACATTTCTTTCTCACGCGAAGGGTGATGATTGTGATTTTTATGTTTGTTTAGGGAGTGATGCACTTGAGAAAGAAACATGTAGATACGGATCGAGCATACTTCATTTCTTATCTCTCATTTTGCACGCAACTAGTTATCATGAGCTTTAAGGAGACCGACCTCACTCATGTTGTTTATCCTGATAAGCCAAGTAGAGAAGTACCTTGGTTTGCATGTGATGAGGTATTGATAATAGTTGATGTGTCTTGAACTTGGTTAGCAAGTGTTTGTGGATGCTTGTTCTTCTTCATGTCTAACTCGAGTTGGTGGTGTTTGGAATTGGCGAATTCCTCTCTATATGCAAAAAAAAAAAATTACACACATCGGAAGTTCTTGTGTGAACATCGGATGTTCTGATGTTCACCGGAAGTTCTGGTGTGGGCAATGTATACTTGCCGGACTATTTTGCAGAGAGCAATTTTTTGGAAAAAATTGGAGATCAATGCATCAAAAGGTCCGATGAGTGTTGTGGCTACATCAGAGTGTAGCACCAGAGCTTTTTCAGTGCTGAAGCAGAAATGAAAGCAAACACCGGATGGTTGCTGATGGACTTTGAGAGCGTCAGAGTATTTTCTAAAGAGAGGAGATTTTTGGCGCCAAGTTTGATTATGTATGCCGGATAGTTCGATGCTGAGATTGTGAACACCGGAGAATGCTCCGGACCTTTTGTTGTGGAGAGGTTGCAGAAGGGTGGTTCGGTAGATTGGCACACACCGGATTATCCGGTGATGGACATGAGATCACCGGAAGCTTTTACCAGAACTTTTCTTGCAGAGAGCAAAATTTTCCTGGAACAGATAGTGTTGGACTCACTGGATGGTCCAGTGTTCTGGAGCAGAACAGACCAGAATATCTGATGTTCATGTTTTCTGCAAGATGTGCTCTGAGTTGAAGTTTTTGATTTTGTGCTAACTTGGAGATGTTTTGGAGTGTGGATAAATGTGTTTGCTTGTTTCAAGGTGTGCAGGTGACGAAGGCAACTTGGCGGTCGAAGACGGATGATCGGGGCTAAGCAGGTGCTATGTGCCGGATGATCAAGGAGGGCCATACGGAGTCAAGGGTGATCTTAGCTGTACATATGAAGGTAAAGCAAAGTATGAAACGAAGGATGAAGATGACATGTTGACAAAGTCAAGTAAAGGGGATGCCGATGTAAGTGACAAGGTGTCCTGAGGGATCGGGAGCGGGAGAGACTTGCCGAAAGTCAAGATCTCAAGATGGAGGACACGCGTCATCATCAGTGCGCTTGCTTCAGGTGGAAGCAAGTTGGGGCTAGTCATACTTTGAGAAGCGTGCTAGGGTTTCGCGGTTTGGCCTCAAGACCGTGGTAGAACTAGAGGAGTACGTGTTACCATCACGAAGCTTGTGTCAAGGCAAAGTTAAGTCGTAAAGGCACCATGGCTGTCCGATGAATGGAGAAATTTTTTTAACTAAAATACCCTCGGTGGTAGGTAGAGGTATTTTACAAGAGAGGGGTATTTTGGGAAAAAGCTAGGAAACTTGGGGGTCAAATTTTATAGGCCTATAAATAGAGGGGTAGGGCTATGATAGAGGTTGAACCAAATATTTTGAGCCTCTTGTGTCACCCATATGAGAGTATTGTGCTAGGGTTTAGAGAAGAAGAGGATAAGTACTTAGCCTATGTAATAGGTGAAAGTTTTGAGAGGAAAATCTTTGTAATCTGCCTAAAATAGGGCTGATCTTTTTGAGTAATGAAGTTTATTTTGTTTCATATGCTTGAATTCCCTTCCTTATAGTTTTCGTCTTTTGGTTCCCTTGCCTTGTGTGCAAGTTTTTCCTCTCGGATGTTGATTTTCATATTTTTTTTTGAGTTGAAATTTTAACACCTTGGGAGGTTGTTCTTCTTGATGCTGAAGGAATAAAATTCACATACACATGCATATGTGATAGGGTCTTGAATTCCCTTCCCTTTAGACCATCATCTTGGAGATCTTCTTCACCCGATCTGTATCTCTTGATCCTTGAGTGATCTTTTCTCAAGATTCAACCTTTATGTGGGGATAAATTATAGATTGATTTGCTGTGGAACCTAATATTAGATTCCATCCATGAGACCCTCTTTTTGTTGAATATTCTAGTTTGGTTTTTGATCTTTCTCTAGAGTTTCCAGAATTTTTGGGTAGGTGTAGTTTTTATGTTGTGTATTTGTGATGCATTCTAATGTGATTGTCTTGTAGAGGTGCGTTGGGTGTTCGAATAGGATAAGGCCTTCAATTTCGTAAGAAATTTGTTGAGATAACTATTCATCCCCTATAGTCGTCACTCTCAATCCTACAATCCATTCCTTGTCATCCTAAATTCCTTTTCGTTATCTTCCTTGCCAAGATCTTGTTGTCACTAATCTTGGAATTGACGGCAGGATGAGGACCCATAGCAATTCAGGTGAGCTTCCTAAGGGTTCCAACAAGAACAATCCAGTGCCACCTCCGCTGCCAAGCATGGTAGATGAGCTCTTGCAAATTGAGTAGAATCTCCAAGCACAGACCACTTTACTTGAGGCACTCGTGTGCAAGGAGGAGGAGGAGCCACACGTCCTGACGATTACTTGGATTTTCTCCGCACTAGTCCTCCCACCTTCACATGCATCAAGGACCCTCTCGACACAGACCATTGGCTTTGCACAATTGAGCAGAAGTTCGCTCTCCTTCGATGCGAGGAGCACAAGAAGGCCCTCTTTGCCTCACATCAACTCCAAGGCACGACTAGTGCGTGGTGGACGAATTATCTTGCATTGCGCGTTGCCGATCATCGCATCTCATGGGCGGAGTTCCGCCAAACCTTCTGCGACTATCACATCCCCATGGGGACAATGGAAATCAAGAAGTGGGAATTCCTGGACCTCCAACAGAAAGGAAAATCGGTAATGGAGTACGTACAAGTGTTCAACCACTTAGCACAATATGCATCGAAAGAAGTCAACACCGACAAAAGGAAGCAATATCGTTTTGTGAACGGTCTCTCATCCATGATGCAAGACCGACTCTCAGCTCATGAGTTTGCCGACTTTAACAAGTTGGTGAGCACCTCCCTCACGATCAAACACAAGCTAAAGAACCATTAGGAGGAGGAGAAGCGTAAGAAGGTCCGATCGCCCTTTGTGGGTGGAAGCTATCAACGCTCGAGTACGGGGAGTCAACCTCCTCCATCTCATACGGTGACTTTGGCTACTCCAAACCAATGTGGGTAGCACAACGTCCATCTCCCTCCTCGCAAAGACCAACTGCAAGGCTTGCCAGATCCCAGGGAAGTGTGACTGGTGGTCATGCGGCCAATGTTAGAACTGCGGACGTGTCGGGCATTTCGCTCAGGATTGCTGATTCCCGAAGCCAGGAGTCATGGTGGCTGCTCCAAGACTGTCACTACCTAGGCAACCCTCTCAGCAGGCATCCAGGGCTGCACAAGTTCCTAAGCATGGTCGAGCGAACCACATCACCGCTGAGGGAGCTCAAGAAGATGATGGTGTGCTTATGGGTATGCTACTTGTAAACTCTCAACCCACCATCATACTTTTTCATTCTGGAGCATCTCATTCCCTCATCAAGGGAGATTTTATCTTGCGTCATGATCTTGTCACCCAACCTCTTTCCATCACTTTCCACATAGATGCACCTGGTGCAGAAATGCATGCTGACCAAATAGTTCTGATGGTAAAAGTTCTCATCGATGAGGTTCCCTTTCTCGCAAACTTCATCTTGATCAACACTAGAGGGGTAGATGTCATCTTAGGGAAGAATCGGTTAACAAAAAATGGTGCTCTAATCGATTGTGCATGAAGGATCGTCTCTCTCAAGAATTCGGCCATTATTCGGATCCCCCTCCATTTTGGAGAGGGTGGTGCCTATATTTATGCTTTGGAGAGTGCCGCAACCACGTAAGTTTGGAATATCCCAGTGGTGTGCGAGTACCTGGATGTTTTTCCTAAGGAATTACTGGGGATGCTGCCCAATCGGGATGTTGAATTTGTCATCGAACTCACACCCAAAACGGCTCTGGTGTCAAAAAGGCCATATCGTATGCCTCCCAATGAATTAATGGAGTTGAAGAAACAATTAAAGGAATTATTGGAGAAGGGTTTTATTTGTCTGAGCTCCTCACCCTGGGGGTGCCCGGCTATCTTTATCAAGAAGAAGGACAACACCTTGTGGATGTGCGTTGATTATCATCCTCTCAACACGGTCACTATCAAAAATAAATATCCCCTCCTCCGCATTGATATCTTGTTTGATCAATTGACTGGTACTCATTTCTTTCAAAGATTGATCTAAGTTTGAGTTATCACCAAATAAAAATCCGATCGGAGGATGTTCCCAAAACAGCTTTCTCTACTCGCTATGGACTCTATGAGTATACCGTCATGTCCTTCAGCCTAACCAATGCATCGGCCTACTTCATGTATTTAATGAAGACCGT
Organism: Phragmites australis; assembly: GCF_958298935.1. Lineage (NCBI taxonomy): Eukaryota > Viridiplantae > Streptophyta > Magnoliopsida > Poales > Poaceae > Phragmites > Phragmites australis. Next base: position 16,008,773 of record NC_084940.1, on the reverse strand, counting down.
GTTCATGGAGGAGTTGGATTCATTTGTTGTAATCTTCATTGATGATATCATTGTATATTCCAAGACCAAAGAAGAACATGCCCAACATCTTCAAGTCGTTCTTGAAAGGCTCCATGAACATCGTCTCTATCCCAAGTTTAGCAAATGCAAATTCTACCTCTAAGAAGTTGCCTTTCTTGGCCACGTCCTATCAGAAATGGTGTCATTGTCGACCCAAGCAAGGTTCAAGATGTTCTCAATTGGAGGCAACCATAGAATGTCATCGACATATGGAGTTTTCTTGTTCATGCAGGATACTACGACCGGTTCATTGAGAACTTCTCCAGAATTGCCAAGCCCATGACTGAACTCTGATGCTTGTGAGTTAGCTTTCTAAACCTTGAAGAGTCTTCTCACTACCGCGCACGTCCTTGCCCAACCAGCTGTGGATAGAACTTTTGACATATATTGTGATGCTTCCCACATAGGCTTCGGTTGTGTTCTAATGCAAGAGGATCAAGTCATTGCCTATGCTTCTCGCCAATTAAGGCACCATGAAGAAAATTATCCTACTTACGATTTAGAGCTTGTAGCCATTGTGCATTCTATAAAAATCTGACTCCACTACCTCCTTAGAAATCTTTGAAATATCTATACCGATCACAAGAGTCTCAAGTATATCTTCACTCAAGCTGACCTCAACATAAGGTAAAGGAGATGGCTTGAATTGATCAAGGACTATGAATTGGAGGTTCATTATCATCCCAGCTCAAGGAAAATGTCGTTGCCAATACTTTGAACAAATGGCTTGGTGCAATTGTCTTATGGTCAAGCCCGGGAATGCCACACTTTGTGACGATTTTTGGAGGCTTGGACTCAAGATGGTCTTGGAAGGATTTCTTACAAATTTGGAGGTCAAATCCACCCTCATCGACCAAATCAAGGAAGCACAAAATGAAGATGCCGACATGAAGAAAATCCATGAAAAGATTGAGAAAGGGTAAGCTAGATGTTTTTTTGTGGATGATCAAGGCACTTTGTGGTTCAGAAGATGTCTAGTAGTTTCTAAGGTTTCTTAGCTAAGAAAGAAAATTTTGAATGAAGCTCATGATTCTTTGTTATCTATTCACCCAGAGAATACCAAAATGTACTTGGAAGTGGGAGGAAATTGGTAAGGATTTCATTATCGGACTTCCTAAGTCCTCTCGAGGGTATAACTCAATTTGGGTCATTGTGAACCAGTTGACCAAATCTGCTCATTTTCTTCCCGTCAAAACCACGTTTTCTTCCAAGCCATATGCGGATTTATACCTTGCTAGAATAGTTTGTCTCCATGGTATTCCTGCGAAGATAGCCTCCGACCGTGGATCCATCTTTGTCTCTCATTTCTAGAAGAGCCTTCACGAAGCTATGGGAACTGAGCTATTCCATAGCACTACCTACCATCCTTAGATCGATGGTCAAACGAAGAGAGTGAATCAAATACTTGATGATATGTTGCGAGCTTGTGCTCTCATGTATGGAAAGCAATGTGACATTTGCTTGCCATTTGCCAAATTCTCCTACAATAATAGTTTCCAATCGAGCATCAAGATGCCCCCGTCAGAAGCGCTTTATGGAAGGAGGTGTCAAATGCCTCTATATTGGTCTGAGTCTGGCGAAAGAGCTTTTTTAGGGCTTGATTTGGTCAAAGAAGCAGAAGAGCATGTCCTGACCATTCGCAAAAACCTTCTCATAGCTCAATCTCGTCAGAAAAGCTATGCTAATCATCGTCAACTTGAGCTTGTGTTCAAAATTAGAGATTTCATCTATCTCAAGGTCTCTACGCTTAGAGGAACACAACATTTCCAAATAAAAGGAAAGTTAGCACCACATTATGTTGGCCCTTTCCAAATTATTGCCCGGCATGGCAAGGTGGCCTATCAACTGGAGCTACCTCCATCTCTCTCCACCGTAAATAATGTCTTTCATGTCTCGCAATTGAAGAAGTGTCTCTGCATTCCAACCGAAGTTGTGACAGTGGGTGATCAAGACCTTCAGCCTGACTTTTCTTATTGCGAGCATCCAATTCGCGTTTTGATGAAACTGAACGGAAGATGCGATGCAATGCCTTACAATTTCTCAAGGTGCAATTGAGTAATCACTCTAAAGAAGAAGCAACGTGGGAATGTGAAGATCAACTTCGTGCCGATTACCCCAAGTTCTTCTCCAACATGTGAGTGTTGCTTTAGTTTTTATACTCACAGTGTGGTTATTGTGAAATCATGAAGTTCCTAGATTCGTTGTGCTCTCCCCTAAGCTCACCCGAATCTCAAAGCTCACTCGAATCTCCGGATGAGATTCTTTAAAGGGGGGAGGTTTGTCACTTTCCATTTCATAATCATGTATTATGCATAATCATGCATCATGAGCATCATGTTTAATTATTAGGCATTGTTGAGTATTGTTAATTCATATGGTTGTTTAAAGATTTCTTAAAGTTATGTTACAACCCGACGTTAGAGTTTTCATTAATTTAAGGTCTCGCATAGGCATGTTGGGTGAATCTATGTAAAATGGGTTCATCTTATTTGTAATAGCTGTACATTTATTTTCCTAAAATTATTGGAGCACTAGAGCATCCTTGGGTTAATAAAAGAGAGAAGGAGAAATAGGAGAGAAAGAAATGAGGGTGCAGTTGAAATGGACTTGTTTCACTTGCAAATGGGGGCCCACCTAGCTGGCTCACTTCTCCCCTTTCTCTTGGACAGCAGAAGCAGCTTTTCTCCACTCTCTCCCTCTCCCACGCCCAAACAGGCAGCAGGAGCAGCTCTCCTCTCTTCATCAAGCCCTCTCTCATTTTTCAACCAAAAATCCCACCTCAAGCATTTGGATTTGAGGTATGCATGTATTACCATTACATTCCCCACCTCTCTAGCTCTTTATCCATCCAAGAGTTTCTCATATGCATGGAGATTTGAAGGTTTGGCAAATCATTTTCGTCACCTTTGCCCCACTATTTTTTGCAACAGCTTGTTTCCCTCTTCCCCAAACTTTCTCCTCCGATTTCTCTCCCAACCAAAGGACACCAACCACCACAAAGACCTTGGGTAAGTATCATAGGACCATATGGGAGAGTGCACGTTTTAGTTGTTTTTGGATAGGTCTTGGAGCTATATTTGCAAGGTTGCGAAGCACCACTTCGTTCTTGATGAAATGAAGCTAGTATGCGATGTTTAAATGAGCAAGAGCTAGTGATTTGTGTTGGTAGAGTGTGTATATTAGGTTTAGAATCCATGCGTTAGTGCCAATCCATGCGTCAAAGAATGGTTGAAAAACTCGCGCTCTGCTATAACCCAAAGGTTTCATGTTAATCCAAGCAGTTTTTAATAGAGAACCCTCGTCTGGAACCTCAACCGGAGGTTCCGAGTTCAACTCGGACCCTCTGAATTTTACTTTGCTGATAGCTTGTAAATTTCATAGTTAATTCACACAAACTCCACAAATCATGAGACCTATTGTGTTAGCTTTGTATGAGTATTAACTACATATTAAAAATGTTGTAACTCCAGAAATATTTTTTATACTTAATTAATTATTTAATTGTGTTTTGGCTTTATTAAATCAATGTTAATTAATGTGATATCCTAAAATTACGAAACCTTTTGAAAAATTATGTTATGGTTAGTGCTATCTAGGAAAAATATACTTTTATATGAAAGTGTTGTTTAAATTTTGAAGCCTATTTAATCTTGATAGCTAGCTTAATTACGATCCTTTTTAAATAGACCTTAAATAAATCCTTTATAACATGAGCTTTGGCACTTTAATTCATATGATTCTTGTGATATTGTGTGTGAAGCACTTGAGAAAGGCAAGCATCTAAGTATTTTGTATCCATTACTTTGGTCATATGTTGTCTTTAATTTGATAAAGTATGATATATGTATATCACGCATGATAGTTGGTCGAGGTTGGGTTTTTGGAGTAGGTCCTAATTGTTGCATTACCCTTCCTTGGTATTGTTATCCTTTGATCCATCGTAACCCCAGGGAATAGCACTTAATGGCCTAACTTAAAATGAATACGTCATTCTTAGCAAGGCTTAGGTCATTGGTAGAAGTCGAACGATGGTTCGACCATCGTTCACGAGCATAGGGCTGACTCTTATTTCACAAATACAATGATGATGATGGGATGTGTAAGACCAATTTGAATTACCGTGTTCTTGTTTATGAGCATGCTTCTGTCCATTTACATCAATCGTAGAGTCTTCAATATAGGGATTACATACCTCTTCGCGAGCTAGTTAGATACCCCATAATCCTAGTCAGCCTAGCCATGTCACCGTGCCAAGTCAGCATGCCACATCAACGCTTTTGTCGATGTGTCATGTCAGCTCTAGTGCTCAGTCAGCAGCCTAATCCGCATTTTTTTTTCTTTTTAATTATTTTAATTGCGTTGATGACATCATAATAGTTAAATATTGCTCAATAAATAGTTTTTAGTACAAAAATAATTCTAAAAATTAATAATAATTAGGTAATTGATTTCTAAATTTTTTTAATAATGTTATAGGTTTATTTAATTCTGTTTAATAGTTTTAAAAAGTTTTATAATTCAAATAGATACTAGAAAATTTTAGATAAATTCTAGAAAATCATAGATGGCTTTCGAAAAATCCTAGAAAATTCCTAGCAACATAATTTTATTTGTAGATAATCTTATGAGTCCTGTTTTAATCTTTAGAAAACCATAACTTGTTAATCGTAGCCCCGTTTTGACCCGTTCTTTCACTAGATTATCCCAAAAAACGTGATCTTATATGTGATGATGGTTGTTGTGTGATATTTGATTCTTTTTAGATCTTGGTATTTATGTGTTGCCTTTTTACTTATTTTTGTGAGTAGATGCTAACGTTCCGAAGGAGTTAGAAGGACTTCAAGACCAAGACTTCGTTGAAGACCCAACTAAGTTCAAAGAAGGCAAGTTGTGTTCTTGATCATCCCTGTTTTACAAATGTTTTGCTTTATAAACATGCGTGCTAATAATATGTTGGGAATCTCAAATATTTTTCCCTTATCATCCTTGTCACCATAGTATGGTTATGGGTTATGGATGGGAAGATGATGCTTAACTTTGCTTTGGATGGTAATCATGGTAACTACTCTACGAAATTGATAATGATCCTATGCAACAATGATAAAATATGATAGAATAATTTTTGTAGTAACATGGCATAGGAATTTGAGCAAGTGGTATGATGAGGCTGGTGTGTGATGGGAAAGTGGTAGTCTTGTTCAAATCTAAGGACCGGTTCGTGGGGTGACCTTTCTGTATTTACAGTACAACCACAAGCTTGGAATGGAACGGGCCTAGCCAAGTAATTTTCTTACTCTCAGCATAGTGTAGACCGAGCAGAAGAGCGGTGAATGGACGATGTCTTGGGATCACAAAGGCGCAAGAGGGGACTTTCGTTGTTGAGGTGTAATCACATGACAATGAAACTTTAGCGGGCAGACATGTGCTGAGAGGGGGCATTGTAAAGACTTTGTAGTGGATTCCTAGCACTCACCTCGGTGGTGTGTAAGAATTATCCGCCGGCCAATGGATGCTCCGCAAAATGGGATGATATGTCTTGTGGGTAATGTACAACCTCTGCAGAGTTAAAATTGAATATTTAGCCGTTCTCATGGTCATGAGCGGTACTGAAAATCTACCATGATTATAACTTGATATTTTAGTTAGTCGAGTCAACTTTGATACTGGGCATCATAGTTAAGGATGGTCAATCATAGGGGTGGGAACTACAACTAAGGGGTCAACCTTAGTGGATGGAACTTTGGTTGAGGTGTTGGTTAGTTGGTTAGGTCAAGATGGATGGAATCTTGAGGTGGTTTGTTATTCACTTAATTATATTTACTTTTCAAATGTTTTTACTTAAACGTTGATTTATGCAAGTGAGCCATATAGCCTTATTCTTGTCAAGCCTTTATATGCACACTATTTCCTTCACAACTTGCTGAGTATGACAAGTGCTCACTCTTGCTATCACCAAACACTTAGTTGGAGAAGGTATCGAGGAGCACGATGAAGGTGGATTGTTCTAAGATGCTTTCTACGTCGATGATGCCTATGTAAGAGTCGTAAGGGATTAGAGTCTTTGTAGTTCATTTAGTTCCGCTGCAGTTTATTTGGTTCTTCGACCTTTGAAGGTCACTTTTGTAAGATAGTTAATTCGATTAAGTATGGATATTGTAATGATTATTATCAATGAAATTACTATGTATTGGGATTGATTCCTGGGCTCAGCACATAGATGAGATTGGTTTGTTTCTTGAACTAGTCTCGACAATCCTCGTTGTCAGAGGGTGAACTCCTCAAGCGGGTATCCGGAGGGACCCCCTTTGAGATTCGGTCGGGGGGATGATTTTGAATCTGCTTCGTAGGTGAAATAAATGGGAGTAAACGAGATACAGGTTGAGGTGGAATGATCGGATGCAGGAGGAAGTAAATGCTCAGGGGATTTTTAGACAGGTTCGGGCCACACTGAGCGTAACACCCTACTCTTGTGTGTATGCTGTGTTACAAGAATATTTGTCTAAGTCTAGAGCTTCGTGCTTATTGTTCTTCGGAGGATCCAAGCCTCTATCTTCTGTGTCTTGTGTTCTTCGAGACTTGTCCGGTGTGTTCCGTGCTTCAGTCTTCATTGTCTTTGTCCTCTTCTCCGGGGAGCCCGCCCCTCTTTTATACCTGTCGGGGCGGTAGCGTGCCCAGAAAGGATGGCGCGAGTTCCACGGTGCCATAAATGAAAAGTAACCATCATGGGCTGCTGCGCAAGGTGACTGAGGGGGTTGAAAACGCGCCCCCGTCCGGTCTTGTTCGTCATCATTTGGCTTTTTGATGAGTGCTGCAGGGAGGGCCCACCGGGCAGCCTCTGAGTAGCCCTGCGTGCCCGCCTAGTCAGAGCAGGCCTGACACAGCAGGGCGGCAGGCGGTGTGCCTCATGCTCCGTGATGTTATCTCGAGGCGCGTCGGATGACGCGCGATGGGACCTGTGCAATAAATGTCACCACGCCTCCTTGCCAGACCATGGTAGAGACTGAAAGCAGGCATGGGGGGACTGGTTGGAAGTGACAGGCCACGCGCCCTCTTAAATACAGCATCGGGCCTTTCACCAGTTGACACCTCACCGCTGGGCCTCTGTGGGGACCACCGATGAAGGACTTCTCAGGCCCTCAGGGAACTGTGAGTGCTCAGGGGCTACTGTTCGTAGCCCCGAGCACTCTCTCCCGGATATGCCTTCTCTTGGTCGTCGGGGAACCGAGTGCTCGGGGGCCACTATTCCCGACCCCGAGCACTCTCTCCCGGAACTGACTATTCAGGTCCTCGGGGAACCGAGTGCTCGGAGGCCATTGTTCACGGCCCCGAGTACTCTCTCCCGGAACTAACTTCCCTTGGGTCCTCGGGGGACTCGGGTGCTCGGGGGCCATTGTTCGCAACCCCGAGCACTCTCTCTCGAAACTTGGCTTTTCTTGTTATCAGGGAACTTGGGTGCTCGGGGGCCACTGTTCGCAGCCCCGAGCACTCTCTTCTGGAACTTGGCTTTTTTGGGGTCATCGGGGAACTCGGGTACTCGGGGACCACTATTAATGGCTCCGAGCACCCTCTCCTGGAACTTGGTCTTCTCGGACCTCGGGGAGATAACCCCCAAGGGAGGGTGCCACGTGGCACTCTGCTACTCTGGCCTCGGGGCTCGGGGACCCCGGTTCCTATGTCACCGACAGCAGCCCCCGGGCCCATTGGTAGGCGATGGCCCAGAGACTGCGAATGGGGCCCTCGTCTTCATCAATGCCGCTCCCAGCACCGATGCCACGTGGCATGTTCTCAGGCGCTGGTCTCTCTGGCCCAGGCTTTTGGTATGGCCCAACGAGGAACCGAATGGACGCGTGTCCATCTGACTCCTGAGGTGCGTGATAACGAGGTGGGCGGCGTGCGTGGCAACCGCGTAGATCGAGGATAGTGCACCTGGCAACCGCACAGATCGAGGGAGATTCGCCTGGCACCCGCACCAAATGAGGAAATGCGCCTCATCGAATGCGCCGCGGAAAGCGCCGTTTGGAATCCCCAGGACATAAAAAGGAGAGGGGAGCGAACTTTTGCCCCCTTACGCCATTCTTGCGATCATTTCCTTTGCTTTCTTCTTCCTTGCGCTCGAGAGCTCTCGCCCTTCCTTCGGCCCACAGCGCATTCTCTCCCTCGCCCTTTCCAACACACTCCCCACCCCCGAAAAGATGCCGAGGGCAAGAAGCAGCCGCCGAGACAAGGACTCCGACAGTGTGCTGTCGGAGTCGCGCATCGTCAACGAGGAGGGGGCGGAGAAAGTCCGCAAGCTCATGGTGCCTGACGGCCAGCGGGAGGCGTCACTGGTGTCATCGGTGAGCTTTCCACCCATTACGGACCGGCCAGAGCGCATCGTAATCTTCGTCTCCTTCATCGCCGCTGGGCTGGTGCCGCCCTTCTCCACCTTCTTCCTCCAGGTGCTGGACACCTTCGGCATCCAGCTCATCCACCTGAGTGCGAACTCGGTGGTGATCTTGGCCATCTTCGCGCACTTCTACGAAATGTTCGTGGGAGTGCAGCCGTCGGTGGCTTTGTTCCGGCATTTCTTCGTCCTGCGAGCAGTCAGGAAGAAGACAGGATCCTCCGACGTGGACGTCGCCGGCTGCTGCAACTTTCGGTTGCGGGACGGGCTCGCTAAGCTGTACATTCCGCAAGTGCTGTAGAGCAAATGGGAGGACTGGTGCCGAGACTGGGTCTACATCGATGTCAGCCCCCATGACCGCCTCACGCTACCCATGACGGCGGTGGAGCCCCATAGGCCGACTTGGGAGGTGGCCCCCGCGGAGGATGAGCGCATGCGTCCGATGCTAAACCGCATCGATGATCTGTGCTGGGCGGGTCTGACCTCGATGATGGTGGTGGCCGACTACCTGCGCTACCATCTAGCGCCTTGCGGGAATGGGCCCGCTTCGCTTAGACGTACACGGGCCCGAACGACATCACGAGGACCCACATCGGCGCCAAAGGGGACCTGGAGGAGGGAGCGCTGGCGACCCTGCTATGGGTGGTGACCGGCATCGAGGACCTCACCCGGGCGGTTCTGCCCCGAGAGCAGCTGGCGCTCTGCGCGGACCCGGGCCTGGTGGCACTGCAAGCGACGTGCTGGAGTTCAACGCCTAGGGCTTAGTGGACCGTCCGGGGCGCCGGAACCCCGGGACTATTCAAATCCCTGGGGTGGAAGAAGAGGCAGGCGGCGTGCAGTAGACCGGCAATGGGGACGCCGCGGGCGGCTGGTAGCAGGCCGGCCGTAGGGACGCTATAGGCAGCAGCCATCAGGCCAGCGGCAAGGACGCCGCAGGCAGCGGAGCGGAGGCCCCAGGGGACAAGGGGAAATGCCCCCGATCGTACGTGCCCCAGCCGTCGTCCTCGTCGTCGCCGTCGCCTCCACGATAACGGCCAGCGGCGGGCGGTGCGAAGAAGGGAGGCCGGGGCGGCCAATCATCGGGCGCGGAGTTTGGGACGGAGGCCAGGTCCAGGGCGCGGGAGCCTGAGGGCCAAGGCTGATCCGGGGGCACAACAGCGGGCGCCCGAGCCGACCCACCACAAGAGGCAGGCTCCACGACGGCCCCTCAACGGCTCGGGGGCCAGAGCCCTCCACCGAAGAGGAGAAAGGTGGATCCCGGGCTGAAGCCGCAGGGCCCGAACTTCAGAATCCCCGAGTCCCGATGGCAGTACCGCGGACCGAAGTCCACGTAAGTTCTTTCTTTATCCCAAGCATGTTTGCCCGGATGCTAGTTTGCAGTACTAACCTTTTTTGTTTTCAGGCCGCCCAAGGACCCCGCCGGAGGCTAGAGGCAGCCAGAGGAGCTGAGGCAGGCTCCCGCTCCTGGGCCGAGCGCGCCCGCCCCAGAGCCGAGCGCGCTGGCGGACCCGGAGCTGCGGGCACCGCCCTGCCCTGAGCCGAGGGTAGCGGCTGCTCCCGAGCAACCAGCACCGTCCGAGCCCGCCCCAAGCATTCTGAGGGTGGAGCAAGCGGCCACGGTGGAGGTGGTCGCGGCGAGGGCGGCACCAGCGTGGCAGTCATCGGGGAGCCCGAGTGCCTCTGCAGAGAGGGCTCGCAGGGGACCCAGCACCTGGCCGCCGTCAAGCCAGGCCCCGGAACCCCTCCCGGATGTGCTCGGAAGCGCCCGGGAGGTCATCGAGCGGCTTGAAGCGGTCGTGGCAGCGGAGCGAGCCGAGCTCGACAAGGACCGCACCGCCCTCGATGAAGAGAGGGGGCGGCTAGGCGAGGTGATGGGGGGTTGAAAACGCGCCCCCGTCTGGTCTTGTTCGTCATCATTCGGCTTTTCAGTGAGTGCTGCGGGGAGGGCCACCGGGCAGCCTCTGAGCAGCCCCGCGTGCCCGCCCAATCAGAGCAGGCCTGACATAGCAGGGTGGCAGGCGGTGTGCCTCATGCTCCACGACGTTATACTGAGGCCCACCGGATGACGCGCGATGGGACCTATGCATTAAATGTCCCCACGCCTCCCTGCCAGACCGTGGCAGGGACTGAACGCAGGCGTGGGGGGAGTGGTTGGAAGTGACAGGCCACGCGCCCTCTTAAATACAGCATCGGGCCTTTCACCAGTTGACACCTCACTGCTGGGCCTCTGTGGGGACCACCGACGAAGGACTTCTCAGGCCCTCAGGGAACTGTGAGTGCTCGGGGACTCCTGTTCGCAGCCCCGAGCACTCTCTCTCGGATATGCCTTCTCTTGGTCCTCGAGGAACCGAGTGCTCGGGGGCCACTATTCCCGACCCCGAGCACTCTCTCCCGGAACTGACTATTCGGGTCCTCGGGGAACCGAGTGCTTTGGGGCCACTGTTCACGGCCCTGAGCACTCTCTCCTGGAACTGACTTCACTTGGGTCCTCGGGGGACTCGGGTGCTCGGGGGCCACTGTTCGCAGCCCCGAGCACTCTCTCGCGGAACTTGACTTTTCTTGTTATCGAGGAACTTGGGTGCTCGGGGGGCCACTGTTCACAGCCCCGAGCACTCTCTCTCGGAACTTAACTTTTCTTGGGTCATCGGGGAACTCGGGTACTCGGGGACCACTGTTCATGGCCCCGAGCACCCTCTCCAGGAACTTGGTCTTCTCGGACCTCGGGGAGATAACCCCCGAGGGAGGGCACCACGTGGCACTTTGCTGCTCTGGCCTCAGGACTCGGGGGCCCCCAGTTCCTATGTCACCGACACTCATCCACCATAGTGATACCATCCGAAGAGTAGACCGCATTGCATCGGTCGCTTTGGTGTAGACCGTCACATGGCACGTGGGAGAGAGGCACCATGGGATGGGAGCCAAGAGGTTTGTTGACCGCTCCTCCTATACCTGGTGTAGTAGACAGAGCCGATGCAACCCTGGAATCGAGTAGAAGAGATGTAGGCTCACTCCAATGGCAGTTGACAGCCAGCGCGTGGAGGGAAGGTGAAGCCGTCTTAGGTGTCACATTCTTCTTGAACGGCACATCAACATGAGCCTGCATTGTCATCAAAGTTGATGTAGCCAGCTAAGCCCCCGCTATGGCCTCAGGAATGAGAAAAAATGAGGAAGACTCACTCCCAAAGCCGGTGTTTGTCACTAATTTGTCCACTGAGCAGACGCCCTTTGTTTGTGGCACAATGTCTACAACTGGAGCCGCAGCGGACCACTGCTCGGTTGACAAAACTGGTGCATCCACCAAAGCCATCACAAGTACTAGGGAGGAAGCAGCCACCATAGGCGGCGCAACCACCTTAATCTCCTCATCAATCTAAATAGGTGCTACCTCCAAAGCCCAGAGCCGAAGCAGATTTCGGTGGGGGTAAAGCCTGCTTTACTGACTATCTACAACCTTCCACCTTGATTTTGTAAAAAGCGAAAATATATTATGTTGTAGACCTTAATTCCTAGTTTGAGGCAACCTGACAACGACATTGATGTGTAGCTCAGGCTTTTGGTGGGTGATCTTGAAAAACTCTAGTCTGAAGGTGTTAAATTTTAGGATTAGTACAAGCGAGAATACTTCACTCTACATGCCATGTTGTTCGTCACCATCAATGATCTGCCAGCACTTCGTAACTTGTCAAGGCAGAGTAAAAGAAAAGGTGAAGCTTGCCCCTAATGCTTAGATGACACTAAGGGTATGTGGTTGAATGAGTTAAAGAAAATAATGTACATGCGGCTTTGATGTTTCCTTCCCCTGAACTACCTGTACTAGAAAATGAAGTCTCAGTTCGATGGCACAAGGGAGAAAGCGTCACCTCCAAGGTATTTTAGCGGGCATGATGCCTATGATAAGGATAAGACTATCAATGTTGTCCTTGGCAAACGAAAATGGTCCTCCACGAGTGATGAAAATGGAATTTGGAACAAGAAATCAATTCTCTAGGAGTTTGATTGTTGGAAATACTTAGACGTTGGCCACTCTATTGACATCATGCACATATAGAAGATATTTGCAACAGTCTTCTCGGTACAATGCTTATCATGAAGGGGAAAACAAAGGATCATGAAAACGCATCAGATGACCTTGAAGAAATAGGCTTAAAGCCAAAGCTTAATGCCAAGGATACGTATAAAGAAAAAATCCTACACCCATCTTACATCACCCTATCCAAGAAAGAGAAAAAAGAATTTTGCAAGTTCTTGCACAATGTGAAAGTTCACTTTGGTTACTCATCCAACATTAGAGGACTTGTTTTGGTGAAAGAGTTGAAAATGGTTGGCAGCATGAAGACTCATGATTACCATGTGATGTTGACGCATATGATTTTTGTTGGAATTAGAAACATGTTGCCAATTGGTGTTCGAGAGGCTATCATGAGCCTATGTTTTTCTTCAATGTAATTGGTTAGAAGGTACTCGATCTGGAATCACTAGCCGAGCTAGAAAAAAGACACTTTGAGACTCTATGTCTTCTCGAGATGTATTTCTTACCATCCTTTTTCAATATCATGGTCTATCCCACTACTCACCTTGTGAAGGAGATCTATTTCCTTGGCCCTGTGTTTCTGCATCAGATGTATCCATATGAGAGATTCATGGGTGTTCTCAAGTCATACGTAAGCAATCGAGCTTTGTCTGAGGGTTGCATCACACAAGGTTACATTATAGAGGAGGTAGTGGAGTAGTGTGTTAATTATAGAGGAGGTAGTGGAGTGGTGTGTTAATTACACATACCCATATAACCCAATTAGTGTGACTCATTCTCGTAGGTCAAGGCATATGACCAAGCTTATTTCCTCGTGTTACAACAAATGAGTGAAGTGTCCCCATATTTCGATGAGCACAAGCAATTGTTTCTTTAAGAGAATCTAGGGAAGACCAAAGCTTGGCTTGCGAAGGAACATACGCACAGATTCAACATTTGGTTTTGAGATCGAATCAATCAATCGAGTACTCCTATAAGTGATTTGATCTAGAAACTAGCAGCGGGCCCTATATACACAATTACAATATATCATGGGTACGATATAAATGGTTACACATTTCACATGGTTGCCGAAGATCAGAAAAGCACATACCAGAACAGCAGTGTCCGTATAGATGCTTATGAGAACAACATGCACAAGAGCACATAATACAATTAGATATAGGAGATCTAGGAACTGGATTATATGGGCTTCAAAGTAGCCCTGCTTCAGTGTCGTTAGGTACATGGGACAAAGAGTGTTACAAAAGACAAGTACGGATTCACTAGAGTTAATCTCAAACATGTCAGATATAAGGACAAACCTTTCGTACTCACGAAACAGGTTGCCTAGGTGTTTTATGTGACTAACACGGCAAATAAGAAACTCCATGTGGCCCTTACTGGGAAAAGATGGATCGTCAGAGTTAAAAATGTGGTTAATGAGGACTAGTACAATCAATTTGATAAAATCCCCCACTTTTGCCGCTGCAATCATGCCACAGGTTGTACAGAATGAGAAGACTTCATACCTGTATTCCGACCATAACGAAGAGATCTATGTCAAAAAAGCACAAAAACGGTGAGTACATGCCAAATGATTCATGAATCAATATAACCTCAAATTTGTAATATTCAGTTAAGTTTGATTTCATGTGGATTGAAACCCTAAGTTTGTATCTATTAATTTTTATGATTTTTTACAAACAAATAAATCAGAAAGGAAAAAAGAAATTCAATTCTTAAAAGAAAATATCCCAATATTTCTCTAAAAGTCATTAGTGATGGGCAGTAAACGCAGTAGTGGCGGGTGATAACTATGACCCGTCACTAATGTGAAAGTCATTAGTGATGGGTCATAGTTATAACCTGTCACTAATGTGTTGTTCTAGTATTGGTCAAGATAACCTCCCGACTAGCAGGCGGCCTCAGACCAGTCATTACTTCTTTGGACCAGTTCTCCTTATAGAAGTGCTCAAGATTCTGACCAGTTATCCTAATAGAAGTGCTCGAGATCTGACAAGTTATTAGTGACGAGTCATAGCTATAACCCGTCACTAATGATCTGTGTATATATAACGGACCCGGGAACCCTAGCACCCGATTTTGCCTCAGTCCCTCGACGCCCGCCACCCGTCCTCTGTGAACCCTGATGCACCAAACTTCCCCACGTAGCCAATGATAGCGATGCCACCCACTGCCTCCTCCTCGTCAATTGCACATAAGATTCTGAGAGCTCTTCATGTGAATGCACTATTGTTCCTCTTCAACTTTCAATCTATGCAGCTTTGTTGGATATGTTCAATAGATGCTCGATGATGATGCATACACACTGAAACTAGGAGTGTATTTGTGAAATTTCTGTAGGTTTTGTTCTTTGGCTTAGATTAACTATATTGCGATAGGCTCGATTGATTTGCTTCTGTCCGACCGTGAAGAAACTAAAATTTTATGCTGGCCGGATGTCTATCAGTGTGATGAATTTGTACTGCTGAATCTAGATTATTTGAGTAGTGCAGCTCACTGGAATTTGCTTTTGTTATTCAGTTTGACCTAAACCTTTTGTGGTCTATCGATAGTAGCACTCGTCTGAATTATTTAAGTCTAAATTCAGTTAGAGCCTATATTGACTTGGAAATTTTGCTTTGTGCCCAGTTAATGATATGCTAGATAGATTAGTTAGGGGGCAGGGTGTTTCTTACCCCAGGGCCAACTAATTGTAGTAATATGAGAGCCATGACCAACATAAAATCCACTGCAAATATGATGTTAATAGAATGCTTTTGCTTCAATACACATGACATGACATGGTGATGTTTCATACTTCCAAGATCATGTTATTTTAGAATCTGTTATGCTGCTCTTTACCAGTCAATTTTAGTTATACAAGATCATGTTAATAGAATGCTTTTGCTTCAATACACATGATGTTATTCCCGTTTGAGAGTGTTTACTCATAATATTTCTGGAAACTAAATTTGTAAGAAAATCCTAAATGTGAATTTAGTTTACTTTACCTATGTCTCCCGTTAAGGGATGTTTGATTATAAATATGACTTCTTAACTTGTCATATTTATAAGAAGATACTCTCAAATTGTCTATGAACTTTGGACAGTTCAATGATATGTGGTCCAAGTAGTAGGTTTCTATGCTCTTATATGGTTCTAGAGAGAATTTTGGTGGCATCTCCCTGTTGTTATTTGGATACACACCCTTTTGTCTCATTGTCGAGATGTGTATTTGGAGAATAGTGGGGAGATGCTGCCAAAATTTTCTCTAGAACCATACAAGACCATAGAAACCTACTCGATCTACATATCCTCGAATGGCAGTATGATCTATCTTTGCCTATATAGAAATTAGGATCCTTTACCATAGATAATATGTATCATATTTGGAAAATCATAAAAGTGAATATAGTTACTAATATTTGAATGTCAATTGTATCTACTCTGCCATTCATATTAGATGTCTGCAAACGAGTCTTCATCAAAATCCTTTGACAAAGGACAACCTCCCAATCATACATCTACACAAGCAAGTGCCATTGGTGCTCGAGTACGAAGGCCAAGGACACAAGCAAAGTGGCTAACAAACACGATTACCATCATAGAAATTGATGATGATAGCATGCCTATGGAAAAGAAGGCCCTACAGAGATTGTAGAAGATCGCATGCCTTAATGCTCTGGAGAGGGTGTCATTGATCCTTCCAAAGTTCGATGACCTCACTGTGGATCAAAGAACATCTTGTTTAGTGATGGCATCAATACGTTTATGGAGTTCTCGAAGGACATAAAAGCGAAGGGGTTCAAGGTAGCTATGAAATGGTCGCCAAACTTTGGAGAGGCCACAAGAGCAAGCTTGTGAACAAGTATCTGGCAAAAAGGTTGGAGCCCTTCAGCATGTACCCATATATGAAAAGGGAGGATTGGGATGCTTTTGTGGTGTTGAAGAGCTCAGAAGCATTGCAAAAGGAGAGTTCAGAACAGAAGTAGCTTTAGGTAAAGAACAAGCAGAACCACAACCTGGGCACAATTAGGTACATGGGGAAAAGGTAGAAATGGCAAGCGAAGGATGAAAAGTTGGCCAACGAAGGCCACGAGAATCCTTGGTTGCAATCCCAGGATGATTACAATCGTATTTGTGAGTGAGGGATCAGCTGTCAGAAAGCGGAGAAATCACCTTCAAAAGCTGTAAAACCCAAGCAGTCGCTAAAAAGGTGAAAGAAATAGTAGCCCAATCTACTAAAGCTCATTCACTGGGGTTAGGGAACATGATGAGCTCTCTATCGCATTGGGAAATCTAGAGCACCCAGGTCACGTGCGAGGTGTGTCGAGTTCGTAGCACTAGTATATAGCCTTCCCCCAGCATGTGGGGATGTAAAAGAAGAGGAAGAGGTTAGGTACAATCGATGTGAAAGCATTGACCCATGCAATCACAGAGAACGTTAAGCATGACCTCTTGCAATGGTTTGCGTTACAGGGAGTCATAATTCCAAGTGCACTAGTGGCTGATAGCCCCATTGCCAGACTAAAGAGTAGTCAAGCCTCCAAGATGGTCAAACAACTTGTCATCTGTCCATCTATGGAGCCAAATGTGATAGACCTTCTCGATGGGCCCATGCCATGCTCGTTGGTTATAAGACCTAGTGGGTACCAAATTGTGGTTGCAAATGGCCAGGTGCATCTAGAGGTCTAGGTGTTACATACGATCCTAGTATGTCCTGACTATGTTGTGGTCTCCGTGTATTTTGTACATGACAATACCGTGGACACAGATTTGCCCATCCTCCCCCCTCCCCCTAATGATGAGATTCAAAAACTGGTTCAAGCTCATCTTTAAAGGATCCAATGGAAGAAGGGGGCCATCTTGGTGCACCCAGAACCATCTAGGAGCGATTAGGCTGGACGTTCAGGTGCACCACGTTCCCTACCAGAACCTCAACCTCGAGATAAGCCAATTATGTCATCTTGGCCAACTCTGTCGTCTCCATATAGGAAACCTGAGGCTAGCCTAGAAAAGAAGAAGAAGTCCAAGCTAGGATCCTAGAAGAAACTGCCAAAGAAGTCCAAGTCCTCTGGTAAGGACTCAATCGCTAAGAAGCGCAAGATAGGAGCAGCTTGGACTAAGACTAACCCAAAATTCCATCTTGGGAGGCCCATGTTGTCGGTAGATCCACTTCGGAGGGAAGAACAACATTTTGTCGAGTTTCATAATTACTACATACAAGGTTATAGAGTGAAGAAGACTTTCATTGTCGTCCAGTAACAAAATTGTCACTTATTGAATGTGGACGACTATTTCATTGTGGGCTTCAACGACTTATACAACATCTTCAACCTTGATGGCATGGACGTGGGGTTATTACAGTGCTTTACATTGTATGTCTTTTCAAACTAGATGTTCATTAATTATTACCACAAATTCTCCAATCTAACTAACGTCTTATCTGTAGACACTTGGTGCAAGAAACGAGGAAGAAAGAGCTCTTTGGATCCCTTGACAACAAAATTATGAAAATTTCTATGATAGAACAAGATAGTTAATTTGTTGTGGGATATGTGGCTAGAGAAATGAGACACTTTTCGAAAAAAGACTACCTGATGGTCGTCCACAATATAGGTGGCCATTAGATCTTATTGGCCATTGCTCCCAAGTGGAACTTGGTCTGGTACCTCAGTTCATCAAGACCAGTAGTATGACCTAACGGTGAATAGGGAGAACATTACTTTACTTTGGTCAAATAAATCCTCCATGAGTAAGTTCTTCATGATTTAGGTTACATATTGAACTTTTTAAACTTTTTCCAAATATTGACTAATGGATCCCTCTTTGCATGTAGGTCTTTTGACAGGTATATGTGTTGTGATATAAAGTACAATCCGAAGGAGCCCCGCACACTGACACATAAGACCGTATTCACGGTAAGTGCTAGCAGACATATTTGCAAATACTCTACTATTGTTTTTTCCTTTCAAACTGACATTTTTCCCCTCTATATTGCCACCAACAACCACTGAGCAACGTCTAAAGCTTTTACATTGTGTGTCAAATGCTTCTAACCATTGCAGCAAAGGATATGAAATCCCCAAATGTAAGATAATTGCATAGTTTTTTCTTAACTACTTTCATTCATTACTAATATCCGATGATAAAATTATTTTGGTTAAGCTAATTGCATAGTTTTTCATAACTACTTCCATTCAATAGGAATACAGCTTCTCGGACATCAACATCGAGGATGTTGCACTCTTCCACATTCGAGGAAGGATTGTCTTATTCATAATGACCGAAGTCGTCTCTCAGAAAGGCGAGTTCCATTGGAGGGACCAAACATTCTAAATCTTATGTAATTTGTGGTTCTATTTTAGATTTAGTTATTTGTATTATCTAGATTTGGACTTGCGTTGTTGTACCTTTTGATTATGGATATGTAGATATCTCGTGACTTTTGTCCCTACAAAATAGATATCTTGAAATACATGGTGATTATGGTATGAATATTATAAGTGATCTTGATGTGGATATCTAGATGTGTACTATCTTATTTGTAGAAGAAAACAGTTGCCAAATCCTAACATTGCATCAAGATGCAACCAGGAAACAAGTAAACCCCTTTAGGGGATCAACACATTAGTGACGGATAAAAATGTCACATGTTAGTGCCATCAGTGACGGGTTGTAACCTCATGCGTCACTGATGATAGAGTCCTAGTAACGAGGTGCGATTACAATCCGTCATTGATGACCGAGTCCCAATGTGAGAATGCGGTTACCACCCGTCATTAATGACCGAGTTCCAGTGATGGGATGCGGTTACCACCCGTTACTAATGAGCGAGTCCTAATGATAGAGTGGAAACCTACTCGTCACTAATAACTCATTAGTGATGGGAGGAAAGCTACCCGTCATTAATGACAGTCACCAGTGACGGGTCACAGGCCTGCTCAAGCCATAGGAGACGTATGTTAGTATCTCAGTTGTGATCCGTCACTGGTGACATTCATTAGTGACAGGTCCAAACCCGTCACTAATGTATCATCATTAGTGATGCATTTGGAATAATGGTATGAGAACTATCACTAATAATATTTATCATATATCGTTAATGTGTTGTTCTAAGATAGTGATTATAACTACATGATTTGCTAGTTATACCCTATGCTCTTGTCCTACATGATTTTTCGATCTTGAGTTGATTTGATGTACATGCTATATTTATACAAACTCGCTTTTGAGGGAGGTAACCGTATTTGTCACTACTGGTAACGGGATCTTTCCTGACACCAAGAAACTGGAACAACACTACAGATACTA
Source organism: Phragmites australis (assembly GCF_958298935.1). Taxonomy (NCBI): domain Eukaryota; kingdom Viridiplantae; phylum Streptophyta; class Magnoliopsida; order Poales; family Poaceae; genus Phragmites; species Phragmites australis. The sequence continues at coordinate 15,989,001 of NC_084940.1, read as the reverse complement.
CGTACATTCCTAGTAATTGTAGTATGTATATAGTGGAGATATTTTGCATAATTTGTAATATGGAAATTCAACAATCCATCAGATCAGTAGTAAAAATAATGTATAGAAAATGATTTTATTCTGTGTATTCGATCTCAAATCCGTAACTATTCCATAGTATGCTGCCATGCCGACAGAAATCAAGGAATTGGCATAACTAACAAATTGTGCAACAAATTAACAATTATATGTTATATGTCAAGTTTTTAACAGGAAGACTTATTCTGGACAGACATCATGAAGAGATATTCCTAAATGTATCCTATAACAGGAAGGTGTGGTTCTGGTGGTTTCATTTCATCATGTGGATCAGGTCAAGGATTGAAATCTTTCTTGGAAGCCAGTGATGATTTTTCTCTTTTTTTTCTTGGCTGATTATCTTTTTTCCTTCTTTTTTCTAGAATTTCTCTCCTACTTAAAAAATCTCTAATCCATGTATCGTCAACTTTGTTCTGCCCACCATCTAACAAAAAACCAAAACAATCGCGCCTCCACTCTCCCATGAAAAAAAAACTGATGAACCGGCCGCCCTTCCCCACCATGCCCGTCGTGCCCCCTCTCGTGCCCTTCCAAACAGTAGAGGTCCCTCGTCGTCTCTACTCCGTGCACACCCTCTTGTGCCCATCCATTGCCACCGCCACTCCGCACACCCTTCCCCCACGTTCGTCGCGCCGCCACCCCCATCCCACCTCGATGCCACACAACTCCGAGCTAGCTGCCACGGCCACCTATCGTCCGCCACGATCGAACGTCGATGTTACGCCCCTCCTTCGCGGTGGCGATCCGACACCCCTCCTTCACGGTGGTGATTTCTTCACAACTCCACGTCGATCAGACGCCCCTCCTTCGCGGTGGCAACCTCCCCCTCCTATCTCAGGTGAGCGATTCCCCTGTGCCCTCTCATGCGTGTTTGGAATTGTCCCGAGGGACATGTTCTTGGGAGCATGAACTATCATTCGAGTTCCAGGCACTAGAGGTTTTTCTTGGGGCCATGTGCTCATCAATGGACAATAGCATGGCTGACATCGAGAGGCATACCACAAGGTGCTCAACATTGTTGTCCTCATCTTTCTCAGCAAGATATGAGATCCAATACAGTTTTCTTTTGGGAGGTTATTTAACTCCTTTATTTTCATGTGGTAGAATTAATGTCCAATGCTAGATCTTATACTGAAGATGCATTGCATGTTGTGCGGAAATGCATGGGTGCCATGGCGTGAGTACTGCACAATGAGATGCCAATTTCAACGATTATTTTTGTTCAGTAAAGTAGTATAATGATTGAACTACTAGGAGTAGAATTGGTATAACCAAAGCAAACATGTCTCTAATAGGTTTGTTCTTTAACCAAAGCAAACATGACTCTAATAGGTTTGTTCTTTCAATACATGCCTCTAATATGCAGTAAGCTCATTCATTGCATTGGTGTGGTTCTGAATTGTAGAATCTGATGTCATCTCTAATGATAGGTGCTCCTGAATTGAGTCCATATATTGATTCTTGGGCTCTGCTTATCAGGATTCATTAAGAACTTTCCTTTTTTTCCCCTTTGGAATATACAGAGGATGTGACCTTCCAAAAGGTAAGGAAAAGGGTGGAGTGATTGCCAACGTAAGTTGATTCTATAAATGCATTCTTTGTTTTTTAGATAAGAAGGTATACCCTTGGTTTTTGTTATAAAACCATTACTAAACATATTATTAAAGCCAATTCAGGAAACCTAAACAACTAAAAACTAAATTAGGACAGACCTCCACAATCTCTCACCAGGGTAGAACGAAAACTTGAGGCTAGCATCAGCTAAATCCTAAACACAAAGCAGAAGATATGAGGAAACTATTGTATTCCATCAATGCATATTGTACTCGTTGCACATTGTACTATTGTTGAGTGCCTGACAAAACAATTTGTAAGTTATCATAACTGTAACTTTTTTCTATCAATTCAACTCTAAATGTTTCCTATAGGTCTCACCTCATGAATATATTTCAAGCCCATAATTTTTAGCCCCTTCAATGTAGAACTTGCTTTCACCCAATTGTTGAATTAGTTCTTTGAATAGCTAATGACTCATTTAAACCAAGAAAATTTATTTTCTATTTTAAGTTGCATTCTTGACCAGTGTCAATGCTAATTATTTTACTTCCAATTTATTTCATCAATAACTTAGTTCCCAAGCATGTACTTGCTTGAATGCAAAATCTGTGCACTGAAATTCTTGAAAGTTCTACCAAGGACGGAGAAAACGACATTCTAAGAAATTCTGATGACCATGGTGCTATGGATCTTGAAGAATTATTGAGGCAAAGGACTTTCACAATGCAAGTATCTGGTATTTCAATCCAAGATCTGAGAGTTAAGTGATGGAATATTGTCTCATATTTACTTGACGGTCACTGATTGTATAGTTGATAGTTTTGGAATGGTGGGAGCAGTACGTTGTCTGTATAGTTCAATTGCATTAGGTGACAAATTGCGAAACGCTTTTTACCTTTTTTTAGCCCTTTATCCATATCCTAATTTATATTGCCATTTATATAACACCTTAATAAATGGTACTAGCAGTTTTTCTAAACCACATTCCTACTTGATTATTCTTATTCCCTATTCCTATTATGTCTTCATGCCCTATATATGTCCTACCTCTAGGTAATCTCGGTAAATATGAGATGGTTGCAACTAGATCCCTTCTTGCATCTAGACACCACCTAGTGGTTTGTTGCTCAGTCTTGGTTACATGTTGTTCTCTGCAAAAATCATGTCCAGTATCCCACTTTCTGGTCTTTGTAGTGTTGTAGCGCATATACTCATTCCTCTTACCCTTTCTATTTGTTGCAGCTACGCTTCTGCTACATTGTCATTTTGTTGGTCAAGTGCTATTGACTTTATTACTTTGATTAAATACTCAAATCAAGAGTTGAGCTAATTTTAGATGTATACCCAAATTCATAGAATTTTGCTATTTGGTTTTTTTTATGCGTGGGATGGTTAACCTGGTCTTATTTAGCGTTTACCTCGCAGATGACGTCTTCGAAATGAACCGGGGGCCGCACTCCATTCGGAGACCTATCCAACACCGCCAGCATAGGTAAATGTTAAGAACTGCTATCCTAAAGTCTCATTTCATACTCCACGACTAAATACATGTTGTACCTTTCTAGATGGAGCCAGCAATATCAATGTTGGTGTACCCACAACATTCGCTACACAGCCACATCTCGCAGATCCTAAAGAACATAAGAGACAAAGGTCAAGGGACCGATATGCACAAATATCTGACAAGAAAATTATGAATTTTTGAAAAAGGAACGTGAAGCATATCATTGAAAAAAGGGTTGAAGCCATCCTTGTAACTACCGAACAACATCAAACATCCACGCCCCTCCCAACTGCATCCAACAAGGAGAACATGGCTCCAGATGATGGTACTGATTGGTTGTGCATAAGTGATACGTACCAGAGGCAAAAATATTCCTTTACCATATCAGGTGCAAGAGTGTATTGTGACCAATACTGAAACAACAAATACCTCTATTCAATTACCATATACTATGAATAATTATCATATGATGTAATTTAGATTTCAAGATTTCAATGTGGCATCTGTTTCAATATAACTAATTTTATATTAAAAAGGGGATCACGTTGTAGATGATTGTACACCTACGTATGAAGACATTGTTTGAAATAGAAGCATCATTGACATCACTAATACCCCACGCTGCCCTATTCCAGGTAATTTGAACAATTATTTGATATTACTACTATTCCAAGTAATTTGAACAGTTATTTGATGCTACTATATTGAAATTATTGGGTCCGGTGTTAGCATAATTAGATAAACACGAACCTGCCTGGTGTAAGCATGACACAAATTTGACACACTTAGCACATAAATGAACTCTTAATTACCTGTATTGGGACACATATCAGCTTACACATTATTACATTCCTAATGATCACATGTGATTTCATTTTAGGAAAGAAGAATGCTCGTGATGCTTCACATCATATTATCATGTTAGATGACTAAAGGCAATCATGATGTACACTTGATTCAATCAAGACCATAATCAATGATGATTGTGCTACCCCTACTTCCCCGGCTAAGAACCCACGTAAGCAGAAGTTAACAAATGATCAAATTGAAGCTAAGAACGTGAGGGATAGGGCACGACATGCAAATTTGACACTCGAGCAAAGGAAAGAGAGTCGCGACTATCAAAATGTGCAAAACACATTGCGACACAACACTGTAAGTCAGGAGCACATTGAATCAAGGCACGAACATCGAAGGGTGAATAATATGACACCCGAGGAGAAGCAGTCAAAGAGAAATCAAGAAAAAGCATGTTATGTGGCACGGTGCAACACTCTGAGACAAGATTCCATCGCCATAGAGAATCCGATGTATATCCCATCGGATAAGCCCGTTACTGTGGATGCATCTTGTTCAGTTGGATCCATAGTCACTAGTGATTAGGCCATTCCTACAATCAAAGGTACACCTATTTACATCCAATCAGCTTCGGAGCAGATGTTGGATAGGGAGATCCAAGAGATGAATATCAGTCAAAGATCACGTAGACAATGTGTAATAGCTGGAGAAAGGCAAGCATTGCTAGCCTATCATAACGAAAGCTTTGCAGCTAGACAGGGCAAAAAAGTTTCTGCCTCGTCAAAAGAACAACTGCAAGTTCACAAGACATCAATGGTTTAGAGCCTCCAACATAATCAGTTGTCATTAACAACGGTAATGTTCTAACCTATATTTAGGTTCCCTAATTTCCAATTCAAAATAGATCTTGATGTATTGTACTCATGTTGTACTGACCGAAAATACCGCTCTAGCACCTCAAATTGCCAACGCCGTAGCGCCTCCAACACAGACACCAATTATTGATGACGGTAATTTTTTTATTGTATTCATTTTATATTGCAAAAAAATACATCCAGGACCATCATATACTTATACAAATCTATATGAGGCAACAGTGATGATGACGTCATATTCGAGGAGGACTCAGAAGATGAGGAGGGCTACATGTTCGCTGGTCAAGGTACTTTTGACATGTTTCCACCCTCCCGTCCATATCTCATAGAGCCTTATCTAACTCTGTCATGTTAAAAATCACTTCAGACGCGGACACTGATGATGATATCGAATTCGATGAAACTAATGATGCCTCTGCTACTATCTCTAGCATACTCGATCTGTACGACCACGTGTATAGCAATATACTCCTAACCACGCACATGCTGAAGCCTATTGAAAACTGTAAATATTGTGGTGCAAAGAAGTTCGAGCATGAGACAAATATGTTATGCTGTCGGAATGGAAAGATTAGACTATCCACCCCAAAAATAGAGAGAGGTCCAGCTTGAGGCAATCAACGCTAGAGCGTGGTCACCACGAGCAAATCAGGAACATGAGGAAAGCTCCATAGGAAGGCCACGCACACAGCTCAACCACGCACGCATGAAATGCTCATGGCGAGATATCCAGCTACAGAAACACGCATGAAGACGCAACATAGATCACCACGGCAGCAGTGTTGCCACCACCACAGCCAAGGCATGTGCACACCGTGTACCTGAGACCAAGCTCCACAGGACCGCACAGCAACTGAGCCCACAAGGACCAGCGGGTGCAAAACGATGGGGCACACGACCAAGGGAGGTGCACCAATGTGTCGTGAGCACCTTCACCGGAGCCGATAGGGCGCAGCCACAGAATAGGCAAAGGGGAACATCGGAGAGGAAGATGGAGAGGAGTAGGCATGAGGAGAAGGTGGAGAGCTCGTAGTTCGTGAATCCGAGAGGAACCACCCTAGCTTTGAACCACCCAAGTCAAGGGAGAGAGCACGCGCCTCTCGATTCCTTCGGGAGCACGAACGGACCTCGGTTAGGGTAGACGCGTCTCAATGACCAAGAGCGCCCTGCCCCCTCTCTTTGGAATCCTCTCTCGAGGGCATAGAGGATGGCCAGGCCGAGTGGGCTGCTAGGCCTCATGGATATGGAAGCGGCCCACCAGTCAGAGGCCTCCTCCCTTTCTCTTTTTTTCATTCTCCATGGAATTTGTTGAAATTCAAATCTAACTTCATTTTCAAATTCGAATTTTAAAGGGACCCCTCAAATCCCAACAATCCCCACCTTTGACCTTTCATAATTTGACAAAATGTTATGGACCCCTTAACTGTTTTAATATACTATTTTTCGGTGAAGGTGCGATTAAGCTTGAACCTTGCCTAGTCAGAGAAACTACGACCCTGCACAGGCAGCTTAGAGGACTAGGCCTTGATCCAGTGCCTTGGTGTGGGAGCTTTCATTTCAAAGACATATAGTACAGGGTAGTTGAACTCATGCCCTTGTATCTTTTCATGAACTCACTAGAGAGTATCCCTTTTCTCTCTAGGATCATGATCACATGATCAGTTTATATAGGTGAGCTCTTCAGAAAATCATGTAGGACAATTGCCCACCATTTGGCAAAGAACTCATTAAGAGCCTATGCTTAACCTGCCATACAGATGAAGCAATGCAGCTAATGGGACCCATGAAGGTGTGCTTCTGGCATCAACCAACTTCATTTCCTACAACTTGAATAACGGGATCTCCGATTAAACGGGATAGGTATCCACTGTTGAAACCTTTAACAGGGTCAGAGCCCAATTCCCTCAAACGTTGCCTGGATTGGCCTCCTCACCAAACCCTTAGTGAAAGGATTAGCCAAGTTCCTTTCAGACTTAATTTATCCTACTACGATAACACCAGTCTCTCTGGCATGTCAACATGACTTTAACCGCCTCCGAATGTGTCATGTGGTTTTCAAGTTGTTCTTTCTAATCTGAACTTTGATAATCATAGCCTGATTATCACGGTATACTAGGACTACTAGAATGGGTTTTTCCAACACATGGATGTCTGACAAGAGGTCTCTCAACCACTTTGCCTCCACTGTTGCTGAATATAGAGCTACTAGTTCAACATCCATGGTGGATCGTATTATCAACATCTGTTTAGATGATATCCATGACACAGTCCCACCAACTAGAGTGTAAGCATACCCACTCATAGCTCTCATTTCATCTGAGTCACTGACCCAGTTAACATCACTGGATCCTTCTAGGACTGCTGGATGACCAATATATTTAATACTGAGGTTAAGTATTCCTTTTAAGTACCTGAGTACTCTTATTAGTGCTTCTCAATGATGATCTCTTGGGTTGGATATATAACGACTCAACCTGGATATTGCATATTAGATGTTTGGTCTAGTTGCACGGCTCAAGTACATAAGAGATCCAATGACCTACAAACACTTCAGCAGGTTCTATGGGTTCGCCAAAGTGTTTGTGTAACTTGATGTTTGGATCATAAGGTGTGGAGATTGGTTTAGAGTCCATTTGCCCAAACCGGGTTAGGACCTTCTCCACATAATGAGACTGTGATAGCATAATCTCATTCTCTCCCTTCAACAGCTTGATATTTAGTATGAGATCAGCTTCACCTAAATTCTTCATGTCAAAATTCTTGGAGAGGAATTCATTTGCCTCCTTGATAATTTCCATGTTGGTCCCGAACAGCAATATATCATCCACGTATAAACACAAAATGACACTTCTGCTCCCAACAAATCGATAGTACACATACTTGTTAGCCTCGTTTACACAATACTTGACAGTGATCAACGTGCTATCAAATTTCTCATGCCATTGTTGAGGAGCTTGCTTCAAACCATACAAGGATTTGATCAAGCAACACACTTTGTTTTCCTGACCTTCTACTACAAATCCATCTAGCTATTGCATGTATATCTCCCTATCTAGCTCTCCATTAAGGAAAGCGATCTTTATGTCAATCTGATAGACATGGAGTTTACATGCAATAGTGAGTGTCAATAGCACTCAGATAGTAGGTAATTGGGCCATAGGAATACATGTCAAAGTAATGCTCCCCTTCTTTCTGGGTAAAACCCTTAGCCACTAAGCGGGCCTTGTATTTTTTTATAGTACTATTAGGTCTCCACTTCCTCTTAAAGATCCATTTACATCCTACTGGCTTGCACCCAGCTAGAAGATCTACTATCTCCCACGTTGTGTTAGCCATGATGGCATCCATCTCACTACGGACTGCTTCCCTCTTGTGCTCCGCATTTGATGAAGTGTATACCTCTGCGAGGGATCGTGGTTCCTCATCTACTAAATAACTAACATAATCATCACCTAGTGACTTTTCAGTCCTTTGTCTCTTACTCCTTAACTCCAAATCTGAAGCTAGATCATACACACTCAAAGAAATAGAGTATGGCTTATGCGAGCCATCTAGAGCTACTATCTCATTTCCTCTCATTGAAAAGTTATCTTCAAAGAATGTCACATCACGAGACTCCATAATGAAATTAGCAGCAACTTCGCTCATCTTGTATTTCACCACTAGAAATCTATAGGAAGACACAGTCTAGGGCCTTTGATCCTAGCTTTCTCTTCTTCAGTAAAGGCAGACTGACCTTTGCAAGACAACCCCAAGTCGAAAGGTTCGGCCTTTTCCTTCTAAATCCTTCATTCAGTGTCTCCTTGTGGTTGTGTGGAGGTACCCTGTTGAGGACATAGCATACTATGAGAACTGCCTCGCTCCACCATATATCCAACATACATGAACTCTGCAATAAAGAATTAATCAAGTCGCAGACAGTTCGGTTCTTTCGTTTGGCAACCCTGTTTGATTGGGGTGAGTATGGGGCAGTGGTTTCATGAATGATTCCACTTTCTGTACAGTATTCGAAAAATAGGTTGGAGAGATACTCTCCACCTCTATCATACCTTAAGCGTTTAATCTTCCTTTCTAATTGGTTTTCTACTTCAGATAAAATGTTCTGATGCTTCATCTTTTGTTCTCATTAAATAAATAGCAATACCTAGTTGCATCATCTATTAATGTGAGGAAATAGCGTTTACCGCCTTTAGAAATTATGCCATTCATTTCACATACATCAGAGTGGACAAAGGTCAAGAGGTGAGTTGTCTTTCTCTTCTACTATTTTGAAAGGTAGACAAGATTGCTTCGCTTGCACACATATCTAACATCTAGACGCATCAAGATTATATTCAGGAATCAAACTCATGTTACTAAAACGTTTAATGGCCCTCGCATTAATGTGGCACAATCGGGAATGCCACACATCATATTTCTTATTACAAGACTGATAAATAGCAGAAAAGGAATTATTGTTTATTACAGACATACGGAATAGATCGTCAGACTCATACACCTTCCTTGGAAAATTACCAAATTTTGTCAAAATGACTTTATTGGACTCGAACACTAACTTAAGACCTTGGTGAAGCAACTGTGACACTGAGATTAGTTTTCGGTTCATTGTCGGCACAAACAGCACATCCTTCAAGATGATCATCTTGCCCGAAGTCATCTTCAGGCAGACCTGTCCAATCCCATGTACTGTTATCGATACACTGTTACCCATCAAGATAGGGCCACAGGCTGGCCCTGAAAAGAAGAGAGTGTAGAGCCTTCAGCACATATGTGTATAGTAGCTCCAGAATCAATCCACCAATCATTAAATGGACTTGCCATAAAGGCTTGTGGTAAGTACCTGTTGAAACTGGAGAGACCCAACACCACATGTGCTTCCTTGCACTGCCCAGGAGCAAGACCTTTGCCCTTCTTGTCCAAGCACCTACGGGTAGTATGCCTAGTTGTGCCGTAGATGTAGCAAATTAAATCATCCTTCTTCTTTACCTTCTTCTTTCCTTTGGGCTTGTTCTCGTTATGGTTATGTGGAGGTAGAGCATGATTCTTCTTCTACTTCTGGTTTTGGAACCTCGATGTCAACCCCTTCTCTACTAGGTGAGCCTGGACTTGTGATGATGGCTTGTCAACGGCCCTTGCACATTCCTCGACATTGATAACAGTGAACAACTCAGATAGTGTCATTTGTTTCTTCATGTGCCAGCGAGATGTCACTAAGTCACGCTATGAGGATGGCAACTTGGCTAGGATGGCGTTCACCAGAAAATTATCTGGAAGGATGCAGTTGTACTAGACTAAGTCCCTAACTATGAGCTGAAGCTCCTACAACTGCTCCATCACAGACCTTCCCTTAGAAATTTTAAAGTTGAGGAAGTTTACAGTGGTGAAGGACTCATTGCCATATCCACTTCCATGAACTTGTTCTATAGCTCTTCTCAGAGGTCCTTGGCCGAAATGAATCAAGAGTACACATCAAACAGATGGTTCGACATGACATTTAGTAGACGAGACAAACAAGCTTGATTTGCTTCTTCCCATTTAGCCTTACCGCATCAGCGGTGGCCTAAGTTGTCGCCTTGGCATTAGCTGACGTAACCTCATGGAGAGCACTCGAAACGACCCAAAATAGTTTCAGGTCGGTCAGCCACATCCTTGTATGAATCTGCCAGTGTCTAGCATACGCCATTGAACGCATTGGGTTTAATGACATCTGAGTGAGTGACCATTACTCTCTGTTTTATGGATTGTTGTTTCAAAGTACATTTTAGCAACATTTCAATTAAATTGATTTTGAATTTAAACATATGAATAAGAGCATTATTGCCAACAACCAATATCACATAGACTAACATGAACATTTCAACAGCAAATATGATAAAACATATTCTTCTCTTGCTCACAAGAATATCATATAAGGCAATCAACATTAAGAGGTGGATTAACACATGAATAAACTCAACAAGTGTTAATAGGATATATTTGCTCTCAGGTGCAGGATACCAACTTAACGGCCATCCAACGCTTACAAAGTTTTACTAATTACTGTGACAGCTTTCACCAGAAAATGCTAGACTAAGCTACCCAAGGCACTGTTATGTCTATCATGCAATCCACCAGAATAGAGCAAAATCGCTAAACAGAGAGTAGAAAGGAAACAAAAGCTCACAATGATAGACAAAGAATAGATAGACTAGCGACTACAATCTAGCAGATGTGCAAAACTATCACACTAAGCACACTTAGCCCGGTATCATCACAGAGCACCACATCCACCTCAACTAGCATGCAAAATTTATCAATACTGATGAGATCAAGCAATTGCATACTAGACAAAAATCAAGTAAAGCGGCTGGAACAGGCTTACTATCCAATGAAGAGGCCGAAGGCAAGGCACACAAAAGTGTTGTCCCAGAAAATAGAGACACCCACTCTATGCTTAGGTCTACAGGGTGTGTGCTCTCAGAGATACAATATCGTTGTACTAGCTGCAAGGCACACTACAACTAGTACCCAAGGAGAAGGGTACACTACAACAGAGAGAGGTCCAGCTCCTGGCCATGAAGGTAGATGTCCAACACCAGCCCGAGACAACCAATGCCGAAGCGTAGTCACCATGAGCAAATTAGGCACGCAAGGCAAGCTCCACAGGAAGGCCGCACACACGGCTCAACCATGCATGCACGAAATTCACACGATGAAATTTCCACCTGTAGTAACACGCACAAAGACGCGACACACATCACCACCGCAGCAGCATTGCCACCACCATGGCCACGACATGCGCACACCGCATACCCGAGGCCAAGCTCCACCGCACTGCACAACAACCGAGCCCACAAGGAACAGTGGGTGCAAGACAATGAGGCACATGACCAAGGGAGGTGCACCAATGCATCGCGAGCACCCTCACTAGAGCCAACGGGGTGCAGCCACAGAACAGGCGAAGGGGAACACCAGAGAGGAAGGTAGAGAGGAATGGGCATGAGGAGAAGGTGGAGAGCTCGTTGTTCGTCAATCCGGGAGAGGAACCACCCTAGATTTTAACCACCCAAGCCAAGGGAGAGAGCACGTTGCCTCCATCCAATTCCGTCGGGAGCACGAACGAACATCGGTTTGGGTGGATGCGCCTCAGCGACCAAGAGCGGTGGCACCCCCTCTTTGGAATCCTCTCTCGAGGACAAGAGGATGGCCAGGTTGAGTGGGCTTATGGGCCTCATGGGCCTAGAAGTGGCCCACCAGTCAGAGGCCTCCTCCCTTCCTTTTTTTTCATTTTCCATGGAATTTGCTTAAATCAAAATCTGACTTCATTTTCAAATTCGAATTTTAAAGGGAAAATCCCCTCAAATCCCAACATTCTCAAGGCTCCAAAGTTAGTAGCACAAGCGATGGGCTATGTTGTGGATGGTCTAGGATTTTATTATGTTCCCCATGCCCGATTCAGGAGGTAAAGAAGGAGAACAAAACATCTATTGTTAAGATTGTTGGGGGACAATTGGAGATTCCACAACTTATTGCTCAGCTACAAAGACTTGTTCCGGTCAAATGGACCTAGGAGCCAAAGTTGCATGAAGATAACACATATTTAATGATGTTTCCAAATAAGGCAGAACTGCAGAGAACTATAGCTTTTGGTAAGGCTACATTGCTAATGGTGTTTGCTTGCACTTTGATAAGTAGCATGAACAAGAAGATGGCTTTGTTTTTGTCGAAGATTAGTTCCTGGCAATGTGTCCGTAAATTGACTGGGTACCTTCGAGTGCAAGGATTAATCACGAGACAGGACAATCGATGTATACAGATTCAGGCCTCCGATTGGAGTGATATCCTACGTCCTGTGGGGGTGTTGCTGTCGTATATTGATGATCTCGAGTATAAGCAATGGGGATAAATTTATTATAGAGAGTATATTAGATCTGATCTAACCTAAAGCTAAGATCGCCGAGTACCTTCTCTGCTAGGGACTTGATGCTTGCCTTGAGCTCTCTCTTCCTATGTTTTCCTTGTGTGTTGTTCTTGTCTCCCTTGTTTTTTTTGTCCCCCTTCCACCCCCTTAGCCTTTTCGCCTTATATAGGGGTGGGAGTACCGACTCCTATCCAGCCATGGTCGATAGGGAGTTATCTTCCTTGACGTCTAAGTAAATATATTTGTTTTGAGTACTAATCGCATCGAGTTAGGTAACTAATCGAAACCTTCCTAATATGTACTTCCGTGATTCTGGGTGTATCAGGTACCGCTGATTCAGTAACGTGATATCTAAAGCTTCTTAATATGTGTTGTACATACCCTGTTCGTATATGATATATTCCTTATGCGCATATACCACATAGTTAGATATTTGACAATTTTGCCTAAGGTTTGGGTGAGGGTTTGTAATCTTCCAAAGATGCTTCGATCCTTCTCTGTACTATGGGCAGTTAGTTCTCTTATTGGAGCTACTCAATCTGTGGATATGGTCACCGCAGTCAGAAATGACTTTGGAAGGGTTCATGTTGTAGTTTTTGACCCAGAGTTGATTCCACATGACATTAGTGTGGTCATCAGTGATAGGTTCTTTGATATTCATCTTCAAGTGGAGTAGGGACCTCATGATGGGAACACATAAAATATGAAATGGATGATACATAGGGAGATAACGATGGGAACACAACAAAAGAGGATGAGTAAATGCAAGATAGGGAGCCCAAAAGAACGAAGAATAATGATTAGAACAAGGCGGAGAGTAATCCAGTTAACTCTAGTACTGGAGGTGTTCAAAATGACTAGATAGAACACATTGCAGTGGTTGGTGAAGATATGGAGGAAGAAGACATGCGGCATGGTATTGCATGGGAGACTAACTGCCAATGAGAAGACACGGGCCGAACATGCACTGATCGAGTAGGCTGGGTAGGAAGATGAGCCATCTTTGGAGGCGAACTTGGTCTAGCTGACTCGACTGGGCTCTGGTGGAATCAAGACCTCGCTAATAAATAGGGCAACGATAGGCCTCCTGTATGGGCTCTGGCGTGGGACGTCTGAACCAATGCCGCAGTGTAAGAGCAAAATGTGCGAACACAGTGCAGATGAAGATTCTTTAGAAAGAGCTGCATAGGTGGCGGCGCACTATAACTTGGAGAAGACTGACAACAGTACGAAATCCAATTCAATTAAAATTCCTTTTCAGATAAACATATATCATGAAACATTCATAACATAGGAATAACTATGGGTAGAAATGAGGATGATATTAAGTTAGGGGTAAATAAGATTACGAATATTGAATTGGATAGGTTTTCCATTACTCCAAAAAAGAAAAAAGAAATTGAGGATGTAATAGTTTTTTCAGATGATGATGATGTAGATTAGGATGAGGGACTGGATCACCTCGTTAGGATGAGGGACTGGATCACCTCGTTGTTAGTCATTTATGTAGTGATTTAACCGAGGAGGTTATGGATGAGGGCAGTGGTCACCTTAGCTGTGACTTTAAAGTTGTCCCCACAAAAACGAAATCCAGTTTTTGCAAAAATAGAAAACGCCAACAGGGTGTGTCTGTTAAAAAATAAGTACAAGTTTTAAAATGAAGGGAATCTTATGGAATAGTCAAGGGTTGAGGGATGTACCTAAATTTTGTTTTCTTTCCGAGATTACTTTGGAGTAGCAACTAGATTCCATTGCTATTGTAGAGACCAATAGAAAAGACTTGAAGGATGGGGAACTTAGACGGATATGTGGATATGTGGGGGGGGGGGGATTTTGTGGAATTGGGAAGAACCGCGCGGACGGTCCGGAGGGTTGCTTATGGGGGGTAATTTAGATGTGTTTGATATTGGAACTATTTTTCATGGTGACTTTTACATTAAGTTTAAACTAAGAAACAAGGAGGATGGTTTTAAATGGATATTAGTAGTAGTGTATGGTGCAGCCTAATCGGAATATAAAGATTGTTTTTTAAGTGAATTAGTTCATGCTTGCAGAATCAAATCGTTACCCATTATGATTGGTGGGGATTTTAACATAATTAGAAGCCCCGATGAAAAAAGTAATGGTAGATACAATGACAGATGTCCTTTCCTATTCAATGTTGCTATCAAAAGCTTGGATTTAAGGGAGCTGGCATTGTCTGGACGTAAGTTCACATGGTCCAATTCAAGAGAGGTCCCCACTTATGAGAAATTAGATATGATATTAGTTAGCATAGAATGGGAGATTAAATTTTCAAGAGCAATTGTACAAGCTCTATCGAGAGAGATTTCTGACCATACTCCCTTGCTGCTAAATACTGGAAATATATTGCATGGGGAAAATCAACATAGGTTCAAATTTGAACTTGGTTGGTTAACTAGTGATGGTTTTTTTGATGTAGTAACAAAAGTATGAAAGGAAGAAAACAAGAGTTGTACACCACTGCAAAGATGGCAAAATAAAATAAGAAGATTACAACAATACTTGAGAGGATGGGCGAAAAATATTAGCGGTTCATATAAAAAAGAAAAACAAGAATTACTAATAAAAATAGAGGACCTGGACAAGAAGGCAAAATCTACTTTATACAACCACTTGAAGTGGACATCAAACACTGTTTGAAGGAACGACTAGAGCAACTCTTAAGAGAAAAGGAGATTAAATGTTAACGATGGTCTAAAACAACAGAGTTATTAGAGGATGATTGTGACACTAAGTATTTTTGATTAGTGGCAAATGGAAAATATAGGAAATCTAGGATTTTCCAACTTGAGCATGGAGATCAAATCATTAGAGGCGAAGAACAAATTTAATCATACATCACCCAGTATTACAAAGGACTACTTGGTCCTCCTGAACATGGGGATCTCGCTATGGTTCAAAATAGGAAGGATGATATCCCTCGGGTATCTAAGGCTAATAATGAAAGGTTAACAAAAATGTTCACCGAGAAAGAGGTTAAGGAGGCTATATTTCAGCTGAAATATAATAAGGCACCAGGACCAATAGGTTTCCCAGCTAAGTTTATCAAGTATTCAGGGAAAGTATAAAAGATGGTCTTATGGTGCTTTTTTATGAGTTCTACAAAGGAAATTTGTCTCTACATAGCCTACATTTCAGAATTATTACTTTGCTACCAAAAGACAAAGATGCAGCGCAAATCCAACAATTTCGACCAATTTGTCTGCTTAATGTGAGCTTTAAAATCTTCACTAAGGTAACAGTGAACCGAATAAGTGGAGTCACGCAAGAGGTGATTAGACCAACTCAATCTGCCTTCATGAGAGGTTGTTAGATTATGGAAGGAGTGGTCATCTTATATGAGACCATCCATGAAATGTATAGGAAGAAATTGAATGGAGTCATTCTAAAACTAGATTTTAAAAAGGCATATGACAAAGTAAAATGATCCTTTTTACAACAAACTTTAAAAATAAAAGGATTTTCATAACAATGGAGTAGATGGATAGAACAATTTGTGACTAAAGAGAGTGCGGGAGTGAGAGTAAATGATGATATAAGCATATTCTTTCAAACTAAGAAAGAATTAAGATAGGGGGACCCACTTTCACCTATCTTGTTTAACATTTTAGTAGATATGCTAGTGATTTTAATAGAGCGAGCAAAGGAAGATGGACAAATAAAAGGAGTAATCCCTCATTTAGTGGATAATGGTCTGTCTATCCTACAGTATGTAGATGATACAATCTTATTTCAGAGTCTTTCATATTGAAACCATGAAAATGATTTTACCTCATCAACCACAATAGTGTTTGTCCCAAATATGAGTATGTAATCAACATACAAACATAATATCACACCTTGACCCCACCATAGCGATAATATATGCATTTATCAGCTTCATTCATAGCAAAGCCAACGGATGTTAAAGTTTTGTCAAACTTCTTGTTCTATTTCTTAGGTGCATGAATTGAGGTTGGTTAGGTGCTTGATTGAGGCCATACAATGATTTCAATAATCTGCAAACCATTCTTTCCTGTCTAGATATCACAAAACTATTTGGTTACTCCATATAAATTTCATCCTCCAACTCTCTAAATAGGAAAGTTGTCTTTACGTCTATTTGATCAACATGTAGACCATGGGAAGCTGCAGGCGCAAGGAGCACCCTAATATTGGTTAATCTCGCAACATGAGTGTAGGTTATCTTCTTCTTTTTAGCTATATCCCTAGCCATAAGCCTCGCATTATATTTCTCAATAGTACCATCATAACTAAGCTTCTTTTTAAAGACCCAGTTGCAGCTAACAAGTTTACATCCTTTAGGATGATTAGAGATGTCCCAAGTTTCATTAGCCATGATGGAATCCATCTCACTACAGTCGGCCACTTTCTAGTAATTAGCGTATGGAGATGCATACCTCTGCAACTGTCTTTAGCACATCATCCACAAGGTACACAAGAAGCAGCGCAAGGCCGAGATTGAACATCAATGGCCATGATGTGCACATACCACCTAATGGCCGACCTCAGTGTCATGACTGATCTGCAGCAAATGGAGCACAAGAGGGCACTGCAATATTTTGGTGATAAAATAAATTGTGTAAATAAGATTGATTAATGGTCTTAGTGCTTTTGCTTTCAATTTCTTGTTTTGTTCAAATAAATGCTATGAGCATACCAATTTAGAATTCAACAAGTAAGTGTACCTATGTATTCCTTGGCTAAGGTTTGCACCTAGAAATAAAAGTTTTCTTTCGATTGGCATTATTAATACTTGTATCCGTGAATAAAAGTGCACTTTTGTCATTATTAATATTTGTCCAGTTGCATGGCAAGGGCAATTCACTTGTTGTGATTACAGAGTCGCTATTGTCATGCTTCAAGCAGTCACCACGACCATTGAATATGGCATGTCCCTTTTGTGTCATGGGATCAAATAATGGCATTAATTTGATGAACCAATTGCCATTGTTTACCAATACCTTCCAAGGGCAAGCTCCTCCAATTCAAGCTTTGCTGTGAATGAAAGATTGTGTAAGATGGGTTATTACTTGGTGAATGGAATATATGCTTAATGGGTAGCATTTGTGAAAACAATCACTGCCCTTTAAAGCATTAGAGATAAATTATTTGCAAGGAAACAAGAAGGGGTGAGAAAGGATGTCGAAAGGGCATTTGGAGCTTTACAATCTCGCTTCGCCATCCTATGGTGTGTGGCCTGTTATTGGCACTGATAAACCCTTAGCAAAATCATATATGCTTTCATTCTATTGCATAATATAATAGTTGAAGATGAGCGGGATCCATAGGCTCATACTGACAAGTATGACTTGAATCAGGGAGAGATCATCCTATACAAAAAGCATAGTACCACTAGGGATCTATTGATGGGTTCAACAATTTTTTGGAAAGAAATGGTGACATCCATAATAGATCAAAGCATATCCAGCTGAAAAAAGACTTAGTTCAGCATATTTTGGATAGATTTGGATGTGGTTAGATGAACAATTAGCCACTTCTTATGCATCTACTACTTATTTCATGATTCAATTTACTCTAGAAAACATGTTTTAGTTTTCTTTCATCAATCAAAGCACATGTGTTCATATGTTCCATTTAATTTATTAACTCACAAAGAAAAATTAGCCTATGTTTTAGTTGTATGAATTTGTTGTTGTGAATAATGCATTCTGATGAGGACATTACTCTTTCGGATACACACACACCGAGTATTCCTCCAACAATAGGTCCATTGACACGAGCTCGTGCACGTCAACTAAATCATGAGGTGAGCTCGTTCCTTAGTGTTCCTTTATATTTTGATAAGGATAGGATGCTACTGAATAATTGTGATGTATTGTTACTTAGGAACACGGGAGAAGAACAGCAAGGGCGCCCAAGCCAAGGTGGAGGTCCAATCAAGTTCGAGTCCGTTTCGGAGTCTAGGACTAGCCTACACTAAAATCGTCACCCAGGACGCATACAGACTCCGTTTTTGACGTTCTACACATGGTTGGAAAGCTAAGGAGATAAGCTTTCCAACGGGACTGGTCTCATATCCAAATTCTTTCTGAGTCAACAGGAATCGTCGAAACAAGTGAACGTCCAGAATCTGTCAGGGTGCTGCGCCACCATCTTTTGACCCGTTGGGCCGTGTAACGTGTTGGAGTCCATTAGGGACGCGTCCAGGGGTCCTTGGCCAACCCTATTCTTTTATATACAGTAACCACTACCCTAATTAGGGTTGAGTTTTGCTTAGATATTGATCTACACACAGATTGTGAGATTTTCGCTCTTGTTCCGGACCGACTAGGCCGCCGCAAGTGTTTGCGGAACTCCAACTTTGAGTGCTTGAATTATATTCGCAATATTTCAGATTGCATCTTCTACGTTCTTGCTTGTGTTCTCGGTACGCTTGCAGGGATTGAGCCTTCTTAGCAAGGTCAATCGCGCGACACGGTTGATGACCAACGGAGCTGTGGTGTAGTGATTGCAAGGGAGACGATCTGTTCGGGTCGAAGCCTTTGGATCATCAACGTCAAGTTCTCCACCCACCGACTTATCGCTACCTATCGGAAGATCAGGCCAACATTACTCATCAACTGGTATTAGATTTTCAGGTTGCCCGTTAGGTAATTTTGTTTTTTCCTTTAGATTAGTCTATTTTTCATTACCTAGAGTCCAGAAAAAACCAAAAAAATTCCGTCAATTTCCGCTGCCCTAGAACCCTTTGTGCCTTTGCAATTTTTGTTTTCAGTTGCGCGTTGTTGAGTTTGTGTCCGTGGTCGAGTCTTGTTGCTGGTTTTAGAGTCGTGTTCTTGGTTTTTAGTCAACACTCCGTACTGTTTTGATCACGCCGCTATCCCATCGCCACCATCCCCACCAACAAGTCGAGCCACCACATTACTCGATTTGCCACCGCGAGCCGCCTTGTGTTACTTTCCGCCACGCCAACCCTACATAGGTCGCAAGCCGCCTTGTATCAATTGCCCTGCCACCACTGCCCTCCTTGTTCATCTCGCGATCCTATTGCTTGCAATACCTTAAAGAGGCCAATTTCTGCAAGAGGTTCTTTGAAAAAAACCCTAACTCGACAGGGGATCAGTAAAACGACCATAACTTTCTCATACGGACTCGGAATTAGGCAAAAAAAAATTTCACGGACATCTACAGAAAAAGTTACATCCGTTGCTCCCCGACTTTTGCGGGTTCCACCGAAATTTTTTTCCCAAATTTAGCTCGGAAGATTGAGTATTCGAGCCGCAAAGTTTCCGCACGCTTTTCAGAGAACGTGCTTGATTTTCTATAGGCCACATCTTGCATCCGTTTGAGCTGAAAATTTCTGTGGCTGTTGCTTGTGTGCTTCTAGTTCAGAAAAAAAAATCAGAAAAATACGAAAAAAAAATTCGTGATTCCTACTAGTGCTAAAAGACAAAAAAGAGGAGTACATATAGAACACCCAGATAATTATGCTGTTTGCTGTATCTTTCTCTGATCATCCTTTTTAGCTTTGTTTCAGCTGTTGTGCTAGGACTAGGGACACGTGATAGACCAGCAACTGTGATTCATACTATAGACACTTATTTAGCTTTGCTCATCTGATTACAGTTATTGCTAATCCTTGCTACCATATTGTGCCTTTCCAAGCTCCACCTCCTTTGATCCGAACAGGTTCACTCTTGCAATCATCCCACGCTTCCAGACTTATCACCGGTTGTTCCTCCTTGCTGTGTTGGTAAGAACATTTGTAAGAGCGTAGTAAGACGCTTGAGTGTGTGTGATTCCACCTTCCACCACCTAGTAGTTGATAGGGATAATATTGTGTTGTCCTTTGTTTTCTACTAACCATGTCAGGTGATGACTCTCCGTCAGATTTTAAGGATTGTGTGTCCAAGGAAGAACTCAACAAAACCTTGCAGGATCATACTAGACTATTGACAGACATTAGAACAAGCATTGCTAACCTTGTCACGCGAGTCAACGACCTTGAGTTGCGACAGCCACCACAGGATGATGAACATTCACATGATGATGATACTAATAATGGTGACCAAGAAGATGGTGAGGTTTTTGTTGGGCAAGATGCGCGTGCTGAGCAATGTCGTCCTGCTGAACAATTACGTCGTGAACAACAACAACGTCGTCAAGGTAACGGAGGTAATTATGTTAGTCGCAATGGTCGCGATGATCCTTATTCTAAGATTAAGTTTTCAATGTCTCCTTTTGATGGTGCATATAATGCTGATGCTTATTTGGATTGGGAACTGACGGTTGATCAAAAGTATAGTTCTCATATGGTTCCTGAAATGCATAGAGTAAGACTAGCCACTTGTGAGTTCATGAATTATGCTATTATTTGGTGGAATGGTTTAGTTTCTAGTGGCTTAGAACCTGAATCATGGCCTAGACTAAAGCGTGCCATGCGCAATAGATTTATTCCTCCTGATTATACACGTGAATTGAAAAAGAAATTGCAGCGCTTAAATCAAGGTTCTAAATCTATGCATGATTGCTATCAAGAGCTTCAAATTGCTATGCTTCGTTGTAATATACAAGACGATGATGAGGATACCATTGTTCGTTTTTATTCCGGGTTGAGACGTAAAATTCAGGACCTTGTAGATTATAAAGATTATAATACTACCAATAGGTTGTTCCATTTTGCTATCTTGACAACAGGTGCAGAAATTGAGGAACAATTTTGGGAGTACATCTACTTCACAAGTACCACCGGGACAAGCAACAACATTCCCTTCTACATCTACACGACCTGCTGCCCCCTCCTCCAACACTCGGGCGCGTTCAGCAGGAGCACCACAATCATCACGTGAGGTGAGCAAATCTACTGTTTTGCAGGATCCAAAGCCAAGCTCTTCTTCAGTGCAGCTACCACGGGTCGTACAACGGGTATTGTGTGCCGTCGCTGCCAAGGTATTGACCACGTCATGAAGGATTGCCCAAGCCAGCGAGCATACTCCGCAACAGCAGATGGTGGATATGTTAGTCATAGTGATGTCGAGGAAGAATATGCATTTGAAGCTAATCTTGCAGCCGATCATGACATGGATAGTGAGGGGGAGGAGATTAGTGGTACCGCTGCCACGGAGAGTTATGCAGCACGCACCTTCATTGTGAAGCGAGTTTTGAGTTCTCAAATGGGGCAAGCAGAGCAGCTACAATGCTATAATCTATTCCAAACATTCCCCATTATCAAAGATGCACGTGTTTATACCATAATTGATGGCGGGAGTTGCAACAACCTCTTGAGCTCCGATCTTGTGAAGAATCTTTCCTTGTCAACACGTGCACATCCTCATCCATACTACATTCAATGGTTCAATAACAGCGGTAAGGTTAAGGTAACACAATCTGCGAGAGTATATTTTTTTATTGGTTCCTACCATGATTATGCTGATTTTGATGTAGTGCCTATGCAAGCATGTTCACTTTTGTTAGGCCGTCCTTGGGAATTTGATATCGATGCTACACACCATAGTAGAAGTAATAAATACTCTCTCATGCACAAGGGAAAGAAAATCTCTTTGCTTCCTTTGACACCTGCTGAAATTGTGCAATGTGATAAAGCTTTAGCTGAAAAAGAAAAGAAAGAACGTGTTTTGGAATCTGAAAATCAGCAAGTAGCTCAATCTATTTTTCCACCTAAGAAAGAGAAGAACACACCTAGGTCCGAAGGCATTAAGTTAAAGGGTGGTGTTATGCTTGCTACTAAATCTGACCTTGCTGAAATTCAAGATAATGATACTTTGTGCTATGCTTTGGTATGCAAAGAGGTTTTATTTTCAATTGATGATATACCTAGCTCTTTGCCTGCTGCTGTCACTAACCTTTTGCAGGAGTATAAAGATGTCTTTCCAGCTGAGATACCCCCGGGGTTGCCACCATTGAGAGGGATAGAGCACCAAATATATTTGATCCCGGGAGCAACTTTGCCAAACCGCGCTGCATATAGGACCAATCCAGAGGAGACTAAGAAAATTCAGCGACAAGTCCAAGACCTTTTGGATCGTGGGTACGTATGAGAGAGCCTTAGTCTTTGTGCTGTTCCTGTTCTTTTGGTTCCTAAGAAAGATGGTACATGGCGTATGTGTGTTGATTGTAGAGCCATTAATAATATCACAATAAGGTATCGTCACCCTATTCCTAGGCTAGACGACATGCTTGATGAGTTGAGTGGTTCTATTATTTTCACGAAGATTGACTTGCGTAGTGGTTACCACCAAATAAGAATGAAATTGGGGGATGAATGGAAAACTGCTTTCAAAACTAAGTTCGGTCTACATGAGTGGTTAGTGATGCATTTTGGTTTAACTAATGCACCTAGCATTTTCATGAGACTAATGAATGAGGTTTTACGTGCTTTCATAGGAAGATTTGTGGTGGTGTACTTTGATGATATTTTGATCTATAGCAAGTCACATGAAGAACACATTGATCATCTACGTGCTGTTTTTACTGCTTTGAAAGAGGCACGTTTGTTTGCTAACCTTGACAAGTGCACCTTTTGCACGAATAGAGTTGCTTTTCTTAGCTATGTTGTTACTCCACAGGGAATTAAAGTGGATGAAGCTAAAATTGAAGCCATCAAGAGCTGGCCAACTCCTGAGACTATCACACAGGTGAGAAGCTTTCATGGCCTTGTAGGGTTCTATCGGCGTTTTGTGAGAGATTTCAGCACCATTGCTGCCCCCACTCAATGAGTTGACAAAGAAGGGCGTTCCGTTCCAATGGGGGCCAGCACAAAAATAAGCTTTTAATACGCTGAAAGATAAGCTTACGCATGCACCTCTACTCCAACTTCCGGACTTTGATAAGACTTTTGAGTTAGAAATTGAATGGGCCATCTCTTAATTATTCGACTTATGATAAGGAGTTGTATGCTTTAGTTCAAGTTTTAGAAACATGGAAACATTTTCTTTGGCCTAAGGAGTTTATTATTCATTCTGATCATGAAGCTTTAAAACATATTAGAAGCCAAGACAAACTAAACAAACGTCATGCTAAATGGGTTGAATTTATAGGGTCATTTCCTTATATCATTAAACATAAGAAAGGTAAAGACAATATCATTGCAGATGCGTTATCTAGACGTTATACCATGCTGCCCCAACTCGATCATAAGATTTTTGATTTAGAAACAATTAAATGATTATATGCTACTGATTTGGACTTTAAAGATGCTTTTGAACATTGTAAAGAAGGAAGAACTTGGAATAAATATGTGCTGAATGATGGATTACTATATCGTGCTAATAGGCTATGCATCCCAGCTAGCTCTATTTACCTATTGTTCTTGCAGGAAGCGCATGGAGGTGGTTTGATGGGATATTTTGGAGTGAAGAAGACCGAGGATGTACTGGCTACTCACTTCTTTTGGCCTAAGATGAGGCGCGACGTCGAGCGCTACGTGGCACGCTGCACTACTTGCAATAAAGCTAAGTCCCGCTTGAACCCACATAGACTTTATATGCCTCTTCCTGTTCCTAGTGTGCCTTGGGAGGATATTTCTATTAATTTTGTTTTAGGATTGCCTAGGACCAAGAGGGGGAGGGATAGTATATTTGTCGTTGTGGATCGTTTTTCAAAAATGGCACATTTTATACCTTGTCACAAGAGCGATGATGCTACAAACATAGCTGATTTGTTTTTCAGGGAAATCATTCGCTTGCATGAAGTGCCTAACACCATTGTTTCGGATCGTGATGCAAAAATTTTGAGCCACTTTTGGAGGACATTTTGGAATAAACTTGGGACAAAGCTGCTGTTTTCGACGACATGTCACCCTCAAACCGACGGACAAACGGAGGTTGTGAATCGCACATTATCCACCATGTTACGGGCTGTTTTGAAGAAAAATTTGAGGATATGGGAAGAGTGTCTACCCCATATTGAGTTCGCTTACAACAGATCAGTTTACTCCACCACCAAGATAAGTCCGTTTCAGGTAGTGTATGGTTTTAACCCCGTGCCCCTATTGATTTATTTCCTTTACCAACATCCGAGAAATTGAATTTTGATGCTAAGACACATGCTGATTTGATTATGAAAATGCATGAGTTGACTAAGAAAAATATTGAAAAGATGAATGAGAAGTATAGAATTTATGGTAGCCAAGGTCGTAAACATATTACTTTTGAAATTGGTGATCTTGTGTGGTTACATTTGCGCAAAGATAGATTTCTTGATTTGAGAAAGTCTAAATTGTTGCCTCGAGTTGATGGTCCTTTTAAAATTGTGGAAAAGATCAATGATAATGCATATAAACTTGAGTTGCTTGCAGATTATGGGGTTAGTCCCACATTTAACATTTCATATTTAAAGTCTTACTTGGGAGAAGAAGATGACATTACGTCGAGGATGACTCCAATTCAAGAGGGGGAGGATGATGATGACATCACTCTTTCGGATACACACACACACCGAGTATTCCTCCAACAATAGGTCCATTGACACGAGCTCGTGCACGTCAACTAAATCATGAGGTGAGCTCGTTTCTTAGTGTTCCTTTATATTTTAATAAGGATGGGATGCTACTGAATAATTGTGATGTATTGTTACTTAGGAACACGGGAGAAGAACAGCAAGGGCACCCAAGCTAGGTGGAGGTCCAATCAAGTTCGAGTCCGTTTCGGAGTCCAGGACTAGCCTACACTAAAATCGTCGCCTAGGACGCATACGGACTCCGTTTTCGACGTTCTACACATGGTTGGAAAGCTAAGAAGATAAGCTTTCTAACGGAACTGGTCCCATGTCCAAATTATTTCCGAGTCAATAGGAATCGTCGAAACAAGTGAACATCCAGAATCTGTCAGGGTGCTGCGCCACCATCTTTTGACCCGTTGGGCCGTGTAACATGTTGGAGTCCATTAGGGACGCGTCCAGGGGTCCTTGGCCAACCCTATTCTTTTATATACAGTAGCCACTACCCTAATTAGGGTTGAGTTTTGCTTAGATATTGATCTACACACAGATTGTGAGATTTTCGCTCTTTTTCCGGACCGACTAGGCCGCCGCAAGTGTTTGCGGAACTCCAACTTCGAGTGCTTAAATTCTATTTGCAATATTTCAGATTGCATCTTCTACGTTCTTGCTTGTGTTCTCGGTACGCTTGCAGGGATTGAGCCTTCTTGGCAAGGTCAATCGCGTAACACGGTTGATAACCAACGGAGCTGTGGTGTAGTGATCGCAAGGGAGACGATATGTTCGGGTCGAAGCCTTTGAATCATCAACGTCGAGTTCTTCACCCACCGACTTATCGCTACCTATCGGAAGATCAGGCCAACATTACTCATCACATTCGTCCAAATTGGAGCATGCTATCCAACTCTAACCACTTCTATAGAATTGATAGTATAAATCTACTTATAGATGATATGCGCATAAATTTGCTAATTGATTAGTAACCAGCGATGACAATGCAATTCTGAACAAAATAGAAAAAACAAGCCATAATAATGTATTGATGAATGAAGCAGAAAAGCAAATAGCCACGGTTAGAATAAGAAGAAGCAAATAGCTTTGTTGGGATGGATGGGGGTGGAACCTTCATAGAGCGGTCCCAACACAACTGCTCTATGAGGACAACGAGGTGACTGTGGAGGAGCTGCGACATGTACGTGCGAGCACGTGAACTACTCCAGATACACATGCTGCCTCCACCTCCCTATCATCCCTTCCCTTCAAAATGTCGAGCGACTCCCTTGATCTTCTTCTCCCAAATCACGATTGTTGTGGCTAGGCGAGGAGGTCCACCCAAATGGTTACCAATCTACTTGTAGTGTGGACTGCAGCCAAAACCTCTTGACGAATGAAACTCTTCCTTGCACAAGTCGAGTTCCTCTTCCTTAGATTGACACCGCCCCTGCCCAAAACAAGTTTCCTAAGCACTAAAATCATGTTCTTGGTCCAGTCACAATAGTCATGATTTGGGAGAGAAGGGTGGAACTTAGATTGGGAAAGAAAAGGAAGCGTGGATGGGACATGAACAGGTTGTAAAAACAATGTTGGAGTAGGTCAGGTGCGATGTGGGCGGAGAATGCTTAAACAAGCTATTAAAATTAACAAGCTATTTAAGCATCTATGAAATAGTTATTCCCATCGTAGGTTGAGGCTCTCATATAGTTGCTTGATGCTGTAGCATTTTTCTCTCTCTTTGCAAGTAGTAGGATAATCGTCTTTGTATTGTACACGCCCTTAGGTCGTGCTAGCCATTCTGAGTATGATGTGTGCCTAGGCATCATGGCATGCAGTAGATTTTCTTGCGGTGACTCAGCCCTCGATGTCCAATAGCACGAAGGATGAGAACTTGGTGGAAAAAAAACATTATTGCCATGATTTTTTGTTTCTGAGAACAAAATCATTCAAAGTTAAAATTGTGAGAATTTGGTACTAGGCATTCTAGCTTTTAACTATTTTATTTCGTCACAATGAACAACAGTCAAACATGAGACCTCACCACTACACACATAATGCGTAGTGCCTTACCACCACACAGCTACCTTTTGTGATTAGAATTGTGAGGATTTGGTACTAGGCATTCTAGCTTTTAACTATTTTATTTCGCCACAATGGACAGCAGTCAAACATGAGACCTCACCACTACACACATAATGCGTAGTGCCTTACCACCACACAGCTGCCTTTTGTGATTAGAATGTTGGAAATATCTTTTTACCCTCTCTTTACAATGGAAATGCCTATAAAAGGTGACGATAGTTAAAAACTGTTGTAATAGTATTTGTATATTGCAACAATTTATCACTCGTGGTGGTAACAAATTTATATTGGAATCAATTTCTGAAATGTTACTATATTAGTATGTCGTAGTAATACACAAATACTTATTACTAGATGACAAGAAATCATGGCAGTAAAAATGAGATAGTGCCACAAAAATGAAACACTATTGCAACAACTTTAAAATGTAGCATATAGTCTACTTAATGCAATGACTATTTTACTGTTGCAATATAGAGCGATCTCTTGCAATAAAAGTTGAAAATATGGCAATACTAGATATTATTGGCAAAGATTGATTCACTACTACAATTAGGCCAGTTTAAGTAGATTCGGAACAACTTGCATAGAGATTATTACAGTCGGGTCTAGAGCTGACTATGGTACTCATTATCATAATCAGTTCGAGCAAAGTATCGAAAGTGATAATTATATTATCATAGCCGGTTCTTAATTGCATGGCCATATTTGACAACCCCAGTAAAGAATCAACTATGATAACGATTTCTATAGGTGAATTTTTGAAACCGCCTAGGATCACCTTTTTGGAACTGTTTGGGATTACATTTCTTTTGCAATGATTTGCTTGTATTACACCAAACTAGATTGCTAAAGCATGATTAGCAAAGATTTATCCAACTCAAGAGTTATAATATCACATGTTCGTCAAGAATGGTCAAGTGAGCAAGCCACCTATAAAGAGAGCGGGTAATCTTGCACAATGTACTACCAATCTGCTCGCAAGTGTGAGGTGGGTTGTGGGGAGTTTTTAGGGTTTGTCATGCTAAAAAGGCCAATTAGATGTCACTAACAGAAAACAAGAAATTCATGATGGCCAAATACCTTCAGGAAAGGTAGTAAAACCGACAAGAATGTATTCTTGATGGTAATTTCTGACGGGTGGCCAGAGGGTGCCCCTAGAATGTACTGCTGATGGGAGCCGGAATACCCATCACAAAACTATTTCCTGACAGTAATTCTCCCCATCAGGAAACCTTCTACTACTAGTAAAAAATAATGATACACATGCATATCTGCAATACATACTTATCAGAGTATCTCAAGAAAGTTTATTTCAGAACAAACAAAGACAACACATAAATCTGGTTCAGTACTCACTACACAGTATGCAGATCAAAATTTGAATTGAACATCTACACAGCATGTAGTTTTGTAACATTAAAGCTACAACAAGTTTAAGCAGTGAAGCATCAGGATGGAATAAAGAATAGAACAGAGGCATTCACCTTCCAGATTTCAACAACCATTTTTCTGTCTACTCCAGTTTGCACATATGTCACTGCGTCGTCTTCAGCATCGCCCTGGACCTCAGCTTCTACCTTGTGCAGTACCTTAGGACACCACAACACCCACTGCGATTTAGTGACTAACTGTTACCTCCAAAACCTCCAAAAATCACCCCACAAAATAGCAGTACAACAATATATCACCCTCTGCACACACCTAGAATTCAGTCTTAGCATGGCTTCTAACAACATCAGGATCACTCCATATTTTAGTACCTTCGGAAATCAATAAACAAACTATCGAAGCAAGAATATGCACCAATCTCAGCAAAAATGCAAAATTGTGTATTGATCTAAAGCAAGAAGCATCAAGATCATCCCAAGTTTCAGAATATCCCAAGGCTCCACATTACAGAAGAAGAGTAATCTAAAGAAACAGAGCTCCCATACAGAGAGCAAAGACAATTGTGGCTACTCATTGTTAATCCCTACTGTTACATCTTTCTAGGCCTGTGCATTAGGTCTAAACTGACAGTCCAAGCAAGAGATTGAGCTAAAATGATTAAGCATAAGAAGCATGAATAGATAAATTTAAATAGAGCATGAAACCGAGGCATCACATTTATTTGCTTTAATAGAAAAAAACTCCTAATTATCCAAAAAATAACTTGTATGTTTCTATTTCCAATGTGGCATTACAACAAACAGCTAGTGCATATGAGAAACCCACAAAATTACAGCTATGAAGGTTTTGATGTTGTGGAATGCAAGAACCAAATAAAGTCTAATTGCCATCGTTGAAGAACCTTGCATAAGTAAGACAATGATGTCACCATTGCCGCAGGCAAGGGATTGGAAGGGCCGGACACGAAGGGAGCTGCACCGGCGACCATGGCCAGATCTGGGGACATAGCAGCCACTTGAACTCGACTTTGGGTGGCCATGGTGAGATCTGTTCAGGGGTCAGGCACTTGAGCATGCTTTAAGAGCAGTTTTTGGCATTGGACATTATGTCTAATTTTTTTTTCCGAATCGGATATCCCAAATTTAGTTTGATTCAGTCGTGTCGGATTCTAAGTTGTATTTTATATATTTAAATTTTCTTTGCCGAATAAGATACCTGAATTGGAGTCGGATTTCAACACCTAACACTAGTTTCTATAGTGTGTTGCACCCGCCTCATACATCATAGGAGCATATGAGAACAGGTTGTTGGTGGGGTTAGCCTCCTCTTGCCTCCTCCTTGCTACCCATTTGTCTAGACAAAATTGAGGTCTTTGTGAGTAGCTTCAATCATAATGAAATTTTCTGACCTACGCCTTGATTTTGCAACTCATGCTTGCTTGTCCCAACATATTATTTGAGCGCATTATTATAGATATCAATTCATTTGTATATTGCATTAGGGGGGAACTAAAAAGGGACTAATATTTTCCTCATTTTCCGATAGGAAGTAATACGTTCTTCCTATTTTCTTGAGAGCAAGTAATACTTTCTTCTGAAAATACCTAAGATAACATTGATTATTTCGGGCTATAGGCTTGCCATATCGGCCCGGCCCGGCTCAAAACGGGCCCGGCCCAAGAACTCGAAGCGTCCCTCACACCAATATATCTTCCTCTTCGCCACCGCCCGTGCACACGCCGTCGAAACCGCCTACGGCCACAACGCACGCACGCCGCCGCGGAGGAATTCTCGGCTCGCGCGCCTCGTCGCCGCACTCCCCCCTCCCCGTCCGCCCTGATTGGCGTGAAGTGGGGTTGGTTGCTCTTCTCGGTAAGGAAGAACCCTAACTCGCTCGGACGATTCCCTAGTTCTAAGAGTAGGGTTTTGTCCCAAATCAAGTCCAAATCCGTTACCTTTCTCTCTCTCCACCAGGTCGTAGCTGATTTCTTCGCTGGATCCATCCCGCATGGTGCGGTTCGTTCTCCAAGAAGTTTGGGGACGCTAGGAGGCCGCCCAGCAGCCATGATGATGTCCGACGACGACGACGCGGAGCCGCAGCTCAGGACGGTGCAGAGCTACTACCTCCTTGACGCGGCGGGTGAGCCCGTCTCCTTCTCCACCCTGCCGCTCCTGTTCGGGGACGCCGGTGACAACGATGTTCCCGAATGCAAGAAGAGGCTGGTGCTGCGGGGAACTGCTGACCCCGGCATCAAGGTGTACAAGGAGGTGGTCGCCTGGAGGTTGGGCCTCGAGGGGAAGCAGCCTGAGGTTGCGGTGCTCGCAGCAGATGGCGGCTGGATAAACCTTGTAAAGCCAAAGAACAGCTATGAGGAGACGGTGAGGACGGTACTGATCACGGCGCAGATGCTTCACTTCATCAGGAGGAAGCCTGACGATCCTGAGAATAATTTGTGGAATCACCTTCGCAAAGTTTTCGAGTACTCTCCTCGTGCGCTATCTGTTGTTCTTTTTTGTCAGGTGGTGAACTCTGAGACTTAAAGAGTAGTAGTTGTTTTACAGCAAGTTCGATGTTAGGCCCTCGGAAGATGACTTCAGGAATCACCACTCACTGATTAAGCTGTTTGCTGATAAGGATCCAGCCTTATCAAAGTCAGAGGTACATGGCTGGTTCTTGTTATGGACAATTCACAGTTGTGGTTAGCAATGTTGCCTCTAACAACAGTGTGAAGTAATATATAATTTCTGAGAGCTTAACTACATTGAACACACTTCACTCAAATTTTCTAAGCTGCATTATGCTTACTGTTCTCTTTCATTTTGCCGACAAACCTCTCTCAGCTTGCCTGGGCTTTTCTAACATTATTCCCTTAAGAGTTGTAGTATTTCATCTACTGTCCTGGATTTTTCAGTATTTAAAAAACAATGTTTGTTTCTTAATGCTTAACGGCTTAGAGGCTTAGATGATAATGACCTGTTGATGGATTGATCTTCACATAATGCCAACTAAGGGGCTTTTCTTCCTTACTCTTAACTCACTAACTCACTTTAGTTACATTTGTAAGGTGATCTGATTTCTTATAATGATTATTTGACAGGTTTTGCGAGTACTTATTGAAGCAAGGTCTAGGAAAAATATCATTGAGGTATGTGTGGTGTTCTGCATTTTCTTCAAAATTTTGGAAGAATATTTAACCACACATTAACTATTTCTCTTAATTATTTTTTCTACTAGGTTGGTGCAGATAATATTGAGATCAAGCAGCCGTTCATTGCTGATGATGAGGAAATATATGGGATGGTTGCTGATGACAATAATAATGAATCTGATGAAGAAGAGGATGAGGATTTGTTTGATTCAATTTGTGCCATATGTGACAATGGAGGAGACCTGTTATGGTAGGTACAATCCTCTATATGATTGATAAATATATATTCTCTTTGAGAATGTAGGCACCTTGAAGTTTAGATAGTACTTAGTTGTTCATGTCTTGAATTGAACATACACAACATAACTATGATTCAAATACAATTTTTAAAATTTTTTGTCACCTTGAAGTTTAGTTAGTGCTTAGTTGTTCATGTCTTGAATTGAACATGCACAACATAACTATGATTCAAATACAATTTTTTTAAAATTGCAATGTGCTAGGTGGGTGGCAGGGTGCTGCCTAGCACCTAGGGTGCCTTTGGTGTCACCTAGGCTGCTGGAGTTCATGAGGGGAGGAGGGGGAGGACGGGGGAGAAGAGGACGGAGTCTGTGGCTAGGAGGTGCTGGTGTTCTGTGCCGGCTCATGGATTTTTTATGGGCTGTGCTGGATGCCCTAGGACCTTTGAGACACGGTGATTTTTCCCATATTCAGAGGGGCAAGGCAGCCTACCGAATACCTAGGCACGAAATAATGATATACGTGATAGGGTAGGGGTAGTGCCAATTGAAGAAAAGCTTATCCAACATCGGCTAAGATGGTTTGGACATATCCAACGGAGGCTTCCAGAGTCACTCATACATAGCGGGATACTAAGGTGTGCTAATAATGCGAAGAGAGGAAGGGGTCGACCAAACCTAACATGGGAGGAGTACGTAAAGAAAGACTTGAAGGAATGGAATATCCTCAAAGAACTATCCATGAATAGAAGCGCATGGAAGTTAGCTATTCACGTGCTAGAACCATAACTTATGCATCAATCTTCTTGTACCATTATTATTTTCACTATTTTACTATTACTACTACCTTAGTTTTATTATCATCTTTTTAGTTGGATCACGTGGGTTTCATATCTAGTCTACCCTAACTTGCTTGGGACAAAGGCTTTGTTGTTGTTATTGTTCAAATGAAATTTATCTGCTGTTAGATATAAGAAATTACGTGCAGTTGTCAATACTAAACTTAGGCAGGCCCATATTACATGGCTACCTGCAGGAAGATCATTACCTAATGTTGGGCTGTGAACTGATAGTTAACATTAACACCATAGAGCTGAAACAGAAGTGCTGCAATAAGCATATGATTTATGCAGGATTAGGCACTGATGTGAAATATGCATCTAACAGGGAAAATAATATCCATGATTCGAAATTTTATGTATTGCTATTAAATTAGATCATCTGAGTTAGGTAGGCTTTCAGTATCCATGATCTGAAATGTTTTGTGATGAAAATTCCAGCTCTGCTATCGCTGATATGGAATGAAATTTGATATATTGATGTGCACCGTACTCTTAAAATTTCTATTACTTTCTCATGATTAGAGAGAAAGATGTCAGATATTGCATTTGCTATTGTGGTACGTGAACCATAACTATAAGATAGATCAAGGGATTCTGTTATGCATAAACTTCTCCAGAAGTTCCTTTTTGAGATCCTAACTAGTTTTGCTTGTGGAGGCGCTTGACTGTAAACCATTGATTCCGTAGGTCACTCTTAAGAAGCCACTACCATCCAGTTTGCAGTGAACTGCTTTATAGTTAAGACTGCATTCCCCAACTCTGTGTTATTTTCAGTAGCTGAGTACAAGCTGATTGAATTCCAATTTTTCCCTGATGTGCCAGACTTTGTTAGTCAGAGTCATCTGTGGAACAATCACAAGCTTATACATTCTCCAGCTGCAGCATGTGACAGCTATGTTCCTGTGTTTGTCAGTTTGAAAAGTTTGGAATTTACTCTAATAAGAGTTGTATTAGGAATAAGAAGGCTCATGGAAGTAGGAGACGTCAACGCTCCAGCATCCATCTATAAATTTTTCCATATAGCTTTGGTTAATCAAGCAAGAGGTTTAGTTCTCCGATCCAATTGCTATCTCAATTCAATTAGAGTTTCTCAGGTTCCTAGCCCCTGCCTTTTGCCTTCACAGCACCAGCATGCCGGTGACTCATGCGCCCGACCACTCGCTCATACGACCTTAGAAGCGAAGCTCGGTCACAACATCCTTAGATGCATATTATTTATTTATAGTCTGTGGTTGTGAATGTATTGTGCATGCTTTATCCTTTGTTAAAATTATTGAATACATTACTAAATTTCTGATGTTTTATGATTATAATTCCTCTTACTGTTCATACTTTCCTTGAAACCGCTTTGCATAATCTGCTTTCATCAGTTCTCTGTTATGGTTTATTCTTATTTCATTACTCTCAAGTTGAACTTCTTGTGCTTATCAATTAACTAGCCATCTGTTGTCAATATCCTAATTTTTTCTTTTCTTTTATGTGGTCTACTTTTTTGTGCTGTTCTGTTGTAGCTGTGATGGCCCATGTATGAGATCCTTCCATGCAAAAGAAGGAACTGGTGAAGACTCCTATTGTGATACCCTTGGATACACTGAGGCAGAAGTTGAGGTATTTATTGAACCTCTACGTGATGAGCAGATCAAGAACTTGAACTTTTTTGTTTTAGTTTTCTATATTGAAATGTCTCTATTTTTTAGGCAATGAAAATATTTCTGTGCAAGAACTGTGAGTATAAGCAACACCAGTGTTTTATCTGTGGAGTGTTGGAGCCTTCAGATGGAGCAGCAGCGAAGGTATATTGGCATTGCAAAGTAGAGAAGAAAGGGATTTATGCACAAACGCCCCACAAGTTGGGGTGTTAGTCAAAGCACCCCACAACTATTATTTCATCAGTCTTGACACCCGCAAGTGTGGGGACAATTTTGCTTGTGTTTTCCTGTTCATCCTGTGCTGAAATGCCATGTCATTATCACATACGATGGTCGATGGGCGTACCTGGCCTAGTTTTTTCCACTACTTAAAACTTGTGGGCGTTACACTGATGCAAAATCTGTTTAAGTTGTTTTTTCACAAACACCCTAATTTATGGTGTTTAAGCAAAATTCTCTAGGAAAAAATGATTGTTGTGACTATTGAGCTTCAATCTTCTAAACTTCCAATGATTTTCATAAATTTCTATCCATTATCCATTTCACATTAGCGTGATTCTCCATTTCTCCTTGCTGAATACACATTATGCATTTATCCATCACACTATTATGCTGTAAAGTCTGCTCAAGTTGCAGTTTTAGGGTTTCAACCGCTATACAACCAAAACTTTTCACCTATGACTACAACTACAAGGCTAGCGATGTTTCTGAAAAAGGTGAAAAGGCTAGTTGATATTCCGAAATTTGATGAAGTAACGAAATAGTTCGAGCTACGAATATCGGTGCTGGCAGCATCTAGTGATGGCTTGTTTACAAATTAGTTGATTAATCATGGGTAAATACTGTAACAAAGGTGGTTGTGTCTCTATTTTAATGCCCACAGGCATATTCGATGGTGCAAAGTCTTGTCCTGTGGGTAAACGAGCATGAATATGTTCTAGTAGCATTTGCATCCATCTTGCCCATACACCCCTTAAAAGACTTGACATGGGGCAAAATTCGAACTATACCAGTCTCCAAATCTGCATTCTTTGGGCTACACAAACTCACACAAAGCCACTGCTAAGCAGGCCCAGGCTGAAGCCTCGCCCTGTTAATTTATAAACCCTAATTCCCAGTCCTCTCCATTCTGGGCTGCTGCCTAGCAGCCACTTATTGTTGCTGATATAACAGTAGCCATCAGAGGGACCAGTACTCGGAGCTGGACATCGTCTCTTATAACTTCAGCACCCCACGGCAAGATCCAAAGTCCATTGCTCGACAAGCCCAAAACAACAAGACCTACAAGTTTGCTACCCACACCAAGCTACTGTTTTTTTTTTTTTTTGCTTCTGTTTTTCCCTTTTCTTGATGTATCTTAGAGAGGCTTTGTGTTGGTTTATTTGAAAATTACAGGAGCTTTCAAGAGTTCTGGGTGTGATTTCATGTTCAAGAAGTTGAAGCCATGTTTTATGGGAACAAAAAACAATCATTCAAATTTTTTGCAATATTTATTCATTGAAAGAGATAATTCTTGTCAAATTGGGCAAAAGTGTCAGGGCATCCCCCCCCCCCCCCCAACCTTTCGTTTCTGACAGCTATTGGGCTGTACTAGCAGATCTTGTTTAACTACCGTGCCTGATTGCCATCACTAGTAGCATCTGACTATATAGCTAATTACTAGGAAAGCAATTTCTTATTTCCTGTGGCAGCATTCCAAATTGAATAACATTATTGTTCTAGCAGTTAGGAAGTGCATCTCATAAAATTTCAATGAAGATCACCTATTGCTCTACCATTTTCAGTGTGTTTTCTACATCTTCTGTGATTTTGCTAATTCTTGCATCGTTCTTTAGGTATTTCTTTGTAACAATGCTACCTGTGGGCACTTTTACCACCCCAAATGTGTTGCACAACAACTTCACCCTAACAACAGGAATGAAGCCTCAGAATTGGAGAAGAAGATAACAGATGGTTTTTCATTTACATGCCCCATTCATTGGTGCTTTCATTGTAAAGGTTTGGAGGACAGAACGCAAGAACCTTTGCAGTTTGCTGTTTGCAGACGCTGTCCGAAGTCATATCACAGAAAATGTTTGCCAAGGTGCTGCTACGTAAAGAGCTCTCTATCTTGTTTTAAAAAGTTTAGTAGATATAGTCTCACTTATTCGTCTCATACTTGAAATTATTTCGCAGTGAAATTTCCTTTCAAGATATTGAAGATGAGGACATCATCACACGGGCTTGGGAATTATCAAAAAGAATTTTAATATACTGCATGTATATAACATCTTCACTTATTAAATGTTTTATCTGCATTGCTCAGATCACTAATTTCTCATAAACTGTCACAGGGACCATGAGATTGATAGCGAGATTGATACACCTGTCAGGGATCATATAAAGTTTCCAAAGATTGAAAAGATTGAAAAAACAGCAGAATTTATAAAGAAGAAAGCTAAGTCGCTGATTAAGAAGAAAAAGAGGACTTATAGTGAATCGGTTCTTGGTCAAACATCAAAAGAACCTGCGGAGATGACAGACAAGGTTTATTTGCAAGAAAGGGAACAAACCACCAGAAAAGTTCCTGTAAAAATTTCGTCTGAGAACCTTGTTGATAAACCTGAAAAGAAAAAAGCCAAGTTCTTGAAAGAGAAAATACAGGTGAAAACACATATGGCCAAGGATGGTTCTATAAGTAGTCCAAAACCTGCGAAAGAGCAAGAACAAGAGATTGTACCTTTGCCCTCATCTGCTACAAGGAAGATACCCCTGAGTTCATTTCCTACAGTGGACAGTGAAACTGAAAAGAGGTGAGTTACTTGGGTATAACTACTTGGGGAACGAAGTCTCCACTTCACATGGTATGTTACTATGTGTGCAAAATTTACCAGCATGCCTGAGTTCCCTACATGACTATGTTGGTGGGCCTGGAAATTTTTGTTCTTCTATCTTGCACAGCTTCCTCTCCTGTTATAGGTTCATCGTAAGATGATAAAACAATTCTTTGTTTTTATCTTAATGCCATGCATGAACAATCTTTGAAGTCCTCATATTGTTAAACGAAATATTTTCATCTACAGGGTAATTGCTTTGCTGGGAAAAGAAGTCTCTTCCTTGACACTGAAAGATGTTTCAAGAAAGTGCAGGGTACCATCAACTCATGTATACTCTGGCAGGCAAATTGACAGGATTATTGCACAAGGCAAGCTTGAGCGTTCTGTTCAGGTGCTTTCAATGTTTCCTACATAAATTAATGCCAACTTAGCATTTATCCTTGCCATTTTGTTTGACATTTTGAGGATGCCTTTTGTAGGCTGTAGGAGCAGCTTTAAAAAAGCTTGAAAATGGAGGCAATATTGATGATTCTAAAGCAGTATGTGAACCTGAAGTTTTGAGACAGCTTGCAAGATGGCATGTATGTAAATACTGAATATATATTGACCTACTTTTGACACTACTGTTTTTGTTGATCTGTAGTGCAGTGCTGCCATTCTTGCTTTGAAATTTTTGTGTGCACTCTTCCAGTACACTTGTAGCAGATTTCCTATTAGTCTAGTTCTGAAATGTTTTATCATTCTATGTTATGATATATCATGTTTATGTTCCAATTGGTACTTGCTTAATATTCCATTGATACTGTTGTTATTAAGAAACCTGTTTTATCTGAATGTTATCTTCCCAAAGTCAGTAATGGAAATAAGCTTATGGAGATATCATTTCTAATTGGATACATAGCTGAATGGATCTGAGTCCTGGTTGTAATAATTGGACATCATATGTTGCAATCTCACATTTCTCCTCTGTGTTGTAGTGATTCTCTTCAAGTTATTTGCATTAGTAAGCACTTACGTACTCTCTGATTTAAAAATTTTCTTCTGAGAAGATATTGTGATGTTTAGTGGACAGAACACTTTTCACTTCTACCTCACAATGTGATAGTGACCAATCAATTTACTAATTTCTAATTGTTTTCTCCTACCAGAGTAAGCTCAGAGTATACATATCACCTTTTATTCATGGCACACGCTACAGTTCTTTTGGTCGACATTTTACGAAGGTGGAAAAGCTTGTTGAGGTATATTGAAATTCACATATTATGTTGAATTGCATGGGAATGTTGGAGGTTGTCTATGAAACAGTTTATTATATTGTGTTTTGAACAGTAAGTTTTCCACATCTGGTGAGATATTCAACTTTATAGTTTTCCACATCTGGTGAGATATTCAACTTTATAGAAGCCACCATGCCCATAACGTATGTCATGCCAAAAATTAGATGTGCAGAACCCTTGAAAACGAATCTCCGTTCTCCTTCTTGTTTGTGTTGTCTCCTCAAAACACATCTTATCATGTGTTTACCATCCTGGGTTTGCTTTGTGAGCCTTGTAAGCACTTTTGTTTGAGAAAAAAATTAATGAAAAAAAAAATGTTCAAGAAAAGCCTTGTAAGCACTTTGGCATTTGACTGTGCTAAGATGTCCTGTCTCTTGAAATTATTTATTGAGAAGTGCTGCTCTTCTGGATAACACAATCTGCAGACTTTAGAATTAAGAATATGACTGTGGTATAGTTAGTTTATTCACTTTGCACATAGTTTCTTCACCATTCACTATACGAGTAAGGAGTATAGTAAGCACTTGTAAGCACTTTTGTTTGAGAAAAAAAATTAATTAAAAAAATATGTTTGAGAAAAGCTTTGTAAGCACTTTGGCATTTGACTGTGCTAAGATGTCCTTTCTCTTGAAATTATTTATTGAGAAGTGCTACTCTTCTGGATAACACAATCTGCAGACTTTAGAATTAAGAATATGACTGTGGTATATGTGTTAGTTTATTCACTTTGCACATAGTTTCTTCACCATTCACTATACGAGTAAGGAGTGGGCAGATGAGGGAAAATATGAAATGAGAGAAAATGCTGGGGGAGAAGAATTAAATGTTTTGTAAGTGGTTCCCATTCATTACCTACTGAATACCTCTACGTTTCTATAATCTGTTGTTTCTCTTGATTAAATAGTGGGATGGCTATGCGCATCTCTAACTTAAGCAAGTTGTTGAGACTTCTCAAGAATGCAACCTATTAAAAAAATAGAAAACCATGTGCTAAAATTAAACAATAAGTTTTTATACTATAGAGATGAAGACGACGACGTCGACGGCGAGGGCCACGTCATTAGGGTTCGAGTGAAGGATTATACCCCTGGCTTTTAGAAATCGGCTGGGAGGGAGGTCCAATGGTGGATGGTGCCGGTGGTGGCTGTGCCTGCAAGTGGTCGTCTGCAGGTGTGGAGAGGTTTAGGGCGGGCGGGAAGGAGGCTGCGGGTGCTGGGAGGTGCTGGTACTCAGGCGGCTGCGGGGGCAGGTCTGCATGGGTGGTTGGGGTGTGGAGGGAGGGGGGGGGGGGCATCATCAGCCGGTGGTGCAAAAGAACTGCCGGAGAAGGTTGCGTGCAAATGATAGCCAGATGCAGCTAATGGGCAATTAGTAGCTTGTTAATTGCGTCTAAAATTTAAGTCTAAAGTTCAACCACAGAAAAGTGCAACCCATGGGAAAAAAGGTAGCATCCTGAAACGTAAAAATGCAACTTCAAAAAAAGAATGCAACAAAAAGAAATGAAATCTTGCTCTAAAAATGCTACAGATCAAAACATAAAAATATACTTATCTGGATAAAAAAGGAAAAATGGTTAGGGCAGTGCCACTCTGGAACCAGTTTGTGGTTGCTACCTGCTCACCTTCATCATTGGGACCTGCTCTCCTGCTGCTGCCACCAGGGGTGCAGCCATCATTTGCTGTCCGCTTCATAAATGTGAAGGATGGGTGTTGGAAGCTAGTGCATGTGGGCACACGAGAGAGTGGGGTAGCATGCTCAGGTGTCAGTAGATTCTAGGTTTGGTGCTATTGGCTGGTAAACTGAGAGAAACAAGCGTGAGTGGAAGTAGGATTTTGTGGCAGCGGTAGCTCAGGAGGTGAGGGTGCCAGTGTCAGGGATGTGAAACTGTATGGGAACAAGTCATGGGGATAATTTATGAATTTTTTAGTATCTAAGAGGGTGTGTGTACCATAGTTACCCCCTTGAATAATTTTCTTATAATCCGATTTGGTTACGTCATTAACTTTCTGGTTTCTTGGTACAGATTGTTGATAAACTTCACTGGTATGTGGATTCTGGTGACATGGTACGTTTTTTTCCCTAGAATAAGCAGTACATATTTTGTACCATCAATTGGTTATGGCCTCCTTTGAAGTACTTTTTTTAGCTGTTACAAAATTCATTAAATATAACAAAAATTAGTGGTACTGGTTTATGCGTTTGTACATGACCATTGTTTGATATATTCCGTGCTCATGAATGATTCAAGTGGAAATGAGGTGTTACACAAGTTGATTGCAACTATGGTTCCTGTGCTTATCAGTTGCAAAAATGATATGAATAAAATATTTTTGTAAGAAAACCAGGAGTAAAATTGCCTAAAGATGCTTTGTGTTCAATATTGTATAATATGGAGATTTTTCTTGTAAATAATGAAGTTCTCTTTTTAGCCTACCCCAACTTGCTTGGGACTAAAAGGCTTTGTTGTT
Source organism: Phragmites australis (assembly GCF_958298935.1). Taxonomy (NCBI): domain Eukaryota; kingdom Viridiplantae; phylum Streptophyta; class Magnoliopsida; order Poales; family Poaceae; genus Phragmites; species Phragmites australis. The sequence goes on along the minus strand of NC_084940.1, from coordinate 15,947,938 downwards.
GTTGGTGTAATGAAGTTAACTTTTTCTCTATGATTCTATGGATAACCACATAAAATCACTGACTCCATTGTTGTCTGTTGCGTTAGTTTTTTAACATCTTAAACTCCATGATCTTGCAGATAGTAGATTTCTGCTGCGGTGCAAATGATTTCTGCCGACTGATGAAAGAAAAACTTGACCATGTTAAGAAAAAGTGCCATTTCAAGAATTATGACCTTATCCAACCACAGGTGAGATTGAAGACAATTGAACCCTTGTTTCTTCGTTTGATTTTTCTTCTGTAATATGAAATCATTGTTTCAATGATTTATGGAATTTTATTTCTTTCTTTCCATCAAATAAATCTCTTAAAGTTAATGCTCTAAATTATGTCCAGTGCTTATATTTTTGTATTTTATGGGCAGAAAGTGCCCTTGTTGGACTTCTAGTTTCCTGTTATTTATATCAGTTTAATTTATGATCATTCTATTCATACAAAGATTCAGGCTTAACTGTTGATCATGCTTAGTTCCACAATGTTTCATGCTTGATGTAATGTGTATGTGTTCTCTGCTTTGCAGAATCACTTCTGTTTTGAAAAGAGGGATTGGATGACCGTGCAGCCCAATGAGCTGCCTCGTGGGTCTCAACTAGTATGTTCTATTTGGACATCATTAGACACATTTTAGTGTATTTTAATAATTATAATCTTTGATTGTTTCTTGTTTAGATTATGGGGCTTAATCCTCCTTTTGGAGTCAAAGCATCTCTTGCGAACAAATTTATTGATAAAGCATTGGCATTTAATCCTAAGCTCATTGTACTAATTGTCCCCAAAGAGACTAAACGGTATGCAGCATGTTCCTTTGGGTAGAATATTGTGTTAAATTTGTTAGATTAACATACTGACATCTCTTTTTTTTTTTTTTTTGGGGGGGGGGGGGGTGACTTGCTCCCTGTGTTCATTCTCTGGGTATAACCAGGTTAGATCAAAAGAAGACACCATTGACACCATATGATTTGGTTTGGGAGGATAGTGAATGTCTTGCTGGGAAGGTAATGAACTTCAATACATTTTACTTAACTTCATTGAGCTTCTTTCTATTCTCTAGTTATTTTTCCGAACATCTTTCTTGCAATTTGCAGGTGTTTTATTTGCCTGGTTCTGTAGATCTGAATGATAAAACTGTTGAAGGTTGGAATGCATCTGCACCACCTCTCTATTTGTGGAGTCATCCTGATTGGACAAAGAAGCACAAAAAAATAGCTGAAGAGCATAATCACGCATGTATAGGGAAGAGAGCTTGCCATATTGAAGAGGTTAATCTATCAGACGATCTTCTGAAGAAAGAAGCTGAATCTTCTGACAAACTAAATGCTAGATCAGGGAAAGAGAAAGAGAATACAGGAAAGATGTCATGCCATCCCAAAGAGGATAATATATCAGATGATCTCCCCACGAGGAAACAAGCTGAGGCTGGCAGCAAATGGAACTCTGGATCAGGGAAAGAGAGATATAATATAGATAAAACTGTATGCAATGTCAGTGGGGCCATTCTGTCGGATGAACGTCCTGCTAAGAAACATGCTAGATCTGAAGAAGAGAAAGAGACTCTAGTGAAGAATGCATTCCATGTGAAAGAGGCTGATAGGCGGGATAACTTGTCTGTGAAGAGAAAAGCTGAATCCACCAGGGAAAAAACCTCTCAATCAGGAAAAGAAAAAGTGAATGGCAGGGACGAAAGCAGGAGCTCAGATAACTGGAGCAGGAAGTGGGCCCCTGATCAGGTAGACAATCTCCCTCCCGAAAAGCAAGTGGAAGTTGCGTACGAGGAAACAAAAGTTATCCCAAGTAAAAAGAGTATACACAAAGAACAAAGACTTGCTCACCGCGAAGATGAAAGAAATGCTCATAGGGATGAATCCAAGAGTGCTCTGAACTATGAGAAAAGAGCAGCTGTGATGTCAAATATCAAGTTCAGGGAGGGAGGGGATTCAGACATGAGTATCTCATCCCCTGATAACAGCAATGCTCGAAGCAAATCCAGGAGCCAGTCCCCTTTTATACCAACTGAACACACCTTTGAGAGGAGAGCTCACCTGGATAGCTACATGAGCGGTCCTGCAAAAGAACCTTTTGTCTCTGCATTGGATAGAGCTACTTATGAGGGCAGTTATTTGGCAAGCAATGATGAATACTATGCACTTAAGAGGAAAAATGATCCTACTTTTTACGTTGAAATTGATAATAGCACAAGGAAGAGTGGCTCCAACATTGAAGACATGACCAAGATTTATGGCTCTGCTCCAACTGGTGGTATGTACAGTTTGCAACCTAGAGGAGATGATGGTAGTTTCTATAGGCGGCAGAACTCAGAAGAGTGGAACACTAGTGTTTCTGAGAGGAGCCCAGTTGCTGACATGCCTATGCAAGGACACCTCACAAGGTATGGTGGACAAGTTGGTGATAGTTACCTACAAACTGGAAGGACCCCACCGGTCACTAGTGTTTCTGAGAGTCCAGTTGCTGATATGCTTATTATGCAAGGACACCTCACAAGGTATGGTGGACAAGTTGGTGATAGTTACCAACAAACTGGAAGGACCCCACCAGTCATAGACTCGCAAGCACAACTAAGAATGCATGGTGCAGCCAGTGCTGATGATTACCTACAGACAAGATACTACTCTCTTGGATCTTCAGCTGCTAGATTTGGCCAGCCTGCTTCTACTACTCACTCTTTTGGTCTCTCAGGTGCCAGTGCACCACGAGGTTCGGTTATGGACAAGTATGCGTATGGGCTTTCGAGTCCAAGTGGACCACAAAACTCAGTTATGGACAAATATACTCCCTCCCTCGACGGAACAAACAACAAGAAACCCACGAGCGTATTGCCTAAACAGTACCCATACGGATGACCTGGCTCTTCTGGTGACGGGTGGCCTCGTATCTGATCCCTGAAGCTTCAAGTTCTCAACGGCATGCAACTTTTGACCTGACCTACCGTGTGTACCATGTTAACTACGTTATTATAATAGAATGCAGGTTGAGCAAACTCAGTCTCTTGAAGTTAAGGTCCCATGGTAGATGATTTTGTTGTCGTTTCGACAATGCTAGCTCATCCAGTATGCCCTTTTTTCTCTAGATGTTAAGAACGATTGGATTGCAAAGAGTAGTGCAGACAAAAACAGATTTGAACTCTTATCTTTTCTCATCGATTAATTGTTGGATATATATACACTACAAAGATGTCTGTTTGAGAGGCATCTCGTCTGATGCCAACGGGCGAGTAAACCTACCTCTCGAAGGGGTGTTTGATGTCAACGGCCGAGTAAACCATCATGATAGCAGTTGATCATATGTTTTTTAACCCTCTCTTTTTTATCAATGCCGATTTATATATATATTATTATGAGAACTTTTTTTGAAGAACCTGGGAAAAAAAATGTGATGAGAGTAATAATGATATGCGTTAAAATTCTTTTTAAAATTTAGTAAAAATAAGGAGAAAATTATACAATATATATTAATTATTATCTTTTTGCAAACTCATACAAGAAATTTTTGTAGAAGGGAAACTAAAAGTGAGTTTAGAGAATAATAGATATATATTGTATACTTTTAAAAACTCTGATAGGAAAAAGAAGAAGTATAAAATATGATCTTGTGTAGATATTGTTCCATTAAAAATCTTCTACTTTATGTTGCTCAGTAGAAGATTTTGAAGATTTTCGAGACGACGACTTGATGTTCTATGGGTGTGTCTTTCAGTCGGTGTCTGTGGAGTGCTTGGTCGCCGATACTTTCGTCCCGCTGCCGTCGTTTAGATGCTATCATTTAGTTTAAGTTTTGAGGTTGTTTAGGTGAAGTCTTTATTCTGTAAAAAGTGAACATTTATTTAATAAAAGTATTACTTTTGCTACTTCACCTATGACGTCCTTATGTGTGTTAACTTTCTGGTCACATATAAGCTGTACTTGGTTTTATCTATTAAAATCGGGTGTGAAAGAGATGGTATCAGAGCCATACTGACTATAGGGTCATAAGCATAGATAGAATGGTCATCCTAAGAAATTACCTAGTTCATCTAAACCCATCAGAGCGTTTCTATAGTTCTCATACTTGTCTCTTGCTATCTATAAGTTTATTTTTTATATCCCATCTCTTCCTTTTTAGATGGTTCGCCAGCTACTTACTGCCCGCAAATCAACCGGAGGACGTCCATCCATTCTTCAACGTGTTCCAACTGAAGAGGAGATTGATGACCCCACTTTCCGGAGTATGGACCCCGTTCCCGACGTCTATGAAAGCGATGGCCTTCATGCTAGATACCTTCCCTGCCTACTATGGGGGATACTTTCTGGACTTGGACATACACAGAAGCCAGTCTACAGGGGAGTTAAGAAACAACTCTCTGGATATGTGGAATGGAAGGTTGAAGTCACTATCTATGATTACGAGCGAAGTCAAGATGAAGGTTTGGAAATTCGAAGAGTGGTGGGCATTCACTCAGCAATGGTCCCAAGAGCAACCTTCACCGCTGGTGTTCGAGATGCAGCTCGTCAAGCCATATCCCGTGTTCGTGATCAATATAACAGCAAGATGGACAACTCTCCTTATACATATTGTTCCCGTAGAACTCGTGGAAGTAATGAACCGTTCGTGAAGAGCCCATTTGGAGAAAACCCCAAGCTACGGGAACAAGTTGCCCTCACTGTGGCCTTGGAAGATGAACTAGACTGCGCTTTATGGGAGTTGGGAGAAGTTCGCCAACGCCTTGCCTTCGTCTCCGCATTTCTTGAGGATGAACAAGATGTCAACCAAGAATGATCTGAAGATGACAAAGAAGGCTTATCTATCCACTCACCCCTGCGCAAGAGGATCTGCCACAACACCCCCGCCATATTTGAAGATGGATCAGTTGATTCCTCCCCCTCAGGGTCTCGCACTAGAGAGGAGTCCCAATAGTATGGTCCATCTATAGGTAGTCTTAGCAATGTTAGAACCAAGCGTCGATGTAATCGTTAAGGATAATAATATTGTTAGTGTGAGCTTTGTTATGGTGCTAAGTGTGCAAGTTGGAGTTTTTGTTTGAGTGCCGATGTGAGTTGTGGAATGCTTTGGCATCTTGTCCATAGACGCATCTTTATTCCTATATAATATAATATAGATGGGTTTCTTTAGTTAAATTATTTTTTTCAGACTTGCTTATCTACTCCTGTTCCCTTCTTCAACCCTAATCAGATGGTTAACACAAGGAGGAGTATTAATACTCAAGAAGCGAACAACAACAACAACCAGAATCCACCCCCGCTCCCTCCAACAACCTTAGAACAACAGATGGCTATGCAAACTTAGATCTTGCAAGCTCTAGCTCAAACCATGGTGCAGATGCAGCAGCAATAGCCAAATCATGTTCCTCAACTGCATCAACCATCAAGATTTAGAGAATTTAAAAGAACTCAACCCCCAGTCTTCAGTCATGCAGTGGAACCTATGGATGCAGATGATTGGCTAAAGAATATAGAAAGGAAGCTACATGTTGCTCAGTGCAACGATAGGGAGATGGTTCTCTATGCCTCACATCAACTCGCGGGTCAAGCCCTAGACTGGTGGGAAGCATACTGCGCTGCACATGAAAATCCAGTAGCTATCACATGGATGGAGTTTAAATCCAGTTTCCGCACTCATCACCTATCGTCTGGAGATGTCCGTCTCAAGAAGGAGTTTATGAGCCTGAAACAAAGATCAATGACTGTAAGGGAGTACGTGACCAAGTTTACTCAGTTGTCCAGGTATGCTCCCAATGAAGTGGGCACAGAAGAAAAGAAGCAGGAATGTTTTCTGGAAGGTCTGAATGATGCCATAGAATATGCTCTACTTCTACAAGAGTTTCCCAATTTTCAAGCAATGGTAAACAAAGCTCTGATGGTTGAGCACAAGCATCGTCAGCTGGATGAGAAGAAGAGGAAGATGTCTTTTCAAGGACAAGGAAGCAACACACGATCCCGTGGAGCAACACAGATGTCTCTGCAAGGCCCTATGTTTTGTTCTAACATTCAGTACCGGACTCAGTCGCAAATCCCTGTTCAGCGCTCCAACTATCAGACGCCCCGATCAACCCCACCAGCTACTCCTCAAGCCAAGAACAGTCCAGCTACTCCTGGCCCAAACAAAGGATGTTTTTATTGTGAAGAGGAAAGGCACTATGTGAATAAATGCCCTAAAAAGGTGTAGGATCTGGCCAGAACCAACAACACACCAATGTCAACTCCAGCCTCAGCCCACTCATGCAGTGGGAGTCAGAACCCCGGTCAGAACAATCGTGGACAACAGAATTATGTTCATGGGAAAGTCAACCATGTCACAGCAGAGAAAGCTATTGATGCTCAGGATGTGGTGTACGGTATGTTCCTCGTTAACTCCCGACCTGCGTCTATTTTGTTTGATTCTGGAGCTTCGCATTCCTTTATAACCATTCAGTATGTTGCAAAACATGGGTTGCCTATGGTTATGATGAAGAATAATATGTTTATTAGCTCTCCTGGAGGGGAATTGAAGGCAAAATATATATGTCTTAGGATAAGACTTAGCATAAGGGGGGTAGACTTCCCAGCGAATCTCATAGCCTTGGAAACCAAGGGTATAGATGTTATCCTTGGAATGGATTGGTTAGCCAAGTTCAACGGAATTATAGAATGTGCCAGAAGGGCAGTTCACCTAACCAATGGAGAAGGTACCAAAGTTGAGTTCATGGCTGCTGTACCAGCAGTAGAGGATCGATCTCTCAATTCGCTTGAAGGAACAACCATTGATCAGATCAAGGTAGTTTGTGAGTTTCCCGATGTCTTCCCCGATGAATTGCCAGGTATGCCACCTGATCGAGAAGTCAAGTTTGTCATTGAGTTGATACCTGGTACGGCCCCTATAACAAAAAGGCCATATAGAATGTCGGCTAACGACCTAGTTGAGTTAAAGAAGCAAATCCAAGAACAATTAAGCAGAGGTTTCATTAGACCAAGTGCCTCACCTTGGGGAGCCCTAGTTCTTTTCGTGGATAAGAAGGATGGTAGTCGAAGAATGTGTGTAGATTACAGAGCGCTCAATGAGGTAACCATTAAGAACAAGTATCCGTTGCCCCAGATTGAGGATTTGTTTGATCAGATGAGAGGAGCCCGAGTGTTCTCCAAGATTGATCTAAGGTCTGGATACTATCAGCTGAAGATTCAACCGTCAGATGTACTAAAGACTGCCTTCAGTACTCGATATGGGCTATATGAGTATACTGTTATGTCATTCGGATTAACCAATGCCCCAGCCTACTTCAGGAATCTCATGAACAAGGTATTTATGGATTATCTGGACAAGTTTATAGTGGTGTTCATTGATGACATTCTAATTTTCTCTAGAAGTGAGGAAGAACATGAAGAACATTTGAGAATTGTGCTGTAGACACTCAGAGAACATCAGCTGCATGCCAAGCTTAGCAAGTGTGATTTTTGGTTAGATCAAGTCGCATTTCTTAGCCATATCTTAACCGATGGAGGTGTAGCAGTAGATTCCAGTAAAGTAAATGATGTATTGAATTGGTTACCACCTACCAACGTGTCAGAGATCAGGAGTTTTCTTGGACTAGCAAGATACTATCGCCGCTCTATAGAAGGGTTCTCTAGGATAGCCCGACCTCTTACCTCTTTGCTTCAGAAAAATGTGGTTTTTAAGTGGAGCCCTGCTTGTCAAGCAAGTTTTGAAGAATTGAAGAAGAGATTGACTACGGCTCCAGTGCTAGTTCTACCAGACATTAGCAAGAATTTCGATATCTACTGTGATGCTTCGCGACAAGGACTTGGATGTGTTCGCATGCAAGAAGGTTGGGTCGTGGCCTATGCGTCAAGACAGTTAAGGAAGTGTGAAGAACACTACCCTACACATGATTTAGAATTAGCAGCTGTGGTTCATGCATTCAAGATTTGGAGGCATTATCTCATCGGAAAATGCTGTGAAATATACACGGATCATAAGAGTTTAAAGTATATTTTCACTCAACCGGATCTAAACTTTCGTCAGCGTAGATGGTTGGAGTTAATAAAGGACTATGATGTGGGGATTCACTATCATCGAGGAAAAGCAAATGTTGTAGCCAATGCTTTGAGCCGGAAGGGTTACAGTAATTCGGTGATGGTTCAAGATAGTCAACCTGGGTTATGGAAAGAGTTTGAGAAGCTCAACCTTGGATTTGTAGCAGATATGGAAATAACCACCATGGAAATAGATTGCACTCTTGAATAACAAATTCGGAAAAGTCAACTAGAAGACGAGAAGCTCAAATAAATTAGACAGCTTATTAAGAAAGATAAAGCTCCAGGATTTACGGAAGACAGTCAAGGTACTGTGTGGTTCAAAAAGAGAATTTGTGTGCATAACCGGGAGGATATTAAAAGGATGATTCTGAGAGAAGCTCATGAATCAGCATATTCTATTCACCCTGGAAGTACAAAGATGTATCAGGATCTTAAGGATCGTTATTGGTGGTATGGAATGAAAAGAGAAGTTGCAGAATACATAGCCCTGTGTGATACTTGCCAGAAAGTCAAAGCAGAACATCAGAGACCAGCAGGGTTACTGCAACCTTTGAAGATACCTGAATGGAAATGGGAGGAGATTGGTATGGATTTCATTGTCGGATTGCCCCGTACCCAGAATGGATATGATTCTATATGGGTTGTAATTGATCATTTAACTAAGGTCGCCCATTTTATTCCGGTTAAGACTACATATAGTGGAGCTAGACTAGCAGATTGTTTCGGATAGAGGAACTCAGTTTACCTCCAAGTTTTGGCAGAAGCTATATGAGTCTATGGACACGAAGTTGAATTTTAGTTCTGCCTATCACCCTCAAACAGATGGTCAGACAGAAAGGGTAAATCAGATACTTGAGGATATGCTAAGAGCGTGTGCTCTGAAGTATGGTAAGAGTTGGGATAAAAGTTTGCCATATGCAGAGTTTTCGTATAACAACAGTTATCAGACAAGTCTCCAAATATCTCCATTTGAAGCCTTGTATGGAAGGAAATGTAGAACACCGCTATTTTGGAATGAGACAGGAGAAAGTCAGGTCTTTGGTCCAGAAGTTCTACGAGATGCAAAAAAGCAAGTTCAGATAATTCGAGACAATATGAGGATTGCACAATCCAGACAAAAAAGTTATGTTGATAACAGGTGAAGAGAATTAGTTTTCAAAATTAGAGATTTCGTCTATCTTAAGGTTTTGCCTATAAGAGGTCTTCGTAGGTTTAAGGTTAAAGGAAAGTTGTCACCAAGATTCATTGGACCCTTCAAGATATTGGATAAGAGAGGAGAAGTAGCTTATCAGTTGGAGTTACCGCATCAACTGTCAGATGTGCACGATGTCTTCTATGTTTCCCAATTGAAGAAGTGTCCTCGAGTGCCGGAGGAACAATTACCAATGGAGGAACTGGATGTTCAGGAAGATCTCTCCTATACAGAGTATCCTGAGAAGATTCTTGAGAGATCAGAAAGAGTAACCAGAACCAAGGTAATACCAATGTGCAAAGTGCAATGGGGTCACCACTCGGAAGATGAAGCAACTTGGAAAAGAGAAGAAGATCTGAAGGCGGAGTTTCCTCATCTCTTCTCTGCTCCATGTGAATCTCGAGGGCGAGATTCATTCCAAGGGGGGTAGGTTTGTAACACCCTAATTTTTCCACCTTTAGAAATTTCTTAAATTTGCTAGAATTTAATATGAGTTTAAATAATTAAAAAGGGTAAAAATCCTATTTTATATAAAAGAAAGATATATTTGACTAGGATATAATTGATTATTATGCATTCATGCTGAATTAGGCAAATAGGATTTTTATTTGGCTTTTGATGGATTTTGTTTGAAGTGGATTTGTTTTGAATTTGAATTTAGAAAAAAAGAAAAAGAATAAACCTTCTCGGGCTGCCTTTTTCCCTCCGGCCCAAATCTCTCTCTCTTTTCTTTCGGCCTCAGCCCAGCCGGCCGGCCTTACTCTTCCTCCGCCTGGGCCTCGGTCCGGCCCAGCACCCACCAGCAACGTGCCGAAGACGCCCACGCAGAAGCCGCCTTCGCTGTGCCGTCGTCTCCGACCCGGAGTCTGCCCGCCGCGCCATCGACTGAGTCTGAGTGGAGTACGAGCCGCCGCGTTCCCTTTTTCTGCACGAGACCCCGCCTATATAACTAGGACCCCTCCCCTGATCTCATCTCGTCCCAAACCCACCGAGTCACAAGCCAATTTCGCCGATCTCGAGCCCCACCGCCACCATTGTCGCCACCTCTCGGTTGAGCACGCCGCCGAGCCACCCTAGCACAGTTGAGCTTCACCCGAGCAGCCTAGCAGAACCGCGGCCATCAACCGAAGCACTCCCCGCCGTCGCCTTGGCTCCTGCGCCATTGGAGACCCCTTCCTGATGACATCCCGAGGTCCTCCGCTGCTCCTTCCGTCGCCGAGCCCATCCAGTACCGCCCTGCCCAAGGTAAATCCTAAAACGGATCCGTCATGCTTCCCTCTTCGGATTTCACCGCTCGTCGTTGCCACTGGCGAGCTGGAACCGATTCCGGCGAGTTTCCCGGCCGTGCGCCGCCGCAAACCCCCTCAGCGTCATCGTGACTTCTTTCCCCGATAGCCGAGCTCCTCTGAGTTGCCGGATCTGTTTTGCACGGCCGAGATTAGATCCGAACATACCCCTTCAACAACCAATAGCGTAGCGCCACGTGTTTATGCTTGAACCCAGTCAGTCGTTTTGCCACGTCATCTTGCCACCTCAACTGCCATCTCAACCCTCTTGCCTATGTGTCAAACCAGTCAGCAGCCACGTAATAAAAGAGGTTTTTCAATCTAAAAATAATTTCAGATAATCCTTTTAATTGGTAATTTTGCAAGAAAGCCCCTAAACTTCTCTATTTTTAGCAAAAAGCACCTACCTTTTTACATATTAGTCCCTGACCTTTTCATAATTATAATTAGGTCCCCTATTTTTACAAAAAGGTCCCTGAACTTTCTATTTTATTCTAAATAAGCCCTTTTCTTTTTCAGATTAAACCCTAGATTTGTTTTAGCCCTAACTTTTTCGTCGTAGCTCCGTTTTAAGCGATTCTTGCGCCGATAGATTCGTTTTTCAGTGCTCTTTTTTCCTAGATAGATTTTATCTTGTTGTTCTTTTGTTTTGTGCTCTGTTCTTACTGTATCTTGTTTGTTTGTTTGCCGGTTATTGTGCGATTAGCCGACAACGCCCCAGATCAATTTGAGGAACATCAAGACCAGGAGCAAGAATACACTGAGCAGCAGCAAGGAGAAGGTAAGTGTCCTTGATCATATTGAACCTATGTTTTTAAATATTTTGTTCATAAAACTGCATGCAATGTCTGTCAATATGATGGGTAGTTACCTATGTTAGGGTTTTCCCTAGATTTTCCCTTATCATTCCTTGGAACCTAGATGGTTTATTGTTAGGTGTCTTTTGTGGGTAGATTGCTTAGCCATGCTTTTGGGATATTGAGAAGTGTTATAATCTTGACTAATGAACATATACAACATTGATGGTTAATTTGTTAATGGTCTAGCATTTGATGGTTATCATGGTTATGATGTTGGTTTAGTGTTGGCTCAAGTAGCCTAAGTAAGGACCAGTTCGTGGAGCGATAACCCAAGAAGTAACGTATCAACCACGAGGCTGATATGGGTAAGGCGTGACATACTGATTAGAGTCTATCCAGTGTGTGTTGGGTTAGCTCAAAAGGGGGCTTCTGGGTAGGAGTTGAACTCGCGTAAAGCCTGGCGATGAAACCTAGTGCGCAGACACATACTGGGTTAGTCTCTAGTTAGTGGAAAGTGTCATACAGTGATTCTTGGTGGCACACCACTGGCGTGTGTTAAGTGTCTTGCAAACGCGGCAACATGGAATTCACTAACTCGTGGGGAAAGATGGACAATCTCTGCAGAGTGTAAAACTGTTATAACAGCCGTGCTCACGGATATGAGAGACTTGGATCCTCACATGATTAGAGGGTGTTGGTTATGTTTTAGTACAGGGAGTACTAGTTGGCGATGGTTCTGGTACAGGGAGTACTAGATGGTTTTGGTTATAGTACAGGGAGTACTAGACAGTTATGGTGTACAAGGTGGGAAGCCTTGTATGTTGGATGCTGAACTGTTTGGGTTACATTCATTTAATAAGTGCGTAATGTTTTTGAGTCCAAATGTATTTTCAATACTCACATTTACGCAAAATACCATGTGTTAGCCTATTTTTGATATAAGCCTGCATATCATTACTTTCCCACACTTGCTGAGTACTCTATGTGCTCACCATTGCTTTCTCCTACAAAAATGTATGTTGCTCAATGGAAGATTTTGAAGATTTCCAAGATGATGACCTGGTGTTCTAGGGGCGTGTCTTCCAGTCGGTGCCTGTGGAGTGCTTGGTCGCCAATACTTTCGTCCTGCTGCCGTCATTTAGATGCTGTCATTTAGTTTAATTTTTGAGGTTGTTTAGGTGAAATCTTTATTCTTTAAGAAGTGAACGTTTATTTAATAAAAGTATTACTTTTGCTACTTCACCTATGATATCCTTATGTGTGTTAACTTCCTGAGCACACATAAGCCGCACTTGGTTTTGTCCGTTAAAATCGGGTGTGACACATGTAGTGCCATCATCAAATATTGAAGAAGGTAGCCCAAGCCACTACCTCAACCTGGACCAAACAGACACATGTGGAGGCGATGAGATAATTCATAAGTAGATGAATGCATCTGCTGTACATATTATCGTATAGGTTCCCAATAGTTTTTCACTTATGCGCAGATGCTTGACGCTCTGGAGGGTCATGACAATGAGCAATCCCAGGAGTGGCATTATGTCCGAGGTCCCTCGAAGATGCCTACGGGACGATTTGTGATCCCAGAGGTCTCACCAGCAAAGGAGCCAACTGCACCAGAGAGAGTTCTGGGACCATACAAGTCAGTCTGTGGGATTGTTGTTAAGGATCACGTGCCCATCAGCTACAGATTGTGGATTGGTGAACGAGGTGATCCGCACGTGGTTCCTGATTCAATCAAGAATAACATCTTGTGGCCCAAGATATTAGAGCAGTTCGACTTTCCTGAAGAGACAGATATGGAAGTAGTTAAGCATAAGACGCTAATGATCATGGGCCTTTCCTTTAAGAACTAGAAGGGGATACTAAACAGAACGTATGTGCAGAAAGGTACAACGCTAGATTTCCACAAATGGCCACAACTGGAAGATCATTGGCAAGCCTTTACAGAGTACAAGTTGTCGGAAGAAGCACAGAGGTTGAGTGAGGTGAACAAACCAAACTCGAAGAAGAACCTGTACCCCCACAGAGTCGGCAGTCGTGGGTACATGAGGAAAGAAAGGCAATGGTAACAACAGCTAGATGAACTGCGAGAGAGAGGTGTCACACCTGAGACGGAGGGCTGGAGCGAACGATCGACACACTTCCTTCTTGGGAGGCGTGCTTCTTACTCGTCTGATGGAAGCTTATCCTTTACGACCTCCAAAGACCTGGAAGCGACGCAAGATATTGCAAAAAAGCTTGCAGAAGCCCACAAGCAGTCTTCAAAAGGCTCTTTCAAGCTAGACAGGGATAGGGACGAGCTCACTTTGGCCTTGGGAAACAAGGAGCACGATGTCACACATGAGGCATTGGGGTGATGGGTTGGAAATTTGGATTTCCAGGCAACATCAACAGTTACAAGAGTCTAAAGAGATCCCGACCAGCGCGAGATGCAGAACGAGCTGCAGAACAAGCTAGGATGATGGAAATGCTTGAATAAGCACTAAAAAAGGAGAGAGAACATACAGAAGAAAAAATAGCACAAGCAGTGTCCGAAGCCCTCATGTGACAACAGGGTGCCATTGTGAGCGAACAGGAACGACCGAAAGTGTCTCCTGATGGTGCGCGCTCTAGCCCCAGTGGTCGTAGGAGTAGCTGTGCATCTACGGGAGTTCCAAGAGTTGAATCCATTAGTTATCCTGTGGACCTCATCACAGCACGGACACCGTGTGAACTATACATTGGTGCTAGGAACATTACCATCAAGGTGGCTTCCGGCGTGGGTTATCCCTGTGGCTCCTATGAATAATTGCACGGACGTCCGATACCGGAGGGCTATGCTGTTGTCAAAGTAGACGAGGCAGTTGACCAGTACCGCCATGTTAAGGTGGACTACCCCGCAGAGGAGGGGGCAAACACTATAGGAGAGAACGAGCACACATTCATTGCGTGGGAGAAAGCCTACATAGTATTTCCACTAGGGACAACTCCCGAGAACCTCTACTCTCCAGCATACCTCGGGCTGTCGTCACCTCTTAGATCTCGCTCTCCTCACCCATCTCCTAGAAGAAGTCCACCTCCTCAGCTATCGCCTCAAAGAAGTCCACTGCTCAAGAAGCCATCACCATCAAGAACCCAACCATCAACTCAGAAAACATGATCAGGTTCCACAGCATCCAAACAGACGACATCATCTAAAAAGTCGGTGGCATCTATGAAGTTGGTGGAACCCAAGGATGTCTATTCACTCACTGCTAAGGAAACCAAAAAGATTGTGGATGCCAGTGTCACGTCTCATTTCCATACCACCACCTCCACCGAAGCCTGTTGTGCCTGAAGATGCCGTTAAATTTTTCACGAAAATGCCAAAGTTAAACAGACGGGGGCAACTTCAAGAAAGCCACCGACTAACTATGAACACATCAGTAAGAAACAGGCCAAGAGCAAGTCAGACCCAATCATTAAGGATACTCCAAGCATTGCAGACTTCCTAGCTGAATCAAGAATAACAGCAGAGGAACTAGCACGGCTTACTGTGGGAGCGGATATCCAAAAGATGGATATTACATGGCCGTTTGAGTTAACCAAACCTTTGGTCAAACTAAATATAGAAAGAAACCTTACAACTCAAATGCGCTGATTACATCAATGGTACTTGGAGCATTCTAGACAGGGTTTTCAGGCGTTCCCCGTAAGATATAAAGATGATTATTTCCTCAACGGGGATGGCTCCTTCTGGGTGTATTTCAAGAACTTGTATGAATTGTATAAGGCAAATGCCCTCGACGTGGCTATAGTCAGAGTGTGGACTTCGTAAGTGACTTATGCATATAATTCACGTTCTATGATCTTGTACCTTGAAATTGCATAGCTAACTTCTCTCTTTCGTAGAATGGAGATCCAAGCATGCGGACAAGACTTAGATAAGAAAGTAGGATTCATCGATCCTGGGCTTGTGAACCAGAAACTTATAAGTGAGAATCCAGACTTCACCGAGGACTACTTATTGAAGTGTCTACTTCACCACCAATACAAGAAATTCATACTGTTACCCTACAATTATGAGTACGTGTTTGCACGCCAGGGCATCCTCATTTTATGGGCAACTCGATTCTAGTACTAATTTGCTATGGTGACATATTCTGCAGTTTTCATTGGATCCTCCTTGTCATCCACCCAGACTTGAGCAAGATCATTGTCACTCACAAAAGAGAGATCATATGACTTACCAACACCACATCAACATGCTAAACAGGTTAACTCGATCATTTAATCTTCTCGACGATTGCATCTAAGTTTAATTGGTATTCATATTCACGTACAGGGCATACACAAAATACTGAAAAAGAGTATCATCTACTTTCCATTCAGGAAGCAATATGATGTAAAAATCGACTTTTCGGTACGCAAGGAATATTCATGTCTTGCATTTCCTACTGAATAAAAAGGTTCAATTCATTCCACTGATGAATCCTTCCCTCTTAAAGTGTATGAGGCAGCCAGCCGGCAACAATCTCTGCACGTTTTATGTTGTTACTAATATGCACGCATTCAGCCCTGACGGAGACGTTGTTAGTTTCAATGATCTTGAGGTATGAAATTAAAAACATATTGATACCTTCTTTTCAATTTCTATATGTGTTCAAGGACTATTTCTTTCGATTCTTCAAACACAACACTCGAAACTATGCACAAATGCGTTACAACCTACAGAAATACATGCCCTTCAAGAATAGATCACCAGGTTCTTATTAGAACATATTATCAACCCAAACGGCGAGTTTCATGAACGGATCGTGCTGTCCACGCGTCATAGATCTTCAGATGACACCATTCCTTCTAGTAGAGAGTATGCGATAAGGAGGAAGGCTACCAAGGGGCTTGACAACGTATTATATTTTGCCAAATGACACGATATTAATGTATGTCATTCATTACTATTATTAATGAATGATATGAATTACTATGTATGATGCGAAGTTGGTATCGACGGGATGGCCTTCCAATAATGATGCGAAGGAGGAGCAAGAAGCAGTGGCCAGGAAGCATGCCCAGGACAAGGATGAGAGGCTGGCCCGTCAGCTGTGCGCTGTGGAGGAGCAAGAAGCTGTGTCCTGTAAGCGTGCCCAAGAGGAGGAGGACGAGAGGGTGGCCCATCAGTGTGTTGCAGAGGAGGCTGAAGGCTCAAATTGTAGAGGCGTTCAAGTGTTAGACTTCGATGTCTTCGATACGCCAGTGAGCCTGGAGCTTAAACGACGTTGTGGTCGATCAGGCGTGCCCGGGTCCAATGCTCCACCACCATCGCCCCCCTCCCCGCGTCTCCGGATGTACACACGCCAACAGTCGATAGTGCGGAGACGCGGTCCTCATCATGGAAGAGGAAGTAGAGGTACAGGTAGAGGGATACTGGACTGGCTGAACTCAACCGACTTTTCAGGGGGTGACATGTGAGAACTATTATGTACATATGTGTGTTTTTCAATGTCTATGACTTGAAATATGTGTTCATTACTATGTATTAATGAGGTGCATTTATTATCGACTTACATTAAATATATGTATCATTGTATGCATGTATTGAGAGAGAGACGGAGAGATCGAGGAGTGAGAGGGAGTACAAAGAGGACAGAGAGAGGGAGGAGGGGAGGGAGGAGAGGCAAAATACTGCCGGCTGAATCCTTCAGCCAATAGTGATTTCAGGTTTATCACTGCCAGCTGAATCCTTGAGCCGGCAGTGATAAGGCCCTTCACTGCTGTCCACCGAGCTGGCAGTGATAGTCACGACTATCACTGCCCGTTGCCCACTGCCGGCTCCAAAACCCGCAGTGAATGTGGTTTTGGAGCCGACAGTGAAGGGGGTTTCTACAATAGTGAGGCCTTGTGAGGCAGCATTGGCCTTTAGTTTTCTTGTTCCCAAAATACCCCTCTCTTCCAATGGCCTGCTACCTACCATTGGAGCATTCTGGTTTATTTTTCACTCCATTCATCAAACGGTCATGGCTTCTTCAGGACATAGCTTCACCTCGAAGCTAGCTTCGTGATGATGCCAGATGGACTCTATCCTTTCACGGTTTTGATGCCAAACCACCTCGCACGCTTCTCAAAGTGTGACTCACTATCACTTGCTCTGACCCCAAGAATGCATCCCGATGTTGACGCGTGTACTCCGTCTTGTGATCTTGACCACCAGTAAGTCTCTTCTGCACCCGATCTCTCAGGCTGCCTTGTCACTTGCACCAACATCCCCTTCACTTGACTTTGTCAACACGCCATCTTCTCGTGCTTTGCTTGACCTTCATGTGCCTAGCTAGGATCACCCTTGACTCCGCTTGGCTTCCTCGATCATCTAGCACTAAACACCATGCTTGGCCCCGATCATCCTGTGTCGCCTGTCAAGTTGCATCCATCACCTGCACACCATGAGACAAGCATACATGCATCTCCAAACCCATTATAGATTAGTCAAGAAAAAAATTCTCAATTGAAAGCACATCTTAGTGAAAACGTGAATGCTGGATGATCCGGTATACACTCCTTGTGAGCACCGGACCATCCAGAGTGTTCAACTCATCAGTCAGCCCAGTTTGCAACCTCTCTAGAAGAATTTGTCCAGTGAAGCATCCGACTCTCATCCCTTTGAGCGTCGGACCATTCGATGGGTACAAGTCCACCAGAGCCAATTTGCAACCTCTCTACAAGAAAATCTCTGGCGTTCACTGATGCCCAACACCGAACTATGCAACTTGTACTTCAATGTTTGCTTCTACATTGAAACTCCGGTGTGTACTGCATATGAACGCCAGGTCATCCAGTGAGTTCATTTTCTTCAGCATCGGATCATCCAGCGTGTATAATTTTCCTGACCTCGGTCACAAAAATGCCAAAACCATTTTTTTACAACTTTGGTTAGTCATGATCATAACTGCTGTACATATACAAGCTCATGCAATTCAAAATCATCAAACCAAATCAACACACTTATCAATCACTCATCACATATAAACAAAGCCATATTTCCACTTGGTTTCACATTGACCTCGCTGGAGAATGACTTGAACTGAAGCTTTGATTCCAATTTTGTCTCATGAGCTAACAAAATCTTTTAAGTGTTGAGTGTTAAAGAATGAATATACGCTAGCGTGCATCAACCAGTTGCTGGATCGGTAACAGTACCAATCCATCCGATTGTATAGCAATAGCAATATTATTTGTTAGGTAAGTACCAAAAATTTTAAGAGATAGAGATTAATTTTTAGTTATCATAACCAAGTCTGTTAGAGATAGAGATTACTTTATATAAGGCTACTGGAGTACATAAACAATCGAGTCGGGGGAGAGATTTCTGTTATGAACCAAAGTGATTAGCGCCCGATAGTTACTCATGCCCATTGGGCAATAGACATCTGTTCACCATGTATAAATAGCTACATCTATCAATGAGAAAACCAATTGGTGAATCATTTAGTTGTGTCTCTATATTACATTACAATCTTAGTTACAACACGTTATCAGCACCTCGCTCTACCAAGACTACTCAGCCATGCCGGGCACCACAAGCACAAAGAGGAACCAACGAAGAACTTGGTGATTACAGAGGATGACAATGGACAAACACCAAAGGAGGCTAATCGCCACACAACAGCATGACTCTTCATCACTTGCTCTATAAGACACTCACTGGCCTAATCAAATTGGAGGCTAAGGAGATCTACTGTAAACAGTGATTCTTCTACTCCTTCACCAGCAACAAGAAAGAACAGAGGAAGCACATGGGGCAAGAGATCTTCCCTAATGTTTTCTTCAAAGATGACACATACATTTAACGGTATCCCATCTTCTTCAGAAATGTTGATGATCTCTACTGCTTCTACTGGGGCTGGGCCATCTGGGCCACCAGCGGTGGCACTGGTGGCCTTCCAGCTTTCGTCCCTGCGGGGTGGACAGCTGCCTGTCGCCCCTACCTAACCCCTGGTTCGGGAGACCATGCCTATCGAGATCATTGATATTTCCAATGATGATGAGGAGATCGATTGGGATCTCCTACGGAGGGAGAGTGATGAGGAGGAGCAGGCTTCGGCAACAAGGGAGGAGGCCCCAATGGTGTCTCCTTCGGTTTCTTCTTCGTCTTCTAACAGCCCGGGGGTCGACTACTACATCAGCTTCCATGGCGGCAGGTCGTGGATGAAATGCATACGCCGCTCCATGCACGGCCCCTGCCGGGATTCGTAGGAGGCAAAGGTGGCCTTCAGGGGTGCTTCGTGGATATCCCTATCTTGCCGTTCGACAATGGCCCTGCTGTGGGCCATAATTGCCTTTTGCCACCTTGTACTCTTTCTCCCCGTGGTTTGCTCTTTCGGAGTCTGTCTCCTCCGTAGTGGCCTTTGTACTGTTTGCTTCTTTGTACGCGTCCTCCGGATGCATGATCTGTTTAATAATATAATTTGGACCTTTGGGGTGATTCTATCTCTTTTTGGGCTGAAGTGTGAGGAGATCCTTCGAACAGGTGACCGCATGTCTATGTGCCTTCGTGCCGCGCTTGTTCATCCCCTTCGTAGGCAACGGCTAGTTTTTTGAATGACCGAGGTACCGATCCTTCGCATAGATCATAGCCAGTTTCGTTCCTTCAAGCGGAGAGATGGCCTCGGGAATCTAGTAGTGGTACACACGTAGGGTAACTAAGGGGGTTGGGAGAAGTAGTGGCGATGTCGTCGTTCCTGGTCATCGTGTACTCCTCGGGTTCGACGTTTGTAGGGCCTCCTTCCAAATTTGTTCTAGATTTCTGACCAAATGAAGTCCATCTGAAACCTTTGAGGATAAGCTCCGGAGGTGGTCCACAACCATTCGGGTTCTTCACCGCTGCCCGGCTTCGGAGGCAATCCGTCTAAAGCTTGGCGACAGCATGTCAGAGGCAAAGCCGAAGACTATACGGGAGAGGTGGTCATCGACCCCCTCAGCGCTTAGCCGCTACCTGGCTCCAGAGGTAATCTGTCTGAAGCCTAGCGACGACATGTTGGAGCCGAAATGAAGGTTAGATGGGAGAGGTGGTCCTCGACCCCCTTGGCCCTTAGCCACTGCCTGGCTCCGGAGGTAATCCATCTGGAGCCTAATGATGGCGTGTCGGAGGCGAAGCCGAAGGCCGGATGGGAGAGGTGGTCTTCGACCCCCTTGGCCCTTAGATGTTGCCCGACTCCAGATGTAGTCCGCCCGGAGTCTAGCGATAGCGTGTTGGAGGCAAAGCCAAAAGCTAGGTGGGAGAGGTAGTCCTCGACACCCTCGGCCCCCATGTTCCAAAGGTAATCCATCCGGAGCCTAGTGACGGCGTGTCGGAGGCGAAGCTGAAGGCCAGATGGGAGAGGTCATCCACGACCCCCTCGGCCCTTAGCTGTTGCCCGACTCCAGACTCGTAACGGTGTGCTGGAAGCTGCTGCCCCTGCAACGAATAGTTGGGGATTCCATACTATTTCCAGAGCCACGTCGAGTGAGCTTTTACTTAATATTAGCATGATCTTTATAAACGACGTATGAATCGTGTCTTAGATGAGACTGTAGGGTAAATGACTTTACCTTTTACCATAGGTGTTTGAGTTATGTGGGCCGTACCTGTTCCTGCTGTGAGGGGGATCTATACCCCTTTGATCTGTTGGCTATGGCTCTTAGAGGTTAGTGGGTTTCGCACCTCTCTGGCATGAAGGTGTTTACCTTCAAGATGCCAGGGGGTTTTGTTTGATCGGTGTTTTTAGAACTTCTCCGTCTGGCGGAGGTTTTTACAAAGCTCTCTGTCTTGAGAAGGTTTTGGAATTTTCCTCCATTTTGGCGGAGGTTTGGTAAGGCTCTCCGTTTTGGTGGAGGTTTTTGTAAGACATTCCGTCTTACGGAGGTTTTCGGAAGTCTCTCCGTTTTTTTCAGAGGCTTTGTAAGACTCTTCATTTTTGTTAGCGCTTTCACAAGACTCTCCGTTTTTGCCAGAGGTTTTGCATATTTCTCCGTTTTCGCCGGAGGTTTTGTAGGGCTCTCTATTTTTGTCGGAGGTTTTGTAAGACTCTCCGTTCTTGCCAGAGGTTTTGTAGGTCTCTCTATTTTTGCCAGAGGTTTGATAGGTCTCTCTGTTTTTTACATAGTGTGTAGGCTTGTCGTGCTCCCGAGAAAACGCCCCGGGTGCACCGCAACACTGTCCACCAAGGGTGTGCCCTGGTGCGTGGCATTTATATGACCGAAGCTATGCAATACCTTCCAGGAAACTTAGGCTTGATGCCTTCGCGGTGACCTAGGCATGCTGTGCTCGTGGTATATAAGCATGTCATGCAACTAGGATTCCTTACGACAACATTCCTTAGAGCACTGCATCCTCACATCAAGGTCATCCCTTGATATCCGGCGTCCACACTACCGAGGCTATGCAATGCCTTTCAAGACACCCTGGCATAATCTGTCCTCTGGGTGACCTAGGCACACTGTGCTGCTGCAGGTGTGTGGGCTCCATTGCCTACCAGGGCAAAGCCTACCCTCCAGGAAACCTTTTCAGGTGACCTTAGGTTTAGGCAAGCAATGCTTACAGGTGTGTGGGCGTGCCATTCCTCCCGAAGAAATCCTTCACGGGCGCCGCAACTACATTACCTAGGAAGTCCATTGATAACCGGCATCTACACACTATCGAGGCTATGCAACACCTTCCAGGAAACCTAGCCTTCATGCCTTCACGGTGACCTAGGCTTGCTATGCCCACGGTGTGTAGGCATGTCGTGCAACGAGGATTCCTTGCGATGGCATTCCTCAAAGCACCGCATCTCTGCCTTCGAGGACATCCTCCGGGGCGTGGCTTCAACACTACCGAGGCATTCCTTAGAGCACCACATCTCCACCTTCGAGGACATCCCCAGGGGCGTGTCTTCAAAACTACCACATCTTTTCCCTCTGGGTGACCTATGCATGCGGCGCGGCTATAGGCTTGGTTTTATGCATGGTTATGTACTAGTTAAGTTTTGCAGTCTACTGTTGGCAATAAGTAGCTAATTTGTAACACCCAGATTTTCAGAATTTACAACTTTTTAAAAAATTTCAAGATTATGGAATAACTTCACCAGTAGAATAGGTTAAAAACCTATTTTCATAAATAATCAATCAAAATAGGTTATTATTTTATGTGCATTGCATGCTAAGTTTTGTTCGGAGCTAGGTAAATGCATTAAAGTTCTTTTTCATTTTCTTTCTCTTTGGTGTTTTGAGTGAAAAAGATTTTGAAAAGGTTTGACAAAACACTGTAGTAAGGTAGTTAATGATCTTAATGGTTAGAATTCAAAATCTTTGAATTCATCATCTATTCAATCCTTGATCATACCTGATTCTTCTCCAGCTCAATTCAAATCATATCCAAATCCCTATTTAAAGCCAATTTCTCCTCTTTCTCAAATTCTACCCAAATCCAAATTCAAATTCCTTATCTACTCATATTCTTGTTCAACCTCATTTTTCGTCTCTTAAATTCACTTCAAGCTCAATTCAAATTCAAACTCTATCCAAATTTCTCAGCAAAAGTTTCTTTTCCAAACCCTATATATACTTAAAGTGTCCTTGGGCTCAATCTTGCTCAAGTCCAAACCCTTAGCCAAGTCATCTAGAAGGCCTAACACAAAGGATCCATGAAATCTGCAAATTTTCGCGGAGTCCTGGACAGCCTCATCTTCTCATGAAGTTTTGAGGTTCAAAACTGCCTCAAATGCAAATCTTGAAAATACTAAAGTTGTAGGTCTCGTTGAGAGATTCAATTTGAACCTATGAAAGTTCCCTTTTGGATAATAGAGCTATGAGTTATGGCCCCTGAAATTATTGCTGTACAGATAAATCTGAGTTCAAACAGTTTATCTTGTGGTGCATTTTTGACAATCAAGATGACGTTTTCAGAAGTTCCATTGAATACCAACGTTGTATATCTTTTCGAGTACTATAATTTAGAGTCTAGAAACATCCAATTTGGAGTCCAAACGACGGGAGATATTATCTTCAGAATAGAGAGCTGCGAAAAAAGAAATCGTAATCGACTCGAACTTGAATCCGATTCGTGTTCGTCTTGGATTCCACCTCAACCAGCTGCCCCTAGCCCTATAAATATGAGTTACATGTCCTCTCATATCCCTATTCCATACCACCAATCCCTAGACATCGCCGCTGCCCTGTCCGTGCGCTACCGTTTGCCGCCGCCGCCCATGATGCGCTGCGTCATCTTCTCCACGAATCCTCCTTCCTTGACCATCAAAGCAAGCTGAGGACCCCTTCTTCTCCTCCCTTACTACTGTTTTAGCATCATACTAAGTTCCTAGCCATGCCCTAGCCCCGGCCAAATCCCGATCTACACCGCCACGGTCGTCGCCATGAAGAACAGCCATGCTGTAGTTGATTGGCATCGATGTTCCCAGCCAACTAGTGCATAGTTTGCCATGTCCTTTCACCAGCTAATGACCCTTGATGTTACCCATGCCCTCACCATCAAGTTGGCCAGTAGAGTAGCCAAACCATCGAAATCAAGGTCGACATGCTTGCTGTCGAGTTTCTGGACGCGTTCTTCGTGCGCACCGGATTTGCATTCGCGTTCCCCGTCAATCCGAAAGCCATATGGATGCACCAACTGCGTCATGGTGTGTACCATAAAGTCTTCTATGTGAACCTAGGAACCCATCCCTGTTTGTGCAACGACATGACCAGAACACGATTGCTAACCATAGCATGTTGCAACTGTCCCCCATCTCATCTCCGCTGATCATTCTTCCTCTCAGTTGATGATCTACCAAAACCCATGCCATAGCAATGTGTTTCTGGGATATATGAACGTCTGTGTTCAAATAATTTCTCAAATTTCATAGCCAATCTCTTGGAACACGAGCATCTTTGTTGCTACATCTGTTCGCGGTCACCACCAAACCTAGTAGCAGTCATCGCTATTTTGCCGCTACCTCAGATGACCCCTTCCAAAAATAACCATACCATCGAGTCAGTCTTTCCACGTTCTACGCTATACTTCTGTCATTTCATTGAAACACCACAGAAGCCCGACATCGATGTCAGTGGCCACGCGCCCGATCACCATCTCTGATGAGACCCGAACCATCACCGCTACATAGAGTCACCGGTAGTATTCTTAACCTAGAAGCACAACCTTCGGCCTTTTTGATCCATCATAGGTGGTTGAGACTAGATCTCAGTGTATCCCTTCTTTAATCCAAGATGGTACATGCATAGCATACCAAGTCAGCACCACATCATTCTCCTTAGCCTAGTCAGCAAAGTCTGGTCTACCCTACACTTCTTGAATCTTGCACAATGATGTTGTCAAACCTAACACAATGATTGTGCAATAAACTCTTTTCCCATAGGAAGATAACTCCAGTAAACTAGTCTTTCCTTTTCAGTCTAATCCATCTCCCGAAAGCTCATTCTCTTTTCGTCTTAACCCCGATTTAGGCGATTCTTGCATCTAAATATTTCTAAAATCATCCCTATCCAACTATAGTGTTTTTAAAGAGTTTTAATGATGATTGGTATGTTGTTCTTAGTATTTTATTTTGTGTTGTTTGTCGGTAGTTCTCATGATTAGTCAATAACATTCTAGATCAGTTCGAGGGACTTCAAGACCAAGATTTCGACAACACTAAGTAACATTGGATAAAAGGCAAGTGTCCTTGACCATCTTGAACCTATGATTTAAATTGTTTTGTTTTACAAAATTGCATATAGTGTGTGTCAATATGATGGGTAGTCACCTATGTTAGGGTTTTCCCTAGATTTTCCCTTATCATCCCTTGGAACCTATATGGTTTATGGTTAGGTATCTTTGATGGGTAAATTGCTTAGTCATGCTTTTGGAATACTAGGAAGTATCATAATCTTGACTAATGAACATATGCAACAATGGTGGTTAACTTGTTTATGGTTTAGCAATATGGAACCTTAGGCCTTGAGCATAGGAATGTTGGTGATAGTTGTCATGGTTATGATGCTGGTTTAGTGTTTGCTCAAGTGACCTAATTAAGGACGGGTTTGTGGAGCGACAACCTGAGAAGTTCCGTACAAATACGAGACTGATATGGGTAGGCTTAGCCGATTAATTAGGTTCCTTCCAGTGTTGTGTGGAACAGATGGGAGGCATGGATGAGGGAAAGTAATTCTTAGAAACCACATGGCACAAGAGGGGGCTTCTAAGTGGTAGCACCTAGCGGTGAAACCTGGAGTGTTGGTGACACATACTGGGAGGATTCTTTGTAAAGGCTTCGTAGTGATCTCCTGGCAACACACAACTAGCGTGTGTATAGTGCTTGGCCGGCATTGTAACATGGAGACTTTAGTCATCTGCTTGCAGACGATGAAATCATGACTACCTCTACAAAGTGTAAACTGTTATAATAGTCGTGCTTACGGTTATGGGAGACTTGGATCCTCACATGATTAGTGGGTTGTGGTTATGGGTTTGGTTGTGGTTTTGGTTATAGTACAGGGAGTACTAGACGGTTATGGTATGCAAGATGGGGAGCCTTATATTTTGGGTGTTGGACTGTATGGGTTACATTCACTTAATAATTGTTTAATGCTTTTTGAGTCTAAATATGTTTTCATTACTCGCATTTATGCAAACATACCATGTGTTAGCCTATTCTTGATATATGCCTAAATATCATTATCTTTCACACACTTGCTGAGCGCATCTGGTGGAGCAAGAGTTCATCTTGCCCTAGCAAGTACGACGAGAGTTTCTTCTAAGGAGCAGACTCAAGCTTGAAGATGAAGTTTGAGAGAAAGGAACACCATGAATATATTGATGATAGAAAATGTATCACTCTGGGTGGAGTATCACAGCGTTCACAGTCTTGCTTGTTCTTTCCCCGGAGGACCATGGCTCCCTATTTATAGGGCCATGCGTATCTTGGCGTACAAGTTATCAGAATGTGCAAATATCCAAGATCTGACCAAATTACTGGTCCTTATCCCGGATAACTACCTTCTATCCTATCGGGGAGATAAATATCCACCGTGGTAATTATCGTGGTGCCTGCCCCCTGAAGGGGGCGGGCCGATGGCCAACTACGGCCCGGTGCCGCACTGTTAGGGGTGTCAGAGTAGGTACCATCATGCCGGGGTATCAGAGCGGTGTCCACTAGCCTAGGCATTTAATGCCGGTCACCTCCTCGCAGGCAAAGTACGACTGGTTCTTCCCTTTTGGCAGATTTTTCCTGAGGCCTGATGACTCACCCAGTAACCTTCGGGAAGCCGGCCCAGGTAGCGGGAGGTCGAGGCCTTGGGAGGCTGAGCTCCGAAAGGCTAGGGCTTCGGAAGGGGTAGGCCAAGGCCTTGGAGACCGAGCCTTCGAGAGGCTGAGCTCCGGAAGGCCAGGGTTTCGGAAGGTGGAGGCTTTGAGAGGCTGAGCCTTTGGGAGGCTGATCTCCGGAAGGTTGGGGCTTCAAAAGGCGGAGGCATTGAGAGGCCGAGCCTTTGGGAGGCTGAGCAGATTAAGCCAAGGGGCCATCGGGGGTCCTTGATAACGACCCCCAATAGTAGCCCCTCGCGAGGGTGGCCAGCGGAGCGGTCGGGCCCACGGTTCCTTCAGAGAAAGGCCCCCGGCAGTCCCTGGCTTGTGGTTGATGGCTCGTCGTTCGAGAATCGCTTGGCTTGTCTGGGACGGTTTGACCCGGGTGACGGAACGACATGTTGGATGATGTTGGCAATAGGGGGCATTGAATGTGCCCTGGGGAGAGGTGTAGTCCTGCCCTATCAGGAGGGGCGTGGGACCCATGTCGTCTTGTCGTTGGGGGGCAAGGGAGTCGGTTTCGCTCCCCCATGATTTCGGCCTAGCAGGAGAAAGGACGACGCGTGCGCCTGTCGCTTGGAGGGGGCAAGTTGCTCCCTATTTGTAACAGGAGGGGGATTGCCCAGAGCAACCGTTTCGCTGACTCCTCATTCTCATCTGCCTTTGTCTTCGGTGCCTTTTGCCTTGTGCGAGTTGTCCTTTGATCCCTACTCTTTTCTCTCTGGTAATCCAGCGCCTTTCGCCATCCTCTTGCGGTTCATATGGCTGACTTGAGTACCCCGAGTGAAGTCAAAACTCGGGCGGCGGGGGAGATGGCCGGAGTAGCCGTGGCGGGGGACCCTCAGGTGGCACTGGCTTTCCCATAGTAGATGGGGCCGCCGCCAGGAGTGGGGCTCCAGCATGCCAA
Source organism: Phragmites australis (assembly GCF_958298935.1). Lineage (NCBI taxonomy): Eukaryota > Viridiplantae > Streptophyta > Magnoliopsida > Poales > Poaceae > Phragmites > Phragmites australis. The sequence goes on along the minus strand of NC_084940.1, from coordinate 15,920,421 downwards.
CAAAAGCCACTCCCAGCAAACCACTGTGCTTGGAGCATCTGTAATCGGTGATGAGAAGCTCAACCGGATGGTTAGGGAGGGGAAGATTCCCTCCCGAGCTGTCACTCAGCCTTCGCTGGGCAAGGAGGTCCCGAAGCCCCTGGCCCATGAGGTCATGGTGTTTGAAGCCTTATTCGAGGTGGCCTGGGTTTTCCCTTGGTGCTATTGCTTGAAGAGGTGCTCCGCCACTTCTACGTGGAGCTTCCACAGCTCCACGCCAACGCCATTGCCCGCCTGACCAGCTTTGAGTGGGCCAAGCGGGCGGAGGGGTGTGAAGGGAGGGCGGATTTCTTCATGGCCCTCCACTTTGCCATCTGCCAGCTGAATTTGATCAAGGTCGAGGGGATGAAGAGGCCCCTTAGTTTTGGGAGTATCAACTTCCAGATACGATCGCAGTATCATGATAACTTCCCGGTGAAGGCCATTAACGGTCGGTAGTATATCGGCTGGTTGCAGTGGTGGTTTTACTACAGCGTCGGCACTACATCGCCCCTTCGCTCCATGAACCAGGATATCACGTATGTTCCGGAGCTAGAGACGGGGATTACGGATGACCAGTTCGCCTCACGGCTGGCTCTTCTCCGTAGGGTGCCCGAAAAGATGAGCATGCGTGACCTCATGGAGGAGTTCACCATGTTGCGTGTCCGGCCCCTTCAAATGGGCTGGAACTGCATTTTTGAGCAAGGTGTGGAAGAGTGGCCGAAGGTGTATTCCGGTCCACCCATCAGTGCTGGTGAGTTCCCTTTGTAGTTGGATTCACGATCTGCTGATGTGAGCCATCTTTTTTCTTCCAGAGAGCCGCCTCCCGCTGGAGCGCACGGGGGAGATCGCGGAGGTGATCCTGGGCCCCCCTACTCTCGCAGAGCGGGAGCGGCAGGTGGCCCTGGCACGGAGCTGGGAGTGGTACAATCGTGTCTGCTTTTACCTTGGCGTGGGTGCTCTGACATGGCGGGATCCTCCAGAGCCTAGGGCTGCTGGAAAATGAGCACGTGCAGGCCCTCCCTTCGTGCGAGGACGCTCCAGGCCCAGCGGCCTTTAGCGGAGGCTCGCATGCTGGTTCGACGGCCGAGTCATTGGAGGTGCCCCTAGTTTGCAAGAAGCGCCTGAGGCGGGTTGGGAGCGTGAGCTATCAGTCCGGAGGCGAGGGCCAGGGTGGCGGTGATGACCGGGGGAAGGACCGAGCCTCCCAGATATTGCGGGTCATGGCCAGAGCCAACGGAGAGGCGTGGCCTCTGTGGACTTCAATTTTGGTATTGTTGACTCGGATGTTGAGGAAGCTACGGGTCCTCCTGTAAGAGGTTCGGGGGAACCAGGTGTGATTTGCTTCGTTAGTCATATCCCTTTTTTTGGTCATGCGCTGGGATCTCAATTTGTGTTTCTTTTTTGTAGCGACCTTCGAGGTTGATGCATCCTTGACTCCACCCCTCGAGACCCCGGAGGCCCAGCGGAGGTCGGGGACTCCTCCGGAGGGGTATCCGAGGGTCGTCTCAGGGGATGTGGCTTCATTCCTACGGGCCCTGAGTCAGCTGGTGGCGCACCACGGTAGCTGGTTCCCGAGGCACCGTGCCCTCCGCCGAGAGTCCCTTCGGAGGGGTTGAGGGGGCCCTGGCCTCGGGGTCTTGACCCCGTACAACTTTGTGTTGTACCCGTAGGTGTGAAGGGCCTTCGTTGCGGCCTCCTCTCTACTCCAGAGTGGAGAGGTTGAGCGATTGTTGGCCCAGTGTCCCCTGGAAGAGCTAGAGGCGCGGTTGGTAGCGGTGGCCCTTCAGGTCGGTAGTATTAGTTATGATTGTCGGGTCCGGAGTTGGGTCTTGAGTAGCTCGTCTTGTCTTTTTCCATCTTTTGTGGTGCCTTGTAGCAAGTAATTTTGACTAGTGCGGTGGGAGGTGGCAGGTGCCAGGCTTTCAAAGAGGCCCAAAAAATGGGAGGAGCCCATGGAGGGCCGTCTTCATGAGGAGATGGTGCTTCATGAGCATGCAGAGGCTGAGGTGCGGAAGGCTGCCGCGTGTCCGCCGATAGTAACGTTGACACCCTTCGTGCGGCGGTGGTAAATATGAGGCAAGAGCTAGAGGAGGTTTGGGCACCGAAGAGGGCACTGCATTCAGAGTGCCACCAGTTAACAGTGCTTCCACCATAGGTGGCTCGGATTACCTCTGATGCCTTGAGCGGCCTAGGGGCTTACTGTCTGCCACTGCCCTCTGATTTGAAGGGGTCGGTCATGCCGCTCTTCTGTTTTCAGTCCGCCACGAAGGTTATGGTTAGGGTCGTGGAGGTCTATGCGAGTTCCAGCGCTCGTGCGGCCGCTGCGCTTCAGCTAACACTTCGAAGCATTGGAACGCCAGGTGCCGGATTCGGTGGTCGAGGCCTTCCAGCCAAAGGCACCTCCAGCAGAGATTTGCGCAGCCCTAGAGTGCTTCCATCGTGGCGTATGGGCGAAGCATGGCCGGAGCGTGACGTTGTGCTTCATGGCCGGTCAGGGGACTCCGGGTGCCCCTGGGGGCCTTCGCCCGAGTTCTTCGTTGGGAGGTCCGGGGCTTCACCCGGAGTCTACGGGCACTTCGTGACCCTCTGGGGGAGCTTTGTCTGGCATTGCCACCCCGCCGGAGCCGAGCATGGATGCCCCGGAGGTGTAGCTCTGCCACGGCTGTCTTTGTTTTCTTTTTGTTCCCGACGAGGGGGGTCGAGTTCTAGTATGTTGACCGCCTCCTTCTACTTCATGTATATAATCTTTCCTTTATTTGATGGAAACTGCGCTTGTCTTCCTGTGTTTTACCTGTGTTGTTTCTGGAATGTTTGTGCCTTTGACTTTTAACCGGAGTCTTCTTTGCGTGTATAGGTATGGCGGCCTGAGGCCGGAGGAGGCCTTGTCCATACCTTGGATAATGCCTCTAGGGAGGGAACGAGTGTGTCCGGTGCATCGGGGGCTACTCCGTTCGTTCATCGGTGGAGTCATTTCGTTATGCCCCACGATTCTGAGGGGCGTATTGACCCACAGGTGGCCGCCGATGTCTTGATTAAGGTCGAGCTAGAGGATCCCCCGGTGTCTGTTCCGGATGTATGTTTTACCGTAAGAGATGACTGGTGTGTGGCCTGAACGGCCTGGGAGGTTGCCGGCTCACGCTTCTTACGACGCTTCATCTTTCCCCGGGGTTCTGACGGAAGGGTGCCCTCGGAAATCCTCGAGTCTATCTTGGGTGAGGTGAAGGTGGAAGAGCCACAGGCCGCGAAGGCCTCGCCGGCGGGGCAGGAGGAGGAAGAGCTGGACTTCTCGGCCTTTGACTCGTATCCCTTCCCGGCGGATCCTTCGTCTTCCCGAGGCCAAGTCTCTGTTTCGGGTTTGTTAGACTTGAGGACTAGGTATGGGCCTTCCTATTTGTTGCGTAGCTTTCCTAGGGCTAGGGCGCATCAAGCACTAGTTCGCCTGGTTTGAAGTTTCGTGGCGCAACCCTTGGATCGTACCAGGCCTTAGTTTTCTTAATGTAGTGATCTAGGTTCTGAATGGCATACAACCGCGTGCTTTCGGTAAGGTCGAGGGAGAGCTCCCTTTCTCCGTTAGTTTGCGGAAGTTGTACCCTGAGTGAGCAGGCCTTGACCTCGGTGGGGGTCATGGCTTCTTCTCCGTACAGGAGGCAAAAGGGTGTGAACCCGGTGGCCCGTGTGATAGTGGTGCGGAGGGACCATAAAACCTTGGGTAGTTCGTCGACCCATAGGCCTCGAGCTAAGCCGACGAGGCTGCGATTTAGGCCAGAGAGGATGTTGTTGTTGGCCCTTTCAACGGCTCCATTAGACTGAGGGTGTCGAACTACTGCGAAGCATAATTCGATGCCAAGGTCGTCGCAGAACTGTCTAAAAGTCCCGGAGTCGAATTGTGTACCGTTGTCCACTGTTAGCTATCATGTGACACCGAAGTGGCAGATTATGTTCTTCCAGAAGATTTTCTGGACATTTTTTGATGTGATTGCAGTGAGGGGTTCGGCCTCGACCCATTTGGAGAAGTATTCCAATGCTACCATTGCGTACTGATGGTTTCCTTTGGCGTGGGGAAATAGACCAATGAGGTCCATACCCCACCGAGCCAGGGGCCAGATAGGGGTGATTGGTTGCAAGGGAATTGGAGGTCGGTGGCTTCGGCATCCCTTCCATTGGCATCCTTGGCCGGTGCGAACGAGTTCTTCCGCATCAGACAAGATCGTATGCCAATGGAGCCCCTGGTGAAGTGCCTTACCGGCTAGAGCACGAGGCGCCAGATGATTGTCACAAAGGCCTTCGTGTATTTCCCTTAATAGGTCTGCTCCTTCTTGTTTAGTAATGCATCGAAGAAGGGGAGCGCAGACACCTATCTTGCAAAGGGCATCATTTATGAGATGGTAGCCCCTAGCACGATGCTGGATGCGACGGAGTGCAATTGGGTCATTCGGTTCTGCTGTTCCTCTCAGGAAGGATAGGAGGGGGACCCTCCAGTCTGAAGTTTGGATGGGGAGGATGTCGATGGCTATCTCGTCAAGAGCTCTGGTGGTCGGCTGGTGCAAGGTCTCGAGGAAGGTGCCTATTATTGGGTCTTTACCCGTGGCTGCAGCCTTTGCTAAGGCGTCTGCCTGATTGTTGTCCGCCCACGGTATGCTTCGTATTGATATGCCGCGGAAGTGTGCCTCGGCCTTGCGAATGGCCTCGAGGTATGTTATGATGTCTAGATGTCGAACTTGGAAGTCCTTGTTGACATGATCGGCGATGATCTAAGAGTTGGTTCGGATGATGACTCTGGCTGCTCCTAAAGCTCAGGCCTTTCGGAGGCCTAAGAGGACGGCCTCGTATTCGGCTATGTTGTTGGTCGTCTTGAAATCAAGACGAGCTGCATATTGAGCCTGCTGGCCTGTGGGGGAGATGAGGACTGCATCAGCTCTGGCGCCCGTGGAGTAGTATGCTCCGTCAGTGTAGATGGTCCAGATGTCTTGGGTGGGTGTAGTGGTGGGTTCGGTGGGTGCCAGGGTCCATTCAGCGATGAAGTCCGCCAAGATTTGGGATTTGACGGCGGTGCAGGCTACAAACCTTACCACGAAGGGAGCTAACTCTACCGCCCACTTGTTGATGCATCCCGTCGCCTCCCAGTTGCAAAACATGTCGCCAAGCGGGTACGAGGTTGGGATAGTGATGTTGTAGGCAAGGAAGTAGTGCCAGAGCTTCCACGAGGCCATCAGCAGGGCGTAGGCTATTTTTTTGAGCTCGGTGTAGCATGTCTTGGCCCCGGCTAAGGCCACCGAGACGTAGTATACAGCCCTTTGAGTGGGGCTACCGTTAGTTTTTTCCTCTTGTACCAGGGTGGCGCTGACGGCGGATGCGGAGACGGATAGGTATATGAGTAGTCCTTTGCCGGGGAGGGGAATCGCGAGTGTTTCAAGGTGGGAAAGGTGTGCCTTTAGGGCCTCGAATGCTGCCTGGCAATCCGGTGTCCAGCTAAATGGCTCGGAGCCCCTTAGAGTTTGAAAGAAAGCGAGGTTGTGCTCAGCGGATTTTTTGAGGAAGCGACTGAGGGCCACGAGGTGGCCGGCCAGGCGTTGTACATCTTTCGGATTGGCGGGAGGCGACATTTCTGTGATAGCACAAATCTTGCCCGGGTTGGCCTCGATGCCCCATCAGGAGACAAGATATCCTAGCATTTTTTCACCTCTAGCACCAAATACGCATTTTTCTGGGTTCAACCGTATGCCAGTGGCTCAGAGGCTGTTGAATGTTTCTTGTAGGTCGGCAATATGGGTGGCTTCTAGTTGGCTTTTCACCACGATATCGTCTACGTAGGCCTCAATGTTGCAGCCCAACTACTGTTGTAGCACCTTGTGTACTAGGCGGGAGAAGGTGGCCCTAGCGTTTCGAAGGCCGAAGGGCATCTGGACGTAGCAGTATACTCCAAAGGGGGTAATGAAGCTGGTCTTGTTCTCATCCTCCGTTGCCATCCACACCTGGTGGTACCCGGAGTAGGTGTCGAGGAAGCTTAGCATTTTGTAGATGGCTGTGGAATCCACTAGCTGGTCGATGCGGGGGAGAGGGTACGGATCCCGGGGGCATACTTTGGTTAATGACGTGAAATCGATGCACATACGCCATTTTTCTCTATGTTTCTTGACCAGGATGGTGTTGGAGAGCCAATCGGAGTGGATGACCTCTCAGATAACACCGACTTTCAACAGCTTCTGGACTTCTTCTTTTGCGGCTCCTGCCCACTTCGGAGAGAGCTTGCAAAGCCCCTGGCGTACGGGCCTTGCCTTCAGGTCAACCTGGAGTGAGTGCTCAATGATGCTACGGTCGACTCCTGGGAGGTCTTGCAGGGACCATGTGAAGATGTCGAGGTTACTCTATAAGACGGCCAGAAGTTGGGCTTCTTGCCCAAAGGTGAGGTCCGCCCCTATTCGGAAGGTCCGGTTGGGTTGGTCTTGGTGTATGGGGACCAGCTTTATGTCCCCTTCTAGCTATGGCCTCAGAGGGTAGCGATGTCCGGGGTGCACTGATGGAGGATCTTTCGAGTCCTCCTGTGTCATAGTCTGGATATGGTGACTAGGGAGCAAAGCAGGGTGCCCATACTCGATGCATCTAACCAGGTCTTGGTCATCGTGGATCGTTATTAGCCCCTGGGGTTCAGGTATTTTCAGGCAGAGGTAATTGTGATGGGGTATATCTCCGAATTTGTTCAGGGTCCCCCGTCCCAGGATGCATTGTAGGCGTACGGTACGTCCACGACGTCGAAGGTGATAACCTCGGACCATGATGTAGAGCCCTCGCCAAAGATGACCAGGAGTTCTATTTGTCCTAGGGCGTTGAGGGGGGCCCCATTGAATCCCTGGAGGGGTCTGGTGCTTGGTGAGAGCCGGCTTCGCGGGATTCGGAGCTAGTCGAAGGCATGCATGAATAAGAGGTCCGCCGAGCTGCCTCCGTCGACTAATATTCTTCGAACCTCGACTTCGGTGATATTAGCTGAGATGACCAGAGCATCGGAATGGGGAAATTTTACCCCTTCGGAGTTGTCGACGGTGAATGTTATGGGGGTGTCGACCCAGTCGGGGGCCTGTCGATGGATGCTAGTCCCTCCGATGTGGTGTACCCCGTGTGCGTAGTCTTTCCGCTGTCGTTTGGAAGTGCCACTGGACTCCCTTCGCCGATAATGGCGAGGACGATCTTTTTGCCCCGCGTTCCTTCATCACTGTATCGTTCTAGGGATGACTAGGGTGGTGAAGGTAGGGCCATCTATGGAGGATTCTGTAGGGCCAGCTAGTCAACCCGTCGGTTGGCCGATGGCCTTGCGATCTTTGGACTGCCCCTTGGGGGCCCCACCGTTGGAGGTGAAGGCCTCCTGCCTCCCGAGGTACTCCTCTCGAAAGGTGGTGAGGGTTCGGCAGTTATCGGTATTATGCCCTCGTCCTGCGCCGTGTAGAGTGCACCAGGACTCTTCCTCAGAATGCTGCTTTGGGGCGTGGCTTCACTCTGGGAGGCCTCCAGAGTGTCCTCGGCCGCGTCCTGTGAGGACCCGATGAAACAGTATTCGAACTAATTATCAGGTGGATCATTAACATAACCACAACCTCGACGATTAATCAAAATACCGCTCCGGCAGTCCCAGCACGTGTTTTGTGCCCAAGGATCGGAACACATGCCTTCCAATATATTCATCACAACACAATTTAATAAAGAGCAAGTAATTATCATTTATATTACAAGTCTTTAAACATGCAGTTGTTTCCACATTTTACATCAAAAGAAAACAACAACTACGCAACGGAAGAAAACTATACAACAAAAGGATATGGAGCCACATGCCCTTAGACTCCATACCAAAACACTGAGTTCGGAGTAGAGTGTGCTACTCCTGCCCACCACCCTGATCGGCAGGCACAAAGTAGCCGAACACCGCCTCTTCCTCACTAACCTGTGAACCTGCAACAACTTAAGGGCAGCACCCTGAGTACGAAGGTACTCGCAAGTCTTACACAGTATGGGTATATATATTCCCGACTCCAAGGATAATGCATTAAGCTGGTAGCAAGAATTACACATGGTTAAGTTAATTAAGCGGTAAGCATCCTAGACATAGTTGTGAGCAACTAACTTAACCAACTCATATGAAACTACCCTGCCATAACCAACAACTGAGCATATGTAAAAGTAACAACGAGCATATGTAAAAGCAACGACAAGTATATCAATGTGAACAAATGCCAACTCGAACCACCAACCACCAAGCACCATACCCAAACCAAAATCACATGTCCAACCATCAACCTCATTCCATCATCCGCAAACCACAACAAGAACTCTACGACCGGTGCAGATAAGCGATAGACATGCTCATAACCAAGAGCGCGGTAGTTCAAACTATTTTTACACCCTGCAGGGGGATACTCCTGGACCCACACGACATGAGGACCATACGGCTTGTGCCACCCGCTAAACTGCACACAAGGGGGTACCTGTGACAACCTTTCCCAACCAGCCCCAACCGTGTGCGACATGCAACACTCGGCATGGTGGTACCAGAACTACTCCCGGAGCAAACTAGTACCGCTTACAAGCCTGCCCGCTCATACCATCATTGTTCAGGCCCCACAAAACCACAGCTACGAAGGTATTCGGCTCGCCTTACCATTAGATCGGCATGTGGTGAGTAAGGTAAGTGCTAAAGTCGACTACACCGACAATCGGTGCTTAACTGGTGCAAGCGGTCTACGGTGCCCGGTTTTCCTTTACCGTCCTATCCAGGGGAACTCCACATCCGGGCAGGCTAAACACCCTCCTAGCACTGCTCACACCTCGCCTCATACTCACCACTCAACCAACCACCACATCTCAACCACCTCGACATCAAGTATTTGTAACCATAAAGATAACTGTAAGACAGGAGCAACCCTAAGCTCGCGAACAATGGAGTACGCCGTCGTTCGTCTTCTACAGATGACCTAATGCATTGCTAAGCATATAAGTCGAGCTTACACCTAGACACAACATCATCTCTAGTCTACAAGGAACATACATGAATAGGTGACCAAGGTAGAAGAAATGCAACGGCTTAGATTCTACCCAAGGGTACCCGACGACACATGCATACATACATAAGCATATTTAACATTTTACATTTCAAGTTAACCCAGTGCAATATGATAGATGCTTGCCTTGATGCACTGGCTCACCCTGAACGCGTTACTGATAATTCATCATTGGTGATAGGTTATGATCCGTCACTTATGAGGTCATAGGTGATGAGTCATAATAGTGACCCGTCACATATGTTCAGTCATTAGTGATGCGTCACAAGCCACACCATTTTTCGTGTTTTCGACACAAACAAAAAGTCAAAACTATTTTTTCATGCAAGCCGTTCCAACACAAGGGTCCATTGCATATGCTCCACAAGCCACACCATCTTTCAAACTATTTTTCAGTCTGTGTTTTGTGAGACTTGAACCCGTGACCTCCCCTCGCGTGTGTAGCTCCCTTACCACTTATCATGTAGTTGTGATGGTAACTAGATATTTTAACATTTTAACCTTCTTTACCGAAGGTCATAGTAGATGCGTCATAACCATGACCCATCACCTATAATTGATTAGTGATGGGTTAGAACCATGACCCGCTACTAATGACTGAGCATTAGTAGTGGGTCTTAATCTTAACCCATCACTAATGATTGATTTTGCTTCTTCCAAATTTGTACAAATATTTTATGAATTTTTCAAGGGTTATAATTTACATATAATTTTTTATCCAAATTTGTACAATATTATATGAATTTTTGAATATCTCATCAAAAGATCACAATTTGATAGATGACCCGGAGTGCCTTCAGTCAACCGAGCACAACTTTTGTATACGGACTCTGATTTTGACTTCTTTTTTTTTAACTCTATAGACATCTACAGAAAAGCTTCTAGAAGAACTCCATTGGACTGGGAGAAAAGAATAAAAATTGCTCTGAGTGCTGCACGTAGAATGGCTTATCTTCATGCTGAGGGTAGCGAGAAGTTCATCCATAAGTCATTGGTGATAGGTCGTAACAGTCACCCATCACCAAATGAAGTCATTAGTGACAGGTCGTAACAATGACCCATCACCAATGAAGTCATTAGTGCAGCACGAAAAAAAATAAAAAAATATCATCATTACTGATGAGTCACAATTTGATCCATCACTAATGATTGGCCTAGGACGACCCATCATTGAGTTTATCATTAGTGACGGGTCATAACTTCACCTGTCACTAATGACTGACCTAGGATAACTCGCCACTGATAAGTCATCATTAGTGATAGGTCACAACTTAACCCGTTACTAATAACTAGGCCAGGATAACCTGTCACTAATGAGTCGTCATTAGTTATGAGTCATGTTATGACCCATTACTAATTCCGTGTCTCAATTGTTTGTTTCATGTAGTGATTCAAACCTTGGGTTGACAATGAAATATATTAAATCTAAAGTTCTATATCTTAGTGTCATCAAAATACTCGTATATCTTGCAAACTGCAACATACCTGATATTACATTTGCAGATAACTTGTTAGCTCATATAGCGCAGCTCCAATAACGTCATTAGGCGAGAGTCAAAGAGGATATCCACAGATATCTTTATAGCACCAAAGATATAGGTTTATCCTATTAGAAAAATCAAGATATGATCATGGTGGGTATTCAGATACTAGCTATATAACTAATCCCAATAACATCAGGTCATAGACTAATTTTATGGTGATACAGCCTTTTCATAGGAGTCATCAAAATATATTCTAGTGGCTACTTGCACATATCATTCTGAAACATCACATACATGTGTATGACTTCGTAGAATGATCAATCACATAAAAGCCATGTGACATTGGTTATATTGAATCACCTACCATTATCTACAAAGATAATAATACTTATGTTACTCAGATGCAAACATGTTATATAAAGAATAATATCACTAAGCATATTTCCTCTAAGTTATTTTATCCTCATGAGTTACAATAAAATGGAGAGATAAATATCTTCCAAACTAAATCTTACGATAACCTCATAGATTTATCGATAAAGTCGTTACCAACTTCAATACTCAAAAATATATTCATGGTATTGGTATGCGATGACTTCAAGATTTGCAAGGATTAGGGAGAGTTTCCTTCTAAATTTTTTAATATGTTCATACATCATATTACACTCTTTACTGTTATGAGTTTTACTTACAATTAAAGTTTCTCACAAATAGTTTTTAACTGAGGCAATATCTACATAAGATTATATGTCGTATCTCCTATTTTCTTTATTGGAGTTTTTAAAGGAGATATACAAGACATCTATTGTTCTCTAAACTCAATTATAGGTTTTTACTTTTAAAAGGTTTTTCTTATATGAGTTAACAAAGAGACAATAATCAATATATATTGTACCATTTTCTCCTTATTTTTTCACTGAGTTTTAACAACATATCACTACTACTTTTCTCTTTTTTTTTTCTGCAGGTTTTTGGAGAAGTTCTCAAGATGATATATGCATGGAACAGCATTGATCAAGGAGGAGTGTTATGAACCAAAGTGACCGACGCCTAGCAGTTACTCGTGCCCATTGAGCAATAGACATCCGTTCGGGAGGGATGCCTCTCGAACAGATACGAACATAATTATACACCATATATAAATAGCTAAATCTGTCAATGAGAAAACCAATTGTTAAATCATTTACTTTTGTCTATACTTTACATTGCAATCTTAGTTGTACTAATTTCCGCGGACGTGAATCAGACTAGCAGCTAGTCCTACACGGATACATGTCATCACGACAAGGTTGCATTGCTATCTGTTGTAGATCTTTCATGTATACTTGGAATCTATAAAATCAAGGACCGAATGTTTTGTTATTTTTTTGTTTTTTGATTTTCTAAGATTTCATTTTCTTAGCGTGTCTAATCTAAGGGTCACTGTAGTTCTCATGAGGAGCCTGCAATCAGTAATAGTAAGATAAGATAGCATACGAATGCTTATAACTCTACAAATATGAACATCTTATTTATTTCATCAGTATTGCCATTGTATGACATTCAATCATGTGAAACAAAACATGTGTCTCTTCTTTTAAAAACAAATCATGTGTCAGTTGGCAAAGCTTCAGATGATCCCTGGTCCGTGCAGGCCTTCAAAGAAAGCCAAGAATGCTCGCTCCTTTTTTAAAAAACAAAACATGTGTCCCTAACTATCATACTTCTTTTGATTCAACTCGCTCGAGCCGCTAAACTGTCTACAAAGTGTGGGAGGGGCAGTTGTCTGATCCGGGTTTCAACTCAAGCTAGAGTTTTTCAACTCAAGTGGACAAAACAAGATTTCTAATTTTCTATGTCCGCAAAGTTCAGGCGAATTTCAAATTTCGGTTGCTTTTTCTGAACAGGATCCCTCCAGGAGCACAATATCAAACGTCGTCGTCTTTGAGCACTCATTAGGATTGATTAGTCCATTTCAAGCTGGATACGCATCATGCCCTGCACCACAGTCGCGTTCAAGGCCGCCAGACATGCCTCAGCCTCTCTGAGCACACGGCATGATTCACAGATGCCAGCTTCCCGGCGCCTCCCTGCCATGACCGGCCTGCCGCCCTTCATGGTTCCTGACCCCATTTTTCTTTCCTCCACAGATGCTAGCACGGCAAGGGTGTTGGCGGCTTGGCGCCTACTGATGTTCCCTGGCTCACTTTGTGCACAAGTATTACGTGCTTGGTACTATATATCAGAATGGCCAGTTGTTAGAGGCAAGAGAAGGGGTGGGTATTTCATACTCTTGGAGAAGTATTCTTGGTGGTATCGAAGTCCCTGATGCCAAGCCCTCGTTTCTTCTTTCTTCGGCATAAAAATTCCCACAACCAGTTATCTTATTCTCATTTTCTTGCAGGACCCACCGGTATCGACAGATCATGGTACTAAGCTCGTCGCACCAAGTTTTGTTAGGTCAAAGCAGGATGTTGCATAGGTAGGGTTCATCTTTATCAAGATTTTCTTCCCCGCCTTAGACAACAATCTCCTTGCAGCCCTGAATTATCTTCCCACTACGTTCTTCAAATAGGCAGAAGTTTTCGCCCTCAATTTTCCCATATATACACACTGATAATCCTAAATATTTCTCATTTCAAGCTTCCGTGGCAATATCCAAAGCCGCATCATGCGCTGTTTATCAGCTGCTTGAGTCGCGTGCATACTCATACAAACAAAATATATTCTGTAGATGGTGTGCACTCCGTTTATTAGAGTTCACAAGTAGCAAAGAATCATCAGCAAACAATAGATGGTTAATGCTCGGCGCCTCCTTGCAATACCCTCACTCCAGTCAAAACTCCTGCTTCAGGTGCATTTAGTGAAGAAAAGCCTTTCAACACATAGCAGAAATAAATATGGAGATAGGGGATCAACCTGCCGCAAACTCCGTTCTCGTATAATTTCACTAGTTAACTCACGATTCATGTGGACACGTTGGGGTTTCTGCCTATGCAAACAAGGTGCATAAATGAACGGATGAAACAAGCTGAGTCCAGGTACTGAACTTTAAGCAACTACTATCAAGATAACTACACAGCATGGTGCTGATCTGTGCCAAAACCATCTGAGGCAATTCGGCCATAGGAACCTGGAAGATGATAACAGATCACAGTCCCAGCGAGGAACTGCACATTTACAAAGCATTACATGACTAGTGAAAAAGGTAAAGATTGGATTAGCCTTATTTTAACTCACACGTTGTTGTACAAGCGTTCTTGTTATCAGTCATTCTGCAATCTTGCGATGTACTGGTCGTAGAACTTGCCTGCCTTCTCGAGCTCACCCAGCTCGGTATAGCAGTCTGCTATTGCTCCGTATGCTTCAGTGACACCTGAATTCTCTCCGGTCATCTTCGAGATGTTTAGCACCATGAAGTGGTACTTTATGGCTTCTTTGTATTTCCCTTGTCTTTGCAGGGATGCGCCTGAAGAATATAAAGCAACTCTGTTACTTGGATTTGGCAAACACATCAAATTGTTTCCAGTTTGCAGTTTTTCTTTGATGGGACACACTGACATCATTCCAATGCATTTACATTATTCCAATTTTTTGAATTACTATCAAACAGCCTTGCATTGCCATGTAGTAGCATTTATAGAACATTGAGAGAGAAAAAAAAAGTTTTGCAAATGTGATGCACTACAAACAATGAAGAACACATATTATTGCATGCTCACTTTCAAATGTGCATGTAAAAAAACCATGAAAGTAAAATTGTAACAGAAAGAACAAACCTAGTCCTCGTGCTGCCTTCTTCTTTTTGACATGATCACCCAAAGATTGTGCTAGATCAAGAGCTTCCTTGAACTCAGGAAATGCCTTGTCAGGAGCTCGGTTTCTCAGGTGGTTCTTCCCAGTCCTCAGATATGCAATTAGGCGATCTTTCTGAGGATCAACAATGACTTCTGATTCTGCTACCTTGCTACCAACTGGTGCATAGCTCAAAGCAGGAGCGTAAGATTCAATCTTGGCTTGTCTTCTCAGTGCAGCATTTATCTGACGTAACTGGTCATTCAGCCGTTTAAGCTCCCCTTTCCTCTGTCTCGCAAGGAGCCCTACAAGATACCTAACTTATTAGCATAAAGTAGGAACTCTCCGATAATTCCCATAATAGACGAAACTCATGCATATTACTAACGAGTGTGAGCTATGAAAAACCAACTAACCCGCTTTTTATCAGAAAAAAAAGAAAGAAAAAACAGGAATGAAGGCAGACATCACAAAAGCAACAATAGGGGCACATATAGTTGCAGAAACAAAAGAAAACTGCACCGTGTCCTGAATATTCTGAAAGAAATCAAATCTTTCAGACTAAATAACTGGGTGCAGAAATTACGGAAAGCAGCGCCCAGTTTGATGATGGACATTGGGCAGGATAACTAGAACGCTGTGACATGTAATTTTTACTGACATTGTGTTCTAGAGAATATTAGGATTACATCTCAATTACATAGCAGTGAGTTACCTAAACTTAGAGCAGCAAATAACTTATATATGTTTCTAAATTTAACCAAATGCCATTTCCAAATAAAGAATAAAGATTGAACAAGCAAGCATGATAGTTGTGATTAGCAAATGTTAGTTATCTGCAGATTACACTAATGCGCTTCCCTGAAGTTAAAAGCAATTCAACGTGCACCCTTCGAAAAATGAAAGGTTGTATATTTGAAACATTCATAATCACAGGTTATGTTGATGAAATATTAGAACACATTAGCACATAGATAAGAAAGCATTCCATTATGTATTTTCATGCTGAAACTCATAATCAGTGTGCCAGCCACAAACACTTTCCATGCCTTTTCTTCAATTTACAGCGTGATCTTACCTCCAACAGTAGCACCGATCATGGCTATCGCAAACAACAAAGGCATGCTAGGGAGAGAGTACTCTGGCTCACATGGTTCTGCTAAACAACTGGGTGGTAGAACAAATATGACTCCGCTACTGAGAAGATATGCTTTCCAAAAACCAGAAAATACAACTTCCTGGAAAGTGGACGAGCAAGTGATGAGTTATAGTTGAAGCATCTAGAATTCTAGATAAAAGTATCTGCAAGGAGGAAATACCAAGCTGCAACAAAATGAGACAATTCGGTTGTTGAAAAAAAAAAGTTACAACTGAACAATAGGGTCTCTGCAAGCCTTATTTTAAATCAATGGTTTGTTTCAGTTATTAGATGATGCATGCTAAAATAGAGCAAGGGACTCACCATCATACCTGAAGATAACATATGGACCGCATGAGATCATGACAATGTCCATTAGCTACATGGATGCCACCATCACTCTGCGAACGAGTACAATCAGTTGAAGATGAGACACGTCGAGGTGCAGAATACTGTGTAGACAAGGAAAATCTTGCAACCCGGTGAACTAGTAACGGAACAAGATAGAGTTGCTCTGCAAGAAATTTATTGCCATGCAACCATGAGAAACCATTCTTAAGAAATGATTAGTTTCCATTCTACATAAAGAATTAAAAATGTTGCATCCCATTGTATAATGAGCGATCTCCCCAAAACATGAAATTTGAATTTGATTGATCTTGAAAGTTGGTATGCATAATGACATTGCACCATAGAACAGGAGTACAGTGCACCAACGGTCCTTAAACCATTCCCGTGGTGTCATCTAGGTCCCTACACTCTTAAAATGTAAATCCGGTCGCCAAACTTGTTTAACTGCGACACTCGATCTCCCTACTTAGCATTTACCTTCCTATGTGGTACGGACCGCACATTCATGGTGATTTTACTCCTACTAGAACAACAAGCAAACTAGTAGGATACTCTACTAAATAGTGAATAACTCGACCCAACATTGTTACAGAGTAAACCAAAATGGGGTGCAAAGTTAACTTGAAGTTGATACAACGAACATGATATTAACTCTATTTGGTCTGCAAAAGAATCCCCCATACTTGAGTCATGCAACAGACAGCAGCATGAGAAACAATACAGTAGCAATTCCAAAACGATTCGAGAAGCGACACTTAGCGACGAAGGGCGCCGCTGCTGTGCTTATTTTCATTCCAACAGCCTTGTATCTATCCGGACAGACTTTGAACAAAAGGTAACGTAGCTGCCGCGAAGAGCGATGTACACGCCATCAAAGAGGAGGGGAACCAGGCAGCAAACCGCAAGAAAAGGAGCGTAGCGTCTGCCACACCAGAGGGGAAAGAAAAGAATGGCACGAGAAAGCAACCAATGCAGGGCAGGAGCGAGCGAGAACTCACTGGAGGTCTCCGGGAGGACGGCATGGCGGACCATCTCACCGGAGGTCCGCCGAGGAGGCGCCGGCGCCGGAGCGGAGAGGCGCAGGAGAAGCGGCATGGCCAAAGAGGATAAGAAGAAATATCTTCCCTTTCCTTCGTCGGATGCCCCCGCGAGGGCCTGATATCCTCGTCATCGGTCATCCGCTGCCGAGATGTTTGGCTGGTTGTTTTGCATGTGAGCCCCTGCACAGAATGCATCGTTACATTTGGGGCCCTGGTTGAGTGGTTGTGACCAGGTGGAGCCTTCGCCGTCGCCTTCTTTCTTGGAAGGCGTCATGTACGAATCCGCTTCAGGATCTAATCCAGAATTTGAAATCTTAAGCACTTCAATAGCTAAACATATCGCCTGCAATAGATCAACAAGATTCAAAATGTACATCTGACAGCTGGTACAGCAAAGTAAAAGTGCATACATTGGATAAATTGACTAGAAAGGAAGAGTAAAATAACTAGACTGATCAGCAGATGTATAAAGGAATATATTACACATACACTCAGTCATCGAGAAAATTACAACTAGCATTCATCTAAAAACAAAAATGAAAGTTACAAATAGCATTGCACGGTTTAAAGATTTCCTTATGGCAACTTGCGTTTCAAGAATCCCGCAAGACCTTCCTAATTGTACAACAGCACAAGTTAAAAATCTCTTGTTCCTTTCTACACAAAGAAGGATATCTCTGGTGGTTGCACAAAGGAGAAGATGGCTTCACCGAAGACCTCGTACAGTGACCCCAGGAGATGACCGGCATCTTGATCCTCCTTCCACGCTTGCCGCAGCACTGCAGAAACTCTCTGCATATGATCGCTGCCTTGATCTCTCCGAATCGCAACCGATGTGATATTTTCCACCATTTGTCCAGAGGATGATGAAGCTTGCGTCATGCCAGGGTTGGCCAACTGGGTGGAGAAGCCATCCATGGCTCCTTGCAGGTTTCCTGCCATGGAGTTCATTGATGCATCTGTTGCCATCTTCTTCAAAGGTGGCTGGGATGAGAGATCCGTACTGGATTTCCGTTTATCTGAAAATTTTGCAGAGCAACATACCCTTACTTTAAAAAATTTATGATTTCAACTTTTCATGGTATTATACATCTGAGTCGAAATTGTACACCAACTGCATTGCAAACTACACGCATAGTGAAGACCACTAGGGAATTTATTGTCAGTCGAGGCATGTCTAGTGTAAATATATTTACCACTTACTTGGGTTATTGGTTGCGACTCTTTTATTGCTCCTCAAAACAGGCCTTGTAGATGGAGAAAGCAAACCAGGAAATAATTTGAGCCGATCGTACAAGCATTTGCCTGCAGCACACTGAAAAATGCACACCTCTGGTAAGAAACTTAGCTACCCATTGGTTGGTGAACCAAAAGATAGTAAAAATATATTGACTGAAAGATCTGAACTGACCAGCAGGGCACCATAAACACGCCAAGCTTCCTTTCTTTTCATCTCATTTTTCTGCTTCTCAAGTTGTAATTCCGGCTCCAGAAGTTGCATATATGTCACAAGGTTGGGCAAAAGCAGAAGTCTAATCTGATAAGCAGAAAAAATTGTTAGTCAATGTTTGACTAATATAAAGAATGAGTGAAGAGTGAATAGGATCTACCGCACTGGGCCCCAATGCAGATAGTCCTTGAACAGCACCATAATGTTGAGTCAATGATTTTGCAGGATCAAGAAATGCATGGACCAATGTTTTGGTTAACCGGTTTTGAAGGTTGTGATACACATGACCAAACCTACAAAGAATGGTTTCCGGTTAATTAAGGGTGACATGCGAAAAAATAATAACAAAATCAGTACAAACAGCAAAACCAATTAGAAACGAGAGCTAGAGATCAACATCCAACAACACTCTACCAACACTTCATGAGCAGAGTATGCAAAATGCTATGGACCTATCACTTCAGAAAGAAGAAAATGAAATTATGGGAGATGAGACATAGAGAAGTCATTACCCACTCAACAAATGTATAAAAACTGAATCTACTGACACATGTGCATCAAAATATTTATGAAAAGACAATATAGCAATTTGTTTCTAAAAGGAAAACAGGTAATATGTAATCTAAGTAACAGAACCATGGAACGGAGTAGTGGTTCAACTTGAGTCATTTAAGCAATAAATTAGCTTTGGCGAAACTGATCATATCTCATATGGAGTTTCATCTTTCCGACGTACTTAAGATGGCCCCAAGAGATAACAAAGTTTCTGATACGGTGAGAGTATGAAATGGAGGTCAAACCTATATTGACTTGACATTCATCCTAAGGTTAGGCTAAAAGATAACATAGAAGAACTTCGTACGTTATAAAGGTTTTGTGGGAAGTAGAGCTATAATACAATTTGTATGAACGATCCTAAAGATCATAATCTGAGAATTTTGACCACCAAAGACTTTGCAAAGTTTATATGTGATTGAATTAAGTCTTCAATAAATTATTGTAGACAGCACCTACTGGACTCTTAGCAGACACTCACCTCCGACATACCGAAGCAACCAAATTAGCAGAGAAGTCTCTAAGTTCCCAGTGGTTGTCTGAGAGCCTATGCCCAAGCCTTTTGGCGACAATGCAAGTGATCATTGATGGCATCAACTGGTGCAACTGGCACACAACAGAAATATTGATAATTTAGAAGCAATATGATGAAAACAATATTATGCAATTATTTAAAGAAAAGGAATGCATATACAAATATCAAATCCTTATGGTAAACCACTTACATAAGGTTCGATATGAATATGAGGATTACGGAGAAGGCTTTGGACTACACGCATGAGAGCAAATAAAACAGGAAGATCACCCAAACTCCGGGTAACCTGCAATTCAGATGGATACACACTTTAAGGTAATACCATTTCACACAAGTGCCCCTGAAAACAACACTACAATGTGCCCAACCTCGTCTGCGATGAAGTAGGAAAAATAAGGAACTAATGGATGAAGGCCTGAATCTTTTGATAAGCTCACTAAGGCTTCTTTAAAAAGGGAAGTGTCAGATCTACTCATAGTAAGCTCAGCTATTTTATCAAAGTACATCTGCAAAGTCAACCAGTAATATTAGTTTCTTGAAAAGATCTCTCATCAATATAAAATTTAAAATATATCACAATCACAATACCTGTAGTTCTCTAGATAATATATGCTTAACAGGAAGCTTGACATCAACTGGAGGTCCTTCATCCTTCCCATGCTCAGTCCTCTTATTTTCAGTTGGTGGTACAATAGCTGAGGTAAAATGATAGATATCAAAACAAATGTATTTTTTTCTCCCTCCTACAGTAGTACCCTCCAACCCACCCCTTCCCCAAGTAAAAAGAATATGTTCCATACTAGAAAAGAATATGACCAAATCTTGTCAAAGTGAAAAGCAAGAACTAGACATATGATGCGCAATAACTGATGATGAGCTAACCATCAATAGGAGGATTCTCTGGAATTGCAGGTTGCACCCCCTCGATGGCTAGCCAATGGGCTACAACTGCTGTGTCAAGAGGGGCTTTGGGTAGAGGAGCCTCGATAATCTGCATGACACCAACAAAGAAGAGACATTTCAAATGCATGATTGAGTTAAGCAGTACAAAACTTATACATTACAAATTTGCACCTACCTCTTTGAAGTCTACCTCCCTGTCATCAAGATAGAAGAGATCCTTATGTCCCACAGCTCTCTTAAATCGCAATGGATCACCAGAAGCAAATCCATATATAGGCTGATTGAAAACCCAAAGCAATCAAATAAATACCAGCAGAGTCAGTGCGCAAAAATAATTTGTAGCAGAGGTGATTAGACCATCGGCAACATCAAAATACCATACAAAAATTGCATACGCCGCTAGATTACAGTTTCAATAAGAGTAACGTGGTAAGTGGAACGTTTTACATACTAAACGAATTTCATATCTTTAAAAGAAAAAAAAATTTGACACAGTTAACATGTAAATTTAGAGTGTAAATTCTGTAAAATCCATATAAGGCCATATTGCTAGTAAGAAAACAGCGGGACATAATTACCAGAAAAGCCACACATCTAAGCCAATTAGACAAACACAAATTTTCTTGTCAGCAGTTCACATCTATGAACTCAGGAAGCAATATCATAACTACAGTAAAAGGAAACTTTCACCCAGTAAAACAGAACCATATATTTGCTCACCTGAACTGTCCTGAGATATTTTGAGCTAATAAATATGGAATCGTATTTTAACTCTAGAAACTATTTGTTCAACTGTTTACCCAACCAAAGAGACAGCTACTGGGCATAGGTTTATTTTTTTCTAGCTACCATAAGCACACTCCTCAAACTCTAAAACATCTTCATTATAGTCACACTTTTTGGAAATACTGAACCTGATCCGAAAAAACAATACCAAAGGAACAGATACTAAATTGATTAGCTAACAAGTCGCATGTTTACGGCATACCATGCATTCTGGATTTTTAAAGCCTACATTGTTAATATACTGAAATCTTATTATAGTGGAAGGGTGATCACCTCAACATTCCTGAGAGTGAGAGCACTTTCAACGTCATCTACAGTCAGAACTGTCCTCTTTGCATGCCGCATACATTTAATGGCTTCCTGCAGCAATTCACACAAAAATGAAATCAGCACACTGGCATGTGGCAAGGAGAAAATGGCATGAACATTCTACGAGCACAATTATGACAAGATAAGAGAGGAAAATAACTTCTTTTCAGGATTTCATGAACACTTATGCAACGACAAAATTAACAGAACTGGAGATAGGGCGCAACTACACCAGAAAGGTAGTCCAATAAAGCATGGCTATTGAAGCCCTGTTCTTTGTTTTCCACAGATACTGTATGACAATTCCAATAACCAACTGAGACTAGCTCCCTAATAGGAAAAAATCCTATGGTATCAACTAATGATGCAATGTAGCTTTGAGTTACCAGACAGGAGGAAATAAAAGAAGCACCTACCTCTAGCAGCAAGCTAAACATGTCCCTGGTACATAGACCCCAGACAATGGGTGAATTGAGGAGATTGAAAAAGGAAGGATAAACTGGAAAATTGGTGGATAGCAGTTCTGGCAACGAGAAAGTTAACACCCCCTCACTCAGTAAGTTTCTCCCATCATGCAGCCCACGAAATCGGCCAACCCACTGATTTCGTACACTTGCTCGGGAGATGGACTCAAACAAACGACGTGCACTTAGCGCTGAAGCAGTAACAATCAGTCAATTACAAGCAATTTAGAGAACTCAAAGCAAAATGCATGCTTCTTTGGCCTGAAATGTTGGATGACTCGCACAAATTCTATCCCACAAGATCGTAAACAAGCATCCCCCCAAAATAAATGAAGCACACATTGCATACGGCTCCAAGGCCGAAGCAAATAGCTTTCACTTAGCTCAACCGTAACAATTAAGGGGCCCAAGAGCGCAACAATCGCTCAGTGAGACCTAAACTACCGCTTCCCAGCTTCCAGCTTCCCGAGAAGCAGCGCCGCAACCAAATTAAACCCAACCCTAGGCGAGGGGCACGGGGCGGACCTGCATGATCTCGCGGAGGCGGTACTCGACGTCGGGGGCGAGCGCGGCGGAGGCATCGGCGCCGAGGCTGGGGATGCCGACGCTCTGCGCGATGACCTCGATCGTCTCCTTGGGAACGATGCTCATCGCGCTCCTCCCGCCCCCGAATCCCCTGAACCCTAGTTTCTCTCTCTAGCGCTTCCTCCCCCAAATTCTCCGAGCAGGATCGAGAGGAGAGAGCGGACTGGCGAAGGAGGATGGGCGGCCCGGCCCGGCCCGTCCCGGAGTAGAGAATAAAAGGCGCGGCCCGAGCAATGAGGAGGGCCCAGGAATATGAGAAAGAAAGAATACCCAACCCAAGCAAAATGAGAAAGATAAGAAATCACGAAAAATACATTTTTCCTATTCTCGGAAGTCGTACATTGGATGCTTACGAGTTATTTGAAAATGCATACCTGATCTCTCTCAAAAAAAAAATGCATGCATCATACAATAGCCTCATATCACTTAAACAAGAAGTCAAACGGTTTAGAAAATGTATTTGACGACGAGAGCCGTATCTGATGATTTCATGTGATGTACTGATGGTTTTTCTAACTTTAAGAATTATCGGCAATATTCGAACCAAAATGCGAAAGGTTACAACTCGGAGATCCAAAACTTGCATTTTGAAACATTAGAGCCGCTGGCTTCAACCAGTGAGGACCTGTGGGGGAGTTAGCTACCTATATATGTTACTTGTTCCATAAAGAGATTAAGCAGCTCTATGCAATGGTTTCCTTACATCTAAAAACTGCTTCGAACTGGGAACCAGAACATTTGGTAGTTATGCTGCGCACATACGTTGCATTGCAGTACAATCTTGTCCTTGAAGGCTATATTCCATGCCCTTCGTCATCCAACGATAAGTGGAAATCGAGAAAAATGTAAAACGTTTAGTTGTTGTATCAAAACTAGAAGTTCTCAAAACATTGAACTACAGACCGATTTTTCCGCTAAAGGTGTAGGCCATTCAACTAAAAACATATAAACTAACAAACAGTTTTCTAAACATGCAACTACGATATATAGGGTTTTCAAATCTAAATCGTCCAGACTAAAAGTTTTCAAACATTAAATTGTACATTCAATTTTCAGTTGAAGCCATAAGGACATTCAAATAAAAACAATTTCTAGAATAATCAGTTATTCCCCTCAGCATGATCCTCTCTTGAAAAATTGAAAAGTAAATTCAAGAAGAGAAAAGGCAGGTGTGATCCGGCGCCAGCTCCACTTGGCTGGGGAAAATAGCATTCCGGGTACTGCATATGCAAGCTAGTACAAGTTTCACCACTCTCTTTCTCTGTCTACTGAACAAGCATTCAGATTAAAATACAAAACTATTAGAAAAACTTTGTAAGCTTTCAAATTGCAAACTTTCAAAGAATTAGTTAGAAAGCTTCCATATCAAATCTTCTCTACTACTTAAAAAGGACATAGAGCGTGCTCTCCACCCACTAAATCTTCATGTTTCTGACTCATATTCCATGTCCCATCTTCTCAAAAAACGGAGTGCCAACATGTGACTCATTTTAAGTCGAAAGAACAGTGAAAAGAGTAGGGAATATGCAATTTTGGGTTTATTTGTAAGAGTTCTAACTTTAAGAATTCTTAGAACTTCCTATTGCTAGCTTAAAAAATTTCGTGGAGCTCGAGCTAGGGTATAATATAGGTGTTTGCATAAATCATCTTATTTTCATTTTAGACTAAAAATAAATGTTTCAATCACTTTAGTTTAACCTACAACTCTAATTTTGAGGTGGGGCTAGGATCTAGAGCCGTAACCTTTATCTATCTCCCCACCCTCCCTCCCACAGCGACTCCCCACCCCCATCTCTCTCATAAGGTCAGAGGCATGTTTGTTTGTTAGATGCACACATTAGGTGCACCACATATTTTTAAGCTATTAGGCACGTGTTAGGTTCAATGCTATATTTATGGCTTGCTAAAATTTCTTAGCCTCAAGCCCTAGGTATCATAGACTCATTTTTTGGTGCCAAACTTTGTCACAAATGTGGCCATCCTTTTGTTCACATACTTTTTTGGCCGTCACACTTTGCCAATGATTAGTTGTGGCTAATTACCACATCAACCAAACTGGCCTTAGGTGTCACTACCACAGAAAAATACATATGAGACCTCATGTCTGTCATGATTTATTTGGAACTGTGAGAGAAAGTTATCTCACACGGTCCCAGTTGGAAGTTGTGTGAAAAAAATTATACGGTTGGAACTGTGAGAGATGGGAAATATCTCACACAGATCCAAACAGGAAAGATAATATCCCACACAGTTTCAATCACGAACCGTGTGATATAATATTTTGACAATTAATATTTGTAGTTTTAACTTCATAGCTCATCTTAAAAAATTCATAATTTTTTTCATACAAATTAGATGGAGAAAAATTTTATATAAAAATTATAGCTCTCGACAAGATCTACAACTTTGTAGTTGATAATATTTATATTTGAAGTCATTTAGGTATCCAAATCTACTTCATAACTAATTTAGAGTTCTATCAGCGGTGCGTGATGTAGCACCCTATGGCTTTAGATTTTTTTAAAATAATATTAATTTAATGAAAAATTATAACAATAATATGTATTTTTATAAAATTGCAAAATAGTACCCTGACGGCAAATCAATTGCCAAACCTGTCTATTGACAGGCCTGTCGGCAATTTTATAATTTTTCATTAAATTAATACTATTTAAAAAAAATCAAGGCCTTGTGCTTAAGAACATCATCCTGCGGTGCCCACGAGATGATCTTGCCACAGCAGGCGACCTCTGTGTACCCATCTAGGAGGCCAACTTGTTGTACGTGTTGCCAAAATATTTTTTGATGAAAAGGGATGGCGGTCTAAGACCACTTATTTTGGGACCATGAAGAACCTTATCAAGTCTATGAGTAACTAAAATCTATGACAATTTTCGCTCAAAGTTTGACATAAGGTAATCTACGACAAGTGGCTCTGAAGTTCCCCAAACTAATACGAACACACGTTTCATAGGCTGAAAACTTGTTTGATGTTCCTTGTATTCACAAAGACTCACAGTCATACACATGCATTACGGTAGAAATATGATTTTTTTTTTCCATTTAAAACAAGATTTTGAGCTCTTTCTGGATAAGCTAAAGGAAAATAAAGAAGGTTTATAAGAAGCCCTATGATTATTCGGCACCGAGTAAGAGGAGGAAGAAAGAAAACAATCTGGGAAGTCTATCCCTCCTCTTTTCCCTCCAAAACAATTGTGGAGGGTGATGACCAAGTGGAAGCCTTGGCCCTCCTCCTCAGCCATCACCATCGGTGTCGCTCGAGGACGAAGGTGAAGAAGAAGCCAAGACCTTATCGTCTTTAATAGAAATGATATCAGTCGCCTCCTTTTTCTTTTCCTTAGTCACCACCTCTTCTTCCTATATCTTGGCCCCCAAGAGATCCCATCCCACCTCAACTTGGCCTGGGGATGATTCTTCGGGAGCTAGGGGCTTGCTATCTTTAATATAGACGCTACTGGTAGCCACTTCCTCTTCTACCTCCTCATCGGAGGAGATGTTGATGATAACGGAGCTGGACTCGGCTGGAGATGATGGTGGCGTTAGAAGAGGAGACTTTGGTGTCAAAGATAGAAACTGTATGGCTAAGTTCTGGTCTATTGCATCGGGGATTTGTCACCTGGAGTCTTATAAAGGGTCTCCGGGTCATGGGGAGACTACGTCTTTTTGTCTTCAAGTGATTGAATGCTGAGTGCGGTCACATAATGGCTCACAACGAGCCAAGCGTTGGTCAACCATCAATATCATGTCTTTTCAGCTGGCTCACGCAGACAAAGAGGCAACCTCTCGTTGCATCCAAATATCGGGCATGTTTTTGGAAGCATGCATGGTAGTTGAAAGGATGGAGCATTACCTTGCCATACTCATGCAGTTTCCTAGCGTCATCAAGATGCTTATGTTAGATGGAGAATCTCTTCACCACCACGCGAAACTTCTGCTGCAACAATTCAAATTTTAAACATGGCCAGCGTCAAGTCTTTTCTCCCCTATCTTTTCTAAAGATTGGGATGATATTTTTGGGCGAATCAGCATTCCTACTCGGAAGAAATTCCTTCTCAAGGACTTGCTTGAGTGCTCGAAGGTGTTCGAAATCCTGAATAGACGACCTGAGGATCCAAAAACCCAGCTAGACGTGCCACCCTAATTAGGAACACGAGTTATACTCAATGATGCGGCCAGTCAAAATGCTTATCTTTGTTGACCAATTTTTTGATCCGTCGAAACCTTATTTCACGTATTGGTGGGGGGCTTGATGATGAGTAGTATTAAACTATCATATTTGGATACCCTAGAGTTTTCCGTTATTCACGGGGCATATCTTCATCTCTGAAAAGGGAATCACTAGACGCATAGAAACTGCCCGCAGATAGCCATAATATCTCGTAAATTAGGAAGTTTATCTTCAAGAATAGGAAGGAAGGACTTCAGAGGCTGTACAACAATCGCTCTATATATACGAAGTCAGGAGACCCTGCGTTGAACAAACGCTTACAATTCGACACAAGACATAACACGCCATTGAAGCATGCAGAAACTCTAACCCTCAAGGCTTCTGCAGTTTAGATCTGTATTAGCATCCCCCGACTACTCGTAAGAGAGCCATCCGACTAGATTTAGATCCATCTAGATTAGCCACGAACCCCATTGTAACCGTCTTGGAGAATAATATAAAACAAATAAGATGTATGATTATTATTCTAAACGATGCCTGAACCTATATAAAAAACTCTCTGTGTAGCCCTCCAGTCCATGACTTCGATGGGGAGGATGGCGGCGGCCATTTCGTCAAGAGCTCTGGCGGTCGGCTGGTGTAGGGTCTCGAGGAAGGTGTCTATCAGTGGGTCTTTGCCCATGGCTGCAGCCTTTGCCAGAGCGTATGCCTGACTGTTTTCCGCCTGCGGTATGCTTCGTATTGATATACCGCGGAAGTGTGCCTCGACTTTGCAAATGGCCTCGAGGTATGTTATCATGTCCGGATGATGAACCTGGAAGTTCTTGTTGACGTGACCGACGACGATTTGAGAGTTGGTACGGATGATAACTCTGGCTGCCCCCAAGGCTCGGACCTTTCAGAGGCCTAAGAGGACGGCTGTAATACCCTGATTTTCAGATTTCTCAAATTTCTAAAATTTTTCAAGATTATTGAATAGCTTCACCAGTAGAATAGGTTTAAAACCTATTTTCTTAATCAATCAATCAATATATGTTATTATTTTGCATGCATTGCATGCTGAGTTTTGCTAGGAGCCAGGTAAATGCATTAGAGTTTTTTTTCCTTTTCTTTCTCTTTGGTGTTTTGAGTGAAAAAGATTTTGAAAAGGTTTTTACAAAACTCAGTAGTGAATAAGTTAAGGATCTTAATGGTTGGAATTCAAAATCTTTGAATTCATCATCTATTCAATCTTTGATTATACCTGCTCCTTCTCCAGGTCAATTAAAATCTTATCCAAATTCTTGTTTAAAGTCAATCTCTTCTCTTTCTCAAATTCTACCCAAAATCTAAATTCAAATTCCTTATCTACTCATATTCTTGTTCAACCTCATCTTTTTCGTTTCTCTTAAATTCACTCCAAGCTCAATTCAAATTCAAATTCTATTCAGTTTCTTTTCTAAACCCTAGATATACCTAAAGTGTCTTTGAGCTCAATCTTGCTCAAGTCCAAACCCTTAGCCAAGTCATCTAGAGGGCCCAACAAAGGATTCACGAAATCTGCAAATTTTCGCGGGCTCCTGGATAGCCTCATCTTCGCATGACATTTCGGAGTTGAAAACAGCCTCAAATGCAAATCTTGACAATAACAAAGTTGTAGGTCTCGTCGAGAGCTTCGATTTGAACCTATGGAAATCCTCTTTTGGATAATGGAGCTAGGAGTTATGGCCCCCCGAAATCAGTGCTGCGCAGAGAAGTCCGAGTTCAAATAATTTATCTTGTGGCGCATTTTTCGAAATCAAGATGGCGTTTTCAGAAGTTCCAATGACTACCAAAGTTGTAGATCTTTTCGAGTAATACAATTTAGAATCAAGAAACATCCAATTTGGAGTCTGGACGATGGAGATATCATCCTCGGAATAAAGAGCTGCGAAAAAAGAAATCGTAACCAACTCGAACTCGAATCCGATTCGTGTTCGGTTTGGACTCCACCTCATCCAGCCGCCCCTAGCCTTATATATATGAGTTGCACGCCCTCTCCTACCTTTATTCCACGCCCTCAAGCCCTAGAAGTCGCTGCTGTACTGCCCGTGCGTCACCGGAGCGCCGTCGTTCGTCGGAGCCGCCGCCGCCCGTGATGCGCTACGTCGTCTTCTCCGCGAATCCTCCTTCTTCCACCATCAAAGTAAGGTGAGGACCCCTTCTTCTCCTCCCTTACTACTGTTTTAGCATCATACTAAGTCCCTAGACAAGCTCTAGTCCCGGCCAAAGCCCAATCTATGCTGCCACGATCGTCACCGCCGCGAGACAGCCGCGATGTAGCTGATTGGCATCGACGTTCCCGACCGATCAGAGGTCAAATCACCAAGCCCTTTCACCGGTGCATGTCCCATGATGTTCCCAACACCCTCACCAACTGGTTCGTCCAGTAGAGTAGCCAAGCCACCGCAATCAAGGTTGACATACCCGTTGTCCGGTTTCTGGATGTGTTCTGCACGCGCACTGGATTTGCATTCGCGTTCCCCGTCAATCCGAAAGCCGTATGGATGCACCAACTACATCACGGCGTGTCCCATGGAGTCTTCTACGTTACCCTAGGAGCCCATCCCCATTTGTGCAGCGACACGGCCAGGACGCCATTGCCAACCACAGCATGTCGCAGCCATCACCCGTCTCATCTCCGTTGATCGTTCTTCCTCTCAGTGGATGATCTACCCAAAACTATGCCATAGCATTGTGTTCCCGGGTTATATGAAAATCTTTGTTCAAACGGTTTCTCAAATTTGATAGCCAATCTCCTAGAACGCGAGTGTCTCCGTTCCTACATTTGTTCGCGGTCACCACCAAACCTAGAAGCAGTCATCGCTGTTTTGCCGCTACCTCGGATGACCCCTTCCAAAACCAACCATACCGCTGAGTTAGTATTTCCGCGTTCTACGCCATGCTTCCCTCGTTTCACTGAAACACCACTGAAGCCGACATTGATGTTTGTGGCCATATGCCCGATCGCCATCTTCGATGAAACTCGAACCACCACTGCTACATAGAGTCACCAGTAGTATTCTTAACCTAGAAGCACAACATTTGGCATTTTTCATCCATCATAGGTGATCGATACTAGACCTCAGCGTATCCCTTCTTTAATCCAAGATGTTACTTGCATAGCATGCCAAGTCAGCGCCACATCATTCTCCTTAGCCTAGTCAGTGAAGTCTAGTCTTTGCCCTACACTTCTTGAATCTCGCGTAATAATATTGTCAAGCCTGACACAGTGATTGTGCAATAATACCTTTCCCATAGGAAGATAGTTCAGGAAAATTAGCATTTCCTTTTCAGCCTAATCCATATCTCGAAAGATGTTCTCTTATCTTCTTAATTCCGATTTAAGCGATTCTTGCGTCTAAATGTTTCTAAAATCATCCCTATCCAATCATAGAATTTTTAAAGTGTTTTGATCAGGTTTGGTATGTTGTTCTTAGTGTTTTCCTTTGTGTTGTTTGTTGGTAGTTCTCGCGATTAGTCGATAATGTTCCGGAGCAGTTTGAGGGACTTCAAGACCAAGATTTCGACAACACTGAGCAGCATTGGGAATAAGGCAAGTGTCCTTGATCATTTTGAACCTATGTTTTTAAATGTTTTGTTTTACAAAATTGCATGCAGAGTCAATATGATGGGTAGTCATCTATGTTAGGGTTTTCCCTAGATTTTTCCTTATCATCCCTTGGAACCTAGATGGTTTATGGTTCAATGCCTTTGTGAGTAGATTGCTTAGCCATGCTTTTGGGATGTTGAGAAGTGTCATAATCTTGACTAATGAACATATGCAACAATGATCGTTAATTTGTTAATGGTCTAGCAACATGGAACCTTAGGCCTTGAGCAAAGTGGTTTTGATGGTTGTCATGGTTATGATGTTGGTTTAGTGTTTACTCAAGTAACCTAAGTAAGGACCGGTTCGTAGAGCGACAACCCAAGAAGTAACGTACCAACCACGAGGCTGATATGGCTAAGGCGTGACATACTGATTAGAGTCTATCCAGTGTGTGTTGGGTCAGCACAAAAGGGGGCTTCTGGGTAGGAGTTTAGCTTGCGTAAAGCCTGACGGTGAAACCTAGTGGGCAGACACATACTGGATTAGTCTCTGATTAGTGAAAAGTGTCATACAGTGATTCTTGGTGGCACACCACTGGCATGTGTTAAGTGTTTCACGAACACGGCAACATGGAATTCACTAACTCGTGGGGAAAGTTGGACAACCTCTGCAAAATGTAAAACTATTATAACAGCCGTGCTCACGGTTATGAGAGACTTGGATCCTCACATGATTAGTGGGTTGTGGTTATGGGTTTGGTTGTGGTTATGGTTATGGTACAGGGAGTACTATATGGTTGTGATTATGGTTCTGGTACAGGGAGTACTAGATGGTTGTGTTTAAGGTTCTGGTACAGGGAGTACTAGATGGTTGTGGTTTTGGTTATAGTACATGGAGTACTAGACGATTATGACATGCAAAGTGGGGAGACTTGTATGCTGGGTGTTGGATTGTATAGGTTACATTCACTTAATAATTGCTTAATACTTTTGAGTCCAAATATGTTTTCATTACTCGCATTTATGCAAAAACACCATTTGTTAGCCTATTCTTGATATAAGCCTGCATATCATTACTTTCCCCCACTTACTGAGTACTCTATGTGCTCACACTTGCTATTTTCTCTACACCATGCGACATGTATGCTGCTGCTCAGTGAGTGAAGATGTTGAAGACTATCAAGACGAGGTTGTAACGTTCTAGACGGGTGTCTCCTGGTCGGTTGCCTGCGGTGTTGTTGGGCACTAGTGCTTCTGTTCCGCTACAGATATCTACATAGAAGACAATATATGTCAATTGTTGTAAGAGTTTAACGTTTATTTAATAGAAGTATTGCTTTTGTTACTTCACCTGTGACGTCCTTATGTGTGTTGAACATCTTGAACACACATAAGCCGCATCTGGTTTTTGCCGTTAAAATCGGGTGTGACAGAGGTGGTATCAGAGCCATACTGACTGTAGGAAGCAAGCCTAGATAGTGCTCGATAATGCTGCGGTCGACTCCTGGGAGGTCCTGCGAGGACCATGCGAATGTGTCAAGATTACCTTGCAAGATGGCCAGAAGTTAGGCTTCTTGCCCGGAGGTGAGGTCCACCCCTATTCGGAAGGTCCGGTCAAGGGTGTCTTGGTGTATGAGGACTAGCTTTATGTCCCCCTCCGATTGTGGCCTCGGAGTGCAGTCGTGCTCGGGATGCGTCGACGGTGGGTCCTCTGAGTCCTCCTATGTCATAGCGTGGATGTGGCAACTGAGGAGCGGAGCAGGGTGCCTATACTCGATGTGTCTTGCTAGGTCTTGGTCGTCGTGGATAGTTATTAGCCCCTAGGGTCCGGGCATTTTCAGGCAGAGGTAATTGTGATGGGGTGTAGCTCCGAATCTTTTCAGAGTTCCCCATCCCAGGATGGCATTGTAGGCGTATGGTACGTCCACGACGTTGAAGGTGATGACCTCGGATCGTGATGCGGAGCCCTCGCTGAAGATGATCTAGAGTTTCATCTGGCCTAGGGCATTGAGGGGGGCCCCATTGAATCCTTGGAGGGGTCTGCTGCTTGGTAAGAGCTGGCTTCATGGAATTCGGAGCTGGTCGAAGGCATGCATGAATAGGAGATCCATCGAGCTACCTCTATCGACCAGTATTCTTTGGACCTCGACTTTGGCGATGTTGGCTGAGATGACCAGGGCATCGGAGTGGGAAAATTTTACCCTATCGCAGTCGTTGATGGTGAACGTCACGGGGGCATCGGCCCAGTCGGGGGCCTATCAATGGATGCTAGTCGCTCCGATGTGGTGTACCCCACGTGCGTAGTCTCACTGCTGTCATTTCGAAGAGCAACCAGAGCTCCCTCCGCCAGTTATGGTGAGGATATCTGTTTGCCCCGCACCCTTTCGTCATTGTACCACTCTAGGGATGACTATGGTGGTGAAGGTAGGGCCAGCTGCGGAGGATTCTGTAGGGCCAGATGGTCAACCCGTCGGTTGGCCGATGGCCTGCGATCTTCGGACCGCCCCTTGGGGGCCCCATCAGTTGAGGTGAAGGCTTCTTGCCTCCCGAGGTACTCCTCTTGGAAGGTGGTGAGGGTTCAGCAATTGTCAGTATTATGTCCTTGTCTTGCGGTGTGTAGAGTGCATCAGGATTGTTCCTCGGAATGCTGGTTTGGGGTGTGGCTTTGCTCTGGGAGGACTCCGAAGCGTCCCCGGCCGTGTCCCATGGGGTGGCTTTGGTTCGGAGCCCCACGGCCTAGGCTGATATTGCTGATATTTTGGCGCTGTCGCTGCCGCCCCCTTTGGGACCCAGCGGTAAGAGCCTCCTCAAAGCTCCTCTTTGCTGGAGGACCGAGGGCATATGACGATCCGACCTACGAGTGCGGCCTCTCGGAATTGGCACGAGAAGCCTCGCTAGCCTGTGAGTGCCTCTGGCGGAGTTTTTCCTCCTCGCCCACGCATACTCCTCAAATTTGCTCATGAGGACTTCTACAGTGTGTATTGGACGTGGGTTCAGCCGATCATATAGGGGGCCTTCGGCCAGGCCCTGGGTCGTGATGTCGATGATCGAAGAGTCCAATATGCCCCTAATCTGGTCTTTGGTCTGGGAGAACCTTCGGAAGTAGTCCCGGAGGGTTTCGTCTGGCTCTTGCCTGATATTGAACAGGCTGCTGGAGGTTACTGGTTCGATGAAGGTGCCCTAGAAGCTACTGTAGAAGAGGTCTCAAAGTTGGGACCAGGTGTGAATGGTGCCAGGGTTCAGGGCCTAGAACCAGTGTATGGCCACCCCTTCTAAGGCGAGGGGGAAGCATTTAGCCATGGTGCCTGGTCCGCCCCCGCTGGCCTCTATGGCTAGGGCGTAGGATCGAATGAACTCGTCAGGGTCCGAATCACCTTTAAACTTGGGAACCTTCGGGGTGTGAAAACCGTCTGGAAAGGGTGTGGTTTATAGGTTGGCTTGCAGGGGAGAGTCGTGGTCTTGCAGGGGGTCCTCACGACGCTGGCTCCGAGGCTCCAAGGACCGAACAGGTCGGGTCCTTGCGCTGAGGGGTTCGTCTTTTCATGGAGCTTGGGTCAGAACCGTGCTGGCCGTCCCGGGAGCGGCGGCAAAGGTGTGGCCAGCTTGCTATTTGATCCGCAGGGCTATCTATAGTTCCTCTATCTGGGCCAGGAGTGCCGCCAAGCCTGATTGCCGCTTGGGCGGAATGGTGTTTTCGGCTGTAGCACCGGCCACATCCCCTAGGGGCGCAGCGAGGGCCTCGCCTTGCTGCTGCCGGGTCTCTGGGGTAGAAAACCCTTTGGTGCTGCCTGCAACTATGGTTATGGTTGGGTCGGTAGTGGGCCGTAAGGTTCCCATTCCCCCCGACTGGGGGGCCGTCATCGGTGCCGCCTGCGTATAGCTGGCTGGACTGCCGCGCAAGCGTGACATACTAAGTCCCTATCCAAGTTCTAGCCCCAGCTAAAGGCCGATCTACACCACCACGGTCGTCGCTGTCACGAACAGCCGCGCCATCGCCGATTGGCATTGACGTTCCCGGCCGACCAGAAGTCAAATCACGAAGCCCTTTCACCAGTGCATGACCCATGATGTTCCCCACGCCCTCACTAACCAGGTCGGCCAGTAGAGCAGTCAAACCACCGGAATCAAGGTCGACATGCCCACTATCCGTTTTGGACGCGTTCTGCGCACACTAGATTTGCATTCGCGTTTCCTGTCAATCCAAAAGCCTTATGGATGCACCAACCACGTCACAACATGTCCCATCGAGTCTTCTACGTGATCCTGGGAGTCCATCCCCGTTTGTGCAGTGACACGACCAAAATGCGATTGCAACCACAACATATCACAACCGTCACCCATCTCATCTCCGCTAATCGTTCTTCCTCTTGGGGGATGATCTATTCAAACCCATGCTATAGCATTGTGTTCCCAGAATATATGAACATCTCTATTCAAACGGTTTCTCAAATTTCATATCCAATCTCCGGGAACACGAGCGTCTTATTTGCTACATTAGTTCGCGGTCACCACCAAACCTAGCAGCAGTCATCACTGCTTTGTCGCTATCTCGGATGACCCCTTCAAAACCAATCATACCGCTTAGTTAGTCTTTCCGTGTTCTACGCCATGCTTCCCTCATTTCACTGAAATGCCATTGAAACCCAACATCGATGTCAGTGGCTACGCGTCCGATCGCCATCTCTGACGAAACCCAAACCACCGCCACTATATAGACTTACCGGTAGTATCCTTAACCTAGAAGCATAACACCAGTTATTTGATCATGGGTGGTAGAGACTAGATCTCAGCGTACCTCTTCTTTAATCCAAGACGATGCTTACATAGCATGCCAAATCAGCGCCACATTATTCTCTTTAGCATAATCAGCGAATTCTAGTCTGCCCTACACTTTTTGAATCTTGCATAATGATGTTGACAAGCCTGACGTAGTGATTGTGCAATAAACTTTTTCCCATAGAAAGATAACTCCAGTAAACTAGTTTTTCCTTTTCAACCTAATCCATCTTTCGAAAGCCTATTCTCTTTCACCTTAATTCCGAATTAGACGATTCTTGCATCTAAATGTTTCTAAAATTAGTCGATAACATTCCGGTGCAGTTCGAGGGACTTCAAGACCAAGATTTTGATAACACTGAGCAGCATTGAGAAAAAGGCAAGTATACTCTTTCATCATCTTGAACCTATGTTTTAAATATTTTATTTTATAAAATTGCATGCAATGCCTGTCAACTTGATGGGTAGTCACCTATGTTAGGATTTACCTAGTTTTTTCTTTACATTCCTTGAAGCCTAAGTGGTAGTTGATATGAGTCTCTTGAGTAGATTTGCTTAGCATGCTTTTGGGATGTTAGAAAGTGTCATATACATATTTAGTGGACATTGCAAGACATATGCAATGGTGATGATGAACTTGTTTTAGTAACATGGAACCCTAGGACTTAGGCAAGGAGTATACTTGCCTTTTTCCTGTATGAAAGAAAGTGTACAACACTGTTGTTCTAGAATGAGATCAGAGAAAGTCAAGTTTTTGGTCCAGAAGTTCTACAAAATGCAAAAAAGCAAGTTCAGATAATTCAAGAGAATCTAAGGATTGCACAATCGAGGCAGAAAAGTTATGCTAATAACAGACGTAGATAATTGTTTTTGAAATTGGAGATTTCGTCTATCTCAAGGTTTCGCCCATAAGAGTTCTTCGTAGATTTAAGGTCAAAGGGAACTTATCACCAAGATTCATTGGACCTTTCAAGATACTAGATAAAATAGGAGAAATAGCTTATTAGTTGGAGTTACTACCTCAGTTAGCAGATGTGCATGATGTCTTTCATGTGTCCCAGTTGAAGAAGTGTATTCGAGTGCTCGAAGAACAATTGCTAATGGAAGAGTTGGACGTTCAAGAAGATCTCCTATGCAGAATATCCAGTGAAAATCATTGAAAGATCAAAAAGGGTTACCAGAACCAAAGTGATACCAATGTGCAAAGTGCAGTAGAGCCACCACTCAGAGGATGAAGCAACATGGGAAAGAGAAGAAGATCTAAAGTCAGAATTTCCTCATTTTTTCTCAAATCCGTCCGAATCTCGAGGGCGAGATTCATTCCAGGGGGTAGGTTTGTAACACCCTAATTTTCAAATTTCCCAATTTCTTAAAATTTTCGTAGAACTTAATTAGGGTACGAATAAATAGAATAGGATAAACCTAATTTTTAAATTAAATCTAATTTGACATAGGATATATTTTGCTTGAAGTGCATTCATGCTGTTATTAGGCATGTAAGGTTTTATTGGCTTTTGTTTCAAGTTGTTTTGCTCAGTTTAGAATAGAAATAGATAAGGGAAAGGAATAAATTAGAAAAGAAAAAGACCTAAACCTAACCTAAGCCCAACCCTTTCTCTCTCTTTTTCTTCTCTGGCTTGACTCGTACCTCTCTCCTTTGGTCCAGCCCATGCATAGTCGGTCTGTTTCCCTCTCTTTCTCTTCTCTCCCTGCTTGGGTTTCGGCCTGAAACCAAGCCAACCGAACAGCCTGAGCCAGCCGAGGCATAGCCACCTGCCGCCTCCCTCTCCAGAATGCTCCTGCGCCCAACCCGCCTTCGCTTGAGCCGTTGACATGTGGGTCCCACCTGTCGGAGCTGTCTCCTACCCTGAGTCAGACTCTGGCGCCTTCACAAGACCTCCACCATGTTGAATCCACGCCTAACCCGAACCAAGGATCATCTAGAAGCTTGCCCAATCGAATTCTTCTGATCCCCTTTATCTCTTGCCGTCTTATCCCCAAGATAATCTTGTTTAAACGAAGAGTTCTACTCGGATTTGTGTCCGTCGCCACCAAATACCCTAACCGGGCTCACCTCGGCCTACCCAATCCTTTCTGCCTATTTATATGCACCCCTATGCCCTCCCCGCAGCACCATACAACTTTCCCCAACTTTTCGGCAAGTTTCCAAAACCATAGTGCCCTATCCGTGAAGCTCCGCCACCCGAAGTCGCCACCACCCGTCGTCGAGCATCTCTGGTGCTGCGTCACCTCCATTGACGTCGTAGCCGTGTTGCTCGAGCGCTTATACCCCGGTTCTGCCGCTCGTCGGAGCCCCACACCCGTCAAATCCCGATCCCGGCGAGAGTCCAACCACCCCTCCGCCGCACATGAGCCGACGCTGCCCTCTGGTCCACAGTGAGCCCATGAGCCGAGCCCACCCTCCCCTGTCTACACGCCCATGCACCTGATCCATGAACCGAAGCCACTAGATCTAGATCCAACGGTCCATATCAATCTGAGTTTGATAATTTGTTTCTAAATAATCAATAATCTTTATTGCGCAATAAACCCTCTGCTGACCAAGGTTCATGTTACCGACCGAAGCTCGGTAACCGAGCTATGGCGGTAACGAAAAACCATGGTAACCGCTCGAATTTAAAAAAAATTCGGACAAAATTCATTTGATAAAATTTAAAATTTGAGGAAAAATTTGTGAAATTAACCTCTCGGTAACCGGTAGAATTGGACTGGTTACCGAGCGATTTTCTCGATTTATCAAGCGGTTTTCTCAAATTTTCCGCATTGTTGGTAACCGCTCGGTTTTTCTCGATTTATTGAGCGATTTTCTCTATTTTTAGTGAAGTTCATAACCAGTAAAAACCCAAAAATTATCTCAATCTTGTAAAATCAATAACTAATTCATCTGAGCTTAAAATCAAGTGAAACAAATTTTGTTGGTTTACTTGTAACATGATCTACATGATAAAAGTATTTATACTCATAAAAAATTTCAAAATTTTCTGTGAGAAAATGTATTTATTAAACCAAGTTAAATGCATAGTTTACTCATTACTAATTCAAAAATCATGAAACTAATTTTGTTAGTCTTCTTACATGATCCTATCTATTTTAAAAATACATGAACTTATTAATTAGTTATTGTAACATGTAAGATTATGTAAATATGTTGCGACTAGATTAATTCATAACTGGTCCATCAAACCTCAAAAATTAGTAAAACCACTTTTAAGAAAAAGTTAATTACAGTGCTGTTTCTTAAAATATTCACTTTATGCTTGTGAACTTCGTAAAAATCATAGAGAAATTAATAAAACTCTAAATAATGTGAAATAAATTTTAAAGATCCTCTTAAGATACGTTCTACACAAGAAAAATATGTGTTTGCATGTTAAGCTTTTCCTTAACATGAGTTAATAACTGAGCCGCACGTTTCAATTTTTTTCATTTTTCTCAAACTTCCTCCCTATTAAATATGATGCAAACGATATTATTTTTGAAATTGTTTTTCATAGAAGATCTTAGAATTGTGTCTAGTTTTTTTAGGATTTCTTGGAATTATTTTTAATTTGTTTTATTTTTTTTGAATTTTTTGAATTCAAATTCGGTTACCGTTCGGTTTCTGAAACCGAGCCGGACCGAGATGGCCGGTTATCGCGCATTTTTGTCGGTTACCGACGTATTTTTGAACCTTGCTGCTGACACAATAATTCAAGGTTTTTCAGTAATAAAAATAATCTAATAAACTCTGAAATTCGTGTAATTTTTGCAGAAAAGCCCTTGTTTAGTAAAACCATCATAACTTCTTCATCCTAGCTCCTTTTTTAGTGATTCTGGAGCAATTAGATTCATTTTTCAAAGCTCTATATTTTTATATAGGTTTTATCTTGTTGTTCTTATATTTTATGTACTATTCTTAGTATGTTTTTTGTATACTTTGTCGATAATCGTGCGATTAGATAACAACATCCCAGATCAGTTTGAGTAACATCAAGACCAGGAGCTAAAGTATACTAAGCAGCACCAAGGAGAAGGAAAGTTTACTCGATCATTTTGAACTTATATTTTTAAATGTT
Organism: Phragmites australis; assembly: GCF_958298935.1. NCBI lineage: Eukaryota > Viridiplantae > Streptophyta > Magnoliopsida > Poales > Poaceae > Phragmites > Phragmites australis. Next base: position 15,881,371 of record NC_084940.1, on the reverse strand, counting down.
TTATTTACAAATTGCATGTAGTATCTGTTAATCTGACGGTAGTCACCTATGTTAAGATTTACCTAGTTCTTTCTTTATATTTTTTGAAGCCTGAATGATAGTTGATATGAGTCTCTTGGGTAGAATTGCTTAGTTATGCATTTGGGATGTTAGGGAAATATTATGTACATATTTAGTGGACATATGCAACGGTGATGATGAACTTATTTTAGTAATATAGATCCCTAGAATTTGGGTAAGGAGTTAGTTTAATAATGGTGGTTTATGTGTTAGGCTTGTGGATACGTTTCAAGAAAAGGTGTTATATTTTGTTAGTTATTTTTCTGTTGGATAGTCTTTGCCCAAATGTCATATATAAGGATCGTTTCGTGGAGCGACAACCCAAAAAATATTGTATCAAACTCAAGACCGATATAGGTAAGACTTAGTATATCAGTTAGACACCTAGCTGGTATTCGTTAGGGTACCATGACCTAATTGATGGACCATGCTTCATAGTAATTCTCCTGATGGCACACCACTAGCGTGTGTTAGGTGTCTTAAAAGACGGCAATATGGATATCACGACTTGTGGTTAAAAGTTGAACAATCTCTGCATAGTGTAAACTGTTATAACAATCGTGCCCTCGGTTATCAGAGACTTCGGTCCTCACATGATTAGTTGATCGTGGTAATGATTTGGCTATAGGTTGATGATACGGATTTGGACGGTACTAGAAATATCAGTGCAAGGACCCGAGGAAGATACCATATGTTAATACTTTTGAATTACATTACTATTATTTTACTCATATTTATGTAAATATACCATATGTTAGTCTATTTTTTGTTGTAACCTACATAACATTATCTTTCTCACATTTGTTGAGTACTTCACGTGTTCACCCTTACTATCTCCCACAATACATATATTGCTCAGTGAAAGACTTTAAAGACGATGACCTGGTATACTAAAAGCCTGTTTTCCAGTCGATACCTGTGGAGTTACTCGGTCACTAATGCTTCTATTCCACTGCCGCCGTTTAGTTACTGTCGTTTAGCTAATATGTTGTTTAGGTGAAATCTTTAATGTAAAATTAATCGGTTATAAATTAAAAGTATTACTTTTGTTATTTCACATGTGATGTCCTTATATATGTTGAACTTTCTAGACATATATAAACTACGTTTGATTTTATCCGTTAAAACTGGATATGACAGACAAATACCACATTGACGGGTACCCTGAGCAACACCTCCTCCTCCTGCTCACGGCTTATGCCCTCGTGCTGCTTGCTCTTGCCCTTGCAAGGGCGGTGCTTCAAATTGCATATCTAAAGTGAAATTCAAGAGCGGTCCAACAGTGTTGACATGGGGCCATTGGTGCCATGTGGCACCAATGATCGATGTTGCGTGGCACAGCAGAAACAAAGTGCCATTGAGCAGCTCTCCTCATCGTCTCTCGTCTTGGAGAAAATCAAGAAAGAAAAAAAAAAGGAAAAGTTAGTGTGTACTACAACTTCTGACTTTCCAAAAATAACTGGAAACATCTTCAAATTAAGCTGGGCAAAAGCTCTTAGACTCAGATAACCTTCTACAAATATAGTTCTGTTTCCAGAGTAGGATCCACTGCACAAATGGAATCAGATCAAAATATATCTATTTCAGTTCTATCATCAGCAATCCTTTGAATCAGCGTCTTGGAGATATACAACGTAAATATGCAATGGATATGATCGCTGAAGCTGGACCTACATGATTCATCTACATCAGTCTTGTGTGCTGTCGTACTTATTCAACTATATTTGATATTCTCAGATAGCGCTAACTTCAAAATATCCTAATCTTCTATTCTACAGACGGCACCAATAACAACAAAGTACATGTATACATTTTGTGACTTACTTAGTAGGCTCAATTACAAACAACATAATCATGACTTACACATTCGTACATACTTCAACTATATGTAGCAAAATAAAAAACATTCAACCATATAATGCAAAATAACAGCATTGGTAGTCAGCTGAAATGTATTCGAAGTAACCCAGCCAGCAAGACAAATGCACAATGACTTCTGTTAAAGTTGAAATCATGGGCTATTGTAGACTACTTTTGTTCCAGGATATGAGGTGGACAAGGGGACTTAACCTGGCAAACACCTATGAGTTATGCCGCATTAATCCGGTCAAAACCTTTTAACCCTGTAATACAAGATTAAACTAGCTCTTTCCCCTAAAAGACCATCTAACACAACTAGCACTCTCTGTTCTTTTTATGTTGCCAACCCATCTAACATGTCTAATCCAGCTAAAAGTTTTTTTTTTTAACTAGAGCTGCCAAACACAAAAATTGGTAATAGCCTAACCTAACCAAGTTACAATATATAAAGTACACTTTGCATCCTAAGGCTCACAACCTTTGAAATAGAGAAATCACGGTGGAACATCTTCACAAAAACCCACCCGATAAATTGCCCCAGGAAATGATTTGAAATTGGATCGAAGAGTAATAATGTTATAGGAACACTATGCCGCTTCATGCACTTCAAACGGATCAAGTGACTAGCACACGAATGCAGGCCCAACAGCATGAGCCAATGAGCCAAATGTGGTAAGTTCACCACTCATTAATAAAGAGATCATCACAACTAACTCAGCATATCTCGTCCTTCCAACTAAACAGAAAACTAGCTCATCATATCCACTATTATCCTTTCAACCAAACAGAAAATTAGATCATCTCATTAAAAAAAATAAGGATATCTTATTCCATCCAACTTCGTCCTCCAACCAAACACACCCTAAATTGTTCTAGTTCTGACATCAACTAATTTTCCATTCAATGCACTGTACTCGAGAACCATAACTGGTCCCTGGAAATGATGATAAACTTGCAATTAGAGAAAATGAAACAAGAAAGTCTGCAGGATCTTGCTGAAAATCAAACAAGAAAGCCTGTAGGGTCGTTTAGATCTGAGATGTTGACTGCTCTAGCTTTGAGTAGCATGGATGTTTTTGTGACTACAATTGCAAGGTAGGTTTCCGTTGACCACAATTTTATCCCTATCATGTACTGTGTACAACAAAGAATTCAGCGATGGTGTGATCAACCAATTTTCTTTCTACCATATTTGTCGCATTCATTTGATCTACTCCGATCTCTGTCAACAGCTGCCTAAATAAGCTTGCGGATTAGCCGCTGCTCCTACATCACCGCCAGCCGATACTCTGCTTCGTCGATCTGAAAGAGCATACCCTTCACAAGCTACGCGAAATCAATCAAGAGCTCGAGATACTCACTGATTCCGAAGATCTAAAGTGGAAATCCCCACCGATTTTACGGTACCCCAAGATCCATGGCAAGGGTTGACTTCCAACAACGGGAACCACCTCCAGATTCGACTCCCTACCCCTCGACGATCTCGTCCTCCCTGGGGCCTCTATCGCCACCAAGCTCTAGATCCCCGCGTAGAACTCACCATGAACCCGTCGCCGACGCCGCTGAGGTGGTATGGCAGCGCGCTAAGAGGTCGAGTAGACCTCGATGTCGCAGGTCAGCTCAGCTCCCGGATCGCGCCCCTGCAGCACCCCATGCGTCCAGGGACCAAGCTAACTCCTCTGCACGGAGGAAGCTTGACCCTCGGACGGATGGATGGGTGGTGAACCTGAGGGGACGGATGCCTCTGCGTGAGCTGACCTATGACATTGAGGACTGCATCGAACTCTTCATGTACCACCGGGCTTCGTCACCCCCCGCCGCCACGCTCACGGCCGCCATGGGCGGATCTCTGCGCCTCCCCCCTCCCTTGTGGTGTCTGTGTGTGCGGTGTTGGAGACGACGGACGAAGGCTGAAACGGCACCCGGTATTAGTAGTAGGCCAGCGGAGCAGTATCGCCTGTCGTTTGATGGGGCAAATACAAAACCATATGGTGGACTGGTGGTGACCGTATATGGTTTATCTTGGCCGCTTATACTCTATTTAATACTTATTTAATTATTGATTCTTCTTGCATATTCTATTATTATTTCACTTAATTTTTGAGACGCGGATACTACTGTAGATCCACGCGCGTCTGCAGACTCGGGCTCAATTAAATGATAGCACATGTCTCCAGATGCTCTCGTTTTATATGAAAAATAGCAGTGTTTGTTGCTCTTGTTTCTTTCACGCTCGCCTATTAATTATCACCTCCGAGATCTTAAAAATGTAATGATTCGAACAAGGCAATAAATAGTGTCGGTAACTGTTACTATTGCGGTAGTAGACTGTCGGAGGATGAACTCCTGTCGCAGGGATCCCGAGAGACCCCTTTTTAGAGATTCGGCCGGGGGATGATCCTGAATGAGTTCGTCGGAGAAATAAATGGAACTGGAAATAAATGCAACGGCTGGTGGTGGGGGATGGTCGTCCTAGTGCAAAGAGAAATAAATGCACCGGAGTCTAGACAGGTTCGGGCGGCACGGAGGCGTAATACCCTACTCCTGTGTGGATGCAATATCCTTCCCCGAAGGGGATTCCTCAGGGATATATCTGGTTACAAGAATATATTATCTAACTGAGAGCTTGAGGCTCCCTTGTTCTAGCTCTGCTCAAGCTCACTTGCGGTGTTCTTCGGATGATGCCTTCGATCGTCTCGATCTGTCTTCGGATGTTTTCTCGTGTGTTCGGGTTGTCTTGGTCTGTGTTCTCGATTCCTCCTCCCGTCCTCTTTCTTTATGCCTATCCTTTTATGCACTCGCCGGCCACGACATACCCCAAATGGGAAAGAAGGGGCACATGTTCCAAGACGCCACGGCTGAGAAAGGCGTCATCATTCCCTCTAGGAGAACTGACAGGGGCGGTGGAAAAACACGGCGCGCGTCCGACCACCCATCACTGTGGACGCCCTGGCGCCATTGAGAGGGCCCACCGGGCAGCCACAGAGGCACCCGGCGCGCCCACCCTGTCTTGTTCCTCTGCTAGGGCAGGGTGGCAGGCGGACGCTTTGATCCTTGCAACGTTATCCCGAGATACCCCGGATGACACGGGACGGGACCCGTGTAATTAATGGACCCACGCCCCCCTGCCAAAGCATGACAGGGACTGACACTGTGGCGGGAGCAGTTGGGGATGTCAGGATGTCGGGCCGCGTATGCTCATTAAATACGGCCTTGGACCCCTGACTGGTTGACACCTCGCCGGCGGGCCCCTCTGGGTCGTCGGGGCTTCGGGTACCCTCGCGCGAACCTTCGGGGAACCGAGTGCTCGGGGGCTGCCACGTGCTGAGGTCGAAGGTCGTCCAGGGGGCCCGGGACCCTCTTCATCCAAACCCCGACTCGCTGCCGACGCCTCCGTTCCTACGAAGGAGGTCGTGGTGGGCCAAGACGGCTCCCAGGTCGTCCGAATCGGCGATGACCTTGGCGGCAAATAGGAAAGCACGCTCATCGCCTTCCTCCGGGCTAATGTCGACATGTTCGCATGGCAGCCGTCCGATATGCCCGGGATCCCTAGGGAGGTGATCGAGCACCACCTGGCTGTGCGCCCGGACGCACGCCCGGTGAAGCAGAAAGTCCGGCGGCAAGCGCCCGAGCGCCAGGAGTTCATCCGGAGCAAGTCAGTAAGCTCCTTGACGCCGGATTCATCCGAGAAGTCCTCCACCCCGAGTGGCTGGCGAACCCAGTCATCGTCCCGAAGGCCAACGGCAAGCTCCGCATGTGCGTGGACTACACCGATCTAAACAAGGCTTGCCCAAAAGATCCTTTTCCCCGCATAGATCAGATTGTAGATGTAACCGCGGGATGTGATCTTTTGTGTTTTTTAGATGCAAACTCTGGTTATCACCAGATTCGCATGGCCATAGAGGATGAAGAAATAACTGCTTTTACCACTCCGGTGGGGACTTATTGCTATGTATCGATGCCTTTTGGTTTGCGCAACGCTGGGTCTTCTTTCCAACGCGCTATCCGCATCACCCTTGACTCGCAGGTTGGCCGCAACGTCGAGGCCTACATCGACGATCTCGTGGTCAAATCCCGAGACCGCGCCACCCTGCTCGAAGATCTTGCCGAGACTTTCAACAGTCTCCGCACTACCCGCCTGAAGCTCAACCCCGAGAAGTGCATCTTCGGGGTGCCTGCGGGCAAGCTCCTCGGTTTCTTGGTCTCCAGCCGAGGGATCGAGGCCAACCCAGAGAAGATCCGAGCCATCGAGTAGATGCGACCCCCGGCTCGACTCAAGGAGGTTCAGCGTCTCGTCGGCTGCATGGCGGCCCTCGGGCGCTTCATCTCGAAACTTGGGGAGCGAGGACTCCCCCTCTTCAAGCTTCTGAAGAAGACCGGTCGTTTCAACTGGACGCCGGAGGCCAAGCAGGCCTTCCATGATCTGAAGAAGTATCTCACCTCACCGCCCGTACTGGTGGCCCCCTCCGAGGGTGAGCCAATACTGCTCTACATCTCGGCCACTCCTCAGGTCGTGACCATGGTACTGGTGTGGAGAGCGATGAATGCTTGGGGCAAGATGCTGGGTCCCAGCTCTCGGCCGCCCCCGAGTACTCCCCAGTCCTCACGGCTCCCCCCAAGCAGGGGGTCGAGCCCGAGCACTTGGCTCCCCCCGAGCAGGGGGTCGAGCCCGAGCACTTGGCTCCCCCCGAGCAGGGGGTCGAACCCGAGCACTTGGCTCCTCCCGACCAGGGAGTCGAGCCCGAGTAGCCGGCCAGCCCCGACCACGTCGCCGAGCTTGGGGGCTATGACAGGCCCTCAGGTGAAGCCGCAGTCCGGGCCCGCCGTGTACAACGACCGGTGTACTTCGTCAGTGAAGTCCTCCGGGATGCCAAGACAAGATACCCCTAAGCCCAGAAGCTGCTCTACGTCGTGCTCATCGCTTCCCGGATGCTGCGCCACTACTTCCAGGCGCACAAGGTCTCGGTGGTTACCACGTACCCACTAGGTCCCATCCTCCGGGACCAAGAAGGCACCGGGCGCGTCGTCAAGTGGGCGGTGGAGCTGGTAGAGTTCGACATGCACTTTGTCAGCCACCAGGCAATCAAAAGCCAGGCGCTCTCTGACTTCGTGGCAGAGTGGACGCTCGTCCCTGAGGTCGTCCAAGAAGAAATTTCCACATATCCCGGGCACGATGCGCCCGGGTACTGGATTATGAACTTCGACGGTTCCCTCATGCTGAAAGGCACGGGGGCCAGAGTGGTTCTCACCTCCCCAACGGGTGAAGAACTCTGGTACGTCGTGTAGCTGCAGTTTCGAGCAACCAACAACATGGCGGAATATGAGGGTCTCATCGTTGGCCTCCGAGCCGCGGTGGGCCTCGGGATTCGTCACCTCCTGGTCAAGGGAGACTCCCAGCTGGTGGTCAACTAGATATCGAAAGAATACCAGTGCAGGGATCCTCAAATGGCGGCATACATGGTGACAGTCAGGAAGCTGGAGAGGCACTTCGACGGCCTGGAGCTGCGGTACATCTCTCGCCACGACAACGCTCTGGTCGATGACCTTTCTCGCCTGGCCTCTTCCCGTGCACGCGTCCCTATCGGAGTCTTTGAAGAAAGACTCACACGGCCTTCCGTCCTGCCTACCGAACAGGACGAAGGGGAAACCTCAAGCTCAATTCAGGGGACCCCGGCGGCGCCCTCAGTGGGAAGCCCCGACAGGGTGCCATCGTTTGGCAAGTGCGCTGCGCTTGCTGGTAGTTCTCAAGATGCCTCGTGGATGGACGAGATTCGAGGGTACTTGAAAGAAAAGTTCCTCCCCGGGGATGATGCCTCTGCTGAAAGAGTTGCTCGGCAGTCCAAACGCTATGCCATAGTAGATGGGGATCTCTACCGGCGTGGCGCAGGCGGCATCCTCCTGAAATGCATCACCCGGGCAGAAGGCGGCGAGCTTCTCACTGAGGTCCACGAGGGCGAGTGCGGTGGCCATGCATTGTTCTGCACGTTGGTCGGGAAGGCCTTCTGGCAAGGTTTCTACTGGCCTACGACTGTCGGTGTATCAGAAACCGGGGTTCCCTGAATCCCGAGGCCAGGCCAGCCATCCGCCACATGGCACCATCCCGCGAGGTCCCTCCTGAAGGATGAGAAAAGATCAAGTCCCGGGAGAAGGTGCTCAGGGCCACAGTCAGTGGTCCCCGAGCACCCCAGTTCCCCGATGATCCACGGAGTCTAAGTACCGGGAAGAAAGTGCTCGGGGATGTGTCCGCTCACCCCCGAGCACCCTAGTCCTCCGACGATTAAAAGAGCCAAGTTCCGGGAGAGAGTGCTCGGGGCTGCGTGCAGCAGCTCCCGAGCGCTCGGTTCCCAAGGATCCGTACAAGAGTGCTCGGGAGAGAGTGCTTGGGGCTGCACGTGGTAGCCCCCGAGCACTCGGTTCCCCGAAGGTTCGAGCAGGAGTGTTCAGGAGAAAGTGCTCGGGGAGGTGAACAGTACCCCCGAGCAACCGGTACCCCGAGGACAAGGATAGGCGTGCTCGGGAGAGAGTGCTCAGGGATGCGAACAATACCCTCGAGCACTCGGTGCCCCGACGACCCAGAAAGGCCCCCAAGGGGCCCGCCGATGAGGTGTCAATCAGTCAGAGGTCCGAGGCCGCATTTAATGAGCGTGCGTGGCCTGACACCTCCAACTGCTCCCGCCGCAGCGTCAGTTCCTGCCATGTTTTGGCAGAGAGGCGTGGGGTTATTAATTGCACGGGTCCCGTCCCGTGTCATCCGGTTTGTCTTGGGATAACATCACGAGGATCAAGGCGTTCTGTCTGCCACACTGCTGTGGCAGAGGAACAAGACAGGGCGGGCACGCCGGGTTGCTCTGCGGCTGCCCGGTGGGCCCTCTCCACGGCGCCCGTTGCCAGGGCGTTTATGGCGACAGGTGACCGGGCGTGCGACACATTTTCCACCCCCGGTCACTTCACCCAGAAGAAATGATGACGCCTTTTCCAGTCATGGCGTCTTGGAACTTGTGCCCCCTCCTTCCCGTTCGGGGCATGTCTCGGCCGGTGGGTACTTAAAATAGCCGGCAACTCAGAAGCAACGGGCACTTGAAAAAGAGACGCTCTCGGAGAAGAACTCTCCCGGAGAAGATCAACAACGGCGTAAGAACACCAACCACACAACGAACCAGACCAACGAAGAGAGACACTGTGAGCAAGGCTGAGCACAGTTCCAGCCGAAGAACAAGGAGCCTCAAGCTCTTAGTTAGGCCAACATTCTTGTAACCATCAACATCCTTGAGGGACTTCCTCAGGATAGTTATAGCATCCATACAGGAGTAGGGTATTACGTCCCCGTACGGCCCGAACCTGTCTAAATTCCGGTGCATTTACTTCTCCTTGCACTAGGTCGACACCCCCACCACCGGCCGTTGCATCCATTCCCATTTATTTCTCCGACGAACTTATTCAGGATCATCCCCCCGGCCGAATCTCTAAAAAGGGGTCTCTCGGGATCCCTGCGACAGGAGTTAATCCTCCGACAACAGCCCCCCCAGGATGCTTCCGAGCTGGTTCGGCGCTACAGGGCGTGCTAGTTCCACGCAAAGCAGATTCACCAGCCAGCTCAAGCTCTTCAAACCATCCCCCTGTCATGGCCTTTCGCGGTCTGGGGGATGGACATTCTGGGTCCATTCCCCCGAGCAATCGGGGGCTATGAGTACCTCTACGTCGCCATCGACAAGTTCACCAAGTGGCCGGAGGCGGTTCCAGTCGTCAAGGTGACCAAGAACACGGCGCTCCAGTTTATCCGCGGTATCACCAGTCGCTTCGGTGTCCCAAACCGGATCATCACCGACAATGGCACTCAATTCACAAGTGCCCTGTTCGGGGACTACTGCGAGGACCTCGGCATTAAGCTCTGCTTTGCCTCAGTCGCTCATCCTCGGAGCAATGGGCAGGTCGAGCGCGCCAACGCAGAGATACTGAAGGGGCTCAAAACTCGGACCTACAACGTGCTCGCAAAGCACGGGAAAGGGTGGATCGACGAGCTGCCTGCCGTGCTATGGGCCAATCGGACCACGCCAAGTTACGCTACCGGGGAGACTCCTTTCTTTCTTGTGTGCGGCGCTGAGGCGGTCCTCCCCTCCGAGCTCACCCTAGGCTCCCCTCGGGTGCATGCCTACTCTGAAGGCGAACAGGAACAGCAGAGGCGCGACGACGTCGACTACTTGGAAGAGTGTCAGCGGCATGCCGCCGTTCGAGTAGCCCGCTACCAGCAAAGCCTGCAGCGCTATCATCAGCGTCACATCCGGGCCCGATCTCATGAGGTGAGGGATCTAGTTCTCCGACGCGTCCAATCGCGCGAAGGAAGGAATAAACTGTCCCCTATGTGGGAATGCCCCATTTACCGTGATCGGTGTCCCACGAGAAGGCTCCTTTCGATTGGCTGCAGAGGATGGGCAGCCGCTCCCCAACGCGTGGAACATCGAGCACCTGCGCAAATTCTTCCCGTAGATGGCATGTATGCGTGCTCAAATCAACCAGGCCGGGGGCTTCCCCCCCCCACCCCCTGCCCAAGTTGACCGGGGGCTACCACTAACCGGGTAAGTCACCCAGTCTTGTAAAAATTGTCAATACAATATATATGTTATCAATGTGCAGTTCTTATGTCAAATTTTATTTTTCTGGAAACCATATGTTTAATCTGTCTGGTGAGATGCTCGATTGTGCGAGAAAAAAATTTGCTCTCTCATTTTCCCCGTTGATAAAAGAATCCCGATCGATATGCGCGCGGGCAGTTGCTGCTGACTTATGCCTGTCGTGGTAGGCTGTGGTGTTCGATGTCGTGGCAGTCCTCCGAGCGTCACCGAGTCCCTGGGGTTCTCGGGTAATCCTATCGCTCGAGCAAAGAGTAGTCCCCAGGGGCGGGCTGTCGGTGCTCGGTCTGGTCTGTTATACCCGGGTGCCATCGAACCATAGGACCTCTGGGTTATGCCTCTGCCTGTATAGTCCGCCGGTCTGGGTATTCGAGAGGTCTCGGGTCAAAAACAAAAGCAGCCTATAATGAGTACCGTACTAACAGAGCGCACCAAGCAAAGAATCTTTCTATTTTTCTTGAACCACAGATCAACAATCAAAAGCAAAAGCAGCTCGACCGTGAGGGCCTCAGTGCCCAGGTCGCTGCTTGGCCCTAGGGGTCCTCGGGTGGTCCTACTGCTCAGGCATGAGTGGTCGGTATCGCCTAGTCCCGGGCTCCCCATCGCGCTCCCCAGTGCTCGGGCGCTCTAGCCAAAGGAACCAAGTTCCCGGGCACCCAGAGCTCAGAGCGCATACCTCTCCAGGATCGGTCGACCGAAAAGCTGACAGCTGTCCGGTGAGTGGTTAAATTCATATGAATTTACATTCAGTAATATATTGTTCCCGAGTTATCCTCAGGGCCCTCGTATTCTAATCTGTTCAGCGAGATGGTCTCCTCGCACACAAAACCCTGCCACGTGTCCGCTTTTTTCCAGAACGACAGAACGGACAGTAGAAAGGTGTACCGTACGAACGGTGATGTCTGACCGAAGTCCTTCATGGTAGTCGTGGTGTTCGATCCGCTTAAAAGGCCCTGGGCACTATCGAGCCTCTAGGGTTCTCGGGTAATCTCACCGCTCGAGCAAAGAGCGGTCGAGAGCCTAGACCCTGGGGGCGGGCTGTCAGTGCTCGGTCCGGTCCGTCCTAGCCCGGGCACCACCAAACCGTGGGGATTCTTGGTCGCATTTCCGCCCACACGTGTCTCCGGTCTACCTGTTTGAGTGGTCACAAAATGGGAAAGTGTTCACTGGTCGTGGCGTGCTCCGTGCTGGATCGACCCATCTCCCGAGCAAGGAAGTTCGTGCCTTCGTCTTTTGAACTAGCCGCTGCGGACTCGGGAGGGCTCGGGGCCTGAACGCGCAAAGAAGGCCTCACTGCTCGGGCGACGAGTGGTCGGGGCAACTTCGTTCTCGGGGAGGGAAAGGTCGGGCTCGGTCTGACTGAGTACTCCTCGGGACATCAAGTGAAATGAACAGAGACTTCATCAAGCACTTGGAAGAACACTGGAGTTGCGATCCCAAAGAAAGGCTTCTATTATATTCATAAGAAAGGACAGCTATTCTGAGGGATCACTCCCATATTTACAACAAGTCAAAGAAAAAGAAAATCACAAAAGCCTAATCTAAGTCAGAGCCATCAGGCTCAGAAGATAGCGGGGCCTCCTCGCCGCTGCTCCCCAGGTCCGAAATCGGCGGCGCCTCCCGCGTGAAGCAAGCCGCCACCTCGGCGGCGACGCCCCGGACTGCCTCCCGGGCGGCCTCCTCCCCGGACTTGACCACCCCTTCCCGAGCTGGTTCCAGCGAGAAGTTCGGATCCCGGCGCCGGTAGCAAGCCAGGACGTGCTCGGCCACCGCTTGGGCCAAGCCACGCCCTTCCCGGGCGGCTAGCTCCTGCACGACCTGGGGAAGCGCCTCGAGTCGCTGGCTGATTTTCTTGAAGCCAAGGGCGATGTGGCCGATGCCCGTCCCCTTCGCTCCAACATGGACTCGCCCGAGCCCGGCCACCCTCACGGACCTCCGTGCTTACCGAAGGATGTCTTCCATCATCAGCTTCACGTTGGCCCGTTTGGCCCTGGTGGTCTCGAGCTCATCCTTCATGCTCTGCAGCCGCTCCTCGAGGCTCAGTCCCTCGACCGCGCTGGTCGAGGCGGCGCCGGGCGCCTGGGCTTTAGCCTGCTTCACCTGCTCGGCAAGAGCAGAGAGGTCCTGCTCACGGGCGGTCAGCCCTGACTCCCACATGGCGGCCCGCTCCTCCCGAGCAGCTAAGGCCACCAACGCCTCGGCAGCCTCCGTCTCCCGGCGGATCAGTAGCTCCTCCCGGGCGTCCAGATCCGACGCCGTGATGCCGACGTCGGTCTCGTGGATCGCGACGTCCTCCTCCCAGCGCTGGAGCTCCTCCTCCCGACGCTGGAGTCCGGCATGGATCTAATCAGCCTCACCTTTCTGGCGGGCCAAGTCCGCCTGGGAGGCCTCCACCGTCCTCTCGCGAGACAGGACCGCCTCCTCCTGAGCCTGCACCAGCCTCTCCCTGGCGAGTGCCTCGGCAGCCTGCTACCGCGATGTCTCGGCCAGGCGGGCGGCTTCTTCTTGCTCCTGCACGGCCTCCGTACGTATTTCTTCTAAGGCCTCTCGCTCCGCCTCTATCGCGCACCGCTCACTCTCGTTGGCGGTGCGCGCCGCGGCGACGCGGGCCTCAAAAAGGCGCCTGCCCTCGGCTAGCCTCTCCCTCTCCTCAAAGAGGGCGGCGCGGCCCGCCTCAAGAAGCATCCTCTCCCCCGCCACGGTCGCCTCCAGCCGCCCGATCACCTCCCGGGCGCTTCCTGGCACGTCCAGAAGGGGTTCTGCAGGCTGGCAGGACGACGGCTGGGCGCTGGGTCCCCTGCGAGCCCTCTCTAAGGGGCTCGGGGTCCCCGAACACCGTCACGCTAGCACCGCCATCAACGAGGCCATCCGCCCCGCACTCGATGTGCTCGAGGCGGGCTCTGCCGGGGCCGGTTGCTTGGGCGCGGCCTCTGCCATCGGCTCGGGGCAGGGCGGCGCCTGTGGCTCTGTTTCAGCCGGTGCGCTCAGCGGCTCCGGCTCCACCGGTGCGCTCGGCTCGGGGGTTGGAGCCGGCCCCGGTGCCTCCGGCCGTCCTTGGTCTCCGGCAGCGTCCGTAGGCAGCCTAAAAAAGAAAACGAGGTCAGTCTCCGAACTCACTCCAGGCAAGGCATGCTCAGGGAAAATGGGGGAAACTTACGCAGATTTGGGTCTTCGGTATTGCCACCTCGATTCCAGGATCCTGTATTCCGGGCCCAACGGCGTTGGCCCGGAATCCTCCCTCCTCCTCTTCCGCGGGGGGCTCTGCGGGGCCGTCGTGTGGTCTCCGGGTTCCAGACCGAGCCCAAGCAGATCAAGGTCTGGTTCCAGAACCACAGATGCCACCCCCGTCACCGGCCCCACGTTGGACGATTGGCCACCCCGGCCTCTCTCCTTCTCGCCAGGCGACGGCGACAACAAGGACGTTGGCGTAGGAACAAAAGTCCGGGGGCGCTTCCCTTTGTCCCACGGCGCTGTCGCCGCCCCACTGTCGGCGGCGCCTCCTCCTCCGGCCTGGCAGCTGCTGCCTGCAGCAGCCCCACGGCTAGCCTGCGGCCCGCCCCCCACGGCGCCCAGGCCACCGGTCTGCGCCGGGTCGCCTGCGGCCTCCTCGCCGCTCGTCTGCGGCCTGCTTCTGGCGGCGTCCCCACCGGGGGCACTCGGAGCACGGCTGGTCGCCTCGTCCACCCCGGGAATCTGGATAGTCCCGAGGTTCCGGCGCCCTGGCCGGTCGACCAGCCCCTGGGCGTCGAACTCCGGTAGCGTCGCTTGCAGCGCCACCTGGTTCGGGTCGGCGCAGAGCGCCAGCTCCTTCCAGGGGAGCTCTGCCCCCACGCCGGTCATCACCCGGAGCAGGCCCCTCAGAGCCGCCCTGTCCAGGTCCCACTCCACGCCGATTTGGGTCATGGTGATGTCCTGGGGGCCCGTGTACACCCAGCAGGGCCAGGCCCGCTCCCGCAGAGGCGCTCGGCTGCGACGCATATAGTTCGCCACCACCATCACCGAAGTGAGCCCGGCCTGGCGCAAGAAGTCGATGCGCTCCAGGACCGGCTCCATCCGCGCGTCCGCCTGCGTCGGCGCCTCCCAGGTCGGCCTCTGGGGCTCCGTCGCCCTCTCCGGCAATGTAAGGCGGTCATGGGGGCTGATGTTGATGTAGAACCAGTCGCGCCGCCAGTCTTCCCATTTGCTCCGCAGCACCTGGGGAATGTACTGCTCCCCCAGGCCGTCCCGCAGCCGAAAATTGCAGCAGCCAGTGACGTCAGCGGTGGGGAAGCCCCTCTTCTTCCCGGCCGGCTGAACCTATATTTTTAAATGTTTTGTTTTACAAATTGCATGTAGTGTCTGTTAATCTGATGGGTAGTCACCTATATTAAGATTTACCTAGTTCTTTCTTTATATTCCTTGAAGCCTGAATGATAGTTGATATGAATCTCTTGGGTAGAATTTGTCGGTGAATCAGGAATCAGGGGTCCCCGAATCCTGAGGCCAGGCCAGCAATCCGCCACGTGGCGTCATCCTGCGGGGACACCTCCGCGAGGTAAAAAAGACTAAATCCCGGGAGATGGCGCTCGGGGCCACAGTCAGTGGTCCCCAAGTACTCAGGTTCCCCGATGATCTGTGAAGACCAAGTACCGGGAGGGGTGTGCCCGGGGCTACGAGCAGTAGCCCCCCGGGCACCCGAGTACCCCGAGGGCCCACTGAAGGAAGTTCCAGGAGAGAGTGCTCGGGGCTGCACGCAGCGGCCCCCGAGCACTCGGTTTCCCGAGGATCCGTACAAGCATGCCCGGGAGAGAGTGCTCAGGGAGGTGAACAGTAGCCCCCGAGCACTCGGTTCCCTGAGGATCGAGGAAGGGCATTCTCGGGAGAGAGTGCTCGGGGAGGTGAACAGTGACCCCCGAGCACTCGGTTCCCCGACGACCAGGAAGCCCCCTGACAGTGGCCCCCACAGGGGTCCAGGGATGAGGTGTCAGCCAGTCAAAGGCCCAATGCCGCATTTAAGAGTGCGCGTGGCCTGTCACCTCCAACTGCTCCCGCCACGCTCGGTGTCAGTCCCTGCCATATTCTGGCAGAAGGGCGTGGGGACATTAAATGCACGGGTCCCATCCCGTGCCATCCGGCACGCCTCAGGATAACGTCGTAAGGGCCGAGGCATTCCGTCTGCCGCGCTGCTGTGGCAGGAGAACAAGACAGGGCGGGCACGCTGGGCCGCTCTGCGGCCGCCCGGTGGGCCCTCTCCACGGCGCCTGTTGCCATTGCCATTATGGCGACAGATGACCGGGCGCAGGGCGCGTTTTCAACCCCCGGTCACTTCGCACAGAGGCTATGATGACGCCCTTTCCATTTATGGTGCCTTGGAACTCGTGCCCTCCCATTCGGGGCACGCTACTATCGGCGGGTATTTAAAGCAGCTGGCAGCATGGACAAAGACAAGGTGAAAGAAGTTGAAGTGGAGGCGAGACAGAAGAGAAGATCGAGAAGTCCAAGAGCCCCCAAAGCCAGCAAATATACACAGACCGAAGAACAAGGAGCCTCAAGCTCTAGGATAGACAAATATTCTTGTAACCAGCAACATCCTCGAGGGACATTCTCAGGGCATTTATAGTATCCATACAGGAGTAGGGTGTTACACCTCCATGCGGCCTCCAAACCTGTCTAAACCCCCAGTGCAATTACTTCATTCCGCACTAGATCATTCCACCCCGCCAGCCATCGCATTCATATCCATTTATTTCTCCGGCAAACATATTCAGAATCATCCCCCCGACCGAATCTCTAAAAAGAGGTCCCTCAGGATCCCTGCGACAGGAGTTAACCCTCCGACAGAATTGCTTAGTCATGCATTTGGGATGTTAGGGAAGTGTCATGTACATATTTAGTAGACATATACAACGGTGATAATGAACTTATTTTAGTAATATTGAACATATACAAGTGTCATGTACATATTTAGTTACTGTCGTTTAGCTAATATGTTGTTTAAGTGAAATCTTTAATGTAAAGTTAATCGGTTATAAGTTAAGAGTATTACTTTTGTTATTTCACATGTGATATCCTTATATATGTTGAACTTTCTAAATATATATAAACCGCACTTAATTTTATCCGTTAAAACTGGATGTGACAGACAAGTACCACATTGACGGGTATCGTGAGCAACACCTCCTCCTGCTCGCGGCTTGTGCCCTCATGCTGCTTGCTCTTGCCCTTGCAAGGGCGGTGCTTCAAATTGCATACATAAAGTGAAATTCAAGAGCGCTCCAACAGTGTTGACATGGGGCCATTGGTGCCATGTGGCACAAATGATCGATGTTGCGTGGCACAGCAGAAACAAAGTGCCATTGGGCACCTCTCCTCATCGTCTCTCGTCTTGGAGAAAATCAAGAAAGAATAAAAAAAGGAAAAGTTAGTGTGTACTACAACTTCTGACTTTCCAAAAATAACTGGAAACATCTTCAAATTAAGCTGGGCAAAAGCTCTTAGACTCAGATAACCTTCTACAAATATAGTTCTGTTTCCAGAGTAGGATCCACTGCACAAATGGAATCAGATAACAAAATATATCTATTTCAGTTCTATCATCAGCAATCCTTTGAATCTGCGTCTTGGAGATATACAACGTAAATATGCAATGGATGATCGCTGAAGCTGGACCTACATGATTCATCTACATCAGTCTTCTGTGCTGTCGTACTTATTCAAATATTCTCAGATAGCGCTAACTTCAAAATATCCTAATCTTATTCTACAGACGGCACCAGTAACAATAAAGTACATGTATACATTTTATGCCTTACTTAGTAGGCTCAATTACAAACAACATAATCATGACTTACACATTCATACATACTTCAACTATATGGAGCAAAAAAAAAAAAAAACATTCAACCATATAATGCAAAATAACAGCATTGGTAGTCGGATGAAATGTATTCAAAGTAACCCAGCCAGCAAGACAAATGCACAATGACTTCTGTTAAAGTTGAAATCTGGGCTATCGTAGACTACTTTTGTTCCAGGATATGAGGTGGACAAGGGGACTTAACCTGTCAAACACCTGTGAGTTATGCCGCGTTAATCCGGTCAAAACCTTTTAACCCTGTAATACATGATTAAACTAACTCTTCCCCCTAAAAGACCATCTAACACAACTAGCACTCTGTGTTCTTTTTATGTTGCCAACCCATCTAATATGTCTAATCCAGCTAAAAGTAATTTTTTTTAACTAGAGCTGCCAAACACAAAAATTGGTAACAGCCTAACTTAACCAAGTTACAATATCTAAACTACACTTTGCATCCTAAGGCTCACAACCTTTGAAATAGAGAAATCACTGTGGAACATCTTCACAAAAACCCACCCGATAAATTGCCCAAGAAAATGATTTGAAATTGGATTGAAGAGTAATAATGTTATAGGAACACTATGCAGCTTCATGCACTTCAAACGGATCAAGTGACTAGCACACAGAATGCAGGCCCAACAGCATGAGCCAATGAGTGTGGTAAGTTCACCACTCATTAATAAAGAGATCATCACAACCAACTCAGCATATCTCATCCTTCCAATCAAACAGAAAATTAGCTCATCCTATCCACTATTATCCCTCCAACTAAACGAAAATTAGATCATCCCATCCAACCAACCAAACAGAAAATTGGATCATCTTATCAAAAATCACAAGGATGCCCTATTCCATTTAACCTCGTCCTTCAACCAAACACACACTAAATTGTTCTAGTTCTGACATCAACTAATTTTCCGTTCAATGCACTGTACTCGAGAACCATAACTGGTCCTTGGAAATGATGATAAACTTGCAAATAGTGAAAATCAAACAAGAAAGTCTGAAGGATCTTGCTGAAAATCAAACAAGAAAGGTTGTAGGGTCGTTTAGATCTGAGATGTTGACTGCTCTAGCTTTGAGTAGCATGGATGTTTTTGTGACTACAATTGCAAGGTAGGTTTCCGTTGACCACAATTTTATCCCTATCATGTACTGTGTACAACAAAGAATTCAGCGATGGTGTGATCAACCAATTTTCTTTCTACCATATTTGTCGCATTCATTTGATCTACTCCGATCTCTGTCAACAGCTGCCTAAATAAGCTTGCGGATTAGCCGCTGCTCCTACATCACCGCCAGCCGATACTCTGCTTCGTCGATCTGAAAGAGCATACCCTTCACAAGCTACGCGAAATCAATCAAGAGCTCGAGATACTCACTGATTCCGAAGATCTAAAGTGGAAATCCCCACCGATTTTACGGTACCCCAAGATCCATGGCAAGGGTTGACTTCCAACAACGGGAACCACCTCCAGATTCGACTCCCTACCCCTCGACGATCTCGTCCTCCCTGGGGCCTCTATCGCCACCAAGCTCTAGATCCCCGCGTAGAACTCACCATGAACCCGTCGCCGACGCCGCTGAGGTGGTATGGCAGCGCGCTAAGAGGTCGAGTAGACCTCGATGTCGCAGGTCAGCTCAGCTCCCGGATCGCGCCCCTGCAGCACCCCATGCGTCCAGGGACCAAGCTAACTCCTCTGCACGGAGGAAGCTTGACCCTCGGACGGATGGATGGGTGGTGAACCTGAGGGGACGGATGCCTCTGCGTGAGCTGACCTATGACATTGAGGACTGCATCGAACTCTTCATGTACCACCGGGCTTCGTCACCCCCCGCCGCCACGCTCACGGCCGCCATGGGCGGATCTCTGCGCCTCCCCCCTCCCTTGTGGTGTCTGTGTGTGCGGTGTTGGAGACGACGGACGAAGGCTGAAACGGCACCCGGTATTAGTAGTAGGCCAGCGGAGCAGTATCGCCTGTCGTTTGATGGGGCAAATACAAAACCATATGGTGGACTGGTGGTGACCGTATATGGTTTATCTTGGCCGCTTATACTCTATTTAATACTTATTTAATTATTGATTCTTCTTGCATATTCTATTATTATTTCACTTAATTTTTGAGACGCGGATACTACTGTAGATCCACGCGCGTCTGCAGACTCGGGCTCAATTAAATGATAGCACATGTCTCCAGATGCTCTCGTTTTATATGAAAAATAGCAGTGTTTGTTGCTCTTGTTTCTTTCACGCTCACCTATTAATTATCACCTCCGAGATCTTAAAAATGTAATGATTCGAACAAGGCAATAAATAGTGTCGGTAACTATTACTATTGCGGTAGTAGACTGTCGGAGGATGAACTCCTGTCGCAGGGATCCCGAGAGACCCCTTTTTAGAGATTCGGCCGGGGGATGATCCTGAATGAGTTCGTCGGAGAAATAAATGGAACTGGAAATAAATGCAACGGCTGGTGGTGGGGGATGGTCGTCCTAGTGCAAAGAGAAATAAATGCACCGGAGTCTAGACAGGTTCGGGCGGCACGGAGGCGTAATACCCTACTCCTGTGTGGATGCAATATCCTTCCCCGAAGGGGATTCCTCAGGGATATATCTGGTTACAAGAATATATTATCTAACTGAGAGCTTGAGGCTCCCTTGTTCTAGCTCTGCTCAAGCTCACTTGCGGTGTTCTTCGGATGATGCCTTCGATCGTCTCGATCTGTCTTCGGATGTTTTCTCGTGTGTTCAGGTTGTCTTGGTCTGTGTTCTCGATTCCTCCTCCCGTCCTCTTTCTTTATGCCTATCCTTTTATGCACTCGCCGGCCACGACATACCCCAAATGGGAAAGAAGGGGCACATGTTCCAAGACGCCACGGCTGAGAAAGGCGTCATCATTCCCTCTAGGCGAAGTGACAGGGGCAGTGGAAAAACGCGGCGCGCGTCCGACCACCCATCACTGTGGACGCCCTGGCGCCATTGAGAGGGCCCACTGGGCAGCCACAGAGGCACCCGGCGCGCCCACCCTGTCTCGTTCCTCTGCCAGGGCAGGGTGGCAGGCGGATGCTTTGATCCTGGCAACGTTATCCCGAGATACCCCGGATGACACGGGACAGGACCCGTGTAATTAATGGACCCACGCTGTCGGTGTATTTAGAACCAGGGGTCCCTAAGTCCCGAGGCCAGACCGGCCGTCCACCGCATATCACCACCCTGCAAGATAGGTAGAAACAGAGTGCTCGGGAGAGAGTGCTCGGGGCTGCACGTGGCAGCCCCCGAGGACTCGGTGCCCCGAAGGTCCCGCTGAAGTGCTCGGGAGAGAGTGCTCGGGGCTGCACGTGGCAGCCCCCGAGGACTCGGTGCCCCGAAGGTCCCGCTGAAGTGCTCGGGAGAGAGTGCTCGGGGCTGCACGTGGCAGCCCCCGAGGACTCGGTGCCCCGAAGGTCCCGCTGAAGTGCTCGGGAGAGAGTGCTCGGGGCTGCACGTGGCAGCCCCCGAGGACTCGGTGCCCCGAAGGTCCCGCTGAAGTGCTCGGGAGAGAGTGCTCGGGGCTGCACGTGGCAGCCCCCGAGGACTCGGTGCCCCGAAGGTCCCGCTGAAGTGCTCGGGAGAGAGTGCTCGGGGCTGCACGTGGCAGCCCCCGAGGACTCGGTGCCCCGAAGGTCCCGCTGAAGTGCTCGGGAGAGAGTGCTCGGGGCTGCACGTGGCAGCCCCCGAGGACTCAGTCCCCCGAAGGTTCGCGCAAGCTCGTTCAAAGACTCGAAGGGCCCCGTCGTCAGGGTGTCATCCAGTCAAGGGCCCGATGCCGCATTTAATAGGCGCGCGTGGCCTGACATTCTGACATCCTGACATTCTCGGCTGCCCACGCCCCAGTGTCAGACCCTGCCATGCAATGGCAGGGGGGCGTGGGTCCATTAAATGCACGGGTCCCGTCCCGTTTTCGCCTGCGCGCCTCGGGATAACGTCACCAGAATCGAAGCGCTCGGCCTGCCACCCTGCCCTGGCAGGAGAACAAGACAGGGTGGGCGCACCGGGCACCTCTGAGGCTGTCCGGTGGGCCCTTTTCAGAGCACCCCGAAGCTTCCGCAGCGGCTGGTGGTCGAATGCACGCCGCCTTCCTCCACCGCCCCTGTCACTTCGCCAAAATGAAATGATTACGCCTTTCTCCGTGGCACCTGGGCATTCGCGTCCCCTCTTTCCCATTCAGGATATGTCGAGGTCGGCGCATCTATAAAAGGAAAGGATGGAGGACACCGAACAAAAGAGGAAGGAGAGGAGAGTCAGTCGAAGAACAAGAAAACAACAGCCCCCGATCGCAAGACGATCAAGAGACCAGCTAGCTAGAACATAAGAGCCTCCAGCTCTTTGTAAACAGCTCTCCTTGGAGAACCAGATATATCCTTGAAGGATCCCCTTCAAGGATAGATATAACACTCATACAGGAGTAGGGTGTTACGCCCCCGCGCGGCCCGAACCTGTTCAAAAACCCGGTGTACCCGCAAGCCAGCGCATTTACTTCCGTTCCCGCTTTTTTCCCGTACAAGCTTTTCTAGGATCATCCCCCCGGCCGAATCTCTAAAGAGGGGTCTCTCGGGATCCCTGCGACAGGAGTTCACTCTCCGACAGCTGGCGCGCCAGGTAGGGGGGAATATCCCTAGATTGTTTGTTTCCTTTTTTTTCTCCACAGGAAAAGATGGCCGGTGGGCACCGTCTCCAGCGTTCCGGCTCCACTTCCAGTAACGGAACGCCGCCCCACGACCAGGAGGTTTTTCCCGCCCAAGGGGATCAGGGCGCTGGGCCCATCAGCGCCGCCGCTGCCGGCGTACTCTCCGACCCCCAGCAGATGGTCGGGGCCCCGGCCGCTAGGTCCGCCTCTGGATCACGTCGAGCGCCGCCCCGGCGCAGGCTAGCTTTTAGTGAGGCCAGCCCAGGGAGCGCCTTGCTTGCAGCGCAAGCCCTCCTCAGGCACCCTCCCATTCGGGCCACGCCAAACACTCCGGAAGGCCGGTGGATGCAAGATATCGCTGCTTTGGTCGGCACCGCTCGTCGCCAGGTGCAGGTCGAGAGCCCTCGCGCCACTTTTCAGCGCGGTGCCGCCAGAGTCGGCTCCTCAGCGGGCAACACCCGCACGGGCCGAGGGGCCTCCAGGCGGAGCGCCATCCCCCAGGACGTATCCGAGGCCCGGGACCTCCGTTTGCGTCTCGACGAGCGAAGGGGCCACGAGGATGCCCGGGTCACTCTCGAGCGCCAGCGGGAGACCCGGCAGGGGGTTGGGGCAGAGGACCAAGCTTCCTCTCTCCCGGTCCACGACCACCGGGGATCCCCGGCTCGCCGTTCCTCTCCACCAAGAACCCCCGCTCGTGCTGCGGGGTACGGCACCGGTTGCCGTGCCTTCACCACCGAGCTCCGTCGGGTGAGGTGGCCTTCCAAGTTCCGCCCCGAGCTGCCGGAGAAGTACGACGGGTCCATCGACCCCGTCGAGTTCCTCCAGATCTACACGACGGCCGTCCAAGCGGCCGGAGGCAGCGAAAAGGTGATGGTAAATTATTTTCATGTTGCCTTGAGGGGTTCCGCCCGCTCCTGGCTTATGAACTTACCCCCGGGATCTATCAGCTCCTGGGACGACTTGTGCCACCAATTTGTGGCCAACTTTCAGGGTACGTTCGCACGTCCCGGGCTGGAGTGCGACCTCCACGCCGTCCAACAGCAGGAAGGGGAGACGCTGCGTCGATTCATACAGCGTTTCAGCCAGGTTCGCAACACTATTCCGCGAGTGGCCCCCCATGCTGTTATTGTTGCTTTTCGGCAGGGCGTACGTGATGAGCGGATGCTCGAGAAGCTAGGTACGCACGAGATCGAGACCCCTGCGGAACTTTTCGCACTGGCCGATAAGTGCGCCAAAGCTGCGGAGGCCAGGGCATGGCATGCTCCTCGCCCCGCTTCCGATCGACCAAGTTCTTCCCGCTCTGATAAGCGGGAAAAGAAAAAGAGGAGGAAGCGCGAGGCTGCTCCCGTTGAGCTAGCCCAAGTCCCCGCTCACGGGGAGCCACAAGAGCCCGATCGCCGGCAAGAGCGTCGGCCGGATGCCGATCGGCGCCCCGTCAGGGCCCCTGCTCGGGCTCCTTCTCGGGCCTTTGCGCCCGCGAGGGCCCCAGCGCCGGCTAGGGCGTCAGCTCCAGCAAGAGCCCCGGCCCCTGGCCAGGCTCCTATTCCCGCGAGGGTCCCCGCTCCCGCGGGGCCCGAGCCAGGTAAATGGTGTCCCATACACCTGACCAGATGGCACGACCTCACAGAGTGTCGTACGGTCAAGGGACTCGTGGAGCAGCGCCAGAGGGAGCGCGACGAGTCTCGCGGGGGAGGCAATACCGAGGTCATTCCCAACAATGCCGAGCTCGGCTTCCAGGAGCCCGAGCATGCGGTTGCCTTCATCGACGGAGGCGCCTACACACCCTGCTCGCGCCGTGGCATCAAGGTCATGCGGCGCGAAGTATGCTCGGCAACCCCGAGCGAGGAGGCCGCAAGACCCCTGAGGTGGTCGGATGCTCCGATCACGTTCAGCATGGCCGACCACCCCGTCAGTACTGCAGCTGTGGGGCGGCTACCTCTGGTCGTATCTCCCACTGTCTGCAATGTCAAAGTCGGCAGAGTGCTGATCGACGGTGGTGCCGGCCTCAACCTCCTTTCCAAAGAGGCTTTTGAGAAGCTGCAAGTACCCTCCCGACGCCTAAAGCCGTCGCTCCCCTTCTGTGGAGTAACGCCCGGACACTCCCTG
This sequence comes from Phragmites australis, assembly GCF_958298935.1. NCBI lineage: Eukaryota > Viridiplantae > Streptophyta > Magnoliopsida > Poales > Poaceae > Phragmites > Phragmites australis. The sequence continues at coordinate 15,857,214 of NC_084940.1, read as the reverse complement.
CCCCTCGGGCAGGTTGAGTTGCCTGTCACGTTCGGGAGCCGGGACAACTTTCGTACGGAGTGCGTCCTCTTCGATGTCGCGGAGCTCCCTCTCCCCTACAACGCCATCCTCGGGCGTCCGGCGCTCGCCAAGTTCATGATGGCCGTGCATTATGCATACCTTACGGTTAAGATGCCCGGCCCCGCAGGCTCTATCTCCGTGATCGCTGACTCCGGTGGCGCTGTCTCCTGCGCCGAACAAACCTACATGGCCCTAGTCTCAGCGCAAGCCGAGGCTGATGGCTCTTCAGGGGGCCCGGGACCCTCTTCATCCAGACCCCGACTCGCCGCCGACACGACTGTTCCAACGAAGGAGGTCAAGGTGGGCGAAGACGCTACCCAGGTTGTCCGTATCGGCAGCGACCTGGGCAGCAAATAGGAAAGCGCGCTCGTCGCCTTCCTCCGGGCTAACGTAGACGTGTTTGCCTGGCAACCGTCCGATATGCCCGGGATCCCTAGGGAGGTGATCGAGCATCACTTGGCCGTGCGTCCGGACGCCCGCCCAGTGAAGCAGAAGGTCCGGCGGCAGGCGCCAGAACGACAGGAGTTTATCCGCGAACAAGTCCGCAAGCTCCTCGACGCCGGATTTATCCGAGAAGTTCTCCACCCCGACTGGCTAGCAAATCCAGTCATCGTCCCGAAGGCCAACGGCAAGCTTCGCATGTGCGTGGACTACACCGACCTTAACAAGGCTTGTCCTAAAGATCCTTTCCCCTTACCTCGCATTGATCAAATCATAGATTCAACTGCGGGATGTGATCTTTTATGCTTCCTAGATGCAAATTCTGGGTATCACCAGATTCGCATGGCCGTAGGGGACGAGGAAAAAACTGCTTTTACTACCCCGGTGGGGACTTATTGCTACATGTCAATGCCTTTCGGCCTGCGCAACGCTGGATCATCCTTCCAGCGCGCCATTCGCATCACACTTAACTCGCAGGTTGGCCGCAACGTTGAGGCCTACATCGACGATCTCGTGGTCAAAACCCGAGACCGCGCCACCCTGCTCAAGGACCTTGCCGAGACTTTCAACAGTCTCCGCTCTACCCGCCTCAAGCTCAACCCGGAGAAATGTGTCTTCGGGGTCCCGGCGGGCAAGCTCCTTGGTTTCTTGGTCTCTGGCCGAGGAATCGAGGTCAATCCGGAGAAGATCCGGGCCATCGAGCAAATGCGACCCCCGGTTCGACTCAAGGAGGTCCAGCGCCTCGCCGGCTGCATGGCTGCCCTCGGGCGCTTCATCTCTAAGCTCGGGGAGCGGGGGCTCCCCCTCTTCAAGCTTCTGAAGAAATCCGGTCGTTTCGACTTGACGCCGGAGGCCGAGCAGGCCTTCCGCGACTTAAAGAAATACCTTACCTCGCCACCCGTTTTGGTGGCTCCTTCTCAAGGTGAGCCCCTGCTGCTTTACGTTTCGGCCACTCCTCAGGTTGTGAGCGTAGTATTGGTGGTGGAGCGAGACGAGTGTTCAGGGCCGGGTGCTGGGTCCCAGCTCCCAGAGGCCCCCGATCACTCACCTGTCCTCGTGGCTCCCCCGGAGCGAGGGGTCGAGCCCGAGCACACTGCTCTTCCTAGCCAAGGAATCGAGCTCGAATGCCCGGCCAACCCCGACCATACCGCCGACCCTGGGAGCTGTAGCAGCCCCCCGGGTGGGGCCACCGTCCGGACCCGCCGGGCACAGCGACCGGTGTACTTCGTCAGCGAGGTCCTCCGGGAAGCCAAGACAAGGTATCCTCAGGCTCAGAAGCTGCTCTATGCCGTGCTCGTCGCCTCCCGGAAGCTGCGCCACTACTTCCAGGCGCACAAAATCTCAGTGGTTACCACTTATCCACTGGGACCCATTCTCCGGAACCGGGAGGGCACCGGGCGCATTGTCAAATGGGCAGTAGAGCTGGCGGAGTTCGATCTACACTTCGTTAGTCGCCAGGCAATTAAAAGCCAGGCGCTCTCCGACTTCTTGGCAGAGTGGACGCCCGTCCCCTGCGTCGACCCAGAAGAGTTTTCTGCCTATCCCGGGCGCGACGCGCCCGGGTACTGGGTCATGCACTTCGACGGCTCCCTCTCGCTGAAAGGCGCAGGGGCCGGAGTGGTTCTCACCTCCCCAACGGGTGAAGAGCTCCGGTACGTCGTACAGTTGCATTTCCGCGCATCCAACAACATGGCGGAGTATGAAGGTCTCATCGCCGGCCTCCGGGCTGCGGTGGGGCTCGGGATTCGTCGCCTCCTGGTCAAGGGGGACTCCCAGCTGGTCGTCAACCAGGTCTCCAAGGAGTACCAGTGCACGGATCCTCAAATGGCGGCGTACGTGGCCGCAGTCAGGAAGCTCGAGAAACGCTTCGATGGCCTCGAATTACGGCATATCCCTCGCCGCGACAACGCTCCGGCCGACGAGCTCTCTCGCCTGGCCTCATCACGTGCGCACGTCCCTGCCGGAGTCTTTGAAGAAAGACTCGCACGGCCTTCCGTCCTGCCTGCCGAACAGGATGAAGGGGAAACCTCGAACTCAATTCAGGGGACCCCGGCGGTGCCCTCAGTGGGAAACCCCGTCAGGGCGCCGCCGTCCGGCGAGTGCGCTGTGCTCACCGAATGTTCTCAAGATGCCTCGTGGATGTCTGACATCCGAGGGTACTTGAAAGAAAGGTTCCTACCCGAGGATGAGGCGACTGCCGAAAGGGTTGCTCGGCAGTCCAAACGCTATGCCATAGTAGACGGGGATCTCTACCGACGTAGCGCAGGAGGTGTCCTCCTAAAATGCATCTCTCGGGCAGAAGGCGGCGATCTTCTCGCTGAGATCCACGAGGGCGAGTGCGGTGGCCATTCATCGTTCCGCACGCTGGTCGGGAAAGCCTTCCGGCAAGGTTTCTACTGGCCCACAGCTCTCCAGGATGCTTCCGAGCTGGTTCGGCGCTGCAGGGCATGCCAGTTCCATGCAAAGCAGATTCACCAGCCAGCTCAGGCTCTCCATACCATTCCCCTGTCATGGCCTTTCGCGGTCTGGGGTTTGGACATTTTGGGTCCATTCCCCCGAGCAGTCGGGGGCTATGCGTACCTATATGTCGCTATCGACAAATTCACCAAGTGGCCGGAGGCAGTCCCAGTCATCAAGGTGACCAAAAGCACGGCGCTCCAGTTTGTCCACGGCATCACTAGCCGTTTTGGTGTCCCCAATCGGATCATCACCGACAACGGCACCCAGTTCACTAGTGCCTTGTTCGGGGACTATTGCGAGGATCTTGGCATCAAGCTTTGCTTCGCTTCCGTCGCTCATCCTCGGAGTAACGGGCAGGTCGAGCGTGCCAACGCGGAGATACTAAAGGGCCTCAAGACCCGGACCTATGACGTGCTCGCTAAGCACGGGAAGGGATGGGTGGATGAGCTGCCAGCCGTGCTATGGGCCAACCGGACTACGCCAAGCCGCGCTACCGGGGAAACTCCTTTCTTCCTCGTCTACGGCGCCGAGGCGGTCCTCCCCTCCGAGCTTACTCTAGGCTCTCCTCGAGTACACGCATACTCTGAGGGCGAGCAGGAGCATCAAAGGCGCGACGACGTAGACTACCTGGAAGAGCGCCGGCGGCGTTCTGCTGTCCGGGCGGCTCAGTACCAGCAGAGTCTGCGGCGTTATCATCTGCGCCACATCCGAGCCCGGTCTCTCGAGGTGGGGGACCTAGTTCTCCGACGCATCCAGTCGCGCGAAGGAATGAATAAGTTGTCCCCTGTGTGGGAAGGTCCTTTCACCGTAGTCGCGGTCCCCCGGGCAGGTTCTTTCAGGTTGGCTACGGAGGAAGGGCAGCCACTCCCGAATCCGTGGAACATCGAGCATCTTCGACGCTTCTACCCATAGACGGTCAAGCTCGCGGTTCAGGTTGATAAGGCCGGGGGCTTCTCCCCGCCCGAGCAGTCTGGAGGCTTCGCCCCGTGTGGTAAATTGCTGTCACCCAACCTTGTAAATATCGTACATTCAGTATTTTAATAAGCAATCACTATGTCAAATTATATCTCTGGATTCCCTATGTTTAATCTGTCTGGTGAGGTGCTCGGTTGTGCGAGAAAAAGTTCGCTCTCTCATTTTTTCCCGTTGACAAAAGAATCCCAATCGGTATACATGCGAGCAGTCGCCGCTGACTTACGTCCGACATGGTAGGCTGTGGTGTTCGGTGTCGTGACGGGCTCCCGGGCACTAACCGAGTTTCGGGGCGCTCTGAGTAATCCCATCACTCGAGCTGCTCGAGTAGGCCGGAGCTCAGGCCCTCGGAGCGGGCTGTCGGTGCTCGGTCTGGCCTGTCATACCCGGGCGCCACCGAACCATAGGACCTCTAGGTTATGCCTCTGTCCGCCTTTGTCTGCCGGTTCGGGTATTCGAGAGGTCTCGGGTCGAAAAAACGAGAGCAGTCTATGGCAAGTACCGCACTAACAGAGCGCACCAGACAAAGAAATTATATATTCTCTCTCTTAAGTCACAGGTCGGCAATCACAAGCAGTTCGGCCGCGAGGGCTTCAATGCCCCGGTCTCTGGTCGGCCCCAAGGGTCTTCGGGTGGTCCTACCGCCTAGGCTTGGGTGGTCGAGATCACCCGACCCTAGGAGCCTCGTATGACTCTGGGCGCTCGGGCGCTCCGTTGAAAGGATCAAGTCCCCGGGCCCCCGAGCTCGGAATCAACCCCTTCTGGGTCGGCTGGCCGGAAGGCCGACGGCTGTCCGGTGAGTGGTTATGTTCAGACAAGTCTGCTTTCAGTAAATTTATGTTCCCGAGTCATTCTCGGGGGCTCTTGCGCTTTAATCTGCTCGGTGAGGTGGTCTCTTGGCACGCAAAAACCCTGCCGCGTGTCGGCTTTTTTCCAGAACGACAGAGCGGCTCGTAGAAAGGAGTACCGTGCGTGCGGTAACGTCTGACCGAAGCCCTTCGTGGTGGTCGTGGTGTTCGGTCCGCTCTTAAGGACCCCGAGCACTACCGGGTCCTCAGGTGCCCTGGGTAATCCTATCACTCGAGCTGCTCGAGTAGTCCGGAGCTCAGGCCTTGGGGGCAGGCTGTCAGTGCTCGGTCCGGCCCTTTTTGAGCCCGGGCACCACCGGACCGCGAGGACTCTTGGTCACATTCTCGCTCACACGCGTCTCCCTTCTACCGGCTGAGTGGTCGCAAAGTGAAAAGGTGTCCGCTGGGCACGGCGTGTTCCGGGCAGGGCCGTTCCATCTCCCGAGCAAGGGAGTCTGTGTCTTTGTTTCTTAAACTAGGCAGTACGGACTCGCGAGAGCTTGAAGGCTGGCTGCGCCAACGCCAGCAACCAGAACAACTTCATTTCTCGGGGATGGGAAGGTCGGGAGCGGCCCGACTGAGTACTCCTCGGGACTTCCAGGCGGAGCGCCAGAGGAAACATCAAGCATACAGAGAAATTGGAGTGGCGAGCCCAAGGAAAAGCTGCCATTATATTCACAAGACATAGACAAAGCATTTTTCTAAGGGTTCACTCCTAATATTCACTCCTGCATCTACAACAAAAGAAAAAAGGGCGCCGAAGGCCTAGTCAGCGGCAGAGGCGTCGGCTGAGTCCTCTGAGTCGTCCCCGGGGGCTGGCGGTGGCGGCACCTCTCGCCTGAAGCCGGCCGCCACCGCAGAGGTGGTACTCCTAACCGCTGCTCGGGCGACCTCCTCCTCAGCCTCGACCACTCCCTCCCGCGCCGGCTCCAATGGGAAGTCCGGGTCCCTGCTTCGGTAGCAGGCCAGGACATGCTCGGCCACGGCTTGGGCCAAGCCACGTCCCTCCCGGGCGGCAAGTTCCTGAACTGCCCAGGGCAGGGTCTCGAGGCGCTCGCAGACCTGCTGCAGCTCCAACACTTGTCGTGCGGGGCCGTCGCCCTTCGTGTCGCCGACAAGCCGCCCAAGACCACCTTTCTCCATGGCCCGTCGCATCCGCCGGAGTAAATCCTCCAGCATCTGCACGAGGTTGACCCGCGAAACAAAGGCTGCCTCGAGCTTCTCCCTGGCGGCCCGCAGCTGTGCCTCGAGTCCCTGGTCCTCGGCCGGACCGGAAGAACCGCCAGCTGCGGCGGGGACGGCATCCTGCTTCGCCTTAGCCACCACCTCGGACAGGGCTTGTTCACGGGCGGTCAGTTCCGCCTCGTGTTTCGCATTTTCTTCCGCCCTGGTGGCCGCGGTGGCCGCCGCGGCAGCGGCTTCGCCTTCCCGGCGACTCAGCTCGCCCTCTCGGCGGTTCAGTTCGCCTTCCCGGCGACTCAGCTCATTCTCCCGTCGGGCCAGCACCTCCTCCTGCTGGACCACCGAATCCTCCCGGGCTCCGAGATCAGACGCTAATAGCTCGTTATCCACTTCCCGGATGGAGACGTCCTCTTCCCAGCGCTTGACTTCTCCTCTGATCTTCTGGAGGTCGTCTTCCCAGCGCTGGAGGTCGGCGCGCGTCGTCTCGACCGCGCCCTCTCGGCGGGCCAGCTCGGCCTGCCGCTCCTCTGCAAGTCGTTCCCGGGCCGTGACTGCCGCCTCCCTCACCTGCGCCTGCCCCATCCTGGCAAGGGCCTCGGCAGCCTGCTGCCTCGACGCCTCAGCCAGGCGGGCGGCGTCTTCTCGTTCCCGCGCGGCCTCTGCCCGCGCGGTCCTCAGGCCTTCTCGTTCCCGCGCGGCTTCCGCACGGATGTCCTCCAGGAGCTTCAGCTCCCGCGCGGCTGCCGCACGGGCCTCCTCTCGGGCGCCCGCCAGCTGCGCCTTCTCCAGTACCAGGCGGGCGTGCTCGGCCTCGAGCTCCCCCTCCTTGGCCTCCACCGCCGCGCCCAACTGCCCGACTGCGGCTCGGACGCCCTCAATGGCGGCCAAGAGGGGATCGGCAGGCCGGCCAGGCACTGCGAGCGCCGGTGGGTCCCAGGCTTCTCCGCCGGATGCCTCCAGGGGGGCCGAGCTCTCCACAGGGCCCTGTGCCGCCATCCGCCCCGGGCTCTGCCTGCCCGGGGTAGGCTCCTCTGGAGCCAAGGCCTCGGACGGCAGCTGCGTTCCCGCATCAGCCGCCTTGCCCACCGGCCCCGGCGAGGCATCCGCCTCCACCGTTCTCCGCCCCGGGCTCTCCGCGCCCGGGGTAGGCTCCGCCGGCGCCCTTCCGGTAGTCGCCGCCACCGCCTCTCTCCCTATGGCCGCCACGTCGATTGGCGCCTCCACGTCGATTGGCGCCTCCGCCGTTCCTACACTGGCCTCCGCTGGCGCAGCGGGCAGGTTCGGCTCTGGCCTTGGCGCCTGCTCCCTCTCCGTCGCCGCAACGCCTGCGGCCGGCCTACGGGAGACAAGTAAAAGTTGTCAAAACTTAGTTCGGGCCGAAAGGACCCATGGAAAAGCAAGAAAAATGACTCACCGATACCGCCATTTGGCCGCTGGGAGCCTAATGTCCGGGTCCGGTGCCGTCGGTCCGGACCCCTCCCGCCGCCTCTTCCGCTGAGGGCTCGGCTGGGCCACTGCGCGGGCCTCGGGTGCCGCCGCACGAGTCTCGGTCTCCGCCGCGCAGGTCGCAGGCGTCGGCGCGGGCCCCATCCGCACCAGGCGCGGCTCCAGCACCGGAAACGCCGCCGCCGCCGTCGGCGACGGCGGAGACTCCGGCAGCAGGATCAAGGCCCGGGGTCGTTTTCCCCGGTCTCCCGACGTCAACTCTTCAGCAGCTTCAGGGGCGCCCTCTTCTCTGGCGCGGCGGCTACTGCTTGTGGCGGCCCCGTCGCCAGCCTGCGCCGAGCTGCCAACAACCTCCTCACCCAGGAGTTCTTCCAGCCCGGGGAGTTCAGAGGCCTCGGGACTCCGGCTTCTTGGCCGGTCCACGGGCCCTTGGGCGTCAAACTCCGGCAGCCGCCTCATGATAGCCACCCGGTCGGGATGGGCGCAGAGCGCCATCTCCGGCCACGGGAGCTCCGCCCGGCTCATGTCCTCCGACCCGGTGATCACTCGGGTCATCCCTCGCAGCTCCGCCTGCCCCAGATCCCAACTCGCGCCGATCTGGGTCCTAGTGATGTCCTCCGGCCCGGTATAGAACCAGCTTGGTCGGGCCCGCTCCCGCAAGGGCGCCAGTCGTCGACGCAGGAAGTCCACGACCACCATAACAGAGGTCAGCCCGGACTCGCGCAGCTCCAAGATGCGCTCCAGCACCGGCTTTAGCCTCGCATCTTCTGGCGGCGGCGCCTCCCACGTCGATCGCCGAGGTTCCGCCGCCTTCTCTGGCAACTCGAGCCGCTCGTGGGGGTCGATGTCGACGAAGAACCAGTCCCGTCGCCATTCCTCCCACTTGCTGCGCACCACCTGGGGAATATAATGGTCCCCCAGGCCTTCCCGGAGCCGAAGGTTGCAGCACCCCGCGACGTCCGCCGTGGAGTGCCCCCTCTTCTTCCCCACCGGCCGAAGGACGAAGAAGTGGCGAAGCAGCGTCGCCGACGGCATCACCCCCACGAACATTTCGCAGAGATGTGCGAAGACCGCCAACGCCACGACGGAATTGGGGCTTAGGTGCGCCATTTGGATGCCGTACGTCTCCAGCACTTGCAGGAAGAAGGCGGAGAACGGCGGCACTAGCCCCGCCGCCACGAAGGAGGTGAAGAGGACGGTTCGTCCAGGAACGGTCGTCGTCGGCGTCAGAGTCGCCGGCCTCACCACCACAGCACCCTCCTGACCTTCCGGCACCAGCAGCTTCTTGATTTTATCCGCCGCCTCCTCATTCCTCAGGCGAGATTCCGGCAAGATGCTGTCCGGAGTCCTATCCCGGCGTCCTCCTCCAACCCTCGTCATCTCAGCGGAGTGGAAGGCGTTTTTTTTGGTGGTGAAGAGAGAGAGAAGGAAGAACGCTCCGGTCGCCTGGGAATTTCCTAGGGGCTTCGAAGCGCAAAGGAGGCAGGAGCACGGGTGCGAGAGAGCGTGAAAAAGGGGAACGGACCGATCCATTCCCCCTTTTATATCTCAAAATTCAAAAACTGCCGCCCCGGACGGTTCGCTCGGCGAAGCGTCGCCTCGGTCGACGCAACTGTCAGGCGAATCTCCCGCCGATCGCGCGATGTCAGCGGTTGCCAGGCGTATTTTCCTCGATCTGCGCGGCGACCGCGCGGGCCGCCCGTATGATTATCGTGCCCCTCGGAAGTTGTATGGACACGCGTCCACTCATTTTCCCGTTGGGGCATACTTGATGTCTAAAATCCGCAGGGACCACCTCTCGAAAGCTTGCCACATGGCGTCCGGCCAGCCTTGGCCTCGGTCGCGACGAAGGGCCCATTCGCAGTCTCCGTCCCATCGACTGCCAGCGGGCCCGGGGGCTACTGTCGGTGTATTTAGAACCAGGGGTCCCTAAGTCCCGAGGCCAGACCGGCCGTCCACCACATATCACCACCCTGCAAGATAGGTAGAAACAGAGTGCTCGGGAGAGAGTGCTCGGGGCTGCACGTGGCAGCCCCCGAGGACTCGGTGCCCCGAAGGTCCCGCTGAAGTGCTCGGGAGAGAGTGCTCGGGGCTGCACGTGGCAGCCCCCGAGGACTCGGTGCCCCGAAGGTCCCGCTGAAGTGCTCGGGAGAGAGTGCTCGGGGCTGCACGTGGCAGCCCCCGAGGACTCGGTGCCCCGAAGGTCCCGCTGAAGTGCTCGGGAGAGAGTGCTCGGGGCTGCACGTGGCAGCCCCCGAGGACTCGGTGCCCCGAAGGTCCCGCTGAAGTGCTCGGGAGAGAGTGCTCGGGGCTGCACGTGGCAGCCCCCGAGGACTCGGTCCCCCGAAGGTTCGCGCAAGCTCGTTCAAAGACTCGAAGGGCCCCGTCGTCAGGGTGTCATCCAGTCAAGGGCCCGATGCCGCATTTAATAGGCGCGCGTGGCCTGACATTCTGACATCCTGACATTCTCGGCTGCCCACGCCCCAGTGTCAGACCCTGCCATGCAATGGCAGGGGGGCGTGGGTCCATTAAATGCACGGGTCCCGTCCCGTTTTCGCCTGCGCGCCTCGGGATAACGTCACCAGAATCGAAGCGCTCGGCCTGCCACCCTGCCCTGGCAGGAGAACAAGACAGGGTGGGCGCACCGGGCACCTCTGAGGCTGTCCGGTGGGCCCTTTTCAGAGCACCCCGAAGCTTCCGCAGCGGCTGGTGGTCGAATGCACGCCGCCTTCCTCCACCGCCCCTGTCACTTCGCCAAAATGAAATGATTACGCCTTTCTCCGTGGCACCTGGGCATTCGCGTCCCCTCTTTCCCATTCAGGATATGTCGAGGTCGGCGCATCTATAAAAGGAAAGGATGGAGGACACCGAACAAAAGAGGAAGGAGAGGAGAGTCAGTCGAAGAACAAGAAAACAACAGCCCCCGATCGCAAGACGATCAAGAGACCAGCTAGCTAGAACATAAGAGCCTCCAGCTCTTTGTAAACAGCTCTCCTTGGAGAACCAGATATATCCTTGAAGGATCCCCTTCAAGGATAGATATAACACTCATACAGGAGTAGGGTGTTACGCCCCCGCGCGGCCCGAACCTGTTCAAAAACCCGGTGTACCCGCAAGCCAGCGCATTTACTTCCGTTCCCGCTTTTTTCCCGTACAAGCTTTTCTAGGATCATCCCCCCGGCCGAATCTCTAAAGAGGGGTCTCTCGGGATCCCTGCGACAGGAGTTCACTCTCCGACACACGCCCCCCTGCCAAAGCATGGCAGGGACTGATACTGTGGCGGGAGCAGTTGGGGATGTCAGGATGTCAGGCCGCGCATGCTCATTAAATAGTGTCGGTAACCGTTACTATTGCGGTAGTAGACCTTTACCCACATCGCGTTTGTAACTTAGCGGTCACAATAATAGTTAGTGAGCGTTATTGCGGGCGTTAATAGTAATTAGCGTGCCGCTATTATGGGCTGTAAGAGCAATTAGCTTGCTCGTCAGGTCAGCTCTAGTATCCAGATGTTGTTGATTTGATTTGTCTTTACATCTTTACATTTAGGATTTAGCATTTCCATTAAAGAGACTTACGAGGAAAACTTGATGTTTGTTTCTTGTTTTAAGTTATATACTTATATTTTCTTAACGTCGTATTGATTTGTCACTTATTTGTTTTATAATTGCTAATTGCTATTTTACCACATTACTAAGTTAAATATCATGCTCTATACTCAAAATTGTGAGGTATTTTTAAAATTTAGCTATTAGAACTTAGCGTCCGCAATATCACCTGCTATCCGCAATCTGCTACCCCGATATCAATCCGCTACTATTGCGCTATCTGCTATTTATTATCTTGGATTCAAACTAGTTGCGAGTAGACAATAAGGATGTTGTGACCATTGATTAAAGAAAGAAAAATATGAATGGGCCAGCATCAATAACGAAAAGAAATCAAAAACTGAAAGTATGAAGAATATAAGAAAGATCAAAAACCAAAAAAAAGAAGAAATATGAAAAGAAAAATATATAACTAAAACAAAAAGGTTGAATCTTGGATGGATAGATGGAAAGTAGTAGGTGCAGAAATCTGGCCTGATTCATAAACTGGGAAATATTATATGTCGCATATGCTACCCATAAGGGATATTCGCTACCAAATGGCCCCCACTCATCACAAGCTTCTTCAACCTCAAAGAAATGTCGTCCTTTACCTCCACGTACTCGCCCGCCATTGGATTATGGTCTAGGGTTATCGGGATTCAGGTTTGGAGTGGACTATGTCGTGTTTAGAGGGATGCCTAAGGTCGGAGATGGGCGGCGGCGAGGCGATGCGGTGGCAGTGAGACAAGGTGGTGATGCGGTGGTGGAGATGGTGGGGTAGGCATGGAGATGACCCGTCAGAGACGAGTTAGCGAGTAGTGACATATATGACGGTGGGAGCTGTCGAACACAGAGGAGGAGAGCAGGGTAGGGGTGAGGGCGGCAAGAAGAGCTCGCTGGAGGTGAAGAAGGAGGGGCTAGAGCGGCGGCAAGAAGGACTTGATGTTTGTTTCTTCTTTTTAAGTTATATACTTATATGTTCGTAACTTTGTATTGATTTGTCACTTATTTGTTATCTAGTTGCTAATTGCTATTTTACCGTATTATTAAGTCAAATATTATGATCTATACTCAAAATTATGAGTATTTTTAAAATTCCGCTATTGGAATCTAGTGTCTGTAATATTGTTGCCATCCGCAATCCGCTACCCCGATACCAATCCGCTATCACCCTACTATCTGCTATTTATTACCTTGGATTCAAACTAGTTGTGAGTAGATGATAAGGATATGTGGCCATTGATTAAGGAAAGAAAAATATGATTGGGCTAGCATCAATAATGAAAAGAAATCAAAACTGAAAGTATGAAGAATATAAGAAAGATCAAAGACAAAAAAGAAGAAGAAAGAAGCAAAGAAAAAATATATAACTAAAACAAAAATGTTGAATCTTGAATGGATAGACCAAAAGTAGCAAGTGCAGAAATCTGGCCTGATACATAAACTGGGGAATATTATATGTCGCATATGCTACCCGTAAGGGATATTCACCACCAGATAGCCCCCACTCACCACAAGCTTCTTCAATCTCAAAGAAATGTTGTTCTTTACCCTCCACATACTCACCCGCTACTAGATTAGGATCTAGGGTTATCACGTTTCGGGTTTGGGATGGACTATGTCGCGTTTAGAGGGATGCTTGAGGCCGGAGGTGGGCGGCGGTGAGGCGATGCGGTTGCAGCGAGACAAGGCAGTAATGCGGTGGTGGTGATGGCGATGGCGGGGTAGGCAAGGAGATGACCTGTCGGAGACGGGTTAGCGAGGCAGTGACATGTATGATGGTGGGAGCTATCGGACACGGCGGAGGAGAGCAGGGTAGGGGTGAGGATGGCAAAAAGAGCTCGTTGGAGGTGAGGAAGGAGGGGCTAGAGCGGTGGCTTGTTGGAGGACTTGCAAGAGGCAGGGGTGGTTTGGATCCACACAAACTATCGAATGCTATAGACCGCATAAGCAGCCCTATAGCCTTTTGTTTTGCTCTTTTTAGTTCTTGATTTTTTCTAGTTTCTCAAAAATTGTTCCTTTTGTTTCAGATTTTTCGCCTTCAGAACAATTTATAGTCATGTAACATCCTAAATGAACTAATGAAGCAATTAATTTGAATTAATGGAACATGGATGTTATACTAGAGGAACTATGCTGATGTATGTGCTAAACATTAGAGAGTCTCCAATAAGGACACATCAGGTATCTATAACTAGTCAATGCCAACATTTGTCCTATATGGAGGAAAGAAATGGAAGAGAGAACACATCTAGCTCTTATTGAAGTGATAGTTTATAACAGAAAATAAGATATAATGTGTGAGGATTAAAATACAAAGACACAACTTTATAGATAGTTCATTGGAGAAAGTATCTTTAGTCTATAAATAATATGTACACTCTTCTAGCTAGTAAGCTATTTACATTATTAGAGATGCTCTTACAAATCAACCAACTGAACATCAACTATATTATAGTGGACCAAACAATTAAAGAAATAGAACATGGATCCTAAGCTAATGAAACAACGGCTATGGACTACGTTTTTTTCTACGAAAAATTTATAGATACCTAAAACTTTCGTATTATTAGATTCATCGTAAAATATACTTCATTAGTATTGTATAATTTTAAGTATACAAAACATTTTCGTAGAAAAAAACATAAGGTTTTACTTATGACAAATAAACGAAAATGAAGATAGTAGCATTCATCGGATTTTTTATTTTTATATTTTATATCTGATATTTAAATAAATAGACTTATGATGACAAGATTTGCACACATAGGCGTCTACCACCCACTGAAAGGGCTGCAGCTCTTTCAGAGAGAGGTAAGGATACCATGGTACCCCTTACCACCCTCTCAGAGGGCGGCTAGGGACCTCCCTCACGCCCGCGGCCGTGCCGCCCCTTACCGCCCTCTAAAAGGGCGGTTAACCCCCTTGCCACTCTCTCAGGGGGCGGTTAGCCTCCGACCCCCACCCCCTCCACAAGTATAAAAAGGCTAAAAATCAGCTAAAATAGCCATTTAAATCTAGAAAAAAAGAAAGAGAGGAGAGGAGAGGAGAGGAGAGGAGGGAGAGGAGAGGAGAGGAGAGGGAGGTAGCATGGCGAAGCTTTACTGTTTTTGATCTGCGGATTTTATGTCTCGGTTTCTAGTAATTTTTTGACTTATGTTTTTATTAGTAATTAAAGTACTATTCAATCTAGGGTTTAGTGATATAACAGTAGTTATATTATATGAGACCTAGGGTTTAGAAAGATAGGATATGTTGTCTTTTTAGTATATTGTAAAGATCAATTTCGACATGGTAGGATAGCCATCTGATGCATAGTAGTATTTAGAGTATGGTACTTTTGATTATCTAGATTTTACAGAATAATGATGTAAGTAATAATTATAGTTAATTAGAAACTTTATTAAATAGATGGATGGTTAATTAGTTTAAATTGGTTAGTTTGCTTAGGAGCAATATTAAATAAACGTATTGTTAGGTGATCATCGGTGTCGGTAATTTTGTTAGAATTTCGATAATCAAAAGTATATTTTTCCGGTATTAACATTGGATATATTTTCGGGTGTTTTTAGGGATGTCTGATAAATTATATTTTCAGATATATTATGATGAAGGTTAAATTAGTTACGGTCCTAGCGGTGTAGATCTATCTGGATTTCAGCATGTCATCAAGGGACTTAGTAGATCCAATGAGAGGATCATAGTGGGCGTGTGCAAGTGGCTGATGCGCCATTTTCAGCTAGATCCCCAACAACATGAGCTTAAGCTGAGAGATATGCTAAGCCATGCTACTCAGGGGTACTTTAGGGAGCTCGTCCTGATTAATGCGACATCTACTTGGAGATAGTACGTAGATATATCATGTGAACGTGGTCTCCCTCTTGTGCTGCTAGCTGAGGCATACCAGAAGGATCCAACAGAGATAAACTTTGCGGAAGTAGTAGCAGAAACAAGTCAGATAGTGATGGATGAAGCAGACCCAGCAACTGTGAGGGACGAGCAAGATGTTAGGGATGTGCGTGAGATACAACCGATGGGTTTAGATGATGAGGGGGAGCACATCCCTAGCATAATTGAAGAGATGGAGATGGAAGATCAAGGGCTGGAGGAAGCCATTGCCAATGAGGATTCATCCGACGAGGAGAAATGCTCATGTTCCTGTAGAGTGGAGGAATCAAGAATTTTCAAAGCTAGTGGTCAGTGAGGCTCATCGAACACCGTAGGAATATCATGAGAACGAGGTGTTCCATGGTGCTATGTACCCTAGTAAGGAGGCTGTTATTGGTGCAGTAAAATTTTGGTCACTGTCTCTTCGGAGGCAGTTCAAGGTTGTGAAATCGAGCAAAAGGTAGTACGACGTCAAGTGTTTGATGCCTGATTGTCCGTGGCGGGTGCACGCATTCAAGGGGAAGTGGGTTGACTATTGGGAGTGCTCAATAGTTATGGAGCATAATTGTCACATTGAGTTGCTCGCTTTATTTTTAAACTGATTTCCCTTTCAATGAAATTGGGTTGCTCACTTTATTTTTAAGTTTTTGGACTATTGAGATTGGTGACTACAATGCGTAACCAAGCCTAAATACAACAGTTCATGGGTAGCCCGACATTGAATCAATTTTCAGGCTGACACTAGTAATCAGGTTGTTAGAGCATCTTCAAGACATGTCCAATATAACTCCTATTTTAGGGATTGGGATCTAAAATATCTCTCCAACTCTCCTATTTGGTTCTCAATTTCTAGCGATGCTCAAAACTCTTCTTGATCCTAGCTACTTATGGGGAGTGACACTCGTTCCCTATCCGCCCTAGCCCCACCACTTGCAAGCTGTTGAAGATTAGTTTCTGACAATATGTCTATAAATTGACTAGATACCTTCGAGTGTAGAAATTAATCACGAGATAAGACAAATGATGTATACAGGTCCGAACCTCCAATTGAAGTAAAACCCTATGTCCTGTGGGGGTGTTGTTACCGTATATTGATGATCTCGAGTACAAGCAAGGTGGTTAAGACTATTACAATGACTTGATTGGATCTATTTTATCCTAGGGCTAAAGTTGTCGAGTAGCTCCTCTGTTGATGCTTGCACAAGTGTCACATATAAGGACCGGTTCGTCGAGCGACAACCCAAGAAATACCGTACCAAACACGAGACCAATATGAGTAAGGCTTAGCATATCAGTTAGACACCTGGCTGGCATTTGTTGGAGTACCAAGACCTAATTGATGGACCATGCTTCATAGTGATTCTCCTGGTTGCACACTATTGGCGTGTGTTAAGTGTCTTACAAACACGACAATGTGGATATCACGACTCGTGGCTAAAACTTGGACAATCTATGCAGAGTGTAAAACTGTTATAACAGTCGTGCCCTCGGTTATGGGAGACTTGGATCCTTACATGATTAGTTGGTTATGGTAATAATTTGGCCATAGGTTGATGATATGGGTGATGGTTGGATGGTTATGGTTTGTAAGGTGGTTAGCCTTGGGTAATGTCTAGTTGTTGGGTTGTAAGGTTATATTCACTTAACAAATGCTTAATGCTTTTGAATTATATTACCGTTTTCTTTACTCGCATTTACGTAAATGTACCATGTGTTAGCCTATTCTTGTTGTAAACATACATATCATTATCTTTTCCACATTTGCTGAGTACTCCATGTAATCACCATTGCTATCTTCCACAATACATATGTTACTCAGTCGAAGACTTTAAAGACTTTCAAGACGACGACCTAGTATACTAGGAGTGTCTTCTGGTCGGTGCCTGTGGAGTTGCTCGGTCACCAATGCTTTTATTCCGCTACCGTCGTTTAGTTACTGTCATTTAGCTAATAGGTTGTTTAGGTAAAGTCTTTAATGTAAGAGTTAATTGGTTGTAAATTAAAAGTATTGCTTTTATTACTTCACCTATGATGTCCTTATGTGTGTTGAATTTTCTGGACACACATAAGCTGCACTTGGATTTGTCCATTAAAATTGAGTGTGACAGAGGAGGTATCAGAGCCATATTGATGGTAGGACCACAAACCTAGTTAGATTGGTCGTTCTAATGTTTTCCCTAGTTCGTTTAAACCCATAGGAGCTTTTCCTTAGTTCTTATACTTGTCTCTTGCTATCTTTAAGGTTAGTTCTTATATTCTATCTTCTCATTTATAGATGGTCCGCCAGTTGCTCACTGCTCGTAAGTCAACTGGTGGACGTCCACCCATTCTTCAACATATTCCAACTGAAGAGGAGATTGATGATCCCACTTTCCGCAACATGGATCATGTTCCCTACGTCTACGAGAGTGACGGTCTTCATATTGCACACCTTTCTCGCCTGCTATGGGGAATACTTTCTGGACTTGGACATACGCAGAAGTTGATCTACAGGGGAATTAAGAAGCAATACTCTGGATATGTGGAATGGAAGGTAGAAGTCACCATCTATGACTACAAGAGAAGTGAAGATGAAGGAATAGATGTTCGTCGAGTTGTAGGTATTCACTCAGCAATGAACCCAAGAGCAACCTTCACTGTCGGTGTTCGAGATGCAGCATGTCAAGCCATATCCCGTGTTCGAGACCAATACAACAACAAGATGGTCGACTCTCCTTATAAATATTGTCCCCGAAGAACTCGTGTGAGTGATGAACCGTTCATGAAGTGCCCTTTCAAAGAAAGCCCCAAGCTATATAAACAAGTTGCGCGCACTATGGCCCTGGAAGATGAGATGGACTAGGCCCTATGGGAGTTGGGAGATGTTTGTCAATGCCTCGCCTTCGTCACCTCACTTCTCGAGGATGAGCATGATGCCAACCAAGGAGAACCTGCAGAAGGTGAAGAAGAAGCCATGTCTATCGACTCACCCCCGCACAAGAGGATCTACCTCAATGCCCCCGGCATAGAAGAAGAAGGATCGATCGATTCTTCCCCCTCAGGATCCCGCACTAGAGAGGAGTCCCAGCAGTAGAGTCTTAGTACATCGTCTTAGTTTCACTAGAGTCGACCGTCTATGTAATCGTTAAGGATAATAATGATAGTGTGAGAATTATTATGGTGCTAAGTGTGTGATTAAATCTTTTGTTTACGTGTCGGTGTGTGCTGTGGAATGCTTTGACACCTTATCCACAGTCGCATCTTTAATATCTATAATATAATATAGTTGGGTTTCCTTAGTTAAATCATTAGATGGTTAACACAAGAAGGAGAACCAATACCAACGAGGAGGACAACAATAACCAGAATCCACCCCCCCCCACCTCCAGTGACCTTGGAACAACAGATGGCTATGCAAACTCAGATCTTACAAGCTTTAGCTCAAACTATAGTGCATATACAACAACAGGAGCCAAATCATGTTCCTCAACCCCATCAACAATCAAGACTTGGAAAATTCAAGAGAACTCAGCCCCCAGTCTTCAGTCATGCAGTGGAGCCTATGGATGCAGATGATTGGCTGAAAGATATAGAAAGGAAGCTACAAGTTGCACAATGTAATGACAGAGAGATGGTACTCTATGCTTCGCACTAACTCGTCGGTCAAGCTCTGGACTGGTGGGAAGCATACTGCTCTGCACATGTCAACCCAGCAGCTATCATGTGGATGGAGTTCAAATCCAGTTTCCACACTTATCATGTGTCATCAGGAGATGTTCGTCTGAATAAGAAGGAAGTCATGAGCTTGAAGCAAGGACCAATGACTATAAGGGAGTATGTAACCAAGTTTATCCAATTGTCTAGGTATTCTCCAAATGAAGTGGATACAGATGAGAAGAAGCAAGAACACGTTCTGGAAGGTCTGAACGATGCTATTGAATATGCTTTACTTCCTCAAGAGTTCCCTAATTTTCAAGCAATGGTGAACAAAGCTTTAGTGGTTGAACACAAGGTCATCAACTAGATGAGAAGAAGAGGAAGATATCTTTCCAAGGATAAGGAAGCAACACACGTCCCCATGCGGCAACTCAAACTCCCTGCAAGGTCCTATATTCCATACCAATAATCAGTACAAGCCTCTATTCAGTGCTCCAACTATTAGACACCTCGTTCAATTCTACCATCTACCCCTTAAGTCAAGAACAGCCCCGCTACTCCCACCTCAGGCAAAGGATGTTTTCATTGTGGAGAGCTAGGACACTATGTGAATCGGTGGCCTAAGAAGAATCTAAATCAGTACAATACTAACACCTCGAAGTACACTCAGTTTCAATCCTTGACACATAATGGAAATCAGACCCCTGTTCAGAACAACCGTGGATAGCAGAACTTTGTTCAAGGGAAGGTCAATCATGTCACCGTAGAAAAAGCTCAAGATGTTTAGGATGTGGTGTACGGTATGTTCCTCGTCAACTCTCAGCCTACATCAGTTTTATTTGATTATGGAGCTTCGCATTCTTTCATAACTACCCAGCATGTTGCCAAGCGTGGTTTCCCTATGGTTATGATGAAACAACCTATGCTTATTAGCTCTCCAGGAGCAGAATTGAAAGCACAATATATGTGTCATGGGATGAAACTTAAAATAAGGGGTAGACTTTGTAGCAAATCTTGTAGTCATGGAATCTAAGAGCATAGATGTTCTCCTCGGAATGGATTGGTTATCCAAATTTTATGTAGTAATTGACTATGCCAGAAGAGCAATGCACCTGACTAGAGGAGATGGAACCAAACTTGAGTTCGTAGTTATTACCCCAGTAGCAGAGGATTGTTCTCTCAATTTATTTGAAGAAAACCCCGTTGATCAGATCAGAGTGGTTTGTGAATTTCCTTATGTTTTCCCCAATGAGTTGCTAGGTATACCACAAGAACGAGAAATTGAGTTTATCATTAAATTGGTACCCGATACGACCCCTATAGCTAAAAGACCATATACAATGTCTACTAATGACCTAGCTAAGTTAAAGAAGCAAATCCAAGAATAGTTAGGTAAAAGTTTATTAGACCAAGTGTGTCACCTTGGGGAGCCCCAGTTCTTTTCGTGGATAAGAAGGATGATACTCGAAGAATGTGTGTAGACTACAGAGCACTCAATGATGTGACCATTAAGAACATTTACCCGTTACCCTAGATTAAGGATTTGTTTGATCAGATGAGAGGTGTCCGAGTGTTCTCCAAGGTTGATCTAAGGTTTGGATATTATCAGTTGAAGATTCAATCATCAGATGTACTCAAGACCACGTTTAGTACTCGATATGGACTATATGAGTATATTGTTATATCTGTTGGATTGACCAATGCCCCAGCCTATTTCATGAATCTCATGAATAAGGTATTTCTGGATTATCTGGACAAGTTTGTAGTGGTGTTCATTGATGATATTCTTATTTTCTCTAGGAGTGAAGAAGAACACGAATAACATTTGAGAATTGCGCTACAGACACTCAGAGAGCATCAGCTGTATGCCAAGCTTAGCAAGTGTGATTTTTGGTTAGATCAAGTCGCTTTTCTCAACCATATCATAGCAGCTGGAGGTGTATCAGTAGATCCAAGCAAAGTAAAGGATGTGTTGAATTGGTTACTGGCTACCAATGTGTCAGAGATCCGAAGTTTCCTAAGTTTAGTAGGATATTATCACCGCTTCATAGAAGAGTTCTTTAAGATAGCTCAACCTCTTAACTCTTTGATAAAAAAAATGTGGTTTTTAAATGGAGCCCAACTTGTCAAGCATGTTTTGAAGAATTGAAGAGGAGATTGAGTACAACCCTAGCGCTAGTTCTACCAGACATCAGCAAGAACTTTGATATCTACTGTGATGCTTCGTGACAAAGACTTGGATGTTTTCTTATGCAAGAAGGTCAAGTCGTAGCTTATGCGTCAAGGCAGTTAAGGAAACATGAGGAGAATTACCCTACGCATGACCTGGAATTAGCAGTAGTGGTTCATGCACTGAAAATTTGCAGACACTATCTCATTGGAAAACGGTCTCCGCTCTACCCGCCTCAAGCTCAACCCGGAGAAGTGTGTCTTCGGGGTGCCGGCGAGCAAGCTCCTTGGTTTCTTGGTTTCTGGCCGAGGAATCGAGGTCAATCCAGAGAAGATCCGGGCCATCGAGCAGATGCGACCCCCGGCTCGACTCAAGGAAGTCCAGCGTCTCGCCGGCTGCATGGCAGCCCTCGGGCGCTTTATCTCCAAGCTCGGGGAGCGAGGGCTCCCCCTCTTCAAGCTTCTAAAAAAATCCGGTCGTTTCAACTGGACGCCGGAGGCCGAGCAGGCCTTCCGCGATCTAAAGAAGTACCTCACTTCACCACCCGTGCTAGTGGCTCCCTCTCAAGGTGAGCCCCTACTGCTCTACGTTTCGGCCACACCTCAGGTCGTGAGCATAGTGCTGGTGGTGGAGCGCGACGAGTGTTCAGGGCCGGGTGCTGGGTCCCAGCTCCCAGAGGTCCCTGACCACTCACCTGTCCTCGCGGCTCCCCCTGGGCAGGGGGTCGAGCCCGAGCACATTGCTCCTCCCAACCAGGGAGTCGAGCCCGAGTGCCCGGCCAGCCCCGACCGTGCCGCCAAGCCTGGGGGCTGTGGCAGCCTCCCGGGTGGAACCGCCGTCTGGGCTCGCCGGGTGCAGCGACCGGTGTACTTTGTCAGTGAAGTCCTCCGGGAAGCCAAGACAAGATATCCCCAGGCGCAGAAGCTGCTCTATGCCGTGCTCGTCGCTTCCCGGAAGCTGCGCCACTACTTCCAGGCGCACAAGGTCTCGGTGGTTACCACTTATCCACTGGGGCCCATTCTCAGGAACCGGGAAGGCACCGGGCGCGTTGTCAAATGGGCGGTAGAGCTGGCGGAGTTCGACCTACACTTCGTCAGTCGCCAGGCAATCAAAAGCCAGGCGCTCTCCGACTTCTTGGCAGAGTGGACGCCCGTCCCCTACATCGCCCCAGAAGAGATCTCTGCCTATCCCGGGCACGACGCGCCCGGGTACTGGGTCATGCACTTCGACGGCTCCCTCTCGCTGAAAGACGTAGGGGCCAGAGTGGTTCTCACCTCCCCAACAGGTGAAGAGCTCCGGTACGTCGTGCAGTTGCAGTTCCGCACATCCAACAACATGGCGGAGTATGAAGGTCTCATCGCCGGCCTCCGGGCTGCGGTGGGGCTCGGGATTCGTCGCCTCCTGGTCAAAGGGGACTCCCAACTGGTCGTCAACCAGGTGTCTAAGGAGTACCAGTGCACGGATCCTCAAATGGCGGCATACGTGGCTGCGGTCAGGAAGCTCGAGAGGTGCTTCGATGGCCTGGAGTTGCAGCACATTCCTCGCCGCGACAACGCTCTGGCCGACGAGCTCTCTCGCCTGGCCTCCTCACGTGCGCGCGTCCCTACCGGAGTCTTTGAAGAAAGACTCGCACGGCCTTCCGTCCTGCCTGCCGAACAGGATGAAGGGGAAACCTCGAACTCAATTCAGGGGACCCCGGCGGTGCCCTCAGTGGGAAGCCCCGTCAGGGCGCCGCCGCCCGGTGAGTGCGCTGCGCTCACCGAATGTTCTCAAGATGCCTCGTGGATGTCTGACATCCGAGGGTACTTGAAAGAAAAGTTCCTACCCGGGGATGAGGCGTCTGCCGAAAGAGTTGCTCGGCAGTCCAGAAGCTATGCCATAGTAGATGGGGATCTCTACCGGCGTAGCGCAGGAGGTGTCCTCCTGAAATGCATCTCCCGGGCAGAAGGCGGCGATCTTCTCGCTGAGGTCCACGAGGGCGAGTGCGGTGGCCATTCATCGTTCCGCACGCTGGTCGGGAAGGCCTTCCGGCAAGGTTTCTACTGGCCTACAGCTCTCCAGGATGCTTCCGAGCTGGTTCGGCGCTGCAGGGCATGCCAGTTCCACGCAAAGCAGATTCACCAGCCAGCTCAGGCTCTTCATACCATTCCCCTGTCATGGCCTTTCGCGGTCTGGGGTTTGGACATTCTGGGTCCATTCCCCCGAGCAATCAGGGGCTATGCATACCTATATGTCGCCATCGACAAGTTCACCAAGTGGCCGGAGGCGGTCCCAGTCATCAAGGTGACCAAAAACACGGCGCTCCAGTTTATCCGCGGTATCACCAGCCGTTTTGGCGTCCTGAACCGGATCATCACCGACAACGGCACCCAATTCACAAGTGCCCTGTTCGGGGACTATTACGAAGACCTCGGCATCAAGCTCTGCTTCGCCTCCGTCGCTCATCCTCGGAGTAACGGGCAGGTCGAGCGCGCCAACGTGGAGATACTGAAGGGCCTCAAAACCCGGACCTATAACGTGCTCGCTAAGCGCGGGAAGGGATGGGTGGACGAGCTGCCAGCCGTGCTGTGGGCTAATCGGACTACGCCAAGCCGCGCCACCGGGGAGACTCCGTTCTTCCTCGTCTATGGCGCCGAGGCAGTCCTCCCCTCCGAGCTCACTCTGGGCTCCCCTCGAGTGCATGCGTATTCTGAGGGTGAGCAGGAGCAGCAAAGGCGCGACGACATGGACTACCTGGAAGAGCGCCGGCGGCGTGCCGCCATCTGGGTGGCTCGATACCAGCAGAGTCTGCGGCGTTATCATCTGCGCCATGTCCGGGCTCGGTCTCTCGAGGTGGGGGACCTAGTTCTCCAACGCGTCCAGTCGCGCGAAGGAATGAATAAGCTATCCCCTGTGTGGGAAGGTCCCTTCACCGTGATCGCGGTCCCGTGGGCAGGTTCTTTCAGGTTGGCGACGGAGGAAGGACAGCCACTTCCAAACCCGTGGAACATCGAGCATCTCCGACGCTTCTACCCGTAGATGGTCGTGCTCGCGGCTCAGGTCAGCAAGGCCGGGGGATTCTCCTCGCCCAAGCAGTCCAAGGGCTCCGCCCCTTGGGTAAGTCGCTATAAATATTGTACATTCAGTATTTCAATAAGCAATCGCTATGTCGAAATATTTTTTCTGGATTCCGTATGTTTAATCTGTCTGGTGAGGTGCTCGGTTGTGCGAGAAAAAGTTCGCTCTCTCATTTTCCCCGCTGATAAAAGAATCCCAATCGGTATGCATACGAGCAGTTGCCGCTGACTTACGTCCGGCATGGTAGGCTGTGGTGTTCGGTGTCGTGGCAGGCTCCCAGGCACTACCGAGTTTCGGGGTGCTCTGGGTAATCCCATCGCTCGAGCTGCTCGAGTAGTCCGGAGCTCAGGCCCCCGGAGCAGGCTGTCGGTGCTCGGTCTGGTCTGTCATACCTGGGCGCCACCGAACCATAGGACATCTGGGTTATGCCTCTGTCCGCTCTTGTTCGCCGGTTTGGGTATTCAAGAGGTCTCGGGTCGAAAACGAGAGCAGTCTATAGCAAGTACCGCACTAATAGAGCGCACCAGACAAAGAAATTCTATATTCTCTCTTAAGTCACAGGCTGGCAATCACGAGCAGTTCGGCCGCGGGGGCTTCAATGCCCCGGTCTCTGGTCGGCCCCAAGGGTCCTCGGGTGGTCCTATCACTTAGGCATGGGTGGTCGAGATCACCTGACCCCGGGAGCCTCGTATGCCTCTGGGCACTCGGGTGCTCCGTTGAAAGAACCAAGTCCCCGGGCACCCGAGCTCGGAAGCACACCCCTCCTGGATCGGTTGGCCGAAGGGCCGACAGCTGTCCGGTGAGTGGTTATATTCAGACAAGCACTTGCAAGAAGAAGGTGGAGAACGGCGGCACCAACCCCGCCGCCACAAAAGAGGTGAAGAGGACGATCCGCCCTGGGACGGTCGTCGCCGGCGTCAGGCTCGCCGGCGTCACCACCACAGCACCTGCTTGCCCCTCCGGCACCAGTAGTTTCCTGATCTTGTCCGCCGCCTCCTCGTTCCTCAGACGAGACTCCAGCAAGATGCTATCCGAAGCCTTGTCCCGGCGTCCTCCTCCAACCCTCGTCATCTCGACAAGAATGAAAGGTGTTTTGGTGGTGGAAAGAGAGAGAGAAGGAAGAGTGCTCCGGTCGCCTGAGAATTTCCTAAGGGCTTCGGAGCACAAAGAAGGCAAGAGCGCAAGAGCCAGAAAGCGTAAAGAGGGGGACGGACCGATCCTATCCCCCTTTTATATCTCAGAAGTTCAAAAACTGCCGCCCAAACGGTTCGCTCGGCGAAGCGTCGCCTCGATCGGCGCAACCGCCAGGCGAATCTCCCGCCGATCGCGCAATGTCAGCAGCTGCCAGGCGTATTTTCCTCGATCCGCACGGCGACCACGCGTGCCGTCCGTACGGTCATCATACCCTTCGGAAGTTGTGTGGACACACGTCCATTCATTTTCCCGTTGGGGCGTACTTGAGGCCTGGGTCCGTAAAGACCACCTCTCGAAAGCCTGCCACATGGCGTCTGCACCAGCCTCGGCCTCGGCCGTGACGAAGGGCCCATCCGCCATCTCCGTCCCGTCGCCTACCAATGGGCCCGGGGGCTACTGTCGGTGTATCAGGAACCAGGGGTCCCTGAGTCCCGAGACCGGGCCGGCCATCCGCCACGCGTCACCATCCCGCGAGGTCCACCCTGCAAGATAAGAAGAAGCTAAGTCCCGGGAGAAGGTGCTCGGGGCCGCCGCCTCTGGTTCCCGAGCACCCCAGTTCCCTGATGATCCGCAGAGTCCAAGTACCGGGAAGGAAGTGCTCGGAAGGGTTTTCGCCTACCCCCGAGTACTGTAATCCCCCGATGATACAAACAGCCAAGTGCTCGGGAGAGAGCGCTCGGGGCTGCACGTGGCAGCCCCCGAGGACTCGGTTCCCCGAAGGTCTCCCCCAAGTGCTCGGGAGAGAGCACTCGGGGCTGCACGTGGCAGCCCCCGAGGACCCGGTTCCCCGAAGGTCTCCCCCAAGTGCTCGGGAGAGAGTGCTCGGGGCTGCACGTGGCAGCCCTCGAGGACTCGGTTCCCCGAAGGTTTCCCCCCAAGTGCTCGGGAGATAGTGCTCGGGGCTACACGTGGCAGCCCCCGAGGACTCGGTTCCCCGAAGGTCTCACCGAAGTGCTCGGGAGAGAGTGCTCGGGGCTGCACGTGGCAGCCCCCGAGGACTCGGTTCCCTGAAGGTCTCACCGAAGTGCTCGGGAGAGAGTGCTCGGGGCTGCACGTGGGAGCCCCCGAGGACTCGGTTCCCCGAAGGTCTCACCGAAGTGCTCGGGAGAGAGTGCTCGGGGCTGCACGTGGCAGCCCCCGAGGACTCGGTTCCCCGAAGGTTCACGCAAGATCGTCCGACGACCCGAAGGGTCCCATCGTCGGGGTGTCAGCCAGTCAAAGGCCCAATGCCGCATTTAATAGGCACGCACGGCCTGACATCCTGACATCCTGACATTCTCAGCTGCCCACGCCCTAGTGTCAGACCCTACCATGCTCTGGCAGGGGGGCGTGAAACCATTAAATGCACGGGTCCCGTCCCGTTTCACCCGGGTGCCTCGGGATAACGTTGCCAAAATCGAAGCGCTCTGCCTGCCACCCTGCCCCAGCAGAAGAACAAGACAGGGTGGGCGCATCGGGCACCTCTGTGGCTGCCCGGTGGGCCCTCTTAATAGCGCCAGAGGACATCTACAGTGACGGATGGTCGGATGCACGCCTCATTTTTCCACCGCCTCTGTCACTTCGCCAAGACGGAATGATGACGCCTTTCTCCGTGGCGCCTTGGCACTCGCGCCCCCTCTTTCCCATTCAGGATAAGTCGAGGTCGGCGCGCCTATAAAAGGAAAGGATGGAGAACACATAAAGACAGACCCCGAAGCTCTCGATAGATAATCCGGAGGCTCTCTGAAGACAGACCAAAAAAACAAGGTGAACAAGGCAAGAAAGCCCCGACAACCCTCAAGAAGCACCCGAAGCCCAGATCAAAAGGCGAAGAACATCACAAACAAGCTCAAGCCAAGCTAGAACACGAGAGCCTCAAGCTCTCTGTAGACAGCTCGCCCCTGTAACCAGATATATCCTTGAAGAATTCCCTTCAATGAGAGATATAACACTCACACAGGAGTAGGGTGTTACGCCCCCGTGCGGCCCGAACCTGTCTAAACCCCGGTGCACCCGTCTTTCTTGCACTAGGTCGATCATCTCCCACCACCAGCCACCGCATTTATTTCCGTTCCCATTTATTTCCCAGACAAGCTCGTTCAGGATCATCCCCCCGGCCGAATCTTTAAAAAGGGGTCTCTCGGGATCCCTGCGACAGGAGTTCATCCTCCGACAGTTTCTCTCTCTTTTTCTTCTCTGGCTCGACTCGCACCTCTCTCCTTTGGTCCAGCCCACGCATAGCCGGTTTGTTTCCCTCTCTTTCTCTTCTCTCACTGCTTGGGTTTCGGCCTGAGCCCAAGCCGACCGAATAGCCTGAGCCAGCCCAGGCATAGCCGCCTGCCGCCTCCCTCTCCAGAATGTTCCTGCGCCCAACCTGTCTTCGCTTGAGCCGTTGACATGTGGGTCCCACCCGTCAGAGCCATCTCCTACCCTGAGTTAGACTCCGGCGCCTTCACAAGACCTCCACTGCATCGAATCCATGCCTAACCCGAACCGAGGATCATCTAGAAGCTTGCCCAATCGAATCCCCGTTATCCCCTTTATCTCTTGCCATCTTATCCCCAAGATAATCTTCTTTAAACGAAGAGTTCTACTCGGATTTGTGTCCGTCGCCACCAAATACTCTAACCGAGCTCACCACGGCCTACCCAATCCTCTCCGCCTATTTATATGCACCCCTATGCCCTCCCCGCAGCAACACACAACTTTTCCCCAACTTTTCGGCGAGTTTCTGAAACCATAGTGCCCTCTCCGTGAAGCTCCGCCACACGAAGTCGCCACCACCCGTCGTTGAGCATCTCTGATGCTGCGTCGCCTCCACCGATGTCGTAGCCATGTTGGTCGAGTGCTTATACCCAGGTCCACCGCTCGTCGGAGCCCCACACCCGTTAGATCCCGATCCCAGAGAGAGTCCGACCACCCCTCCGTCGCACCTGAGCCGACGCCGCCCTCTGGTCCACAGTGAGTCCATGAGTCGAGCCCACCCTCCCCTGTCTACACGCCCATGCACCCGATCCATGAACCGAAGCCACTAGATCTAGATCCAACGGTCCATATAAATCTGAGTTTGATAATTTGTTTTTAAATAATCAATAATCTTTATTGCGCAATAAACCCTCTGCTGACAAGGTTCACGTTACCGACCGAAGCTCAGTAACTGAGCTGTGGCCGTAATTGAAAAATCGTGGTAATCGCGATAACCGCTCGAATTTTCAAAAAATTTCAGACAAAATTCATTTGATAAAATTTAAAATTTGGGGAAAATTTTGTGAAATTGATCTCTCGTTAACCGATCGATTTGGACCGGTTACCGAGCGATTTTCTCGATTTATCGAGCGATTTTCTCAAATTTCCCATATTGTTGGTAACCGCTCGATTTTCTTGATTTATTGAGCGGTTTTCTCGATTTTCAGTGAAGTTCAACAAAAAAAACCCAAAAATTATCTCAATCTTATAAATTCAATAACTAATGCATCTAAGCTTCAAATCAAGTGAAACAAATTTTTTTGGTTTTCTTGTAACATGATCTACATGATAAAAGTATTTATACTCATAAAAATGTTCAAAATTTTCTTTGAGAAAATATATTTTTTAAACCAAGTTAAATGCATAGTTTACTCTTTACTAATCCAAAATTCATGAAACTAATTTTGTTAGTCTTCTTACATGATCCTATCTCTTTTAAAAATATATGAACTCATTAATTAGTTATTGTAACATGCATGATTGTGTAAATATGTTACGACTAGATTAATTCATAACTAACCTATCACACCTTAAAAATTAGTTAAACCACTTTTATTAGTTTATTTATACTATTATTTACATAGGAAAAATAATAGTAGACATGAAAAAGTTAAGGATAGTACTGTTTCTTAACATATTCACTTTATTCTTGTGAACTTTATAAAAATCATAGAGAAATTAATAAAAATTTAAATAAAGTGAAATCAATTTTAAAGATCCTCTTAAGATACGTTGTACACAAGAAAAATATGTGTTTGCATGTTAAGCATTTCCTTAATATGAGTTAATAACTAAGTTGCACACTTCAAGTTTTTTCATTTTTTTTCAAACTTCCTCCCTATAGAATATGATGCAAACGATATTATTTTTGAAATTTTTTTTTAGAGAAGGTCTTAGAATTGTGTCTAATTTTTTAAAGATTTTTTTGGAGTTGTTTTGAATTTATATTATTTTTTTGAATTTTTTGAATTCAAATTTGGTTACCGTTTGGTTTCTGATACCGAGCCAGACCAAAATGGCCGGTTATCGTGCATTTTTGTCGGTTACCGGCGAATTTTTTAACCCTACTGCTGAGACAATAATTCTAGATTTTTCAGTAATAAAAATAATTTGATAAACTCTGAAATTCGTGTAATTTTTGCAGAAAAGTCCTTATTTAGTAAAACCATCATAACTTCTTCATCCTACCTCCTTTTTCAGTGATTTTTGAGCCGTTAGATTCATTTTTCAAAGCTCTATATTTTTAGATAGGTATTATCTTATTGTTCTTACTTTTTTGTGTACTATTCTTAATATGTTTGTTTGTGTACTTTACCGATAATCGTGTGATTAGATAACAACGTCCCGGATCAGTTTGAGGAACATCAAGACCAGAAGCTAGAGTACACTAAGCAGCAGCAAGGAGAAAGCAAGTTTACTTGATCATTTTGAATCTATATTTTTAAATGTTTTATTTTACAAATTGCATGTAATGTCTGTTAATCTAACGGGTAGTCACCTATGTTAAAGTTTACTTAGTTCTTCCTTTATATTCCTTGAAGCCTAAATGATAGTTGATATGAGTCTCTTGGGTAGAATTACTTAGTCATGCTTTTGGGATGTTAGGGAAGTGTCATGTACATATTTAGTGGACATATGCAACGGTGATGATGAACTTATTTTAGTAATATGGATCCCTAGAACTTGGGTAAGGAGTTAGTTTAATAATGGTGGTTCATGTGTTGGGCTTGTGGATACGTTTCAAGAAAAGGTTTTCGATTTTGTTAGTTATTTCCCTGTTAGATAGTCTTTGCCCAAGTGTCATATATAAGGATCGGTTCATGGAGCGACAACTCAAAAAATATCGTATCAAACACGAGACTGATATGGGTAAAACTTAGCATATCAGTTAGACACCTAGCTAACATTCGTTGAGGTACCATGACCTAATTGATGAACCATGCTTCATAGTAATTCTCCTGATAGCACAACACTGGCTTGTGTTAGGTGTCTTAAAAATACGGCAACATGGATATCACGACTCGTGGTTAAAAGTTGGACAATCTCTGCATAGTGTAAACTGTTATAACAATCGTGCCTTCGATTATCAGAGATTTGGATCCTCACATAATTAGTTGGTCATGGTAATGGTTTGGCTATATCTTGATGATACGGGTTTGGATGGTCATGATTTGTAAGGTGATTAATCTTGAGTAATGTCTAGTTGTTGGGTTGTTATGTTATATTCACTTAACAATTGCTTAATGCTTTTGAATTACATTACTATTATTTTACTCGTATTTACGTAAATATATCGTATGTTAGTCTATTCTTGTTGTAAACCTACATAATATTATCTTTCTCATATTTACTGAGTACTTCATGTGTTCACCCTTGTTATCTCCCACAATACATATATTGCTCAGTGAAAGACTTTAAAGACTTTCAAGATGACGACCTAATGTACTAGAAACGAGTTTTTCGGTCGGTACCTGTGGAGTTACTCGGTGGCCAATGCTTATATTCCGCCGCCGCCGTTTAGTTACTGTCATTTAGCTAATATGTTGTTTAGGTGAAATCTTTAATGTAAAGTTAATCAGTTATAAGTTAAAAGTATTACTTTTGTTACTTCACATATGATGTCATTACATGTGTTGAACTTTCTAGACACATATAAATTACGTTTGATTTTATCCGTTAAAACTAGATGTAACAGACAAGTACTACATTGACAGGTACCGTGAGCAACACCTCCTGCGCACGGCTTGTGCCCTCATGCTGCTTGCTCTTCCCTTGCAAGGGCGGTGCTTCAAATTGCATATCTAAAGTGAAATTCAAGAGCGGTCCAACAGTGTTGACAACCCAAACGACAATTCCATGGAAACATCCTACTTGGATCAAAGGGAGAACACAACTACACAACGGGTGACATGGGGCCATTGTGGCACCAATGATCGATGTTGCGTGGCACAGCATAAACAAAGTGCCATTGGGCTCTAGCTTCATTTCTACCCATTGTGCACCTCTCCTCATCGTCTCTCGTCTTGGAGAAAATCAAGAAAGAAAAAAAAGAAGGAAAAGTTAGTGTGTACTACAACTTCTGACTTCCCAAAAATAATTGGAAACATCTTCAAATTAAGCTGGGCAAAAGCTCTTAGACTCAGATAACCTTCTACAAATATAGTTCTGTTTCCAGAGTAGGATCCACTGCACAAATGGAATCAGATAACAAAATATATCTATTTCAGTTCTATCATCAGCAATCCTTTGAATCTGCATCTTGGAGATATACAGCGTAAATATGCAATGGATATGATTAACAATAAAGTACATGTATACATTTTGTGCCTTACTTAGTAGGCTCAATTACAAACAACATAGTCATGACTTACACATTCATACATACTTCAACTATATGGAGCAAAATAAAAAACATTCAACCATATAATGCAAAATAACAGCATTGGTAGTCAGCTGAAATGTATTCAAAGTAACCCAGCCAGCAAGACAAATGCACAATGACTTCTGTTAAAGTTGAAATCTGGGCTATCGTAGACTACTTTTGTTCCAGGATATGAGGTGGACAAGGGGACTTAACCGGGCAAACACCTGTGAGTTATGCCGCGTTAATCCGGTCAAAACCTTTTAACCCTGTAATACATGATTAAACTAGCTCTTCCCCCTAAAAGACCATCTAACACAACTAGCACTCTGTGTTCTTTTTATGTTGCCAACCCATCTAATATGTCTAATCCAGCTAAAAGTTTTTTTTTTTAACTAGAGCTGCCAAACACAAAAATTGGTAACAGCCTAACTTAACCAAGTTACAATATCTAAACTACACTTTGCATCCTATAAGGCTCACAACCTTTCAAATAGAGAAATCACTGTGGAACATCTTCACAAAAACCCACCCGATAAATTGCCCAAGAAAATGATTTGAAATTGGATTGAAGAGTAATAATGTTATAGGAACACTATGCAGCTTCATGCACTTCAAACGGATCAAGTGACTAGCACACAGAATGCAGGCCCAACAGCATGAGCCAATGAGTGTGGTAAGTTCACCACTCATTAATAAAGAGATCATCCCAACCAACTCAGCATATCTCATCCTTCCAATCAAACAAAAAATTAGCTCATCCTATCCACTATTATCCCTCCAACTAAACGAAAATTAGATCATCACATCCATCCAATCAAACAGAAAATTGGATCATCTTATCAAAAATCACAAGGATGCCCTATTCCATTTAACCTCGTCCTTCAACCAAACACAGACTAAATTGTTCTAGTTCTGACATCAACTAATTTTCCGTTCAATGCACTGTACTCGAGAACCATAACTGGTCCTTGGAAATGATGATAAACTTGCAAATAGTGAAAATCAAACAAGAAAGTCTGAAGGATCTTGCTGAAAATCAAACAAGAAAGGCTGTAGGGTCGTTTAGATCTGAGATGTTGACTGCTCTAGCTTTGAGTAGCATGGATGTTTTTGTGACTACAATACACTAGTAGTTAATCAACTGTTCGTGGTTACCCTTGCAGTTTAACAACAATTCAGATTACAGCTAT
The DNA here is from genome assembly GCF_958298935.1 of Phragmites australis. Lineage (NCBI taxonomy): Eukaryota > Viridiplantae > Streptophyta > Magnoliopsida > Poales > Poaceae > Phragmites > Phragmites australis. The sequence goes on along the minus strand of NC_084940.1, from coordinate 15,824,494 downwards.
AAAACCATAAGTGCAAAGTGCCATCTCTGTCTGTAATCCTTGTAAGTTCAAAGCGAGTCCTCATAGCACATATCTAGCAAGAAGACAAGGGAATTGCAAGGAAAAAATTGCGGATTTACCACTCACAAATGTCAATTGCATGCTGAGCCTAACATGTGGCCGGTCTGAGTGTATGCAACTGAGCCCGGGTGGCAAATTAGCTGCCACTCCATCTTAAGAGTGACAAATCTGCAAATCTCTCGAATTGCAAGCTAGGTTTCCGTTGACCACAATTTTATCCCTATCATGCACTGTGTACAACAAAAATTCAGCGCAACAACGTATGGTGTGATCAACCAATTTTCTTTTTACCATATTTGTCGCATTCATTTGATCTACTCCGATCTCTGTCAACAGCTGCCTAACTAAGCTTGCGGATTAGCCGCTGCTCCTACATCACCGCCAGCCGATACTCTGCTTCGTCGATCTGAAAGAGCATACCCTTCAGAAGCTACGCGAGATCAATCAAGAGCTCGAGATACTCACTGATTCCGAAGATCTAAAGTGGAAATCCCCACCGATTTTACGGTACCCCAAGATCCATGGCAAGGGTTGACTTCCAACAACGGGAACCACCTCCAGATTCGACTCCCTACCCCTCGACGATCTCGTCCTCCCTGGGGCCTCTATCGCCACCAAGCTCTAGATCCCCGCGTAGAACTCACCATGAACCCGTCGCCGACGCCGCTGAGGTGGTATGGCAGCGCGCTAAGAGGTCGAGTAGACCTCGATGTCGCAGGTCAGCTCAGCTCCCGGATCGCGCCCCTGCAGCACCCCATGCGTCCAGGGACCAAGCTAACTCCTCTGCACGGAGGAAGCTTGACCCTCGGACGGATGGATGGGTGGTGAACCTGAGGGGACGGATGCCTCTGCGTGAGCTGACCTATGACATTGAGGACTGCATCGAACTCTTCATGTACCACCGGGCTTCGTCACCCCCCCCCCCCCCCCCGGCGCCACGCTCACGGCCGCCATGGGCGGATCTCTGCGCCTCCCCCCTCCCTTGTGGTGTCTGTGTGTGGGGTGTTGGAGACGACGGACGAAGGCTGAAACGGCACCCGGTATTAGTAGTAGGCCAGCGGAGCAGTATCGCCTGTCGTTTGATGCCTATGGGGCAAATACAAAACCCTATGGTGGACTGGTGGTGACCGTATATGGTTTATCTTGGCCGCTTATACTCTATTTAATACTTATTTAATTATTGATTCTTCTGGCATATTCTATTACTATTTTACTTAATTTTTGAGACACGGGTACTATTATAGATTCACGCGCGTTTGCAGACTCGGGCTCAATTAAGACTGAACCCATCAGCTTCCCTTCGCGGGGCAGATTCCCGTCGTGAAGGGATTCCCGTTTCCTTCAGCGCTCCAACGGTTTCCCTTCACGATTTACTTCACGACGGGATTCCTAGGGTCATTCGTTTCAGGACGGGATTCTCTCTCCGTTCCCTTCGCGATTCCCCTTGAAGGGAAGCTGTTGGAGATGAGAGGAAATAAAAGGAATGAGAACAGGGAAGGGAATCGAGAAGGGAATCGAGAAGGGAACGAAATGAAGGGAATATGGTTGGGATAGTCTAAATGATAGCACATGTCTCCAGATGCTCTCGTTTTATATGAAAAATAGCAGTGTCTGTTGCTCTTGTTTCTTCCACGCTCGCCTATTAATTATCACCTCTGGGATCTTAAAAATGTAATGATTCGAACAAGGCAATAAATAGTGTCGGTAACCGTTACTATTGCGGTAGTAGACCTTTACCCACATCGCGTTTGTAACTTAGCGGTCACAATAATAGTTAGTGAGAGTTATTGCGGGCATTAATAGTAGTTAGCGTGCCGTTATTGCGTGCTGTAATAGCAATTAGCTTGCTCGTCAGGTCAGCTCCAGTATCCAGATGTTGTTGATTTGATTTGTCTTTACATCTTTGGATTTAGGATTTAGCATTTCTATTACTGAGACTTACGAGGAAAACTTGATGTTTGTTTCTTGTTTTAAGTTATATACTTATATTTTCTTAGCGTCGTATTGATTTGTCACTTATTTGTTTTATAGTTGCTAATTGCTATTTTACCATATTAATAAGTTAAATATCATGCTCTATACTCAAAATTGTGAGTATTTTTAAAATTCAACTATTAGAACTTAGTGTCCGCAATATCACCTGCTATCCGCAATCCGCTACCCCGATACTAATCCGCTACTATCGCGCTATCTACTATTTATTATCTTGGATTCAAACTAGTTGCGAGTAGACAATAAGGATGTTGTGACCATTGATTAGAGAAAGAAAAATATGAATGGGCCAGCATCAATTACGAAAAGAAATCAAAAACTGAAAGTATGAAGAATATAAGGAAGATCAAAAACCAAAAAAAAAGAAGAAATATGAAAAGAAAAATATATAACTAAAACAAAAAGGTTGAATCTTGGACGGATAGATGGAAAGTGGTAGGTGCATAAATCTAGCCTGATTCATAAATTGGGGAATATTATATGTCGCATATGCTACCGTAAGGGATATTCGCTACCAAACGGCCCCCACTCATCACAAGCTTCTTCAACCTCAAAGAAATGCCGTCTTTTACCCTCCACATACTCGCTCGCCATTGGATTAGGGTCTAGGGTTATCGGGATTCGGGTTTGGAGTGGACTATGTCGTGTTTAGAGAGATGCCTAAGGTCAGAGGTTGGCAGTGGCTAGGCGATGCGGTGGCAGCGAGGCGATGCGGTGATGCGATGGTGGCTTTGGTGGGGTAGGCATGGAGATGACCCATCAGAGACGAGTTAGTGAGTAGTGACATATATGACGGTGGGAGCTATCAAACACAGAGGAGGAGAGCAGGGTAGGGGCGAGGGCGACAAGAAGAGCTCGCTGGAGGTGAAGAAGGAGGGGCTAGAGCGGCGGCAAGAAGGACTTGATGTTTGTTTCTTCTTTTAAGTTATATACTTATATGTTCGTAACTTTATATTAATTTGTCACTTATTTGTTATCTAGTTGCTAATTGCTATTTTACCATATTATTAAGTCAAATATTATGATCTATACTCAAAATTATGAGTATTTTTAAAATTCCGCTATTGGAATCTAGTGTCTCTAATATTGTCTGCTATCCGCAATCCACTACCCCCGATACCAATCCGTTATCACCCTGCTATCTGCTATTTATTACCTTGGATTCAAACTAGTTGCGAGTAGATGATAAGGATCTGTGGCCATTGATTAAGGAAAGAAAAATATGATTGGGCTAGCATCAATAATGAAAAGAAATCAAAACTGAAAGTATGAAGAATATAAGAAAGATAAAAAAAGAAATAAGAAAAGAAAAAATATATAACTAAAACAAAAAGGTCGAATCTTGAATGGATAGACCAAAAGTAGCAAGTGCAAAAATCTAGCTTGATACATAAACTGGGGAATATTATATATCGCATATGCTACCTGTAAGGGATATTCACCACCAGGTAGCCCCCACTCATCACAAGCTTCTTCAACCTCAAAGCAATGTTGTTCTTTACCCTCCACATACTCGCCCGCTACTGGATTAGGGTCTAGGGTTATCACGTTTCGGGTTTGGGGTGGACTATGTCGCGTTTAGAGGGATGCTTGAGGCCAGAGGTGGGCGGCGGTGAGGCGATGCGGTGGCAGCGAGACAAGGCAGTAATGCGGTGGTGGCGATGGTGATGGCGGGGTAGGCAAGGAGATGACCCGTCAGAGACGGGTTAGCAAGGCAGTGACATGTTGATGGTGGGAGCTGTCAGACACGACGGAGGAGAGCGGGGTAGGGGTGAGGACGGCAAAAAGAGCTCGCTAGAGGTGAGGAAGGAGGGGCTAGAGCGGTGGCTCGTTGGAGGACTTGCAAGAGGCAGGGGTGGTTTGGATCCACACAAACTATCGAATGCTATAGACCGCATAAGCAGCCCTATCGCCTTTTGTTTTGCTCTTTTTATTTTTTGATTTTTTCTAGTTTCTCAAAAAATTGTTCCTTTTGTTTCAGATTTTTCGCCTTCAGAACAATTTATAGTCATGTAACATCCTAAATGAACTAATGAAGCAATTAATTTGAATTAATGGAACATGGATATTATACTAGAGGAACAATGCTGATGTATGTGCTAAACATTAGAGAGTCTCCAATAAGGACACATCAGGTATCTATAACTAGTCAATGCCAACATTTGTCCTATGTGGAGGAAAGAAATGGAAGAGAGAACACATCTAGCTCTTATTGAAGCGATAGTTTATAACAGAAAATAAGACATAATGTGTGAGGATTAAAATACGAAGACACAACTTTATAGATAGTTCATTGGAGAAAGTATCTTTAGTCTATAAATAATGTACACTCTTATAGGTAGTAAACTATTTACGTTATTAGAGATGCTCTTACAAATCAACCAACTGAACATCAACTATATTATAGTGGACCAAAACAATTGAAGAAATAGAACATGGACCCTAAGCTAATGAAACAACGGCTATGGACTACTTTTTTTAAAGTCAAAGCCCATGAACTACCATGAACATGATACTATCTCCGTTTTCGTTTATTTGTCACCAGCTTTCACTGTAGCAATTTTGATCTTATGTGTTTTTCTACGAAAAAATTATAGATACCTAAAACTTTTGTATTATTAGATTAGTCGTGAAACATACTTCATTAGTATTGTATACTTTTAAGTATAAAAAAAATTTCGTAGAAAAAAACATAAGGTTTTACTTATGACAAATAAACAAAAATAAAGATAGTAGCATTCATCGGATTTTTTTATTTTTATATTTTATATCTAATATTTAAATAAATAGACTTCTGATGGCAAGATTTGCACACATAGGCGTCTACCGCCCTTTGAAAGGGAGCCCTTTCAAAGAGTGGTAAGGATACCATGGTGGCAGCGCCATTCCTTACCACCCTCTCAGAGGGCGGCTAGGGACCTCCCCCACGCCCGCGGTCGTACCACCCCTTACCACCCTTTCAGAGGGCGGTTAGCCCCGTTACCACCCTCTCAGGGGGCTGTTAGCCTCCGACCCCCACCCCCTCCACAAGTATAAAAAGGCTAAAAATCAGCCAAAATAGCCATTTAAATCTAGAAAAAAAAAAGAAAGAGAGGGGGAGGAGAGGAGAGGAGAGGAGGGACAGGAGAGGAGAGGGAGGCAGTGCGGCGAAGCTCTACTGTTTTTGATCTGCGGATTTTAGGTCTCGGTTTCTAGTAATTTTTTTGACTTATATTTTTATTAGTAATTAAAGTACCATTAGATCTAGAGTTTAGTGACATAACAGTAGTTATATTATATAAGACCTAGGGTTTAGAAAGATAGGATATATTGTCTTTTGTAGTATATTGTAAAGATCAATTTTAATATGGTACAATAGCCATCTGATGCATAGTAGTATTTAGAGTATGGTAGTTTTGATTGTCTAGATTTTATAGAATAATGATGTAAGTAATAATTATAGTTAATTAGATACTTTATTAAATAGACGGATGATTAATTAGTTTAAATTGGTTAGTTTGCTTAGGAGTAATATTAAATAAACGTATTGTTAGGTGATCATCGGTGTTGGTAATTTTGTTAGAGTTTTGATAAACAGAAGTTTATTTTTTTGGCATTAACATTGGATATATTTTTGGGTGTTTCCAGGATGTCTGATAAATTATATTTTCCAATATATTATGGTGAAGATCAAATTAGTTATGATCCTAGCGGTGTAGATCTAGCTGGATTTTAGCATGTCATCAAGGGACTTAGTAGATCCAATGAGAGGATCATAGTGGGCGTGTGCAAGTGGCTGATACACTATTTTCAACTGGATCCCCAACAACATAAGCTTAAGCTGAGAGCTATGCTAAGTCGTGCTACTCAGGGGTACTTTAGGGAGCTCATCCTGATTAATGCGATATCTACTTGGAGATAGTACGTAGATATATCATGTGAACGTGGTCTCCCTCTTGTGCTGCTAGTTGAGGCGTACCGGAAGGATCCAACAGAGATAAACTTTGTGGAAGTAGTAGCAGAAACAAGTCAGACAGTGATGGATGAAGCAGACCTAGTAACTGTGGGGGACGAGCAAGATGTTAGGGATGTGCGTGAGATACAACCGAGGGGTGTAGCTGATGAGGGGGAGCACATCCCTAGCATAATTGAAGAGATGAAGATGGAGAATCAAGAGCTGGAGGAAGCCATTGCCGATGAGGATTCATCCGACAAGGAGAAATGCTCATGTTCCTATAGAGTGGAGGAATCATGAATTTTCAAAGCTAGTGGTCAGTGAGGCTCATCGAACACTGTAGGAATATCATGAGAATGAGGTGTTCCAAGGTGCTATGTACCCTAGTAAGGAGGCTGTTATTGATGCAGTAAAATTCTGGTCACTGTCTCTTCGGAGGCAGTTCAAGGTTGTGAAATCGAGTAAAAAGGTAGTACGACGTCAAGTGTTTGGTGCCTGATTGTCTGTGGCGGGTGCACGTATTCAGGGGGAAGTGGATTGACTACAGGGAGTGCTCAATAGTTATGGAGCATAATTGTCACATTGAGTTGCTCACTTTATTTTTAAACTGAATTTCCCTTTTGATGAAATTGGGTTGCTCACTTTATTTTGAAGTTTTTGGACTATTGAGATTGGTGACTACAATGCGTAACCAAGCCTAAATACAACAGTTCATGGGTAGCCTGACATTGAATCAATTTTCATGCTGACACTAGTAATCAGGTTGTTAGAGCATCTTCAAGACATGTCCAATATAACTCCTATTTTAGGGATTTTGGATCTAAAATATCTCTCCAACTCTCCTATTTGGTTCTCAATTTCTAGCGATGCTCAAAACTCTTCTTGATCCTAGCTACTTATGGGGTGTGACTCTCGTTCCCTATCTACCCCAGCCCCACCACTTGCAAGCTGTTGAAGATTAGTTCCTGACAATATGTCTATAAATTGACTGGATACCTTCGAGTGTAGAAATTAATCACGAGATAAGACAAACAATGTATACAGGTTCGGGCCTCCAATTGGAGTAATACCCTACATCCCGTGGGGGTGTTGCTGCCGTATATTGATGATCTCGAGTACAAGCAAGGTGGCTAAGACTATTACAAGGAGTTGATTGGATCTAATTTATCCTAGGGCTACAGTTGTCGAGTAGTTCCTCTGTTGATGCTTGCCTCTCTCTCTTATTCTCTCGTGTGTTTCGTTGTGTTTTTCGTCTTGTGTCTCCTCCCCCCCCCCCCAACCTTTCCGCCTTATATAGGGGTGAGGTATATTCAGCCGTAGTCGATAGGAAGTTGTCTTCCTTGACGTCTAATTAGATATATCTATTTTGAATATTGGTCGTATCGGATTGGGTAACCAATCTAAACCTTCCTAGTATATACTTCCTTAACTCCGGGTGTATCAGGTACCACTGATTCGGCTCCGTGATATCTGGAGCTACCGAATATACATCGTATATACCCTATCTTTGTATAATATCCTCCTTATGCGCATATACCCTATAGTTAGATATTCGATAGTAGCCCCCTAATTCTACCCCGGAGGAGAGGTTTCCATAAGAACCCACTTGATTACCACCTAGTTTAAGCTTGATCAAGTAAAGTGGATCAGACTCATAGTCGAAAGAATTGAGTATGGATGGATCCTTCCTCGAGTATCAAGTGGAAGCTCAGTCGGGTCGAACGCCCTGTGGCTAACCACACTCGAGACTTGAAGAAAAAGATTAAAGAACTCAACTGATCGACACCCAACTCCGAGGAGAGTTAAAAAAAACCTTTTGAAATTTTAAACAATGGGTATAGGTGCATTTAATGCGGGCAGAAGGGCGTGCAGAGATTCCCACGTCGTCATCGTTCCTCTTTTCGCGCCGGTCAAAGCGTTGTAAAGGTGGGAGTGGTTGAAGAGGCGGTAACTTTTTGGTTATTTACCCGTAACACTCAGACTTGCAGCGGCCATTCCTCGTCATTGCCACCAGTCTTCCTGCACATGCCTCTCAGCTTTCTCCGCCCCAGCACGGACCACCGCCAGAAAGAATTTTAGATCCATGGATCCCAACTCTTCCTCGAAGATCCCGACTTCCTCCTCGCTAGAGAAGTAGTTTGACGCAATAGCCACCGGCACCTCGCCCGATCAGTATGATGAGGCGAGGTTCATGGTTGAGGCCTGGACACCCTCGATTATGCAAGAATCTCGACTGGCAGAACTTGAAGTGGAAGGAGTGGTGCCGCCGCGCAACCTAGTCGAATGGAGGACGGCATCGGGTGATAGATTCCCTTCCTGCAAGATCGAGCACGAGTTTGTAGTTTTCAAGTCCTTCTTTTGTTGTGGTTTTAACATCCCTCCTTCCAAGTTTCTTCTCAATGTGCTCGATCGGTACCAAATTGAACTCCACCACTTGAACCCCAACTTCGTTACCATGTTGAGTGTTTTTGTTCACCTTTGTGAGGCTTTCCTTGGGATCGAGCCAAGTTTGAATCTTTTTCAGTATTTTTATAAACTGAAGAGGATTACCGAAAATAAATGTGTCGGGGGATGTGATTTTCAGTTGAGGAGTGGAATGAAAAACTCTTATATCTTGGTTACTATAACCTCCTCTTGGTTGAAAGATTGGAAGAAATTTTGATTTTAGGTCTCCAATTCTGACTCTATTGGTTTTCCTTTAGTGTATAGAGGATTTTTTCCCATCCAAAATCTTTCTTGGACACAAGAGCATCGAGAGTCCGGCCACACCACCTACTTCACCAACATGATTGGCATGCTAAGGTAATTTAGCCTAACTAGGTGGCATGTGGCCAGAGACTTTATTAGTAAGAGATTGAGTCCCTTGAAGGCACGAACGCGCCTAGCTTGGGACTACAGTGGGGATGAGGATGCTTCTAGGGATGCGGCTGGATGTAAGGCTTAGTTAGCACTTTACCCTTTTCTTTTTGCTATGATCTTCGAGCTTTGTTGAGTAAACCTTTCTTCTTTATTTAGCCCTGCCTGCAAAGGATGTCACCGCCCGGTTGAACAAGCTTTTTTCTTTCGGCACACCGGAGTGTGGCATTCCGCCTTACTCCTTAGCGAATCCTTTTGTTGTTGTTAAGGTTTTAATCTTCTGCTGTGTAGTTTCTCTTTTGTTGCAAATAGTTGCATACTTAAGAACTTGTATTATAACTTTAATTACTCACTCTTTCTTAAGCTATATTGTGATATACATATTGAAAATGCATGTGTTCCGATCTTGGGCACAAAACACGTGCCGAGACTACGGGATGGTATTCTGGTTAATTATTGAGGTTGTGATTATGAATAATTATTCTCCTGATGATTAATTAGAATACTATTTGGACGGTTTCTCACAATTAAGCATTGTAAACTATCATTGAGTCATCGCAATGTAGTATTTGTTTCGATAAGCTTCTTATCGATGTCGTCATTAATAGCATAGCGGTGCTCATCCAACATCATTGTAAGTTCTTCCTTCAAAATATATTTTTGCGCATCCGATGCTTCACTTGTTATGGTTAGTAGCAAACATAAGATATATTATCCATATCAACTACTAGGTGGTGGAGGTGAAGGTGGAGTCACATACTCTCAAGCGTCTTACCACGCTCTTGCAAGTGTTCTTACCAATCACAACAGTTGGAACAATTGGTGGCTGGTTCGTGATACCTTATCGGGTGCGAATGAGGTAGTTGCAAGGGCAGAATTGTTCTGATCTAGAGAATGTGAAGCTTGGATAAACAATATTTAGTAACAAAGAATAGCAATAATTGAAATCAGATTAGTAAAGTTGAATAAAAGTTTACAGTATTCGTCACAGTTACTGGTTCGAACATATTCCTAGAACTAGCTTAAGCAAGCTGAAAATAGAATATACACAAGCATAATAGAAGAAAATTCGTAATACAGACTGAATTCTCTTTTTCTTTTTCTTTTTCTTTTTATTGTTTGTTTGGCACTCTTTGCTTCTTGCTTTATTTTCACTTTTTTTTGCACTCTTTGTTTCTTGCTTTCTTTTTTTTGCGAATGTGATACATACTCAAAACTCTTCTACTATTTTTTCTAGGTCCAATGAGGTGAGTATGACACAAACTTTTTTGGAAAAGCAAGGGTATAAAATAATAAAAAGATACTCTCTGTCTCTCTGAACTTTGGCTTCCTCTATTTTAGCTATGGAATTTCTACTCAGACTTTGTCTAGAATACTCGATATGATGGAAGTGTGTGGGTGTCCGAGAGCAACCAGAAACAGATAGACTTAGACTGGGTTGTAAAGGCAAATTCGAGTGGGTGGATGAATTTGACTAGATGGTTGAACCTGAGTAGGTGGTCGAACATGACTAGTAGTCGAACCTGAGTTGGTGGTCGAAGTGATTAGTAGTCGAACTCGAGTAGGTAGTCAAACACGACTAGTCATCGAATCCGAGTTGGTGGTCAAACCTGACTAATGGTCAAATCTAAGTTGATGCTCAAACCCGACTAGTGATCGAAGCGAGTGTTGACACAATCTCGATTATAACAGACAAAGACAAGCCGAGATACACGACGATTAAACCATCAAATACTCGATGCTAGAAACTAGAACATGATGACTCGACCAACAACAAAGACACTGATGATGGACTCGAACTCAACAACGCGAAAACTAAAATCAAAATTATGAAAGACACAAAGTGGTTTGGACAATGGAAAAACTAAGATCTAAATATTTTTTAGATAATTTTTAGAACTCTAGATAATAAAACACAACGAAACAAAAGGGATAAGGGAGATTACTAACGGGCAATTGAGACTCTGATACCAGTTAATAGGGGCGTGTCTGATCTTTCAAAAGGTAATATGATAAGTTGATTTGGTAGAGCTTTGACATTAATGATCCAAAAACTTTGACTAGAACAGATCAAGAACCGTCGTAACCAATACATCACTACTCCATAGTTATCAATCATGCCATGACGTGATTGATCTCGCTAAGAAGTCTTTTTCTGCAAGCGAATCGAGAACACAAGAAAAAATAGGTAGATGCAATCTGAATATTACTGATTACTAATCAAGTACTCAAGTTGGAGTTCTACAAACCGATATACGATAAAACTGTCTAAAACAGAATAATCTAAGTAAAATCCGAGCCTAAATTACGACGACTAATGTATATATATAGGGGGACGTGAGGAGGTCGACCTAGAGTTATGCAGCTATGAATAGAGACGTACACAACATAGATTCTGACCTCGACATGATTACAAGACCTGACAAGGTCCAAAACGATGACGTAACACCTTATTTCATCGACTCTAACTAACTATAAGGAATATCTGATGGAGACTAGATCCATTGAAAATGACTCATCATAAATTTTTCAGCAAGTCTAAGATCGTCTCAATCGGACTTAGTAAGCGAGTTATGTACATTTTATTAACGTACTATCATGATATTTCGAACCGAATTTGGAATCTGACTTGAGCTCGACTTGGCCTTCGAGTGAAGATGTCCATTAAGTGATGATGTTTAGGTGAGCTTGTGATACTTCTCCTATATTCCTAAGTATTACAATATCATAAGAATTCAGTAGTAATCTAATCAAGAAAAAATAAACAATAAGGAACTAGTCCACCTAATAATTTAATTGTCGTGTATGTACTCTTGTAATTAGTCATTGTATGATTTAAGTATTATTAGCAGTATTGCTCGTATCCGAATGAGTGATATTTTTATTTATTGCTCTAGTTAGCAATCCTATTAGCTTTGAGCTGAGAATGAAAATTGATGATTACTATACGAAAACAGCCCAAATTGACCAATTCATGTGTAGGCTGACGACCTAACCTAGTTCTTTTTACGAGCCAAAATTAGATCTAAAAAAAAGATTGGTTCTCTGTTTGGTATTGTGGCTGCTTGTAAACTCACTTATTCCTTTAGAAACTTTGATGAATTAGTTAGTAAGAAGCATCTTTGTAAGAGCCATAAACTGCAAATATTAATAAATTAGTTCAGATTTCCATAAGAAACCAGATTCCACAGCATAGCGCGTCATAGACTCACAGTGGAGCAACTTTAATTAGAGCCTAAATATATCTGCCTAAATGGTACTCATATGGAATATTATGTTAGTAATATGTGATTTGAGGCCAAAAATACAAAGAGTACTAAATTTCCCAGCATAGCACCATCACAAAATGGCACAAAGCCTATGCGATGAACCCTTCGCTCCTATCTTGAATATTTCTGTTAAAAACCAAGATCCAAAACCGAAATAAATAGGTTAGCCAGGTTAGGTTTCTAATATTTGTAAATCGGTATCCAATTTTCAAAACCGAAAATTTCTTTTTTTTTTTGGAAAAGACGGTAAGAGGCTTGCCGAAATATATTGATAAAAGAAGGAAAGTAAATCGAAAGAGATCACAAACTTCATGCACAAGAGCGCACTAGCGAAAGCCTGCGCAACTACCAAAAGCCCTGTCCCTCCAAAACGCGCAACAAAACAGACTACTGGAGCAAAAACGAAAAAACCAACACCACACCCGACAACAGACTACTTGAACACGTTCCTAGAGCTTGAAAGATTGAAAGATTCATAGCGTGAAACTTGGATTCCTCTGCCTTGTTAATGATCGGATAAACTCGGAACAGGTGCAGTGATGAAACTCATCAACTTTTCTCCAAGAAGCAACACAGGGATTACGTGCAAACCAGATCCCATAAACTGACCAATTAGTCCTTGATGTTTCGGTTGAAGGTAGCCATTTAAAGATGAAGGGAGCAAGATCTGTTGATAAGGATATTGCCGGACAATCTATGGATGCCCAATCACTTCTATTTCCTCCTTGACTACCTCCTTGGCAAAACAGCCCATAGGGCGCCTGCAAAACCCAGAGCAGGGGCTGCCTTGCTTGCTATTACCAAGCATATAAGCAGTGTCCGAAGACCATCCAAGCAGCACAACATCATCCTAAAACAGTGCATGGTTGAACCTAAGACAATCGCCACGCCCGGTTCCTTTGATCGATGTCCTCTTTTATTATCCGTACGATTGATAGTTCATCTAGACTTTGTCCTTGGAAAATCCAACGATTTCTCTCCTTTCAAATATTCCACCAGAAGTAAATCACACCTCTGTTGAAATCCCTACATCCTTCCCTGATGATTTTGTCTCTAGCCTCTCGCCACCACTATCGAATGGTGGTGAAATCGGAGAGGCTAGGCACATGTTCCCAATGGAACCAAAGAGCTACATAATGCCATACTCGACGCGTAAAACTGCAATCTTTCAAGAGGTGTTTAGTATCCTCATAGGACGTGTTGCACAGCTTGCATTGATGATCATCTTGGTCATGTATCCATCCCTTTTTTTCCAAATTGTCCATTGTAAGGATCTTCCCCTGAATTGCTAGCCATGCAAAAGTTTTGCACTTTGGTTCTGTCCTGACCATCCAAATGGGCTTGGTATGGAACCGCTTGACCGCCCCTATGAATTGGATTATGTACGCGCTTTTTGTTGTATACACTCCATCTGGTGTCCATTTCCATCTAATTTAATCCTCCGAAGCATAGTCCCGTTGTATCAATTGCATAGCGTTCCATAGCTCGATGAACTGCGCAATTTCCTCTTGAGTTGTTAAGCTGTGTAAACTATGAACCCAATTGTCATCCTGCAATTCTTTCCTTACCGATCTATGCTTTCTTTTCGCAAACCTGAACAAATCCGGAGCGATTACTTTTGGCGCCAACCCATTGACCCAACTGTCATGCCAGAACTTCGTCTTCGCTCCATTTCCAACCGTGACTATTGTGGACACCATGAATAAGTCCCTATCTGTCTTGTCGTAAGGCGGTTGGAGTTGAACCCATGGTCGATGATTATCAGTCCACTGGAACCACAACCATCGCACTCTCAAGGCTCTTGTGAATTTTTCTATCTCCAAGATACCCAGACCCCCTAGCTCCTTTGGCCGAACTGTGATGCTCCAGTTTACCAGAGAATGTTCTCCAGAAACCTTTTCCAGGACTTCCCCTTTCCAAAGGAAAGCTCTTCTAATGCGACCAGTCCTCTTTGCCAACCATTTATGCAACAGGAATACCGTAAGGTGGTAAGTAGGTCCGGCAGAAAGAACAGTTTTTACCAAGGAGTCGCGACCGGCCAGGGAGAAAAATTTGCCTTTCCACCCCGCAAGTCTTGCCTCGAGCTTATCAATCAGAGGTTGGACTTCAACTTTCTTTACTTCTTTATGTGTAGTGGAAGCCCAAGATACTTGCAAGTGAACTGTTTTAGCTGTCCTGGGAAGGCGGTGAGTAGGTCATCAAAGTTCACATGAAACCTGGCATCTTGACCCAATATGATTCAAAATGGAAAGCGATATAGCTTAGTTTTAGAAGGCTCCCTGTCAGGAACAACGGACAATGGTCGGAACCGTTAGACGACAAAGCCTGTAGGTGCGCATTTGGGAATAGCAATTCCCAATCAGAGGTGTGAAAGAACCTGTCAATGCAGATCAGAGTTGGATTGTACTGTTGATTAGACCATGTGAATTTCCTGCCAGATAGCTTAAGGTCATGAAGATTTAACCCATCAATCAAATCCTTGAAACGCCGCATCATCGACCTATTGAGCCTCTCATTATTCTTGTCCTCTTCTTTGTAGATTACGTTGAAGTCTCCACATAGGAGCCACTATGGTTTCATGAACTGTTTTAAGTCTTGAATTTATTGCATAAAGGCAACCTTCTCAGCGTCATCCTGTGGCCCATAGACCACCGTTATGGACCAGGTCGTCTTGTCATTTAACATTGTGATGTCTGTTGAGATAGTATGTTGCATCATTCTAACATTCGACGGGGAGAAATAAGATGCCGAGCAAGCAAGAAGGATTCCACCCGTGGTTCCATTGGCAGGGAGCGCTACATAATGCCGAGCAAAATGGCTCCCCAGCATTTCAGTTACCAGCTGATGTGACCACATTGAAATCTTCGTCTCCTGAAGACAAACAATAGTTGCCCCTGCCGACTGTGAGACCAATATGACATTTGAACGTTTAGCCGGCGCATTCAACCCCCTCACATTCCAGCAAAGAATATTACAGTTTTCCTGCGACATTGGTGCACTGAGGGACGACTTTCTTTCTGAGATATAAGAGTAAAAGGCCTGGATGCCCGAACCCAATTGAGTACACAGACACAGGACCACACAGACTCAGAAGGATCACTAGAGTGGACAAGGGCTTCCTGCCCCAGTAGACAACCTGGAGGTCCACACTTTCTTGCAGTTGCCTTCTTCTGAACTTGACTTCCAAAACAAGCCGGGCGACCCAAAACAAAAGGCCCCAGAGGCCCGCACCGGTGGAGCGGAATTGAAACCATACTGGGTGGATGCATGCCGATTCTGACAACTATGACTATATCTAACACCCACATGACGTCTCATAACACTATTGACAGAGCTCCAAAATGACCTGACTTGACGGAGACATAGATAGACTGAGCTAAGAGACATGGGAGTAAAATAGCAACAACATGATCTTAATTAGCTTGACGCTGCATCACGCTTGCAGAGCTGCCTGTTCATCAACCGGCACCACCTTCTTGGACGTATTCTTCTGCTGCTGTCACCCCTTATCCACTAGGTCTGCAATGGCCAGCATGGTCTTTTGCTCCAGTGGCTAGGCAAACATCTGCAAGTAAGAATTAAATAGTTCAGATTTATCAGCGTTAGAACTTGCTGAGCCCAATCTCTTTGATAGGACTTCAATGGCGAGCTGCACAGAAGATTTTCCCTGAGTATTTTTCAATTTTAGGCAGACACTACTTCTAGGAGGAACAATTCGGGGGGCATTGGCTCTCTTTTTCCTGGCCATAGGAGGCTTTGGGGACAGAGAGGGATTTGCATAGAGTGGGGCTTCCAGGGGTTTAGTAACAATCTGCAGAAAAGGAATGCCACTCGATACCTGCGTGCAAATCTCCCCTGGGGCGTCCACATCTGAAACTGCAAGTGATGAACAACCTTCTGTTTGTGTGGACCGGATGGCTACCAATGAAGGAAAGTACTCTGGGGAAGGTGCTGGAGGGCTGTCCAGGCTTGGAGCTATGGCCTTCACCACCGCCATCTCCTCCCCTTCCTGACTTTTGAAGGAGGTAGCTTCAATCACAGGTAGAGCCCCAGTCATGGGTGGGGAGGCCACTGGTGGCCAAGGCAGGGATGGCAATAGCCGACTGGAACCTACAGAGACGGGGAACAAATCCAGTTCGGCAAGCATCGAATCAAAAACAAGGTTCGAGTTGAAAGAAGAGCCGGAGAAGAAGTCAATCGAACGCCAGTCACCTTCAGTTGGCGTTAACTGGATCCTTGGGCTACGTAGCGAGCACAGCGTGGCGATCGACGATGTGAAGGTAACCTTCTCGCGCCAAATCCTCTTCTGGATCGAGTGGCGTTGACGACGAACAGGGCTCCTAGGGGGTGAAGTCGAACGCGATACAACAGCATCCCCATGGCGACGGCCATACCGGCCATGATCACCTTCGCCGCGAACGGTGCTGCCTTCATCTCGGCACGGACACGAGAGGCGCGACCAAAGAGACCGGCTACGGTGGCGAGGCTGATTGCGTCGGGGCCGATCCCCATCGACGTCATCGTCGTGGTCACGACGACCATCGTCGCCGCTCTGGCAAGCGCGCTGGTGAATGTGATCCGCCTGAACACCCCCATCGGGAGAGCTGAACTACCAATCTAAAAGCCGTTTCTAGCGCCGATTGCTACGGCGTGGGTCTGAGGGATTATCAGTGAGAAAAGCAAGGTCTTGAATCACCACTAGATGGATGAAAAGTTTATAGCATTGCCCTCTCTTGACGTCCGTTAGCCTATCATGATGAATCTCCACTGCAGTAGAGATGTGAAGGTTGGCCGCGGCTCCTTGTCAGCATCGGAGATGGTCAACCACACCACCTTAGGGATAAGATTGGGGCTGTTGCAGAACTGCCAAGCCTAATCCAAATTCGGCGCTCATCTGCACGGCACGGCCAGCACCGATGGCGTCGTGCTTGGCCGGCAGCTGGTCACTCTGCTGCTCGGCCGGGTTGTGTTGTTAGCGCACGGTCCGCCCGTCAGCTTTGAAATGAAATGCGGCGGGCGTGATCTCCTTGCCCTGCTCCTCCGCGCCACCTCCAGCGCCGGTCGCCGGCAGTCCGGTACCTGCGCGCGTGCGCTCCACCCGTTCGTCCTCAAGTCCGGGCGCGCCTCCGACCCCCGCGTGGCCACGGCCCTCGCCGATGCGTACGCCAAGTCCGGCCTCGTCTCCCACGCGCGTCAGATGTTCGACGAAACGCAGCGCAAGGATCTTGTCCTCATCAACGCCATGATATCCTGCTACGCCTTCCATGGCCTCGCGGGCCAGGCCTGGTCCCTCTTTGCCGCCATGCGGAGGACCGGCGGTCCCGGCCTCGCCGGGGACGGGTTCACCTTTAGCGCACTTCTCCGCGCTCCGCGCCACGCCGATGCCAACGCCGACGCCGAGGTGCTGCTCACGCTGGGGTCCCTGGCGCACGGCCTCGTGCTCCGGCTGGGCCTCCTCGCGGACGTGGTGGTCGCCACCGCTCTGCTCGACATGTACGCCAAACGTGGCCGCGTCGCCGATGCGCGCCGGGTGTTCGACGAAATGGTGGTCAGGACCGTTGTCTGCTGGAACGCGATCATTGTCTGCTATGGCCAACACGGCAGAGGCAAGGACGCTGTCGAGCTCTTCCGATGGATGCTCAGAGACGAGTGCCGCCCGGACGAGCTCACGCTTGCTAGTTACTCAGCTCATGTGCGAACATGGCGGCGGCAGATGAGGCTACTCAGCTTCATGCTTACGCTGTAGATAGGGGGTTGCAAGGGTTTCTGCAGGTGGCCAACGCTCTTGTCATGGCATACGGTAAGACCGGTTTTGTTCAAGATGCGACACAAGCATTCACCATGATCAATAATCCTGATATCGTTACACGGTCTTCCATGGTTTCTTCCTACGTGTACCTTGGACATGTGAAGGATGCAATTCATGTGTTTGAGAGAATGCTCCAACAAGGGCTGCCTGATCGCATTGCCTTCCTTGGAGTTCTTTCTGCTTGCAGTCATGCTGGGCTCATTGAAGATGGCTTACACTATTTCCTTATGATGACGAGGGGCTACCGAATTGAACCAAGTCCACAGCATCTTGCTTGTATGGTTGATCTCTTAGGGAGAGCTGGAAGGATTGAAGATGCTTACAATATTGTAGTCAAACTTTCCTGCAAAAGAAATGCTGATGTTATTGGAGCTTTCCTGGGTGCTTGCAAGATGCGAGGCAAAATTGAGTTGGCAAAGTGGGCAGCTGATATGCTACTATGCTTGGAGCCAAATGAGCTAGTAAATTATCTGCTTATGTCCAACGCATTTGCTGCTACAGGAGATTGGAGCAAACTTGCAAAAGTAAGAAGTGTGATGAGGGACAGGTGTGGCAACAAGGTGCCTGGCTGTAGCTGGATAGAGATATGTGGCACAGTTCAGACGTTTGTGTCCAATGATATATTTCTCCGTCAGTCGTTGGAGATGCAACAAATGATGGAACTTACTATTAAAGAAGTGAAAAAAGAGTTGATTTAAGACATATTTGCGAGAATCCAATTTTAATTTCAATTTTTTAGATGAAGAATTTCATAAGGGGACATATTTGCGAGAATCCAATTTTAATTTCAATTTTTTAGATAAAGAATTTCATAAGGGCAGTGAATCCTGTGATATTTTCTCACGGTTGATCTGTTCAGCTGGGGTTAGTTTGACACCTGCAACAGTCACATAACCTATCAGTGTGATCATTCTCATGTAAGTTGAATGTCTTTATTTTGGTGTATTTATGTCAATTGACCGTAAACTCTAATTGGGTTGCCAAAACTGCGTTGAATAGGTTGCACAAAGATATAATTTATCTACAAAACCGAAAATTCTATAAACTGAAAAAAGGGAACCGAAATAACTGTACGGAACTACGAACACCCGCTTCCGGCCCTTTTCCATTCCGCTCCCGCTCGTCCTCTCCGCCTCGAACCTTGGCATTCAGGCGCTCAAGCTCTCCGCCATGGCATCCTCCTCTCCCTCCGGCGTCCGGCCCATCTCGTACCCGCCGCGGGTCCGGGAACCCCCGCTCACGCTCCGGAACCCTAGGTCCAACCTCCCCGTGTCCGACACAGCGGCGCTGCTCCTCCGCGCGGCGTACGACGGTGACGTCCCCCAAGTCAAGAGTGAGTCCTCGCGACGTCATAGAACCCTCCCCCCCCCCCCCCCCCCGATTGTTTGATTCTGGTAAAGATGTAGTTTTTGATTGTGCGTCGGGTGGGGTAATGGGGTTTGGTTGGTTTGTGCAGCGCTGGCGAAGCGGCTGCGGAAGGTGGGGAAGGGCGTGGAGGAGGCGATGGAGGTGATCAAGGCCCCGTGGTACAGGGTACCACGGGCCGCTGCACATGGCGGCGTCAGCTGGGAAGGTGGCCATGTGCAAGTTCCTCATTAAGGATCTCAAGCTCGACGTCGACGCGGCTGGTGACGATGGTAACTTTTTTTTTCCTGTTTCGCTTTTTGCTGGTGTTCGGTTGTTGCGTGTCATAGTTCCATGGTGCAGTTGTGTGAATATGTCGGGTGAGTGCTGGGAGCTATAGATTGGGCCTTTGCTCCGATTTTGCATTGTATTTTAGCTTATTTGTTTTGGACCAAACAATTGGAAAGCTGGTTATGGTGGCACAAGCTGTGTATGGGAGCATAGGAAATATTGCTCAATATGATCAGCTCTCTTGCCATAATCGTGACCGGTGCTAGTGCCTTCCCCAGTGTTTTGGAGTGTAAATGTGCAATTGGTAGCTAGTTTTTCCCCCTCAGTTTGTGTGATTATGCAAACTTTGGTGCTTATGAAGTAAGGCTTTTCTTTTCTGAGGCCGCAGTTCACCAATGCCTCACCAGTTTCCATAAAAAGTAGAAACCAGTGAGGTCTAGGATGATTCATGTGGAGATGATATGCAATTGTCAGTTTCTTATGTATTGGTGTAAATGGGATGCCCTGTCTTTTTGTTGTTTTTGGATTAAAGAGGGAAACCGTTGCCTACTCGAGAAAAGTTTTGCAATTAGCTGGTGCTCTGAAATGCATGTTGAGTCATGGATATGCAAAATTTGATCTGTCGAGTTAGTATTCAGCAGTGATGGCATTGTGGGTCATGTATCTCTCTGTTCATTTTAATCTTATGCCATGGTACACATGTAATACTGCTATGTTGCTTGATTATATACGCTTTATTTGGTCAGAAGTAACAAGTGTTGCTCATTCTGATGAACTGTTACCGTTTCTTTTGCTCTTTCCAGGTGTGACACCTCTCATTTTTGCAATATTTGGTAGTGCATCCACAGCTGTTGCAAGGCTTCTTCTTGATCGTGGTGCTGATCCAAACAAACCAGCCAGTGATGAGAGTACTCCACTCCATACTGCAACAATTCGAGGTTCTATGTACCCTTGCTTATGGGTGTTTTGGATTTATTTAGCTGTTTTTCGAGCTTTATTTTAGGCTTATCTTGCCAACCTTTTTCTCTCTCTTATGTAAGGTAAATCCTATCTTGTCTGTTTATTATTGCCTATTGGTTGCACACTACTGACTAGAGTTGGTAATAATAATAATAATTAATTAGTGGCCCAATTTTTTAGCTTATACCCAGTGTAGTCAATCAATAAATAGAAACAATTTTCAGACAGTGGGTTCATTCTGATAACAGTATTATGGTCAACAGATGTGCATAAACTTGCCAGATGTTTCTTTGAACAAGAGGCACGAGTAACCTTGAGTGGGACTCAGATTATGCTGTGCCTAAAAACACAAAAGTAAAACCTTTTTGCGTTGCTTCAACCTGAAGCTAGGCATTTGGCCAACATAAGTGGAGACACAGGTAATGAAGTCTGGATTTGCAACTGGAGGCCAGTCCTTAATAGGCAACAGCTAGAAAGTACATCCTGATAGTAATTTTCCCAGTTCATTTACTGTTTCTCGAAACCATCTTTATGTTTCTTAACATAGTTACTTCAGCTTGTAGTTTTATAGAAACGCTTTATAGGTGTATTTTAAAAAAATTAGCTCTTTCCTATGGCTGGCACTTCAGTTATGAAACGCATATTCCATTTAATATAGCTTGAATAGAAATTTGACATCAGCAATTTTCTTGATTTAATCCAGATAACTACGAAACTGCAGAGTTATTGTTGTCCAGACGAGCTTATGTTGATCCTGTATCTGAATGTGGAACTCCACTATACATTGCTGCCAAAGATGGAAATGCTAGAATGCTGGAGTTATTGTTGCGGCATCAGGCAGATGTACATTTTTTTCTGTCCAGTCTTAATTTGTTCTTTATATCAATGTATGACTCTTTTTGGAGTGCATAATTCTAACTATGATAGACAAGGCAAAAATTTGTAGTTGAACAAGTTCATGTGGGCCTAGAAAAATGTTCTTGTGTTTTTCTTCTTCATTGTCTTTCCCAGCTGCATATGTAATGGCCTGGAAATAATAGGTTTGAATGCCTTTTTTACCTACTTTACCGGGGTGAGATAGGACTCTTGTTTTATTGACTGGCTCATATGTAATGGCTCTTTACTTTCTTTTCTTCTTCTATCATGTGTCCTTCTGTTCTGGACTGATTTTTAGTGTAAAGGTAGGTAGAGCAGGACAGAGGAGGAAGGAAAAGAACTCGGCAGGAGAGTAATAACTAAGCAAATCTAATTGTTGCTGCATGTAGACTTCCATGGCTCACATGGGCATAACACCTTTGTTCAATGATCTTTGGCTCTTTCCTTGTTTGAAAATGTATTAAATCCTTGATGTCTGTGTGCCAGATGATAACATGGTAAAATCATATTTCTTCTGTATATCCATCATCCTGGTTTGGATCTCAGATTTTGTTACAACGCTTTTTCTTTTTGGTAAACTTCAGTGATATGGAGTTTAAGTTGTTGTTCAGTTAGGATAGAATTTAGTGAAAACATTGTTTGTTTGTCAATAACTTCCAATTATATTCTGGTATTTTTTAGTTTTGTGGAAAACATATGGGTATCATTTTTCATAAAACTCATAATTTGAGTTTAAGCATAACTGATTTTTTTTTTGTCTTGGTTTTACTATATCGAAATCAAACAAGGTTATCAAGCATGCAACGTGTGTGAGGTGTTAGATATATATTGCTATGTGTAATATCCCCTGACTATAAAGGGTTTCTTGCATATTGTCACTTGTACATGTGTATATATACTGGCTCAGGGCCTCCAAAGAATACAAGTTGCTATTCCTAACATGTTATTAGAGCTAGGTTTCTTTTAGGACGCAACAACTCGTCTAATCTAGATCCAATCCACCCTTCCTGTCGGTTTTCATCCTCCCCGTCGGTGTTCTTCCCCCCACCCACCCTGTTGCTTTGCTATCACTGCCAGCCGCCACCTCACCTTGGTACGCCTCGCCTTGCCTCGGTTCATAGCCCCCCACGCCTCTTCGTGCCGCCTCTCACTGCGCTCCTGGCCACGCTAGACCTAAACCGGCTCCACCTGAACCAGCCAGATCCGTCGACCTCGGTCCCGCCCGCCGCTGCCCCAACGACGCTCTGCTCTGCCTGGACCTCGCCTGGCGTCGCTCGGTGTCCGCCAGTCGCATGCCCGACCACCGACCGCCTGTCGTACGCCTGCTCCCCTATGGTCGCCCGTCTTGCGCCTGCTTCGAGTCTGGCTCCCCTGTGGTTGCCCGTATCTGCTCGATCTGTCTTGACCAAGTCCTTCTCAGGTCTAACCAAGTTTGAGCTTCTAGTCTCCAAAAAATAAAAAATAAAAAAATTGCAGCAGCTCGCTGCTTATCTTTGCGCTCTTGCCGTTGACCGCTGCTCCCCTTTGCGCTCTCGTCGTCGCTTGTTTGTTGTTGCTCGCTGCTATCTTTGCGCTCTTGCCATCGACCGCCGCTTTCCTTTGCGCTCTTGTCGTTGTTCGTCATCTCTTCAGGATATCGTTGAGCACCGTTTCAGTTCCTCGGTGCTCGGTGATCTTTGATGGTGCCAACTACCGGAAGTTCGTGCAGCATATGCGCGTCCACATATGCGAGCTTCGTCTTTGGGGTGTTCTCTGTGGTCACGTTCTTTGTCTGCCTTCCCTTGAGCTTCTGACGGAGTCTATGCAGCCGACTGTCAACAAAGGAGACAAAGCAGCTTTTGACGTCGCCACCATTGCCTAATATCCCCAGACTATAAGGGGTTTCTTGCATATTATCACCTGTACACGTGTATATATACTAGCCCAGGGCCTCTAGGGAATACAAGTTGCTATTCCTAACATGAGGATGGGTAGCACCTTATAACCTTATTTCCCTGATTTTGTTTCCATGATGTTCGAGTGTTCATTCAATCGGTGCGGTGCAAGAGTGGTATAAGGTGTTCTGTTTATGAAAGCTGGATCTCACCTCAAATATGTTTTGGCTATATTTTTATGTCAAACAATGATGGAAAGATTTTTTTTTAGAGGGCACTGTCTTGGGTTGTCTCTCTATTATACATGCAAAACAGTCTGGGTTGTCTCTATTATACATGCAAAACAATCTTGAAGAAATATTATAGAATGAATGACTTGCTGCAACATGCCAAGATCGTGGGATATGTTAGAATGCTTTGTAAGAGGTATTACTTGATAGCAAAAGTACATAGGTTAGAAGATGGAATATGACACTTCTCCGGTTTCTTTATTCCAATAAAATAGTTAAATTTCATGCTCATGAGCTTAAGTGGTATGAAACCCGGTTGTAATATTTGAAGTTTGTTCATAACTTAGAGCAGTTTAGTGTAAAATGTACTGGTTTGAAGTCGTACATTTCTTATCTGTCTCCAAAAAAATGAATAACATATCTTGCCGATGCTATAGTTGGCAGGATGCCTCCTTGGCACACGAAAGAAGATCAAAGGAACTGAAAGCCTGGTCTAAAGATTCATGCATCTGCACATTCTTGATACATTTCCAGGGGATAATAATGTGAATCAGTACATCTACGTTGTCTAGGTTTTGTCATGCTCTATTGCATGCTAATGTGATAATGCATGCCCTTGTCAATCGCCTATAATTACTTGCACTCATTCCTGATCTTAGTTTTCTTGGGGTGTAATACCTTCACCACATCTTTTGTTACTTATTGTGCGACAAAATGCCTAGCTTTGTTATTCCAAGCTCTCTCATGTTTATTGTCTAAAATTTATCCTTCGATTTTCTTCTTAACAGAATGGTACAATGCCGATAGAAATTGCTGCAGCCCAAGGATGGCAGGAATGCGTTGAGGTTCTTTTCCCTGTCACAACCCCTTTGGCTAGAGTCGCTGATTGGAGCACTGCTGGAATAATTCAACATGTAGAACTTACGAATTCAAAGCCACAAGTATGGACAGGATATTTCCTATTATACTTAATATGATACTTGGGTTGGTGTTGGTAGCTTTTATGCAGATTGCTGAAATTGATATATCCCTCATTAAAAAAATGTTATCATTTCCATTAATTATAGATTCCACAATCTATATTCTTTGACTTTCAGTTGTGCATATTATTTAGGATGAAAATGAGGGATCTGATTTTGAAGCACAAGGGGATGATGCATTCCGTAAAAGTGATTATGCTCATGCATTGACTCTCTACACTACGGTAAATTCTTGCATCATATATGTCATAAGATTTAAGGTGCACTTCTGTTTGCTGATATCAACTCACTTTCTGACTTACACCTACTAACTAGTGTTGCATATTGGTGCATCCTGATTACCCAACAGACCTGTTACGTTACCATATAGTCATTCTCCTTTTATTCCAAGTTTCTTGTGAATCAGATGTCTATCCTATCGGTTAATGTTTGCATATGTTTTCCATGACAAAAAAGTGTCAATATCTACGGAAAATATGCTGCATATGCTATAATTGACTACAGATATTAAATAATGTCATTTACGGGTTAACTCAATCTTTGGTTTAATAATTAATTTCATTTGATGGCTGTAGGCAGCGGAGATCAACCCTGATGATTCAACCTTGTATGCAAAGAGGAGCCTTTGCTTGCTACATACGGGTGATAAAGGCAAGGCTTTGGATGATGCTAAAACCTACAAAGATATGCAGCCAGATTTATCAAAATCGTGCTATGCGCAAGGAGCGGCTCTGATACTGGTGAAGGTGAGCTGTGCTGCCCAGTAGCAACAACAATTAATTTTCCATATTCTGCGTTGTACTTCATGGCCATGTATTTGCACTTGTGTTTAGGAGTATGGCAGAGCAATTGAAGCTCTCATGTCTGGTTTGAACCTGGATTTTGGAAGCAAACCAACTGACAAGGGATTTAGGTAATCTCTGCTGTATTTTGATTAGTTCTTTGGTTAGGAAAGTTTGCTATAATAGATTGAGTTTGTTATTTAATCAATTGTTCATGCTAAGATTGGTTAGCTGTCTCCCAGCTTAGAGTCTGTTCTCCCTTTAGAAAGAAAGTTTATAGTTTTTATAGTTTGTATAGTTTGTCATTTCAATACAATATAATCCCTAGTACTAAACACCGCCGTAAGTTTTTGTACCTCTACGGTTTTACCCCATGTTGACAAATCTTTCGCTCCAGAAACATAATATAACTAATAATTGGTTCTGTTTCTTACATATGTTTTCTTGTTTGGTTCGGAGAATTTGCTACACAGGAAGCTTATCTGCTTATTTACCTTGTGCTGGGCTGTTATGATGCTATTGTAACTTCTAACCATATATGCAGCGGGGAGCATCCGTGAAGAACGGTTGTTAATACTGCAGTCAAGAAGAAATGTTTCCGTTACTGCGCAGGCCAAGAGAGGTTGTTAGTTGTTACTACTGTACAGGCAAGATACTACTGAGTGTGAAGCATCCTTCGAAAGCTTGGGGTGCACTTTTTTGTTGGTTCCTGCATTGTCTAGGAACTCTCCATGTATTGTGAAGATAACCAAAGCTGCATAGTATGTGTGCTATACGCATACCAAAGCTGTGAAACTGGCCCAAATGGCAGACCACCCACTAGCTATGGTTAAACAGTGCTGAAAGCCCGAAGACATTAACACAGAATAATAGGGATATTACGAGTTTCGACGCTGTAGGATGTAGTAACAATTCTGCGTGTCCTCATAATTACTATAAAACCAGTGTACTGAAGGTTATTTGAACTGTGTTAAACGTCGATGGCATAATCGAGATATCAAAAGTAAACTTTAGTTGTCACTAGGTGAAATGCTTCTGCTCTCCTACGGACGAAAGAAATATTGGCGTATTACGTTAACATTCTTCCTGTACTCGTTTTGCACCGCACCCTAGGCGTTGCTGCGGCTTCTAGCCAACATGCTTTCAAGCGCATATAACGCCTCTTCCATTGTGCTTCCCTGTATTGTGTCAACAGTTGGGCCTTTAGCATCTCTCCTGAATTTCACCATGCCCCTGGATTGCATTGCCCACTTGGGACTTCGTAAGAGATTAAAAAATGGCCATGGTGTGAGAGAATGTGAACAAGGATGGGAATGCAAGATTACTTCGTTTGCTTTGAGGACGAATTTATTTAGTTGTTATCGTCACCGCCAAGAACAAATTTTGAAGTAAGTAGCATCTAAGTGATAAACTTTGGTTTCTGTACAAGGCATCATACAGGGGTGTCATTCAAAGGAGCTGATCACCAAATCTTGAATAACATGACCAAGTGGCATCTTGCCTAAGGTCGAAGACTCAAAGATAACAACGGAGTTTATATTTTGGGTGCAAGGGGGATAGGAAGCCTACTATACTAGGATAATTCCCCATGCGTTGTTGCGGGAATTTGGGAGATAATTTTAGGTGAGCACTGGATGAATGAAGTAATATTGAAGTAGCAGGTCTTTTAGTTTTGAGCAGTTAGAAACATTGGGGTAATTAAGGTAAGAAAATAAAGTGATTGTTCTGGGAAGAGTAGTAATATATGTAGTTAACAGTTGTTGATATTAGGTGACCAAATCCTAGCCAAATGGACGTACCAATATGGTGTGTGTTTTTCAATCGCACCGTAATATTTCATGAACCAAGAATATGCAGAAAATAAGAATATAAACAAATGAAATAACCGACCGGTCCGTCGACTTCTCGAAGCACCAGTGCAAACACTACAGTTGATTCCATAAGCTATTATGCTTCTAGGATCATAAAGTCCTGAAACCTTCTGAATTTTTCTCTTAAGAACTAATGAATCGAGAAACCTTCAAGTTTCTCTCTTGAGAACTAATAACTGAAACATGCCAAAAAAAAAAAAAAAATAGGTGAACGATTCTGTGTGATAAGTAGTTGCACGACAATAATAATATAGGCAATGATGGCCAACCCACACACTGAAAATTGAGCTGGTAGATCTGAAAAAATTCAGAACAACTTCATCAACTAACCGTGGTAGTTATTGAAATTCATAAACGGAGTCAGGTGCAGCGGTTTGCAGTGGCGTCGGGTGCCTAGGGTTCCGAGGTGTCGCCTCCCTCTCGGTCCCCCTCCTCTCTCCCCTCTGGCGAAGGAAACCTCGCCGGTAGCGAGGGGCTCTCTAGATCTAGTGCCTCCTAGTAGGATTAGCCTCCAAATAAGTTTCCCTTCGTGGTTTTAGCCCTCTGTGGTGGCTCCCATGGCGTTGTCCTATCCTTAATGTTGTCCTTCTCGCCAGAGTTGCTATCAGCAGTGCCTTTTTCACCCCACATCCGGGGCTTTGTTCCAATGATGCCTTCTTAGTGTATTTTGTTTGTGTGCTTTGCCGGTAATTGTGCGATTAGTCAACAACGCCCCAAATCAACTTGAAGAACATCAAGACCAGGAGCAAGAGAGCACTGAGCAGCAGCAAGGAGAAGGCAAGTGTACTCCTTGATTATCTTAAACCTATGTTTTAAATGTTTTATTTTACAAAATTGCATGCAATATCTGTCAACTTGATGGGTAGTCACCTATATTAGGGTTTACCTAGTTCTTCCTTTACATTACTTAAGTCCTAAGTGGTAGTTGATATGAGTCTTTTAGGTAGAATTGCTTAGTCATGCTTTTGGGATGTTGGGAAGTGTCATATACATGTTTAGTGGACATATGCGATGGAGATGGTGAACTTATTTTAGTAACATGGAACCCTAGGACTTAGGCAAAGAGTTAGTTTGATAATGGTGGTTTATGTGGTGGGCTTGTGGATATGTTCCAAGCAGTGTTGTTAGGTTTTATTGATTGGTTATTTCCCTGTTAGATAGTCTTTGCCCAAATATCACATATAAGGACCGGTTCGTAGAGCGATAACCCAAGAATTATCGTACCAACTATGAGGCTGATATGAGTAAGGCTTAGTATATTGGTTAGACACATGGCTGGTATTCGTTGGAGCACTAGGACCTAATCAATGGATAATGCTTTGTAGTGATCTCCTGGCGGCACACCACTGGTGTGTGTTAAGTGTGTCATGAATACGGAAACATGGAAATCACGACTTGTGTGTAAAGTTGGACAACCTCTGCAGAGTGTAAAACTGTTATAACAGCCATGCCCACGGTTATAGGAGACTTGGATCCTCACATGATTAGTTGGTTTTGGTTATGGTCTTGTTGGTGTAGGAGTTACTGGATGATGATAGTTTAGGAATGGTTACCTTTGTGTGGATAGTTGTTGGGTGGTTTGAGTCACATACACTTAACAACTGCTTAATGTTCTTCAATTACATGACTATTTCTTTACTCGCATTTACGCAAATATACCTTGTGTTAGCCTATTCTTGATATAATCCTGCATGTCATTACTTTACCACACTTGCTGAGTACTCCATGTGCTCACCCTTGCTATCTCCCCCAATACATATGCTGCTCAGTGAAAGACTTTGAAGACTACCAAGACAATGACCTGGAGTTCTACGAGTGTGTCTTCTGGTCAGTACATGTGGAGTGCTTGGTCACCAATGCTTTCATCACTACCGTCATTTAGATGCTACCATTTAGTTATTAGAGTTGTTTGGGTGAAGTTTTTAATGAATTAGTTAAACGGTTGTAAGTTAAAGTATTGCTTTTGTTACTTCACCTATAATGTCCTTATATGTGTTAAACTTCATGGGCACACATAAGCCGCACTTGGTTTTGTCCGTTAAACCGGGTGTGACAATAACGCATACGCAGTTGCCCACGTATTTACCACCCCATACCATTTCGTACGGGATGTTCCCAAGCAAGCCTCATCTTGGGTGCACGACCATGATTCGCATCACATGGCAAGAGGTCCACAACCACCATTGTGTGGCAGATGTTCACACATCCATGAGAACATATTCACTTACCGGGAGGGGACGACAACAGAGGGATCGAGGTTGATGATTCCGATTAATTCTACAAAGACAATGCATGATGAAACTACATTACATACCAAATACACCCTCATTTGGGGTAGAAGAAATTAACCAGTAAGCATTTTTTTAGTCAAGCTACATAACTAATCTTGCCCTTAGCTGCTCACTACATATCAATATCAAATAGTAAACCAAGTATTCTCTCAACTATATCATCTGAACTGTAACCAAAAAGCTCAATGACTCAAAAGGAGATTTGATTAGTTCTACATGTATAGGCCACTAAATTACCAAGTCTTTCTATTAGTACATTATCCAAAAGTAACATCGATGTAGTGTTTATCATTAGAATTTGTGCATACGCCTTTCACAACAGGCACACTCTACTGCTAATTGATTTGTATGGCAACATCTTGTCTAGGGTGCATGAATATATATATATATAAAATCTTTCCATATAATCATATGAAGACATTAGAACACGCATGTTCACCAAGAATAACAATGCAAACATGCATCGTGCATGCACTATTCACTTGGAATGTTGAGAAACAGACTATCGTAAGTTGATTTGTGCACCAACACAACCAAAAGGAGAAGAATGTTAGGATCATAACAAAGGTCATAATTACACTTTATTAGAAACAGGATGTCCAAGTTGACAAAAGGAATAGCCCTGTTTTTCCTATTCCTTTGGTACCTTTTCCGTTTACAAAATATTGCCATGAAAAAACTATTCATATGCTCAGTGACTATTTAAACCACTTACAAAAACTTAAAGTTTTCTATTATAAAGGTAAACTTTACCTATCTTTTTTTACAATAAAAATGAAATTAAAATTGGGGTACATATTGCAGCATGTGCAAATCTCACATATGACAAATGTCACAATGATGGCAAGTGTAGTTTATTTTCCGAAATAACAAATAAATTTGGGGGGTTCAACTGAACCACCCATGCCCAAGCGAAGTTCGCCACTGGACTGCATAGCCAAGGCATTTGGCCCAGCCGCTGCTATCTCTTGCTATTTCCCCCATTTATCTCATCTCTCTTTGCTGATATATGTTGCCTTCGCATTATGTTTGAGTGAATTCATTATCCAATTTTTAGGAATAACTGGTTTATTTGCCTACTTTGAATATCATAATGACAATTGTTCCATGCGTATATACTTTATGGGTTAAATTGCCAGAGAAACTTGTGTGTACTCCATTTGCTGATCGGTGTTATATCACATGAATCCATTGTAATGATGAGAGAATTGTTGCACATTGCAGGTCTTGACACCATGTTAGCATTTGCTATGTGCTCCTTGCCGCAAACTGTGGCTGCACATGCTGCAATCACATATCTCACATATGGGAAGAACTAAGAGACACACACAATCTCACATCTGAATAGAACTAAGAGACATACACAATCTCACATATGAAACGAACTAGAGACATACACAATCTCTCACATATGAAACGAACCAGCGCGGGGAAGGGGAGGAGGGGAGAAAGATAGCTTACCAGCGCGGGGAAGGGGAGGCGCGGAGCTCGGACTCCGGGATGGCATCAGCATCGGCGGTGGCAGAATGGTAGCCGGGGGGAGAGGGCATGCCGCCCGGACAAGGGACTAGGGTGTGGCGTCGGAAGGGGCATGGCACTTGGACTACGGGACAACATCGGCGGTGGCGGAACAGTGGCCGGAGGGTGAGGGCTCAGTGGCGAAACGAAGCAGCCTGACGGCGTGGGCCCGTGGCGATGTATTCGGCAATGGGACTAGGGTTTTAGGGGCCTTGCGTTGCTATATATAGAATGCATTTCCACAGGTGGTGGATTTAAGAAACCGCTCATGAAAATACATTTTCACAGGCGATTTCTTAAGTCAACCACATATAGAAATAATTCCCCAGGCGGTCCGCTCAATGAACCGCCTGTGAAAATCATTTTAAATATGTTTTTAAAATTTTTCTCGGGTAAAATTATTCTAGATGCATATATTTAATACATATCCTTAATACAATCCCGTATATTAATTAAAGCATTTTAGTACTACATACATGCCCTCGGTATTAAGTTACATAATATGTATGTCACATTGGAAAAGAAATTGGATGACATGAAAATCACATTGGAAACTAAATTACCTAACATAGCACTATTTGCCTTAAACTGTTTTTCCTACAAAATCAAGGCATATGTAGGGCATCACAGATCTATCGAGGGTTGCTTTTACAAGTTTGATCTTTTCTGGATCTCTAAAAGGTGACACGTCGTTGAACTAATTGTATTCTTCCTCATCCTCCACATTCTCAACTCTGACAATTCTTTATTTTCCATCAACAACTCTGTGCTTCTTTTCATTCACGAGGTCGTTTATATAGAAAACTTGTGCGACGTGATCAGTGAGTACCCACAGGTCATTTTTGTGGCCTATAACACTGAGGTTGACAGTTGTGAACCTGTAGTTGTCCACCACCATGCCATTTGGGTGTTTGACCCATTTACACTGAAAGACAGGGATCTGTAGATTCACTCCATAGTCGAGTTCCCAGATTTCATCAATGAACTCATAGTAAGTGATCTTTTCCCCTGTTGTGTCATAGGCTTCTGTCCGAATGCCGCTATTTTGGGCCGTTCTCCTTTTATCCTTTGCTTCGGTATAAAACATGTACCCATTAATGTCATAGCATTCCATGATGTAACTAAACTTGATGGGCCATAAGCCAATATTTTCACATTTTTTTTATCTACGGATTCACCATCCGGAAGGTTTTGGTTCTTGAACCATGTGGTGAAGCGATGCTTGTGCTCTTTCAAAATCCAATCATATGAGCGGCCTCGATTTTCTATGTGAAGCTCATTCAGGTGTTGCTCGACATACGACGCCACTATCTGGAGTTGTTGCAAGATGGTGAAATTTGCTTCTTCCACTGCTTTGTAATCATGATCAATGAATCTTTTGTTTCCTTTGGTCCCTCACCTAGACAACCTCCCCTCATGTCGAGATATAGGTACACCAATCGGTTTAGCATCTTTTATGTAATCGATGTAACACTCAACGACTTCCTTGGTACTATAGACCTTGAAAGACTTTCACAGCTATCGAAGTACACAAATAACTGATACTTATTTTGAGTACACAAATTTCAAAAGACTTTCACAGTTATCAGAGTTTCCACGACAGAAGATACTCTCTGAAGGGTGAACAAAAGAACAATTCCAAGGTAAAGACAATCAACGACTTAAATTGAACTAGCTAGAGAATCCACTGGGATTGATATCCATTGATTCCTAGTTTTCTGGTTATGGGAATCCTTTCCAAGGGTCTACATAATCTTCCATAGTTGTTCTCGTTGTTGATGATGATGCTTTGATGATGTAGACTAGCATAACAATCAGTTACTTCTGGGGATAATTCCTTGCAAGGTGTCCTAGATCATGACAAATATAGCAGAGCTTTGGTGTGCCTTTGGTGTTGCACTGGGTCGATGCTAGAAAACTTGCTACGAATTGCTCAAGCTACTTACATAAGAAGTAGATCCTGCTGGGGATTGGCGTCTTCAGAGTTCCTTCTTGTTGCAGGTTTTCACTATCTTGGTTGCAGGGAACTAGGTTTTCTTGGTTAGAGGTGGAACGTGGGGCTTCATTCTGCATAGAATGTTGGTTTTCTAGCTTCCATCTCTTATAACTAGCCCTCTGATGTTGACCTTGGTTAGATTTACTCTTCTTGGTGCTTCTGTGGTTTTGGTCAACATTTCCTATGCCAAGAGCTTGACTGATGTTATTGAGTCCTTGAGCAATTCCCTAAATTAGTTGGGTTTGGTTATCCATTATTGTGAGAAAGTCTCTAGCACTAACTACCAGTGTCATGTGTTCATTCTGGTTGTCCTGATTCTCTTGTTCCTTACTCAATTCCTGTCCTTTAGGGACTTCCTATATTTCTGGATTGTTTTCAATGCCTTGAGTGTCTTCTTTAGTTGGTTTGACATTGTTGCTTATCTGATTGTAGTTGTCTTGTACGGACTTTGTTGATGGGCTGCTCACAGCTTCTGGTTCTGTTGCTTGGGTTTTAACCTCCAGGTGTTGATCATCTTCGCCTGATTTCTTTGATGACATATCCGATAGCTTATTGCTCTATGGGGATAAGGTAGCAAGCATAAGATGAGTTAAGATTCAATTTTGGTAGATGTGTAATAAGAGCATACAACCAAGAAACACGCAACGAACAACCAACAAGAGCCAGCACTACAACGTGAACAATCACAACTATTTTTTTTTTGCCTCTATGATTCGATAGCGAATAGGAGTTAGGGTTCATGCTTGACATAACACCTTGTGTAAGCCTTAATCTTGTCAGGGTTCTCCATGTTCAAGTTTTGAGAAGAGGTAGGTAAAGAGGTATCATCAAGTTTTGCATCAGAGTGCCAAGGTAAGGTAAGAACAAAAGATGTAGATATGGTAGGAAAGAATTTTTCTTTAAATAGTTTGTAACAAAACTAAGTATAAGTAATGTCCATGCTAAGGTCATGACCTACAACCAAGTATGGCTCTGATACCACCCTATCAGGATCCTAACCTTAGGTTCCCCTGTGCCTCCTGTATCAGTCCCTGCATCAAGTAACTGATATGCATATAATTCTCCAATGATATCAAATACATACTTCAAATAAAATAAACTAAAATAATTACCTAAAAAGAGTAAAAAATAGTCTTGTGGACAAGGATCCACGACAGACCAGCTAGGTAGAAGAGCCTACAGCGAAGCAGAGCGAAACAAGCAGACAACCCAATGCCACAGGAAACTCGGGTGTGGACGCGACCTTAGATAGCTTCTCTTCAACTTCTTCTGGGTTGAGGTTAATCTCCATCTCAATAATCTGAAAGCAACAAGACTAAGTACGAAATGTACTCAATAAATTCTAATACTACTTCAAGGAGTTGAGTAGATGAATAAGGGAGGTAATCAAGGATAAAAGCCATAGGGATATAGTTTGGGCGCAAAGCCAGTTTTATATGCAATTTGAATTAAAGTGTAACACTTAGTTTAAACCAGTTGAATAAAAATCAGGTTTGATTAATAATGGTTATCTGTTCCCCGAAGTTCCCATCCTTTAGCTGGTTGACACCTAGTCCAACCAGATTCAACGGCATACAACCGGCTTTCTCCAAAACACGAGCACACTACCCACTCATATGAAGGGGTACGCACACCTCAATACTAACCATTGTGAGTTTGTAATGTTCGCATATCCATAACTGTGGACATGGCTATTCGAATAGATTTATATTCTGTAGTGGTTATACATTTTACCCACATAATATGCTTAGCCTCTAACTGTTGCAAGAAGATGAGCGAATCATACTGAGATCTCGTACCCATCAAGCATGTTGCCACGAGGTAACCACCCACAGGAATTTCCTTACCAGGGGCCTAAACATCCACCCTCCTTTTCGAAATGGCTCGAATCCAGCCAATTCAATATCACCAGCCAACTTCATTTTTCGCAAGTCTTTTCCTAGCTCCCGTTGCACTATAGCCTCCAAGGTGGGTACCGAGCTCAGCTAATGGGGTGTGAGATCAAGTCCTGCCCATACAGGACGCATGGTTGTATGGGGTGGCTTAGCGCAATTACATTTGATTCGGTCCTTACATGGCCGGGGCAAGCATCTTCAACATTTGCACTGAGTATCACCTCAAGCCCCCAAGAGCATCATACCCAAAGGAATAAGGCTAGCTGGCTTGTGATAAGGGTCGGAGATCACCAACAGCAAGATACCGATGGAAACCTCCTCGGGGTGGCCCGATCTTCACGACAGTAGGTTGGAAATCACAAGATAACTTGCTGCGAACAGCGGAGGATAACTAGCTTTATACCTGCCAAGGTTGGATGCGACCAAGCGACGGGGAGAGAGGCACCGAAACCACGAAGACTTCGACTCGATCTCCGAACGACCGCAGAACCACAAACCGGGACTAATCCACACAAAACGGTGCAGCCATACTGGAAACCGTAGAGCACAAAGTAGAGGACCCCAGAGGGATCTCTTCACAAGTCCAGGAAGAACAAGGAAGAACAAGGGTGTGCAAGGCACTCAGCAGCTCGGCTGCAAACCATACAGGTTATGTGTTCATTCAAAATGATCAAAATTAATTGTCTTTTGCAGCAGTACATAGGGGTATTTATACTAGTAACAAGTTTCTAAGATAAGTATGAACTGAAGTCTCCACATTGGGAAGGTGGAAGGCCAACAGGTGAAGCACTCCCGAGATGGTCTTTAATCCCCGCGCGTCTCGGGGTCTTCTGCGCAGTCTTCACGAAAATGGCCATTACTCCTAGCTCGGAAGTCCAAATGACGTGCCGTCAGTTGCGTTGGAAACTAGACTTGAAGCACTTTCCAACCATGTATATTATGACCCCCGTCTCTTCCCGAGATGGTACAGTTTTGCCTTGGAAGTTGGAACAGTTGCTGTGTAACACTGGGTCTTGGCGCGTAACCCATTCTCCTCGGGAGCAGCCGCCTTGGTATTCTTGGCGTAACCCTCAGCGTCCTCGATGTAACCCGACATTGTCGCCTCTTGTGTAAACCTAAGTAACTTAAGAGTACACGATTTAGGTAGTATATAATTCTCATCAATATCAAAGTGTAATCGAGAGAGGAAAGTATGCACCTCTTGTTGGAGTAACTTTGCACGGCTGTGTGTAACGGGTCCTTCATAGGCTTGAGTGCGTGTATCCATGGCTTTGCTTGGTGTAACCGGTGTTGCACTTGTCTCTTGAAGTGTAACCTTAGTTGGACTTGGTGTAACTTGTGGCGTAACCGATGGTGTAAGTGACACAGCCGGCGTAACCGATGCACTCGGGTTACGGATGGCTGGGATGTCCTCATCATCCTCCCCCTCTTGAAAAGGAGTCGTCCTCGACTCTTCCAATCCAAAGAAAGGAGACAGATCGGCGACGTTGAAACTTGTACTCACACCATAAGTACTTGGAAGATCAATTTCATATGCATTGTCATTGATCTTGCGAAGCACTTTGAATGGACCATCGGCTCGGGGCTGCAACTTGCTCTTGCGTTGTTCAGGAAAGCGGTCCTTGCGTAGGTGCACCCAAACCAAGTCTCCTGGTTCAAACAACATCTTCTTGCGCCCTTTGTTTGCATGCTGCTCATACAGCTTGGTCATCTTCTCTATGTTTTCTCTTGCTCGATCATGAAGTTTCTTTACAAATTCAGCTCGCTTGCTTGCATCAAAGTTCATACGTTCCTGCATAGGCAAAGGCAAAAGATCGATGGGAGCAGTAGGTTTGAAACCATAGACAATCTCGAATGGACAAAATTTTGTGGTTGAGTGTACCGCCCTGTTGTATGCAAATTCCACATGAGGCAAGCTTTCTTCCCACAATTTCAGATTCTTCTTTAGGACAGCTCGCAACAAAGTTGATAGCGTGCGGTTCACAACTTCGGTTTGCCCATCAGTTTGAGGATGACACGTTGTAGAGAACAGCAGCCTTGTTCCAAGTTTTCCCCACAAGGTCTTCCAGAAGTAGCTCAAAAACTTGGTGTCACGATCAGACACAATGGTACGTGGCACTCCATGTAGACGTACAATTTCCCTGAAAAATAATTCAGCAATATGTGAAGCATCGTCGCTCTTATGACAGGGAATAAAGTGTGCCATTTTGCTGAAACGATCAACCACAACAAAGATTGAATCCCTCCCCCTCTTTGTTCGAGGTAAACCAAGAACAAAGTCCATAGAAATATCTTCCCATGGAACACTAGGAATAGGCAAAGGGGTGTATAAACCATGAGGGTTCAAGCGTGACTTAGCTTTGTGGCATGTTATGCAGCGAAGAACATGTCTCTCCACATCTCGCCGCATCTTTGGCCAAAAGAAATGATCAGCCAGCACTTGCTCCGTTTTCTTGGCACCAAAGTGGCCCATAAGTCCTCCGGCATGAGCTTCCTGCAAAAGCATTAGGCGAACAGAGCAATCTGGAATGCAAAGTTTGTTAGCTCGAAACAAAAATCCATCATGTAAATGGAACTTTTCCCATCCCTTGCCATCACAACATTTTGCAAATGGTTCAGCAAAGAATGAATCAGTAGCATACAAATCTTTTATGTTCTCCAAACCAAGAATTTTAACATCAAGTTGGGACAGTAAAGCATGATGTCTAGATAAAGCATCTGCAACAATATTTTCCTTTCCTTTCTTGTATTTGACAATATAAGGAAAAGACTCAATGAATTCACTCCATTTAGCATGTCTTTTGTTCAGTTTTAATTGGCCCTTTAAATGTTTTAAAGATTCATGGTCTGAATGTATCACAAATTCTTTGGGCAATAGATAGTGTTGCCAAGTTTCTAAACTCCTCACAAGAGCATAAAGTTCTTTATCATAAACTGAATAATTCAGAGTTGGACCACTTAGCTTTTCGCTGAAGTATGCAATGGGTCTTCCTTCTTGCATGAGCACGCCTCCAATCCCTACACCACTTGCATCACATTCAATCTCAAAGGTCTTACCAAAATCTGGAAGTGCAAGGAGTGGGGCGGATGTCAACTTCTTTTTCAGCTCTTCAAATGCCTTCTCTTGTGCTTCCCCCCATTGGAATGAAATATCCTTCTTTGTCAACTCGTTGATTGGGGCAGCAATAGAACTGAAATCTTTCACAAACCGACGATAGAAGCCAGCAAGTCCAAGGAAGCTTCGCACTTGGCTCACATTTTGTGGAGGCTTCCACTCACGAACATCTTTGATCTTCTCCTCATCCACCTCCACGCCATGAGCTGAAACAACAAAACCAAGAAACACAACCTTGTCGGTGCAAAAGGTGCACTTGGCAAGGTTAGCATACAAGCATTCCTTCCTCAAAACAGCAAGCACACATTTTATATGTTCAACATGTTCATCAAGAGATTTGCTGTAAATCAAGATATCATCAAAGTAAACAACAACAAACTTGCCAATGAAAGTTCTAAGCACATGATTCATCAATCTCATGAAGGTGCTAGGTGCATTGGTCAAACCAAATGGCATTACCAACCATTCATACAGCCCAAACTTGGTTTTGAAGGCTGTTTTCCATTCATCTCCTTCTCTCATTCGGATTTGGTGGTAGCCACTTCTCAAATCAATTTTGGTGAAAATGATAGCACCGCTAAGCTCATCAAGCATATCATCAAGTCGAGGTATGGGATGTCTATACCTTATGGTGATGTTATTAATGGCTCGGCAATCAACACACATTCTCCAAGAGCCATCTTTTTTTGGAACTAAAAGGACAGGAACAGCACAAGGTGATAGACTTTCCTTTACATAACCTTTGTTGATGAGCTCCTGCACTTGGCGCTGAATTTCTTTTGTTTCCTCCGGGTTGGTGCGATATGGTGCACGGTTAGGAAGTGGAGCACCAGGAACAAGATCGATTTGATGTTCAATCCCTCTCTTTGGTGGCAGCCCTGGTGGTACTTCCTCAGGAAACACATCTTCATATTCCTGTAACACATCAAAAATAGCACTAGGCAAAGTAGAGGGTAAGTCGTTAGTGACAAGAAAATTGTCCTTGTACAGGAGTACATAGAACACAGCATTGGGTTCACTCAATTCTTTTAAATCCCCCTTCCTAGCCATCATCACTAAACCCTCTTTTCCCTTTGGCTCGGTTCTTTGCAGCTGTGGAGTTTTATTTGGCTTTGGAAACACTCCTTCACTATGTTTGTGGGTCACTCGCAAGTGGTTCTCGCTCGCTCGCTGTTTTCTTTTCAGATCATCTCTCACAATCTCCTCCGGTGACAAAGGAAGCAAAGTGATGCGCTCTCCTTTGTACATGAGAACAATCTTGTTGGCGCGACCACAAATCTGAGCATCTCGGTCATACAACCAAGGTCTTCCTAACAGCAATTGGCATGCTTCCATTGGAACCACATCACACTCCACATGATCATTGTACCGCCCAATGGAGAAGGGAACGGTCACAATGTTTGTTACACGCAGCGCACCACAATCATTTAACCATTGCATCTTGTATGGAGAAGGGTGGCGCCGCTGTTTCAGTCCCAATCTTTCAACTAATTCTTGACTTGCAATATTATTGCAGCTGCCATTGTCAACAATGATTCGACACAACTTGTCCTTGATCATGCCCCGGGTGTGAAAAAGATTGTGCCGCTGATTATTCTCTTCTTGGACAGCAGTAACACTAAGCACTCGGCGAGAAATGAAGCAATTATTGTCTCCATCATCGGGTTGAATTTCATCACCTTCATCTTGCATAATTTCTTCATCATATATTGGAGCTTCTTCCTCAGGTTCGCTTTCAGATTCCCATTCACCTTGCTCATTCATAATCATGGTCCTTTGACTAAGACATTGAGCAGCAACATGTCCTCGACCTTGGCACTTGTGACAAACAATGCCTCGGGTATGGGAAGAAGAAGCAGCAGCTGATGCAACAGAAGGGGCTGCTGTACTTGCAGCAGGACGTCGCTGTTCTTGCTGAATTGCAGGTGAAGAAGTAGTAGAAACCGTTGTCTTTGCAGCACCAATGGATGGAGAAGGCCTAGCAGCAACTCCTTGTGATCTTCCCCCACCAACAGAGGTACCGGGCTGCTGCCGACGCCATGGGGCTGAAATTGATTGGCTCCCATAAGACCTTCTTCGTCCCTCTTGCTGAATTTTCCTCTCGGTGCGCATAGCTTGATCAACAAGGTCTTGCAAATTATGATATGGAAACATCTCAACAAAACCTGAAATTTCTTCATTGAGACCATTCAAAAATCTTGCCATTTTTGACTCTTCATCTTCTCTAATTCCAGATCTCACCAAGAGTAACTCCATCTCCTTGAAGTAGTCATCAACAGATTTTGATCCTTGTCTCAATGTTTGTAACCTATTGCGGAGGTCACGCTGATAGCTTGATGGCACAAAGCGTCTTCTCATCACTCTCTTCATCTCAGCCCATGTGTTGATATGATCACGTCCCAACACACGTTGATTTTCTTGAACTTGGTTCCACCATGTGAGAGCGTAACCTGAAAACTCAACAGAAGCAAGGTTGACACGCCTCTGATCAGAAAGATTATGCACTCTAAAAATCTGATCACATTGCTCCTCCCATTCAAGATAAGCATCAGCATTTTCTTTCCCTGAAAATTTTGGGACACTTAACTTTACATGAGCAATGCTATCCGGATCATCTCTATTGCGACGACCACGATGATTTTCCCCATCATGACCAGCACCACGACGAAGTTCATGTGGCTGTCCAAAATGCCCATGGTGACCAAAAGGATTTTCATTATCATCAAATCCCTCCTCATACTCATCATGAACTTCATCTTCATCATCAAAATGTACACGACGATCACGTCCACGTCCTCCTCCACGCTGATAATCAAATTCAGCACGCCGTCCACCACCGCGCTGATCAAAATCAGCACGACGCCCTCCACCATGACCACCACGACCATTGCCGTCGCGGCCATGAAATCCAGCACCAAAACCAGAATTTTCATCACCAAATTCTTCACGGTGATTGTCTTCATGTTGATGTTGTGGACCTCGACCACCCGCTGCAGGAAGACGTTCGTTGAACATCCTCTCCATCGCCTCCAAGATCGAGTTGGCCATTTGGCGTAGCTCAGCCCGTGCAACAGGGGGTTCTTCATCTCCGTGGTTCCCACCATGAACACTCGAATTGGATCCTGCCATGTTAGACTAGTTGCAAGAAAAAGTGGAATAGGTAAATTTGTGGAAACACACAATCTCACCTCTTGCTTACCCAAGTTCTTGCTCGTTCTCAAGGACCGTGAATGTGCTCAAAGTGGTGTAACACAGCTGTGATTAAGCGGTCGAAAGGATTACGAAACGAGAGGTCCGGTTTACGGATTTTTGTGGAGCTATAGGTGGCTGTTCAAGGGAGGCTATGGTACTGTAACAAAGTGGCGTAACCGTTCAAATGATGTGTAAATGCTGCTGTCAGTGCACCAAAACTTGAAGGTACAGATATGAAATTTGTAGTTACACAATCCGCAACACAGCCCTCTTTGCTTTTTTTTTTCTTCTTTTTTTTTGATACTTTTTTCACACTCTTTTTTTTTCAGATTTTTTTTCAGCAAACACACGATGACATATGAGGGGTGCGGATAAAAGTTAAACAAGAGTACGGCGGAAGAACAAAGATGGTGACTAGCAACAAGATGAACGAAACGAACACAAGTAACAGTACCACGAAATGGCTATAGGATTTTTTTTTGTGGCTTTTTAGTGGACTGTAGGATATGGCGAAACAAATATATGTGATGGATAAAAGCAGTAGTAGATGGTAAACGAATAGATAGATAAGTAGGTGATAACAAAACCTACCGTGACAACGATAGCTCTGATTACCACATGATAAGGGTCGGAGATCACCAACAGCAAGATACCGATGGAAACCTCCTCGGGGTGGCCCGATCTTCACGACAGTAGGTTGGAAATCACAAGATAACTTGCTGCGAACAGCGGAGGATAACTAGCTTTATACCTGCCAAGGTTGGATGCGACCAAGCGACGGGGAGAGAGGCACCGAAACCGCGAAGACTTCGACTCGATCTCCGAACGACCGTAGAACCACAAACCGGGACTAATCCACACAAAACGGTGCAGCCGTACTGGAAACCGTAGAGCACGAAGTAGAGGACCCCAGAGGGATCTCTTCACAAGTCCAGGAAGAACAAGGAAGAACAAGGGTGTGCAAGGCACTCAGCAGCTCGGCTGCAAACCATACAGGTTATGTGTTCATTCAAAATGATCAAAATTAATTGTCTTTTGCAGCAGTACATATGGGTATTTATACTAGTAACAAGTCTCTAAGATAAGTATGAACTGAAGTCTCCACGTTGGGAAGGTGGAAGGCCAACAGGTGAAGCACTCCCGAGATGGTCTTTAATCCCCGCGCGTCTCGGGGTCTTCTGCGCAGTCTTCACGAAAATGGCCATTACTCCTAGCTCGGAAGTCCAAATGACGTGCCGTCAGTTGCGTTGGAAACTAGACTTGAAGCACTTTCCAACCATGTATATTATGACCCCCGTCTCTTCCCGAGATGGTACAGTTTTGCCTTGGAAGTTGGAGCAGTTGCTGTGTAACACTGGGTCTTGGCGCGTAACCCATTCTCGTCGGGAGCAGCCGCCTTGGTGTTCTTGGCGTAACCCTCAGCGTCCTCGATGTAACCCGACATTGTCGCCTCTTGTGTAAACCTAAGTAACTTAAGAGTACACGATTTAGGCAGTATATAATTCTCATTAATATCAAGGTGTAATCGAGAGAGGAAAGTATGCATCTCTTGTTGGAGTAACTTTGCACGGCTGCGTGTAACGGGTCCTTCATAGGCTTGAGCGCGTGTATCCATGGTTTTGCTTGGTGTAACCGGTGTTGCACTTGTCTCTTGAAGTGTAACCTTAGTTGGACTTGGTGTAACTTGTGGCGTAACCGATGGTGTAAGTGACACAGCCGGCGTAACCGATGCACTCGGGTTACGGATGGCTGGGATGTCCTCATTAGCTTGGTTGGTGTGGGCATCTCATAGAGGAAAAGAGAGGGAGGGGTGCCGAGGGAGAGGGAGCGGCCAGAGGGAGTTGGAGGCGGCGCCAGGAGAGAGTGAGCGACCAGAGAAAGATGGCAGCTTGGCCATGGCTCAGATCTGAGTGAGCTCAGCAGCGCGCTGATGGGGGAGGAGAAAAGGGAGTTGGCCGGTGGGAAAGGGAGTCCGATAGGGGGAGAAATATGGGTACTGGCCTGGAGAGGAGGGAGCTGGAGAGGGTTGAGGCGGCGGGCTTCTTCGTGCGTGCATAGGAGAGAGGGAAGGGAGACCGACTGGGGCAGAGAGGATCACCGGTGATGGCTCCATAGTGGTGGAGGCCTGAGCCTTGAGCGAGCACGACGGTAGCACGCGCAAATGCGTGCACGGTGATGACATGCTAGCGACTGGCATGGTGCGATGGGACGGCACGAGCGACAGAGCAGAGGGAGATTGGCTCACGCGTGCTGGCCAGAACAACACCATGGTCTAAGGTGGCGCATGCGCGGGCAGGGGTGGCATGGCGCAGCATGGTGCGAGCGGTTGCATATGCGATGGGGTAGCAGCGGCATGCGCAAGAGGATGTGGAGGCGCGGCAACATTGTAGGCGCAGGAAAAGGCCACAACGCGAAGGCCGGGCGATTCGGTGGTGCTAAACGGAGGGGGAGGAAGGAGCAAAGGACAGGGTGCTCACCGTGGATAGCCAATGGTCCTGGTGACGGTATGCATTGCGATAGTGCGTTGAAGGGCT
Organism: Phragmites australis; assembly: GCF_958298935.1. Taxonomy (NCBI): domain Eukaryota; kingdom Viridiplantae; phylum Streptophyta; class Magnoliopsida; order Poales; family Poaceae; genus Phragmites; species Phragmites australis. Next base: position 15,780,825 of record NC_084940.1, on the reverse strand, counting down.
GGGACGGCACAACAGGAGGCGGTGCGACATAAGCGGGCGGCTGTGCAACCGAACGGTTGGCAGCACGACATGGTGGAGTGCAACCGAGTGGTGGTGCGTGCGGGACGGCATGCAGGCTCCGTTTCTCAGCTCACTAATGGCTACTCAGTGGAGCTCAATGGACAGGGAGCGAGATGGAGGGAGGGCTGCTACTGTTGTGTGGTGCTTGAGCCGTGTGTGCTGTGTGTATGCCCATGTGTAAGTATGGCTGTTCGGTGGTGTTCTAGTTGGCTTTCTGGTGAAGCAAGGGAAAAGAGGAGGAGAATTTGATTTCGGGCTCTCGATGGAAAGATCAGAGGCTGGCATGGGGAGTAGGTGACCGGTGCTGCTGCACGGAGAAAAGATCAGAGAGGGGAGTAAGGGCTTGTGTGAACGCAGGAGAGAAATTGGCGGCGGGGAGTTGATCTTCTGCTGCCTATGTGAGAGAGAGCAGAGGTTGATCGGAGAGATGGGAGAGTGAGAGAGGGGGGAAGGCACATCAGCACATGGGGTGGTGGTGGTATGGGCTTTTGCCAGTGAGGGAGAGAGAATAGTGAGGAAGGAGAGAGTGAAAGATGAAAGATCTCAACAGAGAGAGCATTTGAATGTAACTGAATTTGTAAACTGGATTTGTAATTATTCAAATGAATGTATTTGAAATGAAATGAGATGTGTGATGATTCAATTAAATGACTTAAATTTGAATTGGATTGTATTGAAACGAATTTGCGAAGCGGTTGAGCTGGAAATGAAATGAATATATCTCGTTGGTTCGATGCATTCGAATACATAATCGACGAGGATTTGAATGAGTCTGGATTGGAGCTAATTGGGATTAAATTAAAATAGGACTATTTGAATTTGGATTTGGCATTAATCCAAATAAAAGTATTTGAATTTAGGATTTGAAATTGGAGATTGGCACTAATTCAAATAGAGTATTTGAATTTGGAAAATGAATTCAGACTTGAAGCCTCAGGATTTGAGAGGGGTTTGAATTCAAAAGGATTTAATTGAATTTGGATTTGTGCTAAAAAGAATCTAAGAATCAGATTTGGAATTAAGCGAGGTTTAATTCTGTCACACCCGGTTTTAGCGGCCAAAACCAGATGCGGCTTATGTGTGTCCAGGATGTTCAACACACATAAGGACGTCACAGGTGAAGTAACAAAAGCAATACTTCTATTAAATAACGTTAAACTTTTACAGCAATTGACATATATTATCTTCTATGAAGATATCTGCAGCGGAACAGAAGCACTGGTGCCCAACAACACCGCAGGCAACCGACCGGGAGACACGCGCCTAGATCATCACAACCTCGTCTTGATAGTCTTCAACATCTTCACTCATTGAGCAGCAGCACACATGTCGCATGGGGTAGGGAAAATAGCAAGTGTGAGCACATAGAGTACTCAGCAAGTGTGGAAAAGATAATGATATGCAGGCTTATATCAAGAATAGGCTAACACATGGTATATTTGCGTAAATACGAGTAATGAAAACATATTTGGACTCAAAAGCATTAAGCAATTATTAAGTGAATGTAACCCATACAGTCCAACATGCAGCATACAAGGCTCCCCACCTTGCACACCATAACCGTCTAGTACTACCTGTACTATAACCAAAACCACAATTATCTAGTACTCCCTGTACTAGAACCATAACCACAACCATCTAGTACTCCCTGTACCAGAACCATAACCATAACCATAACCATCTAGTACTCCCTGTACTAGAACCATAACGACAACCAAATCCATAACCACAACCCATAATCACAACCCATTAATCATGTGAGGATCCAAGTCTCTCATAACCGTGAGCACGACAGTTATAACAGTTTTACACTCTACAGAGGTTGTCCATCTTTCCCCACGAGTCAGTGAATTCTATATTGCCGTGTTGCGCAAACACTTAACACACGGCAGTGGTGTGCCGTCAAGAATCACTGCATGATATTTTTCACCAACCAGAGACTAACCCAATATGTGTCTGCCCACTAGGTTTCACCGCCAAGCTTTACATGAGTTCAACTCCTACCCAGAAGCCCCCTTTTGTGCTGACACAACACACACTGGATAGACTCTAATCAGTATCTCACGTCTTACCCATATCAGCCTCGTGGTTGGTACGTTACTTTTTGGGTTATCGCTCCACGAACCGGTCCTTACTTAGGTTACTTGAGCAAACACTAAACCAACATCATAACCATGACAACTATCAAAACCACTTTGCTCAAGGCCTAAGGTTCCATGTTGCTAGACTATTAACACATTAACGACCATTGTTGCATATGTTCATTAGTCAAGATTATGACATTTCTCAACATCCCAAAAGCATGGCTAAGCAATCTACCCATAAAAGACACCTAACCATACACCATCTAGGTTCCAAGGGATGATAAGGGAAAATCTAGGAAAAACCCTAACATGGATGACTACCCATCATAATGACACTGCATGCAATTTGGTAAAATAAAACATTTAAAAATATAGGTTCAAGATGATCAAGGACACTTGCCTTTTTCCCAATACTGCTCAGTGTTGTCTAAATCTTGGTCTTGAAGTCCCTCGAACTGCTTCAGAACGTTATCGACTAATCGCGAGAACTACCGACAAACAACAAAAAGGAAAACACTAAGAACAACATACCAAACATCATTAAAATACTTTAAAAACACTATGGTTGGATAAGGATGATTTTAGAAACATTTAGACGTAAGAATCACCTAAATCAGAGTTAAGATGAAAAGAGAACAGCTTTCGGGAGATGGATTCGACTGAAAAGGAAAAACTAGTTTAGTGGAGTTATCTTCATATAGGAAAAGAGTTTATTGCACAATCACTGTGTTAGGCTTTACAACATTATTGCGCAAGATTCAAGAAGTGTAGGGCGGACCAGACTTCGCTGACTAGGTTAAGGAGAATGATATTGCGCTGACTTGGCATGCTATGCAAGTACCATCTTGGATTAAAGAAAGGATACGCTGAGATCTAGTATCGACCACCTATGATGGATCAAAAAGGTGGAAGGTTGCATTTCTAGGTTTATGATATTACTTGTGACTCTATGTAGCGGTGATGGTTCGGGTTTCGTCGAAGATGGTGATCGGGCATATGGCCACAGACATTGATGTCGAGCTTCAGTGGTGTTTCAGTGAAATGAGGGAAGCATGGCATAGAACGCGGAAAGACTAACTCAGCGGTATGGTTGCTTTTGGAAGGGGTCATCCAAGGTAGTGGCAAAACAGCGATGACTGCTTCTAGGTTTAGTGGTGACCGCGAACAGATGCAAGAACGAAGACGCTCATGTTACAGGAGATTGGCTATGAAATTTGATAAACCGTTTGATGTTCATATATACCAGAAATACAATGCTACATCATAGTTTTGGGTAGATCATCCACTGAGAGGAAGAACGATCAACGGAGATGAGACGGGTGATGGCTGCGACGTGTTGTGGTTGGCAATGGCGTCCTGGTCGTGTCGCTACACAAACGGGGATGGGCTCCTAGGGTCACATAGAAGACTTCATGGGACACGCCATGACGCGGTTGGTGCATCCATACGGCTTTCGGATTGACGGGGAACGTGAATGCAAATCCGGTGCACGCGCAGAACGCGTCTAGAAACCGGACATCGGGTATGTCGACCTTGATATCGATAGTTTGGCTGCTCTACTGGCCGAACTGGTTGGTGAGGGCGTGGGGAACATCATGGGACATGCACTGGTTGGTGAGCTTGGCAATTTGACCACTGGTTGGTCGGAAACGTCGATATCAATCGGCTATAGCGCGGCTATCCCGTGGCTATCCGCGATGGCGACGACCGTGGCGGTGTAGATCGGGCTTTGGCTGGGGCTAAGGCTTGGCTAGGGACTTAGTATGATGCTAAAACAATAGTAAGGGAGGAGAAGAAGAGGTCCTCACCTTGCTTTGATGGTCGAGGAAGGAGGATTCGTGGAGAAGACGACGTAGCGCCAAGGTTCACGTTACCGACCGGAGCTCGGTTACCGAACTCCGGCGGTAACCGAAAATACGCGATAACCGCGGTTACTGGTCAAAAATTCAAAAAAATTCGGAGAAAATTCATTTGGCAAAATTTGAATTTTGGAAAAAAAATCGCGATTTTAGCTGTTCGGTAACCGCTCGGTTTTGGTCGGTTACCGAGCGGTTTGGGTCGGTTACCGAGTGATTTTCTCACATTTTTGAATTGGTCGGTTACCGAGCGGTTTGGGTCGGTAACCGCTCGGTTTTCTCGATTTATCGAGCGGTTTTATCGAATTTCAGCGCAGTTCAACAAAAAACCTAAAAAAGGGCTCAACCTTGTAAAATCAATAACTAATTCATCTGCGCTTCAAATCAAGTGAAACAAATTTTGTTGGCTTCCTTGTAACATGATATACATGATAAAAGTATTTATACTCATAAAAAAGTTCAAAATTTTCTGTGAGAAATTTTATTTGTTAAACCAAGTTAAATGCATAGTTTACTCTTTGCTAATCCAAAAATCATGAAACTAATTTTGTTAGTCTTCTTACATGATCCTATATCTTTTAAAAATACATGAATGCATGAATTAGTTATTATAACATGCATGATTGTGTAAATGTGTTGTGACTAGATTAATTCATAACTGACCCATCACACCTCAAAAATTAGTGAAACCACTTTCATTAGCTTATTTATACTATGATTTATGTAGAAAAATAATAGTAGACATGAAAAAGTTAATTACAATGCTGTTTCTTAACATATTCACTTTATGCTTGTGAACTTTGTAAAAATCATAGAGAATTTAATAAAACTCTAAATAAAGTGAAATCAATTTTAAAGATTCTCTTAAAATACATTTTATACAAGAAAAATATGTGTTTGCATGTTACACTTTTTCTTAATGTGAGTTAATAACTGAGCCGCATGCTTCAATATTTTTCATTTTTTTTTCAAACTTTATCCCTATAGAATATGATGCAAATGACATTATTTTTGAAAACTTTTTTCACAGAAGGTCTTAGAATTGTGTCTAGTTTTTTTTTAAGATTTTGTTTTATTTTGTTTTGATTTTTTTGAATTTTTTGAATTCAAATTTCGGTTACCGTTCGGTTTCTGAAACCGGACCGGACCGAGAAGGTCGGTAACCGTGATTTTTGGGCGGTTACCGACGGTTTTTTGAACCCTGCGTAGTGCATCACGGGCGTCAACGGCGGCGGCGCTCCAGCAATGCACGGACATGGCAACAGTGACTTCTAGGGCTTAGGGGCATGTAATAGGGGTAGGAGAGGGCGTGCAACTCATATTTATAGGGCTAGGGGCAGCTGGTTGAGGTGGAGTCCAAGCCAAACACGAATCGGATTCGAGTTCGAGTCGGTTACGATTTCCTTTTTCGTAGCTCTCTATTCCGATGATGATATATCCCTTGTACGGACTCCAAATTGGACGTTTCTTGATTTTAAATTGTATTAATCGAAAAGATCTACAACTTTGGTAGTCATTGGAACTTCTGAAAACGGCATCTTGATTTCCAAAACTGTGTCATAAGATAAACTGTTTGAACTCGGACTTATCTGCGCAGCACTGATTTCGGGGGTCATAACTCCTAGCTCCATTATACAAAAGACAACTTCCATAGGTTCAAATCGAAGCTCTCGACAAGACCTACAACATTAATTTTGAAAAGATTTGAATTTGAGGCCGTTTTAAACTCCGAAATGTCATGCGAAGATGAGGCTATCCAGGACTTCGTGAAAATTTACAGATTTTGTGGATCCTTTGTTGAGCTATCTAGAAGACTCGACTAAGGGTTTTGACTTGAGCAAGATTGAGCCTAAATACACTTTAGGTATATCTAGGGTTTAGAAAAGAAACTTTTATAGAGAAATTTGAATAGGGTTTGAATTTGAATTGAGCTTGAAGTGAATTTGAGAGAAACCAAAAGATAAGGTTGAACAAGAATAGAAGTAGATGATGAATTTGAATTTAGATTTGGGTAGAATTTCAGAAAGAGAAGAGATTGAATTTAAACAAGGATTTGGATAATATTTGAATTGAACTAGAGAAGGATCAGGTATGATCCAGGATTGAATAGGTGATGAATTCAAAAACTTTGAATTCCAACCATTAAGATCCTTAACTAATTTACTACTGAGTTTTGTAAAAACCTTTTTAAAATCTTTTTCACCCAAAACACCAAAGAGAAAGAAAAAGAAAATGAGCTCTAATGCATTTACCTGGCTCCTAACAAAACTCAGCATGCAATGCACACAAAATAATAACATATATTGATTGATTGATTAAGAAAATAGGTTTTAAACCTATTCTACTGGTGAAGCTATTCAATAATCTTGGAAAATTTTAGAAATTTGAGAAATCTAAAAATCAGGGTGTTACAAAATTCAAAACTCCACTCAAAGAACCATAAAAACAATTAAACCAAAATACATATGATCAATTAATTGCAATGATTAATTTAGGAATTCATTTGGTGCTCTATGGAATACTTAGCCAAAATAATATATTTGAATACATATATACAACTATATACATATTCAAATATATATTTCCTTAATTTTATACGGGTTTAATAATTAAATGTTTTTAATTTAGAGTGAATTTTGCTATGTTTCTGAAATGCTAAAACTCAGGGTGTTACAGATAAGAATGGACAGCATAAGGTACTTCCGCTTAATGAATAGCCATGGAGGAAGGTTGTAGATGGCCAGTACCACTGGCCAAGTGCTATGTGAGGTACTCATGTCACCGAAAGATTCATTCCATCGGTACTCAACGTGAACCGTACATTCCTTGGTTCTTCAGCGAAATCTAGATACGTGTCATCGAACTTTCTCCATTGGCTAGCATCAGCGAGGTGTTACAGCTTAGTTCCATCCTTTTTGCGCTTATCGAAATGCCAATGCATTAGTTCAGAGCCCCTAAGATTTGAGTACAAACACTGCAAGCGAGAGATCACTGGTAGGTACCACATCACCATGGCAAGACTTTTTCTCTTCTTCTTCGCATTGGAAGAAGTGTCTTGTTTGTCACGACCGGCACTACTCTTCTTCTTCTTCTTCACATTGGTGAAAGCATCTTCATCCTCACAATCATCATTCCTCTTGTACCGAGTCACATTGCATATTGGGCATCTATCCATGGGTTCGTACTCTTTACGGTAGAGGATACAGTGGTTCGAACACGCATGTATTTTTTGCACATCCAATGATAACGGCTAGATAAGCTTCTTTGCCTGATAAGTGGTGGTGAGCAAGGAGTTAGGCTTCAGAAGCATGTTTACCAAGAGACTCAACAGATCCGAGAAACTCTTGTCAGACCATCCATTGCTGGCCTTCAACCTTAGAAGTTCAAGCACCGAATGTAACACCGTAAACTCCTTATCACGACCCTTCTATTCCTCATACAAAAGTTCCTTCGATGCCTTCTGTAACGCCTTGAACTTATCTAAACCTCTCGTGTCCCTTAAAATATGCAATTCTGCGTAGCGCAATATTTCCTCCAGATCGAAATCAGTATCATCATCCATCATAACATCAGTGTTGCCTTCGACTCCCTCATCATCACCATTCACTTGATCAGCAGTGATGTTGTCCTTTGGTTCGCTTGTACGTTGTTCACCGTGATTGGACCAACATGTGTAATTCTCGACAAAACCTCTCAAGATCAAGTGTGATTTGATTATGCTTGATTTGACCCATAATTTCTAGTTCTTGTAATCAGAACATGGACAATATATATCCTTTGTCTTCTTAATCAAAGCGTCATTTGCCGTGATGCATATTTCTCCATGTCTGGGCGCATCGTACATCCATGCTCTGTACATCTTTAACTTCAACCACAAAATTAGATTAATTAATTAATTAATTAGAAAATTAAAATAAAAAAGATTTTTTTTAAAAAAGGAACAAATGGTATAGTTATGATTATAATATGTCTACGCAATTGAATCTACATTGGCGCAAATTTATGGCTCAAAATAATGTGGATTCATTACTCTCTCTCTCTCCCTCTGCCTCTAGATCTAGATATATCCAAAAAAATCTCCATTCATGATAAAATATCCTAGAGGCTAAAAAACATCAAATTCTACGTACATTTTTGAAAATAATGCTAGAATCATGTGAATCTACACAATTGAATCAATATTGGCCATAAATTTTAGCTAATTCGATGATCTAAATGGCTAGAACCATGAGCATCTCTAGATCACATATAAACCCTAATTAAGCTGTAAATCTAAATCTAAACTTCAAAAAGATGCTAGCTTGGGATGAGATATCCTTATCTTAGATGGCTCCTCCAAGTAATTCAAAAAACAAAACATTCCCCCTCTATTTTCAAAATCCGCGACCGCCTTTGAGCTATGTTGTTCAAACAGTGAGTTCTTTGTCTGAATGGAGCTCCTTGCTGCGAGGTGCTATTTATGGAGAGATTATCACAGGTTGTTCACATAACGAACCGCTTCTGAAGACTAATTTTCACAGGCGGTTCCTTATGTGAACCGCCTGTGATAATGGACCCTATTTTCACAGGCAGTTCACCTGTGAAAATGGTATTATTTCCATAGACGGTTCACATAAGGAATCGCCTGCGGGACCACAGCCTATTACTCAAGCGGTTTGTCATATGAACCGCATGTAAAAATGATACCTAGGTGTCTCGAAAAATAGCTTTTGTAGTAGTGGTAGCCCACAACATTCAGCGATCACATTGGCCACAACATGATACTTTGCTTCTACACTTGACCGAGAGACTGTAGGCTATTGTTTTGAGGACCATGAAATGAGTGAATCGCCCAAGAACAGACAGAAGCCATAAATGGATCATCTTGTGTCGGGGCATCCCACCCAATCTGCATTGGAATAGGCAACTAACTCCATTGACATCGACTCCTTTTTAGAGGTCGTGGCACGAGCATAACAAAGAATGCACTTCATGAAGCTCCAGTGAACATTTCTCACCTCATGCATATGCAGGCAATTTTTTGCATTGCGTATGTTAGATTGGGCAAAATTAGTGTTAGATATTGCAACACCCCTGTAATGTTACGGTAGGAGGCATCACTCAACAAGCTACCAGTCAAAGAAAAAAAACTTTGGCTTGGTGTCCATTGGTGTTGGAGTAGATTTACAATTTTTCATGCCAGCTCGTTGAAGTACATCCTCTGCATATTGTTCTTGCATTAGAAAGAACCCTTGATGAGATCGGTGCACCTGAATTCCAAGAAAAAATGCAATGGGCCAAGATCTTTCAATGCGAATGCACTATGGAACATGGTGATGATGCGTTGAAGCAGTGTGATCGATGAAGAAGTCAGGACAATGTTGTCAATGTATGATAGCAAAAAAGTTGTCTTGTTGTCGTGTCGAAAGATGAACAGCGATGAATCTGACTTGGAGGAGATAAAGCCATTGCAATGCAGATGTTGAACAAAGCATTGGTACCACATGAGTGGTACTTATTTAAGCCTGTAGAGATAATTTGAGAGAAGGCATACATAGCCTGGATGACTCTTGTCGATGAAGCCCACCGGTTGCTAGCAATAAACTCGTTCAGGGAGCTCTCCATTTCAGTGCACAACCTACTGGAAAGGAAACACGCATTTGTCGATATAAACATGATAAGATGTTAGAACATGATGTGTTGTTGGGTCATAATATATGTATACTTTGGTGTAGGATGGATAACTAATGAAGACGCATGCGGCGGATCATGGTGCCAGTTTATGAGCAGCAGTGGTTGCGGTGTTGGGGTAGCAGAGGCACCCGAAAACACAAAGGTTCTCGTAGTGAGGCGGTTGATCGAGGAGCAAATTGGGAGGTGTGGAGTTTTGACGAGGATGACATGGATGCAGGTTCAAAAGATTGGTGGCCATGGTAAGAGCATCAGGCCAGATGTGGGTGGCGTTGATGCATGAAAAAGCAAAGAGCAAACACTATCATTCAGGGTATGAAGAACTCGTTTGGCTTGACTGTTTTGCTGAGATGTGTATGGACATGTTAGGCGTAGGATGATGCCTTGTGCGAGGAAGATGCAATGACAAACTGTGTTGTCGAATTCCTTTCCGTTGTTAGTTTGAAAATAGTGAATGGGATGCAGGAACTGATTTCCAACATACACATGAAATGCAATAAGTGTTGATAGAACATCATATTTGCATCGCAGAGGAAAGGTCCGTGTGAAACGTGAATAATTATCAAGTAGCACTAAATAATATTGCATCCTAGAATGGCTAATAATTGGATAAGTCCAAACATCACAATGCAAGAGCTCAAAAGGAAACTGAGAAATAGTATTTGAAGATGGAAAGGGAAGGCGTACATGCTTACTGAGATGACATTCATGACATGTGTGATTATTAGACTGTTTACAAGAGTAATTAAAAGAACTTAAAATGCTAGATAGAGAAGCACGACCAGGGTGACTGAGGCGAGCATGCTAAAGATCCACATTAGCAGAGGCATGGAGATTTTGAGCAGACCTGACAACAGATGTGGCATGCAGAGGGTAGAGGTCTCCCATGCTATTACTGCAGAGTATGTATTTCCTTTCGACTATAAAGATCCTTGATTGAAAAATCAAAAGGGTGAAACTCCATGGAAACAGAATTATCCTTTGTAAGGGCATGCATGGAGACCAAGTTCTTAATCAAGGAAGGAGAGATAAAAATTTTATTTAGATGCAAGGGTGATGTAGCAGTAGAAAGGGAAGCGTGACCAGTGTATTGAATAGGAAAAGGAGCTCCATTACCAAGAACAATGCAAGATGAGGAGGAACAGGGAGAGTAGGAAGACATGATACTGGGGGTGGATGCCATGTGCGACGTTGTTATGGGGTTGAGGAACCAGTCACCTACACCAGAGTATGGTGCCATTGCTGACATGCAGTGGTGGGCCGAGATAAGTGTCAAATCGAAAGAAGGCGTAGATGGTGAAGGCAAGAACATGGAACTATATGGCATGTACCTGACCGTCAGAGCTTGCTGATGAGGGGGTACACCAGGATGTGGCCCAAGCACTCTAGCGCCTGGTGGGCACATCTGTGGCATGGGACACGCTTGTACGACGCCAATCCAAGGGTTGTACCTAGGAACCCAGGGTGCCAGCATTACCAGTGGTGTAGCTTGTTGATGAGACGCACCATTGGTGTTGCCAGAGGTGTAGTTGTGCTAGTCCACTGCTTCTTCTTCTTCTTCTTTTTCTTCTTGTTGTGCGATCAAACCATTGGAAGAAGGCGTCGAGGTGGCAAGACCAGGCGATGCAGGAGTGTATCTGGCAGCGAGCAGAGAATCACATACAACATCTTTGTATGGGTGATGTGAGTTTCATCTTGGAGAAGGTAGGAATGTGCATGGATGAACGACATTGGAGGTACCTGTGCGGTGATCATGGAGATTGTGTGACTAAATTTGGCATTCAAACCATGCAAAGTGTTAATGACAAGGGCTTGATTGATGATCAAAGAGTAGACATCGTGCAAGGTGTCAGCGAGCCATTTGAGACAACTGCAACACTATAATTTTCAGATCATCTGTAAAGACTGTGGAATTCCTGTTGGGCGTAGACAGCGTGTTGTATGAGTTGTCCAGGAAGAGCCCAGTGATCATCGTCCAAACACAGTATGCCATGTCCTTTGGCTTGATAATGATGTCGAGAATTTCCTTGGACATGGTCATGTAGAGCTAGGAGATGATACAATAGTCGACTTGCATCCACTCTGCATCATTAAGCTTTTGCTAAGCATCAATAGAGTTGTTGGCGTGGTCACACTATGTAAGAAACCAACAAAGGTAACACATCATTAGTGATGGTTTCTCATTACATGTCATTAATGTCCTATTAGTGATAGGTCACTAATGTCCTATGAGGACACGTTACTAATGTGACCTCAGGGCAGGACCCGTCTCAGACCTGTTAGTAATGACAGCTCATTGGTGATGGGTGAGAAAATCACCCATCACCAATGATAATAGTGACAGGTAACTTTACAGACCATCACTAATGACTTGACAAAGTCATTAGTGACAGTTGTAATGACACCCCATCATTGATGTGTTGCAGCCCACTTTTTACTTTTCGGTCAAACACGCCCAACACCACCAAACCCTAACTGTATAAAAATCAGACCCACGCTGATGCCCAACAAGTCTCGCACGCCTCAACTTCATCCATCCCCGTCCCCTCCACACAGTCTCCACTGCTGAGCCCCTCCAAGCCGCCACCTTGATGCTTTGTCTGAGTGTGTGTGAGGTATGCCAGAGTGTTGCCTGCCTGCATCCTCTTCGGTCGCGGTTGGACCACACCGCCATTCCTGCTGACCGTAGCGCCACTGCTACCTAATCATCCTATCATCCTTCTCCCTTGTGCTCCTCTCCCTCGCCTACCTATCCTTCTCCTCCCACGTCAACCTCCCATTCCATGGTAAGAATCCCAAACAACCAGGCTAAAGATCAACGGTTTTCTCGTTGAGACCTATCTGTTTGCTTGCAAGTTGCAATGTAGTGGTAAATGTGGAACCATCGAGATATTGCAATCCACTCTCGCTATATGTGTGTGGTTGCATCCGCATATTTATCTTCACTCCTTTTAAAAATGATGTTACTATGATATTGTAGAATCGCTTGAGAATCCCCATATGTTTGTAGATGCGTCGTGGTGTTAAATGTATGGTCTATCACCTACAACTTGTAAGTTCCAATTATTAGAGATATAGGCAACGATACTGTCACTTGAAGGGAATAGGCGATTAGGTGCAAGAGAAATATATGTTAGGGAGGTATTTAGTTATAAGAGAACAAAAAAGTTTCCTTTTTTGAGAAAAAAATTCATGTGTTGATTATGTCTCCTATGTATGAAGTTTGATGTTATGCATTGCAGTGATGCGTCATGGCCTGGCTAATAGGGAGAACTATTTGAAGGGAAAGGATCAGGGATACAACCACGGTGATAGTAATATCTCTGTGTGAGTTCAAATCCACATGTATACATACATTCAGTTGCTTGTATTAGTAGATACCTTTGGCTGTCAATAATTATCAGTCATCAGATTTACTTCTTCTGTCAGGACTAAAGCTAAGCTGGAACCCTCCAAAAGTTGAAAGAAATCTCACAAGCGTTGCAAGAGATCTTCTCTTTACACTATCTACATACTGCAGTTCTTAACGATGGACATTTTTAATCTAATACAACAAATAACTTTGATCCAGTTTTTAACTGCAGCCTTCAAGTCTGATCTAGTCTTCTAGCTAATATTTCTACAAGCATAATCCCTTTTTTGTACCTAGGAACAATCATTGGCGTCTCTTTTTTTAGGGAATAGTAGCATGTGTTGTTTTATCAAAACTTAGTAAGTTAGTATCAAACTTGATCCTTAGAAGGCATTCACTAGTTTATTTATATGCTAGACAGTGCATTGCATATAAAGGTATGCAAGAGAAGTTTCTGTTGACTTACAGAATGAAACATTGCAGATGTAATGTGTGAAATTGAATTTTCACCATCAGTTGATGGTCTTGTGGACCTGCTCACTACAACAATTTTACACAGTTCCCTTTGAACTATATATTGAACGATGAAATACTGCATGGTAACGGCCTTTTTAAAGCATTGTTTGGTGGACACCAGAGTCTTCAGAAAAGAGAAGAGACATACCATACAAAAGACCAAACCCTCCACTATGGTTTTGTAAGAGGGCCAGAGGATTACCCTTCTACTAGATTTGATTTGGATGAAAATGATAGAAGGTATATGGCTACCTGTGGTGTTGTTGTGTCATCATGCATTTTGGAAGCTTTGATTATTTAAGGAGAGGACCAACTAAAATAAGGGTGGTTTTCTTATCTCTTTTGTATGCATGAGCTTGATTGTTCATGTGCTATAGCAACTACCTTGTTTTCTAGTAGCAAAATGGCCAAGTATATGGTTTATACTTCTATTTCAGTCTAGTCTCCCTCATTATAGTACATTATTTGTTGGCCTTTACTCCTTATCAGCCTTTTACTTTGACAAATATTTCTTGCTTTTCTTTTTAAACAACATATTGTAAGATAGTTTTGAGGTACTGAGTTCCTCTTTAACAGCATAAGTTGTTATGTTACTTTCTGAGTATATGTAACTAATGCATATTTGCTTGTAACCCATTTTATACTTTTTTGTTTTTCAAAAATACATTAGTGATGGGTCTAGACCCAACCCGTCACTTATCTATAGTCATTAGTGACAGGTCGGGATCTAGACTCGTCACTAATCTAGTGACGGTTCTGAATCCAGACCTATTACTGATGTATAGTCATTAGTAACAGGTAGGGATACAGATCAGCCACTAATCTATAGTCATTGTGATGGATCTAGACCCACCACTAATGTGTCCATATTAGTGACACGTTCGGAGTGATAGGGATTTTACTCATCACTAATGAGGGTTATCATCACTACTATAGAGAAGTGCATCACTACTGGCTCCAAAACCCCCTTCACTGCCGGTTTTGGAGCCAGTAGTGGATAACAGGTAGTGATAGTCCCCGACTATCACTACTGGTCAGGCAGACTAGCAGCGAAAGGGGTTATCACTGCCAACTGTAACCACCAGTCGACAATGATGCATGTGGTATCACTATCGGCTGGTGGTTTCGGCTGGCAGTGATGTCCAAAGCATCACTGCTGGCTGAAGCTTTTAGCCAACAGTGTTTTGCCTCTCCTCCCTCTCCTCTCTGTCCTCTCTATCTCTCTCCTCACTGCATCTCTCTCCCTCTCAATATCTCTATCTCTCTCCTCTCTATCCTCTCCCTCTCTCTTTTTGGTCTCTCCATCTCTCTCCCTCTCAATACATGCATACAATAAGACATATTTATTGTAAATCAATAATAAAGACACATTATTGATACATAATAATTCATGTCCTTCATTAATACATATGATGTCATTTGGTGATATATAAATAGTCTAAACCCCTAGTACACTTCCTCCTTATTGCATACTCTCTACTAGAAGGTACGATTTGATAACATGTTCCAGGAAGAACCCCGTGATCTGTTCTTGAAGGGTATGCATTTCTGCAAGTTATAACATACATGTGCGTAGTTTGGAGCACTGCATTTGAAGAATAGAAAGAATTAGTCCTTCAACAACTATAGAAATTGAAAAGAAGCATCGATATGTAATTTTATACCTCAAGATCATTGTATCTGACAATGTCTCCGTCTACGCTGAATGTGTACATGAAAGTAAGAACATAAAACCCGAAGAGATTTTTGCCGAGTGGCTGCCTCACACACTTCAAGAGGTAAGGATTCGTCAGTGGAATGAATTGAACATTTTTATTTAGTAGGAAATGCAAGTCATGAATATTCCCTAGATACTGAAAAGTTGGTTTTTACATCATACTACTTCCTGAATGGAAAGTGGATAACACTCTTTTTGTGGTATCTTGTGTACGCCCTGTGTAAGACCCGCGTTACCGAGATCTCCTGTGCCTCCTGTATCAGTCCATGGATTACGTAGCTGAAATGCACGGTATAACAGTTGTAGTATCATAGTCAAACTTTGTACATAAACTTAAGGTACTGAGTATAAAAGGTTTACAAACCGAACACATTACAAACCTAGTCTAGCAGCCGTCAAAATACACGGCGAAAACAAAAGCCCAAGCCACAAGTAGCGAGTGTGCGAACATGACACTCAGGACTACTCTTTATCCCCGGCTTCACCTATGGCGAAGTCGGCATCGGCATCTTCTTTTGAATGACAGCAAGAGTGAGTACGGAAGGTACTCAGCAAGCCCTATACTACTTTCAAGGGGTTGATAGATGCATAATGGTGTAATTCAAGGATAAGATTTTACGGTTATAGTTTTAGCGTAAAGCCGTTTTATGCAGGTATTCCATTATATCATCAGCTACTGACTTTAAAACAGTTTCAATAGTTCAAAAACCAGCAACCACCTGTATCTGGGGGGTTTTCGGTTCTGGGAGGGGCTACACCTCTCTCCACAGTCCCTTACTTTCACCTCTGGTGTACCTCTAATACCACACAGCTTCTGGCAGCTCGGGCCAGAAACTTCATCACACGGATATCTAGTCCACACACTCACTCATCAAGACCCACGCACCCAGAGTCTAGTCAAAATGGTTACTGCTATCACATGTCCATAACTGTGAACACGGCTATTCAAATAGGTTTACACTCTGCAGAGGTTGTACAGCTTTACCCACACGATATGCTCAGCCTCCACCGTAGCTAGCGGAGGAGCGAATCATACCGAGACCCTCCATAACACCTTTCCTGCCGAGCTTTTTCACGTGATCCATCAAGTACCAGAGGCCATGTTCCGCAGACCAGTCCCATTTTTAAGCCTAAGCCGGCTATCAACCTCCAAACAACGGGACAACTGGTAACTTGGCTCAAGCGCTACTCTCAGCCTCCTAGTATTATGCCCAACTCAGTCTAGTGAAAGAAAAGTCAAGTCCAACCCATACAGGACGCATGGTTGCACGAGGTGGCTAAGCATGACGGCGTATTGACTCGGTCCTTAAGCGACCAGGGCAGGTATCTTCCAGCAATGAGTACCCCCACGATACCTCACGCCCCTAAGAGCACCCTCCCCGGAGGACTACTCTACCTGCCCCCGCCCAAGCAGTTTTTTTTACCCATTTTTACACACCTCCCACCATATCTCACACCACATCAAGGATTTCACAACCATCACAGAATTCACAACCATCAAGGATCATGGCATATGAGTTGATATTTGTAACAGTAATTCATCATCTCCGAGGAGATGCAGTTTAAAAGCGACTTCTCTAAGAAGACGTATTCAATCCTAAGCATGCTAGATATCAAGGCATCGTCCATCGTTAATATACATAACAACAGGTAATCCTAGGGTGATATGTATTCTAGGTGTGAAGGTAGTTAAGGCACGGCAAGTGTTTGATAGGATTAACTATTACAAGTAGTTTGTAAAGGCGTAATACATAGCACATGCAATACTAAATCTAGTTTTAGTTGATCATGTAGATTATTGTAAAAACATAGGTTCAATATGATCAAGAAGATAGGACTTGCCTTCTCCAGAGGTTTCCTCGAGGTCTTGGTTGAAGTCAGGATCCCCCTTAGTTTTGACACTCCCGGCGCAGAACTCGCAGAACAAGTGCTCTTACTCTTCTGCAATTATAACTATGATCAACTACGAGCTATACTAGAGAGGAACCAATTAACACCAAATGAAAAGCCAAATAAGTCATAAAGGATATGACAACATGACCAATGAGTAGATCTCGATTTTACATGAATTTCGGCGAGAGGATCGCCGAATTCGGAGCCAGAACGGAGAAGTTATGGCTCTCAGAAGATTAAATCTAAATTAATTCAGAAAATTACTATAATACACTATTCATAGGTGGGGTCCACATGAACAGTCCAGTGGGACCCACTTGGGTTCAACCCGGGCCTGGATGGGCTGGGTTCGGGCTTTGAACGGGCTGGGCCCCCACAGTGTAGGCCCGCCCGGTCTCTAGGCTGGTGGCTAACGGGCTCGGGGAGCTGGGCCGGCCCACTGGGCATGGCCCATTAGCGGTTAAGCCGGCTAGGCCGGCTACTGGGCCGAGCCAGGCCTGGTGGCCAAGCCCGAGGCTGTTTCGGCACGGGCACGGCAGAGGGAAAGGGATTAGGTGACGGCGGCGAGTGGCTGTGGCGGCGCAGCGCTGGGAACCTCGCTGGCGGTGCGCTCTAACCGGAACTCCGCGATGACGATAGCATGCCGGACCTCTACATGATGCGGCAGACTCGTCTGGGGGTCCATCAACGGCTGCCGGCGATGGACGCAGCGCCAGGCGACGGCCGGAGGGCAACAGTGGCGTGGCGCAAATCGGGCAGCACCTCCACCTGCAAGAAAACGGAGCTTAAGGCCCCGTGCAGCACGGCACGAAGGCCGGCAGACACATGGAGTGCAAATGCATGCCGACGGACTCAATCACACGGCAGAGCATGGCTATGCGCATGAAATTGCTACGGGGATCGCCTACATGCTAACTACGTGGCTCTAGGAGGGCGAGGGGGCTCACGAGAAGGGCGGATGGCGGCGGGTCGTGGTGGCTGGCGTTTGGTCGAAGGATGACGGCGGAGCGGATCAGCTTCACTGCATGGGCGGCTCGCGTCCGGCTTCTGGCGATCAGGCAGCGGCACGAGGATGGCATCTGACCCCCGGTCCTCCTCGACAACACGTCGGCGGTGGGTCATCGGCAAGTAGCGGTGGCGTGAAATGAAGGCGGCGGCGGTGAGTTTGGTGAAAGGGGGTAAACAAGGGCGCGGCCATACTATTTATAGTGAGAGGGGCACGGGCACGCGGCTCATCGTGCTGTCCTAGACGAGCGGCGGTGGAGGCGCGAGGACGGCAGCGTGGCGGCAGCGTGGCAGCTCCGGTCTATGGCCAGGAGATGCACGGCAAGAGGCTGCTAGCGCGCGGGTACGGCGATGCTGACACAGCTGCTAGGTATGGGCGCGGAAGGGGCTGAGAGAGGGGAAGAGAGAGGAGAGTGAGCGGCGGCCGATGTGAGCTGGCACGCAACGCTTGTGAGAAGAGAAGGGGGAGGAAGGAGACACGCGGGAGGCAGCGATGGCTGACGCATGGCACGAACGGATAGCTCGGACAGAGGCGCACTAGGTGCGGTATCTTCCAGCGCGGGCGCGCGGCAACAGGCCGAGGCCGAGGGGATGGTGAAGTGGGCCGGGGCAACGCAGTTGTGGCCCTGCGTGGAGGAGAAGGCAACGGCCGAACGGGCCGGGAAGCTGGGCTGCGCAAGGGAGAAAGAAAAGGGGGCTGGCTAGGCTAAGAAGAGAGAGGGAAGGAGAGAAGACGGCCCACTTGGAATATGAAGGAGAAAAATAAAGAGAGAATCAATTGGAGTTTTGGGATAATTCAATTTGGAAATTTGAATTTGGATTAAGATCAAGTTCCTTTGAAATTTTGGATTTGGATCTTGAGACTTTGAAGATGATTTGAATCCATCAATTTGAATTCAAATTAGATTTGAGCTAAGCAAAGACTAAGAGTAAGTTTGAACTTGAGAGACATTCAATTTCAAACCTCCACACAAAGATCCATGAAAATCTCCAGCAATGCATATAAACCAACTTGATGCAGTGACTATATCAGAACTACTTCTAGTACATTTTGGAATACCTACTCAACTCAACAACTCCAACACATATGAGTGTGCATATACTGACATATACACACATCCATGCACCTATCTTAGTTAACTTATCTAATCCTAAAAAGTTTTAATTTGGAGCTAACTTTGTAATTAACAACATGCCTAACTCAGGATGTTACACCCTGTACATGAATATGAATACCAACTAAACTTAGATGCAATCGTTCGAGAAGATTAAATGATTGAGTTTACCTGTTTAGCATGTCAATGAGGTCTTAGTAAGTCATGTTATCTCTCTTTTGTGAGCCCAAGACAATGATCTTGCTCAAGTCTGGGTGGATGACAAGGAAGATCCAATGAAAACTATAGCAATATTATGACACCATAGCAAATTAATACTAGAATCAAGTTACGCATAAAAGCATAACGCTCTGGCATGCAAACACGCACTCAAAGCTATAGGGTAAGAGTACAAATTTCTTATATTGGTGGTGAAGCAGACACTTTAATAAGTAGTCATCGGTGAAGTCTGGACGCTCCCTTACAAGTTCCTCGTTCACAAACCCAGGATTGATGAATCCTACTTTATTATCTAATTCTTGTCTGCATGCACAGCTCTCCATTCTACAAAAGAGAGAAGTTAGCTATACAATTTCAAGGTACAAGATCATATAACGTGAATTATATACATAAGTCACTTACAGAGTCCACACTCTAACTATAGCCACGTCGAGGGCATCTTCCTTGTACAGTTCATATAGGTACAAGAATTGCACCCAAAAGGAGCCATCCCCGTTGAGAAAATATTCATCTGTGTATCTTACGGGGAACGCCTGAAAGCCCTACCTGGACTGCTCTAAGTACCATTGATGTAATCGACACATTTGAGTTATAAGGTTTCTTTCTATATCTGGTTCGACCAAATGATTGCCCAACTCAAATGGCCATGTAACATCCAACTTTGCAATATTCGCTCCCATAGTAAGTCAAGCTAGTTCTTCTGCTGTTAATCTAGACGAAGCCAGGAGGTACCCAATGCTTGGAGCATCCTGAATGATTGGACCTGGTTTGCTCTTGGCGCGTTTCTTACTAATATGTTCATAGCCAGTCAGTGGCTTACTTGAAGCAACCCCCCGTATGTTTAGCTTTGGCCATATTCATGAAAAAAATTATGGTATCTTTAGGTACAACAGGCTTCGGTGGAGGTGGTGGAGGATGGAAATGTCTAGTTACACTGGCGTCCACAATCTTTTTGGTTTCCTCAGCAGTGAGCGAATACACATCCTTCGGTTCCAAAACCATTTTAGATGGCATCGACTTCTTAGATGATGTTGTTTGCTTGGATGCTATGGAACCTAATATTGTTTTCCGAGCTGATGGTTGGCTTCTTGATGACGCTGGCTTCTTGAGCGGTGGATTTCTTTGAGGCGATGGCTGTGGAGGTGGACTTCTTTTAGGAGATGGCTGAGTAGAGGGAGATCTTCGAGGTGATGGCAGCCCGGGGTGTCATGGAGAGAAGAGGTTCTTAGGAGGAGTCCCTTTTGGAAATACTATATAGACCTTCTCCCACATGATGAATGTGTGCTCGCTCTCTCCTATAGTGTTCGCCCCCTCCTCTGCGGGGTAGTCCACCTCAATATGATAGTACTGGTCAATTGCCTCATCTACTTCAACCATGGTGTAGCCCTCTGGTATCAAACGTCCGTGCAAATATTCATGGGAGCCACGGGGATAAGCCACACCGGAAGCCACATTGATGGTAATGTTCCTAGCACCAATGTGTGATTCACACGGTGTCCATGTTATGATGAGGTCCATGGGATAAGTGATGGGGTCAGCTCCTGAAACTCTCGTGGATGCACAACTACTCCAACGACCACCAGGGCTGGACCGCACAAAATTAGGAGACGCTGCTGGCAATTCCTGGGAATTGAAGAAGGTTGCCTATGCACCTATGTGTGAACTTGGCACCGTTATCTTTACTCTTTTCTTTTCTTATTTCTATTTTATGAGCACCTAAAGGAATTGATCATTTCATCAATTCGCTCGAGCCTGGTGCCACTTCATATTTCTTGCTCCGTCACGCATTAATACAATAACACGCAGCCGTTTTCTTGCTGGGGCGGACATGGATTTTTCCCAAGTGTGAAAAGCCAGTACTAGATAGACGGTTTAGATATGTCACTGAGTGTCCATCTCTCCTACATAATCTTCTTATTGACTAGAAACTGAGTGAATAGTACTTGTGTGCTGATGGTAGGATTTTGACTGGCCTCTGAATCTCCTTTGGTTTCACCTTTGTGAGCGTCTAAACGTGCAAATGTTGTCACAGGAGCAGTGTCGGTCAAATCATCCACAGGCTCTCAATCAAAAGGTTGATAGGGCTTTTCTCACTTGTTTGACCCAACAACATTCATGAGTCGCTCGTTCAACTGTCCGTCCACAGGTTGACATCTGATCCAACCTAGTAGTAAGCAATCTGCCAAAAGCGACCGAACCCAATAGACTTAATTAGTCCTTCTACCTATCCGCCCTTTCGTATAGATTGAGACGCAGTACTTTCATCTTGCCTTCCTATTCCCTTGCCATTGAACGAGAAAGAAATCATCCACAGATAATGAAAGTATCGTATGCCTTGGAAGTAATATGAGGTGCTCAAAAATGGTTGTTCGCTCACAATGGTGCCCTGTTCATGCATGAGCTTACTGTACTGCTTGTGCTATCTTTTCCTCTGTATGTTCTCTCTCCTTTTGTAGCGCTTGTTGAAGCATTTTCATCATCCTAGCTTGTTGTACCTCTTGTTAAGCTTGGGATCTCTTTCGACTCTTGTAACTGTTGATGTCGCCTAGGAATCCATATTTCGAACCCATCACCCTAATGCCTTGTGTACGGCCACCGTTCTCCTTTTGTTCCAGTGCCAAGGTGAGCTTGTCGCTATCCCTGTCTGGCTTGAAAGAGACTTGTGCAGACTGCTCGTGGACTTCCGCAAGATTTTTTTTGCAAGAGTTTGCATCACTTCCTGGTCTTTAGAGGTCGTAAAGCATAAGCTTCCATCAGACGAGTAAGAAGCACCCCTCCCAAGAAGGAAGTGTGTCGATCGTTCGCTCTTTCCCTCCATCTCAGGTGTGACACCTTTCTCTCGTGGTTCATATAGCTATTGTTTCACTGCCATTCTTTCCTCAGGTACCTATGACTACCGACTTTGTGGGGGTAGAGGTTCTTCTTTGAGTTTGCTTTGTTCACCTCACTCAACCTCTATGCTTCTTCTGATAACTTTTACTCTGTAAAGGCTTAGCAATGATCCTCCAGTTGTGGCAATTTGCGGAAATCTAGCGTTGTACCTTTCTACACATAGGTCCTGTTCAGTGTGCCCTTCCAATTCTAAAACGAAAGACCAATGATCATTAGCATCTTACGCTTAACTACTTCCATATATGTTTCTTCAGGGAAGTCAAATTTCTCTAATATCTTGGGCCATAAGATGTCGTTCTTGATTGAATCAGGAACCACATGCAGATTACCTCGTTCGCTAGTCCATAATCTGTAGCTGATGGGCACGTGATCCTTAACAGCAATCCTATAGACTGACTTGTAAGGCCCTAGAATTCTTTCTGTTGCAGTTGGCTCCCCAGCTGGTGAGACCTCCGTGATCACAAATCATCCCGTAGGCATTTTCGAGGGACCTCGGACATGATGCCACTCCTGGGATTGCTCATTGACATGACCCTCCGAAGCATCAAGCATATGTGCATAAGTGAAAAAAACTATTGAGAACCTATACAATAATATGTAGAATAGATGCATTCATCTACTTGCGAATTACCTCATCGCCTCCACAGGCGTCTATTTAGTCCATGTTGAGGTAGTGGCTCAAGCTAACTTCTTCCATGTTTGACAGCGGCACTACATCTCCTTCTGGCATCTGAGTCGGATCGATGGTTGGTGGTGTCATCCCTTCCTATGAGTTCTGTATACGATGATGACGAGTGATTGAGTATTCGACATATAGAGAGTTGATGAAGGACGAAGATAGAGATAAAGCCAACGAGGGAGGGAGAGAGACTATCGAAAGAGTGAGATAACAATGAAGGAGTCGATAGATAAAATGCATACACATACAATATTGTAATTGAGTACATTACAACCACATTTAACAAAAAAGTCACATCTTACGTAGCAAAATAGGCACAAATATGCATAAATGTACTGACAAGTGACACATTGACCTTACAAGTCACATCATCTCACATAGCAAAATAATGATTACAACAAGAACTAGGATTATGAGATCTTTACACATGAAATCAAAATTTTCCTCCTTATTTTCAAAGGTAGCCAATTTTAGCTCAGCCTGGATGATTTGACTATTGTATGCCGCAATAGCTTCCTATTTGGACTTGTATCCTTTGTAACATGCTCCTTTGAATCCATTAACTCCAAACAATAATATACTACAAACCACAGTAACACCAAAAAATATGTAAAACAAGTATGAAAACAACATTAGCATTGGATTATGGAGATAATTATATATGACTACAAGTTCAATTGGGATAGTGAAAAGACGTACAAGGTGCATGTGTAATAACTATACCAGTCGAGCTTTACAGTCATATGTATGGTCTCCAATTTCATCATTTGCAAAAAAACAAGTATGAAAATAGTACAATACGTAACAGAAGTAAAAAAATAAATACATAGCAAATGGTCATATTAGGCACATATAATAGGGAGGATGAAGGACATTGACCGCAGTTTGGACAAATCCTTCTTGTTCCACTATTATGTGAACCTAATAAGGCCAAGGTGTGATTGTTGTAAATAATAATGCTATAATCAAGAATTTCCGATGACATATGTACAGCAAGAACTGGACAGTAGGTATATAGAAGTGCTCTCAGGAAATTAATAGCAATTGGCCTTTAGGACAATCAAGGTCCTGCCCTCTAATTGTTCTATTGAGTACATCAATGACTGGGCAATCTACTAAGTTCTCATATAGTTATTAGAACCTGAACAAAATTCTCAAAAATCACACAATATCATCATGGACAGTGTTGTTGTACCAAATCAGAGAGCACAGATTCTGAAAGGACAAGTAATTTCCTACCGAGATAGAAATAGAGACTGAACAACAGGATTCAAACAAGTAATGACAGAACAAAAAGAATGAATCAACTACTTATCTAGAATATGATATGCTAATCAATCTCTAAACTTATAGCAGCACACCATTCAGGGATCAAATTATAATAGGTAGTCTACTGCAGAGACAACACAAGAAATATGTCTCGGTATACAAGTACAAACCAGCAAGGACCAAGGCAACATTTGTTCTTATCATTTGAATACACAAAAGGACCACAAGAGAGAATCTATTCTTATCATTTGAACACACAAAAAGATCGAGGCAACATTCGTTCTTATCAATTGAACACACAAAAGGATCAAGGCAGCATCTGTTCTTATCATTTGAACACACAAAAAGACCACAAGTAACATCTATTCTTATCATTTGAACACACAAAAGGACCAAGGCGGCATCTGTTCTTATCATTTGAATACACAAAAGAATTGAGGCATCATATCTATTCTTATCATTTCAACACACAAAGGGACCACAAGCAGTATCTGTTCTTATCATTTGAATACACAAAAGAACTACAAGCAGCATCGGTTCTTATCATTTTAACACACAAAAGGACCAACACACAAGCATCTATTCTTATCATTTGAACACATAAGCAGCTGGCCATGAATCAGTATGAACTTATGCTTAAACCCTAGGAATCGGAGGGGAGAAGGAGACGGAGGGGGAGCAGGGAGTCTCAACATTAGGGTGCTCGTCGGGGTGGAGGTGGCGTGCTCCTCAGCATCGGGGTGGTGGTCCTCGGCGATGGACGAGGGCGTAGTCAACAACATCACGGGCTCCTCGACATCAGGGAGGAGGCAGCGAGGTCCTCGGCGTCAGAGTGGTGGTCCTTGGCGATGGCGGCGGTGGACGACGGCACAGGACACGGGCGTCTAGCACTTTTATAGGGGAGAACTTTCACTACCGGCTCAAGATGATGACCGGTAGTGAAAAGGGATCTTCACTGCCAGCTTAATAGGATAACTGGCAGTGATATTTCACTGTCGGCCTAATAAGTCCACCGGCAGTGAAACAACTTTTACTGCCGGTCGAATACACGCACGCTGAGACTCGAACCCACGACCTGTGCCAAGTAAGACCACACAATATAACTGCTGCGCTTCTCAAGTATTTTTAGTTTAGTTGAGTTTGAACTATCTATAATTATAACATTCTGTTAACCTAAAATCCTAATACATATTTATTTAAATTTGAACTTCCTATATACCAAATTAAGTTTTGTATATACCTAAATTTCATGGTTCAATTTTCTAATTAAATAAAAATTTAAAATAAATATGTTCATACATAAGTTTTATATTGGAGCTTGTTGTATATCTTAATTTCATCGATAAATATTTTAAATCATTAAAAATTGAAAATAAATATGCTCATAACTATAGCTAATGTAAGTCATGTAATATGCAAATAGCAATATGCTAGTTCTATTGCTAATTAAATAAAAATAAAAAATCAATATGCTCAATAATAAAGACATCTTCCACCGTAAACTACAAATTGAAGCTTCCATAAGTAAGGTATAATTGCATCTAAAACAAATTCATACAAAGTTATTAATACAATTTAGCTACTTTGTCTTAACGATTCGCCCTTCAATATTATCACGACGTACATATGGAGGTTCGTCAGTGTCTTCCATGGGACCTAGGTCGATGTCCTCTCTGAAAGGAGGTAGTGCGTCAGTTGATTGTAGTCTTCCTCGTCAACGACATTCTTCACTGTGACCATCCTTCTTTTTCCTTAAAGAACCATGTGGCACTTCTCCTTGTTAGCCAGGTCTGGGTCCTTAACATAGAGATTCTCAAGTACAAATGATTCTTCTCTGTATCCAACGAGTTTTTGGTCCACTATAGTCATACCGTACTTGTCGATCTTCACACCCCTTGGGAGTCTAACCCTTTGGCACTAAAAAAGAGGAACCTTTAACACTCCATAGTCGAGCTCCCAGATCTCCTCTATGAATCCGTAGTAGCTGTCCCTATTTCCATTGCAGTCGTAGGCATCTATATAGACATCGCTATTTTGGTTGGTGCTCTTATTATCCTGAGCTCTCGTATAAAATGTATATCCATTTATGTCATCCTTGGAATGTGAGGATTGTAGTTAACAGTTTGTGAGCTAACACATTCAACTGAGCACACTCTATCTGCTTATCCATCACCTATCTACATAACTAGACGCCAAAATAGTCTCGGTGCTCTTGTGATCCAAACATCGGACTTCTGTGGGTTTCTGGTGCGTAGCATCTTCTAGTGTTCTTCAACATAGGGGTCCACTACAACTGATTATTGTAGAACTGTGAAATGTGCTTACGTGAATAAAATGGGGTTGTTAGTGTGTAATGAGTTTGCACATATCGTCCCTTTCCCCTGTAGCCTCTCGTCATGGCGAGATACAGGCACACTAATCGATTTGAGATTTATGAAGTCGACGCAGAAATCAATGACCTCCTCAGTTCCCTAGCCCTTAGCCATACAGTCTTCCAGCCAATTTTTAGTTACGAATATTTCTTCATAACTCTCATAAACCTCTCGAAATGGTACATCTAGTGCAGAAACACGGGGCCAAGAATCCATATCCCTTTCACAATATAAATAATGAGGTGCACCATGATATAAAAAACGATAGAGGTGCACCATGATATAGAAAACGATATAGGGAACAACGCCTCAAGCTGGGATAGAGTCTCAACCATGTTTTCCTGAAGCTTATCTAGCTTGGTCGGATCGATGACCTTCTGTGATATCGCATTGAAGAATGAACATAACTTTATGATTGGCTTTCGAAACTTCGGTAGTAGAATACCTTTAATTGCAATTGAAAGCATTTGTGTTATCATCACATGACAATCATGAGTCTTCATGCCAGTTAATTTCAAGGCTTTCATGTTTACTAGTATCTATATGTTGGCGAAGTAACCGGATGGAACTTTGATTTGATGCAAGCACTTGCACATTGCAATTTTCTTCGCCTTGCTCAGATTGTAGCTAGTGGGGCTAAGATATTTGTTGCCTTCTTCCATCTCTTTGAGATGTAGATCCTATCTGAGTTTTAAACATTTCAAGTCCTTCCGTGCTTGGAGTGTATCCTTTGTTTTGCCAGATATGTCTAGTAATGTACTAATCAAGCTATCATACACGTTCTTCTTAATGTGCATGACATCTATTGCATGTTGAACTACTAAATCTGGCCAATAAGCTAAGTCATAAAAAATAGATTTCTTTTTGAACATAAGAGCTCTGAGATTAGATTTCGGAACCAGTGTACTCCCGTGTCCCTTTCCAAGGATAACCCTAAGTCCCTTTACCATCTCATGTACCTATCTCCTAGTGCGATGCTTAGGAGCTGACCGAGTCTCAACTTTCTAACTAAAAACTCTCCTATTGATGTGGTATGAGTGATCCTTGCAAAGAAATTTACGATGACCTAGGTATACCATTTTTTGGATGTTCTTCAGCCACAAGCTCTCTGTTTCCTCCAAGCAATGCACACATGCACAATAGCCTTTGATAGTCTGGCTCGATAGGTTGTCAAGGACTGGCCAATCCTAGGTTGTTATGAACAACACCGCGCGTAGGGTGAAGTTTTCTCATTTGTATGTATCCCATATCTGCACACCATCATTCCATAGTACTACAAGATCTTCCATTAATGGTTTTAGCTACACATCGATATCATTGCCAGGTTGCTTCGACCCTGATATCAGCACCGATATCATAATGTACTTCCGCTTCATACACAACCAAGGAGGAAGGTTGCAGATACATAGAGTCACAAGCCAAGTGCTATGACTACTGTTCATGTGGTCGAATGAATTCATCATATCCGTAATCACATCTTCTGCAAAGAGCTTCTTATATTTCCTATCAATATTTCTCCACTGTGTAATCAGTGGAGTGTCTCAACATTCCATCATTCTTATGCTCCTCAACGTGCCATCGTATCAATTCGACATGCCTTTTGTTAGCGAATAAACGCTTCAAACTGGGGACTATAGGAAAATACCACATCACCTTGATGGAAGGCCTTTTCTTCTTTCCTTCACCATTGATATCATCACTGTCGTGCTTGTACCGTGCTGCACCACAGACGAGACACGCTTCCAAGTTTGTATGCTCTCCGTGATACAACATGCAATCATTTGGACATGTATGTATTTTTTGCACTTTCAACCCCAATGGGCACACAACATACTTGGCCTGATACGTGTTTTCTGGTATCACATTTCTCTTTGGAAGCAATTTCTTCAAGAATAGTAACAACTCTATGAAGCTTGTATCAAACCACCCATTACTTGCCTTCAATTATAGCAGTGAAAGCACAATATGCAACTTTGTGTGCTCGTTCTCACAGCCCGAGAACAACGATGTTTTAGAGTCCTCTGCCATACGTTGGAACTTTTGAAACTCTCTTTCATTGGTGAAGTTATCCTCCCCATCGCGCAACATCTGCTCCAGATCATCGGCGTCAACATCGGCCAACATCTTCTCTAGATCATCATCGACCAACGTATCTCCAGCAAAAAGCATATCGGTGTATTCGTCGGCCGTTATATCGGTGCACAAGTCTTCGTCTTCTCTGCCAATGTATTGTGCTTCTTGTACGATCTCAGCTTCACCGTGCTCGGTTCAATGGGTATAGCCAGGCATAAAGCCCATTGGCATCAAGTGGGAATGTATCTGCTGTGTGGTAAAAAACTACTTCTTGTCTCGCAATCGATGCATGGACAACGCATGTATTAAGATTGTGTATTTGACTTGTGTGCTACGGCTGCTACCAGGAAACACTTCACACCATTCTTGTACTCTGCGCTCACACAGCTCGTATCGTACATCCATCTTCTGTCCATCTACAGTTATATCATTATTGTAAATCCAAATTCATAGCATATAGAAGATTTTGCAATCACCAACAAATAAATTACCTCGCTATCTCCTACCGGCAATTGGCCTGGGTTGGAGGAGCCGTCTTTTGTATGCTTTCACGTCTACTTCTGATGAGTGTTTGTTGGTACCATCCTTAGAAATTTTTATTATTATTCAACTCTTGTGTAGGAATAATTTAGTAAAAGTGAAAAATGAATACACTCATACATAAAATTTCTATATTGGAGTTTTCTAATTAAATAAAATATAAAAAATATAATTATATCTTGCTTACATACCTAAATATCGGGGCAAAATTTTCTAATTCATTAAAAATCAAAATAAATATGCTCATACCTAATGTTTCCATATTGGAGCATGCTAATTAATTAAAATATAAAAAATATAATTGGAACTTACTACATACCTAAATATCATGGCTAGTTTTTCTAATTCATTAAAAATCAACCATAATTATACTCATACCTAAAGTTTCTATATTGGAGGTTGCTAATTAATTAAAATATAAAAAATATAATTGAAGTTTGCTATATACCTTAATATCATGACTATATTTTCTAATTCATTAAAAAATAAAAATAAATATGCTCATACATACAGCTAATGTAAATCAATAATAAAGACACTTTATACTATAAGCTACTAATTGAAGCTTTTATATCATAAATAAGGTATAATTGCATCTAGATTATCTCAAAACATCATGACCATAAGTTTATCTCCATCATTTCAAAATCTAGAGCAATTTAGCACATAAAATTCAACTAGAAATGGATTGAAGATGAAGTCGCATACCTTGAAACACCTAGGGCATGAGGATTCCTCAAAATTTTGAAGCCACCAAGAACTTGGTGACAAAAAATGACCGCTACTGAGCAAGAACAAAGCTTCTCTTTATTATGCTCGAGCTTGGGGAAGGAGAATACAACTTTTATATAGCCAAGATATCACTGCTAGCTCATATAACCGGCTGGCAATGATGTCATGCTATCACTGTCGAACAGTGGCTTAAACCGACAGTGATGAGGAAGCTAAGCATCACTGCAGACTCAAACCATCGGCCGGTAGTGATAAAATGCACCTTATTACTACTGGTTCACGAGCCATGATGACTGATTCTTCCCGCGCGACTTATGAACCGACACTGATGCCCCATCACTATAAGCCTATTAGGAGCCGGAAGTGATGAACGGACATAAAATGCTAGTTACGTAGTAGTGCATCCGTCACTGAAAAGCTATTCTAACATAGTGTCGAGTAGTCCAAACTTGAGGAATACGTTGTTGAAGAACATACTCTGTGCTGTTTAGTTTGATTTGGTGAAATCCAAATCAACCGGCACGTGAACACGGATGTTGATGAGAGGGACATAAGCGGCAGCAATGGGAATGGGAGCGGCCGGTTGTGGAAGAAATGGGTTCGAGAGATTGGCGGAGGAGCCAGCTAAGGATGTCGGGCTTGATACCATGAAGAACCGAGAGAAGGCTGATACCATGTATGAGAATGAAATACAACATGAATTGTATTGAGCGTCTTAATGGGTACTTATACAAGAGTACAGGCGTTGAGCATAACAAAACGATCGAGCTACAAATATGCTAACGTGCAACAAGAGAAAAGGGAGGTGGCGCAAGAAGAGGGTCATGCTAACAAACTAACAGTAACAAGAGTCAGCTATTTCTACAGTACTGGAGTAAGGTATATCAGTATATGGATTCTTATGACCAGCTTAATTAGTGGATCCAAATAGTTACAATGCAAGCAATTATGCGGTGTTCAGAGCCATGAAACCATTCCTAGATCCGCCTCTAAGGAGCTAGCTACCTGCGTGACGGCTTGTGCACGGACAATGCAAGCGAAAATACCCTGATATTGCTGTGCCGTTGTCTTGTCGGCGTACGCGTACCCATCGAATAACGGGAAACGCATCCTGTGGTGCAATTCATGAGGGTGCCCACCGACGGTGCCAATAGGAAGCACAACGCGGAAGTTCCGGAGCCGTTGACTCGACGATTTGAGTAAC
This sequence comes from Phragmites australis, assembly GCF_958298935.1. Lineage (NCBI taxonomy): Eukaryota > Viridiplantae > Streptophyta > Magnoliopsida > Poales > Poaceae > Phragmites > Phragmites australis. The sequence continues at coordinate 15,749,577 of NC_084940.1, read as the reverse complement.
ATGGTATGAAATGGATATTCCAACGTTAAACATATAACATGTAGCAAGATTGCCAATCTGATCCGATTCAGAAAGATGCTTAAGAGATATGCTATTTTACGACCAGCTTAAATGCCAACTCGTATAAATAACAGCAAGCAAGTGGTCGATCGATCCAATCTGATGTAACCTAGATGGCGCTGCTTAACTATAAAGACATTCCTCTGTTAAAAAAACACTAAAAAATATACAGATAATTCCTTATGCTACTGAATATTAACTTAGATTTTAATTTGTCATTAAAAAATTATATCAATTTAGTTTTTTTATCCCTTAAGTATTGTTGCCGTCATCACAGCATAATACAGCGCAACAAAAAAAGTGCAAACTTAACACGTAGCATCTCTAACGAATATTTTAAAAATTTATCTCCTATAACACTATTACAACCTATTTTATTTTTTTATTTCTAACCACTATCATATTTTCTATTTTTTATTATTTTTTATCTCTCTAGTTAATCCACCATCATCTCCTATAAATAATATAGTAATACGCCCTCCTGTCTACTCCCCCATCTTCGCCGCCTCTGTCCTCTCCCGCTTCCTTTTAACACCCGAATCAGTCTCTGCTAGAGAGCGATACAGACAGGAAGAGGAGCAAAAGTACGGCAGCGGTGCGGCAGAGGCGCTGCTGGAGACGGGCTAACGGCCCATAAAGCACATAGGCCCAGTAGCTTCTGCCGTACGGAAGCGCCGCCCGCCGACTCACGCACGCTTCCCGCCCTTTTTCATTCTCTCTCTCTCCTCTCTCTCCGCCACGAACCTTCCAGAGCCCTCTCCATGGACTCGTCATCCTCCCACTCCCCCTCCCCCTCCTCCTCCCGACGGCCTCCCTCGCATCAGCGGCTGGTCCGGGCGCCAGTGCTTCATCTTGCGCTCGGATTCGGAAACCCTAGCGCCGGTGCCAACCTCTCCGTCGACGATAGGGTGGCCCTGCTCCTCCGCGCCGCGTACGAAGGCTATGCCCCCAAAGTCAAGAGTGAGCTCTCGAAACGCCGCAATTTCGGTTTCGCGCTGGACTCCAGATGACTGATTCTGATTTTTGCTTATGCGTGCCCGTGCGGCGGATGGCGGGGTTTTGGTTTCGGGGAATCGGGGGTTGAATTGTTGTGAGTTATTGCGCAGGGCTGGCGAAGCGGCTGGAGGAGAAGGCGGGGATGAGCGTGGATGAGGCGGTGGCGGGGGTCGAGGCCCCGTGGAGCAAGGGTCACGGGCCGCTGCACATGGCGGCGTCGGCCGGGAAGGTGAAGGTGTGCAAGTTCCTGATCGAGGATCTCAAGCTTAACGTCAACGCGACTGGCACCGATGGTTAGTAACTTGTTGCTATTTTTGCTTTTGCGTGGCGCTCGTCGGGTGAGCGCTGGGAGGGATGGGTTTGTTGTATCATGTTTTTTAGCATGGGAAGGAAGGCTTTGCTCTGATTTGTGGGATAGATCAATGGCTAATTTTGTTGATGTTAAGAAATCCCACATCAATGTAACTTATTTGTTTGTGAGAAATTGTTGGAAGCTGGTTGCTTCAACTGGTGTGACACAACCTGTGTATAATAGCATACGAAATGTGGTAATCTGTGACCAGTGCTCCTGTCTTCCAGTATATTAGAGTGCAGTTGGTATTTTATTCAGAGGTTGCCCAGGCTGGAATTCACCAGTGCCTCCCAAGTTCCATCAAGAAATAGAATCCTCTGAGGTTGAAGGATGGTTCCTGCAGAGATGATATGCGATCGTCAGTTCCTTATGCATTGATGTGATTGTGATTCTCCGTCCTTTTGTTATTTTTGGAGTAAAGGAGGAAACCTTTGTCTGCTTGAGAAAAGTTTTGCAAATATTTGGTTTCTGTGGAATCAATGCATGTTGAGTCATGGATCTGAAATATGATCTATCAAGGTAGCATTATGCAGTGATGGCATTATGTGTCATGGATCTTGCCCATATTCCATTTAATCTTATGCCACAATACACCTGTAATACTGCTATATATCTTTCTTGATTATATAACATGTTGATCCTTCTGATTGCCATTTATCGCGTCCTTGCCACTTGCCAGGTGCGACACCTCTAATTTTTGCAATATATGGTAGTGGATGTACAGCTGTTGCAAAGCTTCTTCTCGATGGTGGTGCTGATCCAAACAAAGCATGCAGTAACGGGATTACTCCTCTCCATATTGCAACAATTCGAGGTTTTCTGCACCCTTGAATATGTGTGTTTTGGATTTTATTTAGCTGTTCTTCGATCTTTACTTTAGGCTTATCATGCCAAATGTTTTCTGTCTCAGATGTAAGGTAAATTTTAGCACTTATGTTTATTATTGCCTAATGCCTATTAGTTGCTCATTGTGGTTTTCTACTGAGTAGAGTTGTTTACTAGAACATAACATTTATTTAGTAGTCCAATTTTCGGATTTATATCCATTGTAGTCAATATAAACAATTTTTACACAGTGTGTTCATTATTCAGATACATGAGTGAACTTGAGAATTAAGAATGTAAGACAGCGCTGTGCAGGGGCAGATCCAAGAAAAAAATGTTATTGGTGTCATTCCCGTTAGAACATAGGGTCATTACTTATTTATAAGTGTATTTTTTTTAATTATCCTTAGAGTTTTACCGTATGTTACCAAGTCATTGGTGTCACTTGACACCAATGATTACATGCTGGATCCACCCATGCCGCTGTGCATAAAGTAAAAACTGAGACCTGTTTTGGTTGGTTGAACCTGCATGCCACTAGCACTCCTTGAGTGGGCAGCAGCTATTTATGACCCAGTTTGCTTACCGCTTTTTCAAAACCATCTTTACCGTTCTTAACATGTTACCTTAGTTTATAGGTCCATGAAAGTTTTTTATAAACATAAATTTGAAATATTTTATTTATGAAACACATAATTCATTTAATATATCCATAAATGTAATGTGGCATGATTAGTGTTCTTGTGTTTGATCCAGGTACCTATGAAATAGCAGAGTTGTTATTGTCCAAAGAAGCTGATGTTAACCTTGTGTGGGAATATAAAACTCCACTATATATTGCTTCCCAACGTGGAAATGCAAGAATGATGGAATTATTGTTGCGGCATGAGGCAAAGGTAACAATTTCTGTCTGTCCAGCTCTAGTTTGCTCTTCTTACCAATATATGATGTCCAAAGAAGTTGATGTTAACCAAAGAATAAGCTCCTGTATGATGGAGCTTGCCTGTTGTTCCCTCTCTTTGCCGCCTAGTCCACACAAATACTTATTTGTTAAGCCCCATTCCTAGTATGGATACTAGGTAGTCTATACATGAGCTTACTCATATCTTAGTGAGCATGGAGCGTGGGTGAGAATGGGAAACACCATAAAACGTTATTACCCTAATTTTGTTGCCATGCTGTTTGAGTGTTCATTTGATCGGTGCAGTGAGACAGTGGCATAAGGGTCTTTGTTGATGAATGCTGGATTTTACTTAAAAGTGTTGGGGTATAATTTTGTTGTAAATTAACAGGGCACAAGATTAATTTGATTCCTAAAGGGTGAAAAACTTTATAATAGATCTACTAGCAGCGCAAACATATGCTAGATAGACAAAGCACATAATACATGTATCATCACTGCACATGGACGAACTTACAGCAGATCCTGCTAGGTGGAAGACGAACGAACAAAGAAGTCGATGTAGATGTTGCAGAGGAAGTCGTAGAGCGGTCTCGCGGCTACACTTCCCAGAAACCTTATCGCCGGTCCCTCATGCAGGTCTCAGATCATTGGCGTCGACTCGGAGACACCGCTCACCCTTGATCTATTGCACAACAGAGATAGGGGTGGCAGAACTTGGAAGCGGCAAGCGCAGCGGAAACCAGAGAACGTGGTTCTGGTTTCTATTGATCTCCCCTCATTCACAAGATGTCTCCTAATTTATAGAAGAGGATATATTCCCACACGATTTTGAACTGTCAGATATCTAAGAACCGCCCCCTAGTATCTCTCAAATGTGGAACCGACAGATTCATCGCACGCGAACATGCTCATCCCACTCTGCAGTCCCACGTGGCGGCCTAAGTGTTGATGATGTGGTGTGCTCGAGCAAAAAAGGAGCCGCCCAACTAGACACAACTTATCACGATGTGATCGCACATCATCGCAAGTCACACATTAATCGCGCGAAAAAACGCAAAACATGCGTGTGTTACTATAGCCATAAGTCCCCTCTCTCTCCACCCATGTGCCTCAACTACAAGCCTCACATGGGATTTTTATTTAAGCTAGACTACCCCACCATGGCTAGACAATATGAGACTAAATCCTCCATGTCTCTCCCACACCACCTTGACTTTTTCAAATGAGTTTGGACCACAGCAAAGGCCCATTTGGGCTGAGCCTCAAATTCCAACAAATTTACGTCCAATGATACATTGGAAAATTTTGTTATAGGTCGTTGTGGTTTCCCACCTGCATGTTTAGTATTCTGCAAAGAAAATTGAATAACATTGTCAAATCACAGATGGTCTTTTTGGTTATTTCTTTTACTTGTTATACTAATAAGTCAGTATGGCACTACTTGACTTGTTTCCCCAGTACCCTTGTCATTGTTTTTGTCCAAGTAATGTGTTTTTTTTCTCCAGCCTAACATTTATATCATAGATACACCACTGAAAGCGGCAATCTTCGCTCGTTCATTGGCAGGCGTGGAACTACTTATTAAGGTGCCCTAACTTGTCCTGTTAGAGTTGCTATTGATTCCCTGCAGATATCTTGCCAAAGGAACTGGACAAATTTAATGTGTCATTCCTAGGATGAGCACAAGTTAAAGCTTTAACAAAAAGGTTGTGTTCAAGGTTCTGTAATATATATTCTATGTTGCAGGCTGGTGCTCATGTTAATACTGGTCTGCCTGAAACTCCACTGATAGCAGCTGCATCTGCTGGCTTAACTGACATCATCAAGTGTTTGTTGAAAGCTGGTGCCGATGCAAATATACCTAATGATGTGAGTTTTATTCTATGACTTAGCTTGTTTATTGTCACTCTTGTAGGGCTTCTAGGCTGTCTATCTATTGCACTTCCAAAATAATCATCTAATTTCTTTCCATAATGAATGGCTTTGCTGTAACATTCTAAGATCTTCTATTTTTTAATAATTTTTTCATAATGAATATGGCACTTATCCATGTTCTTTATTCCAGTAAAATAGTTGAATCATATGCTCACGAGCTTAACTAATGTGAAACTCGGTTGTAACATTTGGTGTTTGTTCATAACTAGAAGCAGTTTAGGGTAAAATGCCACACTTTGAAGTCCTATGTTATTGCTATAAAAGAAAGAAAGAAATTTGTTATCTTGCCAATACTGAAGTTGCTATGATCCCTCCTTGGCACTAGAAAAGAGCAAAGGAACTGAAAAAACCTGGTCTAAAGTCTAAACTTCTTGCACCTGTTTTTTCTTTACACATGTCCAAGGGATAATAGAAATCTCAGTACATATATCATTGTTCAGTAAGTAGAAATGTGGAGCATATTAACCATTCTCTCTCAGTTGGGCAGTAAGTGTCGGAGAAGGGTAACCACTTGTTCTTAAAACCAGGGTTCTTAAGTGGAAATCCAATAGTCAGTCAGAAAAATGGGAGAGCTCCCCTTTCCTGGTTCTCCAGTAGCTAAATTTCCCAGAACCACAAGAATCCTTACGATGAGATTCCAAATCAGCACCTTTTGTTTTGAGGTTTTGAGAAGTGTTGCTCTCTGGATAGCACAGTACATCAAAACTTGTAAGCTGTATTGTCTAGACTTCGTTATATTCTGGTACACAATACATGGCAATGAGTCAATGACAAACCCTCGACAGTCGCCTCTAATTCCTTACAGTCATTTTTTATCTTAATTCTCTTAGAGTATAATGCCTTCCCACATTCTTTTCTTACTCTTTGCGCTACATAAAGCCTATCTTTGTTATACCCTAAGCTCTCCTATGTTTGTTTGTCAAATTTCTCCTTGATGTCCCTCTTAACAGAGTGGTAGAATACCAGTAGAAATTGCTGCAATCCAAGGATGGCAGGAATGTGTTGAGGTTCTTTTCCCTGTCACGACCCCTTTGGCTAGAGTTGCAGACTGGAGCATTGATGGAGTAATTCAACATGCAAAATTTGCAAGTTCAGAGCCACTAGTATGGATTAAACGTGCAGATTGCTAAATTTGATGTCATATCCTTTTATTCGAAAAATTCTTATCATTTCAGTTCATCTTAGATTTCACATTCTATGTCGTAGATGTCATATTCTATTTGACTTTCAGTTGTCCATGTTATTTAGGATCATCTGCTCCATGAGGATGATGAATCTGATTTCGAGGCAGAAGGCGATGCTGCATTCTCAGAAAGGGATTATGCTCATGCATTGACTCTCTACACTATGGTAGATTCTTGTATTATACATCTCGTTTGATTTAAGCTGCACTTCTATTTGCTGATATCAATTCATGTTCTGACTTACACCTACTAAGTACTGCAACACATTGGATGCAGTACTGCAACATATCGGTGCATCCTGATCAATCCAATACACTAGTATCAGAGTCCCTTAACACGTAGCCATTGCCTTTTATTTTAACGCACTCATATTAAAGTTCCAAGAAAGCAAATCTGGTCATATATCCTGCAGAACTGGGTGATGTAAGTATTGAACTTTTATTTACCACCTTCTTAGTCCCTTCTTTTTGTGAGGGTTCTCGATGTAAATTTTGTTGTTAGAAGGATCAATACATTGAGCTGTACATGCCTAACATATGATTCTTGTGAATTGGGTGTCTGCATATTTGTTAATGTCTGCATATTTTTTGTAAGACAAAAAGTCTGTCAATATCTACAGGAAATATATTTGCATATGTTATGATTGACAATAAATAGTGCTATTTATGGATTAACTTGTTCTTTGGTTAAATAATTAATATCATTTGACGGATGCAGGCATTGGAGATTGACCCTCATGATTCAACCTTGTATGCAAAGAGAAGCCTTTGCTTTCTGCATATAGGTGATAAAGGCAAGGCTATGGAGGATGCTGAAACCTACAAAGATATGCAGCCAGATTTATCAAAATCTTTCTACGCACAAGGAGCAGCTCTAATTCTGGTGAAGGTGGACTTTATACCTAGTAGCAATGACATTTGGTTTTCCATAATCTGTGACATATTTCATGGTCATGTATTGGCTTTTTTGTCTTTAGGAGTTTGGCAGAGCGTGCGAAGCACTCATGTCTGGTCTGAACTTGGATTGAAGCAAACCAACTGACAAAGCATGTTGGTAATCTCCACTGTTTTCTTTAGTTCTTTGGTTGGGAATATTTGTTACAGATAGAGGTCGCTATTTTAATAAATCGTTCCAATATTCTAAGACTGATATCTTCACAATATTTTATACTGTTCCCTGATAGAAAGAAATAAAGGTTATACTGTGACATATCAGTACAAGTGTACAACATAATCCCTAGTATTCAACGCCACCATAAGTTTATGTACTTTTATCCCATGTTGGCAATCTTGTGCTCCAAAGGAGCATGCTAGCCTTGATAGTGGCTCTGTTATCTACTTTCTGGCATTTGTTTTCCGGTTTAGTTTGGGAGATTTAGCTACACAGGAAGTCCATGCCAGTGTGTTTATCTGCTCATGTTCCTTCTTATACTGGGATTTACATTTTAATGATATTAATATAACTTGAAATAACCATATTTGCAGAGAGGACCATCCGTGAAGACAGGTTGTTACTGCACAGACAAGAAAGGTTGTTAGCTGTTACTGCACAGACAAGAAAGGTTGTTAGCTGTTACTGCACAGGCAAGAGTAAAGGTTGTTACTTGTTAATACTGCAGTCAAGAAGAAATGTTTCCGTTACTGCACAGGCTAGAAGAGAGGGTGTTATCTGTTACTACTGCACAGGCAAGATACTACGTACTGACTGGTGAAAAACATCCTTCGAGAGCTTCGGGGTTGTGCTTTTTGACCTTTTGTTGGATCCTGCATTTTGCGAAGAACATGTCCATGTTTTGTGAAGAAAACCAAAGCTGGATATTATATTGAGAGTTTTTAGGGTACATTGACCATCCATTGTGAGTTAATCAAGGGCAGTCATTTCTCTAAAATCATCTCCAACGGTTTCTATTCAGGGGCTAGAATTTCTTCACGACAGGATTTTTTTTCCTTCAGCGCTCCAACGATTTTCCTTCACGATTTCCTTCATAAAAGGTTTCTTAAGATTATTTCCTTTAAGGCGGGATTCTCTCTCTTTTTCCTTCATGATTCCTCTCGGAGGGAAGTTATTGGAAATAAGAGAAAATAAAGAGAATGGGAACGAGGAAGTGAATCAAGAAGGGAACGAAATGAAGAGAATATGGTTGGAGATGGTCTTATCTCATGGGAGGTAATACGCACTAAAATCTATGGTTACACAATATTTAAGGAAACATTTTTTTTTATTGCCTGCTATTTTGAGTACGGCTCTTAGTCTAAATTTTAATGGAGTGAATGCATTTGATATTGTATTTCACAAACACTCGATCTAACGGCTCATATTTGTTTGATGGTCCGTCATCAAATCCAATCTAGGGACTAACAAGTTTAATGAGATTATGAACAAGTATTAATCTCTTTGAAGAAGTTAAACGATGTTAGCATTCTCCAAAAAGAAAAGAGAAGCAGCATATGGTTAATAAATAGGTTTTAATTGATTTTATTTTTGAATTTGAGTATATGTATGTCATACTATCAAGAGGGATGGGTTTAGATTGACTTGAAGATATCTTAGTGCTTAAAGTACACTTTTAACTTAAACATGAGAGACACAAAACACCCTACGAACGCAGGGAAATTCTAAGTTGCTCTGTGTATCCGAAAGTTCCAGGTGCAACCCAAAAGTTTCGGGTAGTCGGAACCTCCAGGTGGGGCTCCGAGTAGGGTGTCCGGTTTGGTTCTTCAATCCAACCTGGAAGTTCCAGGTTTACCTGGAAATTTCGAGTAGCCGGAACCTTCAAGTAAGGCTTCATGTAGGGTGCTCAGTTTGGTTTCTCAGACTAACCTGGAAGTTCCAAGTTGACCCGGAAGTTTCGGGTGTCAGAACCTCCGGATTCTTTTCGAGCAGGGTTTTCGATTACTAAGTCTCGAGCTAACCCGAAAGTTCCGGATTAAAGTTCCAGATTAGTCCAAAAAGTGTTGTAACAACTAGTTTTTGAGGATTGGGTATAAATACCCCCTCACCCCCTCCTTTCATTTGCAACGAAGACAAAAGCATTTATAGCCATTAAATAGCACTCCCACTCACTTAGGCATTCAATCTTGCAAGATTTTGAGAGTTAGGTTGAGTGATTGAGTGCTAGCGAGCTCCATTCAAACCTTTGAGCACTCAAGTTTGTCGTCAAGCCGGTCGATTTCGCGTTCATTAAGCCTTGAGCTCCTAGACGGCTAAGTATCGCCCACCGAGCATCTAAGCTTGTGGAGTGCCGCGGGACATTTGTGAAGGTTCATCCTCGTCTCTGCAAACAAAGAGGACTTTGAGTAAGCCCAAACTCGATCTTCATGGTCGCTTAGTGAGGAATAGGGTTGAAAGAGATCCAGCTTTGTCTCCTTTGTTGTCTTTGTGTCCTTTGTTGCTCTAGTTGACTTTTGGGTGATTTGCCCCGATCTACGTATTTGTGAGTTTATGGCTGCAGGTGAAAGATGGAAAATACTATACACTTACTTTGGAACCTATGGTAACAACTAGATTTAACTAGAAGTACCTAGGCGTTGTTCGTTTTCGATTTCGTTTTGTTTAGTTAGAAAGTCCAGGTTGAACTTGGAACTTCTGGCACCCGAAAGTTCCAGACTGAACCCAAAAATTTTAGATTCTGTTAATCCACTATGAAGTTTTATTTTGTAGGAACGCCTATTCACTCATATCTAGAAGATATCTTGACCTTTCAATACAAAACTTCACCGCTTAGAGAATTAGAAGATGTCAACATCTGGGGAGAAGAGTCCGAAAAGCCTGAAAAGTCCTAAGGATGATACATCAGGCGACAACAAGAACAAGGGAGTTGAGATCAGTTTCAATTATGATAAATTAAATGCATCTCATTCTTACTATTTTATACCGTCCGGGCGTGCACTATACTATAGCCGCTCTTCTTCATGAATTTCTTGAACTTTCTTACAAAGAAGACAATTTGTTTATCATCAAAGCTCTTTTCTTCACTTGAGCTTGATTCTTCATTTTGCTTGATCTTGCTTGCCTTCAATGCAATATCTTTGGTCCTAGAGGTTGAGTTTTGCTTGACGAAGTTCTTACTTCATTGGTTTCCTCCTCCATAAGCTCATGAGCAGGAATTCTACCAAGCACGTCACTTGGTGTGAGTCTCTTGAAGTTTCTTCTTTCGCGGATGATAGTTACCAATGTGGGATTCCTCGATGTGAAAGCTCTCAATAATCTTCTCACCACCTTGTGGTCATCTAGTTCTTCACTTCTAAACCCTCTAATCTTGTTCTCTAGCACCATAATGTGGTCATACATTGCTTGAGAGGTTTCATCGTCTTTCATCATGAATCTTCCCAATTTCCCTACAAGCAACTCTATCTTTGATTCTCTTACACTTGTGGTGCCTTCATGTGTGACTTGAAGTGTGTCCCATATCATTTTGGTCTCTTCAATCCCATTCACCTTGTTTAACTCCTTATGGCTCAAAGCACCAAGTAATACGCTTGAGGCTTCAGCATTTCAGTGGAGATTTTGCTTTGTTCTGAGGTGAGTTCCATGTCTTCATCCGGCAACACAAAATCTGTGCAAACAATCTTCTAATACTTGAATGAAGAGATATTAGATGCAATTTTATTTTTTGCCTCTAAGCGGCATAATATGTGCCATCAAAGTACAAGAAAGACAAGTCCAAAATAAGACCATCTAAGAGGACTTGTTATGAGTGACGAGGTTGGGCACTTTATCACCGAATGTCCTAACAAAAAGAATAACAAGGATAAGGAAGAGAAGAAGAGCAAGTCTTACAAGAAGGACAAGTACAAGACCTACAAGAAGATCTATTAAGGTCAAGCTCACATCGGTGAGAAGTGGGACTTCAACTCCGACTCTGATGATGAAGAGGTCACCATCATCGCCATTTGTTCCTCTCCACCGATAAAGTCACTCTTTTGTGATATGAGCGACGACGACGATACTCCCAAGTGTCTCATGGCAAAAGGGTGCAAGGTAAAATCACTACCCAAGCTCGTAGATAGCGATAGCGATAGTGATAGTTGTTGTGAATCATTGCTAAAAGGTCTAAGTAAAAATGTCATGTCTAAAATAAAAAAACTAATGAAAACAATAGAGAGTCAAGAGGAGATTCTCGAGAAGCAAGAGGACTTGCTCATCCTTAAAAAGGAGAGAAATCTTGAAGTCGAGAAGATTCTTGCTAAAGAGAAGGGGAAAGTTGATGAGTTGACTAAGCAATTAAGTTTGGCCAATGAATCTATTGCTAGTCTAGAGGGTAGCAATATTACACTTTAAGAGAATTTTAATTATTTGGATGAAACTCATAAAACTCTTAAAGTGCAATTTGATGCCCTTAGGAATATTACCTCTTCCTCCAATAATGCAACATTACTCTCTATTGTGTCCACTAGTAAAGGTGCTCTCGTTGATATAATATTAACATAAATGCTTGAGCTACTAATGCTCAATCTTTGCAAGCATTACAAAAGGAAAATGAGAGGTTAAATGTCTTGGTCGAGTATGGGTGTATCAAGACATACAAATCTAAAGATGCCTTATACAAGACTATGGAGGTCAGGGGCAACAAGCAAAAGAGAGGGATTGGGTTTGATATGCATGCGAGCAAACCGAGTTAGCGTATTGTGGTGAATGGCAAGTAATGCCTAAAGTTTATCAAGGAAAGTGGGAAACCACATGCTCACACAACACAAGTCAAGCAACCCAAAGGACATACACCTTAAGCTACCTTTTATACTTCTTATGTTTTGAAGATAAACCATCGTGATAAAGTGGTTGTTCTATATGTTGGTACCCGCACAAAGGATCATATTATAAAAAGAAATATGTGGGTATCAAAAGTTCTTGTGACTAACGTGAGAGGACCTAAATAAATTTGGGTACTTAAAACAAAAGTCTAGTTTGTTTTGTAGGTATACTCCTCCAGTGGATCAAGTTGGGTACTTGATAGTGGATGCACCGATTACATGACCGGATAGAAGAGCATATTCTCATCATTTGAAGAAAATAGAGGACCACATGAAAATATCATTTTTGGTGATGATGGAAAATAAGAGATAATTGGTTTAGGTAAAATTGCTATCTCAAATGATCATTCTATCTCAAATGTATTGTTAGTCAAATTTCTTAGCTACAATTTATTTCCCGTGTTACAACTTTGTGAGATGGGCTACCATTGCTTATTTACTAATAAGGGTGTGACCATCTCTAGAAGGGATGACTCATCAATAGCTTTCATCGGTTACTTGAAGGACATGCTTTATCTTTTTAATTTTTCAATGATGAATTGAGGCATAAGACTTGTTTGATTGCTAACTCTAGCATGGGTTAGCTATGGCACCACCAACTAGCCCATGCTGGCATGATAAATTTGTCTAAAATTTTAAAGGGGGAGCATATCTTAGGACTAATAAATGTTTCTTTTGAGAAAGATAGAATTTTTAGTGCATGTCAAGCGGGAAAATAAATTGGAGCTCCTTACTCCGTCAAGAATGTGATGATAACCACAAGACCATTGAAACTTCTTCACATGAATCTATTTGGACCCATTGCCTATATAAGCATTGGCGGTAACAAAATATGGCTTAGTTATTGTTGATGATTTTTCTCATTTCACTTGGGTATTCTTTTTGCATGACAAGAGTAAAACACAAGCCATATTCAAGAAATTTGTGAGAAGAGCTCAAAATGAATTTGATATCAAGATAAAAAGGGTGAGAAACGACAATGAAAATGAGTTTAAAAATATTCAAATTGAAGACTTTCTTGATGAGGAAGACATCAAGCATGAATTCTCGACATCCTACTCCTCTCAACAAAATAGGGTCGTCGAGAGGAAGAATATGACTTTCATAGAGTCAGCAAGGATCATGCTTGATGAGTACAAGATTTCGAATTAATTTTGGGGGGAGACCAACAACACCGTGTGCCATGCCATCAATTAGTTGTATCTCCACAAGATCTTGAAGAAGACTGCATACGAGCTACTCACCGGTAACAAACCCAATGTATCTTACTTTAGAGTTTTTGGAAGTAAATGTTTTATACTAAATAAGAATGCTAAAAGTTCTACATTTGCACCAAAGGTTGATGAAGGTTTTATGCTTAGTTATGGATCAAATGCCTACGTCTACCGTATTTTCAACAAGACCACCGGTTATGTTGAAATCACGCATGATGTAACATTGATGAATCTAACGGCTCTCAAGTAGAGCAAGTTGATCTAAATGTTTTAGAGGATGAAAAAAAATTCCAAATGACGATCAAGAATATGAAAATTGGTGAAATCAAGCCTCATCAATCCCAAAAGTTGCATATGGACAAAAGTAATTAAGATCAACCCTCTTCATCAACTCAAGTGGAGCCACCTATATCAACTCAACATTAAGACCAAAGTCAAATCAAGCTTATGGTGACTCCAATGAATTCCTTGATGATGATGATGAAGTGGAAGATATTCAACCTCAATCCCAAGTGCCACATCCAAGAGTTCATCAAAGCATCCAAAGAGATCACCCGGTTGATAACATTCTTGGTGATATACATAAGGGGGTAACCACTCGTTTAAGAATTGCAAATTTTTGTGAATATTACTTTTTTGTTTCCTCTTTGGAACCTTTGAAGGTAGATGATGCACTTGGAGATCTGGATTGGGTGATGACCATGCAAGAAGAGCTCAATAACTTCAAGAGGAATGAAGTCTGGTCCTTGGTGGAAAGACCAATCAAAATATGATTGGCACCAAATGGGTCTTCCCCATAACAAGTAAGATGAAAACGGGATCATGACAAGAAATAAGGTATGGTTGGTTGCTCAAGGCTTTACACAAATAGAAGGTTAGGATTTTGGTGAGACTTATGCTCTTGTAGCTAGGTTTGAGTCAATTCGCATATTATTTGCCTATGCTACTCACCATGATTTCAAGCTATACCAAATGGATATGAAGAGTTCTTTTCTCAATAGACCAATCTCTGAATTGATGTATGTGGAGCAACCACTCTGGATTTGAAGATCCCAAGTTCCCTAACCACATGTATAAACTCCATAAAATGCTCTAGGGGCTTAAGCAAGCACCTAAAGTATGGTATGAATGTCTTAGGGACTTCCTCATCAAAAAGGTCTTTGAAATAGGTAAAGCTGATTATACTCTCTTCACTAAAAATATTGATAATGATTTATTTATTTGCCAAATATATGTCAATAACATTATATTTGATTCTACTAATAAATTTTTTTGTGAAGAGTTTTAGTAGGATTATGACGAAGAGGTTTGAGATATCAATGACGGGGGAGTTGAAGTTCTTCCTAGGATTTTAAATCAAACAACTCAAGGAAAAGGACATTCATATGTCAAACCAAGTACATCAAGAATATGCTAAAGAAATTTGATATGGAGAATGCCAAGCCTATCAAGACTCTCATGTAAGCAAATGGACATCTTGATCTCAATGAAGAAGACAATGTTGTGAATCAAAAGATATATCACTCCATGTTTGGATCGTACTTTACCTTTGTGCATCTAGGCCTGATATTATGCTTAGTGTGTGCATGTGTGAAAAATTTTAAGCCGCTCCAAAAGAGTGTCATCTAATGGCCGGTAAGAGAATTTTTAGATATTTGGTTCATACCTCTTACCTTGGATTATAATATCCTAAAGGTTCAACCTTTGACCGTTGTAAAGTGGATAGGAATAGTATCTTAGGGACTTACCAATTCTTGGGTAGGTCTTTGGTCTCTTAGTCCTTAAAGAAATAAAATTCAGTATCCCTATCCACTGCCGAAATCGAGTATATTCCCATGGTTCTTGTTGCGCTCAACTACTTTGGATGAGGCAAACCTTGAGAGACTATGGCTATAACATGACCAAAGTTCTACTTTTGTATGACAATGAAGGTGCCATAAAGATAGACAATAATCCCGTGCAATATTCAAGAACCAAACATATTGATATCTGGCACAATTTCTTGAGATACCACTCAACAAAAGAAGATATTGATATTCACCATGTGAGAACCAAAAAATAATTAGCCGATATCCTCACCAAGCCATTAGACAAGCAAATGTTTTGCGAGTTGAGAAGTGAGTTAAATATCCTAGATTCTTGCAACATGGCTTGATATGTTGAATACAATTAATTATCTTGGTCTAGTAGCTTTGATAGCTAGAAGTTTGTAAAAATATCTTTTTGGTGCTATTTTTAAAAAGATTTGATTTTTTGATCTTATGATCATATTTTTCTACTTGTGATCATTGTTATGTATTATTGTTTGTTGGCTGATCACAAGTGGTAAAAGTTTCTTATATGTCCAACTCACAAATCTCTCAAAAATTCGGATCGAATCTCAGCTCAAAATCTATTTCTATCATCTTCCAGAACCCGGAAGTTCCGGACTTTGGAAGCCACTGGCTCTCCAGCTATCTCTATCAAGTTGACAGAACCCAAAAGTTCCGGGTCCACCCAAAAGTTCTAGATTTTGTCAATCCACCCGAAAGTTCCGAGCTTCCCTCCAGGTGCCCTCTTGGCTTCCTTCTTTGTCTTAACCCGGATGTTCCAGGTTCCACCGGGAAGTTCCGGGTCCAGGGTTCTTTTACCTCTACCCGGGAGTTACCCCTTCATTTTCCTTCAACCTCTCTCACACCCCCTCGCCTCCTTTGGAGCTCTCCAGCGATTTCAAGGATTCACCATTGAAATTCTAAGTTTTCACCAAGTTGATCCCTCCCTTGGTTGAAATCTTCGACTTTCCCTCCGAATTGACTCCAGGTTCATCGGTTCATCCTCAAGGTATACCTAAACACCGATCTTCCTGATCTCTCAATGTCGTGCGTTAGAGTCAATTTTCTTTGGTATATTAGCTCCTTATCCATCATATAATCTTATCTCTTAAGGGTTTGCAACTCTGTTGGATCAATCTCTCTCGGCCCTAACTTCTTGCCCTAGGTTGGGCAACCTGGAAGTTCCAAGTTGTCCAACACCTGCTCTTTTGGATCATGTTATATCATTCCAAAATTCTTACTCAATCTTTTCCCTACCTCATCATATCATCCTTATGTATCCCAGGACAGTGTGAGATGGGGCGTGAGAGGTTTGTTGGTCTGTCTTACCAAAGAAGAACAAAGGCTCGACATGATCCCTTATTTGAAGCACCAAGCGATTCAGAAGGAAATGGCAATGGCAGTGGCAGTGATGGTGATAGTGAGCATGCATAGCATGGGGCCCACAAGGCCATTCGAAAAGTTCCACTGTCTTGGTCTAGCGGTATTCACATTGACGAGACGGCTCAAACTGTGAATGTGGGTCATGGTGGTACTTTTCCACCTAGAAGAGGAAAAGGTGTAGGTAGAGGAAAAGGAAAGACAGTAGCCTCTAGCTCTCGAGCTCAAGATGAAGAGATGGAAGAGGATATGGGGGAACAAGAAGAAAGGACTGTGTTGTCACCCTTTTCACAAACCTTACCATGAAGGTGTGCATCTTGGTTAGATACCCAGAAGAGTGGTCAATTACATGAACAAGTCCGGCAAATGCAAGAAGGAAAGATATGAATATCCTTTTGTGTATGAGAAGAATGCATCAGATCCTCGGTTTTGGAATGACTTCCAATCTGACTTCTATGAAACCGTAATCTTCCCAAAGAAGAAGCATGTCACTCTCATGCAGTGGATAGATTGGGATTATATGGCAAATAAGAATGATCCTTTCTTCAATGAAGTCATAGCCGCTTGTGAGTACAAGAGAGTCAAGAAAATCATGGGTTTCAAGTATGATTGGAGTATTAAGGTGATTGTACAGTTTTATGCTACTTTCCATTATGATCATGAAGAAAACCGAACCATGCATTGGATGATTGAAGGCAAAAGGTACAAAATCAAATAAAATACTTTTGGTCGCTTGTTTGGATTTGACATTCGTGACACTAGCAAGTCCAAGATTCATATTGAGTAAGAACTTTCCACCGATGAAATGGATTTCATGTATGATGATAATCTTGGTGAAGTGAAATATGGAACAACTAAAGGCATGGTGTCATTTTACAAATATCTAAATCTCTTGTTCCGCACCACTCTTACTCCAAAAAGTGGTGATTCTACTAATGTGCAATCAATCACAAGAAATTTGCTTGCAAGGATGTTAAATGAAGGTGATCCCTTTAGTGTGGTTGATTTCATTTAGGAAGAGATTCTCACCACACCTTACACCCTAAACAAGAGTAGTGCTTATGCTCCTTACATCATGTTCATGATTGAGAAAGTGACAAAGAAAGCATTCTTCAAGGAAGTAAAGCATGAACCTTTAAGGATTAGGTTGATGGACACCAAATCAACCACTATGCCATCTTCTCCTCCTAGAGCAGCACCTAGGCGTGCCTCTCCCTCTCATGGATCATCGTCTTTTATCAAGCCATTTTTCAAGTGTGTACATAATGCCATGAAAATCAAAGAGCACAAGGATCGCACCAACATGAGATTGAGAAAGCTAGAAAAGAGGCAAAAAGCAATTCATGGACATTTGAGGATTGAGCCTCCTTGCTCTTCGGTGGCTTCCGAGGAAGAAGTTAGTGAGCCTGAGGTTTTTGAGGACCCATGGGCTTGGTATGATGCTACTCAAACTACTGTCGGTGCCAGATCATCTCATGCTTAAGCAAATGTTGAGAAAGAATTAGAAGAAGAAGATGTTGGAGGTGTCGAGGACAGCTCCAATGCCAAGGACAATTATGAAGATGGAAATAGAGATGAGGACTATGAGGAGGACAATAATTGAGCTTTCTTTTTTAACTTCTCTTTCCTTTTCGGTGACTTGATGCCAAAGGGGGAGAGAACATATCTTTCTGCTGTTTGTTCTTTCTGCATGAACCTGAAAGTTTCGGAAGTTTCAGGTTCACCCGAAAGTTCTGGGTTCACCCAGAAGTTCCGGGTTCTGTGGCAGTTCCTGTTTTAGCTAAAATCTTTATCTTTTCTGATGTTGGACATGTAAGAATATTTATTGTAATGGTGTGATGAACTACGTGGTATGCTAGATATTGAACTTTAAATTTGTAAGAACTTATTTATGTTAGTGTGAGATATTTGTGATGATAAGCCATGTGATGTTTTGGTGTAATGTTGTTTCTATCTTCTTTGTGTGATATATCTTGACATATGCATCACGATTATATGTTCACTCACATTTGTTGCACCCACTAATGCTAAGACATAGGGGGAGCTATTGCAAAATCTTCTTAAATATGTGCATTCGATGTCAAAATATTTTAATCAATGCACATATTTAGGGGGAGGTCACCATACGCCTTAGGATTCAAATTCTTTATTTCAATTATCTTTTGTAAACTTTAATCATATTGTCATCAATCACCAAAAAGGGAGAAATTGAAAATGCATCTAGGTCACCTATGTGGGTTTTTGATAATTGATGATAAATGGTTAAGGGACTAACGAGTTTAATGAGGTGATGAACTGGTATTAGTCCTTTTGAAGAAGTTATATGACATTGGTATTACTAAAAAAGAAAAGAGAAGCGGCATGTGGTTAATCAATGGGCTTTAATTGATTTTATTTTTCAATTTGAGTATAGGTATGCCATACTATCAAGAGAAATGCATTTAGATTGATTTGAAGATATCTCAGTGCTCAAAGTACACTTTCAACCTAAAATATGAGAGACACAAAACACCTCACGAACACCGAAAAATTCTAAGTTACTTTGTGTACCCGGAAGTTCCGGGTAGCCGGAACCTTTGGGTGGGGCTTCGAGTAAGGTGTTCGTTTTGGTTCTTCAATCCAACCTGGAAGTTTTGGGTTGACCTGGAAGTTCTAAGTAGCCAGAACCTCTGGGTGAGGCTTCGTGTAGGGTGTTTGGTCAACCTGGAAGTTCCGGTTTAACCGGATGTTCCAGGTGCCAGAACCTCCATATTCTTTCTGAGCAGGGTCCTCGATTACTAAGTGTCAAGCTAACCCAGAAGTTCCAGGTTAATATAGAAAGTGTTGTGATGGCTAGTTTTTAAGAGTTGTGTATAAATACCCCCTCACCCCCTCCTTTGATTTGCTGCTTAGCAACCACGAAGACAAAATCATTCATATCCATTAAAATAGCACTTCCACTCTCTTAGGTATTGAATCTTGCAAGATTTTGAGAGTTGGATTGAGTGATTGAGTGCTAGCGAGCTCCATTCAAACCTTTGAGCGCTCGAGTTCATCGTAAAGTCAGTCGATTTCTTGTTCATTACTCTTGGAGCCTTGAGCTCCTAGATGGCTAGGCGTCGCCCGCCGAGCACCCAGGCTTGTGGAGTATCGCGTGACTTTTGTGAAGGTTCATCCTTGCCTCCACAAGGAAAGAGGACTTTGAGTAAGCCTAAGCTCGATCTTCGTGTTCGCTTGGTGAGGAATAGGGCTCTTTGTGAGCACCTCAATGGAGACGTAGGATTATTAGATTCGAACTTCGGGATACAAATTCTTATCTCCTTTATTGTCTCTGTGTTCTTTGTTGCTCTAGTTGACTTTTAGGCGATTTGCCCCGATGTACGTGTTTGTGAGTTTGTGGCTGCAGGTGAAAGGTGGAAAACACTATACTCTTACTTTGGAACCTATGGTAACAACTAGATTCAACTAGAAGTACATAGGCATTGTTTGTTTTCGATTTTATTCTGTTTAGTGAGAATGTCCGAGTTGAACTCGGAACTTCCGGTACCCAAAAGTTCTGAACTAAACCCGGAAGTTCTGGATTCTGTTAATTTTGTAGGAACACCTATTCACCAACCCTCTAGATGACATCTCAACCTTTCAAGATGCGCAGATGGCACCTTCCCCTAGCTCATCCACCTCAATCATTTTAGAAACCTTCAATCAGTTTGTATATGCAATCAATTAACAGAAGCTATCAACATTAAATATCCTTAATACACTATTATTTCATTCCATCTATATCCAAAATCAATTAATCTCCTTTCAAAATACTACCCAAATCAATTAATCTCCTTCCAAAATATCACCCAAATCAATTAATACCCTTCCAAAATATTGCCCCGATCAATAAGTAATGATAAATTTGGAAACCTCCTCTGAAATCTTTTTCGCATGTCACAATTCTCTCAACACCTCCTCACATATGCGCATATGCAGATCTCCCACTTCACTCCATCTGTACCACCTCCAGGAGGGCCACGATCATTCAATGCCGTCATTGCGCATCCACAGTTGTCCCATGCCGCAATCCTATGCTGACACCCACTTCCTTACCACGTTGCGAGGTGAGATATCCATTACGCCATTCGATTTATGATTTGCAAGATTGCTTGTGTTCCTGTGTACCATGCTATTTTCCCCTGTGTTTTGTTGGGTCCAACTTCCATGGACTCTCATGCACTATCTTGTTTATTGAAATGTCACAATGACAAGTCCATATGTCAAACATAATATATGTGAAAAAACTTTGTTATTTGCTATGTTATATTTAAGTGGGTCATGCATCAGACACTTTCATTTTTTTGTTACAATAGAAGATTGAAATTGAAGAATAATGATGAATCTATGAAAGAGAGTGAAAGATCCTAGATAGCACTTGGCACAAAATTTCGTTAGGAGTTGCTTGAACTTTTCAAGTATGGAATCATTTAGGGCATGTTTGTTTCTGATTATGGATTGTGGATTATGTTCCACAATCCAGATTGTGCAAACAAATGGCCAGATTGTGGAAGTAGATTCTCACAATCTAGGTCCGGGTTATGGCACAATCTACAATCCACTTTGGAGGAGCTTCTACAATCCAGAATCCAAAATTTAGATTCTCACAATCTAGGGGAAACAAACAGGCCCTTAGACTCGCATGATATGCACTTGACTTCTGACTATTGTGGAGTGGTTCTTCCGTGTAGGATTGTCTAAAAGTTGTTAAATATCACAGCTATGCTACGGATTTAATGCATGCGTGAACAACATACACAAGAGGAATCATATTTTAATTAATAAGTATTTTTTACTTTTTCATATTTTATATCCTTCATTGATTTTCTAAGGTATATGATTTTATTAAAAAATTGTTTTACCAGTAAATCGTGCTATAATTTTTTGTCCTAGTGACTGTAACATTCAATAGCAACCACACATGCGGAATCAATAAATACTGTAATGATAGTCAAAAAAATATTGATTTGATACATTACACAATCACGGTTACAAATTTTTTGGCTCCCATTATTGATTGCACATGTTTGTAACATGTGTGCGGTTGCTAGTAAGGTAAAAGTAGTGAAATAAAATCTCACTTGCCACAGATAAATTCTCACCAAGCATTTTAAATTCATAATATAATAAAATATCAAATTTTACTATCTATTTTAGAATTTGACATGAAATTCAATACTCAGACCATGAAAAGAATAGAGTGAAATGCACCTAAGGTCCTTAAACTTTCCTCGAGTTCTCACTTAGGTCCACAAACTTTGAAAGTGGGAATCTGTGTCCACGATCTTTTTAAGTATGTCAGCCTTTGTCCATACCCCTCCACCTAGGCTCCCAGTGCCAACTTGGCATTTCCAGTGTGTTTACATAGTCACATGAGCCGAATGCGAGATGGGGGTGGTTGGGGGTAAATAAGCACTCTGACCTCTGAGCTCTCCCCCTTTATAACTTGAGTTCTGATGGTTGGGAGATGAAGAGAAGGGTGAGCAAGGTGACGATGATTGGAGGCTGGCGAAGTCGATCAAAGACCATTTGGTTGTCGTAGAGGGGTGAGGAGTCGTAGGCGATTCCAACGGCCCATGGAGATCTCAACGACGGGCCAGCATGGCCCCGATTTTAAGCAAGGAAGGGGAACCACCACCGTTGTATGGCAAGTGCCCCTGTGCCCTTGTGGCCTAACTTATATAGTTCAGTATAAGACAAGCAGATTGTGCCATAAGGTTTTGTTGAAATCGAGTTGAAATTTAGGGTTGATTTCTTGATGTAGGGCCTGATTGTACTGAGTTCATGCTAGAGGTGCATCATGGTGGATGCGAAACTTGGTGTTATATGTGGGTTGAGGACATTGTGATGCTGCTAAATTATGGGTATGACAGAACAAGAATTCAAGCACATTGTCCATATGGTTGCCCTTGGAATTTATATGCTTCTCATGATAGTAGGCTGAAGTGTTTCTTGGTGAAGACCTATGCTGTAAAGCTTAATTATCAAAAGCAGTGTGTGCGCAAAAGGTGCACAACCAAGAGGCTTAGTGAGAAATATATTGACACCTTTGGAGTAGATGACAAGATGACACTCACTAATTTTTCTAGGACAGTTCAATTGGAGTGGAATCTGGCATCTTCAAGGACCTATCTTGCTAGAGCTAGGAGACTAGCAATGAAGACCATCTACGGAGATGAGGTTCAACAGTTCAATCTGCTATGGGACTATGGCCATGAGTTGAGGAGGTCCAATCCAGATATCTCTTTCTATTTGAACCGCAATGAGGGATGTTTCAGTACTCTGTATATGCCACTAGATGCCTACAAGAGGGGTTTTCTCACTGGATGTAGACCACTAATTTGCTTGCATGGATGCCACATCAAGACCAAGTTTGGTGGCCAGCTACTGTCTGCTGTGGGAAGTGGTCCAAACAACTGCATTTTTTCCAATTGTTATGGCTATGGTAGAGGTTAAATCACTAGTAACCTGGAAGTGGTTCTTGGAGACATTGAAGGATGGTTTGGGCATTGACAATACCTACCCATGGATCATCATGACAGACAAGCAAAAGGTAACACTTGATCTGTCATATACTGCATCATACCACATCTGTCTAATTATGTATTTTATAACTTGTGTCATTTGTTTTTGGACAGGGTCTAATTCCAGCTATGCAACAAGTCTTTCGAGACTCAGAGCATATATTTTGTATGAGGAACCTATACTCTTAACTTTCAAATTCACTTCAAAGGAGAGAACCTGAAGAATCAGCTATGGGCATGTACCAGATCAAGTTCTATAACTGATGGAATCATAACATGGAAGAGATGAAGCCACTCGACAATGATGCATATGAATAGTTGGAGAAGATGCCCCAAATATATGGGTTAGGGCTTTTTCCAGTGAATTCCCCAAATGTGCTAGAGAATTTCCCATGCTTAGTATATTGTAGAGGATTAAGGGCCAGCTAGTGACTAGGCACTACAACAAACAGAAAGAGGTGTCTAAAAAGTGGCAAGGACTCATCTGCCCTAAGATTAGGAAGAAGGTAGCAAACAAAGCTATATGGCCAACACTTGTTATGCCTTGCGAGCTAGTAATGGAATTTTTCAGGTTCAGGATAGAGATAGACAATATATTGTAGACATTAATGCTAAGCACCATGACTACAAGAGGTGGGGTATGAAAGGGCTACCATGTAGTCATGCAATATCATGTTTAAGACATGAAAGAATCCCACAAGAATCAGTTCTTCTTGATTGCTACTCCATTGAAGCATTCTCCAAAGCATATAGTTGTAACATTTGACAATGCACTGACAAGAGCAAAGAATATGTGAAGATCAGAAGTTCTAACACTAGTATATGAAAAGAGGATTAGTAAGCCATCAAAATCTAATTTTACCAATCTTTCGGTTTTACCAGTAGGGACCGGTAAAAAACCAAACCTGTGAAAAACCGGTCAAAAAATTTCAGCTAAATTTAAAAACATGACAAAAAAAACCGCCCACCTTACCCAGGTGGCCAGGCGCCCACACATCCTCAAAATTTCCCCATCTCAACTGGCGGCGGCGGCGGTGCTCCGGATGTCCGCCTGGTCGCGAACCTCCTCCATGGCTCCACGCGGGCGCACGACTCTCCCCGCCGAGCAAGCTTGCAGCCGAGTCCGACTCGTCACGAGATTGCCCGTTGCCTAGGCCGAGGTCTCCCTGCGGGCGCGTGACTCCTCAGTCCTCCCCGCCGAGCGCCGAGTCCGACGTCGCGAGGTCTCGAACAGGCTTGCCCTGGCTGAGGTCTCTAGCAGCGGAGCAGCTTCAAGAGGCAGTGTCAAGTGTGAACCTGTGAGGTGCTCCGGGCCTCCGGCGGACACGGCACAAGAAGCCCATCGGCCAGCTCTGCGCCATGGTGACAGGGGGAGGTGGGGACCGTCCTCCCGTGGGTGGCGGCTAGGATAATGGCCGCGCCTACGGTGATCACGAAGACAGGTGAATCAAAGAGACTTTTGTGGATATGCATTTGCACGTAGCTCAACATATGATAGCTTAGAG
This sequence comes from Phragmites australis, assembly GCF_958298935.1. Lineage (NCBI taxonomy): Eukaryota > Viridiplantae > Streptophyta > Magnoliopsida > Poales > Poaceae > Phragmites > Phragmites australis. The sequence goes on along the minus strand of NC_084940.1, from coordinate 15,725,119 downwards.
CCTTAGTCCTTAGATCACCGATGCAACAGAGAAGCACTGATTTACTGAAGCAACAGATTTGTATTTTGTTGTTATGCATTCACTGAAGCAACATATTTGTATTTGTTGATATGCATTCACTGATGCAAAATGTGCATTAATTCAGAGTTTGGATTCACTGATGCAAAGCAACATCAGAGACCTGTATAAGATACAAGAGATAGTCCATTAATTCAGAGTTCAGATTTGTATTTGACCATACTGGTGCATTTTTCTTCAAGAAAAACTATTGATGTGTCGTGTATCAGCACCAGATCTGCAGCTCCACATGCACATCATGGAACTATATGTGATCTTGTCCGTCCCTCACTGTGTTACAATCTTTTTCCTGATATATTCATATCCTAAATACATGCTAGCTTCTATCAATTGTCCTTTTTTCAGAGGAGAACAATGGACTTAATAAAAAAAAAAACAGAATAGTTCTGGACTTTTATTTCATTATCTTTTTAAAAGGTGTGTTTGTTGTATTTTGGTGCAAGGAAACAGATACTACTACAAGGACCAATTGAGAAAACATGGAGCCATGGTCAACCATAGGGTAATGGCTTCAAGTGCGGGTATTGTTCTTATTTCTTTGTTGTTATATACAATTTATGATATTGTCTTATTTCTTTATTTTTATATGCAATTTGTGGTGATTAATTGATTAGGGACAATTTCTAGCAAACTCATGCTAATTTTTTTTAATTCGTTTGAATTTGATTCCAATAAATCCGATATAGCACATGAATTTTGGGGGCTGTTTGAAACACATAATTTCAATAACAACTTAGCTGGGTAGAATATGTTGCTACTAGCAAGGTCTTATCATGTAAAATTTGTGAGATTTTTATACACCATAATTTTGCCATGTCCTTATGACAACACAAATCGTGGTTTTGTCTATTCTGTTTGCATGTCCTTCTGCATCATTTTGCCATGTGCTAGCTAGCAAAATGAGGGAGCCGAATGTACGCATTGGAACCTGCACATTGCAAAAATCCAATGCTACAATTCAGGGATAGAAGATGGATAGTACTGTAATGAGAAATTCATCTTATTTTTTATTATGTTACTCTTCAGACCATAATAATTCTGTCAGCATTCTTGCTGCAATTGTTATATATGCAGGATATAGACATTACAGAGGCCATCCTACCAGAACCCTTCAATCCAAAGCTAAAACAAACAAGCCTTGACTAATGGAGATTCTGCTGAGCCACCTCCACAGAATTCCACTAGAAAAGGATTTTCAAGTGCTTCCCACTTCCCGCAATCATTTCAAAACCTCATGTCCCAGAAAGTCATTACTGATGGAACTAACAAGACTCTGTTGCTATCTGCTCTAGCAGAACTGAGCTCTCTTAGTGCTCATGACACAGAAGGGCCAAACAGAAGCCCTAAAAAGCATTTGGATGTTCATTTTCAACAGGCATTTTGGTGTGATCAATAGAAGATCAAGAGAAAGATCATAGGGAGTATTGTGTACATGTATGTAAAGATTTATGGATCACAATTATAAAGATTTATGGATCATAGGTTCTGATTGACATGTTGTCTAGTCGATCCAAAATATCTTGAGATGTAACATTAGGAGACAATCCAATTTGAATGAACTTGTGTATCTCATTCCATATTATTGTTAGTGTTGTCATATTCACAGGTTTCACCTACTGATAGTTGCGCTTTGTCTGAATCTTCTTTCCAAAAACAAAAGATGTGACTGTTATGTTGGCTTTACTCCAAATTTGGCTTCAGTATAAAGGAAAAAATGCCAGTTGGATATCAATCTGGACTATACTTGTGGAGTGAATGAACAATTTCAATTTCAATGATTGTCTAAGGCTAAAATCTAATTTATTCATGAAACGTCTGTATTGTTAGTCATGAAAACAGTGCAAGTGAACAATTAAAATTTCAAGGTTGCATCAAAATTTATTGAAGAATGCCTACTCCTTAATTGTTACATGATTTGGTATTTCGTCAAAATGTAATTTTCTAGCAGTGGATTACGCTTTGGCATCTTGATCAACTCCAAGTAAAAGATTGTATATCCTCCTTGGATCAAAGGAGCAACCATGGTCGAAGAATCCCCATACGTATTGGCTGGAAAGTTTAATATTGTAATACTAGTACTAGTGCTTGCATCAAATGATCCTTGTATTAAACAAATACAAAATTATTCATAACAAAATAGATGCAAGTTAATAAGTGTTGTAAGACAATAACGGGTATAGTTGATGTTTGTCACAATCAATTGCTTTTGATCTTCTCCTCCTTGTATCTTATTTGTGGCATTCCTTTGATTTTATCCTACAATTTAGACATGTCAAACGAAGCAAAATTACTAGTTTTTCTCCTAAAATTATTACGATGGAAAATAATATTTTAAACAGGTTGCACTAGCTTTTTTCTTAGTAGCTTTTGTATTGCTCCCTTTTTTCTTTTCAAGTACATTCCTTATCTTTTAGTGTTTGGACCTTTTATCACCTGAGGAACGCTAATTGATACTTTACATGTCTTGTGGAGTGGTTGTCTTCCATGGCTCTTTTACTGCTGATATGAACTCAACTCAACGGAGTGAAGGCATGAATAATGTTTTCAAGAAAAAGTTTCGTAGAAAACTCTGTGGTTCAGAACTCCTAGTAGAATATGAGAAGTGTGCTACTAGTCTCCAAGAAAATGAGTAAGATGCAGTCTATAAGTCATGGCACACTATCCTGCTTACTTATATCCGATATTTACCTATGTTGAAGGCCGCAACTAAGTAATATATAAGGAGGCTTTATTCAGATTTTGAGGAGCAATTTAAAGAGCAATTTTCTTTCTCATGCAAGCTATTACAAACTGAGGGTACACTCATGACTTACAAGGTTATGCCTATGGAATTTCGAGATGAAGCAATTGTTGTATTTAACTCGGAGGATATGACCATAACATGTTCTTGCAGAAAGTATGAATCCATTGGTATGTATACACATTTTAAAACTATATTAGTTCACAATACATCTTGCTAAAAATTATTTTGCTTGACTTACAAGTTTATTGTTACATTCTTGCTCACAAAGCTTGCGGCCGCTCCACAAACTTCTCGAAGAGTCTCTCAAGACAAGAACACCGCCAAGCCATCTAGGTGGCGGCAAGCACCAAGAGTAACAAGTGTGGATCACTCACTGGATTCAACCCTAGGCTAATCACCTAGCTCGATACACACTAGGCCTAAACTAGCAGTAATCAAGTCATTAATCTTGTGATGATTGCCTTGGTCTTCAATGTACTTAACTTTGGTGGCAAGAACTCCTTAGCACTGGAATATTCGGTGAGTGCAATAGAAACTAGGCGTTTGTATCCACTGCCACATCATCGGATCATCTGATGGTCTTCAACCTTCATCACTGAAACATCCAATAAGTGTATCTCGCAAACTCCAAGCCAAGCAACCTTACTGTATAAACTTTCTGTTGAATCCTCCAGTGTGCTTATCAGAACATCCGATGAGTGTACTGTTCATCTTCCGATGAGAACAACGGATCATTTGATGAGTGTTGGCGTCTAGACTTCTTCACTTCATCCCTCTCTGGAAACTTGTTCCGGTATAACCTTCCGGTGCACATCGGAACTTCCGATGAACCTTTTGGTGTTCACATCGGATCATCCGATGAGTGTAATACAATAGGGACTTTGTCCAATTCAATCCAACTTTTTCTGGCTTTGATTGCTTTTCTTTCTTTATGTCTTGGGTCTTTCTCTAGTATATTAGGACTAGCTAAGAATAGTGTGCATTACTACTAGGTAACTAATCTAAAGACACTAGATCAAGTTACTAAATCGAAACATCTTTCTGCAGTACAACCAAATAAAACAAGCCAATTTGTACAAGTGATGCTCAAAACTATGATCACTTATCTAAACAAGGTCTTTATATCTTTATGTAGCTTTTATTTGAACTTGAATTGTAGCTCCTTTGAAGTGTTTGATATCCCAAGCACATCACATAGCATCCATGAGACTAAACCTTGCATACTCACAAACTAAGTTAGTCACATTGACTATGTTGATATTAATCGCTAAAACCCACTAACCCTATACAAGGGTCATTGATCTTTTAGAAGGGACAACAAGTTTTTTAGTGGTAACCATGGGATTTCGTTATGTTTTAATGGCACGTGGGGAATTCTCTCATCTTTTTGCTATTGTTGTAAAACAACCACACATCAAGGTTCAACACCAAGCATTAATTGCAACACGAGTTATGTGAACCACCAACTAGCAAATCTGTTATGAAAATCACACCTCTCAGCATTCAACATGGGAAATCAACATTTTACTTGATAAGTTTTTAAAAGGTTTTTTTCTTAGCAGCCTTTCTTAGACTTCATTGGGGCAATGGCTGCACCTCACTGGTGGTGGTAATGGTGTTGCTCAACTCTAGGAGCTTTGCATGCTAGTGGCAAACACAACGGAGGTTGGTAGGGGGGTTCATCCACCTTTCTCTCCCTCTTCTTCTTACCCTTCCTCCTCATCCTCTTCTTCCTCTCTCTCTTCTTCTCACTCTCCCTCATCTATGGCAAAAAAAAAAATTGTTGAGTAAGGGGGCTAGGGGGCTTTCATTGACTGCGAAATTGGGGGTTCAGAGGCTCCCAGCCCCTAGATCCATCCCTATTGCATGACATGCATGACTGAGATAACGCAGTGATCATTCTTGTAGGGGTGCACACAAGAAAGATTGGTGGATTCGACATGGGCGCAGTACGACATGATGACATTAGCAACACCATGAGAAAGAAGAGATGAACATGAAGAGGAATGACATTAAAGGGTGAAAAAGAGGCATTAGTGTAGAGATCAGTAATGTCCTAAGAGTGGGAGGGGGTGAATTATGACACTTAAAACTAATTGGCTTCAAAAACTTCACAAGATAAACCTATATAAATTTTTATCTAAATGTACTCTAGGTTCATCTAGTGTGTCTACTCTACCGTTCAAAGGTTTGTAACATATAGCCAATCCTAGCAAACTACTATATAAAGGTAAATATACAAGGATGGATTGCAAGAAGTAAATGAGGAAACATAAAGATGGTGGAGATAGCAAACTCGGAACAAGGGATTTTTATCCCATGGTATTGATGGCATAAACGTTACCCCTAGTCCACGTTAGAGCAACCACCTAGGCTATAGCTCCCAGACGGCACCGATCATGACCCTTGAGCCACCAAGGCCTCAAGTGGGTAGAACCACCAAGCCACCAAGGCAAGGCCTCACAATAAGCCTCTCTTCTAGTCATTTTCCACTATCTTCACTTTGGAGCTTAAGCCACCAAGGCAACGATCTTCATGTCCCCTTATAAGAGTCTTGCCACTGCTCCACACCAAGTCGGAGGGTCAATAAGCTTGAGCCATCAAGAGCCAAGGTATCGGTGAGTCACTAAGACTTCAAGGTGTCAGCGTACCACTTGGTACAAGCTATGATCACTTTTTGATCCCCTCTCTAGGCAGCAACACCTAGGCATAACTTTCTCTAAGCTGATTAGCACTATCACTCTCCAATAATGTGCTTAATTTCCTTGGATGATAACTTTAAATACTTTGGTGGCTTGAATGTTTTCTCAAGTGTATGTGAGCTTCTTTGAACTCCAGAACCTTCAAATGATCGAGTGGAGGGGTATTTATAACATCAACCCTACGGACTAGTCGTTACCCTAACAACTTAATTTTATTGTATACACTGGATGATCCGGTGTAAGCAGCATTGTACTCACCGGACCACCCAATGTGTATATCCTTAAAAAAAACTAGCCGTTGGAATCCCACTCAAACCCTATGTGAACAACGGATGTTCCGGCGTGTTCACCACCTCCATCGCCGGGCCATCCGGCATGTACACTGCTTCTGCAACCGAGCCACTTTCTTCTCTGCATAAAATACTCTGGTGTGTATATCATCAATGCGCCAGACTATCCGGCGTGTTGATATTCACTCTTCAACAATTGCAACATTCTCTGCAAGAAATACTCCAGCGTATTCAACTATCGCTGGACCATCCGGCGTGCTTCAGCTTTTCTCCCCCATTGTCAAAAACACTCCGGTGTGTACTAGCTTCATGCACCAGATCTTCCGGCGTGTACAGTTGCCATGAGCTAAAATGCTCCAGCATGTACAATCTCCTCTGCGTCGAACCTTCTGGCGTGTACACTTTCTCTAGGACTTCTCCAATTTGATCAATCTTCGTCCCAGCTTTATTGGCTTCTTTATGTATTGCATCTATGAGACCTATTAAGGCATATACTTGACAAACATATTAGTCCCACTGACTATATTGTCATTAATCACCAAAATCAAATGCATACCCTAAATATGGTCACTACAATCTCCCTAAGAGGATGTTTGCTATAATATCCTTTTTTTGGTGATTGATAACAACACAACCAAAGAAAATGGCAAATACATAGTACCAAAAGTAAATGACATAAATAATGAACAATACCCTACCACTTTGCTTGGATGCATGGTAAGAACAACAAACGATATCAATTGTGAGGAAACTATTATTTGTTCTTACATTTACTTTGTATTCACTTTGTCCCGGTTTTGTTGTGGCTCCCTCTTTCTCCATCGCTACTATCTCCCTTGACCTATGTAAGAGTTCTCCCCTTTGTCAACCTTGGTATCCTTAGGCATCTTGCTTCCTTGCTTGTTCTCTACTAGCCATGCCATCTTACACTTCCTTTGGTCATCAAAATTCTCCCCCTTTATCAACAATCTTCAAAAAGGACTACATATACATGTTGAACTCAAGGAAAAAACGTTAAATCACTCGAGAGAGAGCTTTATGAACAATGATCCAATGAAATGATACCAATTGAAGGGGTTTAAGTCAAGGATATGGTACCAATTAAAATAAAAACACATGGATCATAATTCATGAAACTCACATAATATTATATAAACTCTTCCTATATGTATGCATATATATGATAAGATAGAAACATATGCACAACTAGATAATTTGTCAAGATAAAAAGCTTAAACCATATTATGTATGGAGGTAGCTTAAATGAACAAATGAATTGATAGTGATATCAATTGACAAATAAGCATTCCATACATTCGAGGACTTGTAGATTACTCAATGAGACTACAAAAGATATCACTTGCGACATATGTTAGTCTCAAAATCACAATCCATAGGACATGCTCTCCTAAATGAGTGCATACAAGTGTTGAATACTTGTGAGAGATATGCACTTATCATTGATAACAATGGAAAATTTATCCTATAGATTGAACTCATGGCACATAAAGAATATCAATTGAAGAAATATGCCATGTAAAGAATCTATAACTAATAAATCATGTAGGTTGCTCATAGATTAGAGAGAAACACAAGCAATCTACCATAAGAAAAACCTACACTACGTATTGCAATAAATTAAAATATGCATATGCAATCCTAGACACGACAAAGGTATACATCAAATGAAAGGATTTTTCATCTAGTACAATTACTTCTTTTACCTTTAGATGAGGATTTAAATATATGATGTTCATGATCAACACGTCCAATCTTGTACACTTGCTTCTTTGCTTGAATTTTCACTTCATCTTGTGAGCCAAGTCACTAAATCTCTGAGTCCACTGATAGATTTCAAGTCTTCTTTGAAACCCAAACTAATTGGGGCCCCTTCATGTTGGTGATGACTTACTTGGGCACCCAAATAGTTGGTTCCACCTCCGGTCCTTTCTCCCAACCATACGTGCAACCATCTTGCCATTGCCCTTCTTCTTGAGCTTGTAGTGTTTGCTCTTGGTCTTAATCTTATAGTTGAGCTTGGTGTAGAAGTTAGAGGTCTTGTTGGAGAGGTTCTGATAGATGCGCTGGTCCCGAACTTTCGATGAGAGGGGTAGATGTCAATTTAGGTGGAATAGACGTTGAGATCTGACTACACCGTCCAAGAATGTTGTGCCTTAGCGATCGATACACCAACTCCAGAAGTTGTTCGTGATCTTTCGGAGCACGATCAACCTAACTACGAGGGCATTTGTTCCTGCAAGCAATCGAAGAACGAGCAAGAACAAGATGAACAAGCAACTTCATTGCGAATATAGATGAAGAGCACAATCTGAAAACAGAAGTGGCGGGGTTCCGAAAATAAGTAATCGGGCGGTTTAGCCGACACGCGTGTTTACAAGGCGAAGTAGCAAAAGCTAGATCTATTCTATCAAAACCCAAACCCTAGAAGAGGGTGCGGCTATCTATTTATGAGATAGAAGAGAAGTTTCGGCCAAAACACAGGAAGCCGAATTGTACTCTAATACAAGACCCAAGTTTGATTCAGACTGGAAAATGGACGCGACTCTCTTTAACGATTCTGGATAGCTCGGGAGGAATTTTGAGATGAGGCCAGATCCATCTGAAAGTAGACGAAATTATCTTTCCATCAAGTACTCATGGGCCCCGAGAATCCTCCAAAATCAACAGTTATGGCCTTTATCATTTGTTGCTGTCAGGAGGGCCGAATCCAAATTAAACTTGCCTCCACTTATATACTTGGGCTTGTGTGGTTCTTCTCCCTGGTTCCTAAGGATAATAAAATCATCACAATAGTTAAATAGTAATCCATTCTTGTAAACATTTGTGGGCAGCTTTAGGAACAAGTTCACCTGATGATTAAGTTGGCGTGCTCGTGCTCATGTTATTGGTCCTTCTATCACCTGTTTAGCGTGTTGTGTGGTAGGAGGAATGCGTGTATCCGTAGAAAGTATGTCCTCATCATCCTCCCCTTCTTGCATTTGAGTCATCCTCGACTCAAGCTCATCCTCTTCTCCCAAGTATGGCTTCAAATCTGCAATGTTAAAGGTGGGACTAACCCCAAAATCTGCAGGCAACTCCAGCTTATATGCATTATCATTAATCTTTTATAACACTTTGAAAGGACCATCAGCTCTAGGCATAAACTTTGATTTCCTCAATGCAGGAAATTGATCTTTTCTCAAATGCAACCAAACCAAATCTTCAGGTTCAAAAGTTAAAAGCTTCCTCCCTTTACTGCCAGTAATTTTATACTTAGCATTCATGTGCTCTATGTTTTGTTTAGTGGTTTCATGAATTTTCAACATAAATTCAGCACATTGTTCCGCATCAAAATCAGATTTTCTGAAGATGGGAGAGATAACAAATCAATAGGAGCACGAGGAACAAAGCCATAAAAATTTGAAAAGGGCAAAGCTCTGTAGTAGAATGCATTGAACGATTATAAGAAAATTCAATATGAGGCAAGTATTCTTCCACATCTTTATACTCTATGTCAAAACAGCCCTAAGCATGGTAGACAAAGTTCTATTAACAACTTCAGTTTGCCCATCAGTTTAGAGATGACAAGTAGTCGAGAATAAAAGTTTAGTCCCCAATTTTCCCCATAATATTCTCCAAAAGTGGCTAAGGAACTTAGTGTCACAATCAGAAACAATTGTGTTTGGCACACCATGCAAGCGAACAATTTCACGAAAAACTAAATTAGCAATATGGGTAGCATCATCACTCTTATGACATGGTATAAAGTGTGCCATCTTAGAGAACCTATCCACAACAACAAAATTGATGTCCCTCCCCTTCTTTGTTCTAGGCAGTCCTAAAACAAAGTCCATAGAAATATCTTCCCAAGGGACATTAGGAACAGGTAGGGGCATATACAAACCATGAGGATTAAGTCGTGACTTAGCCTTTTGACATGTAGTGCAGCGAGCAATGAATCGTTCCACATCTCTTCTCATCTTTGGCCAAAAGAAATGACCAGCAAGGATGTCCTTTGTTTTCTTCACACCAAAGTGTCCCATCAGCCCACCTCCGTGAGCTTCCTGTAACAACAACAAACGAACAGAGCTAGCTGGAATGCATAGCTTGTTAGCTATAAACACAAAACCATCACTGATGACAAATTTATTCCACGAGTTTCCCTCTTTACAATTCAGCAACACATCCTTAAAATCAGCATCATGCTCATATCGCTCTTTAATCGTTTCTAATCCAAAAATTTTGAAGTCAAGTTGTGAAAGCACAGCATATCGCCTAGATAAAGCATCAACGATAACACTCTCCTTTCCATTTTTGTGTTTATGACATAAGGAAAAGACTCAATGAACTCAACCCACTTCGCATGTCTACGGTTCAATTTTCCTTGACTATGAATATGCTTTAAAGATTCGTGATCAGAGTGTATGACAAATTCTTTGGGCCATAAATAATGTTGCCATGTCTCTAAAGTTCGAACTAGAGCATACAATTCTTTATCATAAGTAGAATAGTTCAAACTAGGCCCACTCAACTTCTCACTAAAATATGCAACAGGTTTTCCTTCTGCAACAACACGCCACCCAAACCAATTCCACTAGCATCACATTCTAGTTCGAAAGTCTTTCAAAAATCTGGAAGTTGGAGTAGTGGTGCATGTGTTAACTTATCTTTCAACATGTTGAAGGCGTTCTCCTGTGCATTGCTCCAAGCAAACGGTACACCCTTTTTAGTGAGCTCATTCAATGGTGCAGCGATGGTGCTGAAATCCTTCACAAAGCGGCGATAGAATCCAGCAAGTCCTAAAAAACTTCGCACTTGTGTGACCGTTGTAGGAATCGGCCAATTGTGTATCGCTTCAACCTTGGCTTGATCAACATCAATTCCCTGTGGAGTAACAACATAGCTAAGAAAAGAGACTCGATCCGTGCAAAAGGTGCACTTCTCAAGGTTACCAAATAAGCATGCAACACGTAAAGCATAAAAAACAGCACGTAAATGGCCAAGATGTTCTTGTAATGATCTGCTATATATCAGAATGTCATCAAAATATACCACCACAAATTTACCAATGAAAGTGCGCAAAACCTCGTTCATTAATCTCATGAATGTGCTAGGAGCATTAGTTAAACCAAACGGCATTATGTCGCTGACTCCAAGCTTGATGATGTGGATGCACGTGATCGACGTCGATTACATTTCAATCACATCGGCATGGGTCCTATACTCCCACGCCGCGAGGTACATGACAATGATGAATCACTAGGAAAGATTAAATTCACTATGCCACATTTTGATGGGAAATATGATCCTGATGCTTACCTCACATGGAAACTAGCTGTTGATCAAAAATTTGATTGTCATGATTTTTCGGAAGGTAAAAGGGTTAGGGCTGCCACTAGTGAATTTACTGATTTTGCTTCTGTTTGGTGGAATGAATATCGTCGAAAGAATCCAAATAATACACCACAAACTTGGGATGCTTTAAAACGAATCATGCGAGCTAGATTTGTTCCTTCATATTATGCGCGTGATCTGTTACATAAATTGCAACAATTGAGACAAGGTAGTAAAAGTGTAGAAGAATACTATCAAGAGCTGCAAGTAGGTATGTTGCGTTGTGGTTTAGAGGAGGGAGACGAGGCTACTATGTCTAGATTTATGGGTGGTTTGAATCATGAAATTCAGGACATTTTAGCTTACAAGGAATACAATTCTGTCACTCGATTATTTCATTTTGCTTGTAAGGCTGAAAGAGAAGTGCAGGGACGTTGCAGCAGTGCTAGGGCTAATGTTTATGCATGTCGAGCAAGTTCATGGCAGCCGCGTATAAGTGCTGCTCCAACCAGTCGTTCTTCTACGCCTTCTCCTACCAACAGCAAGCCACACTCTTCTACAACCAATTCTGCCTCTCGGGCAATCGAGGCTACAAAGAGTGCTGCACCAATACCAGCAAAGAGCGCTACTTCTATTGCATCTACAGGGCGAATGAGGGATATTCAATATGATCAATGCAAGGGTTTTGGACATGTGAAGAGGGAATGTCCAAGCAAGCGCATCTTGATTGTGCAGGATGATGGTGAGTTTTCTTCTGCTAGTGATTTGGATGAAGATACATATGCTATGCTTGCAGGTGACCATGCAGGGAGTGGAGATGGTCATGATCAAGACGAAGAGCACATTGGTGCTGAAGATGCAGACCGCTATGAGAGCCTCATTGTGATGCAGACCGCTATGAGAGCCTCATTGTGCACAAATGGAGAAGGCGGAACAGAATCAGTGACATACTTTGTTCCACACTAAGTGTGTGATCAAGGAACGTTCATGTCGCATCATCATTGATGGGGGAAGCTACAACAATTTAGCAAGCTCCAAGATGGTTGAAAAGCTTGTATTGAACACCAAACTGCACCCGCAGCCATATTACATTCAATGGTTCAACAACAGCGGCAAGGTAAAGGTAACACTGTTGGTGAGAGTACACTTTGCTATTAGTTTGTATCATGATTCTATTGACTGCGATGTTGTGCCTATGCAAGCATGTTCTATGTTGTTAGGTAGGCCCTGGCAGTATGATAAATATTATTTGCATCATGGTAGAACTAATCAATATTCTTTCGTGCATAAAGAAAAGAAAATTGTATTACATCCTATGTCTCCTAGTGCTATTTTAAAGGATGAAGTTGCTAGAGCTAGTAAAGAGAACAATCAAAAGCATGCTAAGAGTGACAGTCAGATTGTAGCAAAGGAATTGGAGCAACATAAAACGGGAAAGCCTAAATCTATTCATGAGAAGAAAAATGAGATTAAATTGAAAGGTGCTTGTTTTCTTGCTACCAAGTTTGATATGAATGAATTTGATGCTAGTACTTCTGTTTGCTATGCATTAGTTTGCAAAGAAGCTTTGTTTTCACTTGAGGATATATCTTCTTCTTTGCCTGTTGCTGTTGCTAATCTATTGCAGGAGTTCAATGACGTCTTTCCAAAGGAAGTGCCACCGAGGCTGCCACCAATCCGTGGGATTGAGCATCAAATTGACCTAATTCCCGGGGCCTCCTTACCGAATCGTGCGCCGTACAGAACCAACCCGGAAGAAACAAAGGAGATATAATGCCAAGTGCAAGAACTGCTTGATAAAGGGTATGTGCATGAGTCTCTTAGTCCTTGTGTTGTTCCGGTCCTTTTAGTGCCTAAGAAAGATGAAACATGGCGCATGTGTGTGGATTGTAGAGCGATTAATAACATTACCATCAGATATCGTCATCCTATCCCTAGGTTACATGATACGCTTGATGAATTAAGTGGTTCTATTGTGTTTTCAAAGATTGATTTGCGTAGTGGATACCACCAGATTCGCATGAAGTTAGGAGATGAATGGAAAACAGCGTTTAAACTAATTTTGGACTATATGAGTGGTTATTAATGCCGTTTGGTTTAACTAATGCTCTTAGCACATTCATGAGATTAATGAACGAGGTTTTGTGCACTTTCATTGGTAAATTCGTGGTGGTATATTTTGATGGCATTCTGATATATAGCAGATCATTAGAAGAACATCTTAGCATGCTCGTGCTCACGTTATTGGTCCTTCTATCACCTGTTCAGTGTGTTGTGTGGTAGGAGGAATGCGTGTATCCGTGGAAAGTATGTCCTCATCAGGTTCATTGTCTTCTTCTTCTCTTTGGTCTCCTTCTTAACTTGCTTGCATTGGAAAGACTTGTGACCTTCTTAATAGCACTTTAAGCATGTCACGATGGACCCCTTCGCAAGCTTATTCACCATATTGGCACGATTATCTTGAGGAGGTTTGACATATTCTTTGCACTTTAATCTTACCAAGTCCTTTATGAGCCTTTCCATTTCTTACTTGAGCTCATTATTTTTCTTATGCAATGAGTTTGTTAGATGGTTCTACAACAACATTCTCAATACATGTCTTATTGCAAAAGGGTGAGCTAGATAAATCAATTAAATAATTACAAGATATGAAAACATCTACCTCAAGATTGAAATTAAAGAGAGATGTAGGTTGCTTCAAAGGGACCTTAGATTGAGATTCAATGCCCTCAAATTTTTCCTTAAGCTCTTCATGCTCCTTGTTTAGCAATTCAAATTTGCTCAATAATTATTTATAATTAGAAACAAAGATATCATGAATGTCATTAAGGGCATTGAATTTCTTAAGTTCTTTAGCTTGTTTCTTTAAGATCATTTGTTAGTTATTGATCAATTCAAGAAGTTCTTCTTGGGAGAGAGAATCTTTATTGGATTCATCATCATGCACATTGCTTTCTATACTTTTAGACATAAGGCACATGTGAGATGATGGCTTGCATGATTATGACCTTGAGGAAGAGCTTCTCTTGGAGGAGTGGATGATGATGCTCTCATCGCTTGACTCTTCATCTTCACTCGCCCATCTTCCTATGATAAATTGTGTTGATCATGTCTTCAATGGAGATTGGGTAATCAATATTGGCGCTAATTCTCTTCATGTTCTACTCCACTTGTGAGATGAGCTTGACGACCTTGTGATCCATCTCTTCATCACTTGAGATGCTTTGCTCATCATCTTCGTAGCTCCCTTCATCTTCATCTCCATCATCTTCATCACTTGAACTTGACAATTGCTCTTGCCTCCTCATCTTCTCTTTCATGTGTGGACATGGAGCTTGCTTGCTTGTGAGAGCAAAGTTCTTGACGTTGGATGAGGAAGAAGCTTCCACCCCCATGTTCATTGTCATTTCATAGGTGGTGATCTTGCTAATTACTTGGCTTGGAGTAATCTTCTTGATGTCACTCTTGTTGTAAATGATGGAGACTATTAACTTGTATTTTGGAAGAAGAGCTTGAAATATCATTCTCACCACTTGATCGTCTCCAATTTATGTCAAACCTAGACCATTGATCTCACTGACAAGAATATTCAAGTACATGTCATTAGCACTTTCATGGGTAAGTTGTTTAATGTTATTGAGCTTGAAGACTAGCACATGATATTTCTCATTGTGCACATTCTTTGTGTCTTTATGTATTTCAATGAGACTAGTCCGAATATCATGTGCATCGGTGGGAGAATAAACACGATTAAAAGCATCAGTACATAGAGATGATAGAAGGATACTCTTCGCCATATGATCGCATTGTCTCTCCTTTTTTGTGAGATGTGGTCTCATCCCCTCTTCGGTAACCTTCCAAACATCTGAACCTTTGGCTTCCAAATGATAAGTCATTAGAGTTTTTCAACGGGAGAAATTAGTGTCATTGAAAAGTGGAGCCCTATCGATATCCATCTCAACCTTGGATGTCACAACTCTAGACGGTTAAACCAATCAAGAGCATGAGGCTCTGATACCAATTATAGGAATCAATGATGTCCTAAGAGGGGGTGTGAATTAGGACACTTAAAATTAATTGGCTCCAAAAACTTTACAAGATAAATATATATCAATTTCTATCTAAATATGCTTTAGGTTCATCTAGTGTGTCTACTCTACCATTCAAATATTTGCAACCTATAGCCAATCCTAGCAAAGTACTCTATGAAGGTAAATATGCAAGCATAGATTGTAAAAAGTAAATGTGAAAAATGTAAAGATGGTAGAAATAGCAAACTCGGCACAAGAGATTTTTATCCAGTGGTATTGATGGTATAAACGCTACCCCTAATCCACGTTATAGTAGCCACCTAGGCTGTAGCTATCAGACAGCACCTGGTCACGACCCTTGAGCCACCAAGTCCTCAAGTGGGTAGAGCTACCAAGCCACCAAGGCAAGATCTCATAACAAGCATCTCTTCCGGTCACTTGCCACTATCTTCACTTCGGAGCTTGAGTCACCAAGACAAGGGTCTCCACATCTCCATATAAGAGTCTTACTGCCACTTCACACAAAGTCAAAGGGTCAATAAGCTTGAGCCACTAAAGACCAAGGTGTCGGCGAGTAACCAAGACTCCAAGGTACCGATGTACCACTTGGTACAATCTAAGATCACTTCTTGATCCCCTCTCTAGGCAGTAACACCTAGATACAACTCTCTCTAGGCCTATTATCACTAATCACTCTCTAATCATATGCTTAATTACCTTAGATGATCATTTTAAGCACTTTAGTGGCTTGGATGTCTTCTCAAGTGTATGTGAGCCTCTCTGAACTCCAGCACCTTTAAATGACCGAGCGAAGGGGTATTTATAGTCTCAACCCCACAAACTAGTTGTTGCCCCAACGGCTCAATTTTACTGCCTACACCGGATGATCTGGTGTAAATAATATTGTACTCACCAGACCATCATGCGTGTATATCCTTTAAAAACTAGCTGTTGGAACCCCACTCAAATCCTCTGTGAACATCGGATGTTCCGCCGTGTTCACTAGATCTATTGCCAGACCATCCGGCGTGTACACTGCATCTGCCAACCAAGCCAATTTCTTCTCTGCACAAAATACTCCGACGTGTATATCATCAGTGCGTCAGACCATTCGACATGTTGATCTTCACTATTCAACATTTGCAACCTTCTCTGCAAGAAATACTCTAGCGTATTCAACTCCATATCACTGGACCATCCGGCGTGCTTCAGCTCCCCATTGTAAAAAACACTCTGGCGTGTACTGGCATCATGCGTCGGATCTTCTGGGGTGGACAGTTGCCATGAGCTGAAATGCTCTGGTGTGTACAATCTCCTCTACACCGGACCTTCCAAAATGCACACTTTCTCTGAAACTTCTCCAATTTGATTAATCTTCATTCTGGATTCGATGGCTTCTTCATGTATTGCATCCATGTGACCTACTAAAGCATATACTGGACAAACATGTTAGTCTCATTGATTATGTTGTCATTAATCACTAAAATCACATACATGCCCTAAATATGGTCGCTACAATCTCCCCAAGGTCATGTTTGCTACAATTACGATTTGGGAGGTCGCTCACGAGAATGAGAAAGAAAACTTATGCACATTTGCAATAATAATTGTTCTCCTACCTACATTCGAGCATTACTACAGAAAATGTCATCACTTCCAGTTCAAAAACTGCATTAACGCTGGTTTTTGAACTCGCAAAGATTAACCAATTGTGATAATCCATGTTTTTCACTACCAACTGGAAAACCGACAATGATAATCCCCCACCCCAAATCTAGCTATTGTCAATAACAACATATTAAAAAAAACACATATACACAGGCATATATACATACACAATTCATCACAAATCTTTGTAACTCGATATATTTCATTCACAAATCACATATATACATACACAATTAACATGTCATTCACAAATATTTCTTGGTTGTTGGGACATAGCTTAAACTCTCTAACTCACAATTTATTTCAGAAATCTCAGAGTTCACTTGAAACATTCATGCGAGGGAAACAAATAAAGCGGTTCAACCTCTCCTGCTACTCGAAGTTGTCAAACTCGGCAAGTTTTGAGTGCTCATTGAAGGAAGCGCTTTATATGCTGGCTCATAAAGCTCGCCTTTTAGACTTATCACGTCATCATTGATGAGCCTCATAAGTTGTTCCTAAATGGTGTTGGTGCGATGTTGCAAGAGTTCACTTGTGTTCAATTTGATTAGATATCACTAGAATAATGAAAGAAATCAATCCTACATAACACATATATAAATTGAGAAGCACGCATCAATATTTATTTACATACCTTTGCATCATCTTGGAATACCCTATCTTCGGTACATGTGCGTATGAACTCACATACATAGAAGCCACATAAAATTATTGCTCTGTTCCTGCTTGTTACACTAAAAATAGATATGAAACATCAGTGACATAGAACTAATTATTTAGTAGGAATTTGATTTATGAATGTTTCATATATACCGGAAAGTTGGTTCATGCATTGAAGGTCTTCGTGTATGGAAGGAATTGAACACTAACTTTACAGTATTGTGCGAATACCCTGTACATGATAATGAATAATACTGGTAGACTTAGATTCAATCAAATGTAAGATTACTAGAGCGAAGAATGAAATGATTGACTTAACCTATTTACCAAGTCTATTATAGGTTGAAATTGTATTTGAGTCAAATACAACAATGTTGCTCATCTTGTATATATATATATATAGACACACACACACATAAAATTAGTAAAATTAAAATAAGGATTTAAAACCACTAGAATTATCCTTATATGATAATTATTTTATTATCAAAACCGATGCCTCTAAAGAAGGATGAGGCGCTATATTAAAACAAAAACCGGATAAATATTCCCAAAAATAGGAGAAAAAATATGTAGATATGCTTCAGGAAGTTACAAACTAAAAAATATAAATAATATTGATAGAGAAATTTTGGCAATAATATATGCAATGAACTCTTTTTGGTTGTATTTAGGATTCAAAGAATTTATTAGAATAGACTGTAACACTATATGTAGATATTACAATCAAATCAATAGAGAGAAGAGTTCCACTAGGAGATGGGTTTTGTTTGAATATATTATTACTAAAAATGGCTATAAAGTTATTTTTTGTACATATAAAAGGAAAGGATAATAAGTTGTTTGGCCTATTTTCCTGTTCATCTATTTTGCTTGTATGAAGAGATCGATGAATTTTAGCAGAGTGGAATCATTTAGCTTTAGATCTAAAATAATGTGAGAATATTCCCACCAAATTCATATAAATTTAAGTTGAAGGATCATATAGTCATAAATGAAGTACAAGAATGCATACTAGATACTAGTTCCAATATAACAATAAACGAGAAGAAAAGGGATATATGCTATCAATATTAAATAGTCTTCCTGAATACAGATAAATGAATTGCTGCTTACATCAGAGAATCTAGTGGTAATAGAGCAGAAGCCTATATATGTTGTATTTGATAGCAAGGTACCAGGCACATATATATCATTTGAAGAAATAATCTCTCAGAAGATAGATGCAAAATTGGCAGGAGAAATGTCATGGAAAAAATATGCAAATATCGATGAAGCATTAAACCAAGCCCGAAAAATCTTGGGAGTAAATTATTGCATAGAACCATCTGCTAAAGATTGTATTCAGAAATTTAGAAGAGTAAAGAATAAAAAATTCCAGCAGTAACATCTTGTATAACTATAAAGGACAAAGTGTCTTCAAAAAAGCCCACATATAAAGAATGTTAATGAAAGATGTGGATCTTTGGGTAGATCATACATAGAATGTAAAATTAAAGAAAAAAATCAAATCAATATCACCGCAATGGAAGATAAAATGAAGGAAGAAATTCTAAAAGAATTAAGAAAAGATATGAGTGATAAGTTTGAAGAAATGAAGAAAGCGTATGATGAAAAATTCGAAATCCCATTCTTAGATGAAGACATAATGAATTCTACCGGACATGGGAAAAATCTAAAATAAAGAATATGTTCATGTACAATGGTATTGATAAGGTGGTATCAATAATTTGGGCATGGAAGACCCATGTATAAGAACATATATTTGAAGACACCAATAATTGGAGATACGCATGCAGATGAAGACAACCAACAGAAGTGAACAAAAGCAAACAACTTCACATGGTTTTGCACTGGCTTCACGTGGCTTCACGGGGCGGCAAACGAATATATCCAGGCTATGAGATTCCTAGCTGCTACCTAAGTACCTAGACCAAATTAAATAAGGGAGGAAATGGCTCCTCGCACGGCTATAAAAGTAGGCTTCATGCAACAGAAGGGAGACACCAGACACAAGCCACCAACTATGGAGCAAGCATCCTCCAAAGAAGAGCGAGAGCATCGTTAGCACTCCCTCTCTCATCTCTAGTAGTAGTCCACCTTGTAAAATTGTCTATATTGAAGGAAAGAATTGTGCTCCCACTAATGTAAGGTAATCCTCCGTGTGTGTGTAAGTATTTGGGGGTTCCCAAAAGGGAAAATCATTTGTAAGCTATCCTTGTGCAAATAAAGTAGTGTTATCTTTGAAAATTCCTTGGTCTTGTAGTTTGTTTATAAGGGATGAGTTTTTATGCTACGTATGGAGAAACATCTTCGGTAGTTCTTACGTAATCCATGCATCTGGCATAGCCATAATAGGGTAAGGAGAACTCTATATACATAGAGAAGTGTTCCCTTTGGATTTAACTGTCTGGGGTGATGATAAAAACTTGTCACATATGTTCATGACTAGGGATATCCAGAGAAAACTTTGTTACTTCTAAAATAAGCTAGTGAAAATAATGGTGAGTACCGAGTGGGATTTTTACAACTATTGTGTAGCCAGTTGAGTTGTTGGTTTCGCCAACATGCAAAAGATCTTGAATAATATCAAAACATGAACAAAACAATAACTTTTGAATAGTAATTTTGAATAGTATCAAAAGAATTAAATATCAGGACAAGGTTCCTTATCTATAAAACTCTCCTAATCTCTTCATATTATATATATATATATATGTGTGTGTGTGTGTGTGTGTGTGTGTGTGTGTGTGTGTGTGTGTGTGTGTGTGTGTGTGTGTGTGTGTGTGTGTGTGTCACCGTAGCTAATTAGTCCTAACATCAAGTTACACATAAAACAGAAGAACAAGCATGTAAGAAAACTCATACATAAAGTTGTAGGGTAAAAGTATGTATTGTAGCTTGATCATAGCTTTCCACACATAGATCCTTGTGTTGTCTGGCTTTTCTTCGACAAGTGTCTCATTGATAAATGCTGGGTTGAGGAATCCTACTTTGTAAATGCACAGTTTTCTGTATTTCTGTACCTCCATTCTACATAAGAAATAAGTTAGAGATGCAATTAAATGGTAGAAGAATGTAAATAAAAGACACTTAGGGTGTGTTTGATTAGAGGACAAGGTTCGATGGGATAAGGTCATCCCTGCTTTTGGGATAGGATGAGCTAGTTTTCTGTTTAGTTGGATGGATAGGATGAACCAACTTTCTGTTTGGTTGGTGGGATGAGGGTGGATAGTATGAGCCAATTTTCTATTTGGTTGGATGGATCGGATGAGCTGAGTTCATTGTGATGATTTTTTAGTGAACACCCTAATTTGTGCACATTCATATTTATATGCAATCCATAAGAGTTTAGATGCATTTGTGCATGTTTGAATTTGTTTGAATTCTAATGAACTAAAAAGAGAATATCATATGAAATGATAAAAATGCATATAAATGGAGCATTGCAAAGGAACTTACTTTGCACCAAGTAACCTAGGGTTGAAAATAATTTTAGAAATTATTACACCACATGAGGGAAGTATTAGTGAATTTTCCTAGATATTTGGGAATTTCTTTGAGGCCTTAAAGTTGCTAGAATTTCTAGGAGTAACCCTCTTTGGAGATTTTTTATTTTGAAATATACAAGTAATACTGAGGTGAATCCTTTTAAAATGGATTCATCATGAAGTATACAACGTACAAAAAAGTTTCATCATTTTTGGAGCACGACAACTCCACTATCCAAATAGAGAAAGAGAGAAGGCAAAAATTAGAAGCGGATGAGTACTGTTCATCTAACCCCACTAGTTATCCACTTCTGATAGAAATAGGGGGTGAGGAGTCATGAACGAGTGGACCAAAGTGGGCAGCCTTGTCCGGCTATTTTTTCGGGATCAGACGGTCCTGAATCTAGAGGAATATTCAGTGGAGGTGGATGACCCCATCCACCCTAAGTCACCCAATCAAACACCCAAACGAGTATTGTTTACCTGGATAGGATGATCCCATCCACCCAAAGTTACCCAACCAAACACACCCTTACAGTGTCTAGC
This sequence comes from Phragmites australis, assembly GCF_958298935.1. Taxonomy (NCBI): domain Eukaryota; kingdom Viridiplantae; phylum Streptophyta; class Magnoliopsida; order Poales; family Poaceae; genus Phragmites; species Phragmites australis. The sequence goes on along the minus strand of NC_084940.1, from coordinate 15,703,576 downwards.
AACTCATGATAGGCACGTTGAGGGTGTCTTGTGGATACACGTTATAATTTCCTTGAATTTCAGCCATAATATGTAGCTGGCATTGATCATTTCTCTACCCTTACTTGACTCTGTTGACCAACTTAAATGACTATCTAAGCTTTGCAGTGTCAATTGGGCTGTCCTAGACTATTTGGTCTTCTGTAAGTCCGGTTTTGACAAGAAACTATTGGATCACGGTCTCCTTCAGCTAAGCCTTCTCCTGGATGCGCTCGTAGTCCAATTTATGCTTTAGATCAGTGCCCCCGTCTATTTTTTATTTTGCCATGGATATGAAAAAGTTCTACGCTGTAGGATTGATTGGATCCTTCCTCTTAGGAGGAGCTGGCTTGAAGTGTGCAGTTACACTAGCATTCACTATCCACCTCAATTCCTCAAAAGTTTGTTCTTGTTGCTAAGGTGGTGCCGACATTATAGGTGGTGCCTTCTTCTGAGATGAAAGAGATTTCTTAGATGAAAGCAATTTATAGATGAAATCAACTTCTTAGACGGTGCATGTGCTGGTGACAGATGACTCGAACTTCTAAGCGGTGCAGATGCTGGTGGCAGATGACTCAAACTTCTAAGTGGTGCAAATGCTAGCAGTGGAGGACTCGGACATCTTGCTGGTATAGGTGAAGGGAGGTATCCATGTGAGTCCATCTCCTCTTCTTCATCGTCTATGTCTTCGCTAAACAATATGTAGTGCTAACAATGTTTGCTCCCAATTTCTTCTGCCTTATTTCTTTGGGGATATCCATGTCCATTTTGCGGTACCTGGGTAGTACGCTATCCACTTAGACCCTGCCATATCCCGGTAGTATCGGACGATTATTGATCAGAGCCCTGGCTTCCACAGGCCAAGTCAAGCCCAAAGCCACCTTGGTGGTAACGTTCACAGTGGGCACAACAAGCTTTACACTGTGTGGTTTCTTTGATACAGTTCGCTGGATAGACATAATTCATCTTCGGGAATGCTCATGGATGTGCAACTACTGCGACGAGCACTAGGATGTGGAGAACAACAACATTGTCTTGTACTTACTGTTGGCTGATGGCTTTTTGCACGGCTTGCTATATACAGGCTACCATCATCTATCTCTCTTGTTGGATTTTTTCTTGTACAAGAGCCAAGATATATTGCATTTCTTGTCTACTTCTCTTCTGAATCCTATAACTCTTGGAGTATTTTTGGATGGAGCCTTTCTAAGGCCTCAAACCTTGGTCTCGCGTGCGGCCCGTGTGCTCCTTATTTTCTAGTGCCAAGGTTAGCTTGTCCTTCTCCCTATCTGACTTGAAAGAGCCTTGGGAACTCTAGGTGTGGGCATCCGTGATACTTTACATCACCTCTTGATCTTTTTGTTTCTGAAACATAGTTGGCCTTTATCCGAAAGAGTCACCTCATCGTGTACAAATAGTGTTTTGCTCCTGGAATCCACTGAGCCATCACAGGTGTAACACCGTTGTGGACTAGTTCTTCTTCCTTCCTCTCCTAGTAAGCTAATTTCTTCGCATAACCATGTGTGCCTGGTCTGTGATGGTAAATGTTCTTTTCGTAGTTGGCCTTGTTTGCCTCACTTTGCTTAATTGCTTCCTCTGACTGCTTGTACTGCACAAATTCATTCCTATAATCTTGCTACTTAGTATAAACACTAAAGTATGCTCTTCGGTTGTTCCTCAAATAATCTCTATACAATATACCTTTGAAATTCTTAAATGGGTTGGCCATTACATTTAACGCATAGGCCTTTGCTCACTCAAGGTTGTACCCTTTAGGGAACTCAAACATATCTCAACTTCTCCCACAAAGGTTCTTGATGTCATTGGGAATGGCCCACTAGTCATCTGGACAGCCTCTCCAACTTCTATAGCTGATTGGGATATGACCCCTGACGAGAACCCTGCATGATGTCTTGTACGATGCCAACACATGCAAAGGCTTCATTACTCCATCAATCTCTGTGATGACAAAGCATCCATAGGCAACTTGCTGGGACCTTGATCATTCATTCTTTGTACTTGGGACGTCTGACCATATGTAGCATCAGTCGAAGTCTAAACCTCTAGCTCGTCATGGTGATCCAAGTTGAGGTGCTCACTCGGGCTTTCGTTGCTTCTTGGGCTATCGTTTCTTGTCTGTTCCATGTTTACGTGCCCATCTCCATCCGAGGCTGCACCCTGGTCCGAGGAGGGGTGACTTGCCTTTGTAGGTGCCATTCCTATATACAAATTAATTTCTATCTTATGGACTTCTTCATGATAGAAAAAAAAATACATTCATGATAACTAAGACCAAGAATTGACACTACAATGTCCACTAGGAGTTTCACTCGATATATGCATGCCATTGTGTTAAATGTGAACATAACTTATAATTATGAAAGTAAGACCAAGGATAAACACCACAATGTTCTTCACTTTGCGACTTGTACAAACTAAGCATCACATTTGAATACAATTTTAGATCTCCAATTTAGTTCTCCAATTTTTTTTATACAAATACAATATGAATGAGACTTGTACAAACTAAGCATCACATTTGAATATAATCTCATATTTCCAATTCAGTTCTCCAACTTTTTTGGTACAAATTCAATATCAGATTAAATTCTCAATGAATGAGACATGTACAAACTAAGCAACACATCTTGCCACGCGAACGCGGGAGAGCTCGACCGAAGCCCACAAAGAGAAGAGGCCTCACAGGAATCCTACAGGCAAAGGAGAGGCAACCAGGGCAGTGGGGCACCCGGGCAGTGGACGGGCGTCAAGGTGTCAGAGCACTAGGGCGACGGAGCACTAGGGCGGCTGATGGGCATCATGGCATCGGGAGATGAAAATTTTGGGTGTTACAGCTAAGGGTTGGGGCACATAATTTTTACTTAGAAGTATCGCTGCCAGTTGTTGTAAACAACCGGCAGTGATACCCCTAACATCACTACCAATTCTATACTACAACCGGCTGTGATTCTAGTTTTTTATAGTTTATTAAAATAATATGTATATGTATTTTTTAATTTTATTCATATAGTTTATTAAATCATAGTATTTACATTAAAGCATGTCCTTAGTACTTTGTATAGTATTTTTTATTCATATAGTTTAGTAAAATAGTATTTACATTAAAACATATATATCCTTAATTATTAATTAATACGAAACAACATTTCATTAATTAATACAAATTTAAGCAATTCCTCAATGAATACATCAAAACGATTAGACTTTCGTTAGGATCACAACGTATATAAGTAGCTTCCTTAGTGTCTTCTATTTGACTTAGGTCGACATTCTCTCCAAAAGGAGGGAGGTCGTCGAATTTATTTAGTCTTCCTCGTCGACGATATGTTCAACTCCGACAATCCTTGTTTTTCCTTGAAGAACTATGTGGCGCTGCTTGTCATCTGGGTTCTTTACTTAGAAGACTTGTGTAACATCATTCGCAAGTACGAATGGTTTTTCTCTGTAATTGATGAGTTTGAGGTCTACGGTAGTCATACCAAACTTGTCAATGTTCCCTCCTCCTGGGTGTCTGACCCATTACCACCGAAAAAGAGGGACATTCAACAGTCCATACTGGAGCTCCCAAATCTTCTCTATGAATCCATGGTAGGTCTCCCTATTGTCATTGATGTCGTAGGCATCGATACGTACATCGCTATTTTAGTTGGTGCTCTTGTCATCTTGTGCTCTCATATAAAATGTATATCCATTGATATTGTAATCTTGGGATGTCAGAATTGTAGTTGACAGTCCATGAGGAAGCGGTTTCAACTAAGCATTCTCTTTATCCTTACCCATCATGTGTCTAACCAATTGCCAAAATGATCTTTGTGCTCTATCACAATCTGATCCTTTGACTTACATGGGTTTTTAGTGTGTAGCATGCTAGCGTTCATATTAACATCTAGGCCCACTACAACTGATTATTGTAGAACTGTGAAATGTGTTTGAGCTTGAGTGAAGCAAACACGATCGGTTGTACGGATTGATTTGCACCTATCGTCCCTATCCCCTATAGCTTCCCACCATGGCGAGATACATGCACATCAATTGGTTCACTACTATAGAAATGATTTAGTGGGACGCCCATGTACAGATAGTTACTGTGAGCCATCTGTGCAATGATTATCATAGACGGTCTAAACAAGAACTATCTGTGATAATGACAAGACACGACCGGAAGTGGTGCGATGCTTTTAGTACAGACGATTCCCATTTGGGACCGTCTATAATATTTATACAGATGACTCATATTTGGAGCTGTGTGTAATAAAACTAACATCATAGATGGCTCCAAACAAGAACCGTCCATAACATTTATCCACGCGGCTCATATTTAGAGCCGTCTAAATTTCACAAACAGTGCCAAACAAGGCCCGTCCATAAAATTAGTGCAGACGGCTCCAAACACGAGCCGTCTAAAAAAATGGTCACGGGGAGGTGGGACACTTTAGTACTGACTGCTCCAAACATGAAGCCATCTGAAATATTATAACAGTACATCATCCCCTACCTCCATATTGAAGCAGAACAGTACCGGATGAACAGTGATGAACATTGCACAGCTTTTGGAGGAAGAGACCGGCGATTTTCACAAAAAAAAAATGTTAGATTTCGGTGAAAATTTGAATATTTTTTGGCATTTGTTACTCCAAGCTAAGCATTACATTCTAATTTGGTTTAGATTTGGTTTGGAGAGCTAGCTAGATCTAGATCTTTTCCATGATGACATAGTTTTGTTCTATTCATTAGATGATGTAGATTTGTGTTCTAATTTAGTCTTGAGAGGTCAACTGTATCTACATTTGGACCTAGATTTTTTTTCATGATGATCTAGAATATATTAGTTGTTCTAGGTGTATATGAAGCTCAAAGTATAGATCAAGGATTAATTATGTGTTATTATAAAAGGCTTCCTTTAATCTAGTGTTCTAGATAAATTTTGGATTTTTAGTATATAAACATAAAATTATCAATAACTATATAGTATTTAACGATAAGTTTGAATTAATGTTTGCCCTTATTTTTAGGTATTCATGTATATAATATATAATGTTAATCATTAATTATTTTTTAACTAATTGTCATTTGTATGGTTCATTCATGCATGCATGCATGGTAGCTCCATTTTTTTCGATGAAAAACTCGGTTGCTCTCTTTTATTAGGTTGATTTGACATTAGTTTACTTCGTACATTGTAGGTGTTTTGTGGTTGGATGTACAGTTCTCGTACGAACCAAGGTTACCTTGATGGTGTGACGGCTTTTCTGACAGTTGCCGAGGAGGATCATTTGAAGAAGGGTGTTGAATTTATATATTGTCCTTTTTGTGATTGTAGAAATGAATGATCCTTTCTTAGACAGAATGTAGCCTTACAGATCCAAGCGCACTTGATTATCAGGGGTTTCAAACCAGACTACACGTGTTGGACCAAACATGGTGAAGAGCAGAATGTGTTACATGAAGACATTGGTATCGTCGAAGAACCCGAAGTCAACGTAAGAAGAGAAGATGATCAGGAATTTGGTGCAAATGATGCTGATTGTGGTGGTGCAGATGATGATGATAGGTTGGATAAGATGTTGTACGATGTAGACATGAACTTGAGTACTCAGAGAGACTTTAACAAATTCATGTGCTTGATTGAGAACTCGGAGAAACCATTGTTCCCTGGATGCAAATCAGAATACACAAAGTTGTCATCCGTACTTAAACTGCTTAAATTGAAAGCAAGCGATGGTTGGTCGGATAAGAGTTTCACTGCGCTATTAGAACTCTTATCGGACATGCTTCCTGATAGAAACAAGCTGCCCAAAAGCACATATGAAGCAAAGTAGGTTCTTTGTCCATTGAGGATGGATGTAGCAAGGATACATACATGTTTGAATGATTGTATCATGTACCATAAAGATCTATAAGACGTGCATTCATGTTCAGTGTGCAAAGCATCTCGATACAAGTGTAAGGGTTAATCAGACGACAGCGGGGTGAAGAGAGGAATTCCTACTAAGGTGATGTGGTATCTGTCTATAATTTCGCGTCTTAAGCATTTGTTTGCAAATCGAAAAGAGATCAACTTGTTGTGCTGGCACTCAGAGGGTCTCAAGCAAGATGTAAAGCTAAGACACTCTGCCGATTCTCCCTAATGGATAAACATCAACACAATCTTCGATGACTTTGATGCAGAACCAGAGAATATAAGGTTTGCTTTGAGCACAGACGGGATAAATCCTTTTGGGAACATGAGCAGTAGGCACAACACTTGGCCAGTTGTTCTCAGTATTTACAACCTACCTCCTTGACTATATATGAAGCAGAAGTACTTGATGATGTCGTTACTTATCCAAGGCCCAAAACAACCTAGGAACGATATTGATGTATACCAAAGACCATTGGTGGAAGATCTAAAAATATTGTGGAACGAAGGGGCGCAAATATGGGATGTGTACAAAAGAGATAATTTCATGCTATGTGCCTTGTTATTCTGTACAATCAATGATTTGCCTGCACTACATAACCTTTTGGACTAGAGTAAACAAGTAGACACGGCGTTCCCTCATTGCTTAGATGGTACCACGAGTATGTTGCTACCCCACTTGTGTAGAACGGTGTTCACGCGCCACCGTAGGTTCATTAAAAGGTATCACCCATACCGCAATATGAAGGAACAATTTGACGAAATGAGGGAGAGAGATTTATGTCCAAGGCACTATAATGGTCAAGAGGTGCACAATATGGTTAAAGATCTCGATGTTGTGTTTGAAAAGGGGACTAAAAAATCTAAGGATGCCGGTGGCATGTGAAAGAAGAGATCTATATTGTGGGAGCTACTGTATTGGAAGCACCTTGAAGTTCATCACTGCATCAACGTTATGCATGTAGAGAAGAATGTGTGCAAAAGCTTGATTGGTCTTTTACTTAATATTCCAGGCAAGATGAAGGATGGCCTCAACGCAAGGCTTGACTTGGTTGATATGAAGATCAGACCCAAGTTGGCACCTGAGACCTCCGAAAAAGGTAGAATGAGGTTTCCTCATGCCTGCTATAATCTGAAAAGGCTGAGAGAACCGAACTGTGCCGGTGCTTGCTTGGTGTGAAAGTTCCATCTGGTTACTCCGCCAACATCTCAAAACTTGTTTCAATTCAAGATTTGAAATTAGTTGGCATAAAGTCCCATGATTGCCATGTGTTGATGACATAGATGTTTCCTGTAGCAATCCAAAATATCCAGCCGACCTATCTCTGAGACACAATCGCCAAGTTGTGTTACTTCTTCAACACAATTTTTCAGAAGGTCATCGATCCTAAAGTACTTGATGTTTTATAGGCCGATGTGGTGCAGGCACTATGTCATCTTGAGATGTACTTTCCTCTGTCATTTTTTGATATCATGGTACATGCTATCATTCACCTCGTGAGAGAGATAAAGATATGCAGCCCAATATTCCTACATCAGATGTACCCGTTTGTTACATGGGAATTCTCAAGAAGTATGTACGGAATCGATCTCGTCCGAAGGGCAGTATCGTCCAAGGTTACACAATTGAAGAGGTAGCTGAGTTTACATCGATTACATGGAGCAACCCAAACTAATAGGTGTGCCCATGTCTCGCCATGGGGGAAGACTGGATGGGAAGGGGACCATAGGTAGGATTATCAATCATTGTTGACTTTTCTAGATTATCTAAAGCCCATTTCACGGTCTTGCAACATATGATTGAAGTATCCCCATATATTGACATACATAAGGACATGCTACGCAGAGAGAATCTAGGCCATACAGAGGCTTGGATCACAAAATAGCACAACCATAGCTTCAACAACTGGTTGATAGTGCGATTCAGCAATAATAGTTCAACAGAGGACAATATTGGCTAGTTGGCAAGATGACCAAGTTACACAGTCATGATATTTGAAGCATACGACATAAACGGGTACACCTTTTATACTAGAGCATGGGATAGTAAGAGCACGGTACAAAACACCGGTATGCGCATAGATGCCTTTTAGGACAAATGTGGGATATGTGCGTACTATGGGTGTATAGAGGAGATTTGGGAACTCAACTATGTGCATTTCAAGATCCCTCTCTTTCAGTGCCGTTGGGTCGCACTCTCAAGTGTTAGGGTACACAAGTATAGAATGACTACAGTTAACCTCGAACGTGCTGCATACAAAGATGAACCATTTGTACTCGTAAAGCAAGTTGTCTAGGTCTTTTATGTGCAAGATCCAGCAAATCCAAAGCTCACGTAGTCCTTCACTGAAAAAGAAGGATTGTCAGAGTTCAGAATGTCGTGGATGAAGAAGAGTACAATCACTTTGATGAGTACCCTCTTGGAGATTGCATCGCCCTTAGCGAAAAACAACTTCCGACCGGGGCCGCTTGATATCTGCAAATCGATCATCAAGAAGGGATGATTGTTAAAGCTATATGATGTTACTTGGTTGTTATGTACCAATGTATTGCAATGTAATATGTTAAATGAATTAGTATGAATTTACTTAAAATTTTGATCTCATTAATTTAGAGTTTGTATAAATTAATTTAGGGTTACATTAATTACATAAATGAGATCTATACCATTTGAATGTACACACTAAACCATAAATTTCCATAAAAATTTCATCTCATTTGGAGTTTGTATGAATTATTTATGAATTTTGCAAGTTTTAATAATTTGTCTGGAAATTTAATAGTACAGACAGGTTATTACTTTCAACCATCTGTAATAATATTAGTACAGATGGCTATGTATAACAAGTCATATGTACAAATAACATTAGTACAGATGGCTTGTTACATATAACCATCTGTACTAATATTAGTACAGATGGCTCGTTAAATATAGCAGTATGTACTAAAATTATTACATATGGCTCGAAATTATGACCCGTCAGTAGTAAGGTGGGTATAAATACCGTTTCGTCCAACCCGCGTCACCACCAAGTTCTTTCCTAAATCCTAGCTGCCACCTCTCTCCCTGACGATCTCCTGGGAGACCGTGCTCCTCCCCAACCTCGGATCCCGCCACCCCGATGCCGTCCACGGTTGCCCCAACCTTGGATCCTGCTGACCCGACGCCACCTACCATCGCCCCACTGTCGCCCCGACTGTGTTTGTATGCTGCACCATGGTCGGCCTCCATCGGAACCCCCACGCCGCGATTGGCCGACTTAGGTCTGAGAGCTGTAAGGGTCTCATGAGTCGTAACCTCCGCTGTGATCCTTTCACCTCTCTGAGATGGCGTAGTTTTGAACTTTTGATGCGGTGTCTGCCATGGAGGCGATGGAGCGTGCTTTCATTGGAGTTCGGCATTCTAGAACACTTCTCGTGTGCCAGTAGCGAGCTCCTTATCAAGTACACTACGACATGCATTAGTATCTCCTTACTAATCTTGAACTTGGTATTAGCAACCGAATTGATAAGTAGCACTTGAGTTCAAGATACAAATGTGGAGGAATTGGAGTTAGGGATAGGTAGCAAAGGAAGGGAATCAAAGTAGGAAGACTAGAGATACATCAGGGAAGAAACTTAAGGGAACTCTAAAGGAGGAAGACAAACAGTAGAAGAGGAAGAGGAAGAACGGTGAAGAAGAAGTCGATTTTGGTATTCTATTCGATGCCACTTTTAGTAGTTGCCCCATTATACTTATGGAATACTATTCAACAAAAGAGCTTTTGCATAGCATGTGTTGCTCTAATGTCACAGGTCCTAATTTTTTATTGCTATCTAGAAAATATTTACTCCATGAATTGGCTATGCACTTTGATAAGCAAAATATACATGCCAATCTTTGTTATGGTCTGCATTCTATTTTAACTTCTGAGTATGAACAGTACCTCCATTACAGCTCTACAAGATTGCAACAATGTATATGCCAACGGATTCTAACTTCTTAATTATCATCCATCTCTTAACAAATTCACAAGTCTGAGCAAGTTCTCATGCAAGGACCCGGAAGTTTGTTGGCGAGTTCCCAGAATCATGTCATGTCAAAGACAGTGGAGCTCCCAATTGCCACGCAGATGATGGATCTGGAGGCTTGTGTGTCAAGCCAGGTGAGGCAGGTGAGGTCTTCTAGCTAGAAATGACCAGTTGGCCTCGACATCGGCGCTACCATTGGACTGACTGCCAACGTATTGGGGAGGAGAGCAAACACTTCAGTCTCCACCTCTCTGAAAGTGTTGCAAATGATTTCCTCAGAAAGGGCCATCAATTGGTTAGTCTTAAGGACATTCCGGATGTTGACTTTGTGTCTCTCCAATGTGCTACCCAGACTGACCCAGGGGATTTCGCTTGAGTCAGTGGGTGGCATCAGTTGGATCATCTCGTGCCTCTTCATGTTCCGTGCATAGATTCAGTGTTCTTGGCCACTCAATCTTATGATGTAAAGAGGAACATAATGTGTTGAATTTTCTTTCTCAGGGGGCTTTGATTCGTACTTACCATTTTCATCAATAACACCATCTTGTATCAGTTTAGGAAGTTTGCGTTCCATGGAAGTTGGGATTCCCTGACGACACTGATTCATATAGGAGCCAAAGGAGAAACAAAGTTGAGCACGAAGCAGCCAAGCATGAATGGCTGAGAATGGAAATTGTCGCTGAGGTCGAAGCAAGGATGAAAGAAGAGATGGATGCTTGAAGAAAGGATGGAACAACAGGTTGAGGAGCGAGTACGGGCTATGAGGCAGCAGGATGTAGCCACGACACTTGAATATCCACCATCTTGACACCGGAGTAGCTGCATATCTGCACCAGATAACACTATAGATAACATGCTCGATCAACATGACTTCCCTGTCGGCAGATTTGAAGGTGACCCCCTCCCCCATCGATGACATTGCAAAACCCGTCTATAAAAATCTGATTTGTACAGACTTTTTTCCATAGAAGGTTTTAAAAGCATACGCACAGGGTTTCTGAACCGTCTGTACAAATTATTTCTCCAGTAGTGGTTTAAGATTCATGTAGTCAATGCAGAACTCAATGACCTCCTCAGTTTCCCACCAAGTGGCAATGCAACCTTCAGGCCAACCTCAGTTATGAACATATTTCTTCAGAACCCACATGAATCTATTGAAAGGGTACATTTGATGAAGAAACATGGGATCTTTATCTCTCTTATGATGTGAATAACGAGATGGGTCGTGATATCAAAAAAAGATGGAGGGAAACACATCTCAAGCTATCATAGAGTATGGACCACATCATCCATCAACTTTTCTAGTTTTAACGGATTGATGACCTTCTGTGAGATCGCGTTGAAGAATGAACACAACTTTATGATTGGATCTCGAACTTTCTCCAGCAGAACGCCCCATATTGCAACTACAAGCAATTGTGTCATCATCACGTATTATTCATGAGACTTCATGCCAAGTAATTTCAAATCTTTCATCAATATTAGTCTCTTTACGTTGGCAGAGTATCTGGACGGAACTTTGATTTCATGTAAGCAACTGCATAGGCTGCGTTTCTCTACCTTGCTTAGAGTGTAGCAAGCCATAGGAAGCCGCTTTCTCCCGTTGTCCAGTTCTTCAGGATGTAGGTCCTTTCTGAATTTCATATCTCTCAGGTCTATTTGTGTTTGGAGTGTATATTTTATTTTGCCTGGTATATCTAGTAAGGTACCAATCAATCTGTCAAACAAGTTCTTCTCGATATGCATGACGTCGAGTGTGTGTCAAACATCCAGGTCCTGCCAATAAGGTAGGTCCCAAAATATTGATCTCTTTTTCTACATAGGAGTTGCTTTTCTACTCATGAATTTTGTACTGCTTTGCCCCTTTCCAATGACAACTCTAACATTCTGTACCATCTCAAATACCTATTTTTCAGTGTGAATCTTTGGAGCTTGACCAGTCTCCTTGTCCCATCAAAAGCTCTTGCCTAGATGTGGTATGGGTGATTCGAGCAAAGGAACCTACGATGACACATGTAAACCATCTTTCGCGAGACCTTCAGCCATCAGCCCATTGTATCTTTCAAGCACTGGATACATCCTTGTATCCTCTTACTAGCTGTCTGATAGGTTAACAAGAGCATGTCAATCTGGAATTTTTATGAACAACATTGCACGTAGGGTGAAGTTCTCACATTTGCACTCATCCCATAACTGTATGTCGTTGTTCCACATTATAAAAAGATCTTCAATAAATGATTTGAGGTACACATCGATATTGTTTCTAGGTTGACTCCGCCCTTCAATCAGCAATAGCATCATAAGGTACTGTCACACCCTAAAAACCGTAATCCCATCATTAAGCATGCATATACATCATAACATCATGCTTAGTGTAGTTACTTCGATTAAAGTAGTTAATCACTTTTCAAATTGTTACATGATCGATCCATATGTGTTTCCACCAAATGTTTATGAGTGGGAATTACATTGGAATAGTTCAGATAGCCCAAAACCATTTAGGAAGAAACATGGAAAAGGAAGGAGACTTTCGACACGTGGACCCTACCCGTGGTCCAATCGACATTCCTCGTGGTATGACCGCTAGAGTTCAAGGGCCCCTTAAAGTCTACCCACTGACCCTCTCAACCACTCCCTCTCCTCACTCATTCATTTAATCTTCACCCAAGAGCAAGAGAGAGAGAAAGAGAGAAAGGGAAACAGAGAGAGCAAGGAGGCTCCCTCACCATTCCTCAACTGCGAGCTCCACGGGAACCGAATCTTGAAGGAGGAGGTTTCCCATGAGTTTCTCATGTTGTCCCCAAGCTTATCCCTAAGCATACCCTTCGCCGAAGCAAGCCAAAAGCTCTTCTTCCACCTATAGGCCGGTTGGAGTACCCTAGAGCCAACCTAGACATCAGAGCTTCTTCGGAGCCAGCCAACCCTCAAGAAACCTTTCCCACACCAAGGTGAAGATTCCTAACCACTTTCCCCTTATTTCTATCGAGTTCCCTCACTCTCCATAACCATAGAACCGAGCTCCACCTAGCCATGGATGTCAATCCATGGGCCCCAAACTTTTGGCCTCAAGAATGTCACTCAAACCCCCTAAAACGAATCCCACTAGTTGCATGGAGAGTTTAGGTGTTGGCCTTGGCCGAAGGTATTGTCGGAATCGTCACTAGTGAGCTCGCCAAGTGCCACCGACTGAGCACAACATTCTGACCGCGTCTCACAGTGATCTAACCGCCATTCCTGGAGTCAGACTGCCAGGAATCAAGTCGATGCTTTTCCTAGGAGGCTGACCACACTTCCCCATGGTCCGGTCATCACTCCCATCGGTCTGACCGCCAACAAAGCTTCATTAATTCACCATTAATTCATTACAAGTCCAAAATTGGTGAAATCAATTTTTCTAGTCTTCTTATGTTATGTGCTAACCAGAAAAAAAATTGTCATAACATGTCACATTGCATTTTGTTCATGATCATGCATCATATGCTTATTGTGATGCATGTTTACTCTTTTAGTGAACGACGTTCCGGAGAGTGATGGGTTTTCTTGAGGTCTTTTCTTGTGGTTGATCTTGTTTGTGAAGCGGAGCACCAAGGCAAGCATTTATCATATTTCTTCTATATTTTGGTGAACTATTGGTCAATTTTTTAGATATTGTTGTGTTGTATATGCATGTTAGTCGATGTCGGGAATCGTGTAGCACCTATCTTGTTATTTATTTTCTTAATCCTTATAGCCTATGTATAACCTTGTTAATGCCTAAATTAAAATTCTTCAAAATACTTAGCAATGCATAGGTCACAGGTAGAAGTCGAGCGATGGAATGTTCCATTGTTCACGAGCTATAAGACTTAATTACTTTCATGATGATAATGATGTTGGGATGAGAAGTTTGTGAGAATGGGACAAGATGTGGGCAATGCTAGGGGTAGGTCAGGAGAGAATCCTAGATGTCATAGACCACTTGCATCGATTAAGCACCGTCTGTTGGTGCTGTTGGCTTGAGCACTTTTCGTATCCACATATTAAATAAATGTACAAATGAGCCGATTGTCATACGTTATGCTAACGCTTGCCATGCATACCTCTGACACATAAGAGAAAAAGAATAAGGAGAAGAAAGGTGGTGAGGAGTTGGAGGTGTCCGGGATATGCTCACAGTAACCCCGGTGCCATAGGGCATATGCAAGTGGGTAGTTCCGGGTATGAGAATGGTTATCTCAGAGGCCAAGAGGATGGACCCGAGTTGTGTAGGTAAAGATGTACCCCTGCAGGGTGTAAGATCCATTCAAATTGCCATGCTCTCAGTTATGAGCATGCTTATGTCCATCCACATCAGTCATAGAGTTTCGATGTTGGGTTGTTATGTTATGTTGGGACCGGCTCGAGTATATGTTGCTAAGATGAGATGGTTTTGTTATGTTCCATGTTGAGATAACCATATCCGTATGCTATTTATGGTTATGTTCTTATGGTTAGGCTAGAATAGCCCAAGAGTCAGGATTTGTAGGTGCTCTCATGTCTATGTCGATAAGGTGTCTTTCGCATAAATTCAGTTAACCTTGTGGCCTATTCCTTGCTAATTTATCCAAATGTATTATCCTTGGAGTCGATATATATATATATATATATATATTGTGAGTACCTTTGTACTCACCATGCTTTGTTGATTGTTTTGCATGTGAAGTTTAGGTGCCGGCTACTTATACCCCACCGCGAGCGGTGTGGTGACGAATAGTCACTACACTACTACTAACCTTGGTCGGTTGCCTTGTGGGCAAATGGCACCACTGGTCTTTGTTTTTGTTATGTGTTTATTCTGTTGTGATTTATGTTATGTACGCTAGATAACACATGTCTTTGTTTAATTTAGGGCTCGTTTGATAGGGTTCCAGATTCTCCTAGAACCTTTTCTGATCTGGTTTCTTCTTGGAACGTTTCTCTGGTGATTCTTCCTCACTTTTCTGAAAACATTTGGCAGGGATTTTGGATTCAGATTCTTGAAGAAGAATGAGAAGGAAGTGAATCGAAATGGGTGAAACACCCTTTTGGGTGATTCTCCTTATAGTGTTAAAAATGAGAAACATTTCATGTGATTCAAGGTGAAACGTTTCACATTTTGGTGTGTTTGGCAGGGATTCTAGAGAATCACTAGAGAATCTGAAATGTTTCTTGTATCCAAACGGCCCCTTATTAACTTGCAATCTTGTTTAATTGTGATGTTGTGATATATATATATACATGTTGGTACATATATGTATAGATAATAGCTCTCCTGGGAATTATCGAAACCACATATTGGGACTGTTGGGATAGGATTTGTGTTAATGATTAGTGGCTACGATTGTTGTAGTGAGATGTGGGTTAACACTAGAGCGTCGAGAGATGGACATGTGCTAGCTCTCATCTTATTAAATGATCTCCCTAATGATTAATCTGAATACTATTTGCACGGGTCCTACCAATTACTTTCGCTTTATACACATATAAGGCGAAAGGTTATAGATACATAGAGTAACGGGCAAAGTGCTATGACTATTGCTCATGTTGCTGAAGGGATTCATCCCATCTGTACTCAAAATGAAACTTATATTCCTCACGTCATGTGCTTATTTCTTCTTATATTTTCTATTGATGTTCCTCCATTGCATGCCATCAGCAAGGTGTATGACCATTCTGTTTTTCTTGCGCTCTTCAGGATGCCAACACATCAACTTAGCATGCATTTTGTTCGCAAAAAATCACTTCAAATAGTGCATTATAGGGAAATAATTCACCACCTTTACGGGGGGGTCTTTTCTTCTTACGGTTCACCCCCACATCATCATCATTGTTGCGCCACTTGTACCGTGATGCAGCCGTTTGGACATACTTGTATTTTCTCTACATCTAAACCCAACAGGCATAAAACGTGCTTGGCCTAGTATGTGGTTTCAGGCAACACGTTCCCCTCTAGTAGCAAGTTACCCCAGAAACATAACAACTCGTTGACGTTCTTATCAGACCAACCATTGCTAGCATTCAATTGTAGTAGTGCCAGCACCATATGCAGGTTTGTGTGCTCATCCTTACAGTAAAGGAATAAGTGTGGGATCTAGGATACCAACTACAGGGGGTGAATAGGTGGTTTCAAAACTAATTGCTAAGTGATCAAGAAAACTTGCGAAAACAAACTAAAGATCACTAGAACAATAAGAAACAACTAAGAGCTATGTCAAGATTTCCAATCTAGGGTGACATGCAATAATTTATATTCTAGGAAGATAAATTGCATAAGGTAAATTGCATGAAAGTGAATAGCTCAATAATAAAGTAAATAGTTCAAGAGATAACACTCAAAGTTTATCATGTGGTATCGGTGATTTGCCGATCACCCCTAATCCATGTTGAGGTAAGTTCAAGCTTCTAACCGCTTCTCTATCAAGTATCCAATTCTCACATGGAGAAAAAGCTCATACCAAGCAATTTGATCTTAAACCAGAATAGAGCAATGAACTACTCACTACCTCGATTCCACTAGAGTAGCACTTTGCCACTCCGGCAAGGCATACTCAAAGCCTCTCACAATCACCGTCGTGGCTCCTTCACAATCTTCTTTGAAGGGCTCAACAGTGCAACAACCTCCAAGCCGTATAGGAGGTGGCCCTCCAAGATTAACAAGTCAATGACACTTGCTTGAAAGATCACTAGTGCCTCAATGCTAAAACTCTTCAAAGTTATGCACTAGTTGCTCTCACACTCTTAAGTATGCAACCACTAAGCCAAGAGAGGGAGAGAAGAATGGCAAGAGCTCAAATGTATTGTGTTGAAGTGCTAGAGAGCTCCCTTGAACCAGCCAAGCGACTATATATAGGCCACACTCTAAAATGTGACTACTTATGTTGATTTGACACCTCTGCGACACTGGCGGTCAGACCGCGGGTCAATTCACAGTCAGACTGCTAGCTGTTCAACGGCTATAAAGTCGTGATGATGACCTAACATAGGCTAGCAGTCAGACCGCAAGTCAATTCACAGTCAGACTGCTGGCCGTTCAATGGCTATAAAGTTGTGATGATGACCTAACATAGGCTAGCGGTCAGACCGCAAACCCTCTTGGTCAGACCGCGAGCAAGGAACAGAGTGCCAAAAACTCTCTGTTTTCTCAAGCAGTCAGATCGACCATGCCCGGTGGTCAGACCGCAAGCAGGGAACAAAGTGCCAAAACTCTCTGTTCCCAAGTAGTTAGACCGGCCATGGCCGACGGTCAGACCGTGAGCAGGGAGCATAATGCCAAAACTCTCTGTTCCCAAGCAGTCAGACCGACCATGCGCGGCGGTCAGACCGCCATCCAGAGTAGAGGATCTGAACCCCTCTGTTCCTTGGTGGTCAAATCGGTATTGAGGTCCGAACACATCTCAAACATGGTTATTCAGCGGTCAGACCGGCAAAGCCCTTCAGTCAGATCGCGACACTTAAAACTTGAATAGAACAGCCTTTGCTATATAGCGGTCAGACCAGCCGTTCCAACGGTCAGACCTCTACAACTCAGAAACACCCCAAAGGTCGTCTTTCTTTGGTTTCTCTCAAACTAAACTTCCCACTCTATATGAAATGCAAGTTTGAGCAATTGTGGCACTATAGATGTCTCAAGTAAATGCACATCCACCCCTCTTAATAGTATGACACTTATCCTATCAATCCGGTCAATTTTCTTCTCTAATCTCCTTTGACTGACAAGTGAAAATGCCCTACAATTATACCTTTGCCTTGAGCTAGCCATTTTTATGTTTTCTCCATATGTTTCTTCTAGCTTCGTAACACCTTTATGACTAACCTTTTTATAACTCAAATAAACATGTTAGTCCACAAAGTTCTTATTGTCATTAATTACCAAAACATGAATTATGGGCCTAGATTCTTCAATCTCCCCTTTTTTTTTGTAATTGATGACAATAACACTAAGAAGTGATGTGAATTAAGTTTTGAGCCCACTTTTAACATATGGCATAAAGAAGACTCGGTGGTGAGTTTCCATAGCAAGAATTTCGAGAATATGAAATTAAAGGATATAAATGCTATAAAAAACTCATGTTAAGGTAAGCTCCCCCTACATATGGGCCCATAATATTGAAGAGAAGATAAATGGCACAAGTTATAGATTTTAAATAAAAATTTTGGCGGAGTTTACCTTGATTTCTTGGATCCAAGGAAAAGGATATAATCAATGAGATTTCCAATACAAATATATCATTCAAAACATTTTCCTCAAGACATCCAACAAAGTTAGAACATATAGATAGAGAAGAATATGGAGATAAGCAAATAAATACAATTCATCATATTACAATACTTAAACATAGTCCATCACCTAGTTCTCATGCAACAAAAATAAATAAGGATGCAACATAATTCATCACATTACATGTAGGATAGAGTAGATAGATTATCTCTCGCTCTCCCTCTTTCTCACTTCTTCCAACTTCTCCCCCTTTGGCATCTAGTACCAAAAAGATCTAGTCATCCTAAGGAGGAGGTGGAGGAGGCCTCGGATAGATACTATAGAAGTGATCAGAGAAGGTGTTGAACTGATTCTCAAACCACTGCATTCCAAGAGAGAGGTTGTGAAACATGTCATTCAGGTCTTAGTTTTTAGCATTGAGAGCAGCAATATCCTCACGAGCAAGAGAGATGGACTGACGAGTATACTAGAACTCTGTCATCAAGGGCTGATAGAAGTTCTGCTGAAAGCTAGCCTGACAGGAGTCCAAATCTACTAAAAACCCTGCTGGATGGATACCATGTAAGTATCAAAGAAACCAGCTGGAGGAACCCACTGAGGAGGAACTTGCTCTGGAGCTGGCTATTCTTGAGGAGGAACATAATCTTGAGGTTTCTCAAGATTATATTCCTCCCTGACCTCTATGGAAAATACTTGGATTCACTTTGAATGGTCTATATCCCATATGTTTAGACTCACAAGATATTTGGCGGAAATTTGACTTCAAAAGAATGAGAGACATAATATATGGAGCAAAGTATAGATTTAGAGTTATGCTCATTGTGATATCATCAATAGCCTTCAACATATACTTGATCACATCAATTTCCCTCATGTTCATGACATGATTGATGATATTTCAATAATGATCCCGAATAGCATCACTGTTTTCACTTTTTAGAGCAAAAGTGGCTCTCATAATTTTATTGATAGCTGCAGGTAGCACTTTTAACCCAGTCACTGTCCCAAGGGTGACTTTAGGAACAACTCCCAGTGGCTCATAGAAGGCACTCCACACATTATTAGCCAAACATCCCTCACATGCACATTAATGGATTCATAAATAATATCATGAGGAATTCACACAGCATTTGTAAAATCCCTAAAAGAAGCATCATATTTTCTGGACCCAGTCATCCACTAAATTTTCTGACTCCCCTGTGATATTTCAATAGTTGTATAGAATTTTCTGATGATAGTTGCATTCCAATCACATTTGAAGCTTACAAACTCATGAAATCCGAGCTCTTGAAAGATATCAGCTAAACCATTCATGCTAAGCTGACTTCTCTTATAAGTCCAATCAATTCATTTTTGTTCCAAGATTTTCTTGTTCACAATATGACCATAGAATGCATCTTGCTGCACAATAGTGTAAAAATGTGGTTGAGTAGCATCATTATCTAGAGCACACTGATAAGGTTTTCTAGCTCTAGTATATTCTATTGAAGTCCAAGATTTTCTATACCCAACATAAGCTTGATGGTTAATTTCAAGATCCACATCATTGGCATCTTCCATGTCATAATCAACATTACCAACAAAATACGAGGTTTCCTCATTAATATCCTAAGAAAGCATCGAATTAGAGTCCCAACAATCAACCTCGGAATCTGATTCTGCCAATCTTTTCTTAGCCTTACCCCAACCGGCCACAATCTTTTTCAACCTCCTCCCAAGGCCACTTTCACTTCCACTAATCATAAGAGATGTCACAAGGAATTAGATCAAAGAAAAGGAATAATATATGATGAAACAATGAAAGAAACAGATTATGCCACTGCTAGCAGTCAGACCGACACAGGCCACGATCTGACCACGAGCGCGCAAACAGATTCAAACGGTGGATTTTGATAAAATTTGAAGTTCCAACTGATCAAACTTTGAGAATAACTCAATATAGATGATAGTAACTTATTCCAACAAGTTTCATCTCAAATGCATGCCTCATATGATAGATCATACCCTTCAAGCCCTAAGCTTCAAAAACTTTGAAATCCATGGTAAAAAA
Source organism: Phragmites australis (assembly GCF_958298935.1). Lineage (NCBI taxonomy): Eukaryota > Viridiplantae > Streptophyta > Magnoliopsida > Poales > Poaceae > Phragmites > Phragmites australis. Next base: position 15,683,362 of record NC_084940.1, on the reverse strand, counting down.
GGAAGGAATCAAGGAAATACTGAGAACACATGTTGGAGGAGTTCGCGGTTGTACCGGGGATGGTCTCGAATCGATCAGGGACGAAGGATTTGAGTTTTCTTGAGTTGGCATCGAGAGCACGTGTTCGTGAGAGAGAGAACAAAAGCTCAGTTTGGTGAGATGGGGACCAGAGGAGAAGATAAAGAATGAAAATGATTCGGCCAACTCATGTGTTGGCGGTCAGACCACGACTTGGGGTAGTCAGACCGTTGGAGTCCAGAGGTAGAAAACCCTCTGTATAGATTTGACCATCAGACCGGGCTTCTAGTGGTCGGACAGCTAGAACCAAAAAACTTAGAACTTATTGGAATTGAGCTAGGAAGCGAGATATTAAGATAACCTATGATCTATAGAGATGACATATGAGATAGAACCATATGCAACATAATTCAACTATAAACTTAGATGAAGAAAACTTGAATTGAAATATTGCAACAATTTAGCATGTTCAAGAAGTAAATAATCATAAGCAATATAAACATGTAAAGAATTGTATGATTACTAGAACATATGAATGCACAAATATTATGTGCCCATTGTTTCAAGCAACATTTGAGAAGTCAATGACGTTGAGCTCATTTCTTAATTTGCAAAAACGAATCTCATCTAAAGGTTTAGAGAAGATGTCTGCCAATTGGTCTTCGGTCCTCACACTATCTATTAGGATATTGTCTTTACTTATATGATCCCTAAGAAAATGATAACGAATATCTATATGCTTGGTTCTAAAGTGTTGGACCAGATTTGTGGCTATTTTCATAGCACTTCCATTGTCACACAAAAGAAGCACTATTTAGAACTCAACTTCATAATCTAACAAAGTTTACCTCATCCATAGCAATTGAGCATAACTACCCGCGGAAACATATTCGCTCAACGGTAGATAGTGTAACGAAGTTTTATTTCTTGGAAGACTATGAAACTAGTGATCTACCTAGAAATTGGCAACTTCTGGACGTGCTCTTTCTGTCTATTTTACAACCCATATAATCGAAATCTGAATATCCGATTAACTCAAACTTAGCACCTTTTGGATACCAAAGCCCTATACTAGGAGATTATTTTAAATATCTCAAAATGCACTTAACGACCATCAAATGACATTCTTTAGGTGATGCTTGAAACCTTGCACACATAGACACACTAAACATGATATCGGGCCTAGATACGGTAAGATAAAGCAAACTACCTATCATAGATCTATAAAGCTGTAAATCTACTGGTTTACCTCCCTCATCAAGATCAACATGACCATTTGTCGCCACAGAAGTCTTGACAGGCTTCGCATCTTCCATACCAAATTTTTTGAATAAGTCCTTCAAACATTTTGATTGGCTAATAAAGGTCCCATCTTTGAGTTGCTTGATTTGAAGTACAAGAAAGAAACTCAATTCTCCAAAAATATACATTTTAAATTCTCTAGACATCATTTCTCCAAATTCATCAAAAATCTTTGTTAGTAGATCCAAAAATGATATCATCGACATAAATTTGACATACAAATAAATCATTTGCAATAGATTTAGTGAACAAAGTAGTATCAACTTTCTCAACTTTGAAGCCTTTTGAAACAAGAAAATATCTAAGTCTCTCATACCACACATGTGGGGCTTATTTAAGGTCATAGAGAAATTTAAAGAGTTTATATACATGATTTAGCTTTTTAGGGTCTTTAAAAATGGGAGGTTGTTCAATGAAGACAACTTCACTAAATTTACCATTCAAAAAGGCACTTTTCACATCCATTTGATGTAACTTGATATTATGAGATAAAGTAAAAGCAAGTAAGATTCTAATAGCCTCAAGTCTAGCTACGGGACCAAAAGTTTCACCGAAATCCAAACCTTCGACTTGAGTATATCCTTATGCAACCAATCTTGCTTTGTTTCTCACAACAATTCCTTCTTCATCTTGCTTATCCCGAAAAACCTATTTTATGCTAATCACATTATGATCTCTTGGTATTTCTACCAATTATCATAAATTATTACGGGTGAAGTTGTTTAACTCTTCATGCATGATAATTGGTATCTTCTATATGGTTAGGCTCAATAGAAGATACAAAAGAGTAGTGTTCACAAAATGAAGCAATACGAGAACGTGTTTGAACACCCTTACTAAGGTCACCAACAATTTGATCAGTGGGATGATCCTTGGCAATGGCATGGTGAACTTTTGGATAAGCTATCGACACTTGTGATGTAGTTGATGAAGTGGTAGCTTGTTATGATTGATCATCCATATCTTTCACATTATGAGCTTGATCTTGATCATTTGTAGTGGAAGTAGATAGAATAGCCCAAATTAAGGTAGATGGATCATCCTCTTGTTCATCTTCCTCTTTTAGCTTAATATCACCTATTGACACAATCTTGATAGCACTTCTCAAACCATCATTACCTGCATTATCCAAAAAAAATTTGCTCTTCTTGAGAGCCATTAGTTTCATCAAATTCAACATCATGTGTCTCTTCAACCAAATCGGAATTTTGGTTGTAGACACAATATGCTTTACTATGAGAAGAATAACTAAGTAAGAAACCTTCATAATATTTTCTTTGGAATTTTGATAAATGAGTATCTTTCTTTAGAATGTAGCATTTGCATCCAAATACCCAAAAATATGAGATGTTTGGTTTTCTTCCAATAAGGAGCTCATATGGAGTCTTCTTCAACAACCGGTGACAATATAACCTATTTGATGAAGGGTAAGCGGTATTGATAGCTTCAGCCCAAAAATTATCCAAAACATCATATTCCGAAAGCATTGATCTTGTCATATCAATAAGAGTCTGATTCTTCCTTTCAAATAATCCATTTTGCTTTGGAGTGTATTTGGCTGAGAATTCATGTTTGATACCCTTTTTTTTACAAAAATCCTCAACCTTTGTGCTCTTGAATTCGGAGCCATTGTCACTTCTCACTTTCTTGATCTTGAACTCAAATTCATTTTTGGCCCTTTTAGCAAAGCTTTTGAAGGTGTTAAATACAATAGTATTATCATGTAAAAAGAATACCCAAGTATATCTAGAGAAATTATCAACAATGATAGGACAATAGCTATTACCTTCAATACTTACATATATAGTTGGACCAAATAAATCCATGTGTAGTAATTCCAAAGGTCTTGAGGTTGACATGGAGCTTTTGTACGGATGTGAGTTTCTCACTTGCTTTCTGGTTTGATAAGTGCTACATAGCTCGTACTTCTCAAATTTCACATCCTTCAACCCTCCAACTAGATCATGCTTTAACAAACGATTTAGTTAATTCATACCAACATGATCAAGCCTCATATGCCAAAGCCAACATTTGATGACTTTGTAAACAAACATGTGCTTAGGCTTACATTATTAGAAGAGAAATCAACTAGATAAAAATTACCATATCTAAAACCTTTGAAAACTACACTATTATCCTTCATGCTAGATATTATCACATCATTTGGAGAAAAACTGCATGAAAGATCAAGATCACATAATTGAGCAATGGATAATAAATTGAAATTTAGAGATTCAACTAGTAAGACATTTGAGATAGACAAATCATTTGAGATAGGAATTTTACCTTTCCTTTGCTATTATCTCCAAATGTGATTTTGTCATATTCCAATCCATCATTGCTCCTAGAAGTGAACATCCTTTAATTTTCGGTCATGTGTTGAGTGCATCCACTATCTGGTATCCAATGTCTCCCATCGAACTCGTAGTTCACCTACAAAATAGAGTTAAGCTCTTTTAGGTACCCAAACTTGTTTGGGCCCTTGGATGTTAGTCACCAAGACTTTAGGCACCCAAATGGCATTCTTTTTAGCACCAATTATATGAGTTTCAACAAATCTAGCTTTAACACTACCATTAGAATATCTCTTAAGAACATAGCATGAATCAAAATATGCATATGAATTGTTCTTGCCATTTTTGCAATCTTTTTCAACATACCCGGTTTTCTTGCATTTCATGCAATAACCAATACCTTTCACAAAAGTGGTTTTGTGATGAATGAATGCTTTCTTACCCTTCTTGGGAACATACCCAAGGCCTTCCTTCTTGATGGAGAACCTTTGACTATCCAAAACTTGTCTAAGTTTGGATTCTCTAACAAAGCATCTTGCAAGATCATTGGTTAGTTTTTCAACCTTTTCTTTTAACATGATATTTTCATCAATAATCAAGACATCATTGCAATATATAGCTTTGGGCAAAGTAAGAAAATCATCATGCAAGGTAGATGAACACATAAGAGGTGAAGTAGATATATCATCAAGAATATTGCAAGATATGCTCATATCTACTTTTGTTTTAGTGGTTTCATGAGCAATAAGAGAGTCATGAGCTTCCTTAAGTATCTCATGAGTTTTTTTTATACCCTCATGAGATGTCTTTAGCTCCTCATAAGATTCTTGAAAAGAGGCATGTCTTCTCTTTAATTCCTTAAACTTTGCTCTTGCTTTTCTCATGAAGTCATCAAAACTATTTATTAACTCAACTAAATCATCATATGAATATTCATCTTCATCACATAATATCTTAGAGTCACATTTTTCCATGAGGGAATAAGGTTTGGAGAAGAGTGAAGGTGCCTTATTGATGCCTACATTGGCAAGACTCTACTGAGATGGCTTCTCATCATCGGAGTTGGAACTTGAGCTTGCATCCGAATACCACTCAACATAGCATGCTTAGCCATCTTTCTTGTTCTTGTAGTATTTCTTGAATACCTTCTTGCCATAACCCTCATTCTTCTTCTTGGTATCCTTTTCTTCCTTATTCTTGCAATTTGTGGCAATGTGTCCTTTTTCGCTACATTCAAAGCATCTTCTTTCTTTGAGGGGATTCCCTTTGGAAGATTATCCCTTCTTGCTATATCCACCTTGGTATCTCTTCTTCTTCATAAATTTCTTGAATCTTCTCATAAAAAGAACTATTTCTTCATCATCTTCATCTTCATTATCACTCTCTTCATGATCATCTTAGTCTCTTGATGATTGAGCCTTGAATCCAACATTTTTCTTCTTAGCATCGGTAGTTTCATCATGAAGATCTTCTTGTGACTTCTTGAAAATGTCATAAGTGAGAATTTCACTCAAGATTTGCATTGTAGTTGTATCCTTCAAATTTGACCTCACAAGCAAAGTTATGATAGTGTCGTATTTGTTAGGCAAAACTCTAAGAAAATTTATAAGAGAAAACAACATCGGAAATATCCATACCAAGCTACTTGAGCTCATTTATTATGTTGTTTAAACGATTGAACATTTCTTCAATGCTTTTGTTTGGCAACATAGTAAATTTCTCAAGTTGCCCTTTGTAAACAAAAGGCTTTGCATCCTTAACAATGGTTGTGCCTTCGTGAATTTCTTTAAGCATTTCCTAAATCCCATGAGCGGTCTCAAGTTTGCAAATATGATTAAACTTATTAAGATCTAAAGCACCATAAAGAACATTCATAGCTTGAGCATTTTCAAGGTGTAGGAGGTTCTCAATTGGGTTCAACCTAAAAATGTCACTGATATCTAGAGTTTTCACGGACTTGTGGGCTATTACCGCCGGTTCATCGAGAATTTCTCCAAGATTGGAGTCTTGATTGGCTTGCAATCATCCATCTTGAACTTCTTGAGGATGTCCCTCGTGTACGTTTCTTGATGGATGAATATCCCTTCCTTCAATTTTTTGATTTAAAATCCAAGGAAGTAGTTGAGCTCGCCAATCATCGACATCTCGAACTCCCTAGACACCATGTCACCAAATTCCTTGTAAAACTCTTGGTTAGTTGAACCAAATATTATATCATCAATATAAATTTGACACAGGAAAAGCTCATTATCAATGATCTTTGTGAACAATGTGGTGTTCACCCTCCCGATCTTGAATCCTTGGTTGATGAAGAAGTCATGTAGATGTCTGTACCAAGATCTTGGGGCTTGCTTGAGTCCATAAAGCACCTTGTGCAACCTATATACATGATTAAGATATCTAGGATCTTCGAAACCAGAGGGGTTGTTCAACATAAACAAGTTCATTGATGAAGCCATTTAAGAATGCACTCTTCACATCCATTTGATAAAGCTTAATGTTATGACATGAAGCAAACGCAAGAAGGGTATGAATGGCCTCAAGCCTTGTCACGGGAGTGAATGCTTCGTCAAAATCCAAACCTTCAACTTGTGCAAATCCTTACGCAACGAGTCATGCCTTATTGCGTACCACCATACCATGTTCATCTTGCTTGTTGCGGAAGACCCAGTTGGTTCCAATTACATTCTTGTCTTGAGGCCTCTCTTCAATAATCCATAATTCATTGTGGGTGAAGTTTGTTGAGTTCTTCTTGCATAGCCATCACCCAATCCGGATCCTTAAGAGCCTCATCTACATGTGTGGGTTCCAAGCAAGAGACAAACGAGTAATGTTCACAAAATAAAGCATATTGGCAAAAGCGAGTTTGTACTCCCCTAGATGGACTTCCAATGATCAAGTCAATGGGGTGATCCTTGAAAATATGTGTATGCTTCACTTGTGGTTCTTGAGGTGTATCTTGTGGTGGTGCAACATCTTGAGCTTGAGCTTGAGCTTGAGCTTCCTCTTGAGAGATATGAACATGTGACAGAAGTGGCTGATCATCCTTGTCCTCATCTTCATTAACATGAGGCACCATAGAGGTGTGTGGAGTAGAAGTGGAAGGTACATCTCTTGTTGTAGTACAATACATTCTTCATGAGAATTTACTTATGCTTGTACTCCCCCTTAGTCAACCGGGCCATACATGACTTGGGACTTGCTATCTCATTCTCAAGCTCTTGCTCCCCTACATGATTAGTCTTAGAAGATGATATATTATCATATGAAGAGGAGCATGGTATATCAAGAAGATCATCACAAGAAGTAGATGCATTGACCTTAATAACATCAATAGTAGGCAATTCATTCATGCTAGAATCAATGGAATCATAAGCTAACTCAAGTTCTTGATATTTGCATTTCATGTAAATATGCTCAAGTTTTAGCTTCTTGTTACTAACCTCAAGAGACTTGCTAGATGCAACTACTTCATCATATTTCTTAAGCACATCATTATATTTAGCAAGCAACTCGTCATGATTAGAGCTAACAATAGCATTAGCATTTTCAAGAGACTTAATTTTAGCTTTTTGTTTCTTGATGATAGTAGCATAGTCATTCATGAGCTTAGATAGATCATTAGAAGAAAGACCATCATTATCACTACTATCATCTTCCTCACTACTCACCTTGTTATTACCTTTTGCCATAAGGCACATATGTTGTGGAGGTAGAGGTGGATCATCATTGATGATGGTGAGGTCCGTGAAGTTTTTGTCTTCATCATCACTTGAATCATCACTTGAGCTTTTGCTGGAGACCCATTCACCAATAATGTAGCCCTTGCGGCCTCCACCCTTCTTGTTGAAGAGCTTCTTCTTCCACTTGTCTTGATCATTCTTCTTGTGCTTGTCCTCATCCTCAATTGCACCAATCTTCTTGGACTTCTTCTTGTTTCTCTTATCAGGATGAGGGCAATCATATGACATGTGGTCAAGGTTACCACAATTGTAGCCCTTCTTCTTGTCTCCACCACTAAACTTGTCAAATTTCTTTGGGGGAAATTTGTTCTTTTTGGGATCATAGTTGTAACCCTTCTTTTGAAACTTGGAGATCATCCTTGCGGTTCTTCTCATGAGAAGAGAAAGCTCGGTGTCAGAGTCGTCGTCATCATCATCGCTTTCACTTGATGATAGGAGCTTCTTCTTCTTCTTCTTGTTAACCGTATTTGCCTTGAGATCAAGATTATTCTTGGATGAAGACTCATGATCTCCAAACAAGAACATCTCATGAGCACATATCTTCCTAATGGTGTCGGTGATGGTTATGCCATTGATGTCCCTTTCATGAAGAAGAGAGATGATAATGTTGTATTGCGGCTTGGGAAGTACCATCAAAATCCTACGAATAACGTCTCCTTAAGACAATTGAATGAGTTCAAGAGAATTGATTTCTTCCACAAGTATATTCATGTGAGAATACATACCATTGCATAACTCATTAGGAAGCATCTTGAATTGATTAAGAGCATTCATAAGCACATGATATCTTTCCTCACGAATTTTCCTAGAACCCTCATGATGAGCAATGTTGGCCTGATCTTCCAATAGGTAGCGATAAGTCGGTGGGTAGAGAACTCGACGTTGATGATCCAAAGGCTTCGACCCGAACAGATCGTCTCCCTTGCAATCACTATACCACAGCTCCGATGGTTATCAACCGTGTCGCGCGGTTGACCTCGCCAAGAAGGCTCAATCCCTGCAAGCGTACCAAGAACACAAGCAAGAACGTAGAAGATGCAATCTGAAATATTGCGAATAGAATTCAAGCACTCGAAGTTGGGGTTCCACAAACACTTGCGGCGGCCTAGTCAGTCCGGAACAAGAGCGAAAATCTGACAACTGTGTGTAGATCAATATCTAAGCAAAACCCAACTCTAATTAGGGCAGCGGCTACTATATATAAAAGACTAGGGTCAGTCAAGAACCCCTGGACGCGTCCCTAATGGACTCCAACACGTTACACGGCCCAACGGCCCAAAAGATGGTGACGCAGCACCCTGACAGATTCTGGACGTCCACTTGTTTCGACGATTTCTATTGACTCAGAAAGAATTTGGACATGGGACCAGTCCCGTTGGAAATCTTATCTCCTTAGCTTTCCAACCATGTGTAGAACGTCAAAAACGGAGTCCGTATGCATCCTGGGCGACGATTTTAGTGCAGACTGGTCCTGGACTCCGAAACGGACTCGAACTTGATTGGACCTCCACCTTGGCTTGGGCGCCCTTGCTGTTCTTCTCCCGTGTTCCTAAGTAACAATACATCACAATTATTCAGTAGCATCCCATCCTCATCAAAATATAAAGGAACACTAAGGAACAAGCTCACCTCATGATTTAGTTGACGTGCACGAGCTCGTGTCAATGGACCTATTGTTGGAGGAATACTCGGTGTGTGTGTATCCGAAAGTGTGATGTCCTCATTTCTCGAATGTTGGTAAAGGAAGTAAATCAATAGGGGTACGGGGGTTAAAACCATACACTACCTGAAACGGACTTACCTTGGTGGTGGAGTGAACTGATCTGTTGTAAGCGAACTCAATATGGGGTAGACACTCTTCCCATATCCTCAAATTTTTCTTCAAAACAGCCCACAACATGGTGGATAATGTACGGTTCACAACCTCCGTTTGTCCGTCGGTTTGAGGGTGACATGTCGTCGAAAACAGCAGCTTTGTCCCAAGTTTATTCCAAAGTGTCCTCCAAAAGTGGCTCAAAAATTTTGCATCACGATCCGAAACAATGGTGTTAGGCACTCCATGCAAGCGAATGATTTCCCTGAAAAACAAATCAGCTATGTTTGTAGCATCATCGCTCTTGTGACAAGGTATAAAATGTGCCATTTTTGAAAAACGATCCACAACGACAAATATACTATCCCTCCCCCTCTTGATCCTAGTCAATCATAAAACAAAATCCATAGAAATATCCTCCCAAGGCACACTAGGAACAGGAAGAGGCATATAAAGTCCATGTGAGTTCAAGCGAGACTTAGCTTTATTGCAAGTAGTGCAGCGTGCCACGTAGCGCTCGACGTCGCGCCTCATCTTAGGCCAAAAGAAGTGAGTAGCCAGTACATCCTCGGTCTTCTTCACTCCAAAGTGTCCCATCAAACCACCTCCATGCGCTTCCTGCAAGAACAATAGGCGAATAGAGCTAGCTGGGATGCATAGCCTGTTAGCACGGTATAGTAATCCATCATTCAGCACATATTTATTCCAAGTTCTTCCTTCTTTACAATGTTCAAAAACATCTTTAAAGTCCAAATTAGTAGCATATAATCCTTTAATTGTTTCTAAACCAAAAATCTTATGATCGAGTTGGGACAGCATGGTATAACGTCTAGATAATGCATCTGCAATGACATTGTCTTTACCTTTCTTGTGTTTAATGATATAAGGAAATGACTCTATAAATTCAACCCATTTAGCATGACGTTTGTTCAGTTTGGCTTGGCTTCTAATATGTTTCAAAGCTTCATGATCAGAATGAATAATAAACTCCTTGGGCCAAAGATAATGTTGCCATGTTTCTAAAACTCGCACTAAAGCATATAACTCCTTATCATAAGTCGAATAATTAAGAGATGGCCCATTCAATTTCTCACTAAAATAAGCAACGGGTTTACCTCCTTGTAGTAGCACTCCTCCAATTCCAATGCCGCTAGCATCACATTCTAACTCAAAAGTCTTACCAAAGTCCGGAAGTTGGAGTAAAGGTGCATGCGTAAGCTTCTCTTTCAGCGTATTAAAAGCTTGTTCTTGTGCTGGCCCCCATTGGAACGGAACACCCTTCTTTGTCAACTCATTGAGTGGGGCAGCAATGGTGCTGAAATCTCGCACAAAACGCCGATAGAACCCTGCAAAAGGTTAGTAACAGCAGGAGGCAAAGAGCTAGGTATATCATCAATTGAAAATAAAACCTCTTTGCATACTAAAGCATAACACAAAGTATCATTATCTTCAATTTCAGCAAGGTCAGATTTAGTAGCAAGCATAACACCACCCTTTAACTTAATGCCTTCGGACCTAGGTGTGTTCTTCTCTTTCTTAGGTGGAAAAACAGATTGAGCTACTTGCTGATTTTCAGATTCCAAAACACGTTCTTTCTTTTCTTTTTCAGCTAAAGCTTTATCACATTGCACAATTTCAGCAGGTGTCAAAGGAAGCAAAGAGATTTTCTTTCCCTTGTGCATGAGAGAGTATTTATTACTTCTACCATGGTGTGTAGCATCGGTATCAAATTCCCAAGGACGGCCTAACAAAAGTGAACATGCTTGCATAGGCACTACATCAAAATCAGCATAATCATGGTAAGAACAAATAGAAAAATGTACTCTCGCAGATTGTGTTACCTTAACCTTACCGTTGTTATTGAACCACTGAATGTAGTATGGATGATGATGTGCACGTGTTGGCAAGGAAAGATTCTTCACAAGATCGGAGCTCAAGAGGTTGTTGCAACTCCCGCCATCAATTATGGTACGAACACGTGCATCTTTGACAATGAGGAATGTCTGGAATAGATTATGGCGTTGTAGCTGCTCTGCTTGCCCCATTTGAGAACTCAAAACTCGCTTCACAATGAAGGTGCGTGCTGCATAACTCTCCGTGGCAGCGGTACCACTAATCTCCTCCCCCTCACTATCCATGTCATGATCGGCTGCAAGATTAGCTTCAAATGCATATTCTTCCTCGACATCACTATGACTAACATATCCACCATATGCTATTGTGGAGTATGCTCGCTGGCTTGGGCAATCCTTCATGACGTGGCCAATACCTTGGCAGCGATGGCACATAATGCCCGTTGTACGACCCATGGTAGCTGCACCTGAAGAAGAGCTTGGCATTGGATCCTGCGAAACAGTAGATTTACTCACATCACGTGATGGTTGTGGTGCTCCTGCTGAATGTGCCCGAGTGTTGGAGGAGGGGGCAGCAGATCGTGTAGATGTAGAAGGGAATGTTGTTGCTTGTCCCGGTTGTACTCGTGAAGTAGATGTACTCCCAAAATTGTTCCGTAATTTCTGCACCTGTTGTCGACCCTGCAGTTCTTTTTCTACCAAGATAGCAAAATGGAACAACCTATTGGTAGTATTGTAATCTTTATAATCAACAAGGTCCTGAATTTCACGTCTCAACCCGGAGTAAAAACGAATCATGGCATCCTCATCATCCTCTTGTATACTACAACGAAGCATAGCAATTTGAAGCTCTTGATAGTAATCATGCACAGATTTAGAACCTTGATTTAAGCGCTGTAATTTCTTTTTCAATTCACGTGTATAATCAGGAGGAATAAATCTATTGCGCATGGCACGCTTTAGTCTAGGCCATGATTCAGGTTCTAAGCCACTAGAAACTAAACCATTCCACCAAATAATAGCATAATTCGTGAACTCACAAGTGGCTAGTCTAACTCTATGCATTTCAGGAACCATATGAGAACTATACTTTTGATCAACCGTCATTTCCCAATTCAAATAAGCATCAGCATCATATGCACCATCAAAAGGAGGCATTGAAAACTTAACCTTAGAATAAGGATCATCGCGACCGTTGCGATTAACATTATTACCTCCATTACCTTGACGACGTTGTTGTTGGTCACGACGTAATTGTTCAGCACGAGGACGTTGCTCAGCACGCGCATCTTGCCCAACAAAAACCTCACCATCTTCTTGGTCACCATTATTAGTATCATCATCATCATCATGTGAATGGTTATCATCCTGTGGTGGCTGTCACAACTCAAGGTCGTTGACTCGCGTGACGAGGTTAGCAATGCTTGTTCTAATGTCTGTCAATAGCCTAGTATGATCCTGCAAGGCTTTGTTGAGTTCTTCCTTGGACACACAATCCTTAAAATCCGATGGAGAGCCATCACCTGACATGGTTAGTAGAAAACAAAGGACAACACAATATTATCCCTATCAACTACTAGGTTGTGGAAGGTGGAATCACACACACTCAAGCGTCTTACCACGCTCTTACAAATGTTCTTACCAACGCAGCAAGGAGGAACAACCGGTGACGAGTCTGGAAGCGTGGGATGATTGCAAGAGTGAACCTGTTCGGATCAAAGGAGGTGGAGCTTGGAAGGCAAAATATGGTAGCAAGGATTAGCAATAACTGTAATCAGAAGAGCAAAGCTAAATAAGTGTCCAAAGTATGAATCACAGTTGCTGGTCTATCACGTGTCCCTAGTCCTAGCACAACAGCTGAAACAAAGCTAAAAAGGATGATCAGAGAAAGACACAGCAAATAGCACAATGATCTGGGTGTTCTCTATGTGCTCCTCTTTTTTGTCTTTTAGCACTGGTAGGAATCACGAAAAAAAAAATTCGTATTTTTCTGATATTTTTTTCTGAACTAGGAGCACAAAAGAAACAACCACAGAAATTTTCAGCTCAAACGGATGCAAGATGTGGCCTATAGAAAATCAAGCACGTTCTTTGAAAAGCGTGCGGAAACTTCGCGGCTCGATTACTCAATCTTCCGAGCCGAATTTGGGAAAACATTTTCGGTGGAACCCGGCGAGGCTTGGGAGCAACAGATGTAACTTTTTTCTGTAGATGTCCGTGAAAAAAAATTTTGCCTGATTCCGAGTCCGTATGAGAAAGTTATGGCCGTTTTACTGAACCCCTGTCGAGTTAGGGTTTTTTTTCAAAGCACCACTTGCAGAAATTGACCTCTTGAAGGTATTGCAAGCAATAGGATCGCGGGATGAACAAGGAGGGCAGCGGTGGTAGGGCAATTGATACAAGACAGCTTGCGACCTATCTAGGGTTGGCGTGGCGGAAAATAACACAAGGCGGCTCGCGGTGGCAAATCGAGTAATGTGGTGGCTCGACTTGTTGGTGGGGATGGTGGCGATGGGATAGCGGTGTGATCAAAAACAGCACGGAGTGTTGAGTAAAGACCAAGAACACGACTCTAAAACCAGCAACAAGACTCGACCACGGACACAAACTCAACAACGCGCAACTGAAAACAAAAATTGCAAAGGCACAAAGGGTTCTAGGGCAGCGGAAATTGACGGAATTTTTTTTGGCTTTTTCTGGACTCTAGGTAATGAAAAACAGACTAATCTAAAGGGGAAAACGAAATTACCTAACGGGCAACCTAAAAATCTGATACCAGTTGATGAGCAATGTTGGCCTGATCTTCCGATAGGTAGCGATAAGTCGGTGGGTGGAGAACTCGACGTTGATGATCCAAAGGCTTCGACCCGAACAGATCGTCTCCCTTGCAATCACTACACCACAACTCCGATGGTTATCAACCGTGTCGCGCGGTTGACCTCGCCAAGAAGGCTCAATCCCTGCAAGCGTACCGAGAACACAAGCAAGAATGTAGAAGATGCAATCTGAAATATTGCGAATAGAATTCAAGCACTCGAAGTTGGGGTTCCACAAACACTTGCGGCGGCCTAGTCGGTCCGGAACAAGAGCGAAAATCTCACAATCTGTGTGTAGATCAATATCTAAGCAAAACCCAACCCTAATTAGGGCGGCGGCTACTGTATATAAAAGACTAGGGTCGGCCAAGGACCCCTAGACGCGTCCCTAATGGACTCCAACACGTTACACAGCCCAACGGCCCAAAAGATGGTGGCGCAGCACCCTGACAGATTATGGATGTCCACTTGTTTCGACAATTCCTGTTGACTCAGAAAGAATTTGGACATGGGATCAGTTCCGTTGGAAAGCTTATCTCCTTAGCTTTCCAACCATGTGTAGAACGTCGAAAACGGAGTTCGTATGCGTCCTGACGACGATTTTAGTGCAGACTGGTCCTGGACTCCGAAACGGACTCAAGCTTAATTGGACCTCCACCTTGGCTTGGGCGCCCTTGCTATTCTTCTCCCGTGTTCCTAAGTAACAATACATCACAATTATTCAGTAGCATCCCATCCTCATCAAAATATAAAGGAACACTAAGGAACGAGCTCACCTCATGATTTAGTTGACATGCACGAGCTCGTGTCAATGGACCTATTGTTGGAGGAATACTCGGTGTGTGTGTATCCAAAAGAGTGATGTCCTCATCAACTTCTATGAACCCCCTCGTGGTCTGACCGGAGTCACCCATGGTCTGACCGCCAGGTGCACTGCCACGTGGGCTGCCATGTGGATTTCCCGTAGTCTGACCACCCGAGCTTGCGGTCTGACCACCAGCACGTAGAGTCTCGGGTTAAGTAGATCAATCACTTTATTTTGCTCTCTCCCTCTCACTTTTCTCTCACTCTCCCTCTCTTAACTTGACCCTAGAGAGAGAAAAAGAGGTATGTTCATTGCGTTAGAAGGCCGGAGATCAAAGGTGGTAACTCCCACGAGCTTCCCGGAGGATTTCCCTAAGTTCTCCCCCTCTTTCCCTCACCGGAAAAGAGTTCCTCATGTGTTTCCTCCTCCGCGAGCTTCACCTCCACTCCGAGAGCCGATCCGCGAATCAGAGCCTCCCCGAAGCATTCCCATCCAATAGAAAGATTCCATAAGCTGAGGTGAGCTATCTCATATCATTTCCCCATTTTTTTCCGAGCTTGATTTGACCCTCGTGTCGTTTAGGCCCAAGTTCAACCTAGCCTACAACCAATCCATGGGGTATTCTGAATCACTTTAGGAACACTCCACTAATCCCATAGAGCATTTTTGTACCCTTCGTTGTCGAAGGTTTCGCCGGAGTCCTCGCCAGCGACCCTGCAAAGGCATTGCCAGCAAGGTCTGGTGGTCACTAGGGCCAGTCTGACTGCCAGTTAGGACCAAAGAATCTGAGTTGAAAATTTATACAGGAGTCTAACCGCCACAAGGGCTGGTCTGACCGTTGGTGGGCGGTCTGCCCACCACCATGCCTACGGTCAGACTGCCAAAGGCCAAAACTCTCAGCTGGCTGCCGATCAACCGCCACCTACATGTCGGTCTGACTGCCAGCCTGTTAAGGCTTGGTATACTTAGGTTACCTTGTCCAGGGTTTCAAACTTTGAAACCCTAATCACTTAGCGGTCCTTTGCAAATATTTTCGAAACACGACACTCTATTATACCTCAAGCATGCATCATTTGCACATTTTTTCCATCTTTCATTTGTTTATGCAATGCATTTTGATTCATTTAGATGGTGTTGCACCGACGGTCCAAGCAAGTGAAGGCAATGCCAACCTCCTGGAGTTTTGTGAGTGTTGTGCAGGAAGTATCAGGCAAACCCCAGACCAGTAAAGCAAGCATCTAAGTATATTGCACCCTTTGATTTGAATTGTGGGGTCTAAAATTGATAAACTATGCTTTATGTAAGTTTGCATGTTCAACGAGTCGATGTCGGGCTTATATGGGTAGAGCCTATGCGATGCATTATCTTACCATGGCTATTTGATGATCCATATCCTTGTAACCTTGTCGGTGTAAAGAATAGTGGGGTCCCCTCGCGGGCGGACCCACGCCGGTAAGATATCAGCAAGTGCCTCATGCCACGTTTTGTCCGAAACCGTGGTCCTCCCGCGTGACCAATCAGTAACCGTGCAACCAGCCCACGACCATGCAACCAGGCTCTCCGACCGAGCTCCGAGACCAGTCCCCAGTCGCAGGAGCAAACCCCGCGACCAGTCTCCTCTAGTCGTGGGGTAGGTATATGTGTAAACAATCTAATCACAATAAATGCTTTTCACTTGAGTATTTCCCTTCCCCAGGTCCTCTTTCTGGTCGTCCATGGTGTGGTCAGCGCAGAGCTGCTATGACCCGTCCCGTAGCATTAAATGCTACAGGACGGCCTGACAGGCGTGGTAGGAGGTTTTTTGCATGTGTGCACGCAACGTGTGAGGACAGGACAAGGCAGTCCAGGCGATCGGGATGATACAGGCGATGGAGCGATGGGACAAGCTCTGTAGCGTCATAGAGCAAATGGGATACGTTTACTCTTACTAATGATGGGCCTAGGTGGGAAGCTCTAACTAGGCCTGGGTTTATGTCTTGACTCACGTGTAAATCCTCTCTCCCTCTGATATATAAAGGTAGGAGTACCAGGCTTGTGAGGGGATTTGGCCCAAGGAGTAAAAGGCTGGGTAAGAACATCATCTGTACCCAACTAAGAACACAAGAAAAGAATACACAGGATGTAGGGCTATTACCCTGAGGGGGGCCTAAACCTGAATAATCCTCGGTGTTCTTGAGTTGCACATACAAAAACAGATTTAGCAGACACATCCCGAACAAAGATCACGCACCCACTGTCCAACATACTCCGGAATTACTGTCAGGGATTTACCCTCGATAAGCCTTGACAACATTAGTTGTTATTGTCTAACTTGAAAGTTATTTGAAATGCTTCGCAATGCATAGGTCCTCGGTAGAAATCGAGTGATAGTGCAACCATTGTTCGTGAGCTTAGGGATTACTTATTGTTCACGAATATTGATCATGATGTCGATGGTGGGATGGGATGTGAGGATGAGACAAGATGTGAGTGGTGTTGGGGGTGTCTTCTGTCCTGGAGGAGTTCCTCGGGGTAGTTCGGGAGAGAAGCCTGGACACCATAGACCACTTTGCATCGGCTAAGCACCGTCCGTCAGTGCAATTGGCTTTAGCACTTTCCGTACTTACTACATATCGATATGGGAACAATATGCTGAATACCTTTATAGCTATAGCCTTTTGGCTTGCGAGTCGATGGTGTGAGCGAGCGGGCTTGTAGAGGTATCCAGTTTTCTATGGGAGTAGTTCTGGATGACCCCCTCATTTATCGGTGCATAATCAAACGGTTGGGGCTTATTGGGAAAGGTTGACACGAGTACCCCCTCACGTGGGCCTATATGGACACGTGAGCCGTATGGTTCTCGAGTCGTGTAGGTAAAGGAGAATCCCCTGCAGGGTGTAAAAACAATTCAAATTGACACGCTCTCGGTCATTAGCATGCTTCTGTCCATTTGTATCGGTCGTAGAGTTACGAATATGGGATGGTGGTATGGATGGTATGTTAGGTAATGTTGATGGCTGGCTATTGATGTATTACTATGGTTTTATTTATATTTATGTGCAAATTGGTAGTTACAGGTTTGGAAGGGTATGTTGGTTGTGTTTAGATGCTCACACATATGTGTCTAGGTTGTGGACGCAAATGTTTTAATCAACCTTGTGGCCTTTTTCCTTGCTAATGGTCCAATGCATAATCTTTGGATTTGGGTTATTTATTTGTACCCTGTACGGATTAAGTCTTGCGAGTACCTCCATACTCAGCTTCTCTACAGGTTTTACAGGTGAGGAAGAGGGGGTGTTTGGCTACTTCACACCCATCGATGCTAACGGCAGGAATGAGTAGGCAACTACTCAGAGATCACGCTTTTGGGGTGAAGCCTAAAGGCATATGGCTTCACCCATCTTTTGTTGTCTTTAGCTTTTGTTTTCGCTGCGTAGTTTCTCTTTTGTCTAGGAGTTGATCAGTTTTAGTATCCTCCTAAATCCCTTTTGTTGTAAATTGTTAAACTTGTAAATGGTTAAGAACTTGTAATATGATTTAATTACTCGCTCTTTATTAAGCTTGGTTATGATTGCTTATGTTGGAAAGGCATGTGTTCCGATCTTGGGCACAAAACATGTGTCGGGAGGTTCTTAATTGGGTTGAACCTAAAAATGTCACTAATATCCAGAGTTTTCTCGTACTTGCGAGCTATTACTGCCGGTTCATCGAGAATTTCTCCAAGATTAGTAGGATCAAGAATTACATAATCTCTATCTTCAACGGTAAGATTAGTAGAATCAAGAATTACATAATCCTTATCTACTATATCCCATAACTTACCGCCCATAACCTTAAGATAAACAGTCATTCTAGCCTTCCAATAGGCATAGTTTGACCCCTCTAAAACGGAGGTTTCCCTACATTGACATGAGTGTCACTAACCATAATCATACTCCGGGATAGTTAGATCCACTATAAAAAGGAGTCATAGGCTGTGATACCACTTGTAGGATCTAGGATACCAACTAGAAGAGGGTGAATAGGCGGTTTTAAAACTAATTATTATGTGATCAAGAAAACTTGTGGTAACAAACTAAAGATCACTAGAACAATATGAAATAACTAAGAGCTATGTCAAGGTTTGCAATCCTTGGGTGACATGCAACAATAAAGTAAATAGCTCAACAATAAAGTAAATAGCTCAAGAGATGACACTCGAAGTTTATCCTATGGTATTGGTGATTTACCAATCACCCCTAATCCATGTTGAGGTTTGTTCAAGCTTCTAACCACTTTTCTATCAAGTATCCAATTCTCACACGGAGAAAGGGCTCACACCAAACAACATGATCTTAAGTCGGAATAGAGCAATGAACTACTCACTACCTCGATTCCACTAGAGTAGCACTTTGCTACTCTGGCAAGGCTTGCTCAAAGCCTTTCAAAATCACCGCCATTGCTCCTTCACAATATTCTTTGAAGGGCTCAACAGCGCAACAACCTCCAAGCCATCTAGGAGGTGCCAACCTCTAAGAGTAACAAGTCAATGATGCTTACGTGAAGGATCACTAGTGCCTTGATGCTCAAACTCTTCAAGCTATGCACTAGCTGCTCTCACACTCTCAAGCATGCAACCACTAAGCCAAGAGGGGGAGAGAAGGAGGGCAAGATCTCAAATGTATTATGGTGAAGCGCTAGAGAGCTCCCTTAAACCAGCCAAGTGATTATATATAGGCCACACTTCAAAATGGGACCATTTCTGTTGATTTGACACCTCTGCGACACTAGCGGTCAGACCGCAGGTCAATTAGCGGTCGAACCGCTAGCCGTTCAATGGCTATAAAGTTGTGATGATGACTTCTGACATAGGCCGACAGTAAGACCGCCAACCCTCTCGGTCAAACCACAGGCAGGGAATATAGTGTCAAAAACTCTTTATTCCCAGGCGGTCAGACCGGCCATGCCCGGTGGTCAAACTGTGAGTAAGGAACAGAGTGCCAAAACTCTTTGTTCCTAGGCGGTCAGACCGGCCATGCCCGACGGTTAGACCACGAGCAGGGAACAGAGTGCCAAAACTTTATATTCCCATGCAGTCAGATCGGCCTCGCCCGATGGTCAAACTACCAGCCAGAGTAGAGGGTCTGAACCCCTCTATTCCTTAGCGATCAAACCAGGCTGCACCATGGTCAGACCGGTATTGAGGTCCGAACACATCTCAAACATGGTTATTCAGCGGTCAGTCTGGCAAAGCCCTTCGGTCAGGCCGTGACACTTGAAACTTGAACAGAATAGCCTTTGATATACATCAGTCAGACCGGCCATTCTGGCGGTCAGACCGTCACAACTCATAAACACCCCAAAAGCCATCTTTCTATGGTTTCTCTCAAACTAAATTTTCCACTCTATATAAAATACAAGTTTGAGCAATTGTGGCACTATAGATGTCTCAAGTAAACGCACATCAACCCCTCTTAATAGTACGGCACTTATCCTATCAATCCGGTCAATTTTCTTCTCTAATCTCCTTTGACCGGCAAGAGAAAATACCTTACAATTATACCTTTCCCTTGAGCTAGCCATTTTCATGTTTTCCACACATGCTTCATCTAGCTTCACAACACCTTTGTGACTAACATTTTCATAACTCAAATAAATATGTTAGTCCACAAATTTCTTATTGTTATTAATTACCAAAACATGAATTAGGGGCCTAGATACTCCAACAAGGATGTTTTAGAATCGTCTATCATATGCTAGAACTTTTGGTGTTATCTCTCACTGGTGAAGTCCCCCTCCCCATCGTGCAACATCTGATTTATGTTATCTTCATTGTCATGGGTCAAAGTATCTTCGAACACCGGCATATAATTATCTTCATCAAATCATATCACTCTATCTTCTTTGATAGTGGGTTGCCCTTCATGTTCAAACTCCTCATCTTCATCGTGTTTGGTCCAATAGGTATAGTCAGGCTTGAAACCCCTCCAGAACAAGTATGCACGGATCTGTTCTATGCTTGAAAATTGCTTACCATTCATGCAATCAATGTATGGACAATATATATAGTCATCACAATTAATTGACTTTTATGCCGCGACAACGCTAAAAAATCTTGCATCCCATTAAAAAACTCTAGGTCGCTACGGTCAGCATCGTACATCCATATTCGGTCCATATGTAATTTTTTCAATTATTATAAATCCATTAAACTAATATGAAATAACAATCAATTTAACTAATTATTATAAAAAAATAGAATATATTGCTAAATAATGATAAATAAATTCATACATAGAATATGAAAACCTAAAATCGATTATCTTAAATTCATTAAGTCAATTGGAGCTTTATCTCATTCAAAATTCATCATCATGGAACAAGCACATATTTTCAAAATCTAAAGCAATCTAGCAAGTAAATCTAAGTACAAATAAAATGTATCTGAACTTACTAACCTAGATAATGTATACCTAAAATTGATTATCTTAAATTCACTAAGTCAATTGGAGCTCTAACTCCTTCAAAATTCATCATCATGGAACAAACACCGATTTAAAAATCTAGAGCAATCTAGCAAATAAATCTAAGTACAAATGAAATTTATATGAACTTACTAACCTTAGAGCACCTAGGTCATGTGGATTCCACCAAATTTAGAATCCTCACAATGCAAGCTCGCCACAAAGAGCTACCACACGCAGAGCAGAGTAGTCAAGCCAAACAGTAGCTCTGCTCAGGCTTAGGGGTCAGAAAATGACTATATATTATGATACATCACTGTCAGTTTTAGAAACCAAACTGCAATGATACTTCTTTATTACTGCCAGTCCACACATAACCATCAGTTATTTGAACTAACCTGGAGTGATAACACAAGTATCACTAGCATCCATTACACTAACATGCAGTGTTGTATCACGGCTGGTTTGTAATAAAAATATCGAGGGTTGATCCCTGACAATGAATCCGGGGTAAACCAGACGATGGACATGTTGATCTACGTTTCTTGTGGGTGTGTATCGAACGAACTCAAGAACACAAGGATTTATCCATGTTCAGACCTCCTGTGGGATAATATCCCTATGCCCTGTGTATTTTCTTATAGATTGGGTGAACTTGTTACAGAGTGTTCTCTCGTGTCCCTTCTCGAACCCTCCTCCTCCCTTTATATAGTAGGGAAAAGAGGAATATATAAAAATAGACCATGCCAAACGCCACTATCCCTAATGAAGCCAACTACCCCTAGCACATCATGACGTTGGATAGGCATGCCCTCTCTACTATGGTCGTCTTGCATATCATGTTCATCATTGAACGTCGTCACGTTCACCGGCTAGGCCATCCCGTTGCTATAGGACGTGTCACTGGTCCACCACGCCTACCCACGACGTCGCTCACGCGAAAGGGAGTGCCTGAAGAAGGAAAACACCCAAGTGGATGACATTAAATGTGTCCTGATAGGTTTGTAAATATCTTCCCTATGACCAGCAAGTGTTCGACGCAGGGTTTCTATCTACCACCAGGGGCTGGTCGCACGAGCCCCAACCTGGTCGCACAATGAGTCTGTGGTCTTGAAAATATCTTCTACCATCTGACATTTGGAGATGTGAGGCTCACCTTGTGGGACAACCCATTATCTATTACACCGATTAAAAAACCATCAGTGATAGTGTGTATCACTACCGGTTCTCAATGGCTCAATGATTGATTGACTGGTGGACCTTATGAACCGATAGTGATACTTTATCATTGTTTGTTATTTTTGAACCGGCAGTAAAGAGGGGACGCGAATGACCATTTCTATTGTAGCAGTGGAGCCTGTGTATTGAAGAGGGTTCTGCTATAAAACCAAGCAACGAACATCCATAAAATAGCTTTGTTTGGGCACTATTACAATAATTAGTACTCCATCCATCCATCTACAGAGAGTGTTTTTTTCTGCCTCAAAGACCAACAAGCTAGCTAAACTGAACAATTTTCCCCCGTTTATTCATTAGGTATGCATGCATCTCATCGCCGCGCTTCTTCGCATGAGCATTGAGGTCTAGTTGTATGTGCATTCAGGTCTATTGTAGTTGCATGAATCCTGCGCACTGCCAAATGTTAGTGCTACTAGTTCAGTCACCATGCCGATGGTTTCTTCCTCGTCTGACAGAGCCCTCGGGCACCGCCTCACCGATGATTTCTTCCTTGTCTGTGTTGCCGTCCATCGAGTCCTCGGCCACCACCACCATCTCGAAAGCGAGCTCTTCTTCCTCAGCATTTTTCCTAGTGTTTGTAACCCAGCATCAGTACCATGGACTCATTACTACTATATATTAGAGTAGTGCGGTTTTCTGGCCAACTACAGTGTCCACGTCGGCCAATTTCTTTCCCTCCGTCCGATCCAAAATCGTGCAGTGCTATTGCCTCCCGAAGCGACCCTTAGAATATTCTGAATCTAGTGGGCGGTGTGTTTCAGGTGTCGCCATGCGATTAGTGCGAATCTTCTTATTGGCCTTGGGAAAATATCTTCCTCTCATAAGACTCGATGCCCGTGTCGCTCACTTCCCTACCTCATCTTCCACGCACACCATAGCTGCCACCTCCCCTCTCATGTCATTGCTGCTCGGTCGCCTCCTCCGCACTCCACCTCAACGCCGGCCAAGAGTCGCAATGCTGAGGTCGTGGCCCGTTGCACTTGAGCCATCCTGCCGTCTCCGCCTCGCTCCACCTCAATAATAGCCGAGAGCTGCAATGTGGAGGCCATGGCCTATCGCTAGCATGACGTCCAGCGATACCGGTCTGTGTCGCCTCTCTCCTCACAGAGCAGCCCATCTGCCTTCCTCCCCGTCACGTGCTGCCTCTCTCCTCACGAAGCAGCCCGTTTGCCTTCCTCCCTTCACGTGCCACCCCTCCCATCCTTTTGGTGCTCTCCCAGTGGGGTGCCACGCCTTTTGCCACCCTTGCTCGTGCGTGGGGTGTGTGTAAAGCGCAAGAGCTAGCTGGCTCCTTGCTGGTGATGTGGCAACAGCGATGCAACAATGACATAAGGAGGTGCGAGAAGGGGGCAACGGCGATGAGCAGATGACGCTCGATGAGGTGGAGCGACGTGACATTCTGTGCAGCGGTGCGAGGCGGGTAGGTGCGGAGCAGTTCATTGGCATTCACGCTAAGGAGATGGAGGCGGCGGCGTGGCTTCTTGGTAACCATCGCATGCAAAGGGGGAGCATGGTCTTGCCTTGGGCTACGATGCCACAGGATTGGGATGGCGGCGACTTCCTTCGGTGGATCACATGCGGAAAGGGACCACCAGTAGATCCAGTGGCCGACATCATTGAGGAGGACAGTGGTAACCTCGTCGTCTCGCTGGTTGTCGCAGATTGAGGAGGAAAGAGGTCCTTCGGGACCTCCTCAGTGCGGATCGATCTGGCATGTCGTCCTCTCCTCTCTGTTAGCTCATGGGCCGCTAATCGTGCTGTCATCGCACGCGGCACGCACCTAGTCTGTTGCCACTATCGCCCCACCTTAGCTGCCCGAGTGCGACTCGGGAGCGAGATGGTGACCTGACCGATGCACCTTCATTGTGGCCACCGGGTGCAAAAGCAGGAGTCAGTGACGCAGATGGGCGGAATGACAACGCCGTATATATAAAAGGTGTGGTTGATCTGTGAAAGTATAATTTATTTTGGGACACTAATGCGGTGGGCTTCAATATATGGTATGCTTTATAGGAACTACGTTGCTTGAATTTGGATTTGATTTACCGGTGTGCCACTTACTCCTCCTCGACGCTAAGCGTCTCATCTGCTCCCAACCACCCTGGCTGCATCAGTGATCTTGCATCGATGCCGCCATGGTTCTCCACCACAGTGATAACTGATTCCAATTGGTTTGTGCTCTTTTTTTCCAAATATGTATACTTTGTTCCTGTTCTTTTAAGTAGCTATGATTTATATTCCCTTTTATCCAACTATTGCTATTGATTGTCACACGTAAATCTATTCACTAATGCCTCTTTCTTAATTATGAAGCTGATGCTTTACAGTACAATTAGTGTGATATATTTTAGCTATCGATACGTTCAACCTATCAATCCTATTGTGCCTGCTACAACCTATCGATGCATTCAATAGAGAGCGATATGCATTTCTTTGCTTTGTTACATCAACGGTGAACATAACGGACAAACAACAAATTGGGGAGGTGGAAAAGAGATCGAGCGAGCTAAACCATAATTCATTATATTGCAATGTAAAAATATCATACATTTATTGAGATTGAGCTATAGATAATTGTTGAGATGAACTCTTCTTAAAGGCCCAACTGTCCATTTACTCATTATTTGTTAGGTTGTGGAACTGTCCATTTGTTCAATGCAAGGGTGATGTGATGGCCAATTTGGTAGTAGTAGTAGCAATGCGGTTACGAACTAGTTATCCAACACATCATGCTCAAAGCTCTGCCACCGAGTAGAATTATCGCAGCTACCGAGCAAAATTGTTGCAGTGAGATCAATCGTAGGTGAGTTTCTATGCTCCCACTGTTTAGGCAGGAATGATAAGCAATGTTGTTCTTTAAGTGTAACACCCTAAATTTTTAATTTTTGCAGTTGTTTAAAATTTTTCTAGAATTTTAAATAGGAGTTGTAGATTTTGTTCAATAGAAGGAAAATTAATTTCTAAATTTAAATTTGACATAGGTTATATCTGTGTTTGATGCATTCATGTCGTTGTAGTTGCAATAGGTTTTTTTATGCTTGAAAAATGTTTGCAAAATTCGCTAGAAGGTGCTCTTTTAAAACCCCTTTTGAATTTGGCTCAAAATTTTCAAAGAAAAGCCTTTCAAAAATAATAAAAGTGCTCTCGGGCCGATTCTTTTCCCCAGCCCATTTCCTCTTTTCCCCCTCTCTCTTTTTTTCCTCTATGCAGGGTAAAAAGTAGTTATCCGAGACAAGGTCCAGTAATTCAGTCAGGTCCTAAATATTTGTACATCGTGATAAGTTATACACTAAGCTACGTACCACCCTATAAATAGGGGGTCATGGTCATTCGGGGAGAAGGGAGGTCGCAAGGAGAACGCTCAAGGCAACACACAAAACACATAGGTGCCCAAGCACTAAACCACACTGTGATACACCACCCAGACCGATCCATTTTTCTACCATCAACACATTTGTGGTGTTCCTTCCTCTCAAACTTCATCTCCAAACTTGAGTCTCCTCCTTAGAAGAAACTCTTGACGTATTTGCTAGGGAAAGACAAACTCTTGCCCCAACAATGTTGTCGTCTGTGGGGATATGAACACATAAGTGCTAAAGAGAGGTAGGAATCCACCAGAAAAACCACCAACGCGCTAGCCGCCATATCCACCATTGCAACTATGCAACCATATGCGTGGCTGTCTCAACCATGCACGCAACGTGTACCCTCCAGCCCCGCTGCTGTATGGGACGGTGTTCCTCCAGCCTTGACCGACCCAGAACCTTGGGTCGGTACAAAAACTCCAGATGGCACGGAGCCCTTCCAGCCTCTGCATGGCGAAGGCCTCGCTGCATCAGGAGAGGTCGCAGCCAAGAAGGCCGCCTTTCGGTGGTTCTGGGTGGTCGAACCCAGGAATGTTCACGCATGGACTTGGTCCCAAGGTATCTCCTTCGACAGCACCTGGGATGCCCCGGGCGAGCCAACATCTTCAAAGAATCTGTTTACCAACTGAGGGTCTGCCGGACCCAGCTTCTATGCATAATGCGCTCCCCCTCCCAATCAACTTCCAGCCCGACTCCAGAGGAACAAATCCTGGACCCAGCATCCTCCTCGGGCCCCTCCGGCAAAAGAGGGTTCCGAGGAGGCGCAAGGCTCCGGAGTGCACAGACCCCGCCAACGCCCCCAACGCAGCCCTCGTGACGCAAACCTCGCACAAGGAACCCCAAGTCCACCTTGTCCAGGAAGGCATAGTCGGAGCCACTCCATCTCAGAAAACCAATTCACTAGACGACCTCAACGATCTCCCCAAAGGAAAGGAGGCCCTGGGGAAACCACGAGCTCCGGGGCACGCAGCCCCCGATAGTGACCTCAATGTCAACCACAAGCTCCGGTACCCCCGAAGGCATACGGGTGCATCCTGCACGGGCTAGGATGCGGCCACGACACCAACGACTACCGAACCCTCATGACCTTTCGAGAGGAGTACCTTGGAAGACGAGCAAGATACCTAGCCCAAAAGGAACCAGCGAAGGACGGCACAAGGGTCAGAAGCCTAGGGCAAACTCCTGGGCAAATCCTTGGCCCTC
Organism: Phragmites australis; assembly: GCF_958298935.1. NCBI lineage: Eukaryota > Viridiplantae > Streptophyta > Magnoliopsida > Poales > Poaceae > Phragmites > Phragmites australis. The sequence continues at coordinate 15,656,489 of NC_084940.1, read as the reverse complement.
CGACCTGGCTCCATCGTCACCAACTCCGCCACCGACGATGCAATATCCCAACGACGAGGACTGAGTAATAGAATATTGTCGTCAGGCTCCAGACAGATTACCTCCAGAGCCAGGCAATGGCTAAAGGCCGAAGGGGTCGGGGACCACCTCTCCCAACTAGCCTTTGGCTCCACCTCCGACACACGCCGTCGCTAGGCTCCGGGCGGATTACCTCTGGAGCCGGGCAACGGCTAAGGGCCAAGGGGGTTGAGGACCACCTCTCCCAACTAGCCTTCGGCTCCACCTATGACACGAGCCATCTCCAGGCTCCAGGTAAATCCCCTCCAGAGCCGAGCAATGGCTAAGGGCCGAGAGGGTCGAGGATCACCTCTCCCAGCCTAGCCGTAGGCTTCGAGGCCTTTAAGCCTCATAATAGAGGCTTTATTGTGGCAATGGTACGCCCACTATTACCAATCGATAATTTACCTAGCTGGTCTATCTTTCATACAGTACGATCAAAATATGTTGGAGGCCTTCAATCTTACTGCTCTAAGGAATTTTGTCGTAAGGAATCCTCGTTGCACGATCTGCCTACACACTGCGGGCACAGCAAGCCTAGGTCACCGCAAAGGCATCAAGCCTAGATTTCCTGGAAGGCGTTGCATAGCCTCAATCGTGTGCAGATGCCGATTATCAAGGGACTTCCTTGGTAATGTAGTTGCGATGCCCCCGAAGGATTTCTTTGTGAGGCGTGACACGCCCACGCACCTATAAGCATTGCTTGCCTAAATCAAAAGTCACCTAAAAAGGTTTCTAGGAGGGTAGGCTTTGCCCTGGTAGGCAGTGGAGCCCACACACCTGCAGTAGCGTAGCATGCCTAGGTCACCCAGAGGGTAGATTATGCTAGAGTATCCTAGAAGGCATTGCATAGCCTCAGTAGTGTGGACGCCGCATATAAAGGGATGACCTTGATGTGAGGATGCGGTGCTCTGAGGAATACTGTCGTAAGGAATCCTCGTTGCACGACATGCTTATATACCGCGAGCGCAACATGCCTAGGTCACCGCAAAGGCATCAAGCCTAGGTTTCCTGGAAGGTATTGCAAAGCCTCTGTCGTATAAATGCCACACACCAGGGCACACCCTTGCTGGACAGTGTTGTGGTGCACCCGGGGCGTTTCCTCAGGAGCATAACAAGCCTAAACACCATGGGTGTAGCATGTCTAGGTCACCTGGAAGGCAAGAATGCCTAGGTTTCCTGGAAGGTATTGCGTAGCTCCGATAGTGTGTAGAGCTTTCAACATTAATACATTCCAAAGGGGATACAAAACTTCCGGCAAAAACGGAGAGACCTACAAAACCTCCGACAAAAAGGAGAGACCTACCAAACCTCTGGCAAAAACGGAGAGACTTACAAAACCTACGACAAAAACGGAGAGTCCTACAAAACCTCTAGAACAAACGGAGAGTCCTACAAAACCTCCGGCAAAAATAGAGAATCCTACAAAACCAAAACCTCCGGCAAAAACGGAGAGTCCTACAAAACCTCCAACAAAAAAGGAGAATCTTACCAAACCTCCAGCAAAAACGGGGAGTCCTACAAAGCCTCTGGCAAAAACGGAGAGCCCTACAGAATGTCTGGCAAAAACAGAGAGTCCGGCGAAAGCTCCGATAAAAACGGAGAGTCTTACAAGTCCTTTGGCAAAAACGGAGAGACTTCCAAAAACCTCCACGAGACTGGATGTCTTACAAAAACCTCCGCCAAAACAGAGAGTCATACCAAACCTCTGCCAAAACGGAGAAAACTTCCAAAACCTCCATAAGACGGAGAGCCTTGTAGAAACCCCCGCCAAGACGGAGAGTCTTAAAAAAAACCCGCAAATGGGGATGTCTTCCAGAAAACCTCCGCTATACGGAGAGGTTCTAAAAAGACCTATCAAACAAAATCCCCCCAGCATCTTGAAGGCAAACGCTTCTATGCCGGAGAAGTGTGAAACCCACTAGCCTCTAAGAGGCACAACCAACAGATCAAAGGGGTATAAATACCCCTCCCTGCAAGAAGAGGTATGGCCCACGTGACTCAAACACGTATGATAAAAGGTGAAGTCATTACCCTATAGTTTCATCTAAGACACGATTCATATGTCGTTTATTAAGATCATGCTAATATTACTCTACATGGCACGGAACATAGTATGAAATCCCCAACAGTTCATTGCAGGGGCAGCAGGTTTCGGAAGACCTTCGCCAGACTCCAGACTGATTACCTCCGGAGCCACGCAATGGCTAAAGGCCGATGGGGTCGACGACGACCTATCCCGTCTGGCCTTCGGCTTCACCTCTGACACGCCCTCGCCAAGATCCGGGCGGATTACCTCCGGAGCCAGGCAACGGATAAGGGCTGAGGGGGTCGAGGACCACCTCTCCTGTCTGGCCTTCGGCTTCGCCTCCGACACGCCGTCACCAGGCTTTGGGCGGATTACCTCCGGAGCCGGGCACCGGTAACGGTCGAGGTCGTCGAGGACCATCTCTCTCGTCTATCCTTCGGCTTCGACCCCGACACGCCGTCGCCAGGCTTTGGACGAGTTGCCTATGGAGCCAGGTAGTGACTAAGAACCCGAAGGGTAGCGGGCCACCTCTGGAGCTTGTCCCCAAAGGTTCCAGATGGACTTCGTTGGGTCCAAAATCTGGAACAAAATTGGAAGAAGGCCCTATCAACACCAAACTCAAGGAGTACATGATAACCAGGACCGACGAGGTCGCCACTGCTTCCCTCAGCCTTCCTTAGTTACCCTACATATCTACCACTACCAGATTTCAGAGGCCACCTCTCCCTAGGAAGGAACGAAGCCGGCTATGATCTATGCAAAGGCTCGGTACCTCGATCATCCGAAAAACTAGCCATCGCCTACGAAGGGGACGAAGAAGCGCAGCACGAAGGCACACAAATATGCGGTCACCTACTCGAAGGATCCCCTTACACTTCGGCCCAAAAGATACAATCACCCCCAAAGGTCCAGATTATATTATTAAACAAATCGTGCATCCAGAGGACGCATACAAAGAAGCAACAGTACAAAGGCCTCTACGGAGGAGACAGACCACGAAAGAGCAAACCAGGGGGAGAAAGAGTACAAGGTAGCAAAAGGCAATTATGGCTCGCAGCAGGGCCATAGTCGAACGGCAAAACAGGGATTCCACAAAGCACCCCCGAAGGCCACCTTCGCCTCCTACGGATCCCGGCGGGGCCGCGCATGGAGCGGCATATGCACTTCACCCACGGCCTACCGCCACGGAAGCTGATACAGTAGCTGGCCCCTGAGCTATCGAAAGACAAAGAAGAAATCAAAAGGAGCCACCATTGGGGCCTCCTTTGGCTTCTTCTTGGCCGGGTGACTGAATGTACTTAAAGTTGCCTAGAGGAGGGTGAATAGGCTTTTCTGAAAGTTAAAACAAAACAGTGGATTAAACAGATGTCGGATACTCCGTGAAGGTCGGATACTCCGGTCTGTTTGGAGTATCTAGTCTAGTCCGGATTATCCGATCTATACAGGATCTCGAGAACAACTGAAGTTAAGCAAGTACAACTAAGGACTAAAAGGTAACACTAGTTCTATTATCAGCACAATGCTTAAACAACAAGAGATAATAGCAAGATTATCACAAAAACTAATATATGGGAAAAATCCCAAAACTACACAACTAGTAAGGCTTGCACAAGTGATGAGACAAGAAATTATCCCAGAGTTCGGCCACCTCACAAAGAAGCGCCTATGTCTCCGTTGAGGAGCTCACAAAGAGCCAGGTCTTTTCCAACCCTATCCTCTTCTAGCGACCACAAAGATCAAGCTAGATTTCCTTACTCAAGTCGATGTCGATTACAAACTTCCCGTGGCACTCCACAATGATTGGATGCTCTACGGGCGACGTCTTGACGTCTAGGAGCACAAGGCTCCAAAAGAAATGATCACAATGAATGCTCGATGAAGAACTCAATGCTCAATTGACTCAACTTCACTCCAAAACATAATCTCTCAAATTTGGTGCAAAAGTAAGCACTAGAGATGTTTGGAGGGCTTTTAAATGCTCTTGGGAAGCTTTGTGAAAGTGGAGCTCAGCAGCAACAGCAAGCAATAAATGCTAGGGGGTGTGGGGGTATATATAGCTCACCTCAAAAACTAGCTGTTACTGTTCTGACATACCTACCCCGGAGTATCTGGTGAACACCGGAGTCTCTAGCCTGAAATCCAAAACGGGGTCAGAACGGTGTCAGAACTAGCCGTTACGGTTCTGTTGATCTGCCCAGAGTCTCCGGTGAACACCGGAATCTCCAGGCCAGACTTAGTCACCACGCAGAGAAAGTCCAGAGACTTGCCAGACTCTCCGACCTCTCCAGGTACCAGAGTATCTGGTGAACACCGGAGACTCCGGTCATTTAAATTAAATGCTAACCGAGGGACCCTTGGCGGAGTCTCTCTCGGAGACTCCGGCCAGAAACATTTTCTTCCCGGAGTATCCGGTGAACACCGGAGACTTCACTCTTTTTCTATCAAAAATAAAAGCTTAACCGAGCCACCCCTGGAGGAGTCTCTCTCGGAGACTCCGGCCAAAAATTCACCAACTACCGGAGTATCCGGTGAACACCAGAGACTCCGAACAATTAAAAATATTCAGAACCAAGGCTCTTCTAGCGGAGTCTTTCTCGGAGACTCTGGCCTATACCCTGAGTATATACGAAGCATAAAATGTGGATTGAGGAGCATGAGCCTTTGGTTGTTTTGCTTGAGCCGTGTGACCATCTTGCTTGCCTCCTTTGACGAACTTGAGGCATTCCACTCCATTCATCATCACATGACCATTTGGCTTGCTCGTGTATTGGTCAAATCCAAGACCTCTCTTTAGCTTGTTGTCTTTGGCTTGAATGGTCTTGTAGAGTGCATCTTTTGATTTATAAGTTTTGATGCATCCATATTTGATCAAGGCATTTAGCCTCTCATTCTCTTTTTGTAACGCTTGCAAGGATTCAACATTAGTGGTACAAGCATTTATATCAATATTGAAACAAAGCAATAGTCGCCTCATATGGATCCGCGACAGGGCCATAGTCGAACGGCAAGACAGGGATTCCACAAAGCACCCCCGAAGGCCACCTTCGCCTCCTACAGATCTCGACGGGGCCGCGCATGGAGCGACATATGCACTTCACCCGCGGCCTGCCGCCACGGAAGCTGATGCAGTAGCTGGCCCCTGAGCTATCAAAAGACAAAGAAGAAATCAAAGGAGCCACCATCGGGGCCTCCTCTGGCTTCTTCTCGACCGGGTGACTGAATGTACTTAAAGTTGCCTAGAGGAGGGTGAATAGGCTTTTCTAAAAGTTAAAACTAAACAGCGGATTAAACAGATATCGGATACTCCAGTGAAGATCGGATACTCCGGTCTGTTTGGAGTATCTAGTCTAGTCCGGATTATCCGATCTATACAGGATCTCAAGAACAACTGAAGTTAAGCAAGTACAACTAAGGACTAAAAGGTAACACTAGTTCTATTATCAGCACAATGCTTAAACAACAAGAGATAATAGCAAGATTATCACAAAAACTAATATATGGGAAAAATCCCAAAACTACACAACTAGTAAGGCTTGCACAAGTGATGAGACAAGAAATTATCCTGGAGTTTGGCCACCTCACAAAGAAGCGCCTACGTCTCCGTTGACGAGCTCACAAAGAGCCAGGTCTTTTTCAACCATATCCTCTTCTAGCGACCACAAAGATCAAGCTAGATTTCCTTACTCAAGTTGATGTCGATTACAAACTTCCCGTGGCACTCCACAATGATTGGGTGCTCTACAGGCGACGCCTTGCCGTCTAGGAGCACAAGGCTCCAAGAGAAATGATCACAATGAATGCTCGATGAAGAACTCAATGCTCAATTGACTCAACTTCACTCTCAAACACAATCTCTCAAATTTGGCGCAAAACTAAGCACTAGAGATGTTTGGAGGGCTTTTAAATGCTCTTGGGAAGCTTTGTGAAAGTGGAGCTCAGCAGCAACAGCAAGCAATAAATGCTAGGGGTGTGGGGGTATATATAGCTCACCCTAAAAAACTAGCCGTTACTGTTCTGACATACCTACCCCGGAGTATCCGGTGAACACCGGAGTCTCCGGCCTAAAATCCAAAATGGGGTCAGAATGGTGTCAGAACTAGCCGTTATGGTTCTGTTGATCTGCCCGAAGTCTCCGGGCCAAACTTAGTCACCACGCAGAGAAAGTCCGGAGGCTTGCCGGACTCTCTGGCCTCTCCAGGTACCGGAGTATCCGGTGAAAACCAGAGACTCCGGTCATTTAAATTAAATGCTAACCGAGGGACCCTTGGCGGAGTCTCTCTCGGAGATTTCGGCCAGAAACATTTTCTTCCCGGAGTATCCGGTGAACACCGGAGACTCCGGTCTTTTTCTATCAAAAATAAAAGCTTAACCGAGCCACCCATGGCGGAGTCTCTCTCGAAGACTCCGGCCAAAAATTCACCAACTACCGGAGTATCCAGTGAACACCGTAGACTTCAGACAATTAAAAATATTCGGAACCAAGGCTCTTCTGGCGGAGTCTTTCTCAGAGACTCCGGCCTATACACTGAGTACCGGAGACTCCGGACTCAATACACACTGCCAAATTTTCCCAGTGTCCGTGGGTGAATGTGTCTCTCAACTATTAGTTCTAAAAGGTTATTTTGAGCATTGAGGCACCATGAAAGCAAACAATTGCAACCCTCTTAATAGTACGGCTAACCTAGACTCAATTTCAAAGATAGAACAATTTAAAACCTATTGAGTACTACACATTGCTTCTTTTTTCTTTTCGAGGGGCATCAATCATCGTGAGTCTTCATAATTGAAACTAAAACCTGCTCATAGCTTCGATAAACACATTAGTTCCTTAATCGTTTTGTCATCAATAAGTCAAAACCCACTTAGGGGGCCTAGATGCACTTTCAGTGACCCTAGCTTTATTCTGGGCCAAGCAGCCACGTACGCCTGGGAGGTGAAGTGGAACCAGTGCGGTGTCGCTCCATGGCATCCCTCATTAATCTCTGGGGGCCTGTGGCCTTATCCCGGTCTTTGCACCGACACATGGCAACATCCCACGGCAACGTCACATTTTCTGGCATGAACTTCCTGTCATGTTAATGGCCTAGACTCCTTTCAGCGCATGCCAAAGATGTGGGCACAAGACCCTAAACAAACCCACATATTATCCAGTCAGAATGTGCTAGTGACACATCCAATCCTACCATCCTCAAACTGGCAAATGTGGGGATTCCCTGATCCCACACGTAATCCCCCACTCTGACAAACTCAAATGGTGAGACGACCCATCACCAAAAAAGTTCAAAGAATCTAAATCGGCCTCAACACGGACCCCAGAGCGCATCACCTCCACCAACGCCCCTCCGTCCTCGGGTCCCGGTACCGCATACACAACTCCAACAGGCTCTGCAGCGTGCCTCCTCCGCCAATACGTCTTCGGTCTTGACTTCGACTTCGACACCGGCTACACCTCCGACCTCAGCATAACCCCAGAGCATGTTGCCACCACCAATGCACCATCACCCTTGAGCTTCGCCATCAACGCCTGCAGTTCCCGCCGAAAAACTTCTTATGGACAGGGAATGGCCTTCGGGCATTCTTGTTACAAGCCCAGGATGGAGTTGGTTTTCCTCTACATCCTCTCACCCTCCTAACGTCGAGGCCAGAGAATGAGGGGTACTGTTGGGGGAAAATAGATCAGCCTGAGGATAATGGTTGACGATCGCTATCAAAGATCCCTCCGGAGCCTTCGGTCTCTAGATCCTCAGCGAGAGGCCTGGCCCCGGGAGGCTGCGAACCCCTTTGGGTCACCTCTCCAGCATGTACGTCGCCTTCCAAAAACTCAAAGCTACAGTAAGTCCCTCTAGAGCCTTCGGCCTCTGGACTCTCAGCAGGAGGCCAGGCCCCCGGAGGCTGCGGTCCCCTTCGGGCCACCCCTCCGGTGCTCATGCGACCTTCTGAAGCCAAAAGACGGTACCGGCCTTCAGAGATAATATATGTTAGGGGTCATTGTCAAGGACCTCCGACGGCCCTATGGCTTAGCTAGCCCATGCCTAGGGAGCCATACCTCCCGAAGCCTCCATCTCCCAGAGTCATACCTCCCGAAGCCTCCATCTCCTGGAGCCATGCCTCCCCCGGAGCCCCATCTTCTGGGCTTGGGTAGGCTTCCCAAAGGCTACAGGGTGAGTCATCAATCGGCCAAAAGGGGAACGCCGGACATCCTTTGCCTACAAGGAAGTGACTGATATTAAATATCTAAGTTAGTGGACGCTGTCTTGACACCCCAGTACAATGGAGGTTATCCAGACAGCGCGGCGCGGGACACAATTGGTGACCGGCTCACCCCTCAGGGTGCAGGCACCACAATAGTTATAATGGTAGATATTTATCCTCTATGTAGGATTAAAAGTAGTTATCCTTGATAATGCCCAGTAATTCAGTCAGGTCCTAGATATTTGTATATCGTGATAATTTGTACACTAAGCTACGTACTACCCTATAAATAGGGGGTCGTGGTCATCCGGGGAGAAGGGAGGTCACAAGGAGAACACTCAAGGCAACACACAGGACATAGAGGTGCCCAAACACTAAACCACACTTTGATACTCCCTCAAGACTAATCTATTTTTCTACTATCAATACATTTATGGTGTTCCTTACTCTCAAACTTTGTCTCCAAGCTTGAGTCTCCTCCTTAGAAGAAACTCTTACCGTACTTGCTGGGGCAAGACGAACTCTTGCTCCAACAGAATAGTTCGATGTTACCAATTCAGATGGTATCCTCCCAGATACAAGTGCCAATTGGATGGACAATATTTTCAATCAAATCATCAATTAGTACGGTGCTAAAAGAGGCTATTATGGGGGATGAGTGGAAGAATGATGGTTGTTCATGGTTCTGTTAATGTTTTTACATTTTCTTTTGTTGCTTTAATGAGATTAAAGTTGAGTGTAAAAGTATTAGTTGTGCTTTCTATAAATCTAACAATTACTACCAGTTCGTAGGGTCGATACTATCGTTGATTTGTTGTTTATATTTTGTGCAGGTCTACTTGCCAATGATATCGATAGTTCAGAAGCTCTCCATGCCTAGATTTCAATATTATATGGTAATTAAGTATACGTGTTGCCATTGCTCTAAGAAAAAGGTTGCCTTTTTTATTGTATAATGGTTCCAAAAGATTGACTATGACAAACATGTTATTTATACCATTTCTGCTCTCTACGAGCTAAATCTGTCACCATAGATTTGAATATGAAACAAGAGGTAAAAATAGAGGAAAGTGCATATGGTTCTGTTTTGTTCCAACCCAAAGGTGAAGTTGATTATTTGATCTATGCTTGCAATCTGAAACTAAACATTATTCTCATGGTTGCAGCAACTGCCTTTCAATTGAAATAAGTACATGATCAAACATTAAGATATGCATTGTTCTTTTCCAAAAATACAGCTTCAACTCCTGTCGAAACATATGCACAGCTCCTCTGATCATTTTTTAAGGTATTACACACATGCTGCTACAAGGCTCATTCTAAAAATGACACTAATCTCAGCTGCTTCATAGAGTTTTACACAAGTTGTCAACGACTATCAATTTGCATGAGTTGAACAAGATGTCTTATCTGTAGATTCATAGTAGATGCCTATTTTTCAGTGACTGTCTTTATCTTCTTAAGATAGTACACATATAACATATTCGACTCATTCAGGATAATTTCATATGAAGCCTTACTTGCCACCTTTTCTTCTCATTCACAAGTTGCAGAAATTTGACTGCAAAAATCTTCCAAAGGAATTGCCAAATGTTGTTGGACCATTTTCAGTTGCCTATTTATAAGGGGTTGATATTGATATTGAAATGAAGAATTAAAGTATGAGATCACAAAAGTATTAATATCACGTCTATGCTGTTGTCCAGTATATGTTCTAATATAGTTGCAATTTATGCTGGCTAAAAATACATATACATGAACTCAGATTAAAAGTTATCAAGGCTTAACGACCATGCAAGCCACTAGTTGAAATGGAGTTGTAACATCTTGAGTTTTAGCATGTAAATTAATTTCAAAATTCACTCCAAATTAAAAAAAAATCTAATTATTTAGACCAATATAAAACCAAGAAATATATATTTGAAGTGTATATATACTCATATGTATATTTTCAAATATATTATTTGGGATAAGTATTCCAAATGTCACCAAGACAATTTCTGAATCAATCCATGCTTTAAATTGGTTCGTATGCTTTGGTTTGAGATTTTTTATGGTTCTTCGTGTGGAGATTTGAAATAGAATGTCTCTCAAATTCAAATCTACTCTTATATTCTATTCAGCTCAAATCCAATTCAAATTCAAATCCTTTGATTCAAATCATCTTATGAAGCTCAAGATTCAAGTTCGAATCATAATTCAAATATATTTATTTGAAATGATCCTAATCCAAAGTCAAATCTCGTAGAAAAGTGTTTGGACAGTCTTTGTATTATTCGCTCCTGTGCTTGCAACAGTTGGAGGCTGAGTATATCACGTGGGTAAAGCTGTACAGCCTCTATAAAGTGTAAATCTATTCGAATAGCCATGTCCACGGTTATGGAGATGCGAAGGTAGAACCTTTTTTACTAGACTCTGGTACGTGTGTCTTGATGAGTGAGTGTGTGGACTAGATGTCCTTATGATGAGGTTGCTAGCTAAATCCGTCAGGATCTATGTGGTACTAGAGGTAAACCAGATGTGATGAAAAGTACTACAGAGTGAGGCGTAACCCCTCCCAAGACAGAGAAAATCCCAGATATAGCTTGCTACCTGGTTTTAAACTATTTAAACTATTTTAAAGTCAAACATAAATGATACAATTGCATACCTATATAAACTACTTTACGCTTAAAATTAAACTGTAAAGTCTTATCCTTAAATCACCCCTTTATGCATCTATCAAACACTTTGATGTAGAAAATAGGGCTTGCTGAGTACCTTTCATACTCATTCTTGCTGTCATTCAGATGAGAAAGCAGATACTGACTTCGCCGGAGGTGAAGGCAAGGATGAAGAATAGTCTTAGAAGTCGCACCCGCACCCTAAGCTGCTTGTTGTTTGGGCTTTTGCTTTCCACTGTCTTTTATTGGCCTCTCGGCTAGGTTTGTAATATATAGTATGGTTTGTAGACCTTTTGTACTCTGAACTATAATACTTATGTATGAAGTTTGACTGTGATACTACTACTATTATACTATACATATCAGCTACTTGATTCAGGAATTGATACAGAAGGTACATCAGATCTCGGGTTCGGGGTCTTACAGGAGTAGTGTGGCCAATGCATGCATACAGGACAATTGCTTTGGAAGAAACAAATTGCTGAGGAATATGGAGACTCCATTGCCAATTGCCATGCACATGGATGGAGTTAACAAGGGCACACTAGTACAATTTGTGAGGAATCGTCTAAATAGTATTCTAATTAATCACTAAGTCGATTATTTCTATAATCATGACTGTAATGATTAACCAAAATACCATTCTAGTAGTCCCGGTATGTGTTTTGTGTCTAAGATCGAAACACACGCTTTCCCAACATAGGTCATCACAACAAAACTTAAGAAAGAGCGAGTAATTAAAATATATTATATGTCATTAATTCATTACATTTCCATAAACGTTTACATGTAACTATGCTGCAAAAAACAAAATCTATTGACAACAAAAGGTGGGTGGAGCCATTGCCTTAAGGCACCACCCAAAAACTCACAACTCGAGTAGTTTGCACTACTCATGCCCGCCACATACATCGATGGACGTGAAGTAGCCAAACACTAGCTCTTTCTTGTCTGTCGAACCTGAAAGAGCAGCATAAGTATGAAGGTACTCGCAAGACTTAATCCATAATGGGTACATATAAATAACTCAACTTCAAGGATTATGTATTTGGATGATTAGAAAGGGCTACAAGGTTAAGTAGATTCACATGCGAAAGCAATTTTTGACATAAATGTGTAAGCATATACATATGACCACCTATATCATTCTATCCTGTAATCAGCGACATAAACATATATGTAACTGGATCCATCATAAATATATCTGAGAATAGAACCATCCCAACTACATCGCAACATACCATACCATATTATCCCACATTCGTGAATTTACGATCGATGTGGATGGATAGAAGCATGCTCATGATCGAGAGTGCGGCAATTCGAATTGGTTTTACACCCTGCAGGGGTACATCTTTACCCATAGGAATCCAAATCTGCCGAATCACTCATGTTATGATCTTCTACATCCTAGGTCTCTGCGACCGATCTCATCCACTTGAAAATTCATGTAAAAGTTGATCATTCTACTTTCTAATAGAGGACCATTCGTCTTGCACGATTACACAAGCCCACACAAGCGGATACTCGTGTCAACCTTTCTCATACCCGAAACTACACACTTGCACATACCCCTATAGCACATGTGTTACAACGAGTGTGTCCCGGACAGCTTCGACTTTCCACCACCTTATTTCTCCTATTTTTTTCTCTTACGTGTCATAAGGACGCACGACAAGCGTTAGTATGGCGCATGATAATCGACTTATGTTACCATTAAATCGACATGTAGTTAGTACGAAAAGTGCTAAAGCCAATGGCACCAACGAAATACTTAACTGATGCAAACAGTCTATGGCATTCGGGTTCCTCTCCCGACCTACCCCTAGCACCACCCACATCTCTCCTCATTCTCACCACTCATCAACCTATTATTGTTATTATCATTATGAACAATAATTAAATCTATAGCTCGTGAATGATAGAATATTCCACCGCTCGACTTCTACCGATAGCCTAATGCCCTACTAAGAATTTCGTTTAACTTTTAAGTTAGACAACCACATCATTGAGCCCAGGTTAAAAGGAAAGGAAACATCAAATAACCAAGGTAGGAGAAAATGCATCAATATATGAGCTACCCACCATTTCTCGACACCGACCCGCTAACATGCACAACATATATATGTCATAATTTACCACTTAGATGTCATACGATCCAAAATAGTAGGTAGATTATGCTTAGACGTTTGCCTTGCTACTCGGCGCCTGCCTGATGCTACCTGCACAGCACTCATAGAATACTGGACCGTCCTCGGTCATGCCCGCGTCACACTCCAGTTCTTCGTTCTCTAAAGAAGAACACATGCAATGATGAGCATAAAAGAAATGCAAAGATGTATGCCACAAGATGCATAACAATAAGTTAAAAGTACAAGACATGCGAAAGATTAACGAAGTCTAAAATCTAACAAGTTCAGAAACTCTAACAGAATCCAGAAATTCCGAGGAACTCAGAACTTCCAGGTTACGGAACTTCTAGGTTAACCTCTGGGTGGGGGTCCTCGGGTTGCCACTTTTTTATTGACTCAGAGGTTTCGAGTTGGGGTCAGAACCTTCAGGTCGGGCCAAAATATCCTGATTTGCTTTCGAATAGGGGTGCTCGACTAATCATAAATCAGATCAATCCAGGACTTTCGGGTTAGGTTGGATGCTCCGAGTGAGACTCCGAGCAAGGGTACTCGGTTAGAGTTAATTCAAATTACCTGGAACTTCCGAGCTATACCTGAAACTTCCGATTAGGGCTTCTTGGTTAGCTCTAACTAGGATCACCCAGAACTTCCAGGTTGCAAACCCGTAACTTCAGGGTTCTAGAAGAAAATGTGTTCTCATTGATTTCCTTGCTGATTCACCTTGCATGTTAAATTTGTCCCACATAAACATATGTATGCACTAGTCTAAGGGTTTTAGACTCAATTTACACACTAAACCAACGCAATTTTCCAAGTATAATTCAATTCGGTCTACCCGGAACTTTCGATTTCAACTCGGAACTTCCGGGTTCTGACAGGACATGGGTTTTGCGAGGAACTTTGGTAGATTCGATTTGCAAACCTCACCAATCCAAGGAAAAAAGGGTTTTGTGATAGCACATAGGTTCTATACTTCATCCACCAACCCCACAACACGAGTTTTTCATAGCTCCTACTCATCCGAACTCCTCTACTTAGATCCAAACATCAACAACACCAAAAGAGGTCAAGAACGACTCGAATCTTTCATGCTTGCGCGGAAGAATTGGATGGATGGGAAGATAATGAGCTAGAGAATACCATGGTGTGACATGCGTACCTTAATTTGGCTCTTGAAAGTGGGATTTTGGGGGGAGAATGAGAGCTAGCTTGAGAGAGGGGGTAGCAGCTCTTGCTATTGTTTCGGCTGGGAGAGAGGGTGAGGAGGCGTGGGGGAGCAGTGAGGGGTTGGAGCTACAGCTGAGGGAAAGGAAGGGGGTGGTTGGCCAACTTTAGTAGGTCATATACGTCAGAGAAACAAGATATTTTAACTGTAAATTATATTTTTCCCTTTCATTTTCTTTCTCTCTTTTTATTACCCAAACCGATGTGCTCTAGTGCTCTAAAAATAAAATTGTTCAAACTTAAACATGATACTAATGCTACATGATTATGCTTAAATACATGATTACGGATTTTAAGACGTGACACAATTCAACAATTGTGCTTTGAGAACTGAGTACCCCTACAAAATGAGTTATCTGTGCCTCCTTTTCACTACCGGTTCACAAGTTCCAATAACCAATCAATCAGAGAGCCATTAAAAACCGGTAGTGATACCCATTATCATTGTCGGTTGGTATCGTGGATAGGCAGCGATATTTCTTTATTAATGTTAGGATTGTTATGAACCGACAGTGATACTTCTTTATCACTACCAGTTTGTAATAGGAACTGATAGTAATACAATATTGATGGTTGGTGTCATGAACCGACAGTGATCTATCAATTCATAAGCGCAACTGACATATCAATAATTGAGTCGTTACGAATCATGGTAATAAGACGTCTTTCTATAAATATCTCAGTAACTCTGCTCCCCATCTCATTCACTCCAGAATATGGATCTGGATAGGTAGTGGACACGGCAACACAAAGAATCATTTAACTTTGTTTTTCAAAGCAAATAAATATCGAGTAACAAAATTCAAACCATATCAATCAAATTTTGTGCTTGTGCTCTGTGTGGGTCTAACTAAAAAACCAATAACTCTCGATGCAAATCTAACATTCACAAATTTATTATTAGACAAGAAAATGCAAGAATCACTCGAGATATAAAAAGCGAAGCCATACTAATAAGTTAAATGGTATGACCGTTGAGGACGTAAGTTAAATCGTCGCTATGGTTACGAGACAGCATAAGCGGTATTGCATAATAATCAAGATCGTTGTCCAGTGGTGCCATTTCAAAATTCAAATGCTTGATCACCAAAGCTCGAACAACATGATTTGGCTACAGCTTGCCTGGGGCCCAAGATCACAAAGAAGTGAAAGTTTTATGTCCTCTGTGCTAAAACTGAAACCCGTAAAAATTTAACGGGAAAGAAAAGAGAGAAGATAAAAGAGAGAGAAATGTCCAGCGGTGATCAGGTAAGCTCACCGCCACCTGCCCGATTCCCGAGCCAAGAAAGAGCGAAAAAAGAAGAAATACATGATGTGCTTGGTAAAAACTATAAAGTCGGACTAAATATTGATCATGATTAAAATTTTTGAGCAAGTGAAATCAGAGCTACCAATTAAATATAAGTAAAAAATTATAATAAAGATACCGTCAGATTTTAGCTTAATAAATCGGGCTGACAACCAAACAGCGCCGCAGACCACGGAGAGCCGCCCTCCCATCCGCAGCGGGAAGCAAAATCGAGGTATCCTTACCGCCCCCAAAACCCTCGGCTCCCATACGCCACGCCACCCCGGCCAGCCGGCTCGCACGGCCACCCCCCCCCCCCCCCCCTTCTCTCCTCCCGTTCTCCCGTCTCCGAACCCTAGTGTCTTCGAGAAGCATCGGGCGAGGAGCGCGCCGCGGTGCTTCCGGAAGCTTCTGGAAGGAGGACTACCCCGCGGCGGCGGCGATGGGGGCGTCGGATCTGGACCGGCAGATCGAGCAGCTCAAGCGGTGCGAGCCGCTCACGGAGGCGGAGGTCAAGGCGCTCTGCCTCAAGGCCATGGAGATCCTCGTCGAGGAGAGCAACGTGCAGCGTGTCGACGCCCCCGTCACCGTACGTGCCCGCACGCACACCTGCGCTCCCCCCCCCCCCTTCCTCCATCTCCGTCTCGATTCGAGCTCAATTTCGTTGCAGCATCGATTTGATGCGGGAAGCTGTGCCATCGACGCGATTCGCAAGCTGTATGGTGTGTGCTAGGGGTTCGATTTATGCAGTTTGGTTAGCTAGTTGAGCCCCTGCTTGCGATTGTGATAAGCTTTTCTTTGGTTCGCGGTTCTAGGGTTTGGGTGCCGACGGGATGTCAGATATGCGGTGTGATCGTCTTGTGGAGCTGATTTTTGGGGCAAACAGAGGATATTCTTGTCGGGTGTATAAGGAAGATGCTGTGGTGTGTACGCTTCAAGTGGTCATGCAGCTTACACCTATGCATTCAGCACCTCATTTTATTTGTAGTTCCATGTCGGTTTGTGTTGCTGATGTGTTGTCGGCGGTCAGCAAGGATTGCTTGTATTGTGCAGGCGACAGACATGGTTTGGGTAGGTAGTGTCTTGTATGTGCTTGCTTGTATATTTGCCGAATTTGTCAGCTATGCTTCCATAAGCAATGCTGGTTGAAGGTAGTAAATTCTTATGATATTTTGAAGTTATTGATTCGTTGATACAAGTGCTTATTCCACTGGGCTTAATTGAAATCCCTTTCTGTAACTTGGTTACATTTCCTTAATTGGGATTTTGCCTTTTTCACTTATTTGCATGAGGGAAGGGTACCTGTATGTAATTTTAGAACTATAATTCGCTCCCATCACGCACATGATTAGCATACTAGTTTGATTCTTCTGATCCAAGCCTCAACGGTTACCTTAGTTGCTCAGCATTTGACAGCAGTGTTAGAATAGCCCTTTACCTCTACATTGTTTTGCAGCAACCTTTGCTTTTGCGGAATAAAACTGTAGGAGTTACACTCATCTTCTCTAGGAATAAAAGCACTCCAAGCAATAGGTTTTAACAAGGTGGCCTCCTTTCTTGCAGTATTCATTACATCAAACTGATTTTGTGAAATATCCTAATGAGTATGTTGATATAACAACTATTTGATACTTGTTTATGTTGTGTTATAAGCCATTCTGGCTCTTACCACAATTGTTAAGATGTATGCCAAATAACCAGATTAAATCCTATCTAAGATGTGTAATTGATGACACAGAGGCAAGAACTAGTTATGGACTCATTGCAGTTAACTGTATTGGATGGAAAGAATGGCAAGTTTTTTTTTCCATTGAGTGGTAAATCTCTCAATGTTAAATAAACTTAGAAACCCAGAATGACTTGATATTGTGAAATGGATGGGAGTATGTGCTTGCACTATAACATCAATACATTATTCCAATGTAGTAAGGGTGTCCTGAACTCATGCTAGAATTCTACTGATTGTGAGTGCTGCTTGATAACATTCTATTTCAAAAGCTTATTTCCAACCAAAGAAGACTTCCATGGCTATGTTGTGTGCTTGTCTATGCAGCATGGATTGTTCATTGTACTCCATACATTACAAGTATTGTGTCTAGTAACACAAAACTACCAAGTATTGTGCATTAATTTCACACAAAACCCGATTTTACTTGAATTCACCAAAAAATGGTTTTATATTTCTCAAAAAATCCTAGAACTTTTTGTATGTGTTCCATAATTCATATGCAACCCATTTTAATTTGATTCACCTAAAAATATTGTGTAGAATTTAAACTAAATTATCCAAAAGAGGCTACTTTTATAACTCCTAACAATTGTTAGGGACTAAAATAAAATCCCAAAAATCTGGAACAATTTATTAATATTCTTCTTATATGATGGACTAATTTCTAAAATTATTTCTAGCCCTAGGTTATATGGTGAAAAAGTGAGTTACTTTGCAAGTATATAAATGGGGCATATAAATAGAGCATTACAAAGGAACTCACTTTTTTGCCATATAACCTAGGACTGGAAATATTTTTATAAATTAATCCATCATATAAAAAGAATATTAGTGAATTTTCCCATATTTTTGGGATTTTATTTGAGGCCCTAACAATTATTAGGAGTTATAAAAGTAGCTTTTTTGGAGAATTTTAGTTCAAATTCTACACATGATTTTTGGGTGAATCCAATTAAAATGGGTTGCACATGGATTATGCAACATATACAAAAAGTTCTATGATTTTTGAGAAACATGAGACCATTTTTTGTGTGAATCTAATTAAAATCAGGGTTTGTGTGAAATTAGTGCACAATACTTGTAGTTTCGTGGTACTAGTTACAATACTTGTAGTTTTGTGCAATTTACTCTTCAATTTATTATGTTTTTGAAATGGATTATTGTTAACTAAGTCACTAGGTCTGTGCATTAAAGCATCTGCTTTGTTTTTGTAGCCCACCCCAACTTGCTTGAGACAAAAGGATTTGTTGTTGTGTTGTTATTCAGAACTTGTGATTACAATAAGTAATATTTCTTTTTTGCACTCAGATATGTGGAGACATTCATGGGCAGTTCTATGACATGAAAGAACTGTTCAAAGTTGGAGGTGACTGCCCAAATACAAACTACCTGTTCCTTGGGGATTTTGTGGACCGAGGATTTTATTCAGTGGAAACATTTTTGCTTCTTTTGGCTTTAAAGGTAAATTCTTTTGGTATCAGTAAGAACTTTTGGATATGTATTGCTTGATTAGCTTTCAATGTTTAGGATTTATTTGGCATTGGAGTGGCTTTTGAAGAGCACCTGTTTTCAAGGCTTCTTAGGTATGGAGCTTCTGCAGAAGCAGCTTCTGTCTGGCTGCCCTAAGAAGTCAAGCTAGCCTGTTTGGCGAGCGATCCCTTATTGATGCTTAGCATTCAACCATGATGTGTACATGTGTGTCAATTTCATGAAACCTGTATTATTGTGGACTGCACGACACCATGAGCTAATTTGCCAATGATTAACATAATATAGAAGTGATCAAACAGGAGTATTCATGATTATGTCCTTTTGCAGTTATTTATAGCTCGAGTTGGATGCATTCTTTGCAGTTATTTCTACCTATAATTGGGGAAAATATGTCAGTAAAGGTGTGGAGTCCAAATGATATATAGCAGCATTGACTTTTTAGAAGCCTGTGGATTTGCTTTTTTCTCAAATTATCGTATCTATGTTGATATTCTGGACATGTAATTTAAATATCATTTTTAACTCTTGTTCGCTGCATCATGGTTTTTGGTGAAGATGATAGGGGGATACCTGTTGATCAGACCTTTGCAGTTTGCTCCATGTCAATCCTTGATCTGATTTCTCATTCAGGCCTACGTCCTACTTGTCAAGCTTTATTGCTGTATTAAGATGTGTTGATTCTTTCTTTTAGTCCACAGTTCCATATATCAGACATTGAAACAAACTTATAGGTACCGACAAGATTATGGCTGGTTGTACTTGGTTCTTAACATCTTGCAAATCCTTTTGTATTTTTAAGGTCATTAGTTATTTCATGATCAATGTTGTTATTGTTATATTTGTACATAATTCTTCTAAGCTGATGATTTTTAGAAAACCTGTACGAATAATGATTGTAGAAACTCAAGACAAACTTGAAGTAGAGTTTTCATCTCAGCTTATTTTCATCCTGAAACAAATCAAGTATTATGTTCAACTGACAAGCCTTCCTGAGTTTGAAGTTTTGAACTAAAAAATTTTTGTTCTTATGTAAGGGAACTAGTAGAGTAACATTCCTATATGAATGCCTTATTTGTGTATTAAATGCTTAGTATCAGCCCATTGCAGGTATCTGTGACTTTGTGGCCATTAACATTTAACTGTGTCTGGTTATGTAAATAGCTGTCATTCGTTCTAGTAAATGTTAATGAAACTGAAATGACATCTGTTTTAGTATAAAGAATCTTGTTAGAAGTAGCTTATTAGTTTATCACTTTGTTGCCATACTCTCATGGCACTCCTTGTTCTTGGCCACATTAGGGTGTTAATTGAAAGAGTGTGTCAAACAAAAGGCTTTGTGTTTGCTAGCCTCAGTATGGACTATCAGTTATTGTTAATAACCAGCAAGGTGATAGCCTGTTTCACCAATTATCCAGCTTCCTATTGTACTAGTTATTCGCAGTTTGTTATAACAGCTGTACGATTTTACAGTAAAAGAAGGCCAGCTTAACAGATCATCTTACCAGATGTGCAAAATGGTTATCACATGGATGTAGTGAAACATGAGGTTAACACACCCCTGTTATCAACTTGTGGGAAGCCTTATGCCCCATGAAGCTTTTTCTATCCATTTGTGTGGGTTGCATGCATTCAGATTTCAGAATTTAACTTCAGTATTTCGTCATATCTGATGGGTTTTTTTTTCTGGTACCAATTAGAACTCTTTTCATATTTAATTTCCTGTCCTAACTGGTATGATGAAATATCTTCAGGTTAGGTATCCAGACCGTATAACTTTAATACGAGGAAATCATGAGAGCAGGCAGATCACACAGGTGAGGACCACTTTAAGTGGATATCATATTGTGCTATCATGAACTTTTATCCTTTTTTCGTCCTTCGAGCTCGTGCATTTGCTGCAGGTTTATGGATTCTATGACGAGTGCCTTCGCAAATACGGCTCAGTTAATGTCTGGAGATATTGCACAGAAATATTCGACTATCTAAGGCAATCTTCTTTGAATACTTGCTTATCCAGCAATACTATTGTTCTTCAGATTATATATATGGGATCTGATGGTGGATCTGTTTGTTCTTTTCAGTTTGTCTGCACTTATTGAAAACAAAATCTTTAGTGTCCATGGAGGCCTTTCTCCTACTATTACGACACTGGATCAGGTAAATTATTCTTTTGGTGTTCTTTTTGTAGTCCTTATGTTTTATTTCTCTTAATGTTTTATCTCGTGCTCCAACAGATAAGAGTAATAGATCGCAAGCAAGAGGTACCTCATGATGGAGCCATGTGTGACCTTCTATGGTCTGATCCAGAGGATGCTGTAGATGGTTGGGGATTAAGTCCTCGAGGTGCAGGATTCCTCTTTGGTGGAAATGTAGTTGCGTCATTTAATCACTCAAACAACATAGATTATATTTGTCGTGCTCATCAACTAGTCATGGAAGGATATAAGTGGATGTTCAGTAGCAAGATTGTCACTGTATGGTCAGCTCCTAATTACTGCTACAGGTACTTGAATATTCAACTGATCTAATAATTTTATTTTGAAGTATGATGATGAATTCTTTAAGTTTAGCTGTTGAGAAAACCCTGATTGCCTAATGGTTTATTTATAAACTATATCAAGGTATTAGTTATTACCGAAAGTGTGTTGGAAAATAGGTTAGCAGTGGATTCTGAGGGAGGAGGGTATATAAGATTTGGTGACATAGACTGCTAAACATTCACATGCTAGTTAAATGCCTAAGCATTTTATCGTCTCTGCTGTTGGAGTCTTGTTTTATATATAATAGTTATGCTCATACTCTATAAACTTGTTTGTCGTCCCGTTTCAGAAGATGCTTTTCATACCTATAGTACCTGCAGGACTGTACTAGTTCTACTGTAGTTCTTATAGTAGCTCATATGGCCAATATTTATACAATTGTTGCAAAGGTTAGGACTTTGGAAACGGTTTGGATTTGGGGGGGGGGGGGGGGTGGACTTGAATCCAATTCCCCTGAAAAATTCCTAGATTGACTCATCAAAACATCACCTTGAGGGTTGTTTGATGCCGAATCTGATTTTTTTTTTCACGTGTCTTTCTTCTCAGTGTGTTATGATGCATAAATAGCTACCTTTTATCTACCTCACAGAATTCTTCACAAAAATATGTCAACTTGTAGGTGTGGCAATGTTGCTGCAATCCTAGAGCTGGATGAGAACCTAAGTAAGCAGTTCCGCGTATTTGAAGCTGCTCCACATGTTTGTGTCCTCGACCTTTGTATTATAGTAAACCTCTATTGAACATCAGATCCTTTAGCATCTAATTTGTCCACATGTGCATTTAGGAATCAAGAGGCGTTCCTGCTAAGAGGCCAGCACCAGATTACTTTCTGTGATGCTGCACATTCAACGCATGAGCTTGCTACCGATCTCTGCTTGCAAGCACTGGCAGACGAGTCATGTGGATGTCCCATGTTCTAAGAAGAGCTCAGGCCTTACAAGAGTCGTACCAGGAGGTGCTTTCAGGATGTATAAACCGAGTGTTATGTTTCTCCTTTCAGGTCTATGATTTGTAGGAAAGCCAATGTTGGCATCCAGTTTTTCGCAGAATAGCTCCTATTCGAGCTTGAGAAACATGCCTCTGTGAAGGGATTTCATGGGGTGTGCATTAGTACATGATGTAAAATTTTGTTGCAGTCGATTCATCCCTAAGAAAGCCCGTTGCTAGAATCTGAAGTGATATGGAAATGCTGTGCCTGAGTGTCTAATGTTGCTGCGGTGCAAGTGTAGGAAATTTTGTAGCTGACGTTTGCGCAACTGTTAGGAGTATAGCATATGGTCATGGTACCGTTTTGCTACTACTACTAACTTGCCTGAAATATCCGTGTGTAATGGTTGTAATGTAACTTGCTCTGGCAGCTTCTCTAATTTGAATCTGTCTAGTTGGAACTTTCCCAACTACATTTTAATAATGTGTTACACATTTTTCGGTTGTTTGTTGCCTGTGCAATTATGCGGTTCTTATGTTTATAGAAACTGGTTGTATGATGGCTATCGCGTGACAAGATGCTGGTAGAACTATGGGATATGAGGAATTTTGTTTGGAACCGTTGTTTCAGGTAGGACTCCACAAATTTGTCCGCGTTTCAGGCGAGATGGAGCCATTGCTTATTTTTGTTCTTGATCAACATTATTTTGCGGCACTATAGCACCAGGTATATAGCGGCCGCCTTGAACAGGTCCGGCGTCCGATTCGGCAAGAAGCAGCGAAGCGGCGGCGGCAGCAACGTCGCACGTATTATACTAGTAATCAACACGTATTATACTAGTAATCACGCACGTGAAACTCACGTGATCTAAAGAATTTGAACAAAGCAAAGTATTCAATTTAACCATGTAGGATATCAATTTTGTTACAGGTAATCAACAACTTACAAAACATTACATACTGGTTGCTTTGGAAAATACACAAAAAAGAATGATATTTGTACGGAGGAACAGTATAACATCTTGCTCCACACAGATGGCAACAATCTTGCGATGATCTTACATTTCCATATACATATATATATATATTCTGCAAATATACTCACTGTAGTTCATATCTGCGCACATCCTATAAGTTGTAACTCACAATGTTTCGGGTTGTGACACAGTATTTCGAGTTGTAACTGGGGATGTGTGCAATATGAATAACAAATTATAACTTACAGTGTTAGCTTCTCGTGTTACAATTATGTATTTATGGGCGTGAAGTTGTAACTAGTCTACCTAACAAGTTATAACTCACAGTGTTTCAGGTTATAGCTGGGGGATGTGCGCAGTGCGAATAACAAGTTGTAACTTACAGTGTTAACTTCTCGTGTTGCAATTATGCATTTTTGAACGTGAAGTTGTAACTGGTCTACCTAACAAGTTGTAACTCATAATGTTTCGAGTTGTAACTGGAGAATGTACACAATGCAAATAACAAGTTGTAACTCATAGTGTTAATTTCCCGTATTGCAATTATGCATTTCTGGATGTGAAGTTGTAGCTGGTCTACCTAACAAGTTGTAACTCACAGTGTTTCGGGTTGTAACTGGAGATGTGCGTAATGCGAATAGTAACTATATATATATATATATATATATATATATATATATATATATATATATAGGACACCTATTCTATACTCCTAGGAGTATGTACTCCCACATGCAATATACCACCTAAACAAACACTTTATACTCTTTTATCATTTTTAGTATACTCTAATACTAATTCTAAGATACTCCAATATGAGTTGTATGAAAAAAAATTCAATGTTAGCCTTTTATTTTTGCTATATACTCTTTTTTATACATAAAAGAAGTATATACGCAAATTATGATAAAAATCATGGAATTTCATAAAAAATTTCGTGGGATTTGTATTGTAGTATCTTATAATTACTAATGAAGTATATTTAAAGTGATAAAGAAGTATAACACACGTGTAAAAGTGGTATATGAGAGGTGGGAGTACATATACCCAGGAGTACATACTAGTTTTCCTATATATATATATATATATATATATATATATATATATATATATATATATATATATATATATATATATATATATATATATAAAAGTGAAATATTTCAAACATGGACATGCAAGCTATGTTCAGAAGTTCAATTCTGATATACAGAATGAGAACAAAAAAAAAGTGTGATACTAAATCATAGCAAATGAAGCACAATTTTGCCATATGAAGAGATTCAAGAATCAATCAAACACACTACATTTTAGCTAATCACACAACAGAGGATACACGGCTTAAGAAACTGTTTCATTTATTATCTCAAAGTAGATACCTTATAGACCAAATTGTGTGGAAAACAATCATTTTCCTAGCATAAATCATTTGATCTAGACTTCTCTCAATCGCTATCATATCAAATGATGATGAAAGGAAAATCTGTCAGAGGAGTAAACTTAGCTGCCTGCTATAACAAAGAATATTTAATATAGGATACTTAACACTATACACACGCCACAAGGATTGTTGAGTTGCCTCTTTCTATATATTGCCTATCAGAATGTTGGTTAACCATTAGAACCTGTGAAAAACCAATTGAACGGGAACTTGTTACTAAAAATATAATTGTAAAGTTAAAATACAATTTGAGTATTTAACCGAGTCCAGAACTCGTTACGCTAGAAGTAGTTACCAATCTGCCTTGAGCCAAAAGGAGTGCACTACTCAGTTGATGCGTATCCTAAATCAAAGGCAATCAAGCAGAACTTGTTTTTTCATCTCTGGGCACAAATAAAGGAAGGGATTCAATTAATATCTATAAGAGCTACAACTAAAATAATTTGGCATAAAAAATTGCATACTTGTTGCCTTCCGAATTACAACTGGGTGAAAGAAACACATCTCCTTGATATATAGCAGTTCAATTCACCACCGGGCTCACTGCTCCAACATGACCCCAACCTAAACAACAAAAATTAGCCATGGAATCAGTAAATAACGTAAAAAAGATCAAGAGAATACAAACGCGATGCATTTGAACTCACCTAACTGCAGAAGCAACATATATTCCTCACCCCAGACCTCGATCCTCCCTCACAAATCAAAACACTAACAGAGAGGAAAACAAAAACAATGGGGAATGAATGAAACACTCAACAATTCAAATAGATCAAGCATCAAAACATCATAATCTACTAAATCGAACCTCTGAATCACATGCATGGTTATAGGTGAGATCCAACATCTAGAGCGCGATGCAGGCGAGCGCCATGGGGATCTCCCCCTGGAGGCAAGTTGTCGAAGAGATCAAGCAAGATGAGGCGGTGCAACGGCCAGATCACGGGCGGGAGCTGGCTAGAGAGGGCATGGGAGGGGAGCGTGAGCAAGCGGAGTTCCATAGCGCCACGACGGCCGAGGACAGCGTATCCGCGAGCACGCGCTAGGGCGTGGAGATATTCAACGCCACCACCTCATCGCTTGCGCCACACAACACGACCAGCCAATGGTAGTTGTCCACGGAGTTTGGGGTCCAGTCACGCAGTAGCTCGCCTGGGTCGACAGTGGCCGCCCCACTCCAACCGTTGTGCGTAGTGCGCATTCCGGTCCCTAAGGACGTCGCGCTCCGCTGCGACGGCGATGAAAGGAGGAAGGAGGCGTACGGGATGGAAAGATGAAGGAAACGTTTATGGTAGGTAATTAAAGGGTGATTAATATTATTTTAGAAATGAAAACGGGGTTTAACTTTGCACAAGTTAGATCAAGTCAGATGGACATTGAAGATCTTTCGGATTAGTCATGATTGGTGAGTTATATAGGAGTATAAATTAGTACTACGTGTCACATAAATGGTGTTGTTTGGTTCTCTGCATCTCCTTCATCCTAGCACAACAGATGCATAGAATATTAAAAAAAATAGTCCATGACTCTCAGTGCCGGTTCTTAAACCGACATTGATAATGAGTATTAGTGCTGATTCATAACAATGAACTGATACTGATCCTCAGACTATCAGTGTCGGATTGTAAGACCATCCCCAATCGAATCCCGTTAGGGCCCATAATCCCTTCACGAAGGGATTTTCGTTCCTTTCAGGGCTCTAATGATTTTCCTTCACGGTTTTCGTCACAAATGAATTCACAATGTCATTCCCTTCAGGATGGGATTCTCTCTCCTTTCTCTCCACGAATCCTTTCGAAGGGAAGCTGTTGGAGATGAGAGAAAATAAAGGGAATGAGAAAGAGAAGAAGAATCGGGAAGGAAACGAAATGAAGGGAATATGGTTGGGGATAGTCTAATAATGAACCGGCAGTGATAATAAGTATCAATATCATTTTTTATTATGAGCCAGCACTAATGCCCCTTTCCCCTAATCTAGGTTCACTGCTATTGTTTGGAAACAAATGGGCAAAAGCCTTTGTTGCTCAAAAATATTCATACATTCAACATTAATGTCCATTCAAATATTAAAAGAGGGTACACATAAATAAAAAATGTCATAAGTGATAATCTGAAATAATTCCAACTACGAAAGATCTACCAACCAACTATAATGTCCATTCCAATATTAATAGTCTGAATGTGCAAGTACACATATACTCATGACTACAGTATAAGTTTTATTGTCAATCTATGTCATTGAAGAATAAGAAAGAACAAAAAAAAGGTAGTACAACATACAGGTGCCTCTCCCACTAGAAGGTGCTGCTGAACCTCTACTTGCTGAAGGTGTTGCCACTTGAAGAGAAATATGAACCTCTAACCTCCCTGAACTCAAACAGGCATGCAATGAAGATCAACAGTTAGAAAGCTTTGGTTTTGTTGATCACCACATGCTATTTCGACTGACACAGCTAGCTGCAGTTTCACAGTTCTTAATATCCAAAACTTTCAGAAGATCATTCACACATTGCTACGCAATTGACAGGTATTGAACTACTGAAAACCAAATCAGACAAGGAATCATCTAAATTTTCTGACAAAGCAACCTCATGTTTGGCCAGCAAGGATAAATCTGTAGTGACTTGCCCTACGTGATTTTCCAAATATGCATATGTGTACAATTTGAATCTTAGGTTGCTTAAATCTGTAGATATATTGTCTGGTGTCATGCTAGGTATGAACAAATTTGTGGAATTTTTTTCCTCAGAAGACCGTATACAAGAAAATGCAAAAACACTTCCATTAGTCACCAACCTGTTTTTTGTCTTTGACGCTGCATGATACTAACAGCCCAAGCCATGATGTAGCATGGCAGCAGAAACCCAGCTGCCCTCAAAACAAATAGCTGCCAAAGATCAGCAATCAGTTAAATTTGTAGTGACGGACAAAACATAGATATATAGGAGATATATAACAGTACATTTACTAATCGAGAAAATAGCAGATGCGTCATCTTCATCGTCACTATTAGTAATGGTCATCAACACTTGCATTCTTGATACCTTAAGAGTTTCTTATATATGAATGATAAGCAACAGGATTTTCTGTTTGGAGAAAAGAAAGGGAGCACATACTTTGAGGCTACCGCTGCAAGCGCAGGGGCTCTCGAGGTTCTTGATTAAACGCCACAAGCTAGCTTCTGGCGGCGACCAAAATTCTTATTCTCGCGTTGTGTTTGCGTCTTCCTGCTCGTGTGAGTTAGCTAGCATCCGGTGTGCTTCGACACACCGTGCATGCGGAGCGCCTTCTACGTCTTCGACTTCGCCAAAGTCGTCGTGCTCTACAAGGCATGGAGCCGCGCGCTCCCTGGTGTGCGCCTCTACTACGCCAGCGGCTGCAACCCCGAGCCGCCGCTCCTCGCCGCGCTGGCGCAGTTCTGCGTGGGCTTCGCTTGCGCCAGCCCTGCCGAGATGGACGCCGTG
Source organism: Phragmites australis (assembly GCF_958298935.1). Classification (NCBI taxonomy): domain Eukaryota; kingdom Viridiplantae; phylum Streptophyta; class Magnoliopsida; order Poales; family Poaceae; genus Phragmites; species Phragmites australis. The sequence continues at coordinate 15,628,335 of NC_084940.1, read as the reverse complement.
CGCTTGCCTGCCGCCGACGCGCAGCTCGGCGACGTCGTCTACGCCAACCCCTGCAAGCCCGAGCAGCACCTCGACTTCGCGGCCAAGGACGGGTTTCGCCTCACCGTGTACGACTCCGAGGAGGAGCTGGCCAAGATCAAGCGCTGCCACCCAAGATGCGAGCTCCTGCTCCGCATCGACTGCGGCGGTGAGGGCACAGCCAAGTACGGCGCGCGCGCCGAGCAGGTGGAGCCGCTCATGCACGCGGCCCAGAGCGCGGAGCTCAGCATCGTTGGCGTGGCCTTCAACGTCGGGACCCGCGCCGACGCGTACCGTGCGGCCATCGACGAGGCGCACGCGGCGTTCGACGCGGCCGCGGCGCTCGGCATGCCGCCCTTGCGCATCCTTGACATCGGCGGCGGCTTCGTGTCAGCCTGTCAGGCCACGCGTTCGAAGAAGCCGCGGCGGCGATCACCGATGCCCTGGCGACGCACTTCGGCGACCTGCTGCCCCCGGCGGGCGGCGTGGAGATGATTGCGGAGCCCGGGCGGTACTTCCTCGAGACGCCGTTCACGCTCGCCGCGAGCGTCATCGGGAAACGCGCGCGCGACGAGGCGCGCGAGTACTGGATCAACGACGGGCTCTACGGCTCGCTCAACTGCGTGCTCATGAACCGCTACGTGCCGTGCCCAAGGCCGCTGCTGCTGGCCAACCCGAGCCCCGGCCATGGAGGTGCGGAGGAGGAGACGAAGACGTACGCGTCGACGGTGTGTTAGGGCCGACGTGCGACTCTACCGACACGGTGGTGACCGGGTATCAGTTGCCGGAGATGAGCGTCGGGGACTGGCTGCTGTTCGACGACATGGGCACCTACGCCGCCGCGGCGGGATCCAGCTTCAACGGCTTCGTCACGTCGGACATCAAGATCTACCCCTCCGACTCTACCCTGTGGTGAGACTGAGCGGTGGGCCGTGGCCATCACTGGCATTGGATTCCTTCCTCGTGTCTTCTCTGCCTTAATATGCATGTATTCTCTTCTGATTTTTTGGAAGGAGAAAAAAGTTCATCTATTGAGATCGTGGAAGACTGCTCGTATTCCTGGCATTCATCGAGAGTGGTTGTTCTTTCTATCAGAATTTGAAAGCAGAAGGCTCTATTTTTGTCTTGAAAGCAGAAGGCTCTATTTTTGTCCACAAGATGACCCTAAATAAGAAAAAAAAAGTATTTAGTTGGTTTTCTAACATTCTTTAACCTGATCAGGAATCTCGTGTGGCCGATGACTCTGGTTCACACTGCAGGGAGCACTTTAGTGAAGAGGATTGCATAGGTTGGTGGGCGGTTCGTCCCAACGTGGTGGGCGTACACTATAAAAAAAATCCTTTATTATCGGCACATAAAGGGGTTTCACTACCGGTTTTGAAGTTGGCAGTGGACAACGAGCAGTGATAGTCGTATCACTGCCAGCCCGGTGACCAATAGTGAAGGGATTATCACTGGCAGCTGAAGGTTTCAATCGGCAGTGTTAGTCGACTATCATTGTCTGTTGAAGGCTTCAGCTGATAGTGATAGTCGGTTGAAGGCTTCAACCAGCAGTGATAGTCGGGCGTCGAATGGATGTTTTTGGGGTCGGAAAAACTGAAAAAAAAAATTACACGTGAGGAACCTCACGCCCACGCCGCAAGTCACAAGTCAAGTGATTTTTCGCCCGAAATATGCGTGCGTGCGGTTTGTGGCGCTCGAACCTGTAACCTCTCAGCTCTCGCGATACGTCTTTATCATCCTACCACAGAAGTACTAGTGATACCATTAGCATATGCAATCCTTTTGACATCTTCTGTCTGACACTTCAAACAATTATTTGGATATCTAAATAACATTAAATGAAAAAGTTTTTAACTACAAAGTTGTAGATCTCGTCGAGGGCTATAATTTTTATATAAAGTTTGTCCCTATCAGACATCGCATGAAAAAATTATGAATTTTTTAAAATAAGTTATCATCTACTATCACTGCTAATTTATGGCTAGAGCCGGCAGTGAGAGTCAATGTTTCACTACCGGCTCATAACACGAACCGGCAGTGATAGTATCACTACCGGTTTGTGGCTAGAGTCAGCAGTGATTATCAAGTTTTATTATCGGTTCTATTCCAATAGCCTTTTAGTTCCAATCCTTGATACGAACTAATAGTGATATTCCATCACTACTGACTTATAAGAAACCGATAGTGATGGGCCGATATATAAACCTATTTTTATAGTAATGGCATCTCCAGGTAGTACCATAGTTAACGGGGCTAGCTCCCCCGGGGCATAAGGCATGGAGCTTGCTGCAAGTACCTGGGACATCAAGACCTATGCCGCTCTCTTTTGCATGATCTTTTTTTAATTTTGAAACCTTCATATTCTGATCTGATGTCTAAACTCTGGAGCACACTAGGCTCATTTGGATCGTATCACATGATGAATTCCCCGTGGTGATTGGGGTCCTCGAAACAAGACTCAGCGGTTATCGTGGATCTGGCCATGAGTAACCTAATCTAATCTCCAACACTCATCGAAATGTAGAAACGTGCCAATTATCGAGCGTTAATCCTTAACAATGATTCTAGTGTGTATCAATCGAGGGGCGCGTGAACAACACTTGCGGGACACGTATGCTATGAACTCAAGAACATAGGGGTTATCCAGGTTTAGACCTCCAAAAAGGATAATAGTCCTATATACTATGTATTTGGTTATCAGTGTTTCAGAATTGGTTCCTCCTTACAAACCAGGTCATTATCTCTTTATATACTAGAGAGAGAACTTACAAGTGAGCTCTTTTTTCTCTGAAGATACTGTCGAGCCCGTGCCATCCGTCGGACACCTCCATGCTCACCTTACCCTGGTCAGCCGGCCTGCCTTGTCCCATCACTAGTCTCGCACGCGCTCCTGTGAAATAGCCTGCCACGCTTGTGAGCCCGTCCCGTAGCATTTAACGCTACGAGATGAGGCAAAGCACTTAATGAGAATAGACTAGTTTGGTGAGTACCTGTCTCGTGACCAGCGAAGGCTGATCGTGAGATTTTCTTTTGTGGTAAGGATCCTGGCCTTAAAAACGTAGACTGGTTGCGTGAGCGCAGACTAGTTGCGTGATAGGACCCTGATCCAGAAAAAAATCTTCTACCAACTAGAATCACCAACTATGGGACCATAGAAAATGGACCCCTTATTCTATACACTGCAAAACATTACAACCGAAAAAGCTTAAAAACCACAAGCAGCATGACTTCTAGGTTGCAACAAGGCCCATTATAGGGCAATTCCAAGAACCAATGCAGAAATATGGGTACAATTTAACATCATTTTAGTACAATGAGAATGAATCTGAAGATAATATTTTCAAAATTGTATAGGGATTTCTTAAGCGCATCACTAATTAGATGGTTTGAAAAGAGAAATTAGTTATAGTGTTATTTATGCGGGTAAGTATATATTTAATTATATATTACTTGTTGTATCTTTTTTATATCATAAAATCATCTTAGTAATATTAGCTTATAAAAAATAGATGGTCATAACCGTTACTTGATTTTTGTTAAGTACAATTATAATAGATGTTGTAAAATTTGGAAATCGTAGATTGCTTCCAAATATGGTGATGGTAGAGTTGCACAGTTACTAGTGTTTAATTAAGAAAAATGTCTACATAATATCATCTCTACTATATATATACTAGTGAATTGCGCGCGCCTTGCGCGCGGACGATAATAGTATTGTAAAGTGTAAAATTATATTTTGTGGAGCAAGTTTTTTATTTTTGTTTTAATTGCGAAATGAAGAGAGAAGAAAAGGAGTAATTATGTTGGGAGGAGGATAAGAAGGTTCAGGATGTTCTTTTAAATTGTAATTGTTGCATGAATACTACGATAGTGTTGAATAAGATGCTGTTATGTTTTTAATGCAAATTTGTCTTTCGATGAAGCTCTTTGAAAGCAAAGTGAGGAGCTGCACTGGAGCTTTGTAGTTCACAAAGCAAGGTAGATGTGGACCCATGCGAGGTTATTCAACAACTGGCTGAAGTAACTAAAAGTGTGATAAGTTACATTGAGAGAAAGGTAGCAATTATAGGTAACAGCGTTAGAGATGCCACTGATTATGTTTATATATTGGTTATCTAGAGTTTACATGTTGATGGATACTGATATATACATTGTTGATTTATACATGAGCAAGATCAGGGAGCTTCATTCTTATTTGTTCACAGCAGGCAGTATGAAGAGAGTACAGTAGTAGTACGTGGTTAGGATTAGCTCCTTCAATTTGTTTGGTCTTCTAGCAGATATATATGTACATATAATATTATAGAAAGAGGACTGATAGTTTCTGTATGTACAGGGGATGAGCTAAGAGGTTTGTTACAGCTACAAAAGGAAGTTTCAGCAAAAGAAAAAGGGCAGAGCAGGTTGTTTCTTCTGGAGGTGTGGCTGGTGTGCTAACAGCGTGGTCATCACAGTTTCAAAAGGCACGATCACAAAAACAAAAGGGGAGAAGATCAGATTCGTTCCTGTGGCAAAAGGCAAGTAGTGCTCCAAAATCAAAATATGGTCAGTTTTTTTGGCTGCCTGCAGGTAGAAGAGAGGGAAACAATTAGCAAGTTTCTGCTATGGTTGTAGAGGCAATAGATAGAAAAGTAATATATGATTGAAGCTACCTCCATTATTTGTTTTTCTGTGTACGTGGAGTTTTAAGATCAGGCACTTTTGTGGCTCCACTTGTGCTTTGTTGGGAAGCAGGTCTGTGTGAATATATAATGGTGTAACAATATGAATATTAGAATTGACTGTAAATGGTGTTATATAAACTGTAAGGTAGAAGAAAGTCTATTCTGATATTGTGTTGTGAGGTTGGCTGATGCACTGGTTGCTGTTGCAGGAGAGTTGCTTTTGGTTTTTTTGTGAGTGGTAGTGTCCTCCTGTATAAATAGAAAAGTATATTTGTGTAAAATTGAGTCAGTAAGATGATGCCTTATATGCACAAATGATTATGTAAAGAGGAGAACAATGAATGCTTGCATTTGCAGTATCTATAATATCCTGGAATAATCTCTTTTGAGCAGTGGGCTGTTTTGATGAAGCAACATCATGCCTGTGGTCATAGAGATAATCATTTATTATTCTGTATAGTGGAATAGTAAGAGTGTTTATTTTGTTTGCAATGTTGATGGATGGTTACGGGAGTTCAGTTTTCTTCAACGGTGTTTCATCATGCTCCAGTGAAGGTGGAGGGGTCTGCAATATAAATTCAATATATATTGGTATGCAGTCACAGTATAAAGGTGCTGCTTGTGTTTATGTGCTATTCAATAGGCTACAAGGGGGAGAGCAGTCTTACAATATCTGCTGGCATGTTTTTGGTACCCGCTTTTTGAAATTCTGGTTTTGATGATGGAGTGATGTTTTTGGATCCAGATGGTATGCTAGGATTGGGTGTAGTGGCATAAGGATCTATAGGAGAGGTCACTGTGTGGGATGTTGCATGGCTGGTTGAAGATGTTGGGTATGTGAGTGCATGAACTGGTGTGAGGGAAGTTTCTGGTTGTTTATGCTGCTCATCTCTTGTATGTGGAAGTGCGTGCTGTCTTCCATAGGAAGTAATCACAGGGTTGACTTGATATGTTTTTTGAGGGTTGTAGTAGCTTTGTTCTGTTAAAGTGATTGCAAAAGCAAATTTTAAGGATACAATGGCTACGATATCTGGTGGAGTGTCATTCGCAAATCTTGATGTCCGCAAGACTTGTTGGACAGGCTTGCCCACAATACGGCGACCAACATCGCCAAAAGCTATCATTTCAGCTTCGGCAGTTCCATCACTTCCGATGAAGCACAATTTGTATCTGTGTAAGTGAATTTGTATGGGGTATTAGTCAGTGTAGCTGCAGTTGTATGGTAAGGAAGGAGAAAGTAGTTTTTACTTGAACCGGTAGCCTGTGCAGGAGCATGTGTTACACTTATAGCCATCACCATCTGGTGTGCAACTTCTGCTGCATCTATTGCATGATAGGAACCACCATGGGGTGGTTAGCAGTACACGGGTTATAGTAACAGTACATCGGCATCCACCATCCTATTATTGGGTTTGTATAGCGATTGTTAGGAGATGCAGGTAATAATTAAAGAATAATTGATTTTACTTTGTTATTCAGAGATAGAGGGTAGAATTATGGCTGGGAAAATAAATGGGTCAATATGCACCAGGAATGATAGGATGAGTTTTTTATACCGGGAAGTCGTATGGATCCATTTTCTCCAAGTCGCTGAGACACTTGTCTTCGAGGGAAAGTGCTGTTTGCAGTGGTGCTGTTTGTTCTGCAGGAACAGTGACACGTCTGATTGACAGACGCTGATTGTGCAGGCTGCATATGAATGCTGATGAGTAAATTATACAGTAAGAATGGAAGAAAGAATGAAATAGAGAGCGAAATATGGATGTTATGGGTTGGTGTGGAGGAGTCTTAATAGTGCTTACGCGTTGTAGAAGTCTTGAGCCTCTGGAATTGCGGGGTTAAAATACCATCGACATGCAGTGTTTCCACTCAGATATTCTTCACCTATTTAAATAAAGGAGCTAGAAATGGTGATGTGTGATTATGAAGCAGTTGTTGTTGTTATGTCTATGGCTATGATTACCTGCATAGGTTTTCATGAGGCTGCCAACAATGAGTATAACAATTGGCCTAGCTTCTTCTTCATTGTAAATGTCATCGATGGTAAATTCAGTGGCTCGCTGCCCCCATAAAGTTAGTCTAACTTGAAGATTGCTATGGGTAAAAAATGGTCAGGTCTGTATAAAATTTAATTGGTTGTATGTGTGTTAAGGTATTGTGAGCATCAGCACATAACATTGAAAAATATTGGTTGTTGGAGTGTAGTAGATAGCAGTATGTAATATTGCAGAGATATATTGATTACCTGAGATCTTTAAGGACAAGATGTCTGTTTAGGGTTGGTGTTGGTTGATTTGGAAGTTGGACCAAGCGGGTGCTAGAAACTTCGGTGATTATGGCAAGGACATCTGCAAGTGTTAGATCAGCACGTGTTAATCTTCTAGTTGAGAAGTGGAAAAATATGATTATTGAGTTAGAAGGTGCAATGGTGTTAACCTAGGAAATTTCTATTCTCGCCAGCGTGTTTTGAAAGATCAATAAAAGGTGTAAGCTTGTAGATGTATGTTGGAAATGTTTCTGGCATGTCTTTTGCTGGAGTTATTTTTGTGTAGCAAGTAAATTCTATCATGAAAGGCTCATCAACTGGCCTATAGAGGGATTTAGCTTTTGATACTCTAAAACGGCTGATGATGTAGATGCCTCCCTCCTGAATCAATGGGCTTTTAGTGTCAATTTCAGAACTGGGTATCTCAGCATAAATGGCATTTCCCTGCAGTTTCAGATTCAATGTAAGTGTTTTAAATCATCAAGCAATTATTTTATAGATGTGTCTATGAATTTGGTGAGAGTGGTATGGATGGAGAATACAGTAAGATGCATGACGGTATAGCGTGTAAAAAAAAATATAAAGTGATGTGGTAGGATATATGTATGTGCAACAACAAACTGTATATTTGCAAAGTAATTTTAATATTTATTTGAAAGTTGACTATTTCAGTGTATGTGCTGTGCTTTTGTGTTTTGCAAACTAAAGGTTAGTGTTTTGCATCATCAAGCAAGTATTTTGGAGATACGTGGGTGAACTCGGTAAGAATCATATGATGGAAAATACGACAAAATACATGACAGCATAGTGGGTGGAAGATGTAAATGAGTGTATTAGTATATCTGTATGTATAAGAATAGGGTGTATGTTGGCAAAGCAGTTGTAGTATTTATTTGAAAGTCGAGTGTATTTATAAGAGTAAAGCGCATATTTGTAAAGTAGTTATAGCAATTACTTCAAAGTTACCGTGTTAATATATGTGGTATGTATTTGTGTTTTGAAGGTAAGTGTTTTAGAGCATTAGGCTAGTATTTTAGAGCTATGTATGCAAATCTGGTGGGAATCATATGGGTAGAAAATATATAAGATACATGACAGTATAGTATGTAAGAGATGTAAAGTAGTATGTTAGGATATCTATTTGTGGAAAAAGAAGATGTATATCTGCAAAATAAGTTTACTATTTATTTGAAAATCTGTTATTTCGATACATGGGATGTGTTTCTGTGTTTTTCAATGTTAAGTTTAGTGATTTGCAGTATGAAGCAAGTATCTTAGGGCTAAATGTGTAAATCTGATAAGAATTATATGAATGGCTAATATGCTAAGATGCATGAGAACATAGCGTGTGAAATATATAAAGAAGCATGTTACTGTATCTGTATGTGCAAGAATAAGGTGCATGTTTGCAAAGTAATATCGATATTTATTTCAGAGGTGGATATTTTAGACTATGTGATATAGTAGTTATTTCAAAGTTAGCGTGTTAATATATGTGATATGTATTTGTGTTCTGAAGGTAAGTGTTTTAGAGCATTAGGTAACTATTTTAGGGGTATGTATGCAAATTCGGTGGGAATCATATGGGTGGAAAATATATAAGATACATGACAGCATAGTGTGTAAGAGATGTAAAGTAGTATGTTAGGATATCTATTTGTGGAAAAAGAAGATGTATATCTGCAAAGTAAGTTTACTATTTATTTGAAAGTTTGTTATTTCGATACATGGGATGTGGCTATGTGTTTTTGAAGGTTAAGTTTAGTGATTTGCAGTATGAATCAAGTATCTTAGAGTTAAGTGTGGAAATGTGATAAGAATTATATGAATGGCTAATATGCTAAGATGCATGAGGACACAGTGTGTGAAATATATAAAGAAGCATGTTATTGTATCTGTATGTGCAAGAACAAGGTGCATGTTTGCAAAGTAATATCGATATTTATTTCAGAGCTGGATATTTTAGACTATGTGATATGTGGCTGTGTTTTTTTCGAACTGGCGGCTAGTAGTTTGCTTTATTAAGCAAGTATTTTAGAGCTATGTGTGTAAGTTCGATAAGAGTTATATGGATGGAAGGGATGCTAGGATGTACAATGGTCTATCGTGCAAAAGACGTAAATAAGTGTGTTTGTATATTTGGATGTGCAAGGATAAGGTGTGGATGTGCAAGGATAAGGTGTGGATGTGCCAAGTAATTTTAGTATTTGTTTTGAACCTGGATATTTTAGCATCTATGGTATGTTTTTGTGTGGAAGTAATTTTAGTATTTACCTAAAATCTGCGTGTTTGAGTATATGTGATTTGCTTTTGTGTTTCTGGAACTGAAGATTAGTGAAAAAGTAAGCAAGTGTTTTGTAGTATGTGTGAAAATTGAGTAGATTTAACATTTTCATATGTGAAAGAATAAGGTGTACATTTGCAAAGCAGTATAAGTCTTTTTAAGCTGAAGAGCAGTGTTTTGTGTGGTGAAGCATGTATTTTAGACTGTGTGAAAATGGACCGAAACTTTGAGTGGAAGATATAGTAAAATGTAGGACAGAATAGTGTGCAAGATGCATGGAGAAGCGATTTAATACCTTTTCATCTGCAAGGACAAGATCCATGTGCGCTATTGGCCCATTATCTGTGCCACCACGGTACTCCCATTTGCGTGAAACACGCACACAAATAACCCAGTGTTTGGATTTTGGGTGTAGTGTGGGTAGCAAATCAAACGCCATATTGGAAACCTGTAGATTCTAGATCAATTGGAAATATTAGATAACACCAGGGGTACTGCATTGGTTTATGAATGTAAACCACCTGTATGAAGTAGATATAAATAATTGGCACTGATGGAAAACATCATTGTATAAATAATTGGTCAACTGTACCTTCTGTTTTAGAAATAACTGCTCAGGCATATATAGGGTATCTGAATATTGTAACGGGAAAAGTAATATTGATACTTAGTGTGTGATGTTGCAATACATAGGAGTAAACGATAAACGTAGGGAATTCCCATGTCGTGACATGTTTTTTCTTTCGATGTGTATCATGGGAATGATAGTAATGTCTCTCTCTCTCTCTTTTTTTGCTCCTGGTTTTTCTATTTCTTCTGTTTTCCTATGGAGAATGTATGTTAATTCTATGATAAGGTATATGGAGGTACGATACATTGCAGGACTTCCTTATAAACTATGTTGCGTGTTGTATCAGCACAATTTTCGTTGTCATCTTGTATTAATAATTTGAGGCCACTTTTTGAGGTAACACGGGATACTGCGACATATAACTGACCATGGCTGAAAACTGGTTTCTTTAAATACACACCTACTTTATCTAGCGTCTGCCCTTGGCTTTTATTAATGGTCATAGCATAGCATATCTTTACAGGAAATTGACGGCGTTCAAGTATGAAAGGTAATTTGGAGTTCTTTAGTGTTAAACAAATGCGGGGAATATAAACGATTTGGGATGTATGAGTGCCTGTGATTATTTGTGCTTCGATAATCATATCGCCCATAGCTGTAACTATCAAGCGCGTTCCATTGCATAAGCCACCAGATTGGTTTAAATTACGAAGTAGCATTATAGGAACTCCTTTTTTAAGATGCAGTCTATGAGGGGGGAAATTATTTCCATTTAACGAATTTAAAAATTCAATCGGATATAGCAAGTCGTATGAATGATGGACACTTTGCGCTTTTGATATTTTGTCACAACTAAGATACTCTTTTTGATTCGCAGGAATAAGAGATACTATATATGTATTTATTTCATCAGCCAAGTCGTTTGTTGGAGTTAGTATGGCTCTTGCACGAAGGTATGATATATCAGAAAAATTTATTTTTAAATCTGGGTATATAGCATCAACTAAACAAGCAATTTTGTCATCACTGGTGAAGAGCAGTAGGTCATGAGGTATTTTTATCCACGTGGGTTCTAATTCACCTTCATGTGCAGTTGCTTCTAGTTTACCTTCACCTAGGTCTAGCACCCATTTGCTGAAATTAGCGATTTCTTGCTGGGCTAGTGAATCTAAACCTGGAGAAAGGAGCCTCATATTTTTCTTTAATGTTAAGATAGATATATTATTCCAAAGAGGTGAGTTTATTATTGTCGCGTTTACAATTTGAGCTCTGGAACCACCCTCAATAACTGGTAGAATTTGCCTAAAATCGCCTCCTAAAACAACATTCTTGCCACCAAAGGGAATATGTTCCATTGCCGGTGATTGGAACGACAATAAATCACAAAGTGTTCTATCAAGGGTTTCAAATGCCATTCTATGTGTCATAAGGGCTTCATCCCAAATTATTAATGAAGTTGCCTCAATAAGATCAGCGAGCATGGTTCCTCGTTTGATATCACAAATAGTGGCCTCGTCTATGTCGCAAGGAATTTTAAATCGAGAATGTGCTGTTCTTCCACCTGGCAATAACAATGATGCAACTCCAGAGGAAGCAACAGTAAGGACAATTTTCTTTCGTGCTCGTAGGTGTGTGACTATAGCGTTCCATAAGTAGGTTTTACCAGTACCTCCATAACCAGAAACAAAAAAGAAGCCAGGAGTATTGTTAAGAACTGCATTGGTTATACGTTCGAAGGCATGGTGTTGCTCATCGTTAAGATTTGAAACCAAGTGATCTGATTCGATAATTAGTTGTTCGGTGTTGTACGATAACTCTTCGTCTATAAATCGATTGGCGCATGTTGCCTCAAAGTTTCCTGATCTTTGTGGCAAATTGTAGTCTCTAATTCTACCTCCATTTTTTGCAAATATGGTTGAAAGGTCATCTAGCAAATAATTGCGTAAATCAGGATCAGGCATTTGGTAGTTCTGATTGTTGATGGCCTGTCTAAATCTATATTGGATATCATCAGCTAGTGTTCGCCAAACTTTTTCGAAGAAAGTATACTCGTCATTCACCTCACAAAAAAGCAACATTGTTACAAATAGTTGTCTTAGTTGTGTGGAAGTAGCCCAAGCTGCTGCTTCGTCGAAAGCATTGAACCATTCTTGATCATTACCAAGTAGGCCACGAGAGTTGCATGCGTCTTTAAATGTTGGATATGTAATAGTGTTATATGTTTTGACATCATCATAACTTTGTGCACCTTTAACTATCATTAGTAGCATTCTGAGGTAATAACGTTCGCCAACAGATGGATGCACATAGTATAAACGGCCTATTTTTGATCCTATTTGTCTAGGCTGCCATTTTCGTAGAGTCTCATCCCATCGCCACTTTGAAGGGAATTCGTAATATGTTAGGTTTCTTCCTTGAGGGTATATTTGGTTAGCGATGAACCATTCAGTTAACATTGTCTTGCGCAGGAATTCTTGCGAAGTTATTACAGATAAGTTAGCATCAGTGTTATATGTTATGTTATTCTCATGTGGTAAATGGACAGGGAGTCGTTCCACTGCTGGGAAATGTCTATGGATATCAAATCCGAATATGCGCCAACATGCGTCTTGTTCACAGATATAGCGGCAATCTAAATATTCTTTAACTTCATTTATAGTTTGAGTTTCATTATCGTATGGTGCATCATGACCATTTTTTATTCTCTCGATATAGACTTTGCCACAGTCTGGACCTTTTGTTATGTATTTGAATAGATACTTGATAAAGACGCCTTTGTTGCACCATTCTACATTTATATGGGCCTGGAATTTTTTCAGCAAATACATATTATACGGAACTATCCATTGATTGTTTAGTTTTGCGTTTCCTTTTCGAATGTATCTATAATTGATGGGTCTTTTGTACGCTGCGAAGCCATTGGACTCAACTGTAGTTTCAGATTGCAAGGCTTTAGGATACCCTTTGGAACATTTGCCATTTTTCATGCAGGGGCTATCACGGTAATTTTTACCACATGGGCCATGTGTCATGTGCTCAGCGACTAATGCATATCCTAGAGGATCAATTTTGGGGTCAGGAATTTCTGCACTTATGAATGAATCAATGAATGTAGATGTTGGTTGAGAGGTGTCTTGGGAAACCCATAGAATAATGTGTGCATGAGGGAGGCCACGCTTTTGGAACTCGACGGTATGGAGGACTGATGTAGTGTGCAGGAAGGCAAGGGGACAATAAAACAACGAAAATCAATGTTAGCACTAGTGCAAACTAATTTGTTATGGGAAAACTTGAGGCTAAAAGATATTTTGAATAGAAGGACATACTTGCAACAATGGGCCCAAAGGCTACACCGTTTTTAATGTCCTGTAAAAGTTCCTCAAGTTTCATGTTGTATACTCGTACGACAATATCAGCTCTATCTGTTGCTTTCTGTCCTGGCTCGATACTTACAGCTTCAGTAATTTCTGGCCACTTGGGATCACATGTAAATGTCGTAAAGAAGTCTGGTGGACCATATACTCTGCATATTGCTATACTGTCGTGGTAATTTTGGATCATGTATCGTCTACCGCCCGTGTGTGAAGCCGGTAAGACTGTTTTGCCGATTTCATTGCCATCTATACAACCGCGGCTGACAGCGTCTGCTATACCTTGTAAATTCTCTATTCTAAGCTTAGTTTGATTTTGAAGGATGAACCACAACCTTATTTCGTCTATGCAAGCGCGAGCATCAATCTTCGCCTGGCTTGATAAAGGCCCGTAACATAGATAGGGATTTGGCTGATCTTTTTTATAGTGTAACATATAGCGATAGTAGTCCTGCATTGTCATTTTAGTACGGCCTCTGTTATGAGCTGTGTTTGTATCATTATAGGGTATTCTAACTTGGAAACCGCGCTCACCATATGGAAATAGAAGAGGATATTGAAGTGCCATGAATGCGGGGTGTAACACAGATATTTGGTGAAGTTGGCCAGCATGTGTCTCTATCACTATGTCTCGTTTGAATGTGTCTAATGTGAAGTCGCCAACAACAAGCATGGCAAGTTGATCAGTCGTGGGTAAATTGTATTGCACTGGATCACCTTCCCTCGCGCCTATGATTCTAATGATGAATTCTTCATTGCCATGATCTTTCAGTCTATCTCTTGCAAGCCTAAATTTTCTTGCAAATGGGTTGTGGTTATCTAGCATCTCTGTTAAATCTTTAATTATTCTTGTATCCAAAAGATTTGTGGGTATTTCATTTGGATCTAAAGCGTGCAGCCTGTTTTTAATTTCATTAGCAGTATCGTATATGTATAGCTGAATGAACTTAGGAGGCATTCCATTGTCTGGAAGCAAGGACCCAATGCGGTGGTGAACCTGGCCATTGATTTTGAAAACGGGGGGGCCTCGTCCATCATTCATAGATCGGTCTATCTTTGCTCCCATTGATGTAAAGGCGAATAAACAATTATATTGACGGATATGTTTTATAAATTTCTTGGAATGAGCATCGCTATTGAATTTAGCCAAGGTATTGAGGGGTTCAGGTCGGGCTGTAAAGGGTGGTATGGAAATCTTGCCTCCTTTACAGCAAGAATTGTAAATAATTCTATTATTTCTAATGGATGAATCAGATTTAACCCTTTCTCCAAACCAAAATATAGCATGACAATATCTGCACTCATAGTCGGGTGACCCAAAGTAGGAGCGATGAGGATAAGAAGCTATATAGCGATATGTTTGAATTAGAATATTTCGTGTGTTGTGATAGGGAACATGTTTTGCCATAGCCACGAAGGAAGAGGGGGAAAAATAGTTAGTTAAGTTATAAGAACACTATAATTGTATGTGGCTAATTATTTATTTGCATTAGGTGGAGAGAGAGGAACAGAATAGGCGAAAGCATCGCAAAAAGGGAGGAGCAGTAACGAATTAGAATATGTAGCGATACTATGGGAGATTCTAGTGTAGTATGTAAGCACGCATACCTTTCAACGCGTCGATATAATCCTGGCTGAAATGACCAAATTCTATGGATGAACTGTTACTATCTAACGCTCCTAGAAAAGCATGGAGGAAAACGTGGCTTAGACAGCGCAGGCAAAGATTATTATCAATGGTAAGAAGCACCTATTATCAATGCCATAAGTTGGTATCAATCACCTGATAGTCTTAGTCTCTGCTGATCTAGTAATCTACGCCGTTTACGACGACACTCAGCTGGGCTAAGAGTTAAAGGGCAGTGATATGCAGCGCCTTCTCCAGGGATTCCTATTTATCAAATAATGAACAGGGATGTTTAGTCCTGTAGGACTGTGCGTTTTAAATTTAGGAACAGTCAGGAAAGAAACATACTTTGTCTTCTGCGAGTTCCACTTCTAGAGCATGTGTGGTAAGTAGATGAAGACGCTGGGCGATATGAAAATAGTAGGTGTAGAGAGCAGGGCAAGGAGAAGAAGCAGAAAGGTATAGAACGGTGTCTACTTGGTGAGATTGGAATGGACACATATCAAATGTAGAATAAATAGATGCAAAACCAAAGGTAAAGGTTGATGGACGCACATGGGAGAGGATCACTGGCATCACTCGGTTGGGATGAGCGTGGCTCCATTAGCTACCAAATGCGTAAAAGATGCGTCTACATAGCATCAATAAGACAGCAAAATAAACAACAAAAAAAGAGGCAACATCAAGTTATTTAGGATAATCATACAGGGAGAAATCTCTCTCTGTGTGTCTCTCTCGTTTTTTTTTTGTTCTTGGTGGGTTGAGGCAGGGGGGGGAGGGAATAGCACATAGCAATACTGATATATACTTATTAATTAACAGTGCAAGGCTGACAAAAGAAAAGATACAGACGATTATGGAAATGAATCAAGAAAACTGTCAATTCAAAGGAGTAACTGAATAAACAAAATTAGCCATGGAAGCTCCTTACATGAAAAAAGAGAGGAGGGGGACGGGGGACTATAGGAATTAGCAAGATCTAAGAAATAAAATGTCCTAATGTGCACATGCATACACGGTGAACATACGGGCTAGCGGGGAAAACATGGGCATTTTTTTTTACATAGAACTAAGCTTCCAAAAGTGTAATCAATCACAACAAAACCATATATGCTTTGAAGGCAGACAATAGCCTGTAGTGCAGCTTGTTCATAAGCAGCCATGCACTCTGCCTCACAAGGTGACCAGAAAAAGAGCTGTCGCGGGGTATTCTGAAAGCTCAACAGAGGCAACTCAATCTCTACTCCACAAAGGGTGCTTCCATCGTCCATAATTTCACAGAGGAGTGAAACGTATGGCAAGTGACATCTAGCCGCGGCAGCTTGCAAAAGGGAGATGTAGGAGGCCCTAATGACAAACATATGGTCACTACTGGTTATGCTGCTTATTTTTTTCCACCATGCAAGCAAAAATAACAGAATATGAAACAAAAATAGGGGAAAAAAGGGCGGGAAAGCAAGAAGAGGGGGGGGGGGAGGGGAAAAATATAAAAAAATAAAAAAGGCAAAAGGATAATATATCAGTTACTACACTCTGCATAATGGCATATTGTAACAAGCATAATATAAATATAATTAATAACTTTATGTGTAGGAGAAGAGAATAATAATAACTTTGTTGCTCTCATAATACAGGCAACAATAAATTAAGCAAGGAGAGAAAGGAGAATATATCTTACCGTAAATAGCAAATCTGGTTTGGTACCAATTCCTTCGAATGAAACAACACAAAGGGCTTCAATTTGTAAAAACCTGTAATGGCACGTATAAGGTGACAGGCTGAAAAAATATCTGCATGTTATAGGCATGTATGAATCATTTGAGAAAAATAACAAAAGGGAGGCACATTCTATTAACACCGTTTTGTTTCTCTTTTTTTATAAAAAAAACGTAAAACAAAAGAGACCACAAGGGAATGGTGGTACAACATAACAGGAAGGTTAAAAATATAGTACAGCATAATGACTGGAATTAATGTGCCAGTTGCTATACAATGCATGGTGCTATGATGCAAGGTTATTTTTCCGTTTTTTTTTTAAAAAAAAACCTGTATGATAATGAAGAATGCCTGTCAGTTTAACACACAACGTCGCATTCAACATGAAGGGCCTATAAAAATACAACATGGTGCAATACGTGAGAGAAGCGTTTTACATACTATACCATGCATAAACAATTCCCGTAATAGAGTCAAGAAATAATACGTTTCATAACGGTGCGCATAAGGTGGGAAACTGAAAAAACATCTATATATTATAGGCATGTATGAATCATTCGAGGAAAATAACAAAAAGGAAGCACATTCTATTAATAGCATTTTGTTTTCGTTTTTTCCCTTAAAAAAAGATGTAAAAAAGAGACCAGCCGGCAATATCACACATAAATCAAATATGAATTTGGCCCCCAGATAATGCACGCACGAACATATTACGTAGAAGCAATAGAAGGACAGAGGGGGTTATATCTTGCCAAAGGCAGCGCCCCATCATGTAAGGGAAAAGAACAGAAAATTAAGTAAAAATAGGAAAGGAGAAAATATGGAAAAAGGAGGGAAAAGAGGGCGAAGGAAATTAAAAAATACAAAAAATAAGAGGCTAATATATCAGTTGCTGCATTCTGCATAATGGCATAATGTAACAGGCACAATATAAATCCAGCTAATAATTCTATGTGTAAAGCAATTGAAAGTAAAATGACCTCATAATATGGGTAACAATGAATTAATCAAGGACAGCAGGGGAACATATCTTACCGCAAATAGCAAATTTGGTTCGGCACCAATTTCTTCCGGATCAAACAACACAAAGGGAGAAACCCTGCCAGTTTAATACACAATACTGTATTCAACACGAAGGAGCAATAAAAATAGGTGATAATGTGGTAGGTGGGAGCAGCATGTCAGATACTATACCATGCTTATACGGATAGTGCAATAGAGTCGACAAATAAGATGTTTCATAACGACACACATAAGGTGTTAAGGTGGCAAATAAAAAAAAGCCTGTATATTATAAGCATGTATGAATCATTCGAGGAAAATAACGAAAAACGAGGTACATTCTGTTAAATCCATCCTTTTTATTTTAATAGGAGCTGTAAAAATACAGGGCATAAGAGAATTGCGGTACAGCATAATAGGAAGATTAAAAATTCTGGCACAGTATAATATCCAGGTCTAATGTGATGGCTGCTATATAATGCATAGTGCCATGATGCAGGGGGGATATGTTTTTTTTTCTTTTTCCTTTTTTTTAAAATACAGCCAACAATGTCACACATAAACTAAACACAAATCTCGTCCCCACATAATATACGCACAAACATATGATGTAGAAACAACATGACAGAGGGGGTTATATCTTACCAAAAGCAATGCTTTCGATTCGGTGATGAGCTCGGTGCGAGCGAAACAGTTGAATCACCTGAAAGAGATGAAAAACCTATATGCAAGAGAGAGCGTGCATCAGTTTAATAAGCACAAATCAGTGTATCAGTGTAATATACGCACAAACATATGATGTAGAAACAACATGAGAGAGGGGGTTATATCTTACCAAAGCCAATGCTTTCGATTCGGTGATGAGCTCGGTGCGAGCGAAACAGTTGAATCACCTGAAAGAGATGAAAAACCTATATCCAAGAGAGAGCACCCATCAGTTTAATAAGCACAAATCAGTGTATCAGTGATATCAAAAAGCGCTCTCGCTGTGAATCAGATTATGGTGGGACAGCAGCAATGAAAAAAAGGGCATGTATGAATCATTCGAGGAAAATAACAAAAGGGAAGCACATTCTATTAATAATACGCTGTGAATCAGATTATGGTGGGACAGCAGCAATGGAAAAAAGGGCATGTATGAATCATTCAAGGAAAATAACAAAAGGGAAGCACATTCTATTAATAATATTTTGTTTTCCCTTTTTTTCCCTAAAAAAAGATGTAAAAAAGATATCATGAGGCAATCACGGCACAACATAATAGGAAGATTTAAAATATGGCACAGTATAATGTCCGGAACTAATGCGGTGGTTGCTATACAATGCATGATGTCATGATGCATGTTTTTTTCCTTGGTTTTTTTCCCTAAAAAAATATACAGCCAGCAATGTTACACATAAATTAAACATCAATTTCGTATCCAGATAATAAACACACGAACATATTACATGAAAGCAATAGAAGGACAGAGGGGGTTATATCTTGCCAAAGGCAGCACCCCATCATGTAAGGGAAAAGAACAGAATATGAAGTAAAAATAGGGAAGGAGAAAATATGGAAAAAGAGGGAAAAGGAGCTGAAAGAAATTAAAAAATAAAAAAATAAGAGGATAATATATCAGTTGCTGCATTCTGCATAATGGCATAATGTAACAAGCATAATATAAATCTAACTAATAACTCTATGCGTAAAGTAATTGATTATAAGCAATATTCTGTTAAACCCATCCTTTTTATTTTAATAGGAACTGTAAAAAAAACAGATCATAAGATAATTGCGGCACAGCATAATAGGAAGATTAAAAATTCTCGTACAATAAATCTGGTCCTCACATAATATACGCACAAACATATGACCTAGAAGCAACATGAGAGAGGGGGTTATATCTTACCAAAAGCAATGCTTTCGATTCAGTGATGAGCTCGGTGCGAGCGAAACAGCTGAATGACCTGAAAGAGATGAAAAACCTATATGCAAGAGAGGCCACCCATCAGTTTAATAAGTACAAATCACTGCATCAATGATATCAAAAAGCGCTCTTGCTGTGAATCAGACTATGGTGGGACAACAGCAACAAAAAAAAGCTGGTGACAATGCTGTCCATAAATTGAAACACAAGAAATTTTTTTTTTTACATAAGATAAGCACGGGTCAATTAACATAAGAGCAACAAAAAAGGAGGGGGGGAGGGACCTACAACTTACCAGGAAAGACACCTGAATCTTGCAACAATCTACCTCCGCTCCAAATAAGGGAAAGAACTGCAAGAAATAGAAGTACAAGCATTCTTTAAAAAAAGATCTGAAGCATCAAACATGATAGGAACATAAAAAAAAAAGGGAGCAAGCAAACCAGAAGCCACGAGCAACAGCAGACTGAGGTAGTGTCACGCTCGAAACTCCTTGGCTGCAATAGACACGCAAATATAGACATGAGCAAAAAGATTTGGATCAAAAATGTGTTTCATTGGTTAGCGGCATTTTTTCCATCTCCTTTTATTCTCTTCTTCTTTACCTCTCTCGCTCCTCCAATCTTGCACACAGAAACAACGTGAAGCCGTGGGAAATTAAAGCTTCATATAGAACCGACAAACAATAACAAAGAAGCAACATTAGAGCATACGAATGGGATCACAATAAGAAAGAAACAAGCGTGCATTTAGACAAAGGAGGGAAGGGGTGAAGAGGGAATCCGCAATCGAAAGAACACGTGCAGACAAAAAGCGGCAAAGGGTGGAAAAAATGGCACGGGTGAAAGCAAAAGGGGGAAAGCTTCGGGTGGAATGGAAAGCGATGGCTAAAATAGCGTGAAAATAAACAAAATAAATTCGTCCAAGAGCGCAACCACCAAATGGCATGGGAGAAAGCGAAAGGGGAAAAGCTCCAGGTCGCTGCTTGTGGCCTTTACCACGCGAACAAACAAAACGCAATCAATAGGTACTGCAAATCAACAAAAGGAAGTGTCGGGAAGTGTTGCGTAGAGGCGAAGCAGGGGGGTGTAAAACAACGAAGCACGCCATCTGCCGACCACATCGCCATACAAAAGCACAAACCTAAACGGAAAACAAATCCCAAGCCTGGAAGGGAAAGGGCCATGGATCTAGCAATACTCAAAGCAACCGGCAGAGTGACTCAGGCCAGAGCGCGTGGATCTAGCAATACTGAAAACAACCGGCGAAGAAACCCAGCAGAAAGAAAAGCGCCAACAAAAGCAAGCAACGCGATGCCACCATGGCACCGAGCAGAGCAAGGCAAAAATCACCATCGCAACAGATCCGAAACGCAAGAACAGGCACTGACCAAAACAAGGAAGACCACAATCACAGGAAAGTAAGCTCAGCAAGGCAACGAAAAGAGGAGGAGAAAGGAGCCAGGAGGAGGAGCCTGGACTCTATCGGCCGACATCCAGGCCGGGCAGATGGCCACCGGAGGACACGCATACTGAAGCCACGGCGCAACACGCCACATCGGCTGCCAGGACCTCTTGACCAAAAAGTAACCGGTGGACCAGACACAGCCGACCGGCGCGTGGCGAGGGGCGGCGTTACGCGCGAGGCGCAGGAGCGAACAACCTCTGGAAACGTCGCGACCAAGCAGGCACCGACACGCAGATCCAACGCAGGCGTGCGCTGCGGAGCGCGCCACGCGCAAGGCAAGCCCGCGCGCACACAGGCGCCGACACGCAGGCCCGGCGCACAGGCGTGAGCCGCGGAACGCGCCGCGCGCAAGACGAGCCCCACGATGCGCATCGGGCGACCAGTAACATTCTGGCCGACACGGACGCTGCGACTGGCCGGTAAGGCGCGCTGCTTTTATAGTATCTAATATATAAAACACGAGTTAATTCTTACGTTATCAATTCTCCTTATTTCCCGCTCATCTAATAAAAACTCTAAAAATTCAAATAATTTATCCACTTTTGTTATACTTCCTTGTCCTCCAACTTCTCGGTTCGTTACTGGCTATAGATATGAGACTCATTTTACTAATAAAAATAAAAAAAATTAAAAAAAATTAGCAGATAATATCTCCCACTTATTTTTTCGAATCTAATCTAAAATTAAACTATAACATCACTCCTGATATATTCGTTTGATAGTACTCTCATGACACATTCGTATTTCCATACTTAAATTTATACTTGATATTACCATATTCATATTTATATTTTTATTACAACACATAAGAATTATCTAATAATCCTTGAACGTTGAGCAAACGCTGGCACCACACTTCTGTAAAAGCAGATATTCCACACCCTAGAAACGATGGCTTTCTAGAGCGGTTTTGCCTAGTTGGTAGATGAAGGCGTGGTTTGTGCCACCTGATTGCTGAGTCATGTTTTACAGCAACTCCAGCACAGACTCCATCTCACTCGCCATCGCTATTTTTTCGATCGCCCGGTAATACACGGCTCCAGCAGACACGCCAAATGAATCGCTATCACTGTGCAGTCGCTATCCACAGCTGTCGGCAAATATAGCTACCTGAAGTCCATCGCTGTCCCTCGCTGGCTCATGTGCACTCGATGGGAGGCGAGAAGGCAGCAAGTTGCCAAATGTTTTAAAAATCCATTCATTCTCCCATCTTTAATAAATTCAAAAGTGAACTTCTAAAGTTTCTAAAATCATATTAATTTTTTGCTCGTAGAATAAATAACAGAGAACCCATTTTAATTGAATTCAACTCAAAATTGCATACAGATATTAAATGAAATTTTCCAAAATTTAACTGTTTTTGTATATTATTTGAATTTTTAGGGTCTCAAATAAATTTCTAAAAATCTGAGAAAATTTACTAATATTCTTCTTATGTGATGGACTAATTTTTAAAATTATTTCTAACCCTAAATTATATGTAAAAATGAGTTCATTTGTAATGCTTCATTTACACATATTTTTATGATTTTTATATGAACAGTACCAAAATTGAGTTCTTTGTAATATTTTATTTTTAATAAAATAGTCGTAGGAATAAAGCCGTTCTCAGAAACAACCGTTGTAGTATATAAGATAAAGAGAGTAAAATTTGACTAGTCCTTTAGAGTGTACAGAAATATAAAGATTGGAGAGCTATAAGATACAGAGAGTGAGATTTAACTAGTTTTTTTAGAACGTACCAAAATATAAAGATAAATTTTGAGAGTAGATAGCTAAATAAAAATATAATCAGTTAAATTTGGCTAATCTACTTAGAGTTGGAGAGTTTAGCCCCACTGTCGCACATCCTCAAGAGCAGAGCTATGTTCCCTTATATCCACAGCTCGCCACACGTCCCCTCTCCACTCCACTCCAAGCCGGCTAGCCCGCCGTCGCTGCCGCGTTCGCCACACGCGCCCGGCCGATGGACACGGTTGCTCCCCGCCTGAGCCGCTCCTCGACGCGGTACGGCCCCGTCAGCAGCAGCGCCGCCTCCTTCAGCGGGCCCGTCAGGAAGTGGCGCAAGGCGTGGGTGCCCCTCGCCGGCGCCGGCGCCCCCGGCCCCGGGCCCAGGGGAGCGGCTTCACAAGGTAACAAGGTGGTGCTGTTCAGGTGGATGCCAGTGAACGGCGGCTCGGGTGGGGGTGGGGCCGACGGCGGCATGGAGCCGGCGGCGACCAGGCGGCGCTACGTCCCGGTGAGGATTCCCGGATCCGAATGTTAAGTGTTCGCTGGTTGATTTTTTGTGCACGGGAGGGTTCGATTCAGTGCAGAGATTCGACAACCTAGATGTTCTTGGTCGGCTTGGGGTTTCTATTTTGCGCACAAACGTTGGATGAGTGTATAATCGGATTCTTCTTGGGTTAATTTGATGCTTAATCCAACAAGTGGAGTTAGGAAATGGAGTCATTCCTATTGCTTGGGGCAAGTTAGGATTTACTAGCATTTTAGATAAGACTGGGTTGGGTTAAGGGGTTTAGCGTATTGGGTTGGGTTAAGGGGTTTAGGGTATTGGCCTTTGTGCTAGCTTTAGCTTCTAATTGGTGGCTACACAACTCTGTGGTCCGGTCATCCAATCGTGGTAATGGACATGACAGAGCAGAAAATTGGTCCAATTGGTTCAAAATGGGTTGGTGTGGTTCATGAATTATGGGTGTTTGTGACAGTTGTGACGGTGTAGTAAACTTTCAGTGCCACGATTTGAAGATTCATGGCATTCCTCAATTCAGTCTTTGCAATATTACATTGATGTTTCAACTCACCCATCTAGTTCTTTATTTTATTCTGCTTTATTATGTGTAAGCAGATATTTTCCTACGGAACATATCCTGTGATTTTAGTATTCATGTGTTTTTTTTCTGAGATTAGTGTTCATGTTTATTTGTGTTTGGATAATGGCCTCACCATCTTAGACAGTGGATGCACTCTTTCTCCTGAATAATTCCTGGTGCTATTTTGCATTCTACCTTAGTCAGAGTTCAGTGATGTTGTAAGATATGAGTCAGTGTCAGTGGCGGTGGATGTGTTCTGTTTCATGCATAGTTCTTGGTGCTATTTCACTTTCCGCTTTAATCAATTGTTAGTGATAATGAGAATCAGATTTTCTCCTTGTGTAAGGCAGTGTCAACGATGATTAAATTAGGAATACGTAAACCCAATCACTTCTTTTGCAGATTTATCAACAATCACGGGTGCACTGAGAAAAGCTCTTTAAATGGATACCTACTGAATCTAGTCATGTATCTCGATTAGAAAAGGAAACTTCAAGTCCTGTTTGGGGATAAGGCTAATATGGAGATTCATCATCTGCTGAAACTTAGCCACCTAGTGGCAGTGTTACCTTGACATCCGTGTTCAATTTTGTTTGCCGAATCAGACACCCCGAATCCGAGTCGGATTCCGAGTTGTATTTCATGTGTCCAATTTTTTTTTTGCCGAATCGGACACTCAAATCCAAGTTGGGTTCCGACACCTATGTCCGTGTCCAGATAACACTACCTAGTGGGAGAAAAACAGAACCTAATGATGCCCTGTAGATGAAACCATGTCCTTACCGATAATGCCATTGATTTGCAATAGGTAGGCCCAATCGGACACTCAAATCCCAAAAGGTTTCTAAAGAAGTCATCTGTTACAACCATTTGAACCATCCAGGGAGTGAATGAATTTAATTGAGCGTTTTCCATCAAAATGTGCTTCCTAAATTTTGTTTTCCTTCTTTTATGGCATCTGTTTTGGTTTAATTATTTGATAAGTCATACTGTCAGCATGTGTTGCCCATCTTGTTAGCCATTGTACTTTCTTAAAATATTTTTCCCCTCAGAAAAGCCACAAAACTTATGTGTATCCTATTCAGGCCGCAGGCGAGACACAGAACACTACCAAAAAAGGCAACAGCAGCGAGCTAAACTTGAACCTTGAGTTGGAAGACCCTGATGATGACACTGATGCCGATTTGAGCACGGATGAGCAAGGCGACGCAGATAACCCACAACCAGAGAGCCGATTGAAGAGGAAAGCCTTTTAATCCCTGACCTTGAGATAGGATCTGAGCATCTGCTCATATTCCGTAGCAAGGCCTCTCGTTTTACCTAATTAACGTCTATTGTTGTAGCATGTAACTTGTATCAGCCACCCTCCCTTGTTTGTTTCAGTCTAGAACTAGAATGATTCGTCATCTATGTTTGTCACTGCCAATTGAGCGGTTATCATTTGTCACTCTTGTAAGATTGTCATGGATTTGTGATGTACTATGTAACATGGTAATGTAAGATGTAGGAGCTCCGAGGTTGGCAACCGTGCATTTACAAAAAGAATGCATAGACCGCTGCAGCCTCTTGTTATTGTACCTTTAGGGCAATTGTATTTTTGCCACTTGTTTGAGCCGTTATTGTGAATCTACCATTATAAAAAGCACAATTGCATTGTTGCCATTAAAATGGACTCAAACCCAAGATATCTACCATTGGACTGATGACTGACTAACATGGTTTATTTAGGGGTTTTTATTATTTTAAGAACAGAAATACCTTTGGACACAATTTGCAAGCTTGCCATTCAAACTAGATAATAAACACAAGACAGACAATCTTTTTTGGCATGGCACTGTGGAACAGCACACATTTCCCAGCTTTAGATAGCAATATAGTCTGATAACACAAAGCAATATAACAAAATAACTAATTTAAGATTGGCATCATCTTGTTTATCCTCATCTTCACATATAAAAGATGAGTAGACATTAGGAGTACATCTCACGAAGCCCTACATCATATAGCTCAACTTGACACCACAAGCACAGTTTCCTAACTATAGCTCACGATAGCATGTTCCTAACTAGCAGCAAGTTTCCAAAAGATGATTACATATGACTGATGCTCCAAGACACATCAAATTGAAGCTGCAACAAAACATCTCTTCTCTTTCCCCTTCCCCCTTGTTCTTGGCGGCTTTGTTGTCACCTCATTTGCAATGCCACTACAACAACACTTGTATAAGTTGTGGTAAATATGTTGCAAGTGAACATGAAATTGGCTTTTGAATGCTAGTTACCTAGATGATCCACTAGTAGAGAGTTTTTTGACCTTGGCCTAGGTGTTGCACCATGAAGATTGGATGGATCATTGCTCCCTTGATCTGAGGATGGAGTTCTTTTCTACACCAAAAAAGGAGTTAATAGACAATGTATGAATAAAAAGGGATCACATGAAAATGGATGAAAATTACATTTTTCCTAGCTATAGGTCCTCCTTGATAGGTCTTTGCAAAATGGCCCGTGTAACCACACTCACGGCATGTCCTCTTCTCTCTACAACCAGGTTCATCAGAAGCTTTAATCCTATGAGTACTAGGCCTCTCAGGCTTTCTCCTCAGCTTTGGCTTTTTCAACTTGAAACCAGGATCTACAATTGTCCATTGTTTCTTAGTGATATTGGGTTCCATACTCCAGCATATGTTTTCCTCAACCTCCGTACTGAGTAGTACTCATGCATATAGTTGTGTATGTCAGGTGACATGAGGGAACCTATAAAAACCAATACATGGTTACATGCTTCCCACTAACTATCCGAGCTCTACAATAGCATGTCTGGTCCTTCAAGTTCATTGCATGTCTCCATATCACTCCTTTCTTAGACACGACAAATAATTCAGTTGTATCATCATTATTACTCCTTAACACATTATAATCCTTGAGATTCTTGCTTTGTTCATTTACTTACTAACAATAGTTGGAATTATCCTTCCTTCCATTTTCCTTGCAAGCCGGCTCCTCAAATGAAATATCTGAATTATCATTTGCCTAAGCTTGTCACACAAGTTCATAATCTGCAACTCCTTGATTTTCATCACCCAATTGTTGAATGACTCAGAAAGATTGTTGTTAATATAGTTCACCTTTGATATCTCAGAGAAATGTCTCCTGCTCCATAGAAAAGGGTGATTCTTCTGTAAATATCAATAGCATCAGATATCTCTCAGCAATCTTGTTCATGTGGTAGTTGAATTGCTTATTAGTGTAACTTGGCAGCAAGCCATATATTTTTAGCAAACAGTGGCCCATGGTACTTCTTCTTGAAGTTCTTCCATACATGTCTCATACACTCCCGATGTTCTATAGTTGGATAAACAACACCCTCTATGCTTTTCCTAGCATCTGTGCTGATGGCTAACCCAAGAGGATTACCAATTGCCCTCTCTAAGTTCTCCACAAACCATATCCAACTCTCTTTGGACACAGACTCTATCACACCATATGCAATAAGGAAAAGCCAGTTGTTCCCATCTACTTCAATTGCAGCTACCAACTGCCCTATATGCTTCCTTGTTAAGTGTGTTGAGTCTATTGCATTATAAGGCCTACAGCCTTGTAGAAACCCATCAATGCAGGGTTTTAGAGCTATGAACATCCTCCCGAAGCACACTTCATGTGCATGAATCTCGATGTCAATCTCTACAATACTTCCAGGTTGTGCCTTCAATAGCTCTTCTCTAAAAGTGGGTAGCAATGCATAGCTATCATCCCACTTCCCAGACAATTTCTCAATTGCCTTCTCCTTGCCCTTGAATACCTTGCCATATTCTTCCTTTTAGTTTCAGTCAGCCCCGCATGTCAAACGTGTATACTGTTCATGGCTGAAAAAAATATGAGTTGTAGCGACAGAAAGCCACGTCCAAGCACCCACTATTTTTGCATCAAAAAAAGAGCACCTCACTTTGTAAAGGCAAATACAACGCAACACCAAAGGTAAAGGTAGAATTGCAAACTTGCCACTAACCCGAACTCCCACTATAATGTTGCCATTACAAAATCCCCAACTGCAAATATTCTATTGGAACCACACTCTATCCCTTCCTTTTGCCACTATTTATTCATTACAATCTAGACATTTGGGGTAAAAAAAATAATTGGAAAATAAAAAGGAAATTAGAAGGGAGAAGAAAAAGACTATACTACCCATTCTAACCAAACTCTTATCTATGTGCTTGAACTCGTGCCTAACTCCACTGCATAGAACCAATCCCCCCTCTCACTCCTCAAGAACAAACCCTAGAACCCCAAATCTTCTTCTCACCTTTCCCTAATCCACTGCAATTTCCCTCAAATCAGTCGTAATGGAGTAGGAGATGAGGTTTGTGGAGATAGATTGGTGTCGGGAGGAGCAACGATAGCTTGGGATTTAGGTGGTGGGGGCTTCTACGGCAGGCGACCTAGCTAGGTGTGGTTGTGGTTGCTGCAGGTGTGGCTGTGACTGCTCTTGGGCACAGCTACAGGCATGGCATGGCAGGCTACGACTGCAGGCACCTGCAGCCGTAGCAGTTTCTCATCACTGACATACCGATCACCTGTAAGATTAGTTCCAACTTCCTCTCTTTCTTCCCCAAACTAAAATGTTACAAGAAAATGAGTCGTTGGGATGCTTCTGAGGCCGATCGATTCATTTCTTGGTGGTGAATCTGTAGGAAGCATAGGAGATGGAACCCGTCCAGCTATGATGGAATAGCTCCGCCCTCGCACTGTCCCCAGTGGCGGTGCAGGTGCTCCGAGGCGGGTGCGCTATCTTCCCCTGTGGTTCCTTCTCGTACTGCTTCACGACCTCGTACCTATCGACGAGTCATCGAAAAGCTTAAACTGGTGACGAAAGATATGTAGGCAAGCAATATACATATTAAAGATGTCGTTACCTCCAGTTCAGGAGCGAGTCCCTGAGCAAGGTGTCGAACTTTGAGGCCCACTCTAGTGGCAGTGACCCGAGGATGCCCCTCTGGCGTAGGTTGTGCATCACGCTCCTGGACCCGAGGATGAGGACGCTATCCTCCCGCAGGGGCGCCAGCGCGTGGCTGAGGTCATAGTGGTATGCGGCGTCGCGGTCGGGCTGCACATAGAGCTGGCACACTGAGATATCCATCATCGGGTACATGAGCATGAGCGACACCCAAGTGTCATGGTCGAGCCCGCGGTTGTCGTCCTCCTCCATGGGGTAGAGCCCGCGGTTATCGTCCTCCTCCATGGGGTCGAACTGAACCTGGCTTGCTCCACGAGGTCCTTTGTCCTCTTGGCTAACTCCGGGGTGCCCTGTGATGGACCCAAGATTTGTATAATGGGTATTCAAGTTTTTAATATATATATATATATATATATATATATATATATATATATATATATATATATAATAGAAAAGGTTGTAAATTTATGATAGCATAACTGGAGTACACAAATTGTTTAGCATAACTGGAGTACAAAAATTGTTTATGGTAGCGAGATCTTAGCTAATTTAGAGAAATAACAAAATAATTAAGAAAACTACAATGCAACTCGATGTTTCTTTATGGCTTGGAATCACTCAATGATATCATTGTCCTTAACTTGCACAAAAAAGTCACGCTCTAGAAACGTAACTAGGCAATCATTCAAAAGCTAAGGAGGAAGCCACATCGTTTTCTTCTTTATTGTTCAAGGTTCTGCAGTCTACATTGCAAAAATACACATGTTACATAGAAATTTCAGCACTGACAACTGACGACTTTAGTGAAACTTGACTGATCTTTATGGTTCTATAATCTATAAATTATTGAACTTTTAGTAGAAAAAGTGAAGATGCCACACGCCAGCGGTTCTACAAGCCATTGAAATTTCAGCACAAAAGTAAGCTATCTGATTGAATAACCTTTCATTTCTTGTGTATATAGATGAATAGAAAAAATTACAAACATTAGAGTGAAAAATTTAATAGTGTACTGACACTAAATTCGCCTTGTAAAAGCTTTTCCTCGTGGAAATTAGGGATTATAGAATGGGGAATTCCCGAATTGGGGATCAAATCAGGTCACCTTTCGGCTTTGGAGTCTATCCTAGTGCCCAGCCAGTTTCCTGCAGTGTGCGCCCTCGCCTCACTGCCCCGCCTGCATGGGTCATGGCTGGACACCTGGTCTTGCAGCCGCTCACCCGTTCGCTACTCGGTTGGTCCTGCCACTGCTCGTCGGTGCCACGCGTCCCTGCAGTCTACGAGCATGTGGCCCCACCTAGCTGTATGGTCCTGCAATTGCTCACCACCATTATCGCCCGCCGTCCGAACCCCTCTAAACCCTAGCCATATGAGTAGGGCACCAGGGCACATGCCGCTCTGCCTATCCGCCAGAGGAGTCGAGTCACGAGAAAGCGAGACGAGCTCACGGTCTGGTGGAGGCATCATCACGAGGAGTTCTGCCTCATGAGCAGATGGGCTCATGATCTGTGGGCTGGCTGGGCAGGCCGACTGGATGAGATTGGGCCACTAAGGTGGGCTCGAAACTGAATCTACCCCATCTCAATTTACACACATGTATATACATTACATATACTCGATTCTTTTTTGCAAAATTAATGGGTCTTAAGCTGAATACCATGAATTATAGCAAGTCCGCCCATGATGGGGCCTCCAAGGTTTAATTTTGTTGAGGACATTTTTTTTTTACTTAAAGACTAAGTAGTTTGTTCGTGTCGGGTGTCATGAAGATGGAAAAATTCGTTGCAAAAGGTTTTCCTGCGTGTCACAATTTAGAAAGAAGTGTCCCAGATTAGAAGTCACTAGCTAGCCGTGTCCTATATTACTAGAGTTTCAGAGCTCCAACTCCCTATCCCAGATGACCTCAAATAGCGAAGCCTAACAGGTCTAAGAGACTATGGCTCACCAAATATAGTGTCTCAACCACTATTTAACAGAATAATATTTCCCTCGACGACTTATGATACCACTCTACACATGCCTTGCGTCCCTGCTAATCTAGTATGCACGGATACAACGATACGGATACGGACACGCGATATAGCGATACTTCGATACGACATTTTTTCAAAAACACCGGTATGCGGATACAACTATATATATATATAATAAAAAATAAAAAATACAGATTTATATATTCACAAGGGCAGCACACATGACAATATATGTTGTAGAATTCAACAAACCATAAATATTGCATAACAAGGTTCTAAACTTCTAATACATTGTAGAAATTAACAAGGCGGAACATAAGAATAACAAGGTTCCAATACATTACAAGCCACAAATTCTCTTCCCAGTGGTTACAACTATCCACTTTCCTCTTCCTAGTGGCCCTAAATATTGGTGAGGAGGGGCGGCAAAGTCACTCACCAAGTCACCAGAGGGGCGGTAGCCTAGTGATTGAGGAGTGGTGGTGGCCTGCTGACTTGGTGAGGAGGGGCGGCAACGACCTAGTGACTTGGTGAGGGCTGAGGGGCGGTAGCGACCTTGTGAGGAGGGGCAGCTCTATGGCGGCCTTCTGAGGAGGGGTGGCCAGGCGGTGGCCTTCTGAGGGGCGATGACCTGGTGAGGACCGGCGATGGCCTGGTGAGGAGAGGTGGCGCCGTGGTGGCCTTCTAAGGAGGGGTGACCGGGTGGCATCCTTGTGAGGAGGGAGTGTAACGAACATAGCTCTCTTAGGGCATGTAATGTGATTTTAGTGATTAATGATAATTTAGTCAATATGACTAATATGTTTGTCAAATATATACTTTAGTAGGTCTTATGGATGCAATACATGAAGAAGTCACCATTACTGGGACAAAGATTGATTGAATTGGATAAGTCCCAGGAAATAATCATGTCGAATAGTTTGGCATAGAAGAGTTTGCACACGCCGGAGTGTTTCAGCCATAGCAACTGTACACACTGGAAGGTCCGGCGTATGAAGTTAGCAATGCTGGAGTGTTTGGGCAAAAGAAAGAGACGAAGATGATACACGCTGGATGGTCCAACACTCTGAAGATATACTCACCGAAGTATTTTGTGCAGAGAATATGTTAGTGGCTCGGTTGGCTCAAGTGCACATGTCGGATGGTCTGACAATTGAGCTGGTGAACACATTAGAACATCTGGTGTTCACAGTATGTTTGAGTGGGGTTCTAACGACTAGTTTTTGGATAATGTACACGCTGGTTGGTCCGATGAGTACAATGATGTTTACATCGGATCATTCGGTGTATACAGTAAAGTTGAGCCGTTGGAGAAATAGCTAGTTGTCAGGTTTGGGGCTATAAATAGCCCTCCATTCGGCCATTTTAAGGTATTAGAGTCCAAAGAAACTCATAGACACTTGAGAAGATATCCAAGCCACCAAAGTACTAAAAGTGATCATCCAAGGTAATTAGCACATAGATTAGGGAGTAATTAGTGCTATTAGGCCTAGAGAGAAGTGTTGCTATATGATTGCTACGTAGAGAGTAGATCAAGGAGTGATCCTACCTTGTACCAAGTGGTATGTCGGCACTTTAGAGTCTTGGTGACTCTTCGACACCTTGAGCCAGAGTTTCTCAAGCTTGTTGACCCTTCAACTTAATGTGGAGTGGCGGCAAGAAGCTTGTATGGGGACGCGAAGACCCTTGCCTTGGTGGTTTGCTAGCTCATCTGGCTTGAGACCTTGACTTGGTGGCTTGGTGGCTTAAGAGCCGTGACCGAAAGAGTCTTGTTGAACGGGAGTATATCCTTGATAAAACTCCAACGTGGACTAGGGTGGTATTTATACCATTGATACCACGGGATGAATTTTCATTATATTGAGTTTGTTCTCTCTACCTTATTTACGTTTCTACATTTACATACTTGTAATTTACCTTCTTAAAATAGGTTGCAAACATTTTGAACGATAGAGTAGACACACTAGATAAACTTAAAGTATATTTAGATAGAAAATAATATAAGTTTATCTTGTAAAATTTTTAGAGCCGAATGGTTTTAAGTATCCTAATTCACCCCTCCCCTTTTAGGATGTCACTGATCCTTATAGGGGCGGCAGCCTGGAGGGGCAGTGATGGCCTTCTGAGGAGGGGTGATGGCCTGGTGAGGAGTGGAGGTGACTGACAGCGACGAGCAGAGGCGGTGAGATCTAGAGACATATGAGCATGTGGGGCACTACTGCACTGGGCAAGTGTGCGGGGAGGGGTGAGGGGCAACAGGGCTAAGGTGAGAGGATTTTAGTCCAGATGTATTCAAGAGGTATCGGAATTATTTTATTTATTTAAAAATCATAAAAAACAATGAGGCTCCTTGTATGCGTATTCAGGCGTATCTAAGGAGTATCCGTATCAATACAGTATCGGATATTGATACATTGATTTTTAGAAATATCCGTGCTTCCTAGCTGCTAATCCTGCAAGTTCAACACACACAGTGGGAACCCAGGTTTATAATTAATCCATTTATTTTCTATTTTTTATCTCACAAGAATAATGGCATCAAACTTTCTATAGTTTGATCAATAAGATATTTATAGTTACTAAGATTGTAAATATCATAATTATGTTATGAGATCCATCCTTTTAAAAAAAGTATAGTTTTATATATCAGTATAAAGTTATAAAAGTATTAGTCAAAGTTGCATCTCATAGACTGGAAAAAGCAAAAATGAAAAAAATAAACGAAGGGATATATAATGCGAGTACCAATTATAATGCGTAGGAATGTATTCCTCGTCGCTATTTTCTACTCCACATGTTCAGTTGACCAAACCACCATTGGCAATGCATTTGTAATTTAAATTAAATGCAGTTTGATATAAAATACGAATGGTCTCTAACCGCTCCATGATACAATGAACCCTGTGGAAATGCAAATGTAACACCCTGGACAACCAAGCTTAAAACAGCTAAAAATAAAAATTTGACAACATCTCCTTAAAAATACGGTATATCTGACAAAATAATCACATGCAAGATATATATGATATAGGCGATATAAAAAAACTCACGACGCGACCGAACCACAAACTTATTACAACACGACGACAACTAACAAAACATAGTTTTCAACCACAAGTTGAATCATTTCCATAGTGAGGAGGCAGTGCGTGCAGTTACCAAATTCTATACCCCAAAATGCACAGTAACAGCCTGAGCGTACCTAAAAAGAGTTAACGGGGGTGAGACAAGCTCAGCAAGCAACGGCTATGAATATAAACATACCTCACTCAGTAAAGATTATATTGGAAAACAACTATTTTCCTCACTATGGAAAATTAAACATATGAATTTAAAGAAACCATGTTACCACTTAAAACATATTCATTGACAGAACACAACGACAACCTCCAATACAGTTTCCTGTATATCATGGCATTAAACATTTCATAATTTTATATTCTTTGAATGATTTCCAAATGTATGAATACCATGATGCAACTCTATTTGAGAGTTCTGCGTTGGACGATACCAACCTCTCATGCAACTCCATGTACTGGTACGAGTCACGCACGATAGCAGTGACCGGCCTTTATCACTATATGAAATGCATATATGCATATGTATGCATGTGAATTGACGTCAATTCGTATATTCTTTTTTTATGTCTCATGTTAAATAACATTGCAATTGATTCAGGACGCTAACAAAATAATCAAAATTGATATAATTGACTGAATTTAAGTTCGACAGCATGTAATATCATCCGTGCTCAAAATAGATTAGAGAATATTGAATAATTCAATTTTACTTGCAAAAAGTAAGATATGAATATAAACATAGCATTGAAATGCACCCCTTACGTTACTTGCCTTTTACCCGACGGTGGTAAAGAAACTCCGCTTAAACACGCTCGAAAGAGTTACCACCTGCACAATTATATTTTAGTACTAAAGTACATCAATAACGTATATAGTACAAGAATGTTCTTCCTACACTCAAAAACGTCACATATACATCAATAATTTAGAGCATGTTAAACAGAGACTCATACGGCAAGAAAAGTTGTGACACCTCCACCTTAAAGTCAAATCAGGTTCTCCTGTACTAATTAGATCTTGTTCAATTAACAGAAAAGACTTATCACTTTGGTGTTACATCTTTGTCTCAACAACGATCATTGAAAGTAAATTGGATCACCGATCACATATTTGACGGGAATTGATTGATTCAATTCAACCACAAACGTCTAGAAATTACTGAAGAATCACCTTTGGAGGATTGACGACGAATCCGACAAAATTACGAAAATTCCAACTTTTCTCTTTTTCTTCCTTTTCCTTTTTCTTTTTCTTTCTTCCCTTTTTCTTTTTATTTCTTTTTCTTCTATCTCCTTTTCTCTTTTCTTTTCTTTTCCTTCTCTTCCTTCCCTTTCCTGGTTTCCTTCTTCGGCCGGCTTCCTTGCTTCGGTCTGTGCCTGCTTCCTTCGGTCTGCCTCTCAGTCAACGAAGCATGTTCGTCGGAGAGTGACTGCGGCGGTGCTCGATGGCGGTCAGCAGCACGGCGGCCGGCAGTGGCGAGCCGGCGCGACGGCGCAGAGGCGCGAGACGGCTGGCGGAGCAGCTCAGGCCGGCAGAGGCGGCACGACGCGGCGGCGGGGAGCTCGGCCGGTGCACAGCGCGGCGCAACGGCGTGCGCGGCGGGCGGTGCTCGGTAGACGGCGACGGCGGCCCGTGACAGAGGGTGGTGGCAGCGCGCAAGGCCGGAGGCGGCGCGGAGACGGCGGCGGGCTCAGTTGCGGCATCGGCCGGCGGGAGTGACGGCGGTCGGAGGGGGCGACGGTGCGATGAAGAGAGCAGCAGAGAGATGGCCGAGAGAGAGAGAGAGAGAGAGAGAGAGAGAGTGTGTGTGTGTGTTCGAGAGTTCTCTGGATGGGTCGGGTTGACGACCGGCCCGTCCAGAGCTTTATCTTTTTTTTATTAAAAAATCAACGGTTTAAATTTATTGAACTTGCTACGGGTCACAAAGTGTTCGGAACGGACGTGTGAATAGTAAAATGGGTTCGTCTCAACGAGATGAACGCGACTGCGGTATCCGATTGTTCATATGAGCAACGGTTCTTAAAGTCAACTTTTGGTCAATTTTCTCAATTTCTTCTTTTTCAGCTATTTGGTATCATTTTCTTCTTTTTAATATTCGGTATTACAGCAAAGATCTCATTTTTTATGCCCATTGAGCCCTTGATCTGATAGGGAACTAAAAGATATAAACGATATGCCTCGAGTAGAACCATTTGATAACTGCAATATGCAATGATAATGCATCCTACAAGAACGTTTAGAAAAATACACCGAGGCAACTGATTCGGTGAAAAAGCCAAAATCACGTAGTTTTCTATTTCCTTTTACCTCGTTTTGGACACGGACATATATTTTATCATTAGCTTTTTAAATATGTGTCAATAGAAATATTAAAAATGCAATGGTTTGAGAATATTTCCATGGTAATATTAATACTATCAACTTTACAACCCAAATCTTATTACTTTTTTAAGTTAAAAATCTTAATAGTTTTGTGTACGTGAGTGGTCAAAGCTCTTAAAGTTTATACTATTACAGAGTTTTTGAAATTTTAAAACCACGTCAAATTGAGAGCTGATGAAGTAATATCATTGATGAAACAGCACCAAATTAAATGTTGCGTTTGAATTTTAAACCGTTTTGGATCAATGAAGAGGCGAAAACGCCGATTACACTAAGTTTATACTAGTCCAAAGTTTTTCCAATAGCTCAAATATGTTTTTCAAATACTCGTGCCAAGTGTTCAATCACGTCGGTGCCAGGCGATCGCCATCCACAGTACAACAGTACAATGCCTCGCTACAAGGGGCAAAATTTCAACAACTGGTGTAGAACACATGCAATTGTATATCACAGAAGCTGTGAAATATGACTGCAAAAACCTTAAACATGCAACTGAAAAATAAAAGACTCAAAGTTCTGTCACATAGCATTTGATTCTAGGCCACGCATATCGGAACAAAATGGTAGCCGGTGTGATCCGCGTACATTAGAACGAAACAAAGTATCTGTTCAAAAGATGACCTTAGTACATGGGCTACTGCCAAATGTGACACACAAAGGGGTAAGGGGGTTTCATTCCAAGCAAAACAATGATGCGCCAGCCTACCCTGTCGTACTGTCTTTACTGTCAACTAAGGTCAAAAGTTTTTTTTTGTGTTGGCGTGTTTGAAACTCTTAAGCAAAAATAATACTCGAAAGAACATTGGTCTCTTCTCGATCTCCTCGACTAAACTACAGTTAATTTAATCCCCAGCTGTTTTCTGCTCGGACTGTTCTGCCTCTTCAACAGTACCTCCCTCTGTAACAACAACTTCGGCAGGGCGTAGGACACGATCGTGTAACATGTAGCCCACCTGAAATCACAAATTTGTTACGAATGCCACCACTGGGAATATATAAATGCTTGCATTAGGAGGAAAGAACACTGTACTGTCTGTACAAGACAGGTTTAGCAATTTCGATTCTAATATTTCAATTTGCAAGATATCGCCAGTCCAAAACCATTTAGGTTCTGCAATGTATGTAAGATAGTTAAATGTACGAGACATGCAATAATGGAACTACTTTCTATTATTCTAAAGTGATTGCATCTTGAGAATGCTATAAAAGTTAACTTTGATTAATTTGCTCTTGCTGAGATAGAAAATGCTGTAACTGAAAGATTCAGTTAGAAGCAAATGCTACATGTTCAAGAATCCAATCAGGCAATCACTCAAATTCTTTTGTTTTGATATGGGACAAAAAAGGTATGAATGAAAATAATCGTTAATTGTCGGTACTGGAGCAAAATCAACTGCCCCTGTTTCAACAAAATAGCAACTCCAGCTTCAAGGCAGAAGCTGTGAGGACACCTATTGGAACAGTACAGAACAAATAACCAGGCCTAAGCAATAATCATGTACTGCTGTATTGTAGAATACATGGAACTTTTCCAGAGGTATTAGCTTTAATTGCAGTACAATTTGTAACACCAAACATCTGTATCGAAACAAATTTTAAGGATATGAGTAAATGAATGAATCAACAATTTGACAGTTAAAATGAAGACAATCATAGATCAAGGCCAATAACTCCAAACTCAAAATGCTTGAATTTCCTAAAATCTGCTCACAAATAGATAGTATGTGTACTTATGATGGCATACCTTTACAACAGAAGCAACAGTTCCTGATGGTTTCGAAGGGTCGGGAATTTGAAATATTGCACAATGCCTATTAGTATCAAATTTCTCATTTCAAGGATCAAACTTTTCAACTCCAAACTTCTTGAAAACCTGTTCAAATTTGAGGGCAGATTTACGTTAGGGAGTATTGTCACATAGAATTTAAATGAAGGAAAATAATTGGTCGAAAGAAATGTTCCTTTAAAGGAGGAAACTCTCTGTTTCCTTTTCAGTTGAAGGAAAGTCATAACAAGCAAAGCACCTCTGCTAGTTGCTTATCAGTCATGTCTACACCCTCCAGTAGGGTTTTCAATAGTGGCACAGCTCCAGCAGAATCTTTTGAGGTATCTATTTTTGAGAAGCTTTCCTTGACAACGGATGATGCTCTTGCCAAATTGTCAGCAACATCTAATAAGCTCTTAGAGAAGTTCTGCATGCGCAATTATGACAGATGCCATGAGGAAGAGCTAATTCAAAATATTTTATGGGACACATCAGTATCTATAAGGCAATCGTTCTAAACTCGAAGTCAAAAGATGATGACAACAGACCTGTACTGCATATTTTTTGGAGTTCTCAGATTCACGCTTTGTCCAAGCAATGGCATTTTCCATTCCTGCATAGCTGCGCAAAACCTTATCCTTCATGTCTTTGATTTCGTCATCTTTGGACTTCAACAATCTGTCCTTCTCACGAACCAGCTTCACCATGTCATCAATTGAAAATTCAAGGTCTTCCATACCTGAATAAAAAAAAAACACGGTTCATTTCATAACTCACCTCCTAATACAAGAATGACACCTGGAGTCTTGCAAACCTGCTTCTGGTGCCTTCTCACTTCCAGATGAACTACTGCCTTCATTTGAAGCTTCACCAGTTGATGCATGTGTGGTAGTTTCCTAGTCTTTCGGTTGGTTTGCCTCCTTATCACTTTGTTGGGGCGAAGAAGAAGAAAACCCAAACCTTTGAAATATGGTGGTTGAGTATCTCAATTTATGATCCAACATGTGTGGGACCTGCTCGTTAAGAAAGTAAGAACTCCTGTAAGAACAGAACCAATTGCTAGAGACAGGAAAACAACTTGCCAGAATTAGCCCAAACAAGGAGCACTACTTTTGGGGGACTAAAGTGCTCCCTAAAAAGTCCCTCAGCCAAGTGTACTCCATGATTTAACCTCATACCCGGGACTGGCGCTACATGCAGTAGTCCTTAAAGCCAAATACTTCAGATTACTAGTAGCACCAGTAGATGATATACTGGTTTTCTAGGAGAATGTTTGGTAAGCACACATGCATCATCAGTATTTCCTCATGTTACCACAAAACTAACAATAGAAACCTACATTTCTGACTGACAACAATACATTAAGAGTCAAATATTATGGTTGAAAATTGATAAGACAAATTAAAGGGTCGACCATGGCAAGAACTAAGAACACTTTTAAGCAACATAAAAAATTTCTCCTTCCCACCACGATTGTCCTGCTTGTGGTTTTATTGGTGGGAGTAACAAGATGTTTGTAAAATGTAGAAAATAAGAATGAGTCATTTGTGACAAAATCACTCCCATAGAAGTATTATGCTATCTCAATTGAATATCCACGAAAAGAAACAGGCAGTTTATCGTAGAAGACCACCATCTCGTTTATGAAATACACCCTCTGTTCTTCTATATAGACCATTTTAGGGGGTTTTTATCCTATAAATGATGTTTCACGTTTTTCAGGTGAAACTTAAACATAATTCCTAAATTCCCCATGCCTTATTAAAATGAATTTTGCATGGCACGAGGTTTTTTCTTTGCTCATTAGACAGAAGGCTAAAAGTGAGTAGTTCAGACCTTAATGGGACAGTGAATTTAGTGAAGTAAAGATAAATTTGATAGGAGTCTGTTGACAAAGAGAGTATTCGTCACTCCTATAGAACTTTATTGCTTCGACATGGATGGATGATGTGATAGAAGTATACAGATAACACTGAGAAATAAAATCCGTATTACCTTCACATGAAAGTCAAAAGACAAATATATGATAAATGCTTTTTAAACTCTTGATCAACAGATGATTACCAATTTGCTATGTTAAGCACAGAAGCTCCACAAAATAAATTCTTACTAAGGTAACTTATCAAAGGCTCAACAGAAATAACTTATATGTAGCAGATAGGATCACTATACTATTCCGAAGCCAAGATTCTTAGCAAATCATAACAACTACACATAATGTCATCAAAATTAACATGTGAAGTCATCAATGGAACACATATATCTTAACAAACACTGTTGATTGGGTAAATCCCTAAGAAGCTGCTAGCGAACCATACCAATTAAGTAATAAAATATCACTTTGCCCATAACTCACTCCCTATGTTCTAACAGTAAAGGTTAGACTCGTACCATGAGCGCCCCATATGCAAGAAAAGTTCTTACGACCTCATAAGCTACTCTAAAATCCTAAAGCCCTAATGGGTGGAAGAAATATCAATCATACACTTCCTCAATTAGTAAACATAATACATCCCTGGAAGTCTCTGCGTAGCATCCCTCTTCTTTTCTGCGAATCAAACCTCATTGTCGGTGTATCAAGAACCGGGGGTCCCCGAATAGCGAGACCAGGCCAGCCATCCGCCACATGGCGCCACCCCGCGAGGTCCCTCTTGTGGGATGAGAAAAGCTCAAGTCCCGGGAGAAGGTGCTCGGGGCCACAGTCAGTGGTCCCCGAGCACCCAGTTCCCCGATGATCCACGGAATCCGAGTACCGGGAAGAAAGTGCTCGGGGAGGTGCCCGGTCACCCCCGAGCACCCTAGTCCCCCGACGATCAGAAGAGCTAAATTCCGGGAGAGAGTGCTCGGGGCTGCGTGCGGCAGCTCCCGAGCGCTCGGTTCCCCGAAGATCCGTACAAGAGTGCTCGGGAGAGAGTGCTCGGGGCTGCACATGGCAGCCCCCGAGCACTCGGTTCCTCGAGGATTCGTGCAAGAGTGCTCGG
This sequence comes from Phragmites australis, assembly GCF_958298935.1. Taxonomy (NCBI): domain Eukaryota; kingdom Viridiplantae; phylum Streptophyta; class Magnoliopsida; order Poales; family Poaceae; genus Phragmites; species Phragmites australis. The sequence continues at coordinate 15,587,490 of NC_084940.1, read as the reverse complement.
GAGAGAGTGCTCGGGGAGATGAACAGTACCTCCGAGCACCCGGCACCCCGAGGACAAGGATAGGCATTCTCGGGAGAGAGTGCCCGGGGATGTGAGTAGTACCCCCGAGCACTTAGTACCCCGACGACCCAGAAAGGCCCCCGAGGGGCCTGTCGATGAGGTGTCAACCAGCCAGAGGTCCGAGGCCGCATTTAATGAGCGTGCGTGGCCTGACACCTCCAACTGCTCCCGCCGCGCTCAGCGTCAGTTCCTGCCACGTTTTGGCAGAGAGGCGTGGGGTCATTAATTGCACAGGTCCCGTCCCGTGCCATCTGGCTTGCCTCGGGATAACGTCGTGAGGATCAAGGCGTTTCCGTCTGCTGCACTACTGTGGCAGGGGAACAAGACAGGGTGAGCACGCCAGGTTGTTCTGCGGCTGCCCGGTGGGCCCTCTCTACCGCGCCCGTTGCCAGGGCATTTATGGTGACGGGCGACCGGACGTGCGACGTATTTTCCACCCCCGGTCACCTCACCCAGAGGAAATGATGACGCCCTTTTCATTTATGGCGTCTCAGAACTCGAGCCCCCTCCTTTCCGTTCGGGGCATGTCGTGGCCGGCGAGTACTTAAAATTACCGGCAACACAGAAGAGAGAACATCGATCAAACAACCCGAAGAAGAGGAAAAAGAAGACGAAGGAGACCAAGAACGAGAGACACTGTGAGCAAGGTTGAGCACAGTTCCAGCCGAAGAACAAGGAGCCTCAAGCTCATAGTTAAACCAACATCCTTGTAACCAGCAACATCCTTGAAGGACTTCCTCAGGACAGTTATAGCATCCATACAGGAGTAGGGTATTACGCCTCCGTGCGGCCCGAACCTGTCTAAATTCCGGTGTATTTACTTCTTCTTGCACTAGTCATCACCCCACCACCGGCTTGTTGCATTCATTCCCATTTATTCCTCCGACGAACTTATTCAGGATCATCCCCCCGGCCGAATCTCTAAAAAGGGGTCTCTCAGGATCCCTGCGACAGGAGTTAATCCTCCGACACCCACATTGATTATAATCTACAACCCTAAATCCTCCCTCCTAGAATAACAATATCGGATGAATTTTTGCACAACTACATTAGGAACATCCGCACGATCAGGATCCAATGCCATCTCAAATCCTAGTGCCCTCCAAATCAACCAAAGAGCACATAAATGGTAGCAATTTTAGATCGATCAACGAGCCCTAAACACTAAACCCCTCAACACAGGTGGCGTGAATGATGAATCGCATCAACAATGTGAGATCCCAAGTATTCAGATCCACACAACTAGAAATTCAGGACAATTTCACCCAAATCCACACACCAGAAAAGCGCATAGAATTGGAGAAAAATTCAGATAGCTAAACCTATACTATGAATATGCTAAGAATATGTTCTGGAACATTCTTGATTCCTTTCCATTACGGGAGCTGGGTTATAAACTGCCAAGTCCGAATTACATTAGTGCATACGCATGATTAAGCTAACATAGGGTTTAAATAGCTAATCACGTGGTAAATTGAGTTAAATCTCATTAGAGACACAGTAAAGTAAATTACAACGGGAGTCGTCGGATGATCGATCAATGCACCACATTGTCTTGGACTTGCGCCTAACTGAAATCGGTGAACCGATACAACTGCTGCCGATTTACTTCTTTGCCTACGAAACTGAACTTCAGCTGTTTTCAAAAACGCCACAAGCTGTGAATACTTGGGGTCTAACAGTGCCTCCCTCTGAAGACAATCCTTGTCCTTAAGGATGGAAATCTTTGAATGTCTTTTGGATGAACGTGATGTCCTCCCAAGTAGCACCTTCCACTGGCAGATTGAGCCATTTTACCAACCATTGCGCCACTGGTTCCCCTTTGTGAGGTATGATCCTTCTGTCCAGAACGGTCTCAGGGTCAGTCTTGACTTTACCATCTTGAGTCACTAAGGGTAAACCAGGCAGGGGTATAGCATGTTTTCCCACAATGACGCTTCAGTTGACTGACATGAAATACTGGATGAATTCCAGAGTCTTCAGGTAATAACAATTTGTATGCCATTCTTCCAATTCTTTTCAACACTCTAAATGGCCCATAGTATTTAGACCTGAGTTTTAGTGTTCCTCTCAGCCCAAAAGCATTTTGCTTGTAAGGTTGTAGTTTGAGATATACATTATCCCCCTCTTCAAATTCCCTTTCTGTTTTTTCCTTGTCAACATACAACTTCATTCTCTCCTAAGCTTGCAAGAAGTTCTGTTTGAGTTGTTTCAGTATAATTTCCTTCTGAGTGATGGTCACCTTGGCCTCCTCAGATATATTGCATGGTAAGGACAGCTCCCCAATTTGTGTAGGTGGATATCCATAAAGAGCTTGGAAGGGTGTCATTTTAAGAGAAGTGTAGTAGGTAGTATTGTACCATCATTCCGCAGTTGGCAACCATGTGTACCACTCTTTAGGCTCAAGAAAAACCATGCTCCTCAAATAAGACTCTAGGCACAGATTTACCCTCTCAGTCTACCCATCTAACTGAGGGTGGTAAGCAGTACTAAACACAAGTAAACGGGAAACTATGAACGTCCATCTAGTCCCTAGCTTGTAGATACTCTATCCCTATCACTAATAATTGAAGTTGGCATGCCATGCAACTTATATATGTGGTCCATGAACAGCTGAACTATTTGTTATACTGTATAAGGGTGTGACAATAAAATGAAATAAGCATATTTAGTAAGCATGTCTACAACTACTAAAATGGTGTCCTTCCCTTTTGATTTTGGTAACCCTTCAATAAAATCCATGGTGATATGTGTTCATGCCATGTCTGGAACTAATATGGGATCTAATAGCCTTGGACTAGCCATATTTTCAGCCTTTGTTACTTGACAAACTAGACATTCAGAGATAAATGTTTCTACTTCCTTTTTCAGCTTAGGTCAATAAAATAATTTCTTGATTCTGTGGTAAGCTCTCATACTTGAGTGACCCCCAAATGCAGATGCATGGAAGTTAGTGATCAACTGGTTCCTCAGGTTGCCTTCACTGCCCACATATACTCTTCCCTTATAGTACAGAATTCCAGATTCAGACACAAAATGTATATACTGATCAGGTTGATCTTGTGTCACTTGTAGCAATTCTTGACACTTGGTATCTCTTTGATAAGATTGTTTGACATCCTCAATCCATTTAGGTTCCACCACACAGATGGTAGCACATTGCTGGTCAGTGACTTCTGCTGCCTTAGCCCTCCTAGATAGAGCATCTGCTACAATATTTTCCTTGCCCTTCTTATATTCTACCACAAAGTCATACTCTAATAATTTGAGTAGAAGTTTATGTTGAATTCCATCCATTAACTTCTGAGAAGTAATGTATTTCAGACTGTGTTGATCAATCCTGATTATCACCTTGCTACCAAGCAAATAGTATCTCCATTTTTTTAAAGCCTCCATATTGCCATAGCTTCTTTATCATAAGTAGATTGTGCTCTTGATCTTGGCCCTAGTGTTTTGCTGAAGAAAGCAATTGGTTTACCCTCCTGCATGAGGATATCTCCCAAACCAGTGTGGTTGGCATTAGTTTCCAATATGAAAGGTTTTGAGAAATTGGGAAGAGCCAATACAGGACAGCTGGTCATGATTGTCTTGAGTTGCTCAAAAACCTTGATATGCTTATCCTCCCATATAAATGAATCTTTCTTCAAAAGATCAAACAAAGGTCGACATAGAATACTATACCCATCTACAAACCTCATATAGTATCCAGTTAGCCCCAAAAAGCATCTCAATTGAGTTATGTCTCTTGGCCTTGGCCACTGAAATATATCTGAGATTTTCTTGGAGTCAGTGGATACTCCTTCTTTAGTAATGACATGCCAAAGGTAATCAACCTGGTGTATACCAAATATACATTTGTTCCTCTTGGCAAATAAATGATTCTCCTGCAAGGTTCTCAGTGCCACCCTTAGATGTTCAATGTGTTCTTGCTCACCCTTGCTGTAAACCAATATGTCATCAAAAAAGACTACTATGAACTTTCCAAGATAAGGAGCAAAAAATTTGTTCATCAAAGACTGGAAGGTAGCAGGGGCATTGGTCAATCCAAAAGGCATAACAATGTATTCAGTGACTAAGGTGAGTACCAAATATTGTTTTAATAATATCCTCCTCTAGCATTCTAATTTGGTGATATCCAGACCTGAGGTCAATTTTGCTAAAAATTTCAGCACCATGTGACAAATCTAGAAAATCTTCAATAACAGGCATAGGGAACTTGTTTTTAACTGTAATAGAATTGAGTTTTCTATAACCCACACACAATCTCCATGAACCATCTTTTTTTCTAACTAACACTGATGGGCTAATGCTTGGCCTTATTTCTTTATTGTCCAACAGTTGTTTGATCAAACCTTCCATAGCTTCTCTTTTATAATGGGGAATCCTGGAGGGTCTTATGTTTGGAGGGTCATTTCCGAACCTTCTCCACATGTGGATGCCTCTCCTTCACCAGATTTGGCTTGTTTTGCTAGCTAGTATTCACATGAGGTCTGCCAATAGACATAGGCTTTTTGTAGGTCTCATCTTGTTCAAGATGTTTTGCATACCAAAAGGCCTCCAGCAGATTGCCTGGTTGATGACATGTGACCTGGTGTTGGATATGATTCTTAAGTCTCCCAACAAAACAACTTAGAAAGAAAGTTTCTTGAAGATAAGGATGCTCTCTTTTAAGGCTTGCCATACATTCTTCAAACCTATCCACATATTGGGTTGATGTTCCATCTTGTTTGAGGTGATGGAATTTGGCTACAGCCTCATGCACTCCCATGATAGAGAATTTGTCCTGAACCATTCTATTGAATTGTCCTCAATTAATTAGTTGCCTAGGCACACCCAACCCAGTAAACCAATTTTCTGCCTTTCCAGCTAGATGAGCAGTCGCTATGTTCACCCAATGATCATATGGTGTACCAGTGAGTTCAAAAAACCTCTCATAGTGCCTTAACCACCCAATAGGATTATCCCCTTCAAACATAGGAATCTCTAGCCTAGGACCCTTCAAGGTAGCTTCTGCATAAGCATGAGTTTGGTTTCCCCTACCTACACCCAGTAATTGTATCTCAACCTGTTGAATCATGTGACTTGCGGTTCTTAACTCATTTCTGACAGGAGACCCACCTAGACCATAAGGATTGTAGTGGGGTAGACAGGGATATCTTCCATCACCTATAGGCATGACAGTAGGAACTGATTGTGCAATACATATTGGTAGATTAGAAGAATTGACAATTGAAGGATGCATAGTAGCCACATTACCATGATTTACTGGATAAGCCAATGAATTGGGGTGAGAGATGGGTGTATACGGACCTCCATTGCTTACATGCAGAACTGGATCTCCAACCTGAGGATACATGGGTATTCCTTTAGCGTTCCTGCCTGTTCCTGATTCCAACTCGTTTCTGGCCAGCAACAAGCCCCTAATCTCTGACAGATCTTCCTTTAACAGCTTCAATTCAGCGACTTCCGTTTGGAACTCATCCATCTCCAACCACCAATCTCCTTCTCCACTACTACTCATTGCTACTGATCTGACCTAAACACACCTGCAAGGATAGCTTGGGTCCACGATCTTCACCTTAAGCCTCGCTGGGATCTACCGCCGCCTAAGGCAAGAGATCGGTCAAGGTATTGTACACACAGATCATCTGTGCAACCCAAACCTAAATCCCGCCTCCCGCCATCACCACCGCAGAAGAATTATGTGTGAGTTCTCAGAATTTTATGCATGAACAGTCATCGTTCAACCCTCTCTCACCACCAAATTCCTGCTCGAATTGATGCCGAGGAAGGCTCAACTCTGATACCTGTTGTGAGATCCCAAGTATTCAAATCCACACAACGAGAAATTCAGGACAATTTCACCCAAATCCACACACCAGAAAAGCACATAGAATTGGGGAAAAATCAGATAGCTAAACCTAAACTACGAATACGCTAAGAATATGTTCTGGAACATTCTTGATTCCTTTCCATTACGGGAGCTGGCTTATAAACTGCCAAGTCTGGATTACATTAGTGCATAAGCATGATTAAGCTAACATAGGGTTTAAATAGTTAATCACATGGTAAATTGAGTTAAACCTTATTACAGATGCGGTAAAGTAAATTACAACAAGAGTCGTCAAATGATCGATCAATGCGTCACATTGTCTTGGACCTGCGCCTGACTAAAATCGGCGAACCGGTACAACTGCTGTCGATTTACTTCTTTGCCTACAAAACTGAACTTTAGTTGTTTTCAAAAATGCCACAAGCTCTGAATACTTGGGGTCTGACAAACAACCGCCAAAAACTTAAACCCCAGAACAACCTACCACCAATCACCAATGGACCCTCGATTCACCAAACAAACCCCCAACATTAGGTCCAGAAATCTCACCTTGATCGAAGAGTAGGAACCTATGAACGGCTCCACGGTGGCGGCACCGCCCCGCGGCTATGCACTACTTGGGGACACGTGCGAGGAGGCGTGAGGCCACCATCCCTACGCCGGCGGAACCGAAGCGGAGGAGCAGAAGAGGAGATAGAGGAAGAATGGAAGCGTTTGCTTCGCGCCACCACCAAGCGCCGCCCCGCGGCTATGCACTACCTGGGGACGTGCACGAGGAGGCGCGAGGCCACCATCCCTACGCCGGTGGAACCAAAGTAGAGGAGCAATAGAGGAGAGAGAGGAAAATGGAAGCGTCTGGAAGGGAGCTACGGCATTCCAAGGGGAGCGAGAGCGGTTGGGGAGAGGAAAGTAGGTTAGTAGGATTTAATGGACAATTGTTGTGATGCCCATGGTACCTAATGGGAGCATGGTGGAGTAGTACAGGGATGTTTGTGTCTTTTGGTGCAGGAGGTTTAGGGCGTCGGTTTGTAACGCAAGAAGAAAGGTTTAAAGGTTTAAGCCCAGAGGAAGCCGTTCAACATTGTTATTAGGACTAAACCCGATCGGATATTGTACCGATAGAGCTCTTGGTTTCTAGTTTTAGGTCCAACCAGTGGCTCAAAGTGGTTAAGTTAAATATAGATTTTTGGATTCGACTCTCATATATCTCAATTTTTGTTCAATTCCATAGCGTCCAGATTCACTCCCTCTACATGTCACACCATGCCCACGCTCAAGGCTCGACTGATAACGGCTCAGTAGACCAGTTTTCAACCAATTTTTCCTTGAAACCGAGCGGTTTGAGCGATTTATAGCAGGTCAATTGCACGGGCAGTTTTTTTAGCCAAACAAGACTGACGGAGGCTATGGTTCTAGTTTCTACAATCAAAATTCAAGTCCGGTCCTAATAACTAGGGCCTTGTCTATCTACTTAGCTATATATTGATAATCAAACTATGTTTTTCTAGTCGCTTGTTTCAATCAGAAAAAATGGTGCATGCTTTGAATGCCATGTCATGCTCGTCAGATTTGTCTTTTGCGACGGTGACTGACAAAAAAGGTGCAAGGTTAGTGGTTTCACATGATGCCCATCCGTAGTGGGAGGTAGACTGTGGTGCTGTCAGAGCGGCGAGACATTGGAGGTAATTGGTAAAAATTAAGCTATGAGTTGATGAAAGGGATATTTTTCTCATAAGAACTGCTTGGCAAATAAAACACAGAATTCAGGTATCACAGGATACATATGACTATGAGCTATTCCTCGGTTTCCTAGCCCTAGAATGGATTTTACACCCATCTTCTTCTAAGCCCATAACCATGATTGCAGCGTGCAAAATGCAGCTATCTTTTAAGACATTAACTCATGCTTCTTTGCACTCTGCTTGGGCATCTTATATTTTGCATGATCAACTCATAAACTTCTGATTTCTGCAGCAGCCTGTACATGCATGCATGCACTAAGATTCAGGCTCTTAAGATGGAGATAGCATATCCTGAGTGCAAGAAGAAAGGGCAGCAATGCGAAACATGGCTCATTGCCACCAGAAGTGCAGTGTTACCGGGACACGCGAATCTGAATTTTTTTTACCACATCGATATGTATCCCGGTGTCGACCCGCACCAGATGCAGTGTGACACGCATTAGACTCTTCTTCGGTGAATCCAAGGGGATGACTAGAGAATGGAGGTGCTGCTACTTAGCTGGTTCGTGGAGATGTGTCGTCGTGGCCAGGAGCACAAAGATGAACCGACATGGCTGGATCCACGTGCCTATCATCCTCAGGAAATGAGGGAGAGAGAGCCTGGGGAGGTGGTTGGCATCGGAGAAGAGCACAAAATACGAGGGTATTAGACAGAGGAGGTAAGCATGGGCTACCGATGTTGCTAGTCGGTCATGTGAGATGGTGGCTGATAGCAAGCGATCTATGGTGGCGATGAAGCTGTATTGGGGAAGGGGAGTGAGAGAATGGCAAGAGGAAAGAAAGAACGGATGTGTGCGTGCGTATGGACCGAGGGGGTCAGGGGAATTTTTTATTTTAGCCTTTTTAAACTAATATTTTAAAAAACCACGTGAGACACTAAACTTTTTAAAAATAGCCTATTTTGTCAAACCAAAATACAGGCATGACTCACCACATGATCACCCCAATACATGTGGCATGACCAAGGCGTGAGTCACTCCATGTATTTTGACGTGACAAAAGAGGCCACGTGGCAAGGCGACAGGACGGGATGCCAGGGTGACCATCTTGGCCACGCCACATGCATTAGCGTGATCAAATAGTTAGTCACGCTATGTAATTTGGCATGATAAAAAGGATGCTAGTTTCTAAAAATTTAGTGTCTCACATGTTATTTTTAAAATATTAATTTAAAAGGGGCTAAAATAAAAAACTTCAAAGGTTAGGGTAAGTTACTTTAGATCTTTAGGTGGGCTGAATGGGCTAACAGCCCAACACATGGAAGCCCATCCTATTTATTTTTTCTTTTCTTTCCCCTCCCCTCATCTTGTGATGGATGTAGTTGTTGTGAAGCTCACTAGCTGCTTTGTTTTGTAGCTGTAAACTTGAATTTCTATTTTCTATATTTATAAAAAAAAATTAAAAATTATATATATTAGACGAATCTCTAAATCCTATTTTCTAGAGTTTGCTTAATCTAACACCCGCACTCGAGTCAGACTCTGACACCCGCATCTGTATCTGTATCCCGATAATATTGTTTGTGTGCCACTACTTGCAAGCCCATCCGTATCCGTAGCCCAGCACATGGAAGCCATCCTATTTATTTTTTCTTTTCTCCCCCCCCCCCCCCTCCTCTCCCCTCCCCTCATCTTGTGATGGATGTAGTTGTTGTGAAGCTCACTAGCTGTTTTGTTTTGTAGCTATAAACTTGAATCTCTATTTTCTATATTTATAAAAAATTTAAAAAATTATATATATTAGACAAATCTCTAAATCCTATTTTCTAGAATTTACTGAATCAAACACCCGCACTCGAGTCAGACTCTGACACCTGCATCCGTATCCGTATCCGTATCCCGGTAATACTGTTTGTGTGCCACTACTTGGCCTCCTCAGGAATGCTGGAGCATCAGGGAACGGGTCAACTTCAAGATTGCCCTGGGGAAGGTATAAAGTTCTGCTGAAACATGAGCGAGGCATGCTGCTACAATCTCAACAGTTTGAACCTTCTGACTGGAAGATCACTCTAGAGGACAAAAAATTGTATAATTGATCATTCCACATGCAACACTTCTAACCAAGTTTCTTTAGCGTAATTGTAGATTTGATCAGGACTGGCCAACAGTTGCGCAATTGATCAGCACGAAGACAACTGATCAGGTATGAATGCCCAGGCACTTCCAGTGAATCTCCTACGTATGTACCTTTTCTTCTTGGTGAAACCTGGAGCAGTAACATCAATTACACGCTGCATGAAATATGACTGTTTGCTGCATCACAGATCTGTCTATGCCCATGAATATTTCCGGAAGTGGCGCCTCACAAATAACCCAGTGAAAAAGCTGCGGTATGAAGAACAGCTCGTCTTGTCGGCAACACAAGCACATGTCCAGCAAGACTAACACTGAAACTGGATCAACTACTTGGAACATGTTTGTTGTCCTGTTGCAAATACCCGACCACAGCTGATACACCAACTGATAAATTCTTGCAGTATTCTGCAATGCAATCATCCACTACAACAGAGTTATCACACGGAATCACAGTATGCTTCAACCCTGACAGAGTGACAAGCTATTTGTTGACTTGTTACACAACAAAAACCCAAATCTGTACACGGTTACCAAAAATAAATTGAGTACCAGCATTTGAACAAGTGAACAACAGATTATGTAGCATTGTTGCGCCCCTTCCATTTCCATTTTCTGCCTAACCTACTGACTACTGACATTTGCCATGACATGCTCATGCACTAAATGCAGATTAGTTGAATATATACACACGTGCACATTAGTTGAATACATGCAAACGTGTCGAAACATTATACAAAAAGCTTGGCTTAGCAATGAGAAGGATTTCCTCTCCTCCAAATGAATAACCAATGAGAGAGCATGGTATTAGATACTGACCCTACAAGCCAAGATTAGACAAAAATGCTCTACTCTTTCACCTACACTGCAATAATTTTACAACAGCTGTGAAAAGATGACCAAGCCACATCCGATAAGAACTGCTAGCCCCACGATAGCCCAAACGTTCCCAGCTTCCATTGAGGCTGCTGCTTATCCAGGAGCTTTTTGCCTTTCCATCAGGTCCACTGAGCTCACAACTCAGGAAGTCGCAAATAGTGTGTAGTCCAAGGGCCAATTTGGCGCCTACGGGAAAACAATTGCTCGGAGGCTTCACAGTTCGGTAGCTGTGTCAGTGTCATAAGCACTAAATGCAGAAGGCTTCAAGCTTCTGGTGAGGGGGGCCTGTGACCGTATGGCACATAATAGGAGGTTTCCTGGCCGATTGGTGTTCGCAGAAGAGGGTTCAATCGATCAAATATGATGCGACCACCTCGTCCAATCCTACCTCGACACTGAAACGGTGGCATGGTGGCACCATTCTCAATGGGTGGAGCCGGTGGCGGCTTGATACCAGCTGCGACCAACTTCTCTGGATCAAGTGGTCTTGTGAATAAGAATTCTGGCTCCTCGGGATCCTGTATTTGATGAAAGTGATAAATAGACTTGACAGACAGAACTACAGCAATCAGTGTCTTTTCTATAGATCTGTACCATGTAAGTGACTGAGTTTCCATTGAGAACTCAACATAAAACACCAGAAAGTGACTACAAGATAATGCTGCACTCCCGCCCATTGTCCTACAGGGTAACAATAGATGGAACTTCCAAAAAAAACAACCCAGCATCCACCAGGAACCCTATGCCCCGCCAGTTACTGGCCAGTTTCTCACTGGACTCCAATCGAGTGTTTTTTATTTATACTTTCCCATTCTCATGCTCTATATTTTTCTTGAACCATATAATAGCATTAGCTTCTAAATACCATTCAAATAATCCCTCTAGTCCGAAATAAGTGTCGTCTTGGACATTGACACGGTCCCCAAAATACAACTTTGACTACTACTTTTTGTTGGAATATATTGATAAACATACCAAAAGTATATTAAGTATATTATTATGAAAGTATTTTTCGAGATAAATCTACCCGTGTCATTTTCAAGTATCCAAACTCAATACATAAAAAATAATTTATAGCCAAAGTTTGAAACAGCTGACTACACACAACCCAAAACGACACTTATTTTGGACCGGAGGAAGTAACACTTAATACCACCTCTAAATTCGGCTGGTTGGAACCACTGAGGCTAGCAGTAAACAGCTGGTTAAAATATACTTTTGTAAAATTGGTGTCTGATGAAACAGAGTGAGGGGGAGATTGAGAGATAGCATACCCTTTTAAATACCCAACCATTCTGCTGAGGTCTCCTTTTCAGTTCCCGTTGTTCACGCTTTATACGAAGCGGAGGGATCACAGATAGCTTGTTATCACGGAACCGAGGATGGAAAACAGCAGGCCGTATATATGGCTGTTCAGTTGTGGTGTCATCAGAATCTGCATAATCATCATCACTTGATCCATATCTGCTTGATGCTTGCTGGAAGCCAGACAAGGTAATCCCATCCTCAACAAGCTGAGCCTCATGCTGAACCCAGAAAAAATGGAACTCTTAGTAAATTAGGAGGCAACGAGAATCAAATGTATCCAGAGTTTGAAAGCTAATAGACTAGGGCATAAAAAAAAGAGGTGAGCCATAACTAGAATATAAAAACGGAATGGACCATACTATCAGTCGATGATAAATCCTTAGTCAAGCTGAGTGGACCATAAGTTCATAATTTAAGGTCAAAATATTACTGAATTTACTAAAACACTTTATGCTCCCACATATGCAAAATTATACTATGTAAGTGTAGAAACAAGTGAAAGTAGTCTAACATCCTTTCATGGAACCAAGTACCAGCAGTCTTGAAAATGACCTCACTTAACTGCACACACAACCATATCTTGGAGTTGTTCATGCTGTATGCCTACATCATTTTGGTTTTTGTGTTCTATTTCCTATCAAAGAAAAGGAAACAACCATAATTTTTCTCTTGTTAAGAAACAGTTGTCTTGGGTCCTGATGAAGTGCAGAATCAGGACAGAATAAGAACCATCTAAGGTTGAACCAACCTGCTTAACATCTTATACTAAGGAAACATAAGATCACCACATCATATCACCGAAGGCTATTAATTGCAATACTACTTTGGCATGTGGAGTTGTAATGCTGTTTCATTCAAAAATTACTGCTAGTAAACGTCACGTTACTGGGATTGCCAACGTAACAGGTGGCAGTGGCATTTGGGAGGGGTCCCAGGATTGCGAACTTAACAGTGGCTTGTGGAAGGGTGAGGTCCTGGGATTGCAAACATAATAGGTAACTGACTGCAACTAAGTAACCAATTATGAGTGTCTAATGCGCCTAATGCAGATGCTGCTGTCCCCCCATACTGTGTGCCACCCTGTAGGGCATGCTAGACCAGGGCAGGCAGTAAAGCATCAAAAGTTTTTGTTCTCAAACACAGCATCATGAGATTACATAGCAAGGGATAAGATCTTTCTAGTTGACCATATTGTAGGAAAAATTGTATTCTATGGGTGGTTATATAAAAAAAAGTGAGGACTTGTAGACTGTGAAAACTGTAAAATGTGTAACAGTTTATACCTTATATTTCATCTGAATGCGCTGAAGGTTGACCTGGCATTCCATGGCCTCCCGCTTTGTTTCCTCCCTCTGTAAAGAGTATGTTATTTCAGTTCACAGTTACAAATGTGTTGTTCAATAATTAGTACCGCTAAAGAAATACTCAAAGATCAGTTCATGCATGAACTAACCTTAATCAAAGCATCCATTAGTGCTTTTGCTTGATCCAAGTTGCGCCGCACCTAATACAATTTTTCAAGCTAGCATCATAAGCAATAAAAAGCACAAAAGCACAAGCACAATTCAAGGACTTGTAAGCTATAGCATAGATATCACTGGATATGACCAAGGGAATGATGGTTCATATTTTAGCAAAGAATGTATAGGCATGAATTGCTCGACTTTGTCACTGTGTGTCATAAAAATAAAGATACCATGAAATGTAAATCAGCTAGCGAAAAGGGACTTCTTCCGGGCAGTGGCACAGCTATTAAACTAAACAGCATTAACCAATTACTTCGAGTAAAAGAATCAATTACTTCGAGTAAAAGAATAGAAATTCTCATGAAATCACATAGCACAAACACAATATTGTTAGCAATAACTGTAAATTGTTATGAAAACCATGGATTTTGTGTTCTTTTCCCTTGAACATCTTCATGCAAGTTCCGTTAAAAAATGAACAGAAAACACTCCATATAGCATCAAAATAGGGGGGGGGGGAGCTAAAAAATATTAATGAAATGAAGAATGGGTAAAATTCACTGAGGTAATCAGGTGATGATTTAATAAATTTAGAGTTTCAACTGGATAACGAGACATCAGAATGGTTTATGATTAAGTATAAAACATTCAACTTACATTTTCTGCATAGTTAAATAGCAGGATTATCACTTTCTTTGACATGTACAGTATATGCAAAACCTCGTCACGAAAAATAATGATTAGTGGATCGTTAAAGTTTTCATTTTTTTAAAAAAAAGAGTTATTTATCTTAAAATCATAATTTGGACAATGTATATCCAGTTCGATGTACATGAAGGAAACAGCAATAAGTAAAACAGAATGAAATGCCAGAAAAGCCTTTAGACAAAGATATAAAAATGCAATATTAATATGATTCACTAATGTAATAACCACCATAAGAAAATAGCTGTTTCTTACCAGGCGGAGTTTTTCAAATGATTGTATATTGTTTTCCCGTCTTTGCATCTGGAAAAGGCAGCAAACACAGAAAAACACAATTTATGTTTAAAGGAAAAAGAAAAGCATGATTGCGGGCGTGGAATCCAAAAAGGAAAAGTGAGCTTCTCTAGTATTAGCTGAAACCAGAAGTTAGGTCACTGGTCTCAAGTCACCCACCCTTCTTGTATGAAGACGATGAGCCTTTTCTCTTGGTCTGAATACATTGTATGGGTTTGTATCATTCACTGGTGGAGGAGGCTTCAAACAAACAACAGCAGATTAGTCATGAATCAAGACTAATGCAACAAAGAAGCCAGAAACATACTATAACAGTATAGCAGTTCCTTCTGGACTTATCATAGCTAGGGGCCATACCAGCCTATTATTTTTTACTTATATGCCAGCTTATTAACCTCATAGCTTATAAGTCCAATAACACACTTATTAAATTAGTCTTTAGAGCGCTTTGGGCAAATCCAGCCAAACCCGAACAACCAAAATACACAGGCAAAACTCAATGGCTTCAACAATGTTGTGCATGCAAATGTAAGCTAAAACAAACCAGAGAGTCACAATAAAATGTAGCATTTGTTTATGGTATGACAGAAATTTCGCTTCGCATGTATACAATAAAAAAAACTTTCTTGTGGTACATTATACTTCACTGGAAACAAAAAAAAAAAGGAACCATGTTTCACATCTAGAATCTGGGATAATTTGCATAGGACACTAGAAACATCATTCATAAACAAAAGAACACCCATCAACACCCAAAGAATTTCACCATAAGTTGAGAAACATCACTAAGATACCAAAGCAAATCTACTAACCTGCAAACGCCGTAGAATAGGCTTTTGCCACCGTTCCCTCTGATAAAGGAACAAATCAGCAAATATAAAATTAAGAAATATAAAGCAAATTTCTGATTTAGAAGGCGAAGAGTTAGGATACAAAGGTTTTTCGACATGCAAAACAAATAAAGGAAACAAGAGATAAGAGGCAATGACAGTGATACATGATACAAAAATTAATATATATATATATATATATATATATAGTTTATCGGTTGTCCTGAAATAAGAACATGTGAACAATTTAACAGTAAAGAATACCTTTTCTTTCCAATAGTTATATACAGCTTGGAAAATGGCATACCGAACAGATAAGTACTGCAAAGCCTACAAAGAAAGCGCTCGGTCAGTATACGTTCAGACTGGGAAAAACACGGGAAAAGGGAATCCTACCCGAGAATTTTGAGGGGGAAAAACAAAGGAAAATCAAATCTTTAAATCTGTCAAAAGAAAAAAATGCACATATTCTTTTTTACTCGCTTGCACTGAGTAATCTTATTGACACTTAATATTAATCTCTTGAAATCGTTACAAACTAATATCTATGAATGGATCTGTAAAATAGCAGATTTCATCAAACCACAAGTCAATATTGATCAATATACTCATAGAATAACACGTAGACCAGCATAACATGAATAAGAATTGGTCAGTTATTATTTAGAAATTCACAAGTAGACATTTCTTACAACCTTAGCTATTCTTCACATTCACATATCCTCCCCCCCCCCCCCCAACATTATCACTAAGACAACAAAGATAGACACATACGAGAGGACAAAAAATGATATGTTTATCTAAAGCTCCATAGCATTTGATAGCTATGCTATACTGAATTATTGCAACTGCCATCAAAAAATACATCACTGAAATGCCAGGGGAACTGTGAATTTCGTGCACAGTTGTTTTCTTGACACATGTTGAAAGCTGGGTCACCATACATCATTGCAAAGTAAATGTTACTGCAGATACCAAACAAAAACATTCAATATGTGCCAAATCTAGAATGACAAGTAATTAGATACTCAACTGACCAAATGTGATGGTCAAGTTACTTTGCATTTGTGCTGTAGAAAGAATAAAACTTACTAATGCATTATCTCAAAGTTGGTCATGATAGTACCAGAAAAGGTAGGTTTTGAGTATATTGACAAAGTACTATACATTTAGCATAATGGTATAGCAAGTAAATTCTTCATTACAAAATGTCGTGCACATAGGTCTATATGCCAATTCTATAATCCACTTAACATCATAAGATCCATCATGTTAAAGCTTCCATTTAACCCATTTAGCGTGTGGCTTTACCTCCATAGCAGCATCAAGCTGCAAGAGGACTGGTACTGGCCCTATGAAAGTTGGTGTTATGGCTCCCGCCCTTTCACGAGCTTTGTGATCCAAAATTTCGAACTTGAACAGGAGGACCTCCAACCTGTAATGGGACCTTGTTTAAAGCGTGGCAAAACATTCATGAAATGACATTAAGAAGCCATTGTGTTCTAACTGATACCAGACAAAGAAGATGAAATTGTAGCCCCCCCCCCCCCCCCGCCCCCCAAAAAAAAAATAATAATAATAAATCACCACCACCAAAATTGTTTAAAGACAGTAAAAACATGATAAACAGTACAAGGAATTACCCAACCAAACTTCTTCAGAAGCACAACAAAATATTCCCCCCATTTCACAATATTTGTCCATAACCACTGTGCATATAGACCAAGGAAGTACCTAAGTCTAAGGAAAAAAATTCATGAGAAGCAGCCACACATACCCTATTGAATGACATGCTACAATAAGTTGACATCTTTCACATTATTAAAATAGGGATAGAGAGTGAAAATATTGCAATACATACACTCAAGTTTTCCTCAATTGACAAAATTCTGAAACAGAGATTCTCTAGAGAAAGGACAATGAAGGACAATGATATATGGTAGTCTAGGAAAGGACAAACTTCATTTCCTAAAAAAGATAATCTTAACTCTTGAGTTCCAGTCCATACCAGATGTTGTATATTATAACTGCAGCTAAAATGCCAACCATAATTAGTGCACCAATTTATCAAGATCTGCAGAAGTTTCTTACTTTTCAGGGTTTAGATTCTTCCTCTCGTTGTTGAAGTCGTCAAGCCAGTCTTCATCTTCGTTGTCCAGGTCATACTCAACAAATTCACCAATATCAGCTCTAGCTGCAGAGATTAATCACTCTCAGCAATAGAGCACACAAACAGAAAATTTGTAGATGTAAAAAATGCAAATTCCAGAGAAGTAACAAGAAAGGAACCTCCTCTTCCACGTATGTAACATGTTGGTTGTGCAAAGGTACGAGTATAGTCCCTTTCATAGGTGCCTACAATATCGAACTGCGGTGTTGGTATTTCTTGAATATTTTTCTTACTGGGTGCTTGATTTCCCTGCAAAACAGAGCAATATATTGTTTAATATCTGAAACGTGGTACACAAAAAACCAAGCAGTGCATATCCCAAATCCGCCCTTTAATACCATGGTCATGAGCCAAACAGGTTTATCAAGAAACTCTTGCGTGTAGATGAAAGTATAATGGAAACAAGTTTCTTAAGAGACTCTGCATAACTAAAGGTTAGCTGTATCAAATGCAATTATAAAGGGATCATAATGAAATGCACATGACACGCTATCACAGGACAAAACTTGCAACACGCCGCTGAAAACACCTTCTTTCTCAGCTCAATTTTGAAATATTAGGTATGTTTGGTCAGATTTTTAATGTTCATAGCCACACTACCCAACAACTACATGCTAGAAACTGGGACTAAAGTCTTATTTTGACATGCATAGACATGAAAGGCCAGACAGTGTAATAAGGTTGGAACAATTCCATGATATTGCAACCAGTATTCCAACCCCAAGTTTTCATTTCTCATTATGCAAGGACCAAGAAAATGACAACTACTCTAAATACTTGTTTTACATACACATGACGGTGCGCAGCTAAGCTAGTGGAAATTGGTGATTCAAGCACACAGAAGAAAGCTAAATTCAGATTCCCTCCGCTGATCAGAAGTCCACAGCACATAGGCCAAACCCAACAACTAACCTAGAGGCAAATTTTACGAGCCTCCAAAGTACGAACATTTCACATAGCTGCAGCTCAAACTCTAGCAGAGCAACAAATTACCTCGCCTTCAGCGGCGCTGTTAGCAGCAGACGCGGTGAGCTCCACGCCGGAGTGCCGCAGTAGCACCCCAGCCCTCGCCGCGGTGGCCAGCGCGAACCCTTGCTCATCGTCCTCGAACTCCCGCACGGACTTGAGGATGGGGAGCTTCTTGTGGATGTCGAGCGGCCGCGGCCTGAACGAGGGCCTACTCATGGCCACCACCCGCACCGCTGCTGCCTCATCTCATCTCCACCCCGCACCTCCTCGCAAACCCGAACCCACCCACACCTGCCCGCCCGCCCACCCAGCCAAAACAGCTCGGGACACGACCACACGGGCAAACCCTAGGTCCGCGAGGGCCGAGCGGCGGGACTGAGCGCGGCCGCGGGAGCCGCGAGGGGCGCAGGGAACGGAGGAGGGAGGAGGCAGGGGAGCTAGGGTTGGGGTTTTGGGTGGGGAATTGGGTTCTAGGGTTTGAAAGGAGGTGGAAGCGGGGAAGCAGAAGAGGACGGAGGAGGGAGGCGTCGCGGGGAGGGAGGGGAGGGAGGGCACGATGCGGCAGTTGCGTACGTGTACGTATTCGTATGGGCGTATCGGTATGTGTATTCGTATGCGTAGAGTTGTAGGAGGTTTTTGGAAAAAATATACTTTTCGATCCTAATTGTCTCCCTGACAAGCATGTATAACTCTGTCCGCTTGGCCTATATTATTGATAAAAATTTGGATACTTGCCACTCTAAAGAGTGGACTTCGTAGATTTGTTGGACTAAAGGTTGGCTTCACAAAATTGCCACTATAAATATTGTTTATTTAGTTTTCTTACCATTATACATCATATGAATTGACATAATGGCAAGAAAATCAAAGATGTAATGTTTTGAGTGATAATTCTACCAAGCCAATTTTTGAAGTGGCAATTCTGTAAATCTTATTATTTAGAATGACAAAAATCTAAATTTCACATATTATTGATGACATTGCAACAAAAAACAACAATAGGAGATTATGTGTCTAAAAGCCCAATAGAGGAGAGCACACGCTAGAGTGTTAAACAGACGATAAGTCTATAGAGCATCTGAAATGGAGAAATACATTTCTTTTTGTTAAGAAAATATTATTTTTGCATAGCAATATGTACCAACAAAAGGTGGATGTTGCTGCCAATATATTGGCTTTTGTTTTTTATTAATACCCCAAAGCCAATTTCTAAACATATTTGGTACACTTCATGATGGGTAGAGATTTGAGGCCACCTAAACTATGAACCACGCAAAACAGGCAAAGCGACAATCAAAGAAGAGGTGCTTAATTGTCACCTTTTTTGACAAAAGCAACAATTTTGATTCTCTAACCATTATGTTTTAATCAAGTTATCTTTTGTAAAGGTACTAAAGGAATATTTCATTTTTAATGGTATCTTAAGTTTCCATATTAGGCTATTTTTTATTGGTTCGTTATCTTGCACAAGAGCCTTATATAGGGAGTTGATGAAAAAACTTTTCGGATTGGGTTAAGCTACATCAAAGTTCATCTCGTTCATGTGCTAAGGTGATATTGGTAAGGCGTGTCAATAATTATGTCCACGCTACCAATTATGGACCATCTAGATCCTACCTGAAGCTTATGTTTGGAGGATTAGTCTTTAGAGCCGAAGATATTGTCTCTTATTTGATTCACGCTATAGCGTAAAGTTGGGGGTATTGGTCTCTTAGGGGTGAATTGCCTAGCCAAATGTTCTCCCAGAACCTAATTTCAGAACCATCCTTTACATTGAAGGTGCCATAGTGGAATACAATGTGTTTTACTTTCATCATTCCAGCCTAGAAGTGAGAGCCACCTGGTTTGCCTTCGATCTATGAAAGTGATTTGGACCTCATCTATTTGTTACGCAGCAATTTTGCTAGAGCCCATCCACGGTTAGTAGTTTATATAACCATTTGGAAAGGAGAGCGATATTTTGATATCGATATCTTGGATCCCTAGTCCACCCTGGTCCTTGGGTTTGCAAAGTGTCACACCCTGAAAGCCTCAACCTAGACATTGAGCATGCATACACATTATAACATTATAATTCATGTTTTTGGTTTTTGTTTTATGTGTTTCAAAAACTTTCTAAAAAAGTTACATCATTAAACACCTCACTTTTTTCACCTATAATTATGAGTTGGAATTGTTTGAAGGTAGTTAGATAGTCAAAACCATTTAGGAAGGAAAGAGAGAAGAATTGATAGGGAAGAGAAAAAGGAGTGAGAACTTTCAGCACGTGAGTCAACCCCGCGGTCTGACCGCCAGGTCTTAAAGTGATCACTAAAGCCTAATCAAGTACCTCTCCCTCCATCACTCGTTCATTCTTTCCCCCATCAAAAAGAGAGGCGGGGGAGGGATCACTCACCATTCCTCCACCTTGAGCTCAACGGAAGCCAAAGCTTAAAGAAGAAGGTCACCCACGTCATCCCAAAGCATCCCCTTTGGGATCACTGACTGAAGGAGAAGGTCGCCCGCGTCATCCCAAAGCCTTCTTCCACCCAAAACCGGAACAGAGAGAGATAGGAGGGGGGGGGGGAGAGATCCACCTCAACAACCATGATAGCCAGGGATCGATGGAGACGGCTTCCCCAAGTTTGCCAAAGACTTCCCCGAACTCCTCCTCGTCGTCTTTCCACCGGAGAAGTTTCTCGCGTCTTCTTCCACCCTGTCGACGATTGATAAACCGCAATCTAAAGAACTTGTTGAAAAATTGAGGGATGCTTTGAGTAGACGAATTATAAGGGGAACAAATAGGATTTTTTAGATAGGTTTGGGTCTCCTTGGGAATAATAACCCTACGTCTTATTTATCTTGCATTAATTTGAGCCTGTTACAAGGGGGTGTAGCTAATCCAGATAGATCTAAACCTAGTCAGCGACTTCTTCCTTGACTTCTATTAGCTTGTATCACTTGTTTCGCCTTATTTGTTGCCCATCCTCCGCAGAGTTCTCTGTCTTCATATATATATGGGGTGTCATACGTCCCCTGGACTCCTCTTTCCTATTCTTGTAAATAGACTTTTCCAATTACGGGATGCCTTGAGTGTATGTAGATAGTTTCCTTTCTACTAGGAATCCCGAAGCCAATCTCCACATTAGAGTTCCCCCACACCAAGGTGAAGCCCGCCAACCTCTTTCCCCTCGTTTTTCCCAAGTTTCCCCGCTCTCCGTAGCCATAGAACTGAGCTCACCTAGCCATGGATGTCGATCTATGAGGCCTAAGCTTTTTGCCCCATGCATGTTACCTAAACCACCCAAAATACACTCTCCTGATTTTGTAGAGTGTTTTGATATCACCCTTAGCCGAAGGTATCGCTAGAGCCTTCGTCGGCGACCTCGCCGAGGTGCTGCCGGCTAGGCATAGCGGTCTAACCACCACTAGAGGTCTAGTTGGACTGTCAGGGTTACTTAGTACCGATTTCCTCCCTGTCTAATCCTCACGGCCTGACCGTCACCTCCCACGGTCTGACCATCAGCCACCCAGAACACAATGAACTTAGTTTATCCCATGTGATATTTAGATCTTTTCTAGCCCAATCGTTTCAAATGTTCTCTTACAAATGCTTTCATAATCATGCATCGTAAATATTATTTTATGGCATTTCATCATGTTTATTGCGATACATTTTTTCTCTCTTTTAGTGATCAACGAACTGGAGAGTGACAGGTTTTATTGAGGTGAAATTTTAGTTGATCTTGTTTGTGAAGCTGAGCATCAATGCATATTTCTCCTATATTTTGGTGAATTATTGTTCAACTTGTCAGTTAATGCTATGTGTTGTATATGCATGTTTAGCTAGTATAATCGGGTAGAATCTATCTTGTTGTATATGTTCCTACCATTGTTCCTACCTCGATATATTATTGATCTCCATCCTCGTAACATGAGGATAACTATGTTAATATCTAACTTAAATTTTATACTAAATGTTTAGCAATGTATAGGTCACTGGTAGAAATCAAGCGATGAAACGTTCCATCGTTTATGGGCTATAGGCTTAATTACTTTCATGATGATAATGATGTTGAGATGAAGAGTTGGTGAGAATAGGATGAGATGTGGGCAGTGATATGGGTAAGTCGGGAGAGGAACCCGGATGCTATAGATCGATTGCATCATTTAAGCACCTTCATTGGTTACTTAAGCACCTCTCCGTATTACCACATATCTGAATAGTATAAGGATGAGCCAAATATCGTAAGTCACCACGTTCATTTGAATCATGCGTCCAGGATGTGAGCAAGAGGGCTTGTAGAGACACTTGAGATTGCTATGGAAGTGATCTAGGTGGCCTCCGTATACTCATGCATGTGAACAAAGGTTTAGGGTGGGTACATGAATGGTTGTCATGTGAATCATCTCTCGCAATCGAAGGGTTATATGGAGGGTGGTCTCGTGTCGTGTGGGTAAGTATATACTTCCCTACAGGATGCAAAATCAATTTAAAATGTCGTGCTCTCAGTTATGAGTAAGCTTAATGTTCATTAGACGTCAGCGTAGAGTTTCGATTGGTGGTACTGTGGTTATGTGGGATGATGTCACGTCCCAAATTCCATAATCACATAATTAAGCATAATTATGCTTCTTAAGCATTATGTTTAATTTTGTGTAATTTTGTTTTATAACTCTAGCGCAATTCGTTTCTTGTCAATCGGATGAGAGAATCGAATTCGGGAGCGAAAAGAATGAATTTCGCAGTCAAAGCGGACTCTTTCCTTACCATGTGGGACCCACCAGCTGGCCGGCCCCACACCTCACTCTCTCTCCCTCACTCGGCTGCCAACTCCACAGCAGCCCCACCTCACTCCCGTGCCTCTCCCGTGCAAGCAAGGGAGCCACCTCCCTCTCTCACTCTCTCAAGCCCCTCTCCCTTTCTCCCTCAAATCCGTGCTCTAGGAGCCGAATCAAGGGTTGAAAAGTGAAGAACGCCGGAATTCTTCGATTTCCCACCGTTTTCTTCATCACCCGGCGGCCACTAACCTTCACAAGTGTTGTGGGTAAGTCTCTTAGGCTCCCCATAGCAGGAATTCGTGATTCGATTGGTCGATTTTGCAAAAGAGTGAAATTCATGAGTTTTTGTGAGTTTAACCCTAAATTGAGGAATTGGATGAATTTGAGTTAGGAATGGAGTTTCTAAGTTGTTAAATGAGTTCTAGAACCCTTGAACTAGCTCAAACATGTTCCCTTTTGGTTTGGAGAAGATTGCAATTCGTTCCGGGCATTTTTCCCCTCAAAACAGCCCAGTTCTGGAGCTTCCCCGGAGTATCCGGCCTTCCCCGGAGTCTCCGGTGAGCTCCAGCCGAAAATAACAGAGAGGGTGCTGCCGGAGAGTCTCCCGGAGTCTCCGGTACCCCGGAGTATCCGGCCTTCACCGGAGTATCCGGGTGCACTGTTCATCAGTCTCTGCTGAAACTTGTAAAATTCATAATTAATTCATACGAACTCCAAAAATCATGAAACCAATTTTGTTGGTTTCATAATAAACTACTCTATCTATTAAAAATATCCCCAGCAATTTAATATCGAATTAAAATTTTGAGGCTAATTAATTAGGCTTAAGCTTCATTAATTCACCATTAATTCTTTACAGATCCAAAATGGATGAAACCAATTTTGCTAGTCTTCTTATGACTTGTTCTAGTTAGGAAAAATATTTTCCTACATTTTAAAGTACATTTTCATGATATTTCATCATTTGCACCTTGTGGCTTAGATTGTTGCATTTCATTTATGCTTATCATTGCACGCGTTATGTTTCTTAGAACGCGCTGATCCATCGATCCCGGAGACCGAGGTCGATCCCGAGGCGCCGCACCTTTGTGAACCAGTGCATCAAGGCAAGCAACCTATTATGTTTGCATATTGCACCCATTTAATCGAATTGAATGAAGTCTAAAATTGATAAATTATGCTTGTGTATGTTTGCATGTTTAGTGAGTTATTGTCGGGTATAAATGGGTAGATCCTATGTTGAATTGCATATCCTCTACCTTGATATGTTGTTTATCCATACCCTTGTTGCCTTGAATATGTTGTTGTCTAGATTACAAATTAATCGAAATGCTTAGCAATGCATAGGTCTTTCGGTAGAAGTCGAGCGGTGAATGGTTTCATCGTTCGCGAGCATAGGCATTATTTACTGTTGTTATGATCACAATGTTGGAGATTGGTTGGTGATGGTTGTATGAGTGGTGAGTATGAGACGAGATGTGGGCGGTGCTAGGATGGTGTTTTGTCCTGCCCGGATGTGGAGTTCCCCTGGGTAGGCCGGTAGAGGAAGACCGGACACCGTAGACCGCTTGCATCGTTTAAGGCCGATCGTCGGGGTAGTTGGCTTTAGCACTTACCTTACTCACCACATGCCGATCTAATGGTAAGGCGAGCCGAATACCTTCGCAGCTGTGGCTTTGTGGGCGTGGACATCGACGGTGTGAGCGGGCGGGCTTGTAAGCGGTACTAGTTTGCTCCGGGAGTAGTTCTAGTATCGCCGCGCCGAGCGATGCATGCCCCACACGGTTGGGGCTGGTTGGGAAAGGTTGACACGGGTACCCCCTTGTGTGCACTTTAGCGGGTGGCACAAGCCGTATGGTCCCCGAGTCGTGTGGGTCCAGGAGTATCCCCCTGCAGGGTGTATAAACAGTTCGAACTGCCGCGCTCTCGGTCATGAGCATGCTATTGTTTCATTTGCACCCGGTCGTAGAGTTTCGATTGTGGTTGTGGTTGGTTATGTGGGAGATGGGCGAGTTGGTTCTTGGTTACATATATACTCATGTTGGTTCTAGTTTTATGTTTATGTTGGTTACAGTTACCTTTATGTTCAGTTGGTATATGTAGGGTAGAATCATGTTGTTGGTTAAGTTAGTTGCTCACACATAGATGTTTAGATTGCTTACCGCTAATGTTTAACATAACCATATGGCTTTATCCTTGCTAATGGCTCAATGCATAATCCTTGGAGTCGAGCTATGTTTATGTGCTCTATATGGTTTAAGTCTTGCGAGTACCCTTCGTACTCATGCCTGCGTTTCAGGTGCTGCTGTTGAGGAAGAGGCGGTGTTTGGCTACTTTGTGCCTGCCGATCAGGGTGGCGGGCAGGAGTAGCACATTCTACTCCGAACTCGGTGTTCGGGTATGGAGCCTAAGGGCATGTGGCTCCATATCCTTTTGTTGTATAGCTTTTAGTCTTCCGCTGCTTAGTTCTTTTGCTGGTTAGGAGTTGAGCAGATTTTAGTCTCCTCCTAATTCTCTTTTGCTGTAAATTATGATAACTTATTGCATGCTTAAGAACTTGTAATATAATGTTAATTACTCGCTCTTTCTTAAGCTTTGTTGTGATGTACATGTTGGAAAGGCATGTGTTCCGATCTTGGGCACAAAACACGTGCCGGGACTACCGGGATGATATTTTGGTTAATCATCGAGGTTGTGATTATGAATAATGATCCTCCTGGTGATTAATTAGAATATTATTTGGACGGTTCCTCACAGCGTGGTATCAGAGCTTGGTTTAATTAAGTAGCCTAAACACAATTAGAACGTTGTTTAGTAAGTGTGTCAAACCCACTAAGCAACCAACTAAAGTTTACTTATACATTTTCCTGTCAATATGTATGAATCTGCTATATTATGCCCCTAAGTATAACTGCTTGTGAGTTTCGATGTTTGTTGTGGAGAGAAGTGCACGGGAAAGAAACGGTATCTAGGATCGAGCATAGCGTCATTCTCATACTGCATTCATGCATGCATGATCTATATACATGTATTATGGGGGGGCTAGTAAATGATATCCGGCGAATGCTTTTAGGTTATGTTGGAATTTGACGTTTCCCTTTTTTGTTTTGTCGGTACAGTATGGTGAGAACTCGTCGTGAGTCGGATGATCCCGAGGGCTCGAATGAGAATAACCCTCCCCCGCCGCCAACAATGGCGGAAGTGCTCATGCAGATTGAGCAGAACCGCCAGACTAATCAGGCGCTTCTGGAGGCTCTCGTGCGCAACACGACTCCTCATGGAGGGGGTGGAGCCGGGCGCCGAGATGATTTCTCGGATTTCCTGAGGACTCAGCCGCCGGTTTTCTCGCGGGTTGAGGATCCTCTGGATGCCGACCACTGGCTCCGGACTATCGAGCAGAAACTTGCTCTCCTCAGATGCGAGGATCACGAGAAGACGCTCTTCGCCGCCCACCAACTTCAGGGCCCGGCGGGCGCATGGTGGTCCAACTACTTGGCCATGCACCCTGCCAACCACCAGGTGTCTTGGGCGGAGTTCCGCCAGGCATTCCGGGATTTCCACATTCCCAAGGGTCTTATGGAGATCAAGCGACGGGAATTCATGGACCTCAAGCAGGGA
Source organism: Phragmites australis (assembly GCF_958298935.1). Taxonomy (NCBI): domain Eukaryota; kingdom Viridiplantae; phylum Streptophyta; class Magnoliopsida; order Poales; family Poaceae; genus Phragmites; species Phragmites australis. The sequence goes on along the minus strand of NC_084940.1, from coordinate 15,560,783 downwards.
GGCCGATCGGTGATGGAATATGTGCAGGTGTTCAACCACCTTGCACAATATGCTCAAGATGAAGTGAGCACTGACGAGCGGAAACAATACCGCTTCATTAACGGTCTCAATTCAAAGATGCAAGACCGGTTGTCGGCGCACGAGTTCGCCGATTTCAACAAACTTGTGAGCACCTCGCTCACGGTGGAGTTCAAGCTCAAGAACCACCAGGAGGAGAAGAAGCGCAAGAGGGGTCCCTCGCCTTCTGTGGGCGGGAGCTTGCAGCGCGCCCGCACGGAGAGTCTACCTCCACCATCTCGCGTGCCGGCATCAAGTGCTCCTCGTCCGATGTGGCTCGTGCAACGCCCGTCGTTCTCAGCTCCACAGGGACAGCCTCCACGACCGACCGCTTCGCAAGTGAGCGTGACTGGTGGCCCTGGCGGCCCATGCTACAACTGCGGCCGTGTCGGCCACTACGCGCGGGATTGCCCCTACCCGAGGTCGGGAGCCGTGGTGACCGCTCCAAGGCCACCACCGGCTCAATCTGGACCACAGTCCTCTCAGGCGACCCACGTCCCCAAGCGTGGCCGAGCACGCCACACCACCGCTGAAGACGTTCACGAGAGTGACACCGTCCTGATGGGTACGTTGATTGTGCATTCACATTCTGTCATAGCTCCAGCAGTTGTTCTTTTCGATTCTGGAGCTTCTCACTGCTTCATAGCGGCAAGTTATACTCAGCGTCATGGGTTGACAGTCAGCACCACCCCTACGCCCTATCTTATAGATGCACCTGGAGCCAAGGTCCTTATTAAGCAATGCGTGTCCAACGCCTCGATAATCATCAATGAGATATCTTTTGGGGCAAATTTGCTAGTGATGAACTCGAAGGGAATAGATATTATATTGGGGATGAACTGGCTCACCAAGAATGAGGCAGTCTTAGGTTGTGCTCAGCGGACAGTTACTCTAAATGGTCCGTCCAACACTCGTATTCAATTGAAGCTTGAGGGTGACAAATCTTGTCTTTTTGCCTTGAAGGCTATCCCCACCGTAGACATGATGAGTATTCCTGTGGTATGGGAATTCCCGGATGTCTTTCCGGATGAGTTGCCAGGAATGCCGCCCGACCGAGCAGTCGAGTTTTCTATTGATCTCGTGCCCGGTGCAGCTCCAATCTCAAAGAGGTCGTATCGGATGCCACCTAATGAATTAGTGGAACTGAAGAAACAATTGAAGGAGTTGCTGGAGAAGGGGTTCATTCGTCCGAGCTCCTCGCCTTGGGGATGCTCGGCACTCTTTGTGAAGAAGAAGGATGGTACCCTACGGATGTGTGTTGATTACCGTCCGTTGAATGAGGTCACTATCAAGAACAAATATCCTCTCCCTAGGATTGATATTCTGTTTGATCAATTGACTGGAGCCCGGGTTTTCTCAAAGATTGACTTAAGACTGGGCTATCATCAAATCAAAGTCCGACCGGAGGATATTCCGAAGACGGCTTTCTCGACTCGCTATGGCTTATATGAATTCACCGTCATGTCCTTCGGATTGACGAATGCACCGGCATTTTTCATGTACTTGATGAACACGGTGTTCATGGAGGAATTGGATAAGTTTGTCGTGGTTTTCATCGACGACATTCTTATATACTCTAAGACTGATGCAGAACATGTTGAGCACCTCCGTATTGTCCTTGGCCGACTCAGAGATCATCAACTTTATGCCAAGTTCAGCAAATGTGAGTTTTGGCTTAGGAAGGTAGCTTTTCTGGGTCATGTTCTATCAGAAAACGGTGTTGCAGTCGACCCGAGCAAGGTGCAGGATGTGCTCAATTGGGTGCAGCCCAAGAATGTCACTGACATCCGGAGTTTTCTCGGACTTGCGGGCTATTACCGCCGGTTCATCGAGAACTTCTCCAAGATTGCCAAGCCAATGACTGAGTTGTTGAAGCAGGGCAACCAGTTCGAGTGGTCAAGTGAGTGTGAGTCCGCCTTTCAGACTTTGAAGAAGTTGCTCACGACCGCTCCAGTTCTCGCTCAGCCCGATATGAGCAAGAGTTTCGATGTTTATTGCGATGCTTCTCGCATGGGCCTCGGATGTGTCCTTATGCAAGAAGGTAGGGTTGTCGCTTATGCCTCACGACAGTTGAAGCGCCACGAGGAGAATTATCCGACACATGACTTAGAGCTTGCTGCTGTCGTGCACGCTCTGAAGATTTGGCGTCATTACTTGTTGGGAAACTTGTGCCGTATCTATACGGATCACAAGAGTTTGAAGTACATCTTCACTCAAGCAGATTTGAATATGAGGCAGCGAAGATGGCTCGAGCTGATTAAGGACTACGAGCTGGAAGTTCATTATCACCCCGGCAAGGCGAATGTGGTCGCCGATGCCTTGAGCCGGAAAGCTCATTGCCATTGTCTTAGGGTCGAGCCCGGAAATTCCACACTTTGTGATGAGTTCCGACGGCTTGGGCTCGAGATGGTCACGGATGGATTCATTGCCAACCTGGAGATCAAATCCACTCTTCTGGATGAGATCAAGGCAGCTCAGAAGGATGACAAAGGCATGGCTCGAATCCGAGAGAAGATGAAGATCGGTCAAGCCTTATGCTTTTCTGGAGATGAGCAGGGCATTCTATGGTTTGGGAACCGTCTCGTGGTTCCGAAGGTTGAGGCTTTGAGAAAGAAGATTCTTGATGAGGCTCATGATTCATTGCTCTCTATTCATCCGGGAAGCACAAAAATGTATCAAGACCTCAAGCCGAGATTTTGGTGGACTCGCATGAAGCGAGAGATCGCTCGATATGTAGCTGAGTGTGATGTCTGCCGAAGAGTGAAGGCCGAGCATCTCAGGCCAGCCGGTACACTTCAGCCTTTGCCCATTCCTTCCTGGAAGTGGGAGGAAATTGGAATGGATTTCATTACCGGCTTGCCGAAGACCTCGAATGGGTACGACTCTATATGGGTGATTGTGGACCGATTTACGAAGTCCGCTCATTTCTTGCCCGTCAAGACCACATTTTCGGCCAAGCAATATGCGGAGTTGTACCTCACCAGGATAGTTTGCCTTCATGGTATTCCGAAGAAGATTGTCTCCGATCGAGGCACGCAATTCACTTCTCATTTCTGGAGGAGCTTCCAAGAGGCTATGGAAACCGAGCTTTTTCACAGCACGGCATATCATCCTCAGACAGACGGTCAAACCGAGAGGGTGAACCAAATTCTAGAAGACATGCTCCGAGCGTGTGTTCTCACTTATGGGAAGAAGTGGGACATATGCCTGCCATTCGCAGAATTCTCCTACAATAACAGCTTCCAAGCTAGTATTGAGATGGCGCCGTTTGAGGCTCTTTATGGCCGGAGATGTCGAACGCCGCTAAATTGGTCCGAATCCGGCGAACGTGCTTATCTAGGTCCGGATTTGGTCAAGGAGGCGGAAGATCATGTTCTAAATATCCGCAAGAGTCTTCTCACGGCTCAATCCCGGCAAAAGAGCTATGCGGATCGTCGTCGCCGAGACCTCGAGTTCGCAATTGGAGATTATGTATACCTCAAGGTTTCACCGCTCAAGGGTGTTCGCCGATTCCAAGTTCGAGGCAAGTTAGCGCCTCGATACGTGGGACCATTCCAGATTGTTGCTCGTCGTGGAGAGGT